>NC_141534.1:186027500-187227500 GCF_021556685.1 Rattus norvegicus
ACAGTACCTCTCTTGGGAGTTGATCTTGGAGAAGTAACAGTGAGCATCTCGCCCTGAACACTTAGGTTCTTGTGGTTGTAATGGTACAAAGCCAGAGGTAGGCAGCAGGGCCTTGGTTATGAGGGTCTGTGTGTATTGACATGAGGCTGTTCTCTTACATAGCTGAGCAGAAGCAGCAGGTCTACTCAATTACTGTGTGGGTCGTAAGCCATTGAGTAGCCTAGTGTCAAAGTAAGGGCTTTGATGTTGGCGTGATTGGGTCTGCCCTCAGCTCTGTGACCATGTCATGGGGCAGTGGATGCCGGCTGCCTTGCTCCTAGGCTCTGAGAGCATGGTACCTTTATCTGTGACAATTTCTGTTTTCTAGTTTGTATCTGGACTAAACCAATACAGTGCTTTTCCTGTGTGAGTGGGTGTCCTACATACATCCTTATGTTCAGTTGGGGTCTTGCTGGAAACCCAGGCTGGCCTGGAGCTCATGATCCTCCTGCCTCAGTCTCCCAAGTACAGAAATTACAGCATGTGCCACTGTCTGCATAGTCTAAAGGAAAGGAGTTTGAAGAGCTGCAGGGTGCTGTGTGTGTCCTTAGCAACCACATGTGGTCACCTCCTGGGCAAAAAAGGTGCCACAAACTCCACTGTGGAAATAACCCCTCAGCCTTCCTCTGAGTGACTGAAACTCCTACGAGCAGGATTAATGCATTGAAATGAGATCACTTTTTTTCTTATTTTAATAAAAGACAAAATCAGATGATTAAAAAAAAAAGAAAAAAGCAAGGTGGGCGTCATAGGCGCCCTGGCTTTTATTTGAAACACCAGGAATCTCAGAGGAGACAGAGGCTGGGAATAGAACTTTCGGGGGTGGGGGTGGGGAGTACCACATAGGAAATCATCATGCAGTAGAAGTGGCTGAAAAATTAGGTCACCTAAATAATGATAAACTGTGTTCTCGGGGCACTTAGGGAAGGGACTTGCAGTATCTTGTTAAAAAAAGTTAATCATTTCCAATAGTAGATGAACTGATGTCAGTTTGGAAGGTGGAGTTGAAGGGACCATGTGACAGTGTTTGGTGCTAAGAGCTGTTGGATAGCTGGGAATGAGGCAAGAGGAGGCCAGAGCTGTGTGTCTTTAGCTGAGCCTCCAAATAGGGTGTTGTAAAGTCTGGTACACAGCTCAGGCAGGTGCGGTGGGACTGTAGCTGCAAGCACCTGATGTATACATTGCAAACAGGAATAGAAATTCTCAGCCAGGTGTGCCGTGGCAGGACAGTAAAGCCAACGTTTGGGAAGTGAGGCAGGAGGATCATAAGTTTGAGGCTAGCCTGGGCTACATAGGAGGACCCTGTCTCAGTGATAGTGATGATGACAGTGATGATGGTAATGACAGTGATGACAGAAATTTAAAGTGTAAGAAAAGGTGATTATCTGGAAGACTTTTCCTATTATCGTTTGAAGGCAAGACTTTCCTTCCTTTCTACAGCTGAAATGAGATTGTAGTCAGTAAAAGATTGCCACTTCATTTCAGCACACCATGCACAGAAAAGGCACATCACACACAGTTCGCTGTAGGTGATGGGAAAAAAAATCCCCTGAGGAACTGTGTTGCCGCGTATTTAGAGGAGGGAGTAAGGGGGGAAGGCCTGGGCCCAACTTCAGCTGTGATTCTTAAAGAGTCACAGGGTCCCTCCTGAGTCTCATAGTGTAGCTTGTAGGACAGAAGAAAGTGCAGCCCAAGGGCTGGCCCTGGGAGGTGGACAGTGGGTCTGTTGTGCCTTGGGTTGATGACTCCATCCACCTCAGTTTTGGCATCTGCAAAATAGGCATACTTTTATCTAAGGATTATGGTTGGGGACTATGATGTTAGTGGCTTTCATTGTGGTAGGTGATCCTGGAAGGCCTTGCGGAAATAAATGGAGACCTGAACTTTACTGAAGAACAGGGGGCTAGCAGGGAGGGGGCCGTGCTAATTGGTAGACACGTGCATGGTAAGGCTCCCACAGTACTTGAGAAGAGGGGGCTGCAGTGTCAGGGTCAGGCTGGGTCCAGCTGCAGAGGTGATTAAAGCCACATCCTGAAAACAGGGAACCCTGGAGGATTTGGAAAGAAGATAGTCTGAAGAGAGCAGTGCTCTGAGGAGTGGCAGGTGGCAGAAGCATACCAGCTTGAGTTAGGGAGGGGAGGGTTGTTGATAGCTGTGACAGACAAGAAGGGGGATGGATAAGTGTGCTAGTCTAGTCAACATGCAGAATTGTGAGAGAAAGTAGCCACCTAAAATCCTGCCATCTGTAAATTGTCAGTGTTCTGTCTCAGGCCCATTCCTACCCTGTTGGGTTTATATTCTTTCCCACCGCCCTGTGTTTGCATGAGATCTTACGTGTGTCACTTTTCTGAAGCCTTTCCCTCCCTTGGCCTTGCAGCACACGCTCCCCTCGTTACCCAGTGAACTCTCAGGGAGCTCCGTGACTATCAGTCATTTCTGGAGGTGCGTGGAAGGCTGTGTGACCTTGTGGAGTAGGCAGCTGAGTCACAGACAAAGGGAAGTCTTTGAGCCTGTCATACAGCGATGGCTTTGTTGAGGCGCACCTGGCGCCATGTCTGGGGATTGCTCTGGTTCAATTATCCAAATTCTGTGTGTGCTCTTACCATCTTGGCTTTACAATGGAGGTGGCCACAGCTTAGATATCACACAACTGAAAGGAGGCCAGCAGTGTGGTACCAACTCTGAAACCAACAGGTGTCTTTGAACTTGTCTCTTCTAGGAGTCTCCTGATAGACTGACCCAAGGAACTGTTTATTCTAGTCTGCTTTCTGGAAATTACTCCTTAAACATTGTAAAACATAGGACAGGCAGGGTGACATAATCTCAGTTGTTGGAGGTTAAGGCAGGAGGGTTACCTCAAGTTTGAGGCCAGTCAGGGCTACATAGTGAATCTGAGGTTGAGGCTAGCCTAGGCTACATAACAAGATCCTATCTTGAAAATGTTAAAAAATATAGGTCCGGCGAGATGGGCTCAGTGAGTATAGACACTGTGGTAAGACTACACAAGCCTGCCATCCTCCCTACCTTCTTCTCCCCTGTACCCCAGACATTGGTCAGTGTGTTACCTTTACTCCTTCAGTCATACTCCTTCGGTCGGTTTTGAATGAGTGTTGTATGCTGTGGAGTATCACAGTTGTATAGAAGGTTCCTTTCCCAACCTTTCCGAGACTGCACTTAGTGTTAGTCATCAAGGGTAACTTTTCATGTAGCAGTGGGTCAGGAAACCATTGAGACAGCCTCTTAGCAACAGTCGGGATGCTTCTGGCTGTGAGGAACAGGTAGTCAACAGGCCTGACTGACAAATCATAGTTCCATATATCCTTCAACAGCAAGGCATTCTGGGCCAGGCAACCTCCGTCTGTCCTTCTGTTCTGCAGTTTCCTCCTAGGAGCGAGGTGTCTGCAGCCTCTCTAACCCTTACATCATGATTTGTTTTTTTTTTTTTTCCTCTTGAAGTCCTTAGAATGCTTCCCAGCCTGTCTCAGTGGCCAGAAATGGATCACATGACCAAGTCTACAAGGAAAATCAGAGTGAGGCTGCCATAGCTTGGTGGAATATTTGTTAGATAACTCCCGCCCTCCAGCAGGGGAACACAGACTGGGAGACCTGAGCAACAGGCTTTTGCTGCCTTTGATGTTCTGGGGGCCTTGAAGGCCAAGCAAGGTCGAGATGCTGCAGCTGGTCTCTGACGAGGCCTCCCTCCTCTGTGTGCAAATGGCTGCATCCTTCCTGTGTCCTTTCCTATGTGCATATACCTCCCTGCTCTCCCTACCTTCCTTCATAAGGATGCTAATCCTTTTGGATGGAGTCCGACCCTGATGACCTCAGTTAACCTTAGTCCTTCCCCAAAGGCAAAGGGCCACCACTTCCTGCTTAAGGTCTCATTGGAATTAGAGATGGGGCCACATGATTAGTCCACAACAGGATCTATTTGATGTGGGACACAGCCCAAAATTTAAAAAGGGATCCTAAAAATGCCCGGGCAGTTATTTTGACTTCAGGGTCAAACCTCATTTCTACTCCTTAGAGCAAGCCCTTGCCTTGTCTGGCATAGCCTGTGTGTGCAGGATTTGCTGTTTTCCAGGCCTCCAGTTCAATGACAAAGCATGTAGAAGAGAGGAAAGTTTTCTAACACCCGAGGCTCAGTGTCTAGAAGGCTAACATTAACCCTTCTGTCCTAGGCTTGACCTTCTCTGTATACAAAACTGTTCCCAAACCACTGCCCTAGAGGCCACTTCATGCATCGATTTTTTTCAAAACAAAACATAAAACCCAGGACACTTTTGAAGACACGTCATTGTCTTAAGATAGCTCCAAAGCCATTAGTACCCAGGAGTAAACCGTTCCCTTTCAGCGGGAAGGACACTCTTGGAACTTAGGAAAGGACACGTGGCAAAGAATGTACTCTTTGGTGCCGGCTCATTTGGGGTCGCTGCTGGCCCTGATTGCTGGCAGTGTGACCGTGACTAAAATCTGTTGTTGTGCCATGCCTCAGTTTCTCTTCTGTGAAATGGGAGAAGAGTCGTGCACCTGGGTGGGAAAGGTGAGAACACAACAGCAAGCTGTTGTTCTGTGACTAGTGGGCACTGGGCTGTGGCCTGGTGTTTGTCGATTGCTCTTTGACTGAATTACTGAGCAGGCCACAGGCCCTTTGACAAACAGGTAGAAGTGTCATACAAACTTAGGAACTTTCCACCCTTGTCTTGCCCATCGTTCTGTAGTGACCGTATGGGTAGGATGATGCCACCCATGTCCTCTGTGAGTGTGGGCAGACACATCTCAGCCGAGTCTGTCTCCACTTTGGTGGCTGGAGAGGCTGGTCCTGACCCTGGACGCACCTGATGCCCAGCCCCGGTTCTTTATCCATCCCTTTAATGCCTCGGAAATGAATTGAATCCGCCATGCTGATGCTTCCCTCTTAAACTTCTAGGCTTTGCTGACGGAGATGATGGAAAGGTGTAAGAAACTAGGGAACAAGTAAGTACTTTAAAGACTGTAAGGCACGGGCTTGAAGTTGGAGTTAGTGGCTGCATATGCATGTGTGTGTGTGTGTGTGTGTGTGTGTGTGTGTGTGTGTGTGTGTGCATGTGTATATGTGTATGCCTACCTGTGTGTGTGTGTGTGTGTGTGTGTGTGTATATGTGTATGCCTACCTGTGTGTGTGTGTGTGTGCGTGTGTATATGTGTATGCCTACCTGTGTGTGTGTGTGTGTGTGTGTGTGCATGTGTATATGTGTATGCCTACCTGTGTGTGTGTGTGTGTGTGTGTGTGTGTATATGTGTATGCCTACCTGTGTGTGTGTGTGTGTGCGTGTGTATATGTGTATGCCTACCTGTGTGTGTGTGTGTGTGTGTGCATGTGTATATGTGTATGCCTACCTGTGTGTGTGTGTGTGTGTGTGCATGTGTATATGTGTATGCCTACCTGTGTGTGTGTGTGTGTGTGTGTGTGCGTGTGTGTGTGTGCATGTGTATATGTGTATGCCTACCTGTGTGTGTGTGTGTGTGTGTGTGTGCGTGTGTGTGTGTGCATGTGTATATGTGTATGCCTACCTGTGTGTGTGTGTGTGTGTGTGTGCATGTGTATATGTGTATGCCTACCTGTGTGTGTGTGTGTGTGTGTGCATGTGTATATGTGTATGCCTACCTGTGTGTGTGTGTGTGTGTGTGTGCATGTGTATATGTGTATGCCTACCTGTGTGTGTGTGTGTGTGTGTGTGCGCGTGTGTGTGTGTGTGTATGCCTACCTGTGTGTGTGTGTGTGTGTGTGTGTGTGCATGTGTATATGTGTATGCCTACCTGTGTGTGTGTGTGTGTGTGTGTGTGTGTGCATGTGTATATGTGTATGCCTACCTGTGTGTGTGTGTGTGTGTGTGGACATGTGTGGACATGTGTGGACATGTGTGCGGGTGTCTAAGTGCATGCACAGACGCCAATGTTAGGTGTCTTTCCCTGTTGCTCTCCACCTTACTTTTTTGGAGCTGGGTCTCTCATGAACCTGTAGCTCACTGATTCCGTTAGCCTGACTGGCCATCAAGCCCTAGGTATCTCACTGCCTCTGCCTGCCCAGCAGTGGGGTTGCAGGTGTGCACCCCCACACCCAGGTCTTTATAGAGGTGCTGAAATTTGAACCCAGCTCCTCATATGGGCAGTAAGCACTTTGCCAACTGAGCTGTCTCCTCAGCCATCACTTGCTTCTTTCTGTTCATGCTTTTGACCTTCTGCCTCTAACGTGGGGTGACAGGTGAGCCTCTGGAGGTTCAGAACAATGGAGTCGGATTGCCTGGTCTCAGGCCTGCCTCAGCTCCATTCCATCTTAGCTTTGTGATCTTGGGCCACTCACCTGACAGCCTTGTGCCTCAGTCTTCCCCATCCACAAAATGGGGGTGATACTATTAGCCTTTTCCTTATGGGGCTGTGGTAAGTGGTAGGACCAGGTTGTACTTGGTCCTCCTACCTCCTGGGTATATGAGATTCTCTTTTGCTACTCTTTTGGTGGCAGATATGTCTGTATACATCCTTGAGTGGGTTTGTTCTGCCTCAAGTACCAAAAATTCAAAGGTCTCTTTTCATTAGAAATTCCTTTTATAAAAGGTACATATTTGTAGCAAGGCCCCAAGTTGTTATTGAATATTGAGTTTTGTTAGTACACCACCCTCTTGAAGGCTCACTTCTACTTAAGTGGATCAGACTGTAGCTGATCTCCCGTCTGTCCATTTAGTTAATTCAAACATTGTCAAATTCCAACAATCAGTGGGTCTGTGGCAGCCTCAGAGGCTGCCCTTTGCAATGTCTGCTGCTTCGATTGTTTTTTCTTTCTAACCTTCCATTAAAAGCTGTCAGTCACCCTTCTTGGAAGTATACTTCCTAGCATTAAATGTGGCTTGCAAGTCCGGTCTGGTGACACTTATCTGTAATCCCAGAATTTGAGGTGTAGAAATGGGAAGTCTGTAGGTTCAATGCCAGCCTAGGCTACAGAGAAAGACTTGCTCTCACTGTACAAACAGAAGTAAATAAATAAATAAATAAGAGACTTGCATCTGAGGAAGCTTTGAGTGATTAGTGTCTGTGTCTTGCAGTGCTTTGCTCCTGAACTCCGTGATGTCAGCTTTCAGGGCTGAGTTCATTGCCACCAGGTCTATGGACTTCATCGGCATGATTAAAGAGTGTGACGAGTCTGGCTTCCCCAAGGTAGGCTCTGGACTTGCTGCCTAATGGGAGGAGAGACAGACAGTGCTTATCTGATTGCCTTGGAGGGTAGAGACAGGGGTGGGGGCAGTGTGGGCCTAAAGAGACACTGAAAGCTCGGTTTCCAAAGGACACGATGGAAGATGGCTGAGATTTGGGGTCATTCATGCTGTGTCAGTGCTGTGCATAAATGCCGTGTGGGGACTTGAGCTCAGAGTCTGTGAATACTCACTGAGGAGTACTTAGGAAGGACTTCAGTCACATGTCTTTCAAATGCATTTGCTTTTGGGCTATGAGGGCTGCACAGTCAGTTAAATACTTGTACAAGCTTGATTGAGGACCTGAATTTGATGCCTGTATAAAAGCCTGGAGTGATACCGTGTGCCTGTCATCCCAGTGCTGGGCAGGTAGAGACAGACAGACCACTGGCCAGTCAGCCAGCCTAATTGGTAATGTCCAAGTGCTAATAAGAGACCTTGTCACAAAAACCAAGGCTCTTCCAGAGGTCCTGAGTTCAATCTCCAGCAACCACATGGTGGGTCACGACCATCCATAATGGGATCTGAAACCCTCTTGTGTCCAGAGACAGCTACAGTCTACTCATATACATATATGTACTCATATACTCATAAAATAAATACCCAAATCTTAAAAAAAAAAAAATTGAGAAAAAACCAAGGTAGGCAGCTCCTGAGGAACAGCACTCAAGTCTGATCCATGGCCTTTTCATATGCATGCGCATATGTGTGAACACACGTATTCTCGCTCCCTTGTCCCCCCAAAATAGTGGAAACTTCCTCCAGATTAGACCTGCAGAGTAGACCACTCTCCTAAGCCGGCAGCTCACTTTGAGGTGTGCTGGGGCGGAGCTCAGGCTCCGACAGATGCAGATGATCCTCTGCCCTGAGATGCTTTGGCAGCCGGAGCCAGCCCTGAGTTTCTCAGAGTCGTTGAGTGGATCCATAAAATCTCCGAAAGAAGCCTTGAGAAGGTTTCCCTGGAGACAGACAGACGGAATGTTGGAGCCTTTCCTTTTCTTGTTAAGTCTCGTTATTTTGACTCACATCTCTAGTAACACAACTGCTTGCTGCTTTCTTAGCATCTCCTTTTCCGTTCACTGGGCGTAAACTTGGCCTTGGCGGATCCTCCCGAGAACGACCGACTTCAGATTCTCAATGAAGCTTGGAAAGTCATCACTAAATTGAAGAGTCCTCAGGTGAGTGGGCATTTAGACTGTAGAGCCACTGTTTTTATAGAAGTTGTGTAATATACACTTAATTTTAAACAATGCGTGTGGGTGTTTTGCCTGTGTGTGTGTCTGTTCACCATATGTGTGCAGTGACTGTGGAGGCCAGAAGCAGCCATTGGGTCCCCTGGGACTGACGTTATGGATGGTTATGAGCCACCACATGGGTGCTGGGAGAAACCTGGGCTCTCTGCAAAGAGCAACAGTTGTTCTTAACTGCCAAGCCATCTCTCTAGCTCCATACATTTTGTTTTTATTTTGTCTTTTTTTTTTTTTTTCCGGAGCTGAGGACCGAACCCAGGGCCTTGTGCTTGCTAGGCAAGCGCTCTACTGCTGAGTTAAATCTCCAACCCCACATTTTGTTTTTAAAGAAACGAGCTTTAGCCCTCTGTGGTGCTTCACATCTGTAATTGCAGTGTTCAGGAGTCTGAGGCAGGAGGATGAAGTGTTTGAGATCAGTCTGTGCTACATAAGGGAGACCCTGCCTCAAAAAACATGGGTTTAACGTGGATTCTAGGAATCAACCTAGGTTGTTAGTCATGGTGGCAAGTGCTCCTACCTGCTGAGAGCTGTGTCCCTGGCCCCTTTAAGGACTTTTGAGACTTTTTCATGAGAGAGATTTACAACCCTTCTGTACATCAAATGCTTTATTTTTAAGGCCACAGGCAAACCTTGAACTCTCAGTCAGATCTCCCCTGGGGTTCTGTGCTGAGGAGCAAGGGCTCCTCACATCTTGGTCCCTTTGCTCCTTAAGTCAGGCAGAGCTGCCTAGATTTGCATCTTGGCCTAAGGAACAATGCGGAGATCAGAATCTGCAGTTAGCTTCGGGCTACTTGTTTCCTTTTATAGCTTGCTTTTCATGGTGACACATGTCAGTCAATTAAGTGGCTTGCTGCTCTGACCAAGTGCGGGGGCAGAAGGAACCTAAGGGAGGCAGTTTATTTTGGCTCCCAATCGAGAGGAAACGATCGTGAGGGCAGGGAGGTGAGGTGGCAGAGGAACTAGGTTCACGCGGTAGGGGCTTGTGCTGTGTGTAGCCTGTTACAGCTCGGTGGAGTCGGGAAGCAGAGAGACCAGGCTGGAGGCCAGGACCACCTCCTCCAGCTCTGCCTCCCCACTGTATGTTCTACACCCTCCCAGAGCAGCCCCAGCATGGGAGCCTGTGAGGGACATACTCCAACCGTAAGAGTCAGCCAGACAGCCCGTCTCTCTCCTACAGCTCTGTTAAGAGGTGTTGTGCTCACCCTAAAGCTACTTTCCCTTTCTTTGTAGGACTACATTAATTGTGCCGAGGTTTGGGTGGAGTACACCTGCAGGCATTTCACGGTGAGTATGACTGGGGTGGTTTTCCAAAGGGTTCTGTGCTTTAATGGTTACCACAGCAACAGAGTCTGCCCACTTAGGAATGTTGCAGTGGTACTTGAGCTGGGGCCTTGCTGTGTTGTTCGGACAGGTCTCCAAGTCCTGGGCTCAAGGAGTAGCTGGAGGTATAGGCACAAACCACTCAGCCCAGCTCTTAGAAGTCACTGTCTGAGGAGCGTTAGCATGTGTTGTGAGCAAGTGTGTCTCACACTGGCATGACACTGCCACATCGGGCTGGACAGTGCTGTCAGACGAGGCTAAACAGCCACTGGGATGCTGAAGTGCATGTAGAAGGCAGCATTTCCCTCTTTTAGAATTTTTATTTAATATTGTTGTTTAGCATTTTCAGACATTCAGAGCCTGCATATGCTTCCCACCCACAAGCAAATACCAATACTTCTCTTCCTGGGTGCAGACTGGACCGTAGTTTGGGGAATTTTGGAATCATCATAGAAGGACTTTAGAAGCAGGAAGAAGTGGGTTCTTCTGACCTTCTTGGCAGAGTTAACTTGTTTTAAAAACATTAAATAATTTGGTGTGCATATGTGTGTACTCTCTATGCACACATGGAGGTCTTTTTTTAAGTCTTACTTCGTGTGTGTGTGTGTGTGTTTGTGTGTTTGTGTATGTGCGTGCGCGTGCGTGTGCATGTGGCTGTCTGTCTGTCTGTCTATGGGGGTGTTGCTGCATGCATGTATGTGTGTGCCTGTGGAAGCAGAAGTGTCAGAGTCAGGTGCCTTCACCTACACTCACAGGCCTTTATGAGCCTGTGGGTATTGACTTCAAACTCTGGGCCTCATGATAGATAGGAGAGACTGCTGAGCCGTCTCTCCAGCCGTCCATCTCATTTATCGATATTATAGGTGTATGGGAGGGCTGTGTGTATATGAACACGTTTACTATCAGAGGCCAGAGGAAGAACCATCTTACTCTTAGCCTCACTTCCCTGAGGCAGAGTGAGTTCTCGGAATGTGGCCCTTGCTGTTTTTTGAGCAGGTTGGTAGTCAGCAATCCTATCTCTAGTCACCCTGTTCCCAGCTATCTCCAGTCGTGGAGTTACAGGTACACAGAGCTGCTCCTAGCTTCTTATATGGGTGCTGCGGACCCCAACTCAGACCATTATGCTTGAGCACCAAGCCTTTTGCCAGTTAGTGCAGGGTTATGGCTTGGATGTTTGTGTCCACCCTGCCTCCTGGATTCACATGCCCAAACCTGTTTGCTGAGGCCTTAGTATTAAAACCTGGAGCCACAGGCAGCTGCCTATGGCTCATGCTGTTGGCTGGCATTCTGAGCGCAGGTCATACATACCAACTCTCTTTAACTATCCCAAGGACGCCAGTGTAATTTAGAAAGATGTATCATGTCATGTGAATGGCACCCTCTTGGGTAGGATTAGTAGCCTTAAAACAAAATCCCAAAGGAGTCCATTGGCCCTTCCATCCTTAGAGGGCCCTGTGCAGGAGTTGTTAGTGAGAAGCAGACTTTCTGCAGACTGAGTCTGTTGGTGCCCTAATCTGAGACTCTGAGCATCTAGGGCCACCATTAGGAAAGCTCTGTACCTTAAAACTACCTCCACATGGCGTTCTGTTATAGCAGACAGAATGAGTTCCTGTACACACACTGAAAATTCGGATCTCAGAAATTTTGCTGTCATGAAATGCCGTCTGTCTCTGGGATGAATGTGAAACTGTTCTTCACTTGCTGGTTATGTAACAATAGGCTAGATTTGGGCTCTACATGGCTAAGTCCTGGCACAGATGACTAAAGTGAGCAGTTAGGGCAGATGGCTTGTAAGGGGTGAGTCTACACTCTTCCCACAATGTGGTTCACTTTCCAGGTGCTGAGGCAGGAACCTGGGCCAGGTAGGCAGAAAGTAGCCTAAATGACTTTATATTTGTGGACCAGTGTTCAGTACTGACTAGTAATGTAGCCATCTTGGAGGGTAGGGGAGATGTGTACTAGACTGAGGCCGCGGATTGGATTTTTTTTCCTTGTATTTATTCTTTCAGAATATTTGAGATTATTTCCTGGAAGGTGTGCGGCTTTTTATTTGTCTGTTTCTTTGGTTGGGTTTTGGTCCTGGGATGAACCCAGGGCCTTGCATGTGCTGCCAAGCTGTCTACTCAGCCCGGTATCATGGGCCTGTCAGTGTTTCCTCCCAGGAGGATAGCCAGTGCTCTCAGCCTGACAATAGAGCTGGTTTATGTTCCCTGTACAGAAACGAGAAGTTAACACTGTTCTGGCTGATGTCATCAAGCACATGACTCCAGATCGAGCATTTGAGGACTCCTACCCCCAGGTAACAAGTTTGCACTTCCCACTTGTGCCTTGGTATCATGTACAAGTCCGAGGGACAGTTCAGGAGCAGGTCTCTCCCCACCTTGTTTCTGAGCAGTTCCAGGCTAGCTGCCTGTGGACTTTCCTCCTTCTCTGTTTTGTTTGTTGGTCATCTTTGTTCCTGGGTGATGGTACTGTATATAGACCAGACTGGCCGGCCTGGAACTCACAGAGACCCCCTGTCTCCTGGGTGCTGGGATTGGAAGTGTCACCGTGGCATTGGGCTTTTTAATATGGGTTCCAGGAATCAACCTTAGGTCGTTAGTCTTGGTGGCAAGTGCTCTTACCTGCTGAGCTATGTCCCTGGCCCTTTTAGGACTTTTTAAGCCTTTTCATAAGAGAGATTTACAACCCACTCACTATCTCCCTTCTAGCAGTCACCTTAGTCTTTCCCTCAACACTCCTGACCAGCTCTTTTCTTAAGAAGTGAGCTTGTACAATTCTAATTTTTTGCTTATAGATCTTGAGAGAAGATATGGCAACAGTTTCTAGTACATCAAGGAGTTAGTCAGGAAATGTTCTGGGTAGCATCCAAAGGCCAAGAATTGCTTTTTATTTAGAAGCAGCATCTTCCTGGTTCTCCCAGGCCAAGCTGTTTTTGGCCAGGACTCTGTATACCTGGGATAAAGGCAGCAGCCAGGAAGCTCTGGGCATTCCTGAGGCTTGGTACAGATCTTTGGGTCAGTGACCCTTGACTCCACTGGTAAACTCTATCATCTTCCTCTCACTAACGTAATAAAGAAATACAGGACCATGGTGCGCTACAATAGGAGATGGCAGTTTGTGGCCCATACCCACTTGTAGCCCATCACTACTTTGTTTAAATAAAGTTTTATTAACACATAAACACTCATCTATTCCCATGTTGGTTCTAACCGCTTTCATGCTTCACTCACAGATTGAATAGTTGTGTGAGACTATGGTCTGCTAGACTAGCAGCAGAGGCTGGGATGAGATCCAGGGGTGTCGTTCAGTTGGCAGAGTGCTTGTCTAGCATGTACAAAGCCCTGGAGTAGATACCCCAGAGCCACATAAGACAGGCGTTGTGGCACATACCTATAACCTGAGCATTGGGGTGGCAGAGGTGAAAGGATTAGAAGATCCAAGATATCCTTGGCAACACACTGTGGCTCAAGCCACCCTGGGCTTCCTTTTATTTTGAAAGATAAGCAGAAAGCACATGGGTGGTCCTACTTAATCATCATGGGACACTGCACCCAGGAGAAGGGACTGAGCCCAAGACACATTCCCCGCTGAAGGATGAGGTAGAGAAGGCAACTGACTGAGTCAGGCCTAACCTGATCTGTTTCCTTCCTTGAGCAGTCTGGGCTAACTGTTGTGATTCTAGTGGGGCGTGCTGAAGGAGGGCTTCCTTTTTTGAACACACAGTTTTTATTAAGCAACTTGTGTTCTGTTTCACAGCTTCAGTCAATAATTAAGAAAGTCATCGCCCACTTCCACGATTTCTCAGTTCTTTTCTCAGTGGTGAGTAGCATCTCCTATGACCTTTTGAGACGAGTGTCTTCTGTTGCACTAATGTTTTCCTGTTACCCAGGCCAGGAATACTTAGTAGACTTTGTAAAAGAGGCCCTATCCATTTAATAAGCAATTATGTTCCAATGACTGAAGCACCATTAGGAAATACAGTACACACAGACTGGAAGAAAAATGCTGTTTCTCTTTAATTTCTTCCTCATCAGAGTGGTGTGCACCCCGTATGCCGCAGGTTGAGCACCTGTTATCCAGATGCTCAGGGAAAGAAGCATTTCATACTTGGTATTTTGTTCTTAGATTTGAGGACTTTCATAGGACCCAAATCTAAGCATAGAATTCACTTGTGTTTCATATATGCCCTTACAAAGCCAGAGTTTCATACAGTAGCCTAATAATTCTGTACAGGAGACTAATGATGCAGCTCAGGGGTGTGGCTGACATGTCCTGGGCCCTACCAAACTGTGCAGCAGCAGCGACACAGAATGTCCTGAGAGAGAGCTTGAGGCATCGCGTTGACACTTTCCTGAAAATTATGGAATTGAGAACATCTATTTCAGATTTTGGATCAAGGCTGTTTAGTCTGTAATCATTAACAACAACAACAGCAGCAGCAGCAGCAACAACAACAAAAGAATTCCAAGCCAGGTCTTCCAGGGACTCCTGGGTGTTCCTTCTGCTTATCTGACACCTCCCAACTCCCAAAAATGACCCACAAATTCTTTCTTTCTAGTTGTGTCAGTTACACATCAGATGCTTTCTCTACTCCTAGGAAAAGTTTCTACCATTTCTGGACATGTTCCAGAAAGAGAGTGTGCGGGTGGAGGTTTGCAAGTGCATAATGGAAGCCTTTATCAAGTGAGTACAAGATGGCACAACTGGCGGCCCAGAGTCCTAGTACCACTCGAACTGTGTTAGTGGTTTATGTACTCTGAAGCCTAGTGCTGTAAGCATGCCTCATCCCTGAAACACCTTAAGCAGAACACACTAAGGGCAGGTGCCCTGCTAGCCATGCCGGCCACAATGGCTCAGTCCTATAATCCCATTGCCAGGAGGCTGAGGCAGGCAGATGGTGGGTTCAAAGTTAGCAAGACCGTGTGTGTGTGTGTGTGTGTGTGTGTGTGTGTGTGTGTGTGTGTGTGTGAGAGAGTGTGTGTATGTGTGTGAGGGAGAGAGAGAGAGAATTATATGTATAATACATGTTATTTAAGTATATGCATATACATATACTTATATAATATATTATTATATTATATTTAAATATTTAAATTTAAATATATTATAGATACAAGCATATTATATATACATATTATATATTATATATAACATATGTAATATATTATATGTTTATATATAAAGATTATTTAAAGTAATTTAATAGGTACTAAAATAAAAATAAAAAAGAAGATAAGCCGAGCAGCCTTGGGAATAGAGCAGTAAGCAGCATTCCTTTGAAGTCCTTTGGTTTCTGCCCTGACTTTTCTTCATGACAGACTGTGAGCTGTAAACTGAAATGAACCCCTCTCCCACCATTTTTTTTTTCTTATTGGGGGTTGAAAAAAATGTGTTGGTAGTTAAGAGCTCTTGTTGCTCTTGGATTGGCCCAGGATTCAGTTCACAGCATCCTCCTAAGCTCACAACTACCTGTCACCCCAGTTCCGGGGCCTGATGCTGTCTTCTGAGTGCTGTGGGCATTCGCTGTGTCCATGATGCAACAGGTGCCTGCAAGCTGAACACGTAGACACGTAAATCTTTACAGTTTTGTTTTAAATATATATGTGCGTGCGTGTGCCTGACTTATGTGTACTATGTGTATAAATGTATATGTGCGTGCGTGTGCCTGACTTATGTGTACTGTGTGTATAAATATATATGTGCATGCGTGTGCCTGACTTATGTGTACTGTGTGTATAAATATATATGTGCGTGCGTGTGCCTGACTTATGTGTACTGTGTATATAAATATATATGTGCGTGCGTGTGCCTGACTTATGTGTACTGTGTGTATAAATGTATATGTGCGTGCGTGTGCCTGACTTATGTGTACTGTGTGTATAAATATATATGTGCGTGCGTGTGCCTGACTTATGTGTACTGTGTGTATAAATATATATGTGCGTGCGTGTGCCTGCCTTATGTGTACTGTGTGTATATATGTATATGTGCGTGCGTGTGCCTGACTTATGTGTACTGTGTGTATAAATATATATGTGCGTGCGTGTGCCTGACTTATGTGTACTGTGTGTATAAATATATATGTGCGTGCGTGTGCCTGACTTATGTGTACTGTGTGTATAAATATATATGTGCGTGCGTGTGCCTGACTTATGCGTACTGTGTGTACAGGAGCCCATGGGCATCAGAAGAGAGCATCAGATCCTCTGGAACTAGAGTTCTAGGTGGCCGTGAGCCACCGTGTGGGAGCTGAACCTGGAAGGAAATGCTCTTAGCTGCTGAGACATCTTTCAAATCCCTTAATAATTTTCTAAACATCAGGCATCATTTTAAAAGTTAGTAATCAATGCTTAAGAAAGCAAAAGAAGGTTGGGAGAGATGGCTTAGCAGGTGCAGATGCCTGCCACTAAGCCTGGTGACCTAAGTTCAGTCCCCAGAACCCATATAATGGAAGGAGGGAACCAATTTCATACGCATGCCATGGAACACACACACACACACACACACACACACACACACACACACACACACACACACACCAAAATAAATAAATGTTTAAAAAAAAAGGCTAAGTATAAATTACCACATATATTGACAGGATGCTGGTGCTGACCACTAGTTCCATGCCTTCATCATGATTTTAGGAACCTTTCTTTGCATTAGGTTTGTTCTGCTTCAGTCAGGGTCTTAAATAGCCATGGCTACCCTGGTACATTCTATGTAGCCCTGGGTGGCCTTGACCTTGCAGATGAGCTTGTCTCAGCGTCCCGAGTACTGGGGTCGCAGCAGTCGGTTTGCTGCCACATGCACACTGAAGGAGATGCACATCCGACTGCTTACTGAGCAGCATTTAGAGATGGAAACAGGCGTATGCAGAAGGAACCCGTGCCAAGAAAGCTTCTGTCTTGGGCCGGGCACATAGCAGAGCGCTTCAGGTTCCTTTTCTAGTTGAGTTCCTGTCATTTTCTTAAGTCCATGTTTCTTTTCTTTTTTAAAGATTTATTTATTTATTTATTATTTTATGTCTGTGAGTACACTGTCTTCAGACACACCAGAAGAGGGCATCAGATCCCATCACAGATGGTTGTGAGTCACCATGTGGTTGCTGGGATTTGAACTCAGGACCTCTGGAAGAGCAGTCAGTGCTCTTAACCGCTGAGCCATCTCTCCAGCCCCCAAGTCCATGTTTCTTTTTTTTTTTTTTTTTTTTGGTTCTTTTTTTCGGAGCTGGGGACCGAACCCAGGGCCTTGCGCTTCCTAGGTAAGCGCTCTACCACTGAGCTAAATCCCCAACCCCAAGTCCATGTTTCTTAAAACCGTTTACTGGTAGGGTTCCATGTAATGTACAGGCAGTGCACAGCCATGTCTGGTTTTTCACAAGGCACCAGGGATTTGAACTCCAGTCTTCTTGCTTACGCAGCAAGAATGTGTTACCTGCTGAGCCGTCTTCCCATCACTTTAATTTTAATTTAGTTGTGGTTTTTTGGGTTTTGTTTTTTGTTTGTTTGTTTTTATTCTAAGGCATTAAGTGTTGAAGATAGAACCTTTCCTAGCCAAGCAGATCCATGAACTGCCTGTCAAACCGTGGAGACTGTCCCATGCGAGTGTGTCAAGATCCCATTGTATGTGGACATTGTTCTAGAACTAGGGAACCTATAACCTTGCCCTCATGCACATGGTGGCATGAGATTGCAGTTCCAGATACTCAGGAAGCTGAGGCAGAAGGATTGCTTAGGCCCTAGAGTTTGAAACCAGCCTGGGCAGCACCACCAGATTCTATTTCAGAAAACCCAAAGCTGGAATAAAACCCCTCAACCTTGTAAGGGATGAGGCTGAACGAAAAGACATGATAATTAAGGGAGGAGTGTGGGTGAGATACAGAAACAGGAAGAGAGAGCGTGTGTGTCATAGGAAGGAGGAGGAAGGAGAGATGAGGGTGACAGTCTGGGGACACAGATGAAGCCCATTTTTAAAGTTACACACTGATGCACACTGATTTAGAATGTAGTGGACAGCATGTAACTAGTTCAGTTTATCAGTGATTTCAGATCAGTTCTTGTAGGGGAAGGCTACAGTGTAAAACAGAAATTGCTCTAAATAGGGAGTACATAAATATAGGTGAGTTTAGAAAATTGAGTTTAATGTTACTCCAAAATATTCTGTTTATTGTTATCTTCTTATTTTAAAAAGGTTTTTAATTACTTTCATTTCTGTGTGTGGGCATGTGTGTGTGTGCACAAGTGCAGGTATGTGGGTATGCATATGTGTACACATGTACTTATGCATGTGTGTGTGGGGGCATGTGTG
Source organism: Rattus norvegicus (assembly GCF_021556685.1). Lineage (NCBI taxonomy): Eukaryota > Metazoa > Chordata > Mammalia > Rodentia > Muridae > Rattus > Rattus norvegicus. The sequence goes on from NC_141534.1 coordinate 186,045,646, forward strand.
TATACACAAGTGCAGGTATGTGGGTATATGTATGTGTACACGTGTGTTTATGCACATGCATGTGTGTGTGCATGCATATGTGTATTCACATGTGTGTGTGTATGCTGCAGGGCAGGTAGGGACGTCAGAGGGAACTTGAGTTAGCTTTCTACTTCCACCGTATGGATTGTCAGGCATAGTGGCATCTGCCTTTACCCATCCCGACCTTCTGCTTACCTTTCTAGAAGATTAATTCCTGGCCTGGTATGACAGTCCATGGGGTAAGGCACTTGTCATGCAATCCTGAACCTGAGTTCCACACACATGTTCCTCTGACCTCCACACACATGTTGCAGCATGCCTGCACACACCCACACAAATGCATACCATGATGATAAATGAATACAAATGTTTAAATGAAGTCTTTCCTAAAGATTAATATCGACTGCTTTATCTTTATTATACTTGGAACGAATACACCTGCTTTACATGAAAGTTCATTTTGGGAGTCTGTCCTCTTATGTCACGTTTTGTCTGGCACTTAACTTTTGTGCAGGTTGTGGGCAGCTACAGAAAGTGTTAAATGTACTATAACTTCCTGCGATTTTGCAAGGAAGAGCAGTCCATCGTGTAAGGAGCACCTTGTGCCGTACAGAAGGACTGAGAGCAAGCCAGGGCAGCATGTCTCACAGATGCACTAGGGTTCCTAGACATACACACATAGCTGAGGAGAACCCGACCTGCTCTTTCATGACCATGGACAGAGCTTTCACAGTTGTCTCTTAATGTCTCCTAGGCACCAGCAGGAGCCAACCAAGGACCCTGTCATCCTGAATGCCCTTTTGCACATTTGTAAGACTATGCACGACTCTGTGAAGTAAGCTGCTCTTAAAACTGAGTTGCAGTATAGCTGGGGTGTGTTAGGGGGTGACATCTGTGAGCAGCTGCTGCAGACAGTTCAGTGTGGTCCTGATTCCTGAAAATGGGTTGGAGAGAGAGCTCACTGAGTAAGAGTGTTCTTGTTCTTATGGTGGATTTGGTTTGATTCCTAGGCTCACGTGACTCACGTAACTCCAGTGCCAGGGTATCCAACATCTTTTCCCCTCTGCAGACTTCTGTGTACACATGGTGCATATGAACTTATACAGACTCACAACATACACACAAAACGGGAAAAATGAAAAGAGATATCTGCCCACAGGGGCTGGGGGGATGGTTCGGTTGATAAAGTACCTGTTGTGCAAACAAGAGGACTTGGGTTTGGATCCCTGGCACCCATGGAAAAACTGGATGCTGCTGTGCACATCTGTAACCTCACTGGTGGGGAGGCAGGGACAGGTGGATTCCTCCAAGCCAGCCCAACAATCAGAACCAAGAGGCTCCAGGTTCAGTGAGACCCTGCTCAAAATAGGTGCAGCACAATTGGCAAAGGTGCTTGTCGTCAGTCTTTGCACGTGTGTGTGTGTGTGCGCGCACACACTCTTATTGACAAGAATATTCCAGTCCTAGAGAGCAAGGAGTATAGGCCAACCTTAGAGGGAAAATGAGATAGTGCATTATTTTTACAGAGAGGTTTCTGTTGGGAAGAGGCTACTCTGGTGTAAGTGAACTCCAACTCTATGTCTCCTAGTGATTTCCGAGAGCAGTGGTTGGTTACCCAGCTAATAGCATAGGCTCTTAATTTACCTCACACTTAGCTCACTACTTAGCATTCAAGCGACATAGCTTGCATCTCTTTTCTTAAAAACAATCTATTTGTTTTGTGTGGATGGGTATTTTCCCGCGCGTATGTCTGTGTGAGTGTGTTGGATCTCCTGGAGCCAGAGTTGTAGTCAGTGTACGTTGCACTGGGTTCTGAAAATTGAACTTCGCTCCTCTGCTCTTAACCACTGAGCTGGCTTCCCTCGCTTCCCTCGCTTCCCTCGCTTTCCTTTCTTGTGCTTTCCTTTCTTGTATTTTTTTTGTCGAAAGCTCAGGTCTAGCATCAGGTTGAGCCTTTCCATCCGAGGCCGAGCTGTCCCCTTTGCCTTTTGGGACTTTGTGTTTGTCATCGTATTCTATCCTGTCAGTTATTTGGAGCTATTTTAGTCTCCAGAGAATCTCTGCACAGCAGCTCGAGTCACTGGGGAGAGTTTTAAGGATTGAGAAAGTTGCTTTAGAACTTCGTCATCACAGGATGCGCCCCTCCTTTTAATTTTAGAATCTTTATAACTATGTCTTCAAACTCGTGAGTAGTTATAAAAATCCAAATGCTATCAGTATCACACTTTTGCTGGGTACAGTGGCACACACTAGTAATTCCAGCACTTGGAAGACTAAGGCAGGAGGGTCACAAGTTCAAGGTCAGACTACATAGTGGGACTCTTTCTTAACAACAACTGTAATAATAATTTTCATAATAAATGAGCCCAGTAGACTTTAACTGAGCAAAAATAGAAATAAAGTCACATAGATACTTACACTTGCGAGGTAGTGCGTGGCTCGAGACCTGCGGTGCTGACCGATAGTTCTTAGGTACTTCACTGGAGGATCAGGTTCCTTCTGAACCATCCCTGCTGAGCCTGGCTACCTATCTTCCTGCCGGAAGGCAGCCTACCTCAGCAGTCCACAGTCTACACCTTAAAGAATAGCAACTTTCTCTGAGGGACAGCACGTGGAAGAGTCACACTTGACCTGCATTCACTTATACCTAGCAATGAGGAAGGCTGGAAGATGCTGTCTTAAAGAACTACAGGGCACCAAGCACAGTGCTGTACACCTCCATGCCCGATTCTCTGGAGGTTCAGGCAGGGGGCCAGCCTGGGTCATATACTGAGACCCTGTCTCAAATGCTAAAAACAAAAAGAACCAGGGGCACCTTGTGTGTCAAAAGACAGTGCAATATTTGCCGAAACATTTTCCCTTATGACGAGCCAGACAGAACTTTATTCCTTGCACAGTGCTAGGCCTTCACCCTGCTACCGAGCTCAAGCAGCAACACCAAATCTTTAAAAACTGTAAAAATAAATCTGGGGAACTGTTCGTATATAATCAGAATCCGACTCAACAATTGGAAATTGTGTTAAGATTTCCGTCAGTTGTAAGTGAGATCCGTTTTCAAACACATCCAGAAGTAAGGTGGGTTGCTGGGTGGAGGTGGAGTGCTTGTTAGTCCTTTGGTGTGTGGTAGAATTTTTTGAAAATGAGAAGATGCCACGTTTTCTCTGAAGTACAAACTCTGATGTTAAGTTGCTTTCTCTTGTGCTATTGGTAAATGCACTTTGGGAATGGCGGCGGAGAGAGGAGACTTACATTTGAACTGTGTTTCTTTGGTTAACACTTCTGTCTGAAGACAGACCGGCTGCCTATTGGGAGTTTGGCGTCTGGAAGTTGCAGAGGCGCCTCAGCTAGTTAAAGGGCTGCCTCTGTTGCTTTCCTCTTCAGATGGCTACATTTGCTGCCTCCGTGTTAATTATGTACCATTATTGATCCTAGCGCTCTCACTCTTGAGGATGAGAAAAGGATGCTGGCCCATTTGATCAATGGCTTTATAAAAATGGTAAGTTTGTGGGAAAGAAGCTTCGGTCCACTTGGGAACATGATGTAATGTTTATCCCCTCTGCGGAGAGTGGCTCCCGGTGTATTTCCCAGTGCTGTTCATTTTTACCAAGATAAGATAGAATTAGAAATTTCATGTTTGCCAAGGCTCCCTGGGGGCAGAGAGAGCCAGGGTAAGATGACTGTGGGAAAAGTTGACAGGGAAAGGTGGAACAGGGATTTTTCTGACTCCTTCAACAGTGTAGTTGCAGGCTCCTGGGGCGTGGCTGGACTTGGGGTCTCCTCTGCCACAGGACCTCCTGTCTGTGCCACCTTTGGTCCCACCCTCCTCTCTGCTGCTTTCTGTCCCGTACAGGCTTACTTCCAACCCTATGGCCTAACAAGACGGGCTCTCGTATGTTCTGTGACTGGAACTCTTTGGATTAATTTGTGTACTATTAAACTTCTCATTCCTGTTATCAAATAGCTGACACAAGCAGCTTAAGCAAGGAAGGTTCATTTTGGCTCAGTTTGGGAGCACAGTCCATCAGGACAGGGATGGTGGTGATGTCACCAAGTAGGAACTTGAAGCCACAGTCTGTCTGTGACCACAGTCAGGAAAGGGTGTGTATGTGCAGGAGCGCCTGTGCTTAGCACAGTTTCTCCTCTTATGTAGTCTGGGACCACAGCCCAAGGAATACAGGAACCACCTACATTTAGGGTAGATCTTTTTATCTTTATTTACCCAATATTTATAATCCTTGGTAAATATCTCAGAGTCCTGTTTCTCTGGCGATTCTAAACTCAGTAAAGTCGACAGTGATTAACCATCACAGCTTGGGAGGCCTGAGAGGTCTCTGGTGACCCAAATCATAAAGACCAAGAATGGAGAGGAAACAGCTGTTATGTGGGTCATCAGGTGGCAAAACCTGTGTCGGGCAGAATGCCATGTGTGTATACATGTCCGATGTATTCATGTGCTACTGCCTGGCGGTTTTCCTAAGGGTGGCAGCGTAGAGTACCTGCTTTCTTCGTTTTTTTCCTTACTTGATGATTGTGTACATGTAAATATTGTATTTTGTTCACATCTCCCCATCACCCTCTTTCATTTCCCTCCACCCTTTCCCAACAAGTCTGTCTCTTACTTTCATGTCTTTTTTATTTTGATTTTTTGTGTGTGTGTGTGACCCACTGGATTTCATTAGCATTCCTTGCATGAGCTTGGGTGTGGAATTATTTACTGGAATGTGGGCATATTACCATGAAAGTTGACTCCCTCCCTCAGCAGCCGTCATCTGACTTATCCTCTTAGCTTGGACGTTGGTGGGTTGACTGGGCACCCAGGCTTCTCCAAAGGTGTCAGCTCATATTGCTCGATGGAATCCAGGAGCAGCTGCTTGCCTTCCAAGGCTGTTGCTGGGTGGCTCCATTTTTTTTCCAAGTCCACTCATGTCTTGTTTTATATCTCACATAGTACTGTCTTTCATGGGGGTACAATATAGAAACTCAAGGCTCCATAAAGTCAAGTCTTAGATATATAGTGACCCTTCGCTGTATTCTGCTGAGTTCTGTTGGTCAGAGTGAGGCCTAGAGTTATCTGTGAGGGAGAGGAGGTGAAGAGACCTCACACCCTGATGGGAAGAGCCTGAAGGAGATCGCACAATGGGAAGGGTTGCCTCAGTCTTTTATGGAAACATCCTGTCATTTGCTGTCCTAACTCATCTTAATTCTGGGTGTTACTAAGGTCTTACTGTGCTTCTGAAGCTGGCTTTGAACTTCTGAACTGAAGAAGTCCTCCTGCCTCAGTATTAGGATTATATGTGTACCTCACCTGGCTTGGAATCCTCTATTTTAATAAAATAGCAGAATCCAAACTGACTGGGGTAAAAATGTTGAGAAACGGGGACCTGCTCAGTAGCAGAGTGAAGCCACCTACTGGTTCCTTGGGTGCCATCAATTTTGATAAGAATTCACACTCAGCCTTTTTATTCCCAGGTAGAAAATGGACCTGGGGATTTTACCGAGTGCCTGTCCTTCCTCTCTGTCTTACACAGCATGCTGACCTGGGGCAGCTTCTCTGCTTAGCCTTTGTCGGAAGGTTACTGAGTCACAGGGAGTAAGGTGTGAGTCTCACATCTACTATAGGGACAGCAAACTGATCTGAGAGCCATGGACCCTCCTACTGCCCATAAAGCCAAGGGACTATGTGGAGAAACTTCCTGTGTGGCCCTGGCTGCCACTGAGCTGCTGCGGTCAGGTCCCCACCAGGAAACAGTCGGGTGTGGCCTGTCTCAGGGAAGCTCCTGTGACAAGTGGCTCCCAGGGACCCAATTTATGTTCTGTGAAAAATTCCATGATTTCCTTTCCTTCCTGGTCTGGAAAATTCTATTTTTGCCCAGCTCTAGTTTGTGTTCTTGGACATCTTGTTCTCGCCACAGTGCTGGGCTGCTCAAGTGGTATTTCAGTTCTACTTGGGCTGAAGGGACATTCGACCTTTGTAATCATGGAGAAAGAGAGTGAGAGAGAGAGAGAGTGTGTGTGTGTGTGTGTGTGTGTGTGCGCGCGCGTGCGTGTGCATGCACACATTTGTCTTCCCACTAATAACAACACTGACTGTGCCTTTTCTGTGTCTCTCTCTTTGATTCTAGGTGTCCTTTGGCCGTGATTTTGAACAGCAGCTCAGCTTTTACGTTGAGTCCAGGTCGATGTTTTGTAACCTGGAACCTGTTCTTGTGCAGTTGATCCATGTGAGCATTCTTGTCAGGTGTTCCTTCAATGAGTGTTGATTGGTTATTAGTACACCATGTATTAGCTCAATGGGAGTCTTCCTGTAGTTGAGGCTAGGTCTTATAGCCCAGGCTGGCCTCAAATTCTCTATGTAGCTGAGGCTCACTTTATGCTCCTGATCCTCCTGCCTCTACAGCATTGCGCCCACACCCCGAGTGCTGGGATTAACTAGCTTGTAGTCTGATTCTTCAAACACCCTCCCGCTACTCTCCTGTGCTGGAAAAGTGGTTTCTCGGAGGCTGATCAGGTCCACAGCTTTGCTTAAGTTTTTGAGCACTCATGTCATTTTTTTCTTTCTTTTTATGTTTCATTGATTTTCTTTTTTCTTGTCTAGCCTCACCCCCCAACCCCACCCCCAGCTTCTCAGAAATGTGTATGCTCTCATTTCTGCATGATAGTGAAAGAATAAAGTGGTCTGCACTGAGTCCACTGACGGTCAGGCAACCTGGAGGCCCTTGTCTCACTGATCTCTTGGGTTAGCATTCTCTAGTCTTAGTGACCCCGGGTCTAAAGAAATAGTGACCATTCTGGTTATTATGAAACGGCTAACAGCTTGAAAAAAATGTCAGAAAAAGTAAAATAATAATAATATATATGCATGCATATTGAAAGAAAACAGACTGGGTGTGGAGCACAGTGGCAGCTTTTATTTGTGAGACTCCGAGTTCCATCCCTGTCTCCAGCAGAACAGACAGAAGTGTGCCACTTGCACAACTGTAACTACTTCCTACTGAAGTGTGTGTGCACTTGTCAGCACTGCCCAGTCCCAGCCGTGGAGTCTGATCACCTGCCATTCCACTGCACTTATTTTCTATTTGTCATCTATCACACACACACACACACACACACACACACACACACACACACACACACACACACACGCTCACACACGCATTTGCTTTGCATAGTACTAACTTTATCACCGTAGCTGCCACAAAGTCCAGCTATGCAGAGTGTGGCTACAAGGGATGAAATTCAGTGCAGTTTTGCGTCACAAGCCACATTACATACACTAGCACTCTGCACTGCATCCAACGACTGCTGTCCCTGAAGATCTTCCCTTGATTGCAGCTCCCTGAGGATGCCATGGTACACGGTTCGGGAACCAGAACGGCCATCCTTCTTTTTAATCAATTAATACCAATCGAAGAAGAATAACATTCTGTGTGTGCTTATTTCTTAGCGTGTTATTTTGCACACATCATTTTAAGACCTGAATCTAGGGACTTAATCTATAAATGGGGGTTTTGCTCGTAGCAACCAATGCATGGGGTTCTAAGGATCAAGTGACCCGTGTATCGGCTGAATAACAAGGCGGTGGTTACGTTGCTGGGTCTACTAGATTTGGAAGTTTCCTTGGAATGTGGAATTTCTGGAAATGGGGTAAATGGACCCTGGCCATTGATTAAAGCAGAGTTAATTTGCTATGCTCTTTGGTACATGTGACCAACACAGCGGGTGCCTTTTTTCCTGCGGTCTTGGAGGTGCTTGCTCAAGCCAGATGGCCTAACCTGCCCAAGTCCAGCATCTGAGGCCACCTGCCTCACCTTGGTTTATGTCTGCTTGTTTGCACTGACATCTGCGCAGCCCTCATCCTAACCTCTGGAAGAGGTTAAGTCAGGCTTTGAACACTCACTACCATTTCTGTTTTATTGTCTCCTCACAATCTAGAGTGTGAACCGGTTGGCAATGGAAACAAGGAAAGTCATGAAGGGAAACCACTCCAGAAAGACAGCTGCGTTTGTCCGGGTGTGTTCTAAAGATAAGGGCTCCAGGCTGAGAGCTTCAGCAGGCTGCTGAGTTTGCATATTCTTAATTCCCCTGGGGTGGGGGGCAGGGAAGGGGAAGCAAAATGTACCAGGAGAAGGATGGCTTTGTGTTGATTTTCTAGATTTGTTTTTCTCAAGGAATTGATGGGCTGATTGGCTTCTGTACTGTTTTTAAAAGATGTCCAAGAAGCCTAATTTTAACACAAATCGTAGCTCTCCAATCTCTAGCTCCAAACCATTCTAAAATCTGAAACTTGCTGTGATGCCTTGAGTGGACAACTCCATATGATGACTGCATTCCCTGTATAAAGTCACTGCTGTGCACGGGTTACCTTCCAGCTGTGCATGTATAGAGCACATAGGGAACATAATTGAATTCTGTGTTTAGACTTGGGGTCCCCTCTACAGGGTGCCTCACTATGTATCACACACACAAATATTCCAAAATCCAAAATTCTTTTAAGCCAGAAACACCTCCGACAAGGGTGCTCTCCCTCTGGTGTCTGAGATGGCTGAGATGCATTTGTATCTCTGTGCGCCAGCTATGTTCTCTTGAATTTTTTCCAATATATTAGTATAAAAATTTCTTTAGCAATATCGTTTTCATATAATATCCTTACACCTCTAACTGGAAGACATAATAGAATTTTTGCCCTTAGTCAGGGTTATATCCGTGTCAGCTGTATCTGGATGTCAGCTTGAGTTGACACTCCTAATCGTGGTAGAGTGGTAGTGTCCACACCTTTTAAAATGAAACCATGCCCAAGTGATTATAGAAGGGAGGTGTCCACCTGCCCCTGCCCCTTTACCTCTTGCCTGTGTCAGGGTCAGCCACGATCAGGCATTTTATCCTCTCCAGCTAGCTTCTCATTACCCCAACAAGCTTTACATGTATATTTTATATATTGAAGGATGTTGTTACACACAAAACCACCATTTCCAACTCACACATTCTCTTTTTAATTAATTTTATTTATTCACTTTATATCCCAATACCAGCACCCCCTTCTTACTAGTATCCTCTTACACAGATCCTTCTCTAATTCCATATTTTCCTTCTCCCTTGAGGAGGAGGAGCCACCCTCTAGGTATCAACCCCCCCCCCCCCCCCCCACACACACACACATCAAGTCTCTGCATCCTCTCCCACTGAGGCCAGACAAGGCGGTCCATTTAGGTACCCCCATATTTCTTAGCAAGCAGTTTCTCTTTTGCACACATAGAGGTGTTATCTATGCATAAGTAGAATGAGAGATGAAGAGCTAGTTTTCAAATTCTCTCTTTCCCTCCTTTTTCCTTCCCCAACTTCCTAGAGCTCATCAAAACTGGGATTGATGGGGAGAGCGTGTGTGTGTGTGTGTGTGTGTGTGTGTGTGTGTGTGTGTGTGTTGGTGAGAACAGAGTGCTGGTGAACGTGGGCATCTTGGTTAACCACCCCCCCTCTCCCGTCTCTCTAGGCCTGTGTTGCCTACTGCTTCATCACCATCCCCTCCCTGGTGGGGATCTTCACCCGCCTCAACCTCTACCTGCATTCCGGTCAGGTTGCCTTGGCCAACCAGTGCCTCTCCCAAGGTAAGCCTGTCTCTCTATCCTTGATGCCCCCTTGCTACGTATGAAGTCTGACCCAACCACATCCATCCCTGTATGCATGTACTAAGTGATGCCTTGAAGGAGGAAGAAACACAGCAACCAGGGAATATTTTTAAGCACTTCTCTAGTAGGAAACGTGGGAGTCAGGCCACACAGAGGCAGACAGAGACAAGATGGAGCAGTGCAGATGTTTTTCTGTCCTGACCTTTTCTGAGAAGGTGGGGCTGCTTGGCCACAGCAGATTCAGGGATAGTTCTAATGTCTCTGTTTGTTCATGTGTTTGAACACCAGACACATGGAAATGGAATCTGATTGTTGGAGAGCAAATACCCTTGCTATTGGGGGGATACTCCACTCTCTGAGTAGCTCACAGGAGAGGCTTCTTCTCAGTATATGGAGGGTGTTGGGGAGGTGAGACAGGGAAGGGAGGGGGCGTAAGCTCAGCGCCATGGTGTTTGAACTCCAGGCTGCTGCCTTCATCCTGACTTCAAGCTACTGCGATGTGGTGTCTGCTTCATGTTTAAAAATTCATCTGATGGTTTTTGCTTGAGTCTAAATGCAGTTGCACCAAACCTTAAAAGCCCATCACTGTCGCCCTGAAAGCCACACAGAGCAGTTACTGGCCAAATAAATAATGCAGCCAATTACTGAGAAGGAGAGAACTAAATATGAAGCTCGTAGGAGCTGGCTGCTTTGTTTGTCTCTGAGAACGTCCTCCCATCTCAGCTGCGTCTGAAGCATCACCCTCCTCCCAGTTCATTCTCTGCCTTGCCTTCATCCCGCCTTGACCGCATCTCTACTTTCAGGCTGGGCCTCTGCCAGGGCTGAGTTCAGGGTCTTGAAACCCCCTGTAGACCATCTTAGGATGCTAGAAAAGGCTTAGTTCCATCTGTTTTGCACAAAGGTCCCAAAATATAGATAGAGTCATGCTGGCATTTACTGCAGACATTCACCCTGGAGCACAGTGCATCCACAAAAGACTTAACATGTCAGTGCTTCCCACCCAGAGGCAGCTCAGAAATGCCTGCCTGCCTTTTCTTTGAGCCCTTACTCCAGACGACTTCTTGTCCATGTTTGCCGGTGACTCAAAAGAATGTGTGTGCTTATAAGGAGGATGTGGGAAGAGGAGAGGGAAGGAATATTCAGCCTTCTGATGGAGTGAATGGTCTGAGTAAAGATTACCCATGTGATTAGCCACCAGCACAGTGTGCTGAGGCCCTGACTGATGGTGGCTTTCAAGTCTCCAGGATACTGGGTCTACCTCTGGTTCTGCCACTTTGGGAAACAGACGACCTTGGACAAGTCAGCCTTTTTGTGCTTATCCATGTACAAAGAAGAGGCAGGTTCCATCAAAGTTGAGAATAGAGGACATCATACCCTGAGAGCTGAGAGCTCTGGACTGCTGGCATAAGGAAGCTGCAGAGTTGGAACCTTAGCTGTCTCTACAACCACAGTGTAACATGTAACATTGACAGCCCAGTGCTTTGGGAGTTTCGAGGGCCCATTTCTCTCTCCGGGCGTCTCTTTCTCTCCTTCTCCCCCATTTGTCTCACCTCTTCCTCCCTTGACCATCTCCTTCTCTTTGTCAATGATCTTGCTATGTAGTCCTGCCCTGGCTGGCTTCAAACTCATGATCCTCCTGCCTCAGCCTGCAATGTGCTGGAATTATAAGCATATGCCTCTACACCCAACTCTTTGGATTGATTTCTCACAGGCAAAACCTCGGGTCTGTGGGAAAGCCAGTGTTTATTTCAAGATGACTGAATTGGGCTTCAGATCAGGGAATGTGCAGCTCAGTGCAACAGAGCGAGAAAGCCAGAGAGGCCCAGGGCTGTGAGAAGAGCCAGCTTGTTGTCATCGATAGTGACAGTGTCTCTCCTCTTCTCAGAGCTCTCTGCTCTGCTTGTAGTTTTATTTCTATTTTTACATTTTCCTTTATTCTTGGAGATGTTCATACAAGTGTACAGTGAAACAATCACACCGACCCCTTATTTCCTCCCCCTTCCACCTCTCTGTTCCCCACGTAATCAGAAGGTCAGCAGCACATGCTCCCCTTCTGTCTTCATGTCTTAGTTTTTAGCAGCCCCTGGGTCTAGTTGGTACTGCCCATGTGTGCATGGGTTTGGGGACACCCAGTGTAGCATGGGAAGCCTGCATGTCCTATCTGGAAGGCAGCATTTCTCAGCAATCCTCCCAGTACATTCTGTTTTTAAACTTTGTATGTTTTAAACTTACAACCATGTTTTTTCCTTCTTTATGAATCTTGTTAGTTACTGGAGAATTCAGCACAATGTATTTTGATTACAGTCATAGCCCTCAGGCAACACCTCCCTCTCAAATCCACCCCTCTCACCCAGCTAACTCTATGCCCTCTCATTTCGTGTTGTTTTATTAAACCTATCAAGTCCAATTGGAGCTGCCCATATACTCTTGGATTGCGGCCATCCATGGAGTCCCACTGACCTTCTATATTACATTCCTCCCCCTGAAGGTTCAGAGATCCTTGTGGAAGAGAGGGGTGTAAGAAATAGTGTAAGTCAGAGGGGACAGAGGATACAAGGGGGTGTTTCCTAGACACAACAGGGCAGTTGTACATATGAATTCAGAGTGTCTGTGGCAGCATTCACAGCACCTACCTACTGTACCCAGCCAGACGAAAACTCAACCTCGAGGAGGAAGGAAGGCATGAAGCCCACCCCTAGCTGGGGAGCTACTGACAACTGCTAGCTGCTGGGGGAGGAAAAGGCAGCTTTCTTTTGTTCTTTGTACCTCCTTTTCTTTGGTGCTCCCAGGCCTTGGTAGGGACTGTGGCAGTGGGGGTGAGGTATCGATGTAGATGTTCCATTTAGCGCCCAGCACTAACTCTTCTTCACAGCACTCTGGCCAGTTCTGCATCTCTGCCTTGACTGCTGCTCACTGCATACAAGAAGGAAGCTTCTCTGACCAAGGTAGAGAGCAACCCTGGTGTCTGGGTGTAAGCATGAGTGTCTATAAGGCAATTGGACAGCATGATAGGTTAGGAAAATAACAGTAGCAGGCTCTACCGTAGGGCCTGTGATCTCTCCAGCCATGGGCTTTGACCACAGTTGCTAGAAGTGTGAACATAGCAATATGCTTACCCAGTGTTAGCAGGTATGCAGACAAGTGCAGTTACTTGGGAAGTCAGTCTGGAGGGTTCCCAAAGAACTAGAACTGCCAAATGACCCAGAACTTCGGCTCTTAGGATATAGACCTACTACAGAGGGACTGTCACATCCATATCCACTGTGGTCTTGCAATGTGGTTTTGATATAAAGAAGAGAGAGAGTGGGTGGCTTAACCAAAACCTACTAGTTAGTAAACTAAGTTCAAAATATAATGTGTGAAAAAGTTTCAATGGCATTATCTTGCATGGATGGATAACACTGCTCCCAACTTTGAATCACTTAATGAACCTTACAGTGGAAGGCATGGGATACACCCCTAGGAGTTACTGTTCGGGGAAGCTCCACAAAGTTCTCTAAAGTAATACAAGCTCTTACCACTGCCTTTTGCTCCCCATCTTAACTTCATGATAAGACTGTTGCTGCAGACACCTCTCACTGGCTATAGATACAGAGAAACTGATCTCAAACTCACCTGGAGACTTCCTCTTTGGTGGCTAGCTTCCATAGTGCTAGAAGGTTCTATGTAGGCTGTTGTAGGAGAAAAGACCTCAGTGGTCCTACCTACCTACCACTGGACTGTGCACGCTGCAGTACTGACTTGCCAAGAAAGATGTTCCCACACGTCCAACAGCGCTGTTATGGGTAGACTCGAGGCTCTACAGGAGGAAATGTTTATTAGTTAATTTCCCACATGTACACAGTGTATTCTGCTTTCTATCACCCCACCACTCTCATTCCCTTCTTTTAATGTTCAATTTCTTCAGTGTACTTTTTATTTTATTTTTTTTAAAGATTTATTTTATTTATTATATATATAAGTACACTGTAGCTGTCTTCAGATACACCAGATCTCTTTACAGATGGTTGTGAGCCACCATGTGGTTTCTGGGAATTGAATTCATGACCTCTGGAAGAGCAGTCGGGTGCTCTTAACCGCTGAGCCATCTCTCCAGCCCCTCAGTGCACTTTTTAGAAATGTCAATGCCAGAGCTCTTAGTTCATATGCTCTGTCTCTGGTAAGCTGTACTTGACTCTCTGCCCTCCACCGACAAAGTAAGGTTAGCTCAGTCCTTTCTTGATCCTCACCCTCTCTTAATTGCTTCCCAGCCATTGTTACTAACTAGCCAATAGGTCATTGCTGCCCTGCCTTTCCTTTTCCTCCTCCAGATCGCCAACCATGAGGCCTTGCTTTCAGTCTGCAGGGATCCAGCACTGTGTGTCCACCTTACCTGTGTCCTGGAGGTGCTTCACAGATGAGCGTTAGCTGCAGGATAACATGAGGTGGTTCTTCTTTTTCATAGACTCCCAGGCTGGCCTCATACTCGCTTGGTAGCTGAGGGTGACCTTGAACTTGTGAACCTCTTGCCTTCCTAGTGCTGAGACTATAGGCATGGGCCACCAGACCCAGTTCATGAGGCACTAGGGATTGAGCTCCAGGATTTGTGTATGCCTGGGATCACTCTACCAGCTGGACTACAGCTTTAGTCCCAGTTTGTAAGAGTAGTGATAGATGGGCCAGGCATGTAGTGGTAGATGAACCAGGCATGGTAGTCCATGCCTATGACCCCAGGACTTTACAAGCTGAGGCAGGAGGGAATCCTGGTTCAGGCCCCATTGAGAAACGACATTGACAAATGGCGGCAAACCTCTCAGATGGAGAGCATACGTAGTAAACAGCCTCATCTGTGAGGAAGGCAGCTCCACCCACGCCTTCTGCCAGGGATTTAGTTTTATGTTTATAGTGACATAAAGCACAGTAGGTCCTAGCATGAGCTTCCTTCCACCCGAGGGCGTATTGGCTGGAGCTGCTGTGCAGGTCGGTCGGCATTGGGAGCCTGGGGAAGCATAAAGCAGACACCACTGCAGGGCTGCTCTTGGGAGCTGGCGGCTTCTTTGTACTGTGACAGGTGGCAGTTGTGGATGCAGCCGGACGCAGCAGTAGGTGGGACGAGGGCCTCTGCATTTCCCCTTTCTAGAAGGTGAGAAGCAGCTCTGGAAGGAGAAAACTGCTTCCTATCACTCTCGCTCACTAGGCTCTCACACCTGTGGAGGGCCGCAGTCGTGCTCTTGAGAGGAAAGCCTTGAGTGTAGCGCATGTGACTGTGTCCCCCACACCTGAGGCCTCTGGTCAGTTAGAGCGGGAACAGCTCACAGATGGGCAGTGGCGTGAAGCCTGCATCCACACCTGAACAGACAGGACCCTTCTACCCTTCTGCCGTGGGGAGTGTGGCGACCAGGGATGAGTGACAGTTGCTGATGGAACCTCAAGAAAGAGGCACAAGTGAGTCTCAACTCCAGCCATGGCCTCCATCCTCGGCCTCCATCCTCGGCCTCCATCCTCGGCCTCCATCCTCCTGCTGGCCTTTCTTGCTCATTTTTATATGCAAAACATTGTACCAGAAACAAGGATGCGCATAGCGCCCTTGCTCTAGTGAGGGAGAGCCAGTCTGTTGACTGTTAGTTCATAGGGCAGTTCATAAAAATGTCTTTCAGTATGTACACGAGGACTTCTAGAGCAGAGGGGAATGAGTTGTCTGAGACGAGCCAAAAAGCTTCACAAAACAAATGGCATTGAGAACCTGGGAGGAAGGGGTGGTCCGGGTACCCACAGTCACTCGAGGACATCCTAGAGACTGAACTCCTGCCACAGAAAAGGCCCAGAGGCCAGAAGCAGGGCAGTCTGACGGGGTCGGGAGATGGAATTCAGAAGATAGACTGAGGCCTTACTGTGGAGAGTGCCAGACTCCCAGCACACAGCCCATGTTGTTCTATGTATATTACTAGGTTGGGTGCTTGTCTTCATTTTATAGGTGAAGAGAATGAGGCTTGTGGTTTGCCTGTAGCATCCTCCCACGTGACCTCTTCTAACATGGAGGCTTGAAAGCACTGTGCTATTAAAAGCAGTCCCTTCATAACAACACACACTTCCCTTCTGAATCTGAGATGCATGTGGTACTAAATGCCTGTTAGCATAGACTGACTGTTTGATACACTTGTGAAAAAATCTCCACATGCGTGTATATATGGTTTACGGTGTGCATTTCTGTGAGTGCAGGTGCATACGTATGACGGTGTGCACATGGAGGCCAGAGGACATTCTTGTTTTGATGCAGGGTCTTTTACCAACTAACATAGGAGCATTGGCTGGGCTGTCAGGCTGGGCTTTACCTGGGTGCTAGAGATGTGACCTCAGGTCCTCAGACAATAACAAGTACTTTACTCAAGAGCTCATTTCCCCAGGCCTGGTTGGCTTTTGTTCTTTGTTGTTTGATTTTCATTTGGTTTGGTTTTTTTTGTTTTGTTTTGTTTTTTTGAGACAGATTCACAGGCCGCCAAGGCTGACCTCAGACTTGTTCTAAAGCTGAAGTTGACCTTGAACTCCAGATCCTCTTGCCTCATCTCCCAAGTGCTGAGGTTGCATGCATGAGTGGCCATACTTAATCCCTAGTGCTTAAGGAAAAGTAGGCTTGCTAGTCAGACAGGATGTACAGCATTCTGGGTGCTTTGCAGGGAGGACAGAAAGTCCCTACCCCTGCCCTGTCCCACAGATATGAGGTAACTTGTAAGCCAAGCGAGCCTGGCTCAGTGCAGAGCCCTGGACACTGAGATGAGAGGGCGAGTGCAGATTGACATCCTCTGGAATTTTGGTTTGGTGCTGATGCAATTGGAAATAATTTGCATGTTTCCAGCAGAACTTCACATTAAATATTGATGTCCGGCGTGAATGGAAAGGGCATGTTGCCGAATCTGTGTGGCGAAGACAAGGTTGTATTAAGCTGTCATTGGTAACAATTAAACCATAACGAATATGCCACTTAATTGTCCCTAGGAATTTGTACTTCTGCAAAGCTTGCTCTGCTTTGGCACCATTGAAGTAGTGGCCCTCAGGTCCTCAAATGTAATTGCTTTAAGAACAGATTCTGTTGCAGAAGCACAGGTTGGCAGTGACAGAATTAAACCCTCAGTGGCCAGCTGGCCTCCAGAACCTGTGGCCTTGCCAAAGTCATCTTCATGTCTTGGTTGCAACACATCCAGTTTTCAGTGAGTGTGTGTGTGCATGTGTGTACATGCTTGTGTCTGTGAATGTGTAAATGCACCTATGTGTATTCTTGCATGTAGAGTCCCAGGTCAGTATTAGGTTTCATTCCTCCTTACTTTTTTTGAGACAGGATCTCAGTCGCCTGGAATTCATTGCTTCTGCTAAAGTGGCTGCAGCGAGCCCTTTGGGTAGGTAGGGTGTGTGTGTCATATATCAGATATCCTGCATATCAGATACTTACATTATAATAAGTAACAGTGGCATAATTACAGTTATGAAGTGGCAACACATTTTTTTCAAGATAGGGTTTCTCTGTGTAGTAGCCTTGGTTGTACTGAAACTAGCTCTGAAGACCAGGCTGGCCTCGAACTCACAGAGAGCCATCTGCCTGTCTCCTGAGTGCTTGGATTAAGGGCATACACCACCACAACCAGCAGCAACAACAACAAAACATTTATGGTGTGGGGGGGGTCACCACAACATGAGGAAGTGCATTAAAGGGTCACAATCGTAGGAAGGTTGAGAGCCATTGTCATAGAACATGAAACCCTGTTTAGACAAACAGATTTTGGGGATGAATACAAAACAGAAAGTGGACTTCTGTGCCCCAGGAGAGAGCCTGGGGCACCGTGAGAAACAGTGGTTGCAGTAGGGTTGTCTGGAGACCTGGGACCCTAGAGTGGGTCTGGCTTTGTGGGAGAGCTTCTTTTGGACACGTGTGCTCTGTAGTGCAGACCAGGATCCTGCTCTGTCCCTACAGGGTGTGATGTACATGGCTTTAGTGCTGCTCTTTCCTGGGACCTGGGATGGCCTCCCTTATGACAGTAGGGACCCAGGATAATTGTCTCTTGAGGCAGGTTCTCAGGCATCACAGGCTGGCCTTGAGCTCACCATGCCGCCAAGGATGACCAGGGAGGGAAGCATGGGGAGGGAGGTAGGGAATTGGAGCAGCAGCAAATGTCTGGAATTTGACTGTGGGTTCCATGCTAAGGTGCAGGGTGTGCCTTTTATGTTTTATGTTTGAGGGGGAGTTGTGGCAAAGACCCCGGGTCTTACATGTCCCAAACAGGTCTCGGAGTAGGTATGTAGCCCAAGATGAATCTGGTCACTTGTCTCCGCCTCCTCAGTGCTGGGAATACAGGCGCGGACCACCAGGCTTGTTTTATGCGGTGCTGGGGGATCGAACCTACAGCCTCTTGCAGGCCAGGTACACGCTCCATCAACTGAGCCATGGTGCCCCAACCCCAGGAGAGCATTGTTTATGCTGGAGAATTCCTCCTCCTATTTGTTCATCTTTTCTCCTGAAGGCGGTGTGTGGCTTTTATAGCTGCAGAGTAAAGTGCTCTGTGGTATCAATATTAGCTGGGTGCAGTGACTCACACCTGTGTCCCCAGCAGTTGGAGGCTGAGACAGGAAGATGGCTTTAGCCTAGGAGTTAGGATCCAGTCCAATCTGGTCAACATAGTGAAGGCTCCCATCTCTTAAAATTTTTCAGTGTTTCGGTTTTGTGTTTTGTTGCTATTGTTGTTTTGTTTTTTAAAGAGGAAATATGATGTTGACAGGATCATTTCAACTCTAAGCTGGGTAAACTTATTTTGCCTTGCAGACGTTTGTTGTTTTTTTTTTTTTTTTAACTAAGTATTTATTACTAAGCAGACACGGAGAAGTCTCCCAGACATTTTTCTGTATGGGTGCGCCTTCTGGGAATGGAGGAAGAATTTGACTTGGAACACGTGTGCCTAGCCCTTAAATAACCGAGTTCCTCCTTTAGATAGGAATTGGGTGGGGTGAGTGAGAGGAACCAAGGACAAAGCTGCTGCCACTTCGGTGGGTAATAATAGTAGGCACATTCTGTGGGCCACTCGGCAGCAAACACATACACAGGAAAATAGCAATGGCCTTCCGAGTGGTTCTCAGCAGAGTTTCAGTTCCCACTGTGAAGCCCTCTCTCAGCATCTTCAGAAAAGTTTCCCAGGGCAGCGGAGTCACCATGCATGGGTACAAGTGGACGTCTTTGCTGGAGACAGCCAGACATGGTGGAGTCCTGGCACCTGCCTCTGCTGGGAGGGCTGGGAAACAGGGTAATGTCAGGGATATTTTTGGCTCTTTTTTTTTTTTTAAATTGTGGCCAAGTATACGTAACATAAAACTTAATTTGAAATAATTGGGCTGGATTTTCTTATCTATTTTTTCTTTATTTTTGGTCATTTCACACCCCTATTTTTCCCCTCCAACCTGATCCCCCTTCCAAGTTCATATGTTGTCTGTCTGTCTGTCTATTGGTGACCCACTGATTTGAGGTCGTACTAGCCATATACACATGCATGTGGATAGCCCACTGGAGCATGGCGAGCCTCTCCCAGCAGCTGTCAGCTGCTAGTAGTGCCTCAGTAAAGCTCAGGATGTGGAGACTCTGTGCTGGACTCTTGACTACCTTGGTCTTATGAAGGTCTCAGGCAGATAACACAGCTTCTGTGAGTTTCAGTGTGACAGCCATGTCTTGTCCAGAAAACAGCATCTCACGGAGCCTTTGCCCATCCTCTGGCTCCCGCATTCTTCCTACCTCCTCTTCCAGGATGTTCCCCGAGCCTCGGTGGGTAGAGGGGTGGGGTCAGTATAGATGTGTTATATAGGCTGAGTACACGGCCCCTTTTAGCACTAACCAGCTATGCATCTCTCCACTGACTGTTGCCCACTGCAAAACAGAAGCTTCTCTGACCAGATAAACAAGGTCTTTGTCCATAAAGACAAGTATTTGGCAATTTGACTGCATGATCATTTAAGAAAGTAAGAATAGTGGATTCTACCATGGGGCCCATGACCTCTCCTGCCGTGGGTTTTTTTGACCAGGATTATGAGGCATGAAATTCTTTCCTGTGCAATAGGCCTCAAAACCAATTTTATTTATTTTTTTTGTCTATGTGTTTGCAGTGTGTGTGTGTGTTTGTGTGCGCGTGCGTGTCACTGTGAATGTGTGGAGGTCAGACGACAACCCTTTCGTGTTGTTCTCTTTTCACCTTTACATGGAGCTCAGGATATCAGGCTCACAGAGCAAGTGCTTTTGCACACTGAGCCGTCTCACTAGCCTGAACACTTAAATTTTAAATGTACATTGCAGCGACGTTATAGTGGTGTACAATACCACCATAGTGTTGTATAATAAATCAGGTTCCTTCAGGGTCAGAGCCAGGTGTTGCCGAATTCTTGGTATTCTATTTAAGAAGAAAATAAGGGAGACTCAGTTTTCTGTAAGGGTGAGGCCTCTGCTGGGTTGACCACCCTCCAGTGAAGGGCATGTGTCCAAGAATATCTGGGCAGCCCTGACTGTACTCGATGGGTTAAAAAAACAAAGAAGACACCAAGCTGGGTGGATAGGGAAGGGGAGGTGGATCTTGGAGAAGTTGAGGAGTGGATGAATATGATCAAAATACCCTGGATGAAATTCTCAAAAAGCAGTAATAAAAATGAGGGAAAAAGATGGGATAAAGGTGCACAGATTACAGAGCGGCAAGAACACTGTCTAAAATGATACTGCAGAATGAAATGCGATACACTGTCGAGATTGACAGGGAGCTGTACAAATAAAGATACTCGGTGCCACAGTTTGGTGCCTCCTTTTATGGGGCGCGGGAGGAGGAGTTTGGTTGCTGAGGAACATAGTTTTTTGGGTGGGTCTTCATTTTGCTTGACAGATTATGTTATATAACCATTTTCCACTGCATATATCCCATCCCACCCACAATGCACCTGACTAATCATTTGCATGCCCAGTTATGCATAGGCATAGGGTGGTAAATGGGATTTCCCATGGGAGTTCTCTGAGGACACAGGTGGCCTTGTTGCCTATATACTTAAAACTAGCTCAGACCAGATTCAGCTTCCTACTCTCCCACCTGGACATAACTAGAGTAAGATTGAAAGGGCTCTCCCTAAAGCGTTAAGGGGAGGAGAAACCTCTGCATTGTCAGAGTAAGGCTCATGTGCAGGAGGGGGCTGGAGGCAGCTGCTAGGTGCATCGTTTGGAGAGAGGCTTGTGCATGCATAGTGCAACCATATAAGGGCCTCGGGCTGCCCCGTGCATTAGTAGAGGAGGAGTGGTTTGTGCATAGGCCAAAGCAGATGTAGTCCCAGGTAGTTCGCTGTTTCCTCCTGTGCTTGCCTACCTCAATATGGGGGTGCTGGGAGAAATAATACATTGTAAACCTTAGAAACTCTGCCCTAGCAGAGCAGCAGAAAGGATCTGCCTTTCTCTAAAGGGGAATAGTTTCCTTTAGAGACCTAGAAGATGAAGCGGGCTGAATTCAAAAGTACCTTCCTTTTTTCTAGCTCCGTGCTACTTCTGCCCTCAACATGATTGAAGTCAGCTGCTCCCTTAATTCTAGACTAGAGCATGCAACAGGCTCCGGTGTGGTAGTGCTCCTAGGTCCCTTGGCCACTTTTATGACATCAACCCTTGCTCTCCATCTTCTCCCCTGTATATTCCCAGTGCCCACCAGAGTGCCCTGTGCTGCTGCTGCAGCTGCTACTACTGCTTAGTAACTCGGTTAGAGGATGTGGGAAGTGGCCTGGCAGGGAAGCTTCCAGAGCTCTGCACACCTCACAGGAGGCTCCACCATGAGCCTCTGCATGCTGTGTTTCCTTGAAAATAGAAGATAAGTTAGCCGCCCCCTCAAGTTCAGGCCCATGATTTTCTTGTTAACCACAGCCCTTTGTTCCTTGGGAAGCCAACATCTGCCATCAAGCCAGCCCCTCCGGCATGCAGTTGGGGTTCCTGCTTTAACCCAGGGTTCTGCACCCTGCTGCGGCATTCTTGCATGTCATTAGAAGTCTTTTTCTGGCAGAAAACAACCTGGTCTGTGAACCTGTTTGATGTGGCTGAGCAGTGGAAGGGTTGATTTCTCAGGCCAGTGCTTGCCTTGAGGGTTTTTATCACGGTCAATACTTTGGCAGGTCTACAAAGAACTTCCCTCTCTACCTTCCCCCGGGCTCTGGTTCTCCCGCTTCCCCCCCTCTCCTCCTTCCTTTCTCCCAGCTTTGGAAGTCCTCTTGTTTTACAGGTTATTTCATATCTCTTTTAAATATCTCTACTTTTCAAATAATTCTCTGGAAATGGTACTTGGTTAGAACTCCCTAGAGCTTTGTGTGTGCTTGCATGCATACATGCATGCGTGTGCTTGTGCGTGTGTGTGTATGTGTGTGTGTGCACATACATGTGTGTTGCACGCATTCATTCCTTCAGATAAGTCAGTGTGTATTGGCTTATTTTTCCAGTACAATATTCCTGTGTAGCCCAAGATGCCCTGGACTCAGCCCTGCCTGATTTCAGGCTTGCACCACAGCACTTATCCTCCAGCCTCACCCTTTTGCGTATAGGGTTATAGGTTTGTGCCACAGTGCCTAGCTCAGCGGTTGTTTCTTTGTGCTACAAGAGACTCAGACCAGACTCCAAGCAATAGCTCTTCCAGCCACTCAAGACTTTTCCACCTATACAGGAGTGAAATGCGTCCTGCCCCACGTCACACCTAATTTCCCAGGTTTGAAATTAGGGTGACAGCCTTCCCTCACCTGTGGACATAAGGACTCATTGATTCAAACCAGTGTAGCCCCTATCTCAGGTGTGTGTGTATGTGTGTGTTGTATACAAATTCATGGGTGTGTGTGCACATGTGTGCATATGCACCTACTTTGGAGCATGTGTGTGGAGGCCAGAAGTTTATGTCTAGTGTCTTTCACCACCTGCTGCCTTTTGTTTATTTGTTTGTTTGTTTGTTTGTTTGTTTGAGCTGAGGCTCTCCCTGGACTTGGAGCTCACTGATTGGCTACACTGGCTAGTCATCAGGCCCCAGGGATCCTCCTCCTTTTGCCTTCCTAGTTCAGGGATTACAGACATACTGTGCTGCACTCTGCTTCTGTATGGGCACTGGGCAGCAAACTCAAGCCCTGTGCTTGGTCAGCAGACACTTCACGGGTTCGTCTGTCTCCTTCGTCCATTTTCTAGGCTGTCCACAAGAGTCTCCCCTCTGTTCTAGTTCTTCAGTCTAAGTCTGGTTAGCCATAGTGTTTCCTGGTTGCTCTGTAGTCAACTCCTCATCCATGGTGGATTGAAGAGCCTCCTGCTGGGCCCCTTGACTAAACTGTACCCTCAGGTTGTCTGATCCCCAGCAGGATAAGGAAAGGGCCAGCCTTCAACTTTTCTGAACACTTATCTCTGGTCTTGCCTTGCAGCTGATGCTTTTTTCAAAGCCGCCATCAGCCTTGTTCCGGAAGTCCCAAAGTCGATAAGCATTGATGGGAAGCTGCGGCCATCAGAACCCTTCCTCCTGGAATTCCTGTGCAATTTCTTCTCTACCCTATTGATCGTGCCGGTAGGTTCTCAGACAGTTTTGAACCACCTTATAGGGCTGGGGTCTAAACTTGGGTCCATCTGCAAGAACAGCCAGTGCTCTTAACTGCTGTGCCAACTCTTGGTTATTTTCAACCAGGTGTCTTTTAGCTGATTCAAGGTCTAAGATTAACCAATGATGTAACCATTATGTCATCTAATTGGGGTGATGGTTTCAGCTTGTGTATCTGGTTTGGAGGAGGCACTAATATTCAGTGCTCTGTTACTCTGCACTGCCAAGACAAAGGTATAGTGACCTTGGACAATGGTGGTGACAATGGGTTCAAGCTCTTTCTACCCCTGGCTTTGCAGGGCTGGCAGTTACCTATGTGTGTGTCCTGTCCACAAAAAATGAGGGTGATCTTGTGCCAGCTCCTCATGTTCTGGCGAGGATCGGGTGAAGGCACAGAGTGTAGCCATACAGCGAAGCTCTTGGAACAGGAGACAGTAGATACTGGACTCCTTGTGCCTGTGAGAGATGAGTAGTCATTCCTAGGGCCCTTTGGGGATCCTGCAGAAGGAATTCCTGGAGGCTTCCCATAGCTGGGGTTCTCAGCCTGGTCTTGGACCTGTTTCCTGACACAGTTTGGATGGCGAAACAAAATGGCACTTCTGTTTTCCCAAGTGTCTGGGTGCACTGTGAGCTGCATGCAAAGTCTTGGTGGTCATAGCAGTAGCTGGGGCTTTGTCGCCGAGAGACACAGACAGGTATTCTGCCACTACAGTTCAGGTGCAAAGGCTATTTCTTTTTCTTTTCTTTTTGTTCCCGACCACCTGCCCCTTCTCCTTACCTCCCTCTTCTTTCCCGTTCCCGTTTCATTTGTCTCATCTCATATCTTGTGAGCAGTCTTTTGGTTTTGTTTCTTTTATCCAAGAGTCTCACTGTGTAGGTGAGACCATTCTGGAACTCAAGATTCTCTTACCACAGTCCTCCCATGCAGCACACTGCCTTACTGCAGTCCTCCATGCAGTACACCACCTTACTGCAGTCCCCCATGCATCACACCGCCTTACTGCAGTCCCCCATGCATCACACTGCCTTACTGCAGTCCTCCATGCAGCACACCGCCTTACTGCAGTCCTCCCATGCATCACACTGCCTTACTGCAGTCCCCCATGCAGCACACTGCAGTCCTCCCATGCAGCACACCGCCTTACTGCAGTCCTCCCATGCAGCACACTGCCTTACTGCAGTCCTCCATGCATCACACTGCCTTACTGCAGTCCTCCCATGCAGCACACCACCTTACTGCAGTCCTCCATGCATCACACCACCTTACTGCAGTCCTCCATGCAGCACACCACCTTACTGCAGTCCTCCATGCAGCACACCACCTTACTGCAGTCCTCCATACACCACACCGCCTTACTGCAGCCCTCCCATGCAGCACACCACCTTACTGCAGTCCTCCATGCATCACACCACCTTACTGCAGTCCTCCATGCAGCACACCACCTTACTGCAGTCCTCCATGCAGCACACCGCCTTACTGCAGTCCTCCCATGCAGCACACTGCCTTACTGCAGTCTTCCCATGCAGCATACTGCCTTACTGCAGTCCTCCCATGCAGCACACTGCCTTACTGCAGTCCCCCCATGCAGCACACTGCCTTACTGCAGCCCTCCCATGCAGCACACCGCCTTACTGCAGTCCTCCCATGCAGCACACTGCCTTACTGCAGTCCTCCATGCATCACACCGCCTTACTGCAGCCCTCCCATGCAGCACACCACCTTACTGCAGTCCTCCATGCATCACACCACCTTACTGCAGTCCTCCATGCAGCACACCACCTTACTGCAGTCCTCCATGCAGCACACCACCTTACTGCAGTCCTCCATACATCACACTGCCTTACTGCAGCCCTCCCATGCAGCACACCACCTTACTGCAGTCCTCCATGCATCACACCACCTTACTGCAGTCCTCCATACAGCACACCACCTTACTGCAGTCCTCCATGCAGCACACCGCCTTACTGCAGTCCTCCCATGCAGCACACTGCCTTACTGCAGTCTTCCCATGCAGCATACTGCCTTACTGCAGTCCTCCCATGCAGCACACTGCCTTACTGCAGTCCCCCATGCAGCACACCACCTTACTGCAGTCCTCCATACAGCACACCACCTTACTGCAGTCCTCCATGCAGCACACCGCCTTACTGCAGTCCTCCCATGCAGCACACTGCCTTACTGCAGTCTTCCCATGCAGCATACTGCCTTACTGCAGTCCTCCCATGCAGCACACTGCCTTACTGCAGTCCCCCATGCAGCACACTGCCTTACTGCAGCCCTCCCATGCAGCACACCACCTTACTGCAGTCCTCCATGCATCACACTGCCTTACTGCAGTCCCCCATGCAGCACACTGCAGTCCTCCCATGCAGCACACTGCCTTACTGCAGTCCTCCCATGAGGCCCGCTGCAGTCCTCTCCACCAACACACCAGCTCCCCACTTTGCTTCTGAAAGAGCGTTCAGGCTGCACTGTCCTCACTTTCTTAAGAGAGCACCATGGTAGCTCTCCCCACAGAGAGTCCATGCATGGGTTTTCACAAAAGCACTGGGAAGTAACCTCAGGATTGCATCGCCATGTTGTGTTTCCTTGAAGCCTCGGGTGTCTTATTTGCCGATTTATACATAACAGCCCCAGGAACACATAGGCTTCACCTGGCAAAAACTAAAACCACAAAGCAAATATCAAAACAACACCCCAGAAACCCTTCCTTGAGATAGCTATGCGCCAGGGTCACCCTGTTAAATGCACATTCCTAGAATTTACCCTTGGATGCCTCTCTCAGTAGGTTGAAACTGGCCCTTTGGAGGTCACTGCCCTCAGCGGTTCAGGAGGGGCCACTCCCAGGACTAGACCTGAAGAAGTGTCAAGTTTGGGCTGTGTAGTGACTCAGCACTTCCTGGGTCCCAGGTTCCTTTAGGGGTGATGAAATACTCTTCAGTCGATTGCGGTGACAGCCACACAACTCTGAATACAGGAACAGTCATTGGATTGTGTGACCTGAATGGTGTATTGTTCCCTGAATGGTGGATTATGTATCCGCATCAAGCTGAGAAAACAAAAAATGACTCAGCACTGGACTCTCTGTGTTCAGATTCCAAGTTCTCAGAGGGGAACCAGGAGGCCCAGCCACAGGCCTGCTCTGGGTGAGGCTTTGGTTGTCCTTTGTGGTAGGCAGCATTCTGATGACAAGTGGAAGAGCTGCAGGGGCTCCCAGAGTCCTTTCCCTGGACACTTGATCACCGCGCTTCTGTCTGTGTAACCTGGTTATTTGCCGTGTAAGTCGCGCCGAGGAAAAACCCAGGTTTCTAGTAAGGCACTTGCTGTTGACTGTTGCTTGGTGATTTGTTGAGGTGCTTTACCACCTGCACACAAGCTTCCCACGTGCTGAAAGCCTTCCCCTCAGAGTTAGTCCTGACCCAGTGACCTCATCGCTATGGGGCCTTGGAGGTGGTTTTGTAATTTCTCCAAGTCTTACCTGTCATGGAAGTGCCTACCTTGAAGGACTTCTGTGAGGGTTGAATGAAATCATACTTATGAAAGGAAGCATGCTGTAAGCCAGAGCCTCCGTCCCTGGGGTTACATGCTGGTACCCAGAGGGCAGAATCCAGCCCACTGCCACACTTGCTTCCTCTAGGACGATGGAAAGCACTTGGGGTAAGTTTTCCACAAAAAAAAAAAAAAAAAAAAAAGTTAAAGCAAACACGGGTTTGTGGCTTCCCTTGAGGAATAGGCTCCTGCCATTCACACTGGTATTCTGTAATATAGTTCAGGTAGCTAGAACTGGGAGCAGCTGCCCCAAGCACACAGGGTGTGCATCTTCCTCCCTAGCTCCCCTGGGTATCTGAAGATACATTTAAAAACTCATTCCTGATGCCAGCCTGGCACTTGGGTATGGAGAAAGCACTTCCTGCTATGAGAAGGACTTTGATGCTTCTCCTGGTGTCAAAGACTGCACTTTGGTGGGTTCCAGGCAATGAAGAGTAACTGCAATCTGAGGACTGAGGGAGCATGTGGAGGTTAGAGGTCAGAGGTCAACATCAGTATCTTCCTTGTTTTTCTTCCTTGTTGTCTCAGTTCTTGAGACGAGTTCTCACAATGAGTCTGGAGTTCATAAGTTAGGATAGAATGGTTGGCCAGCAAGCCCAGTGATCTGTCTGTCTCTCATCCCCAGAACTGTACAGGTAAAGGTACCCATTTTCCCTGGCCTTTCTGTGTTAGCGATGTAACTCAGAGCCTCATGCTTGTGTAACAAACACTTTACCTACTGAACTATCTCCCAGTTTTGACGCCAGGAACATGCATTTATTTGGTGCTGTGCGAAAGCCCTTCATGGGCTCTTACATAGCCCCTGAGAATCCTCCCCAAACCCTGAAAGGTAGGAATTAATGAATCGGTTTCAGTCATAGAGACACCTAGGACCAAAAAGGCCACGCCTGGGGCTGTGCAGGTAGTTGGAGCAGAGCAGGATTTGCCTCCTCCAGGGTCTTCACACATGATGTGAGCCCACAGAGTCTGCCATATTCTTCGTTCACTCAGCACCATCAGGGGTTAGCAGCTTTTCATTTCTCCTCAGGAGAGGTAGCATTAGGACAGAGGAACCTCTCACCTATTATTCTACATTCTGTTTTCAGTGTCCAGCATCCAACCTCTGTCTAATATATCAAATAGAAAGTTCCAGAAATGTGTATGTTTTCAACTATGTGCCTTTCTGCATGGTGTGTTGACATGTCACCCCGTCTGGGATGTGAGTCTTTGTGCACACACCCTGTGTGTGTGCTACCTGTTCTTATCACTCTCAGATTGCCTGTCTGTCAGTGAGTGCACACTGCTTTTACCTCAGTGCCCAAAGTAATAGTAATGTTTTGCTATACTATACTATACTATACTATACTATACTATACTATACTATCTATACTATACTATACTATCTATACTATACTATACTATACTCTACTATCTATACTATACTCTACTATCTATACTATACTAATACTATACTAACACTATACTATACTATCTATACTACACTAATACTATACTAATTCTATACTAATGGTATACTATACTGTACTATACTATCTATACTATCTATACTATACTATACCATACTATCTATACTATACTGTCTATACTATATATACTAATACTATACTATACTATCTATACTATATATACTGTACTATACTATCTATACTATACTATCTATACTATATATACTAATACTATACTATCTATACTATACTATCTATACTATATATACTAATACTCTATTATCTATACTATACTATCTATACTGTACTATACTATCTATACTATACTATACCATACTATCTATACTATACTATCTATACTGTACTATACTATCTATACTATCTATACTATACTATACTATACCATACTATCTATACTATATTATACTATCTATACTATATATACTAATACTATACTATCTATACTATATATATACTAATACTATACTATCTATACTATACTATCTATACTATACTATCTATTCTATACTATACTATACTATACTAATAGTAATAGTAATTGTACAGGAATAGTCAGGAATAGTAATGTACTGTTTAAGCATCTGCTATTCTGCATTCTATATACTATCTGCCAAAGAGAAGCCCTTGAGTAGTTGAAGTAGAAGGTTGAGGGTTCTTTGAAAAGTCAGTCGTCAGATGTATTTTCTCAGGCAAACACAAGAAAGAACGTTCCGTTGAAGCAGACATAGGAAAGAGGATGCTCTGCTAAAGCAAGCATGTGGAAGAGCACATGATGAAGGATTCTTTGCTAACGACACCCATGTATTGGTCATTAGTCAGGACTCCATAGAGAGAAATGCACCCCAAAAAAGATATGGTGGTGTGCTACAGTTTCTTGCTGCTTCCTTGGGCTCAGGCTGATTGGATGCACATGCTGAGGCAAGGCACATGGAGGACATGTGATGTTTGGAGGGATAAATAGGACTCCACAGAGTGATGGAGACAGAGCTTGGCTTCCTGGTACAGCTAGCTGTGCAACGCTTATGGGTCTCGAGTCTTTGCTTCCTTGAGAAATACAGCCAAGAACCTTTCCTGCTGGTCCCTCCTGCTGACTCAAGCCAAGACTGAGACCTGGCTGTCTCTGCTAGGTCATGTCACCTCTGTTGCTAACCTGACTCTATTGAACTGGACTACTGGTGTATCCGTGAAGTATATGTGAATGGATCAAGTTGCTGCTGCCTGCTAACCTAGGAACAGAACTGCCAATTTCCAGACTACACAGACAGGAGTTGCTCCAAAGAGCCTTTCTAAACAGGTCCACTTCCCTATATCCTTTCTTTTCCATTACCTCTGGTGGGCATTGGGCTAAAAAGGAGGTTAAAGCATTAAGAACCATCATTGAAAATAGAATTGGAAAAAGACTAGTTACAGTGGATCCATTCTGTGAAAAGGTAGAAGTTTTCAACTTAATTAGGAAAGAAAAACAGCTTAACTTTTGTTACAGCTGCTGTTAAACTTATTCTAGTTTACGATTAGTTATTGTTAGTCTTGTCAACTTGACATAGCCTAGAATCACCTGGGAAGGTAGTCTAACGAAGGATTGTCTAGATCAGGTTGGCTGTGGACATGTCTTGGGAAATTATCCTAATTACTTTAATGGAGGTGGGAAGGCCTGGCTATTGTAGGTGGCACCAGTAACAAATCCTCAGGAGAGAGTCTGAGCCAAGCACCAGAGTGCATTAATTCATTGCTCTCTGCTTCTGACTGTGGATGTGATGTGACCACCTGCTTCAAGTTTCTGCTGCTTTCCCCCCAATGTGGACTTATAGCCAAATAAACCCAGTTCTCCCTTAAGTCATTTTTGTAAGGGCATTTTTAATCACAGCAACAGGAAAGGAACTAAGAAACTTACTGTACCTGGTTTGTAAGTTAAACTTTATCATATATGTAGGTGTAAGAAAAAGTAGTGTCAAGAGGATTGTGTGCTCCGTAGCATGACTGGAGTGTAGCCTCCGAGGGTTAAGAGGGAGGTTACATCTAGAAGCCAAGGCCAGATGAGCCACCCATCCATGAGCCACACGCCATGATGGGATTCTGCATGAAAAAGACTCCCCTCCCATGTTCACCTTGTTTAGATTGGTTCCCTCTTGTGTGACGGCTTTGCTGGGTTTTGTGTATGTTGGGAAGGGGCTACTGTTTTAGAGTTTGATTTTACTGTGGTAGCAACATGAAACATGAGCTCTACTTTTAAGTAAGCTTTCAGAAGGGCTGCATAGTCACTGACTTTACATAAAATGGTGTCCAGTAGATCTTGGGCGTGTTTCATTTGCTTAACTGGAAATTTAGGCCTGTTGGTCCCTAACTCCCCATTCTTCTTCTCACCCTTTGTAACAGCCATTCACCCCTGGAGGCACTAATTAGTTTTAAATTTCTCTAAATGAAACCAGGCAGTGCTTGTTCTTGTGACTGGTCTGTTTCAAATAGCGTGAGTTCTTAAGCTTCACTCATTTTGTCCTACATAAAGTCCTACAGACTTTACTGTTGAAGGTTCCCTACCTTCCACTGTGTGCATAGTCAGGCTTTACTGTTGAAGGTTCCCTACCTTCCACTGTGTGCATAGTCAGGCTTTACTGTTGAAGGTTCCCTACCTTCCACTGTGTACGTAGTCAGGCTTTACTGTTGAAGGTTCTCTACCTTCCACTGTGTGCGTAGTCAGACTTTACTGTTGAAGGTTCTCTACCTTCCACTGTGTGCATAGTCAGGCTTTACTGTTGAAGGTTCCCTACCTTCCACAGTGTGCATAGACTTCCTTTTTCTATGTGTTCATCTGCAGAAACAGTAGGTGGTTCCCACACCTTGGCCATAATAGCAGTATTTCCATAGACACTGATATGCTAGTATCTCCCCCAGAACCTGGATAGTGCTGGTAGTTCATGTAGTAGCTACAGCAAGCCGAATGGCGCACAGGGGCCATCTTGGTTCCCTTGGTATTATATGGGGCTCAAGAGAAGGAGTCCAGTTGTTCAAGGATATATAGTGGGTTGCTCTCAGGTTTGATCGATAGGCTTGGATTGTGTAAATTTTGCTCATGTGCATGTCCATTCCCAGAATGCATCATATTTTAATTGTATGCATATTTGATATGTATGGTCAGAAGAAAGTTAATAGGACATTTTTCCTGAAAGTTCACTTCGGGGACAGTTTGTCTTACTTGGCATGCAACTAAGCAAGCTTGGGCTTGATGGCTCTCTACCTTCCCTTCCTGGATAGAAACAAAAGGGGAGTTGGATGGTTTTCAGGGGATGAGAGACTGTTGTATTTCATTGTTTGGACTGGGATATGCATGCAGGCTGGGGGTTGCGGGGAGCCTTGTTCTAGGTTGTCAGCAGGGTTGCTAAGTGTGTTGTTAGGAGGGGTGTGTGTATAGTCCCCGCCAAGTGGAGTCCCAGGTTATTCCCTATGCCTCACTGCTGTCCATAGCTGCTGTCTCCATTCAGTGGAGCAGTCACATCAGCAAACTTTGGCAGGAAGTAGAACTGGCACAGCAATGTCAGCGCCATGGTTTCAGAGCTCTAAGTTTGTGTTGGGATTTGTAGGAACTAGAAATGTTAGGACCTGCTCTCTGATCACTGAGGCTGCAGTGGGGAGATACAATTTCTTGCCTTCGTTTAAAGCAACTACAGAGACAGCAAGATGTCCGTGTTCCACTTCACCCTTCCCTTTCCTTCATCCTAGTCCATGACTATCTCTAATCTGGGAATTGAGGAAGCCAGGCTTAATATTAAACACAACTAACTCCATCTGTAAGAAGGGCCAGACACTGCA
Source organism: Rattus norvegicus (assembly GCF_021556685.1). Lineage (NCBI taxonomy): Eukaryota > Metazoa > Chordata > Mammalia > Rodentia > Muridae > Rattus > Rattus norvegicus. Next base: position 186,077,687 of record NC_141534.1, read on the forward strand.
GGGACATTTTAGAGCCTCACTTGTAGGGGTTGGGTACTTTGTGGTTTTAGGAGTTGCTGGGGACACACACGCGTGCGCACGCGCGCGCGCGCGCACACACACACACACACACACACACACACACACACACACACACACACACACACACACACACACGTCACCAAGGAGGACTCCAGGTTACTGCTGGTTGGCTTTGTGAGGATGGTGGGAGGTTCTACCTGAAAAGCAAAGGCCAGATGAACTCCCAGGCAGTTAGAGAAGCCATGCCCAAGAAGGTAGCTTTCAGCTGAGATTAGAAGGAAAATAAGCTCTTGGTGCAAGGTGAGAGGAGAAGGCCTCAAGGCAGGGAATGCTGTGTAAATGAAGGCCTAAAGGGAAGATAGGAAGCTGTGCACACCAGTGCCACTGGGATTCCTGAGGCCATGCAGACCTGCCCTGGGCAGTGAGGACACACAGGCACCTGCTCTGGCAGCCTCCTGTGTGCTGAGGCTCTCTCTTACTCTGTCCCACCTTCCCACCCCAGGGGCCCCTCTTCCTGCTGTGCTCCCAGCCCATTAGTGTTCTGGCTCTTTTGTACCCAGCCCTTGCTTACATTCACTTAATCATGTCCTTCTTATGAAGAACCAGCCAGCGGTTCATAAATATGCACTCAAAACATTGAACCAGGGCTGGAGAGAGGGCTCTGCAGTTATGAGCACTGATTGCTCTTCCAGAATCCTGAGTTCAATTCCCAGCAACCACATGGTGGCTCACAACCATCTGTAATGGTAACCCGTGTCCTCTTCTAGTGTGTCTGAAGACAGCAACAGTGTACTCATATACATAAAATAAATCTTTAAAATAAAACAAAAAAACAGAAAACATTGAATGGAAGTAGACGGTAATCCACAGAGAGGTGAAAGGTCATCAGCCATAAGTGACCTTGCCAGGACTCGAAGATTTACTGTTTCCCTCTTTGCTGCCTGAAGCTCAGCTTTCTGAGACCAGCATCACTTCTTGGGTAGTCCTTCCCCCAGGAACTGTGCTGAAGTAGGGATTCCTGAGAGTGGGGACTCCAAAGTGTTAGGCCCTTTTTCAGGTCAGTGGGAGGGAGGGAGGACTCACCTTCTGGCTTCTTCTTGGAAACCACCTCACTGGCACTGAGTTGCTCTGTCTAGGAGGGAGGCTGGCCAAGGATCAAGGACACCTTTTTCTTCTAAAAAACCAACCAACCAAACAAACAAAAACAGCATGAGAAGATGGCTCAGTGATAATACCCTTGCTCTACAGGCATGAGGACCTAAGCTTGATTTCCCAGCACCCGTGGAAAAAGCATGGCAGGCCGAGCACGCCTATAATCCCAGACTGGGGAGTGCAGACAGGCGCTCTGGCCCACTAGCCTAGCCCAAACAGGCAGCTTTGAGAGATGGATTGCCAAGGCAGCATAGGTCAGAGAGCAGTGTAGAAACGTCCGTCCTGCTCTGGCCTCCTCTGCATTCCCAAGCAGGGTATGCACACCTGCACACCCTAACATGCCATGTACCATGTACAGACGCACAGACATGGAGTGGGAAAAGAGGAGGAAGAGGAAAAATTAAAAATTCATGTGTGGAGTGGGGTTTCAGTTTAGTTTGTAGAGTGTTTGCTTAGCATGCATGAAGCCTGGCTTCAATCACCTATACCACATAAAGCCAGGTTAGGTTGTACGTGCCTATAGTCTGTGGGAAAAAGGCAAGAGGATCAAGAGTTCAAGGTTGCAGGGAGGTGGTGGCACATGCTTTTAATCCAACACTCATGAGGCAGAAGCAGGTGGATCTCTGTAAAGTCCAGGCCAGCCTGGTCTACAGAGTGAGTTCTAGAACAGCCAGGGTTACACAACAACAACAACAATAACAACAGAAAGGAAGGAAGGAAGAAGAAAGAAAGAAAGAAAGTAAGAAAGAAAGAAAGAAAGAAAGAAAGAAAGAAAGAAAGAAAGAAAGAAAGAGTTCAAGGCATAGCTTATAGGCAAGCACTCTACAAACTAGATTGAAACCCCAGTCTATACACCTCTGCTTCATAGTGGAATCAAAACCATGAAATTGTCTCAAAAAGGAGGAGAAGGCTGAGGGCAGAGATAGGAGAATTACTGGCTCTCACTGGCCAGCCAGTCTGGCCAAATAGGTGAGGTCCAGGTTTTATGTAAGACCCTGTCTCAAACAAAACAAAACAAAACAAAACAAAACAAAACAAAACAAAACAAGGTAGAGAGTGGCCAAGGAAGACACTTGATGCTGACCTCTGGTGTCCACACATATACATTAGCATATATATTTGTACGTACATACACAATACATACACCTCACACAAAAAAACAAAACAAAGTTACTAGTTCAATATTAAACACAAACTGAAACCACTGTGTTGCTTTAAAAGGATACTGGGCTGAGGGGGGCTCAGTTGTTGGCACAGTGCTTTCCTGTCTACCATACACAAAACCGTGGCTTCTATCCTCAGTACCACAGACATCCTGAAACAGTAGTACATGCATGTAATTCCAGCATTCAGGAAGGAGAGGCAGGAGAATCAGAAGGCCAAGAGTCACCCTTAGCTGTATAATAAGTTCAGGCCAGACACTGGATCAAAAAGAAAAATAATCTACCTGTGCCTGACTTCAGCTATCGGAGTGTCCTCACTCCTATATTAAGGGGTCACTCCGATGTCAGGGGTTGGGGATTTAGCTCAGTGGTAGAGCGCTTGCCTAGGAACGCAGGCCCTGGGTTTGGTCCCCAGCTCCGAAAAAAAGAACCAAAAAAAAAAAAAATGTCTCAGTCACTAAAACACAGAAAGTACACGGAATTCTTGTGCAGTACCATGGACATAATCTGTCACCTTTTTGGTTATGAGCTGAAGCTTGCAAAAGTGTTCACTTCAAACCATTCCCCAAATTCTGTTGCTGACGGCCCCACCTCTCTGAAAGTGTGTTCATTGTTCTCTCACAGGGTGGGAACACAAGTGCTTACAGGAAGCTGCTGGAATATCCAGACTGTGATCTATTCTCAAGGCAGATCCTTAAATTAAAAAGCTATATTTTAGTATCCACGTAACCGAACAAAATAGCCTAGTTAGCAACAGCTGCAAGCAGAGGAAGGCAGCGGTGAGCTCCAGCTGGGGCTGGGGCAGGCAGCCTCGCCTGGGTGGCTCAGATGTCCACAGCTCACATTGTTTGGGTGTCTGAGCATCGTGCATCCTCTCGCTGATACAGTAGGAACAGTTCCCATGGATATGAAAGGCTTCCGCACATCTCGGGCTTCTCTGCCCAAATCCTTACCCTGGGCAGTGTCAGTGCAGATACAGTCGTCTTACATCAGGCCACTGCTGGCTGGACTGCCCTCTGCAGCTGCAGGACAGCCTGTGCATTTGCTCTAAATAGCCACCCCATGCACATCTTCCCACACACATAGACATGTCTAGTTCATCCAAGAGGGGGAGCCAACAGGAGACAGGTTGCCAGTGCTCTAATCAAAGTCCCCTCTGTGTCCGAAGTATGAGCTAAAGCCACTCACCTTTTGTGGCCCACTCCTGTCTGTGAGATGGGGCTGGTGATGGTGAGTTGAAGCTCTTTCCCTCTGTGGTCCACTCCTGTCTGTGAGACCTGGCTGATGACACATAAACACGTGGAGCTGAGTCTTGATCCCAGCATTCACGTGAAAAGCTAAACCTGGTGGCAGACTGTGCCTAGTACTGGGAGAATGGGGGTGCGAAGATCCTGGGACTTGCTGGCCACTTAGACGAGCCAATTGGTGAGCTCCAGGTTCAGTGAGAGCCTGTCTCAAATCATAAGGTGGAGAGCAACTGAAGAGAACAACTGAATTCTAATATCTGGCTTCCATGAGCACATCTACAAGCATCCGCTTGACGTGTGCACCCGCCTATGTATACACACACACACACACACACACACACACACACACACACACACACACACGTAAATAAATGTAATTTTCAGGGAGAATGGCTTCCTAGACATGGAAGAGCATGTTCTTGATTGGCAAAGCTGTCACCATTTTAACTGATACTGGACTGGGACTTGTACCAGGAGTGTTCTTTACTGTTCAGTTGTGAAGTGCCAGATTATTTTGCACACTTTAGTCAGTGCTAGGGGGAGTGGCTTCTGGAGACTCTTCTGGCTTCCAGTCTGTCCAGCCAACAGGAGACACAGTCTGCAGACCAGAGTGCATGAGGACGCCCATGCTCAGTGCCTGTCACCTCACGATTGATCCTTAGCCATGCTTTGCCAGTGGCCACGCCCCTCCATGCAAGGCTACATCTCCTGGTAGGCATCCTCCAGCTACAGGTTTTCAGGTCTCAACAGTGCCCCTGCCCGCCCCTTACTCTTCCAGCTTGGGCTAATAATGGCATCCTCCTGGCACCGGGCCTGTCGCCTAGCTTCATGTTGGCCCCAGCTGTGCAAATAATTCTCCTTTGCTTCTTTTCTTAACCTGTTTGAGTGTTTCCTGCTAGGACCCAGTGCTGTGACTCGGGTTGGTGGGGCCAGCTGGGCATTCTTTTCCTGAAAGTAAGGATTAGGTAGTTTCAGCAGGAGAGCCACCTTGGGAATGGCATTTGAAACTGCCCACCTTTTTGCACTACAACCCGTTTTGGAAAGATTCTGTGGTGTCTGAGAAACACACTTCTCTCTAACTTTGTGTGGCCCCTTGGGCTTCCCCTCTCATAGAAGGAGCCCAAATCAGCCTTGCTGTTGGTGAGCAACCTCGGGAGTGGGCTGTACTTAAAGTCAGTGCAGTGGCTTCTGCCGTGTTATCTTCCGAGGACCCTCCATATCTTCTTGTAACTGCACATGAAAAATAAAGGAATAATCATGGAAGCACGGGCCATTGGGCCCTGTTGTTCTTTCTGGACCCAAAAGTGAGGCAGTTGCTCATGCCCCCAACCTGAAATGTGTGGTCAGTGGGCAAGCTGCATCTCGTCTCATGCTGTCTGCCTGGGTTCATGCGTGGCCCTGCTCTGATGAAGCAACAGGTGTTGTGATCTCAGCACCTGGCTAAGGGAACCGCTGGGTTCATGGGTGCTTCAGCTGATCTGCTGGGCTTATCTGTCATTTTTTTTCTTCTCTCCACCAGGATCATCCAGAACACGGAGTCCTATTTCTGGTTCGAGAACTTCTCAACGTTATCCAGGACTATACCTGGGAGGACAGTAGTGACGACAAAATTCGGATCTACACCTCTGTCCTGCACCTGCTGTCTGCCATGAGCCAGGACACCTATCTTTACCACATAGACAAAGGTAGCAGCATCCCGACCAGCCCTCAGCATGCCCCCATTTCATGGACAGCAATGGGACTGTCTCACCGCCTCTTCTTGTGTTTGTGCGCACATGGACACGTTTGTGTGTGTGTGTGTGTGTGTGTGTGTGTGTGTGTGTGTGTGTGCATGTAGAGGCTGAGCTTGGCACTGGGAGCCATTCTTAACCACACTTCACCTTATTTTGAAGCCAGGGCTTCCTACTGAATCTGGAGCTCACCCACTAACCTAGCTAATCAGGCTGGCAATGAGCTCCAAGGATTTGCCAGTCTGTGCAAGCCCACCACAAGCCTGCAGTGCATGTGACAGGCACACCTGCTATGTCTAGGTTTTACATAGGCACTTGGGTTATAGGCTCAGGTCCTCATGTTTGTGCAGTGAGCACGTTACCCACTGAGCTGTATCTCTGTCCAGGGTCTCATGTACTCTGGCCTCAAACTCACTTTGTAACTGAAGATGACCTTCACCTTGTTTTGTTTGTTTCTTCTCACTCTGTAGCTCTGGCTACCTCTGTGCCCCTAGACCTTGAGCCCTTGATATTCCCCCCTCTATACGCACAGTGCTCGGGTTACAGGCATATGTATCACCATGCTCAGTTAATGCAGTGCTGGGACTTCACACATGTTAGGCAGTTGATCTCTCTCTTAATCCAAGCGTCTGTATTCCTGAGCCACTTTCTATCCCCAATCTAGACTCCCCAGGAAGAGGCCTGAAGATTTGTAGGCTCAGTTTTTTGTGGTGATGAAAATAGAACTTTGGGCCTTATGTGTGCTAGGCAAGTTCTGGGCCATGAGCCATCTGCCCAGCATTCTGAGTGTGTGTGTGTGTGTGTGTGTGTGTGTGTGTGTGTGTGTGTGTGTGTACACATACGTCTGTGTGCGCTTGGGGGTTCTGTCTCCTTTATCCTTTACTACAGTTATAGACATGAGCAACCACACCTGGATTTCTCACATGGAGAGCCAAATGTGGGCTTCATTCTTACATGACTGGCACTGGACTGATTGAGTCATTGTCTCAACTCCTAAAGGGAACTCCTTTTTCTTTTTAGATAGGAACTTACTATGTAGATCAGGCTGGTCTGGAATTAACAGGGTCCTGCCTCTGCCTCCCAAGTTCTTTGATTAAAGGTGCACACTACTTATGCCAGGTTCCAAAGAGTGGTTTCTTAAGAGTTCCAAGGCCTGGCTCTCTTTGGCCTTGGAAAGTGTTTCTTGAACATCTTCCCATTTCTGTAGCCCACATCCAGGGACTGTTTCTGTGCAATCTCTGAGAGATTGTGACATACCCCAGAATGGCACTGTCCCTCTCCATCCACACCCTGCCCCCACTGCATCTGCAAATGGACTCTTGTCTTTTGTTCTTCATTTGTACAACAGGTTCAAATTGAAGGCCCTTCTGTGTTTCTCATGGATAATGTCCCCTCTGAAGTGAGTGAGACAAGATCCTCCCCAAGTTGTTCCTTAGAGATACATAGTAATAACACAAGGGTACCAGGAAGTCACAACGTCATCCCAGCAGAGAAAATGAAAGCCTATTAACTTCTTCCTTGACTGGATTACCGCTCTACACCCCCACCCTCGGGCCTGGGCATGGCTACTTGGCTTATCACATGGCACACACTTATCTCTTCCTGGCACTGATCTCTTCTTCTGTCACCTAGACACTTGGCCTAACAACACTATACCCAGCCATGGGTATATTCATGTTGGGCATCAGGATGGAAGAAGTTAAAGGATTAGCTGAGAAAATGGGAGTAGCCGGGTGAGCATGGAGGAGAGGAACAAGCTCTGAAAGGCTGAGGCTGTGTGCTTGTTTGTTCAGGCTGGTGCTAGGCAGCCGAAGAGGGAGGATAGGGGAGGTGGCTCAGCTAGTGAAGCACGTGCCACTCAAGCATGCTGACCTCTAGAATGCAGGTGATCCCTGAGACTACCGGCCAGCCAGCCTAGACTAACGAGTAATTTCCATGCCACTGAGAGACCCTATCATAAATAAATAAGTAAATATATCATAAATAAATAAGCCAGGCAGCTCCTGAGAAATGACACTCGAGCTTTATCTCTGGCCTCCAAATGCATGCACACAGCACATCTGCAGAAGTGGGGATCAGAGTGTAGTGTTAGAGCTCTGCTGACATGCACATTCTGCCTCCAGCCCTGCACAAACGAAAACACACAACTCAAGTGTTCACAGTAGAGACTAGTTGAACTGCTCTGGGTCCCATGCAGGGATTGAGGTCAGACATCACAGGCAAAGCCACAGAGCTGTCCACGGATAAGCAGATTGCCCGAGATTCATCATTGAAGTGAAAACCCAGATGACAACTGTAGACTACCTGGTGTCCACCCTGTCCAGCAGAGACCATGCTCTCTGAGAGAGCAAGGGAAGAAGCTGTACTCAAGCCATCTTTAGCCAAACTGGTCTTTGTCCAGGCTGTGGCTGTCACAGGAGGTGACCAAGCAGAGGTTTTGCCAAAGAGCTAGGCATGGTGGCTCACACCTGTTCTAGCACTCAGCCAGGAGGATTGCCGGGAGTTAAAGGGAAGCCTGGGTTACAGAGTAATTTCCAGGCTAGCTTGAACGATAGAGTGAGATACTGTCTTAGTGAGAGAGGAAGGCTTTAAATCCAGTCAGAGTAGTGGATTGATCCCACTTTTGCCCCTGTTGGTTCTGTTGGGCATCTCGGTCATTAGTGTAGCTGTCAGGGTGCACATCTAGGTAAGATTGTTGAACATGTGTCTTCCCTGTTAGGATAAATAGAACCTTCTAGAACTATAAAGCTAGCCAGTTGGTTAATGGTCCTAGGGCAGGCAGCTGGGTGCAGTGGATAAGTGCTTGGTCTTTGGAATCAGACTACCCAGCTTAACATCTTAGCTAGGCTAGCTTCTGAGCCTCAGTTTCCCCACTCACTGATGATGTCCTTGCCATTCCTTTCTTGTGCTGGTTTTGTGGACCCTTCAGTAACACAGAGAGTGCTTGTCATGGTACCTGGCAGCTGCTGAGAAGGTCGCTGTGATTATTGCTGTCTCTAGGCATGGCCAGTGAGGGGATGACTCCCACACTGCTGACCTTGGGCCAGATGTTTCCTTAGTGTCCCAAATCGAGTGGGTCATCTTGGCTGTCCAGCCACCTGCCAATCCCATATGACATGCTGTTTCTGTTTCTTTACCCAGTTGACTCCAATGACAGCCTGTACGGGGGAGACTCCAGGTTCCTGGCTGAGAACAGCAAGCTGTGTGAGGCAGCGATGGTTCAGATCCTGGAGCATCTGAAAACCCTGGCCAAGGATGAGGTGGGTACCACCGCGGGGCAGGGTAGTCACAAAGTGGTCCATTGTGAAAGGGAAATGAATCAGACTGCATTGTTCTCAGTACTTTAGGCCCTTGGCCATGGCTGTTTTCTGCCTGCACAGTGTTCCTCAGTACCCAGTTTCCACTCACTCCAACCTCTGGTACCCATGAGTCTGCTCTGAACTTACAAGGTTTTTGTTTGCTCTCTCCCTGCCTCCTCCCACTGCTCTCTCCATCTCTGTCTCTGTCTCTCTCCATCTCTGTCTCTGTCTCTCTCCGTCTCTGTCTCTGTCTCTCTCTATCTGTATCTCTCTCCCTAAGTATTATGTATCATTAGAAAGAAAAAAGCTGGGCATATACCTACAATTCCAGCATTCGAAGGCTGAGACAGGATGGTCATTGGTTGTCTTAGTCAGTGATCTGGGGATATAGTTCAGTGTTCAGTGTACTAGCCTAGTTTTAATCCCAGCCCTGGTTTTAATCCCAGCATAGCATAAAACAGTGTGGTGTGGACACCTGTGATCCCAGCATTTGGGAATGGAAGCAGGAAGGTCAAGAGTTCAAGGTGATGATCTTTCCTACACTGAGAGTTTGAGATCAGCGTAGAGTACATGAGGTTGTGACTAAAAAAAAAAAAAAATCGAGGCCAGCCAGGTGTGGTGCTGCATTGCCTTTAGTTCTGGATGCGGCACTTGGGAGGCAGAGGCAGGCAGATCTCTATGAGTTCAAGGCAGACCTGGTCTACATGCTGAGTTCTAGGACAGCTGGGGCTACAAGAGAGACCCCATGTCAATGAATGAATATATGGATGTATGAATGAGTGACAGGCTGTGGAGATGGCTTAGCAGTTAAGAACACTTTTTACTCTTCAAGAGGACCCAGGTTTGGTCCCTACCACTCATGTGGTAGCTTACAACCATCCAACACCCTCTGGTATACATACAAACACCTAGCGAAAATATCCATATGTAAATAAGTATATAAAAATTATACGAAAATGAAAGTAAATATCGAGGGAGGGGAGGTAGAGATGGATGACGTAGAGAGTGACATGATTGTAACTGAACCTGCTGTCCTCCATTTCATAATGCCCCATTTCAGCTCTCCAGCGGGTAACATAAGGGCGAAGCTGCCCAACCTGCTGCCACCCAGGTGGAGGTCTGGTTCCTGCTGTTGGGACCCCAGCACTTAAATATCCCTGTCTGTCCCGTACCCTCATGCTGGGAACCACCCTGGTTCCAAAATTGTTAAAGTCACCACATAAACGGTTGAGTTCTGCTTTAATCTTGAACTGGGAGAGATTGTTTGGGTGTGGGGGGCTGGGACTTGTGCCAAGCCCCTGGAGCTTTCTGGAAATGACAGCTCTCACAGGAAAAGAACCCCCCCCCAATTAAAAGCCTGTAGGAAGCCTAGAGGGTATGAGGCCCTATCTGGCTTCCCTTGAACACAGTTGCCCTTCTGTCTTTACTGTCTGCCAGCATGCCTCACATCCCTGATATATATCAAGTAATATCGTTTATAATAGGCTGTGGCATTGGAAACCCAAATTGGGTGTTTTAGGATAAAATGTTATTGGGGAGTTTGATGAGGGAGGAAGAGCCAATTAGTCTGTGGGGTATGACTGCTTAAAACCCTGGTTCTCTGCAGTGAAATGTAGTTGAAAGATCTCTCTCAGGGGAGACTCTAATATTTGAAGTTGAATTTTCTGAGCTTAATTCTCTAATGAAGGAGAAAGGAATCGTTCTGTTGCCTCAGGCACCAGAGGGGAATGGGCGTCAAAGGGAAGCAGCCTGGATTGGCCTGATGACAGGCATGAGACCAGAGACAGCTGACCAGTCAGCAGCTCACATCCAGGAGGTGCCAGTGGCTCTTCCTGCCATGTTACTTTTGCTTCCCCCAGGCCTGAGCACCCACAGCAAGACCTCTGCTCCTCAGCCCCACTTCTCACGTCGCTCAGGGCTTCCCACTGTGGTACCACTCAGAGCACAGAACAGGTAGCAGACAAGAGTGAGTTCTGGAGTTGGGCGGCCTGAGCTCAGGCCTTTCTTCCGAGCCTACTTCTGACCTTTCCTGAACAAACAGGAAGCTTGCCTACAGGGTGGGTGGGTTTGCGCTTCACAGCCCTGCCAACCAATGGCCACTGCTGACTAGCAGCTTCGGTCACCACCCATCTGTGGTTGGGGCGATGTCAGGGTCAGAAGTCAGTACTGGCTGGGCTGGTGTCTGTTCCATGAGGTCAAAGTCAAGGTGTTAAGTGATTTGATTCTTACTGGGGGGAGGGGTAACAGCACTGGGAAGAACCCCATCCATCTAGCTGTAGTCTGTGGACATTTCCTTGTTGGCTGTTGACTACGTTTTCCTGGATCTTGGGCTCCTTCTTTCTGCCAGGCCTTCCTTCCCCCTCCACACCTGTGCATGTGTGTACAAATGCATATGGAGGCTGGAGGTCACATTTGAGTCTTATTCTTCAAGAGCCGGCCATTTTTTTTTTTTTTTTTTTTTTTGGAAGATGGGTATCTTCATTGACTGAGGCTCATCAATACCTCAGGGCTGGCTGGCTGACCCATGAGCCCCAGAGATGCTCCTGTCTCCCACTGGAATTACAAGTGTGTGTCACCACACACATTTTCTGTGAGCATTGGGGATCCAGCTGACCCTTGTCCTTGCTGGCCTTTCTTTCCATCTTTCCCTGCGTGTCTCTGACTCTTGCCAGACCCTTTACTCTGCCCTTGAAGAGCTCCACCACTAGATTGGGCCTACTTAGATACCTCATTTTCATCTGCACTTCCCTTTCAGCAACACCTGCATGGTTACTGTATAAGTAACCGGAGGACAGAATGTTAGAACAGTTCTAGAAGGCTGTCCAGCATAGGCTATGAATGTTCTGCCACAGGGATGTGAACTGTGTGGAGCAAAAGTACTAGCATATGCTTAGTAGTCAGTACCCATTAGCTGGCATGGAGCAGAGCAGGCACACATGACCCTGGGAGCACTATTTGGCAGGACTGCTAAGCCTACACAGCAAAGGGCCTGGGACCTCAGAGCTCTGCATGGCAGTGGCCACCATCCAGTGACATCTGGTTCCATGGCATCCTGAAACAGCAGATGCCCACCTGTACACGAGACTTTTTCTGTGCCCTTTCACCTGAACAGACACTGTAGTACTATTTTGTTTCCCCATTGTCTTTGCCATTCAAAGCTGGTTGTGTATGGTTCAAAGGGTGTTTGGTGAGGTACCTCACAGATCATCCAACAAAGCAAGATTCCAGAAAGGTCTGGTGTTGAGTGTCAGCAGATTCTTTGTTCTTTGATTTTTAGAGATGGTGTCTCATATGTCTCAGTCTGGTCTTGAACTTCCTCTGGAGTTGAAAATGACTTGGAACCCCTGACCCTCTGGCCTCTTCCTCCTGAGGCTGGGGTTAGATGTGCACCACCATGCTTTGCAATCAGCATCTTGTAAACGCAGGATCTGCTTGAGCCATGGCTGACAGCAATGAGGAATCTTTGGGCTTGACTTGTGCTTGAAGCACAGCTGTTTCACTGCTAGTAGGCTTCACTTCCAACCCAGTGACTGCTGGGGCTCTCCTAACCAGGGTGACAGCCAGGGCCTAAACAGAGCTCAGTGCTTGTGGTGCCTCAGTCCTTGCTCACTCTGTGTGTTGTAGAGCTCACTGATATTTTACAGGTGTGGTGGGTGGGCTCAGCAAACACATGGCAAAGTTGCCTATGACCACCCTACCAAGAACATCTGCACTGAGCCCAACCAGTGTGCCAGGACAAGGTTATATCCTCCCGTCTCTCTTCCAGGCCCTGAAACGACAGAGCTTGCTGGGCCTCTCTTTCTTCAATAGCATCCTAGCCCACGGGGACCTTCGTAACAACAAGCTGAACCAACTCTCTGTCAACTTGTGGCACTTGGCACAGAGGCATGGCTGTGCAGACACAAGGACCATGGTAAGCATGAGGGCCCCTACCAGCCAGAGTGGCATTGACCTTGAGTCAGCATCAGCAGCACCTTAAGGTGCCCTACCTCCCTGAGATGGGTGCCAGACCCAAAAGTTCTTTTGGGTGACTTCCTTCTATTAGAAAACATTCCCAGATACTCCCTTTCAGTTTTTACTGAGAATGCAAAATGTCACCCACTCCTGGCAACAGCCAAGTCTGAATCTTCTGAGATAAGTCTCAGGAGCAAGCTCAGGCTATCCTTAAACCTGGGATCCACTGCCTTTACCTAGCTTTAGTGCTGCTGGGGACAAAACCCAGGGCTTTGTGCATGTAAGCACTCTGCCAGCTGAGCCATGTGCCCAGGCCCCAAGACTGAATTTAATGATACCCTGAGGAGATGCCCCGTTTTCATCTAAGCAGGGCAAGCTCACTTAGAGCCACTTCACAAGAGGCTCCAGCCCAGGTCAGAGCCACAAAGGCAAATCCAAGCTGGAGCTGTTCTTTCTAGGTGAAAACTCTGGACTACATCAAGAAGCGAAGCAAACAACCTGACATGAATCATCTGTCTGAGCTGGCCCTGAGGCTCCCTCTGCAAACCAGGACTTGAGAACTTGCCCTTTGAGGGGGGAGCCCAGTGCCACGTCCTGGAATGCCTGCTTGGCTGTCATCAACTCTTCCTAGAATCTAGAGGTTTTGTTATTTTTACTTTTATACAGATTGATTTTAAGCTTTTGCCTTCTCTTGTCTATTCTGACGGAAGGGGAATTGACACAGTATTAAAACCCAGTCTTGTTCTTTAGATAGCAGCATCTTGGTGTGTGTTGGTAAGGCCTTCTGGTTTCCAGCTCCTAAGATCTGTACACACTAGTGGGGAACAGCCAAGGGTGCAGGCCTTTCTTTTCTGAAGGGTGTTTCCATTTGCTGAAAAGCAACCCCTGGTTGCACATCACTCTCTTAGGTTAGAGACTGTGTCCTATAAAACACCTTGGGGAATAATGTCAGCTTGCCCATTGGCTCTTTTCCAACCACAAGCAGCATATTTGGATTTAGAATACAGGAGAAACTGAGGTCACATCTGAGTCTCCCTATAGACACAGTAGAAATATCTGTAATCAATGGGGTATGGAGGTGCTCACCTGTTAACCCCGCACTTCAGAGAAAGGCAGATGATGCCATGAGTTCCAGGTCAACCTATGATGACTGCAGTGCCCTTCCTATGACTAAGTAACTATCCTGAGAGATCAGCTGTGCTTCCCACTGTTGGCTGATCACTTCTGCCTCCTAGAAAGCACATCCGGATTACACGCTGCTGGGCACAGGGCTGTGCTTCTCGGTGAGTTTGACTGACCTTGGTTGTTTGGGCTGCACTGACTACTGATTCACAACCTGGAACCTACTATTGCCTGTGAAAATACATCCAAGTTCTGGCTTAGCTGTGTTTCTGGTGCCCTAGTGGCACACATTTCAAGTTCCAGCTACTTGGGGAGCTGAGACAGGGTCGCTTGAAGCTAGTCCGGGCAAAACACACACATTCAAAAACTCTGTGCTTTAGGTATCGATTTTATTTATCTTCATTCTGAAACACAATACATGACTAACCTCAGAAAGAAGTTAAAGTCATATATATTTATGTGTACATGTCTTTATTAGTTTAAGACCAAGGTTATTGCTGTACATACATTTGGGACCAATCTGAAGACAGTACCCTCCAGCCCAAGGAACTGAATAAAATTTCTTAAAAACAAAACCAAAACTGAATAGCTGAGGCTAAGGATATGGCTCAGTTAGTGGAATGCTTGCCTGGCAGACACAAGGCCCCATATAAAACAGTGCCATGACACAGACCCATAATCCCAGTAGTTAGGAGGTAGAGACAGGATTGGATCTGTTCAAGGTCCCCAGTTACATGTTTGAAGCTAATCTGGGATATATGAGCCCTAGTCTCAAAAACAAAAACCAGGTATTAAAGAATGCCTTTCCTCTGCTGTGAACAAACATGCCAGAACCCAGAATGCACTATGCTGCTGTTCAGATACTCCCAAGTGGCCTTTATTTCACAAAACTTTCCACTATAATTATCTTATGTCACTTTCATTATGGTGTTAATTCTTAGAAAAATAACTGGCAAATTCACAAATAATTCTTTGTAAGTTATTCTCTTGCCTCAAAGCTGCCCACGTTGAATAGCATTAGTGCTTTACATTGACCTAGAGAATTCCCAGTGCTTCTGTGTTAACCTCGGCTTAGCTCACATTAGGCACACACAGCACAGGGCTCCTGAAATAATCTGCTGACCAGAAGTGTTACTGACAGGCCAGTCTCGGAATCCACCTCCACAAACAGCACCTGTTGGTGTTGGGAAGGATGTGTGAAGAGACTTTCAGGAAGTGAAAAACAGGATGCTTGTCTGTCAGTCATTCCTGGTCCTTGTTGCTGTAACAAATTTCAAGCAGTGACTTCCTGTGGTCTTACTGACAGCTGTTGGTCAGAACTCACTGGCTTCTCTGGGCTAGGTCAAGGTGTTGCCATGACGAAGTTCTTTTGTGGGCACTTGGTGGAAAGAAATGCTGCATGGCTTCTGAAGGCTGCCTGTGTTCTTGGCTTGTGGCCTTTTCCTTCCCCAGTGACTGTGGTGTCTTCCAAGCCTCTTCTACACTAACTCTTCTGCTACCTACCAGTTAAGGAATTTTATGAAGAACCTACTCAGGTAATCAAGGATCTTATTTCAAATTCATCTGATAGTCAGTGGTGGCTTGAAGCCATGCAGTGGTGATGCACAACTTTAATCCCAGCACTCCGGAGGCAGAGATGGGTGGATCTGAGTTTTAAGGCTAGCATGGTCTTCAGGGGTACACAAAGAAACCCTGTCTTGAAAAACCAAAAAAGTAAAAAAAAAAAAAAAATAATAATAATAATAAAAATCATGTGGTCAGTGATTTTTAATTCCCCTTCTGCTGAGTGTGTCCATGTGTCCTGCCTGCCATGATCCAAGTAGTACTAAGAGCAGGGGACAACTGCTTCTCATTAGGAGAGACTTCTGACAGGTTAGTATGATTGTACAAGGTAGCCTCAGGGGCCCAGTGGATACAGCACAGAAATCAGCTCAAGAACAAAGTGGAAGGAACCATGAGATTTGACTGTTGGAGAAGGATATTGCTACGGAGTGTCACCAAGCTGGTAAGAAATGCCTGAGAGAACAGCCAAGTTCAAGGCTGTGTTGGATCACTGATCAGGTGATCAGTACCTTGGAGAGGACTACACCAGGCAGAAGTTTGCAGGGTTCTGGGGAAGGTACAAGACATGGAAAAAGGGGTAGGACTGGAGCCTGGTTGACAGAAGCACGGGCATTAAGTGCTTCTCTCAAGAGACAAGGCTGAACTCACTCTTGAGGGGACCCTATGGCTGTCTTTGCTTACAAACTTCAATTCTTACTTAGAGAGAAGGGTGAGTAAATGGAACACCTAAGTCTATGCTGAGGTACCAAGCTACAAAATCAAGTCCTTTAGCACTGAAATCTGTGTAACACTAAGAAAAAGATCTGGCTCTCACACTTTGATAAGTTTCCAAGGTGTATGTGGCATAAGATGGGAAACCATCTATCACATGGCCATGTGCAACTTTCTGATGAGCAAAGGTATGCTCAGACTGGAGTGTGACCTCTGGGGAACACGAACTGTTGGAGTTACCCAGCTGGTTCCCAGGGTTCACCAAGGCCAGGGGAGATTTGTCTAGACATTGACTCAAATGCAGAATTCTGCCACCTGAGACTAGAGGTGGTCTTCTTTTCTGAATCTTGAGGAAGAATTTACGAAGGACCAAGTTCATCCCAGGAAAGTGGCTTAAACAGGTCTTTGCAATATGGCCCACGTCTACAGGTCAGGGAACAGGGTGGTGTGGAGGCAGTTTCCGCAGGCACAGCATCACCTCTGCTGCCCATTTGGCAGTACTGCACACCTCACCCTCTCCTTGGCTGGCCTGAGGGGCATCTCCTTACCCCGGAGGCTGATACAGAACAACTACAGAGTTGAATGAAGCCATAAAAGGCTTCCTGAAGGACTGCCAGAAGTTTCTTTGGTTAAGAGTTTTCTCCTATCTCTGGAATGCCTGGAATTGCCTCTCATCTTCCTAGCAGTGTGAGGATACCATCACTGATGGTAGTTCAGAAGGAGAAACATCCTGACTCCCTCCATCACACCCCCAGCCCCAGCCAGTGTTTCTGTTCGTGAGAGATCAGGCCAAGACATAGGAAAATATCCTTATCTGAACCTTGATACCAGACTGCCAAAAGCTGGTGGAAGAGAAAATCATGCCACGTGGATCTCTGTATCTGGAACTCCATGAAGATTGCTGTGATTTTTAGTAGGGGTGAGTATGGTGCCTGCAGCAGATGAAGTATCTTCTTCACTCCTACATTTGACTTCATCACATAAGTATACGAGGTCTTCGGTCTAGTGAACACAAAAGACAGAACATGCTGCCGAGAATCTGTCATGGGTCCACACGCAGGATCACCTGCTGTCCAAAATGCCTTGTTTGAGACCCAGCCAACACAGCAACATCAGGTCCAAGCTTAGCAGTCAGATGGGAGGATGGCGGCAGCTGGAGAGAGGCCAGCTCAGAGGTGTGTTGGCTGCAGAGGGGAAGCTCAGCCAGCTGCCTGCTGCACCACACCTGCCTCCTGATGAGGGAGAAGGAAAACAAACTTGCTGGTTCCCGTGGAAGTCATGGCATGACACTTGCTTTCTTCACTGATCTCTGGGTGATGTACTCTTCATGGCACTTAACGGAAGGTGACCCTGGGCCGTTTTATTACTTTATCCCTGAACTTGATAGAGCTGAGAATAGCACCCATTCCATAATTAGGTTTAAGTATATCAATGCAAGGAAAACATTTTAGTCAGGACCCTTCACATGTCAACAACTGCTAGCTACTATTAAAATACTGTCACCCAAGGAGGTGGAATGTTTAACAGAAAATAGGCTTTAACAATTCATACTGGTCCTCAATAACTGCAGATGACTAGTTCAAGCCAACTGCAAAACTGAGCAAGAAATGCAGCTTGAAGAACAGGACAATAAAATTTAATCTTGCAACTTGATAGACTTGGAGGCATTCCGGTCAATGTAGAAGACCTTGCGGGCCTCAGAGTTAAAGCCCAGGCCAGCCCCTCGGCTGTACTTCCAGCTCATGGCCCGGTCGTAGTCCTGCTGCAGACTCTGCTGGAGCGTATCTGAAGACTTCTTGTCCAGGGCCATGTTGGACCTGACAGTCATGCTGGGAGGACGGTTGAATGACGGGGATAGATGCTTAAAGCCGCCCATAAGTTTCAGGAATTTTAGTTTCTGTTCTTCATTTTCAAAGCCCGCAGTGTCCCACTGGCCAAACTGGGTTCCCTGAGTGGAGAGTAAAAGGCTGTCATTGCACTTGAAAACCAACACTTCCCTCAGCCTTAGCCATACAACGAACGGTTTCATTCATCCTAATGAGACCCCAGGGCTATGGCTACTCATTCCCATGTTACAGGTGAGGAAATGAGGCCTAGAGCTTAATGGGAGTGATAAAGTCAGATGATTCCCAACTCCAGAGAGCCCACCATTGGCTTCTAACAAATAATTCTGCATACCAAGCTGATCTACTTTCTCCCAACACATGGTGATAACAATACCACCTCACTTCATATATCACCCACAGCACCACAAACACAAACACAACCACTTCTTTGACTTTGGAACACACCTCAACCTTTCCACAGTTTTGTGTATGTGTATTCATACACAATGTATGTGCACATGTGGAGTAAGGACAACCTGTGGGGTTGGTTCTTGCCTTGTGTCTTATTTAAGAAAAGATCCCTATTGGACACCTCGGAACCTGAAGGGACCGACCAGATAAACAGCTCTCTGCACCCAAATCCTGTGGGAGGGAGACCTAAACCTTCAGAGAGGCAGACACGCCTGGGAAACCAGAAGAGACTCTGCCCACATCTCTGACTCCAGAGGAAAACATCAAACGCCATCTGGGACTCTGGTGCACGGAAGCTCCCGGAAACGGCGGTGCAGATCTTCCTGGTTGCTGCCCCCGAGGAGAGCTCATAAGCAACACCCCACGAGCAAACTTGAGCCTCGGGACCACAGGTAAGACCAACTTTTTCTGCTCCAAGCGACCTGCCTGGTGAACTCAGGACACAGGCCCGCAGGAACAGCTGAAGACCTGTAGATAGGAAAAACTACACGCCCGAAAGCAGAACACTCTGTCCCCATAACTGGCTGAAAGAAAACAGGAAAACAGGTCTACAGCACTCCTGACACACAGGTTTATAGGACAGTCTAGCCACTGTTAGAAATAGCAGAACAAAGTAACACTAGAGATAATGTGATGGCGAGAGGCAAGCGCAGGAACCCAAGCAACAGAAACCAAGACTACATGGCATCATCGGAGCCCAATTCTCCCACCAAAGCAAACACGGAATATCCAAACACACCAGAAAAGCAAGATCTAGATTCAAAATCATATTTGATCATGATGCTGGAGGACTTCAAGAAAGACATAAAGAACTCCCTTAGAGAAATGCAGGAAAACATAAATAAACAAGTAGAAGCCTACAGAGAGGAATCACAAAAATCCCTGAAAGAATTCCAGGAAAACACAATCGAACAGGTGAAGGAATTAAAAATGGAAATAGAGGCAATAAAGAAAGCACAAAGGGAGATAACCCTGGATATAGAAAACCAAAGGAAGAGACAAGGAGCCGTAGATACAAACATCACCAACAGAATACAAGAGATAGAAGAGAGAATCTCAGGAGCAAAAGATTCCATAGAAATCATCGACTCAACTGTCAAAGATAATGTAAAGCAGAAAAAGCTACTGGTCCAAAACATACAGGAAATCCAGGATTCAATGAGAAGATCAAACCTAAGGATAATAGGTATAGAAGAGAGTGAAGACTCCCAGCTCAAAGGACCAGTAAATATCTTCAACAAAATCATAGAAGAAAACTTCCCTAACCTAAAAAAAGAGATACCCATAGGCATACAAGAAGCCTACAGAACTCCAAATAGATTGGACCAGAAAAGAAACACCTCCCGTCACATAATAGTCAAAACACCGAATGCACAAAATAAAGAATATTAAAAGCAGTAAGGGAAAAAGGTCAAGTAACATATAAAGGCAGACCTATCAAAATCACACCAGACTTTTGGCCAGAGACTATGAAAGCCAGAAGATCCTGGACAGATGTCATACAGACCCTAAGAGAACACAAATGCCAGCCCAGGTTACTGTATCCTGCAAAACTCTCAATTAACATAGATGGAGAAACCGAGATATTCCATGACAAAACCAAATTTACACAATATCTTTCTGCAAATCCAGCGCTACAAAGGATAATAAATGGTAAAGCCCAACATAAGGTGGCAAGCTACACCCTAGAAAAAGCAAGAAACTAATTGTCTTGGCAACAAAACAAAGAGAAGAAAAGGACACAAACATAACCTCACATCCAAATATGAATATAACAGGAAGCAATAATCACTATTCCTTAATATCTCTAAACATCAATGGTCTCAACTCCCCAATAAAAAGACATAGATTAACAAACTGGATACGCAATGAGGACCCTGCATTCTGCTGCCTACAGGAAACACACCTCAGAGACAAAGACAGACACTACCTCAGAGTGAAAGGCTGGAAAACAACTTTCCAAGCAAATGGTCGGAAGAAGCAAGCTGGAGTAGCCATTCTAATATCAGATAAAATCAATTTTCAACTAAAAGTCATCAAAAAAAGATAAGGAAGGACACTTCATATTCATCAAAGGAAAAATCCACCAAGATAAACTCTCAATCCTTAATATCTATGCCCCAAATACAAGGGCACCTACATACGTAAAAGAAACCTTACTAAAGCTCAAAACACACATTGAACCTCACACAAAAATAGTAGGAAATTTCAACACCCCACTCTCATCAATGGACAGATCATGGAAACAGAAATTAAACAGAGATGTAGACAGACTAAGAGAAGTCATGAACCAAATGGACTTAACAGATATTTATAGAACATTCTATCCTAAAGCAAAAGGATATACCTTCTTCTCAGCTCCTCATGGTACTTTCTCCAAAATTGACCATATAATTGGTCAAAAAATGGGCCTCAACAGGTACAGAAAGATAGAAATAATCCCATGCATCCTATCAGACCACCACGGCCCAAAGCTGGTCTTCAATAACAATAAGGGAAGAACGCCCACATATACGTGGAAGTTGAATAATGCTCTACTCAACGATAACCTGGTCAAAGAAGAAATAAAGAAAGAAATTTAAGACTTCTTAGAATTTAATGAAAATGAAGGTACAACATACCCAAACTTATGGGACACAATGAAAGCTGTGCTAAGAGGAAAACTCATAGCTCTGAGTGCCTGCAGAAAGAAACAGGAAAGAGCATATGTCAGCAGCTTGACAGCACACCTAAATGCTCTAGAACAAAAAGAAGCAAATACACCCAGGAGGAGTAGAAGGCAGGAAATAATCAAACTCAGAGCTGAAATCAACCAAGTAGAAACAAAAAGGACCTTAGAAAGAATCAACAGAACCAAAAGTTGGTTCTTTGAGAAAATCAACAAGATAGATAAACCCTTAGCCAGACTAACGAGAGGACACAGAGAGTGTGTCCAAATTAACAAAATCAGAAATGAAAAGGGAGACATAACTACAGATTCAGAGGAAATTGAAAAAAAATCATCAGATCTTACTACAAAAGCCTACATTCAACAAAACTTGAAAATCTGCAGGAAATGGACAATTTCCTAGACAGATACCAGGTACCGAAGTTAAATCAGGAACAGATAAACCACTTAAACAAACCCATAACTCCTAAGGAAATAGAAGCAGCTATTAAAGGTCTCCCAGCCAAAAAGAGCTCAGGTCCAGACGGGTTTTGTGCAAATTCTACCAGACCTTCATAGAAGACCTCATACCAATATTATCCAAACTATTCCACAAAATTGAAACAGATGGAGCACTACCGAATTCCTTCTATGAAGCCACAATTACTCTTATACCTAAACCACACAAAGACCCAACAAAGAAAGAGAACTTCAGACCAATTTCCCTTATGAATATCGACGCAAAAATACTCAATAAAATTCTAGCAAACTGAATCCAAGAGCACATCAAAACAATCATCCACCATGATCAAGTAGGCATCATCCCAGGCATGCAGGGATGGTTTAATATACGGAAAACTATCAACGTGATCCATTATATAAACAAACTGAAAGAACAAAACCACATGATCATTGCATTAGATGCTGAGAAAGCATTTGACAAAACTCAACACCCCTTCATGATAAAAGTCCTGGAAAGAATAGGAATTCAAGGCCCATACCTAAGCATAGTAAAAGCCATATACAGCAAACCAGTTGCTAACATTAAACTAAATGGAGAGAAACTTGAAGCAATCCCACTAAATTCAGGGACTAGACAAGGCTGCCCAATCTCTCCCTATTTATTCAATATAGTTCTTGAAGTTCTAGCCAGAGCAATCAGACAACCAAAGGAGGTCAAGGGGCTACAGATCAGAAAAGAAGAAGTCAAAATATCACTATTTGCAGATGATATGATAGTATATTTAAGTGATCCCAAAAGTTCCACCAGAGAACTACTAAAGCTGATAAACAACTTCAGCAAAGTGGCTGGGTATAAAATTAACTCAAATAAATCAGTAGCCTTCCTCTACACAAAAGAGAAACAAGCCGAGAAAGAAATTAGGGAAACATCACCCTTCATAATAGTCCCAAATAATATAAAGTACCTTGGTGTGACTTTAACCAAGCAAGTAAAAGATCTGTACAATAAGAACTTCAAGACTCTGAAGAAAGAAATTGAAGAAGATCTCAGAAGATGGAAAGATCTCCCATGTTCATGGATTGGCAGGATTAATATAGTAAAAATGGCCATTTTACCAAAAGCGATCTACAGATGCAATGCAATCCCCATCAAAATACCAATCCAATTCTTCAAAGAGTTAGACAGAACAATTTGCAAATTTATCTGGAATAACAAAAAACCCAGGATAGCTAAAACTATCCTCAGCAATAAAAGGACTTCAGGGGAAATCACTATCCCTGAACTCAAGCAGTATTACAGAGCAATAGTGATAAAAACTGCATGGTATTGGTACACAGACAGACAGATAGACCAATGGAATAGAATTGAAGACCCAGAAATGAACCCACACACCTATGGTCACTTGATTTTTGACAAAGGAGCCAAACCATCCAATGGAAAAAAGATAGCATTTTCAGGAAATGGTGCTGGTTCAACTGGAGGTCAACATGTAGAAGAATGCTTATCACCCTGTACAAAGCTTTAAGTCCAAGTGGATCAAGGACCTCCACATCAAACCAGATACACTCAAACTAATAGAAGAAAAACTAGGGAAGCATCTCGAACACATGGGCACTGGAAAAAATTTCCTGAACAAAACACCAATGGCTTATGCTCTAAGATCAAGAATCAACAAATGGGATCTCATAAAACTGCAAAGCTTCTATAAGGCAAAGGACACTGTTGTTAGGACAAAACAGCAACCAACAGATTGGGAAAAGATCTTTACCAATCCTACAACAGATATAGGGCTTATATCCAAAATAAACAAAGAACTCAAGAAGTTAGACCGCAGGGAGACAACTCTATTAAAAAATGGGGTTCAGAGCTAAACAAAGAATTCACAGCTGAGGAATGCCGAATGGCTAAGAAACACCTAAAGAAATGTTCAACATCTATAGTCATAAGGGAAATGCAAATCAAAACAACCCTGAGATTTCACCTCACACCAGTGAGAATGGCTAAGATCAAAAACTCAGGTGACAGCAGATGCTGGAGAGGATGTGGAGAAAGAGGAACACTCCTCCATTGTTGGTGGGATTGCAGACTGGTACAACCATTCTGGAAATCAGTCTGGAGGTTCCTCAGAAAATTGGACATTGAACTACCTGAGGACCCAGCTATACCTCTCTTGGGCATATACCCAAAAGATGCCCCAACATATAAAAAAGACACATGCTCCACTATGTTCATAGCAGCCTTATTTATAATAGCCAGAAGCTGGAAAGAACCCAGATGCCCTTCAACAGAGGAATGGATACAGAAAATGTGGTACATCTACACAATGGAATATTACTCAGCTATCAAAAACAATGACTTTATGAAATTCATAGGCAAATGGTTGGAACTGGAAAATATCATCCTGAGTGAGGTAACCCAATCACAGAAAAACACACATGGTATGCACTCATTGATAAGTGGCTATTAGCCCAAATGCTTGAATTACCCTAGATGCCTAGAACACATGAAACTCAAGACAGATGATCAAAATGTGAATGCTTCACTCCTTCTTTAAAAGGGGAACAATAATACCCTTAGCAGGGAATAGAGAGGCAAAGATTAAAACAGAGACAGAAGGAACACCCATTCAGAGCCTGCCCCACATGTGGCCCATACATATAGTCACCCAATTAGACAAGATGGATGAAGCAAAGAAGTGCAGGCCGACAGGAGCTGGATGTAGATCTCTCCTGAGAGACACAGCCAGAATACAGCAAATACAGAGGCGAATGCCAGCAGCAAACCACTGAACTGAGAACACGACCCCCGTTGAAGGAATCCGAGAAAGACCTGGAAGAGCTTGAAGGGGCTCGAGACCCCATATGAACAACAAGGCCATGCAACCAGAGCTTTCAGGGACTAAGCCACTACCTAAAGACTATACATGGACTGACCCTGGACTCTGACCTCATAGGTAGCAATGAATATCCTAGTACGATCACCAGTGGAAGGGGAAGCCCTTGGTCCTGCTAAGAGTGAACCCCCAGTGAACCTGATTGTTGTGGGGAGGGCGGCAATGGGGGAGGATGGGGACGGGGGGGAGGGGAACACCCATAAAGAAGGGGAGCAGAAGGGTTAGGGGGATGTTGGCCCGGAAACCGGGAAAGGGAATAACACTCGAAATGTAAATAAGAAATACTCCAGTTAATAAAAAAAATAACTGATAACCAAAAAAAAAAAAAAAAAAGAAAAGATCCCTATTGATTTCTACTGCCTATCCTTGGCTGGCCACAAGCCTCCAGAGATCCTCCTATATAGCCTGTGTTGTATACTGATCCTCTGATTTTAAGTAGCTCATTCTGAGAGGGAAGCCTATTAAGACCTAGGAAGTAAACAACTCACTAAGTCTTAGGCAGTCCCTGAAACTTAGCAGGTTCCTAAGGCCCCTCCCTCCTCAATGTTCCATAAGCAATAAGGACAACAGATCTATTGAACTGCCTGCAAGTCATGTAGAATGCTCCAGAGCTCTAGCCTTCATGAGCTGTCATACATGGTGTGGCAGGCTTTTGGTAATGCAGCTGCCCTTCTGTTATCTATGCTCTTCTAAGTAATCTATACTCCTGTAACTTCACTTAACTAACTTGTTTATCAAGCTTTGGTGGCATCGTTACTTAAGTTAGCTTGCTCCTGATACCCTATCTTCAGTCTGACTTTTACAAGGGATCTGAGTCTACTCCCACTTTTGGGTCCTGCATTTGCCACTGCCCTGTCTGCTGAGGATTGGTACCACCATATTCAGGGTCTTAAGTGTCATCTGTCCTGAGAAGCTTTACTTCTAATCATCTAATATAGCATACCATCCCAACACCCACCCCTTTCAGGTACTATGAATCTGATGAGAGTCCTGTATACCTCCGCACACAGCACAGCCAGCCCAGGTAGGTCAGCTAGGGACTAAGGTTTGAAGCTGCTGAAGGCACAGTGCTATGGCTGCCATAAAACGTATGTGGCCAAGTCCATGGCCCTCATACCATTTCCTCCTACCTTCTCAGATAGGGTCTGGATGTTTCCAAAGGGTGTCTTAAGAGGTCTAGCCCCAACTCCCACTCCTCCTACATGCTCCTAACAGTTTTCCATGGGTACTTCCCACAGCTACACAGAGCCCCTTGTCGTTAGACTGCAGGTCACCCTATTGTCCACAACAATGGCCAGCCCCCTAGCAGCCCTTCAGAAGGGAAGCTGGCTCGACCAATTCTGTGCCTAGCCAGTTGGGCACCTTAGATTCTGGATGTCAAGCCCACCACAACAAACCCACCGTCCATTTTTTGGGTTCTGAAACCTCTGTCTTGCCAGACTCACGATCAATCTCTTCTTGTAAGGCCTTCCGTCTCACCTATGCAAGGACAAATGAATCAGTAAATAAGCAACTAAATAAAATGAAGAGGCCGAGGAGACCTGTTCTCTACTGATCTTAATGCTATAAAGGTGGGGCTGAAGACCCAGAGCTTCACTCTGCTACAGAGCACAGGACATTGTGGTTAATAGGTTCAGGTACCTGGCCTGAACAGTAGTCATAGGCACAATTTCTTTTCTTTCTTTCTTTTTTTTCTTTTCTTTTTTTCAGAGCTGGGAACCGAACCCAGGGCCTTGCACTTGCTAGGCAAGCGCTCTACCACTGAGCCAAATCCCCATCCCCGGCACAATTTCTTGAGAAGAGATTTTCCTGTACCAGAGGATGATCCACCTTTACCAAAACATCCTGTAACAGTGATGTGTGTGGGAACTTGGCCAACTGAAATGCTGAGGCCCTCTCTTGTGCAGTGCACACTGTAGCACTGCTTTCTAGAAACAAGGCAGACACAAGCTGGAATCCAGCAATGCTGCTAAACAGGCCGTGCAGCCCTGCAAAATTCACCCCTTTCTGATTACTGCATCAGTCACCGCAGAAATTGGAGCCTGAGCTGGGGAGCAGCAGAAGTGCCTGCAGCAGAGCACGGTGGGCGCACATCTGCCAGGCCCGCTCAGGGGCTCTGCTGGCACACCAGCAGCCCACACTGGACTACAGAAGCTTCCAGGGCTTTAGCTTGCTTGCTTGCTTCCTTCCGTCTCAAAGATTTAGGCCCCCCTTTATTCCCCTTTACCTGACAAGAACTTTGAGATGAGGGCACTTTTCATACAGTTTTAAAACACAAATCTATAGTGGCTGCTGTAGAAAAGCAGAGATGAGGGGAACAGGCGAGGGTTCACCACATCAGCAGTGAGGACTGACTACACACGCTGCCTGACTTCCATCTCAGCCACACACAGTGCAAGGAGCTGGAAGCACTCAGGAGGAGCTCATTTATAACAATGGCCAGGAGGATTCTGGGTATTTTCTTCTCAGACATGTTACCCTCCCATTTTATACACAACCACCTTCCAGTATTTATGGGAAAGAGGAGACGCATGGCCACCCTGTAATAAACTGCATAGACATTTAGTAGGCAGAGAACCACAAAGTCCAAGAACTGTGCACACAGTGATGGGTGGCTAGGGCTGCTCAACCTTTGACTGTGTCCTAAGGGGCTAAGGAGACCCCAGGTAAGGGATAGGCCCCAGGAGAGCTGAGGCCCCATGGCTGGCCCCTCTGCTTGGTGTCCTGGCCACTACAGCATTATTGGCCTTGGCCTACTGAGCAGAGCACTCCTGGCCCTGCATGGAGGTTAGGACCCCTGAAGGCCCGTGGTCCTGCGGCCCACCCTCGAGAGACCCCAGCACGACCTGACTCTCCCTGGTGCTTCCCTTGGCCATGTATGTGTCACCCTCCTCCAAGTTTGTTCCCTCACACCCACAGCTCCACAGTGGGTCTGGCACATCACCATCTCTTCTGGGTGGCCCCCCTCACCTCTGAACTTTACTCCTAAGGTAGAGATGAGGCCCTATGAGGCAGGGTTGTCCCTCTCTATCACAGTGCTGCTTCAGCAGGCACCATGGGGACCAGGTGTCATCTATCTGGGCAACACAAATCCTTCCAACACTCCCTGCCTTTCTCCAGTTATAAATGAGCTCCTGTAGAGACCCATGCTGACTCAGAGGAGGGTCAGCAGCCAGCAAAGCATGGACTAACACCAGGTCCTCACAGCTCCTCAGTCTTGCCAGGCCCTGGGATAAAGGAACATAAAAACACCCCAGTTCCACAAAGTCTAGATCCCACATAGGGACATGCACGTGACAAACTTGACACTAGTCTGCAAGACCTCTCTCAAGCTCCTGAACTGGTGGAGACACCCCAGGGGCATGGCTGGGCACGTTTACCTGTTCTAGCTAAGGATCACAGGTCCCCATTTTCCTGAGGGCCTATCAGGATCCTCAGAAAAAGGCACAGCAGCTTTGGGGTCCCCTGGCCAGGGGTGCAGGTGGGCTGAGTTTACCTGCCCCTAGAGGTGTGCCATGGAATTAGACAAGACACTTTTGGAGACCCCAATCCCCGAGTCCAGGAATTTGTGGCCTGATGGGTGGTGAGGGTATCTAGGGGGTGACAAGGGAGGACACGAGACAGGCTGGGTCATACCTGATCTATGCAGGCCTCATCCATATTGCCTTTTTTTTCCAGTACCACCTCCAAGTCTGTGTCTGACTCCTGCAAATGCAGCAAGATGTTAATTAGCTCAGGCAAGCCATGAACAGCTCTAGTTCCAGCAGTCAGCTGAGTAAGGTCATATGGTCCAAGAAAGATCCAGAGAGCAGGCAGCACTAGTTTCTGTCAAGACAGAACCTGAGGCAACAAAACCCTGCCCACTTTCCCTTTTGTGCATCTCCCTAGCAAATGATGGCACTAAACCAGATGACACAAAGAAGCTGAGGCTCAGAGAGGTAAAGGGAACCAACCAGGTCACTCTGTAGCTCAGTGACAGTGCCAACTTGAATCCAGGTCCCCTGACTCGTGTCCCCAACCATTTTATCCAGGTACTCAGGATACCCTCTAACTGCAGGCCAGGGGCAATGAGTCCCTGGTCCGTCATGAATGACAAGTGCCCACAGCTTTTGCATTTTCTTTAGCATGCTGTGCTTTGCCCATGTCATACATGTATGCACAATGATAGGTGGGGGAGCTTTCCTTACCTGTCCTTAAACCATTACCTCTGGTCTGGCCTGTGTGGGCTGTCTGAAGATGCGTAATAGAGGGGATACCTTTCCCTGACCTCCTGGGAGAGAGAGGTCCTAAAATTGAATGGGAGCTGGCTTTAAACCTCCAGGTTCATCTTACCCTGAATTTATGTTTTACATGCACATGGGTGGAAGCAAGTAGTGTCTTCCTCTATCACTCTCTTCTTCATTGCCTCAAAATGGGGTCTCTCAAAGGAATCCTATCTGTCTCTCCCCACCAATGCTGAAGTAACAGGCACATACTGCCATGCACAGCTTTTTAGGTGACTACTGGGGATTTGAACTCTGGTCCCAATGCTTATAGAGCAAGCACTCCTACCCACCGAATCATCTCCCTAGCTCTGCCTTTCTGAATAAAGAGTTGGCTTGCCAGCTGATTGACCAAAGTCTACCAAAGCCCCACATCATGAAACTTGAGAACAGTTGCCTTCAAACTGTTCTGATTTTCACACTTGAGCTATGGGTGATGAAAGAGCCTAATGCATGAGAACAAAGCTGGGAGAATGCCAGCAACCACAACCACCCTTCAGGCCCCAACACAGAGCCACCCATCATCCCAGCCATGTCTGGGGACGTAGATGCAGGCCAGCAACATCTTCCCAACGGCCCTATATCTCACAGGCATACCTCAGAAAATGCCCATCACCACCTCGTGAAGGCCACAGGGCCACGGCTGGCACAGAGCTGGAGGAGCCAGATCTTGCTCCCATTGCAGATGGTCATTTCTTGGGCTGCCAAGACATGGGCTTTGGGAAAGGACTCACTGACATCTCCTAATATACTTGGGGATCTCCTGAGCTAGAAGCAACATGACAGCCTATAGCTGACAGCTACAGGCTCCTGGGAGGTAAACAGCAAGTGGAAAGAACATGCCACAAGACATTTACATAAAAAACTGATCCCCATTTATGGACAGTGAAGGACACCTGCATTGCTGGTGACACTACAGGTACCTCTTGATCCAGGTTACTAAAAAACAGGTGACTCCCCTATCCTTTTCCAGTACATACCAATGCACACATGCACACATGCACGCATGCACGCATGCAAACCAAGCACGAGGATGCTGGGTTTCTGTCAGCTAAATGCTTAAGTGCCCTACTGACATGTATATGGGCGCCCATATGGCAATCTCACCCCCAGACTCCAATGAAACCTGCCTCTTTTTCCTCCTGCCAGGGGTCTTCCTTTACTCCGCTCTCTTTTCTCCTCTTCTTTTTCTTCCTTTTCACAGCCAGCCCTTCACCAACTGGCTGCTCCACCTTTTTTTTGGATTTCACTTTCTTCTTCCCAGGGGCCTTCAGGCTGTCTATCGGGATGAAATCCAACGCTTCACTTCTGACTGACTTCTTACTCCCTTTCTTCAAGCTGTTCTCCATGGAGATCTTGGAGTTGACCGGGAGGATGTCTCCCTCCTGATGAGTCTTTTTCTTCTTCTTCTTTTTCATGCTGTGATCTCTGGGGCTCCCCTGCTTCCTTTTGTGCCCCAAGGCCGCCTGCTCTTCGGCCTCTGCCCCCTCTAAGCATGAGTGCAAAGCATCCCCAGCCTCAGGGATCCAAGAGTCCTGGGGAGGAAAAGCTTCCATGTCCGGAAGCTTCTTCTCCTTCCTGTGCTTTTTAGGCTTCCTACCAGCTTTGCTTACCTCCTTGGCATGCTTGGAGTCTGGGGAAGTCTTCAGCCCTGAGCCTTGGGAGGCAACCTTTGATAAGGACTTCCGCCTCTTCTTTTTCTTCTCTCTGATGAGGCCTTCTGCTGACTGCTCAAGGACCTGCCTTCTAGGGCTAGGTGACTTTATCTGTCTTGTCCATGTAGGCTCATCCTTGCCCAGGTACTCATCCAAGTGTGTGCTACAGGACTTTTTTTTCTTCTTTCTCTTGCCCAGTGACATCTCAGGGACCTGCACCTCACCCACATTGTTAAAAGGGGATGTAGCCCTTGGAGGAGAAACATCTATGAAGTAATCATTATTGTTTAAGACTGAGTACTGAGTCTCTGGTTCTGAGACATTTGCCACCTTCTTTTTCTTCTTCTTCTTTTTCTTCTTCTCTGGGAGCCGTGGGCCCAGGTCTTCTTTCTGAGTCTTGTTGACCATTACTGAAAAGAAAACCAGAAATAATGCAGTTTATCATTCTACCCAGTCCCAGCCTGTGGTCCCAAAGAAAGGGAAAACAGCTCCCATTCCTTGGGAGCACGAGGAAAGACGGTTAAATGGCAGGAAGTGTAAATGCAGATGGCCCTATATTCAACCCAAAGTCCTCACTCAGCCTACCTCTGGGAATGCCAGTTTCCTTTTCTAGGAGGAAAGAACACATCCATCCTCAAAGAGGTACAAGAGACACTAGAGAAAAGGCTTTGAGCATCTGATTCCTTGTCCACCATCTCCCTGAAACCTCCAGATCTAAATTCAACATATATCCACCAAGCACCTCCCCAAGCCATCACTGCAAGTAGCAGCTGCAATTGAGACTTTCTTTTTAACCAGATGAAGCAGAAACTGCAAGCAGACTTCCACCAGATCCAATACATGGCACAGTGAATGGTCAACCCCTTCCTCATAGTGCTCCTGCTCTAGGTCTAGAAAGGAACGCCCTGTTCCCCAACCTTTACCATCCCAAGCTACCTAAACAACGTGGCAAGGTGAGACAAGCCCCAGCCAGTACTCCAAACACGGGAAAAATGGAAACACCAGTATATTCTTCCTTTGTTTTATACCCTTGGCTTCTCTGGATTCTAGTTTTATCTTCCATACAAAGGTTGAATCAGAAGGTACACGAGTTGGGCTGCCTCTGTCTACAAGACAGTTCCAAGTACTGTCTTCAATTTCAAAGTGAGTGCTGGGCAGTAGTAAGTGGCAATTACACATGGAAGCCTTCATTACCTAGCTCTCCTCAGGAGAACAGAAGTACTTACGACAGACAAGTGGCTGGGGATCCGATATATGGCCTTCACTACGGTCACCAGTACAGCTTTGTTACTCCTTGGACTAGAGACAAAAAATGGGAGGCTTCGAAGGGAAGAGGTGGAAATTAGGAGTCCAGGAGCTTCTCTGTCTTGCACCCCTCCTTGGCTTCAGAGCTAACATTTTCCACAAAGGATTCAGCTTACTCCTGGCAGGCTTGAGTTATACAGTTCAAGTCCATTCACAGCTTGCTTCAGGAGCACATAGGAGAGTCCTGAGCCCTCCCCCACCAATCATTAATCAAGAAAATGCCCCCACAGACATGCCTATAGACCAATTTTATTGGGGCATTTTTTTTCAACTGGAGTTCCTCTTCCCAAATAACTCTAGCTTGTGTCAAGATGACATACCATTAGTATCAAGTTGCCAAGAAAATGTTTGAACAATGGTTTTCCAGCTTGACCAATAGGATAGTAGAGTCAACCCTTGAGGCAGAAGTGGAGTGTGGTTGGGCAGCCGGATGAAACCAGCTGCCTTGGTCAAACTCACCGAACAGGTAGGTGTACATAATGGTCTGAGGCAAGGGACTGACTCTGGCCAACATGGATGATATAAGGGACGGTCATTAGGAAACCGACTGGACCTCAAGACAGACTGACTTTTAGAGGACAGAGAAAGGGGACTCACAAAGGGGAGAAAGATACAAGTCCTGAGAGGATAGTGCCAAGTAAGTCCAAGATTCTACAGGATTGGGGACAGTGATCGAGAGAAATAACCCGGACAAAAATGTCCTAGGCGTCAGCTTAACCCACTTCTTGGCTCTGCCACTCAGCCAACACCAACATCCTCTTTTCCATCCCTGTAACTGAGAAATGGAACCAAACCTACATCACCTGCAAACACATGCTTTTTTCAAAAAGGGTTTGTTTTTGAGACAGAGTTTTACTACACGGCCCGGGTGGTCTGCAGCGCGTGTTCCTCCTGCCTCAGCATCTCGCGTGCCGGGGTAATAGACGTGGGCCACTATGCCCGGTGTTAAGACACTTTTAAAATCTCGCGGTAGCCACGGATAGGGTTAGTGTGACCAATAAACCTCACAGCCCTCAAAGACGTTAATTTACTAGGTCTCAAAGCCAGCAAGGTGCAAAACACGGACTCGAGCCCAGAGGAACGTGTCCTGTCCTCACCAACCGCAGGCTGCTTCCTAGCCAGGATTATCCCTAGGCCTACTCCAAGGCGGGAAGGCTTGGAGAGAAACCGAGGGCTGCGGGCGAGTTTGGGGTGACTGATGTTTGCTTTTTCCTCTCCCCCAGCATGTAGGCCCTTCTCCCGGCCCGCACCAGACACCCGCACTCACCTGGTCTATTAGCAGGCCAAGCATCCCCACGTGAGCACCCGCGCAGCCGCGACCCGGAAGTCAGCTTCGAATTTCTGGCCCGCCCCCTCGAAATCGTTCTCCTTCCGGGTCGCAGCTTCGCGGCGCCCTGGGTTGCTGTAGAAACGGCGTCCATGGCCGTGCCTAGACAAGCATCCAGCCTCAGCGTGCTGCGTGAGGAGACGGGAGGCGCTGCGGACTCGCCGGTCACTACACGAATGCCCGGGCTCGCAGGGTCGCCTGGGTCCCCCGAAGTTCTCGTGTTACCCGCGCAGGTCGCCGAGCCTCCGGGGAAGAACCTGTGGGAGCAGATCTGCGAGGGTAGGCGGCCGCGGCTGGCCGGACCCGGCGGGACGCGGGCGGGATCTGCGGGAACGCGCGTTCCTAGCCTCTGTGCGCCAGGCGGGTGACGCGAGCCGGTGCACTAGCCGAGCCTTCGACCCACACGTGGAGAAACAGGCTGGTGTGTGTCTTGGATTTCGGTGTGACCACAGACAACAGGCCTGCAGAAGGAAACCGAGTCAGAGTGTTGCGTGGTGTGGAGCTTCGCGGTGAGCTTCAGGGTAGAGACCGGGACTGCCCGCAGATCGTCCGAGAGGAATCAGGGAATAAATGAACTCTGTAGATAGGCTCCGGTAATTCCAGTGTAGGACCACTCAGGAAGTATTTTGGTGTGGACAAGTAGATTTTGATATCTTCTTGCCCCCAAGCCTTTCTAGGTTCCGACAAACCCTGGCTAGATCACTTGTTCCTTTGTAGTCCTTGAACCTTGCTCATAGGGTCTTGTAATAGTCTTACAGTGGGCATAACAATGGTACCTATGTCGTGGTGTTAGGAGGTAGAACCACGTAGTCACAGATCCTTGGTTACAGGAAGAGTTTAGTCCTTCATTCCAAAGCCTTCAGCTCTCAAAGTCAGAGACACAGATTTATTCATAATACGTCCAGCTGTCTGTTCCTTCTCCCTTTTCCTCTCTTGTTTTTGTGGACTGCAGACTGGTCGCAAGCTCAGAATCCTGCCTCAGCCTGGATTTCAACTACTGGAAGATTTTCATTCTTGTTGCATTAGCTTTCCAATACAGCACTAAATAGAATCAATAATAACCTGTGGTGTTAAATATGTTTAGGTTGTGATTTGGGACTAGCAGAGTCGAAGAAACAAATATCTTATTTCACTTAATTTTGATAAATTTAAATAGCAAATATACAGCTACTTTATGAAACAGTAAAAGTTTAATGAATGGAAACAGTGAATTTGCCAGTGTACTAAGTACTAAGGGAAGAGAGGTGACTTGGAAGAAATGGAGAGTTCAGAGGAAGGAGAGAGTAGAGTAAGTTAATACTCCTACACCACAGGGCTTGCTTTCCTTCTTCACTGCAACATTTGCTTTGGAGGACAGGTTTCATCCTGATGTTCTTGTAAGTTCCACCCTCAGGGTTCTTACCTGAGGAACTAATTTACAGCAATATTTGGATGTATATATATTTACTGTCTTTTAACCAGAGAATTCATTTTTCCAAGCCACTAGAGCTTCATAGTACAGTTCATTGTACAGTTTGATACTTTTCTCACTGCTGTGAAAAGTATCTGACAAAAGCAACTCAGGGCCTTATGTTGGCTCACAGTTTGAGGGTATAGTACATCATCCCAGTGGGAGCTCCTGGTCCACAACTAGGAAGCAGAGAGAGATGGTTTCTGGGGCTCAATTCATTTTTATTCAGTTCAGGACCCCCAGCTCGCAGCAGTGGTGCTGCTTAATCAAGTTGGCAATATCACAAGTAGTTTTGGAGAAGGTGCTCTTTGTGGGGGATAATTCCTACCTCACAAGGCTATAGTGGGAACCAAATGAGAATGTCTGAGAAGATGCTCTGGATTTTGAAAGACTCAAGACATGGTCATAAATATTGATAAAAAAACTTGTCTTCTGTTGTGGAGTCAGTTTCTGTGGGGTGTGTCATGTGTGGGTAAAAGCAAGGACAGGGAGTTTTGGTGCTCTCTGAAAAGCAAGAGAATTGATGCCACTTGTTTACAAAATAATAGCTGTTGAGCAATGAGGTAAGGGTGACTGACTGAATGTTTATACAAGGCTACCGCAATGTCGACCTAGATGACTCTCCTAGTTATTCTTCTGTTGCTGTGATGAAACACTGACCAAAGGCACCATGGAGAGGAAAGGATTTATTTCAGTTCACAGGTTCTAGTCTACAGTTGAGGAACACCAACACAGGGACTCAGAGAAAGAACCTGGAGTAGCCACCATGAAAGAAATACTACTTACTGGCTGGCTCCCCTGGCTCTTACTAAGCCAGTTTTTCTTACATAACCCAGGACCACCTTCCCAGTGCTTGTACTGCCCACATCAATGAACAGTCAAGAAAACACCCACCGAGATGCCCACACAGGCCAGTAGGTTTGAAGCAGTCCACCAGTCGGGATTCCCTTGGATAACTCTGGTCTGTGTCAAGTTGACAGCTGAAGCTAACTGGAAGAATGAATAATCTAATTCTTACACCTAGAAGCATAGGTTTGTACAGTAAGCCTGTAGGAAGTATGTTCAGCTTCTCAGAGAAAGTATGATGCTGGGTGTATAATGTACATCTTTAAGCCTGGCACGTGAGGAGCCGACGCTGGAAGACCCAGAGTTTGAGGCCATCCTGGGCTACATAGACTCTCTCCAAAGAGGCAAGAAAAAGGGCAGGGAGAAAAAAAAAGTGTATATGCTTTCTGGTAATTTTATCCCTGAAGTTATTACACTCTATTAGGAAAAAACTATTAAAAAATTATCACAGCCAGTAGGCCTGACAGAAACTCAATTTCATGAAAGCAAGGCATAGCATCAGTAAGTGTCTAACTTAACTCCTTTCTCCTCCCTGGTTCATGCTGCTGCTGTGTGTGTACCTGCCTGCCTATCCGATAACTTATTTATAGATGTTCTTCATGATGAAGGACATTTTAGCAACGACCAAAGCCTTTGTATCCTCAACATTGTTTGTATCAGTATTAATAATAAACTTCCTTCCAGTCCTTCTAATTAAATCGTAGAGTGGTTTGCGATGTTAATGGTTTTAAACATTAGAGGCTCCTTGTTTCCTAGTTTCACACTGCTGTGATTACTGCTATCAATCTCCTCTTGCTGTCCTTGGCTCATCAATTAATCACTCTCCAGCTCAGGAGCCCTGATGTTGTTAGAAAGTAGGTCCTTCATCCACTGATCAGATCCCAGCATGGGTCAACTCTGAATGAATTCTTCTTCCTCTAGCAGACCAACTGAGCAAGCCAGGGAAAATGACATCAACCAGCTCTGGGGTCTGCTCATCAATCAATGTTCATCAACATCTTCTCTCACCTCCCACATCTACTGGTCCGAGTTTCAGCCCAAATAAATAGTCCTGCCACTTAGCACAGGACACATTTACTGAGAAGATGCCCGCAGTTGGGAGTGGGCAAGAAATCCAACTTCTTTATACCAACACACATTTAACACATATCTTTAACCTCTCAGTACTTGGAAGGTGATCTGTGTAAGTCTGAGGCCATCCTGGTCTACAGAGCAAGCCCCAAGCCAGCCAGGCCAACATAGTTAGACCCTGTCTGCAAACAAAAAACACCAACACGCACTCGATCCATAAACACAGGAAGGCATGTCTTGCTACTCATGGCCCAGTGCTCTCTCTGGGCTTTGGTCTTGTTATTCTCAGGACTCAGTCTATCACTTCCTCCTCTCCATGTTGCCATATTTCACATCTCTGCTAGCTTTTCTCTTCACACACCCTGATCTGTGATCACAGGAGACAGCCCGATTTTGAGTCCATCTTCCACCTTTTCTTTGTTCGTTAAGTCAGGCTTCTTGAAGGTACACAGTACCTCTTTCACACCACTTCCATACCCACTGCCTTTTCAACCCAGAGTAGAGTAGCCTCCACCCTACTTCCCTAGGTGATAGTTCCCCTGTCTCAGTCACAAGTATCTACTGATGCTGGAAACTTCCATATTGGGTCACACATGACTCAGTATTAAACACCACTGGCTTAACCTTCCACCTCAGGGAATGCACCACTTTTTATTCAGATAGATACCCAGTCCATAAGTACAGTTTATCTTAACTGCCTCCATTGCCATGAACCCTAAATTCATTCAGCACCCCTTGAATGCTATATAAAATGATATCCATTCCTACCATGTTCCTGCATGACCTTCACTTGGACCTGACTGGAACAATGAGGGATTGAAGAAAAGACAGAGGTAGGACATTCTGGGCTCTCTGCTGCAGAAACCTTAGCTTCCAGAAGCTCAGCATGTTTATAAAGTTGAACACAGAGGAGAGGTTCTTACAGATAAACAAGGAGCCAAAGTCTATGGTATAGAGCCAAATCAAGAAGAGGTTTAACAGTCTCAGTAGGAGCACTCCCTGTAGGGAGACAGTCTTCAAGCTGTGAACATCTAGTGGAAGAATGACGCATTATCAACAACCACGCTGAGCACAGGGGAAGAATCTGCCATTTCCCTCCAATCTTCCCTCGTAGGGAGAAGGCTTTGTCATTTACTCCCTGGGTCTGAGGATCTGGTATTCTGCCTGCATAAATAGCACACACTCCTACATGACTTTGTTCACTCTGGGCTTCCTCTGCTGTCAGCCCCAGTTGTTCTTAGACTAAGGTTCATTCTGTACACATATAACATTAAGTTCCTCTAATCAGTGAATCTGAGTTAAACTCTTGGGTAATAGAAACATTATAAGCTTCATGAACAGCACACCCAATTTTCTTAAGCACTTACAGTAACAGGTCAGAGAAAACAGGCAATTTTCTTAAAGCACTTAAAATTTTAATTGAGTAGCTTGGGGGTAGACTACTTACTTGCTTAGAATTTAAAAGATCAGGTCTGATGCCTAGCATGAAGGAAAGAAAAAAAAAATCAGTGAATGAAAATGTGGGAAGCCCACCTAATTCATGGCCCTAAAGAATTCATGGGCCATGATGGCACACACCTGTAATGGGAGCACTTGGGAGGCAGAGACAGAGCTTTATGAGTTCTAGACCAACCTGTCTGTAAAGTGAGTTCAAGGCTAGTCAGGCATACAGTGAGACCCTACTCCAAAAAACATCATCATCAACAACAACAAACAAAATTCAGTTCAATTCGTGGGGATGAGGAAATGGCTTAATAAAGTTTTTGCAGTGCAAGCATGAGAAAAGCCTAGATTAGGTTTGATTCCCCAGCTCCCATGATAGGAAATTGGATATAGGAGGATCTCTGGAGGTCGATGGCCAGAAAACCTAGCACAATTAGTACATTCCAGGTTCAGCAAAGACCCTGTCTCACTAAATAAACAATTGAGGAGGACACTTGACACCTCTGAATTCCAAACACACGCACATGCATGTATGCACTCACACCCACAGCTTGCACATATGTGTATACAAGTGTGTGTGTGTGTGTGTGTGTGTGTGTGTGTGTGTCCTTTTGAGTCCCTAGTGCCTTTGGAGGCCAGAAAGAGTGTCAGATTCCCTGGAACTGGAGTTGAAGACAGTTGTGAGGTGCCACGTGGGTGCTGGGAACAGAACCCAGGGCCTCTGCAAAGAATAGCCAGTACTTTTAACCACTAAGCTGAATCTCCAGCCCCGAATTCACTTTCTCTATGTTACTTAAATTCTCTTGTGCCTTTCAGTTTACCAGCACCAGCCCGAGATCTATGTAGATTGTCCCACACAGTGAAATTGATGATTCTTAAACATACCAGATTTTTTTAAATATTGAGATTTACATACGTGAATACACATATGTGTTGATCTACCTCACCTCCCACATCTGTACCCTTCCTGACCACTTTGCCCTCCTAACTGCATGTATTGTGATTTTAAATCCACTGAGTCCACTTCGTAGTACCAGTGTGTACATGGAGTTAGGACCATCCACTGCAACATGGGCAGCCTCCCAGGGACTACACACGGAAAAAAACAAAAAACAAAAAACAAAAAACAAAAAACCCTCACTCTTCCTCCCCCAGTAGCCATCAGTTGCTTATAGCTGCTCAGCTAGGAGTGTGACTGTGTGAGTCCCTCCCCAATCCTTGCTCAAAGTTTGACTGGCTTGATCTTATGTAGGTCTTGTGAATGCAGTCACAGCCACTGAGGGTTCATGTCCAGAAAGTACTGTTTAGCGTAATTCTCCACTACCTCTGGCTCTTATAGTCCGCAGTGAGCCCAGAGCCATTGGAGAGGGCGTCATATAGCTGTCCCACTTAGGACCCAGAAAATTACAATCTCTTATTATCTGAAGGTTGGCCGATTGTGAGTCTCCATATTAATTGCCATCGGCGGGGCGGGGGGGGGGGCTGAGAGCTACACTAATCTGTGGGTATAAAGATAATATTAGGGGCAATTTTAGTTAACAATAATTTCTCTCCTATGGCCTATGACCTACCCAGCCAAAGGGTTCTTGGTCCAGTTAACAGTATCAGAGAGAGTTCTGTATTGTAGAGTGGGCCTTAAACCAACCAGAATGAAATCAGCCTCTTCCAGGCAGTGGTGTGACTTATTGCACCAGTGGGCATCTCTTGCCAGCCCAGTCGTTGCAGCTCACAGGCTTCACAGGAGACTCCCAAGATGCCAGATTTCTTAAACATCATAGAGACTTCGGGTAGTCAACACATCAGTGTCCTGAAGCTGAGGTATTTTCCCATACCTGGACATAATCATCTCAGCTGTTTATCTTTTGTGGTCAAAAAGAGGAGTTTATGTCATGTCTCTCAAACCTAGATGAAAGATTTTATTGAAAATTATAATGGAAAGAAAATGCACATAAAAGCCCATTTTAAGTAAGGGTACGATAATTATACCAATAGAGAAACAGTCTCACTATTAGACATATATATTATTGAAAACTTTTCTTGTGTGTTTGTATGGTATGGATGTGTATGTCTGTGTGCACATATGTATGTGGATGCACATTGGTGTGTGAGGACTGGGGGTGGCATAATGCACATGTATGTGCATGTCTTTATTGGCCATAGTTGACCTCAGGCGGCTTCCTCCATCATTCTTATCCTTATGTATTGAGGCAGGAGCCTGTGCTCCCTGTTTCTGCTAATCTCACCAGCCAACTCGCTCCACTTGCTAGATCCCTGGTCTCTACATACAATGAGCTGGACCTACAAGCAGACTACACAGCCACCCATCTTTTACATGGATTCTGGGAATCCACACTCCAGTCCCCACTCCTGTATGGCAAGTGAAACACCCACTGAGCCATCTCTCTAGGTCCCATTGGAAACCTAATGTATGGAAATTTAGCAGTTTTTTCTTTGACAGAACAATTCCACATTTAAGAATTAATTCTACAAATATACCTCCTGAGTAATGACATTTATAAATATTCTTTTTGCGGGATTGTTAGTAAGAAGGAAATATTGGGGAGCTGGAGAGATGGTTCAGTAGTTAAGAGCACTGACTGCTCTTCCAAAGGTCCTGAGTTCAATTCCCAGCAACCACATGGTGGCTCACAACCATCTGTAATGGGATCCGATGCCCTCTTCTGGTGTGTCTGAAGACAGCTACGGTGTCCTCATATAAATATAATAAATAATTTTTTTTTAAAGAAGGAAATATTGGTAACAAGCCAAATTCTCAGAGGCATGTACTTGCTAAATACATGTGGCATATCTTTTTGGAGGGCTCAATATTCAACACCTGGGATGGCTTCCGGCACAAAATGAGCTACACTAGTAGGTGTGGGTTAATGAATGAGTTTAAAGGGAACTTCTGTTTTATCTACCCATCATGTGGTCAGCAATTATTATTTGGTGGCTGTTCCAGAAATAAACCCAATTACTTCCCTCACCAAACTTACAGACTGTTAGAAAAGGTAGTCCTTGGGGGAGGGATATGAAGGAACAAAGTGTGGTGTACGTATACAAAGATGTCATGATGAACCCCATGGCTCTGAGCTAGCCTAGGAGTTTAATTTGGGGGATGTGAAATGACTTAGTGAGCAGGACACTTGCTGCCAAGATTGATGACCTAAGTTCAATGCCTGAGACCCAGGTGGTGGAAAGAGGAAACCAACTCCCATAAGTTGTCCTTTGACCTCCACAAACACATGCTTGAAACTCATACACATACATGCACACAGACACAAATAAGTAAATATAAAATAAGATGATCGTAAACTTACAAAATTCAAAGGTGAGACTGGAGAGCAGGCAATGAAAGCAGGTCCGCACAGGCCTGAGGACCTGAGTTCATAACTCTGTATGGACTATCAACATGATGCTGGGCATGGTGACTTCTGTAACCATAACACTTCTGAGAGATTGAGGCATAGACAGGAGAACCCCTGAAAGCTCACAGCCTGAGCCTGGTGTATGCTGCAGGAAAATAAAATAAGAGCTCCTGTCTCAAACAAGATGGAAGTCGAGGACTGACATTCAAGGTTGTCCTTTGACCTCTGTGTGTGCACCATGGCATGTGTCCATGCATTCATGCATACATAACATATACACAGGATTATATATGTGTGTGTACGTATATATTCAAATAAAGGAAACCAGTGTGCATTATAAAGTCATAAATATGTATATAATAAATTTGTTGAGAGGATTTGGTTGGATCTGAGTTTAGTGGGATCAGATGTGATTTCTAAGACTTCTGTATTACTTGAGATTTTCTCAAGTGTATATTTTGTATCTGGACAAAGGTGTAAATGTGTATTTCAAACCCAAATAAACAGATTTTACGTGATCTCAATAGTTCTCAAAACAGAGAAGAAAGGGAGTCTACAGAGCTACCTACCTGGCTTATAACACAGTCCCCAAGATTCTCACACCTAATGCCACATTCCTCTATTATTCAAACGTGGGTACAGGTGTTTCTGTGAATACTCCAGATGTGAAGCTCATCATCAGTTGGCTTTAGAGTAAAGGAGGGTTATAATAGGTGAGTTTGACCTATCAAGTCAGTCCTTGTCAGAAGTCAGTTTTAAGGAGAAGCCTTGAATCTCTTTTAAGCACTGAAGTATCAGCAAGGCCCTAGAGTCATCTCTAGGAGCTGACAGCCAACACTTAGGATAACAGGGTCTTCAGACCTACAACTATAAGAAACTGAGTTCTGTTAATAACTAGGGAACTTCAAAAAGAATCTTAACTCTCAGTTAAGAGCATGGCAGCCACTGATCCTTTGCTTTCTGCATGAGGAATGCAGACTTCTGACTCAAGGGAATTGTGAAATAATACATTTGTGTTGCTTTAATTTTTTTGAGAAAGGGTCTCACTATGTAGCCCAGGCTGGCCTCCAACTCCCTTTTTTAAATTAATTTTTAAAAATTTTAGGGGCTGGGGATTTAGCTCAGTGGTAGAGCGCTTGCCTAGGAAGCGCAAGGCCCTGGGTTCGGTCCCCAGCTCCGAAAAAAAGAACCAAAAAAAAAAATTTTGTAAGTATCATTGTTTTGTCTGTATATATGTCTACCTATTTTGTAAACTTGTGTGCCTGATGCCCACTGAGGCCAGAAAGGGGTGTGAGAACTCGAGTTACAGATGGTCATTATTTACCACTCTAGAGACCATGGCACCTGGGAGAATAGAGTCAATAAAAGAGGGGACTAAGTCTCATGCAATGGCCAGCTTTATTCAAAGCATCAGACAGTTTATACTATGAGGGTTAACAGGAGTCATATGAGTGAAGTATACAAGGCGAGCCATAGATGATAGACAAGCCACATTCAGCAGAAACATCTTTTTCCATAGAGGCGTATAAACAAATAACAACAGTCAGTTTTTTTTTCAGTTACTACTGTACTTTATTGTGTTCAACCAAATCACCATGGTACAAAAATAGCAAGCTGCCATAATAAAAAATAAGGCTCCTCTATCCAGCACCAGATAGCATCATTTTACTTTCAAGCCTAGAAATTGCACACTTGTATATAAACCAACCGAAGATGAGGATTGAGAGTTCATCTTGGTGGATTTTTCCTTTGATGAATATGAAGTGTCCTTCCTTATCTTTTTTGATGACTTTTAATTGAAAATTGATTTTATTTGATATTAGAATGGCTACTCCAGCTTGCTTCTTCTGACCATTTGCTTGGAAAGTTGTTTTCCAGCCTTTCACTCTGAGGTAGTGTCTGTCTTTGTCTCTGAGGTGTGTTTCCTGTAGGCAGCAGAATGCAGGGTCCTCATTGCGTATCCAGTTTGTTAATCTATGTCTTTTTATTGGGGAGTTGAGGCCATTGATGTTGAGAGATATTAAGGAATAGTGATTATTGCTTCCTGTTATATTCATATTTGGATGTGAGGTTATGTTTGTGTCCTTTTGTTCTCTTTTTGTTGCCAAGACAATTAGTTTCTTGCTTTTTCTAGGGTGTAGCTTGCCACCTTATGTTGGGCTTTACCATTTATTATCCTTTGTAGCGCTGGATTTGCAGAAAGATATTGTGTAAATTTGGTTTTGTCATGGAATATCTTGGTTTCTCCATCTATGTTAATTGAGAGTTTTGCAGGATACAGTAACCTGGGCTGGCATTTGTGTTCTCTTAGGGTCTATATGACATCTGTCCAGGATCTTCTGGCCTTCATAGTTTCTGGCGAAAAGTCTGGTGTGATTCTGATAGGTCTGCCTTTATATGTTACTTGACCTTTTTCCCTTACTGCTTTTAATATTCTTTCTTTATTTTGTGCGTTTGGTGTTTTGACAATTATGTGATGGGAGGTGTTTCTTTTCTAGTCCAATCTATTTGGAGTTCTGTAGGCTTCTTGTATGCCTATGGGTATCTCTTTTTTTAGGTTAGGGAAGTTTTCTTCTATGATTTTGTTGAAGATATTTACTTGTCCTTTGAGCTGGGAGTCTTCACTCTCTTCTATACCTATTATCCTTAGGTTTGATCTTCTCATTGAATCCTGGATTTCCTGTATGTTTTGGACCAGTAGCTTTTTCTGCTTTACATTATCTTTGACAGTTGAGTCAATGATTTCTATGGAATCTTCTGCTCCCGAGATTCTCTCTTCCATCTCTTGTATTCTGTTGGTGAAGCTTGTATCTACAGCTCCTTGTCTTTTCTTTTGATATTCTATGTCCAGGGTTGTTTCCATGTGTTCTTTCTTGATTGCTTCTATTTCCATTTTTAATTCCTTCAACTGTTTGATTGTGTTTTCCTGGAATTCTTTCAGGGATTTTTGCGATTCCTCTCTGTAGGCTTCTACTTGTTCTCTAAGGGAGTTCTTTATGTCTTTCTTGAAGTCCTCCAGTATCATGATCAAATATGATTTTGAAACTAGTTCTTGCTTTTCTGGTGTGTTTGGATATTCCGTGTTTGCTTTGGTGGGATAATTGGGCTCTGATGATGCCATGTAGTCTTGGTTTCTGTTGCTTGGGTTCCTGCGCTTGCCTCTCGCCATCAGATTATCTCTAGTGTTACTT
Organism: Rattus norvegicus; assembly: GCF_021556685.1. Taxonomy (NCBI): domain Eukaryota; kingdom Metazoa; phylum Chordata; class Mammalia; order Rodentia; family Muridae; genus Rattus; species Rattus norvegicus. Next base: position 186,121,867 of record NC_141534.1, read on the forward strand.
TGTTCTGCTATTTCTGACCCTGGCTAGTCTGTCCTATAATCCTGTGTGTCAGGAGTGCTGTAGACCTGTTTTCCTGTTTTCTTTCAGCCAGTTATGGGGTCAGAGTGTTCTGCTTTCGGGCGTGTAGTTTTTCCTCTCTACAGGTCTTCAACTGTTCCTGTGGGCCTGTGTCTTGAGTTCACCAGGCAGGTTTCTTGCAGGGGAAAAGTTGGTCCTACCTGTGGTTCCAGGCTCAAGTTTGCTCGTGGGGTGCTGCCTAAGTCCTCTCCGCAGCGGCAGCAACAGGGAAGATCGGCGCCGCTCTTTCCGGGAGCCTCCGTGCACCAGGGTTCCAGATGACGTTTGGTGTTTTCCTCTGGCGTCTGGATGTGCACAGAGTGCAGTCTCTTCTGGTTTCCCAGGCGTGTCTGCCTCTCTGAAGGTTTAGCTCTCCCTCCCACGGGATTTGGGTGCAGAGAACTGTTTATCCGGTCTGTTTCCTTCAGGTTCCGGCGGTGTCTCAGGCGCAGGGGTCCTGCCGCTCCTGGGCCCTCCCCTACGGGAGCCCAGAGGCCTTATACAGTTGCCTCTTGGGCCAGGGATGTGGGCAGGGGTGGGCAGTGTTGGTGGTCTCCTCCGCTCTGCAGCCTCAGAAGTGCCCACCTGATCAGGTGGTGAGGTCTCTCTCCCACGGGGTTTGGGAGCAGAGAGCTGTTGCGGGCCGGGCACAGTCAGTTATAATAAGTAATGTGAAGTAAACTCACTCCTATCTGCTAAACCTGAGAGGGGCATAGACATAATTCATAATTCAAGAACAATTTATGAAGAAACTGAGGTCACAAGATTCTTGTCCTGATTTCTTGGAGTTTTCTCATAAGCACTCAGAAATCTTACATGACTCCATTCTTAGATGAGACTCCATTCAACAGCTATGAGCATGTTCCAAGTTGAACTTTCAAAAGCATCCAACACTCTTAACCACTAAGTCATCTTTCTAGCCTCTGGCCTCCAGCTCTTGATCCTTAACTCCAGTTGCAGGTGTGTGCCACTGTGCCTAACTAGGTTCTGTATTGTTTGGAGCCCCTAAATGTGTGGTATAGTAGTGTCCCTTTATCTGAGTTTTCACTATCTGATTTTGTTTTATATTAGCCATTGATAGGTGTAGTCCAAAATTATTTAATGAACAACTCCAGAAATAAATAAAGGTTTAGATAATGTGTCCCGATAAAGATGTGTCCTGCTTTGCTGTAACTGCTGTTAGTTTCTTCCTATTTCTAAATTATGAGGTCAACCTTCAAAGAGGCATTAGGAATAGGAAAAAGTATAATGTATGAAGTATTTGGTGCTCTCTGGATTTAGGCACCTTAAGAACATGCCGGAGCACATATTTACGTGGAAAAGGAAGGGTACACTAGTGAACTTTCTGTCTAGTAATATCTGAGGTGATGGTCTTACAAAAAGAAAGGATTTCTTTTGCCTCATCATTTTGAAAGTTTTAAATAATGATGCATTGGCCATCATATTGTTTATTTTTCTGTTTCTGTGATAGAATACCGACTCAAACCGACTTAGAGGAGAAAGGGGTTTATTTGGGCTTATGGTTCCAGAAGGCTAGAGTCCGTAGTGATGGCAGAGAAGGCATGCTGGCAGAAACAGGGAGTAGAGAAATCATTTTTTATTTATCAAGGGCGGGAACAGAAAGTTGAGCAAGGTTATGAACTTTCAAAGCCTGCCCCTTCCTCCAGCAAGGCCGCACTTCCTAAAGTTTCCATAGACTTCCCAAACAGCACCAACAACCGGGAGCTAGGAGTTCAGATACGTGAACCTGTCAGGGATGGTTCTCATTCAAATCCCAAGAGTCATGATGCTTAGGCCCGTAGCACAGAACATCATGGTGGGAGCACATAGGAAAAGCAAAACTATTCTCCTCATGATTGGAAAGGGGCTCAGTGGTAGAGAGAGCACTTGCCTACCAAGTGAGAGTCTTGGGGTTCCATGCCTAGTACCCAACCCCAGACAAACAAACAAACAAACAACAACAAAACAACAGAGTAAGGGACCTAAATATTCCCAAGCTTTAAGAGGTCTTACCTCCTAAAGATTTCATCTCCTCCCAGTGGTACACATGGGGACTGCTCCAACCAATTAACATTTCTGTAGCAGTTATTAGGAATCAAAATGACTCATGATTGGGCCAAGCACTGTTGCCAATTGATGGCCTGAATTTGATCTCTGAGACTCGTATGGTACAAGGAGAGAGCGGACTCCAGCAAGTTGTCCTTTGACCTCCACATTGGCAGGCACTGTGACATGTATGTCTCCTATGCACTGGGGTACCTGTCTCCCCAGCTGATACTTAGGTGCTTTATAAAAAGTTGGGAAATTGTCTACTATCTGACAAGCTGTTTGAACACATGATCCCCAATTAATGGTGCTGTCGGAGAAGCTTAAGAGATGTGACTTTGTTGAAGGAAGTATGGACTTGAGGTTTCAGAGCCCCATACCATTTATAATATGTTCTCTCTGCTCAGTTCTTGAAGTTCAGGATGTGGGGTTTCAGCTTCTTCATCTGCTATTCCAGCTGCTGTACCACCATGCCATGGCATAATCTTAGCCCACTGGAACTATAAGGCAAATAAACCCCTCCTACTACAAGTTGCCTTGGTCATGGTGTTTTAACCACAGTGATAAAAACTAATGAATGCAGTCATTCGGTCAGAACCACCTTGCCTAAAACGAAGTTTATCTCATTGCTGCAATATAAGCTTGCGATTGTCTTGAAAACATTGCTTTTGCCATAGGTTCTGTTGTTGTTTTTCTTCAGTCCTTCTGGGAAGCAACTGTTGTAGCCAAGCAGCATCTCTGTCCTTTCCTCGGCTGTGGTTGTCACTAACTGCCCTATAGGATTCGAGTGGAATGTTCTACAAGTCTATTTCTGTTCCATGTGTGCTATCTTATTTTTATTTCTGGAAAAAGACACCATGACCAAGACAATTTATAAAAGAAAGCATTTAATTGGGGGCCTTATTTACAGTGTCGGAGGGTGAATCTGTGACCATCATGATGGGGAGCCTGGCAGCAGGCATGGCACTGGAGCGGTAGCTGAGAGCGTATTCTACACACAAATCGGACTCAGAGAGATTGGGCCTGGTGTGAGATTTAGAAATCAAAGCCTATCCCATGATACGCCTTCTCCAGCAAGTCCAACCTTCCCAGTTTTAATAACTGCGACTAAGCATTCAAAAATACAAGCTTATGCAGGTATGCCCCCACAGTCTTATGTCAACTTGACACACAAACTAGCTATCCAAAAGGAAGTATATTTAATTGAGAAAATGCCTCCATAAGATTCAACTGTAAGACATTTTCTTAGTAATTAATAAGGGAAGGCCCAGCTCATTGTACATGATGCCATCCTGGGTTCTATAAGAAAGCAGACTGAACCAGCCACGGGGAGCAAGCCAGTAAGCAGCACTCCTCCATGGCCTCTGCATCAGCTTCTGCTTCCAGATTCCTGTCCTGTTTGAGTTCTTGTCCTGACTTCCTTCAATGATGAACAGTGATATGGAAGTGTAAGCCAAATAAACCCTTTCTTCCCCAACTTCTTTTTGCTCATGGTGACAAGTTGTGCCAGGATTGTGAGGTATCGCTGTGGCAGTCCTGACCATGTTTGGGGGAGGATTGTGCAAGGCCTTTTGAAACTCGGGGTCAGAAAAGCCATTGAGTAATGAGCTCTCATTAGGATATTCTGCGCGAGCTTCAAAGATACGAATGCTGAGAGTACTGCAGGCTTGGCTTGTAACGTTTTAGAGGGAACTTAAAAGACTCTTTCAGGGACATTTGCTATTTTGATTTAAAATTCTGCTGTTCTGGTTAACTGGGGCTAAAGAATTGCTGTGATTAACACGATACCAGAATCACTAAAGCAAAACCTTTGCTTTGCTTTGCTTGTTGGCTGGAGCTGAGGATTGAATGGAGATTGGGACCAACATCACTGAAGTGAAATCTTCTAGGAAATGTTTCCTGAGAGCACAAAGAAGCTGTGCTCCAGAGGCGAGCAAGGTTGTACCTCATACTGGCTGCTGAACTTGGTAGTGTGAGAGTCACACAGCTGGTACTGGTTGTGAAGGTATCATGCAGAGTAGCCGAGGCTTGGGCACTACCAGAGCTAGGAGAGGCCATTGGTGAAGGTGCAGCCTCAGTGGCGGTTGAAGGTCCAGGACTGAAGGGGTCATGCAAAGAAGTGGAGACTTTGCACCATGAGGAGAGCCTTTGGCAGGCTATTGGTGAAAGTGCAGCACCAGTGATAGCAGAAGACCCCAGTGCTTCGGAGATGCCAGTAGCAGAGAATGACCAGTGCGATCAGCAGTAGTGGGGGAATGGAGCCAGCTGGGGCCTAGAACACAAGCTGTATGTACTGCAAAGGGCAGAGCTAGAAAAGTCACTCAAGCTCCTTGGAAGAACCCAGAAGATTGTGGGTAGATCCCAGATGATAGAACATTAAGCTATTTACACTGTTTGAGTTTGGTTTTGCTTGGTTCAGATTGTGAATGTATAAAAGTAGCTTTATTCTTCTGAAGAAATTGTCATCCCCAAGGTTTAACACCTTAGTCTGCTAACCTAGGGCTAGTCCTGGAAGTTCCTAAGCTTCCATACAATCTAATCTAGGCCTAGAATGTTTTTTAGCTTCTGAGACTTGCTGATGAATAAGTTCACCTCTTCTTAGTTCTTTCTGAGCTCTAGCTGACTGGTCAACTCAGCTCTCAGCTGTCCTGGGTCAAATTCCTCTCTGAGATGACTGATTCAATCTGGCTTTTCTCTTGTCCTCTGAATTGCTCTGCTTGGCCTCAAACTAAGTCTAGCAATATTTTCTAATCTTCTGGATCCTCCTCATTCCCTTGCTCATTCTGTCTTTACCTGTGTCTAGCATGTTCTCTCTTCAGTCTCTCTCTCTGTAAAACTCCCCCTCCCCGGTAAAACTGCCTCCTCCTCCCTCTCAGCTGCTCCACTCTCCCTCTCAACTCTACTGTGCTGCTCTCCATGAGCTCTACGGTATTCCTGTTCTATACTGTCTCCCTCCTGTGCTGTCTGTCTCTCCCTTGAGTAGCTTTCCTTGTCCTTCTCTCCTTGTGAGAGTTGGGCTTATCCTAGTCTGTCAAATCTTTCTCTGATCACTTTTTCTGCCACTCAATTAGACATTTCTTTCAAACACGGGTGCTTCTTTCACAAACTAACTTTACCTTCCTTGTATGGGGTTACATGTGAGTACTAAGGACGTGCCTATATTCCAGCCAGAGGGATTAAGCATGTGTGCTAAGGGTTAAGCTATGCCCTAACTAGAAACAGGTTCGAATATCCTGGAACATGACTGTGCCCTGGTGCTTACCACTTGAAGAAAGTATTTAATTTAATTTTGATTTTTACAAGAGCTAAAAATTGAAATTTTAAAAGATTTTGATTTTTAGAGATTGGATGTTTTAAAGGGAATGAAATTTTTATGTATTTGAGTTCATAAAGACCGTGGTTCTTTATAAAAGATAACTTTTAAAGGGATTTTGGGAATGAATAAGAAAAATAAGTTGTGACTTAATAGTGATATGTTTGTGTGTCAAGTTGACAAGGGTTCAGTTGTGCTGACTAGTCTCATGTCAACTAGACACACAAACTAGAGTTATTTCAAAGGAGGGAATCTCATCTGAGAAAGATGTCTCCCTAAGATCGTGCTGTAAGGCATTTTCTTAATTAGTGGTTGATGGGGGAGAGCCCAGCCCACTGTGGGTGGTGCCATCCCTGGGCTGGTGGTCCTGGGATAAGAGCCAGGCTGTATAACAAAGCAAGCTGAACAAAGCCATGGGGGACAAGTCACTAAGTAACACACCTCTGACTGCTACCTCCAGGTCTGCCCTGATTTGAGTTCCTGTCTTGACTTCCTTCAGTGATGAGCAGTGATATGGAAGTATAAACTAAATAAACTCTTTCCTCCCCAACTTACTTTTTGGTCATGGTGCTTAGTCACAGAATACAAACCCTAAGACGGGGTCATTCTTGTTCAAACCATCACATGTGTGATTGTCATCTTCTTTAACATTGACTTCTGCTTAGTCTATGTAGTCACCGTAAAGTTTGGGTAAAGTCTGAAGTTGTAGCGTCTGGGGGAGAGTCTGGGACTTCAACATAAAGCCTTGATTTTCATGCAAGGAACCAAACATGTTATTCATTTTGAATAAAAAAAACCCTGCTAGGGTTAGGGACATAGCTCAGCAAGAGAGCACTTACCCCACAGAGCCCTCCGTTCCATCCCAGTACTGAGCCAAAGAGAATAAATTAAAAGCAATAACCTACAAAGAGCAGTTGTGTTCGTTTCTGTAAACTACCAACTGAAATAAAGCTTAGGAATGTTTTCTTCCAAGAAGGAAATTATGTCACAAACATCAGTGAAGTGTGGAACTGAACACTCTCTCCTCCCTTTAGAGTATGAAGCCGAGCAGCCTACCTTTCCGGAAGGATATAAAGTGAAGCAGGAAGCTGCAGTCACGGTGAGCTCCGTGAGTATTTCCCAGGCCTCAGAGAGCAGCACCAATAGCCCCAGGAGTCCCATCCTGGCTTGGGAGGGAGAGAGGGGAGATGAAGCTAGAACCTGAGACGTGGTTCTCCTGAAAATGCACTGGCTTAAAAAGAAGTCCTGTATATACTCTGAGCCTTAGGGATAGCTTTTATTACATGGGACATGTGCTTCTTGTGACTAGCTCACATTGTAAAAAACAAAAAATGTTTACAGTGGCTCACCCAGCAGATCTATGTAGTGGCAGTGAGGTATAGAGTGGGTTTCACTGTGCTGAGAGAGGACCAGCGACCAGGAAGGGAGTCCCTTTGGAAATATACCTTAGAATTGCATACATTTGACAGCCTTAATAGTTTTTTTTTTTTTTTTTAGCCTTGAGAAGTAAAGGGACTTGAGCAAGGTCACATGGATGGAACTCAAGCTGACTTCTGTAGATTCTGAGCAATCGTCATCGTTGTAGTAGCCTTTGGAAGATTCTTGTGTTTAAAACTCTTTCTTGTTCTATGACTGTTCCTTTTTGCTAACATCCTGCTCTTGCTTTGTGGATGCAATTCTTATACAGATTTCTCTGCAGGTGCTAATTGTCATTCTCTTTCCTGAAAAGGAACTACTTTTCTAGGGATTGTTCTATTGATTTATTTATTTATTTATTTTGAAATTTGAAGTCTTTATTGAACCAATTGCATGTTAGGTTACAAAGGTGTTTCACTTTTCCAAAATGCTGTTTCTCTTTGTAGACCAATCTGGCCACAAAAGGCTACCTGGCTAAGTATTAGCCAGAAACTTCTAAATCCCAGTGTGATCTTCTTGTGGCATTTTTCCAACAAATAATGCAGACCAAATCACAAGATGGCCACCTCACTGGTCACATGGTCCTTAGGTTAATGAGCAGAGGCTGACAGGCTGTCTCCTCACTCTTCCAAGAACCGCCCAAGTGCACACTGCAAAAGGAAAGTTTGTTGTGAATACCACAGGACAGAAGGACAGACAGCTCATAACTCCAGTGGAAAAACATATAGGAGAGCTGAGTGGCAACAGCAGGCACTGTGATAACCTGGGCTGTCAAAGTCTCTCCATTACTCTGGCATGCAGATTGTTCTATTTATTAGTTTTAGTTTTTGTTTGTTAGACAGGGTTTCACTATATAGATGGGACCAGACTGGCCTGGAACTCCATATGACCTTAAACTCTTGATTCTCCTGCCTCAGCCTCCAGAATGCTAGTGCTAGGTGTGCACCATCATGCCTAACTCTTACTTGCCTTTTTTTGTTTAGTTTACTTTGTTTTGAGACAAGGTCTTGTGGTGGTCCTCCTTCCTCTGCCTTCTAGGTGCTAGGATTACAGGTGTGTAGCACCATGCCCATCAAAGGCTATAATTCTTAATCTTTGGTTTTCATGCCGTTGATTTTTCTGGATCTATATAGAGAGCTTCAGTTGTATACAACTTTAAATGGGAGGCTGGGAGTATTTTTCTGTACAGAGCATCAGAACCAATAGGAGATGATTGGGTAGATGAGTAGATAGATAGATGATAAGGTAATAGATAGATGATAGTTAATTAATCATAGATGACAAGAAGGTCATTAGTGAGTCACCTCACATATATTACTAAAGCTGCATATCCCACAGCAGTCTGTGAGCTGGAGAACCAGAAAGCCAGCCAGTAGTGTCGCTTACTCCTGGGCTGAAGTCATCAGAAACAGGGATGCTGGTGGTGCAGCTCTCGGTCCAAATGCAAGGGTCCAAGACTGAAAGGGCCATAGGTCAGACACCTGGAACAGGGATTCTCAGTGTCTAAGCCAGGTATAAAAAAAGGGAATATAGTTCTAGGAGAGTGTTTTAGTTCATTCTAAATTTTAAATTAGCATCTAAAAGTAACCATCTTACCTGGCATGCTCTCCTTGTACTGCTGTGCAAATGGCTTTGTTTTCTGGATGAATCTCTTCCAAGAATCAAAACAAACAAACAAACAAACAAACAAACAAACACTGTCTGGGTACTCATGCGAGTGGTTGCCTCTGGAAGACTTCTTCAGAAGTCCTGTGGCCAGGAGCAGGGTCCCTATCTTGGTGTTGGGCAGTAGTGTTCACTTAATCAGAAGTGAGTGTTAAGGTGTCCACGGGAATTCTCCTTGCCAACCTTTGTTTTATCTGTTTACAGAAGAGCCGTTAGGGAGGTTGGGGAGCCAAGAGGACATGCTTGTGTGAAGGGAAGCTTCTGGAACGTTAACAAGGGACAACAGCCCATGGGGAAACATGGGCCACAGCCATTTTTCACTTGGCCTTCTCAGCGGCATTGCCTTTCTCCCTCTTATCCCTGTAACGCCCAGCCCTTTGGAATTCTGGGAAGAAGGCCCTGTGCCCTCTAGGACTGCTTCCTTCGGTGGCTTCCTTCATTTTCTCTCTTGATCGTCCACACTGGTTTCATCACTGTTTATATCTGGGTACATGTGTGGGGTACACATTATGTGGAAGCCTGAGGTTGATGTCAGGGATCACCTTCCTATCATTCTTGCAAATTTTTCATTGAGGAGGGTCTCTCAATGGAACCCAGAGCTCACTGATGCAGCCTTGCTAGCCCACGAGCCCTGGGGATTCTGTCTCCTCCTTCAGAGGCTGGAGTTGCAGGTGGGCTGCCATAGCCACCTGGCATTGACATGTGTTCTGAATTCTGCACTTTATACTTGCAGAACAAGAGCTGTAACCACTCCCCAGCCTCCTGTTTGTTTGTTTGTTTGTCTGTTTTTTCCTGGTCTGTTGGCCAATGTCTCTCCCACAGATGGTCTTCCTGCAGTACCCTAACCCCACTAAGAGTTTCTAACTTCACTATATTTAATTTTGTCTTTTTCCCCCTAAGACCTTAGGACAAACTCATGGTCTTATGCTTATGAGGCAAGTTCTCTACGACTGAGCTAGATCCTCAACCCCTTCCCCTCATTTGAAAGTATCCCAAGAGGAAAGGGAAATGAACGTTTGTATGTAGAATGTTCTCTAACTTGTCCATTTGACACAGAAGTTTATTCCCTAGTAAGATTATAAAAGAAAGTCAGGCATGGTGACACATGACTTAATCTTAGCACTTGGGAAGCAGAGGCAGGTTGATTTCTGAGTTCAAGGCCACCCTGGTCTACAAATCAAATTTTAGGATAGCCAGGGTTACACAGAGAAAACCCTGTTTCAAAAAAGCAATAATGGGGGTTGGGGATTTAGCTCAGTGGTTGGAGCGCAAGGCCCTGGGTTCGGTCCCCAGCTCCGGGAAAAAAAAAAGAACCAAAAAAAAAAAAAAAGCGATGATGATGATGATGGTGGTGGTGGTGGTAGAAAACCAAGAACTGGTTAGATGGCTCTATGGGTAAAGGTGCTTGCTGCTCAGTCTAACACCCTGAATCAAATGGTGGAAGTACAGAACCAAGTTCTGCATGTCCTCTGACCTCCACATGTGTGCTATGGCATGTGTCTACGCTCCCTGCCCCAAATAAAAAAGTTGAATCTTAAAATTATAAAGAAAAGAAAATTCCAATTATCAGAGCTGTTTTGGAACTTACTGCCCTAACCCACCACCTACAGGTCACACCCTTGGAGGAACTGGTTCCGCATGGCTTCAACATGGAGCACTATCTCCCAGTGCAGCAGTTCCCAGTGACGCCTCCTGTGCCCTGTCCTCCCAAGAAGGCAGAAACAGTCGAGCCCAAGACCTGTAAGTAAGGCGGCAGTCCTCATCTTCTGCAGTTTGGGGTGAATATGTGTATTCAAAGGCTGGGGTGGTCAGACACGTCAGGGAGACCACATAGTAGTCTGTGCTGTAATCCTTGTTTTGTCTTTTGAGACAGGCTTGAAGCTCCTGAAATGGGCTAAGCTGGATGGCCAGGGAGCCCCACAGACTCCCCTCCCCAGCACTAGAATTACTGGCCCACACCACCACACCTGGCTTTGGTTCTGAGGGTTGAACTCAGGTCCCAAGCTAAACTGTCTCTCCCATAATCCTCATTTCTAAGAGGAATGTTGTAGAATTGCTGACTCCTTTCCAAGGTTAACGTGTAGCAGAGAGAATGCTAGCAAGCACTCTGATTCTTTATTAAAAACAAGGCTAGAGGCAGGAGGGGTAAAGAAATGTTCAGAGTGGAAGAGAGTGTCCTGCTGCTGGGTATCCAGGGCCAGCCTGCAGATACCTAAGTCTCGCATATCAGGCTTCCCCTCTGCTCTTTCCCTTGTTTGTTTTGTGACCGCTGCTCTGGGCCCTGGTCAGGCACTGCCACTGTTAATGTGGCTGCAAGGCCCATCTGCCATCCTCCCCATCCCAGCTCCTCTCTAGCCTCGGTTCCTGTCACACTCTCATGCTCACGTTTCCTGCAGACACTGGCCTCTGTGCTGTACCTTGGTGCTGTAGCCAGCTGGTGGACTTGACCAGGTAGGACAGAGTAGGACCTGGCCCATGTCCTTGCCAGACTCCACAGGCTCACGAGGACATGTTTAGTCTCTTAGTAATCCAATCCCACTCAGCAACCTGAGAAAGATGGTGACAAGACCGTGCTATGAAGTCGATGGTATTTTTTTTTTTTCAGTCAGGGTCTCCTGTCTCGCCTGGAGCTTTCTGTATAGCTAAGGCTTGCCTGGAACTTTTGAACTGAGTGCTATGACTGTAGGTCTGCACTTTCATACCCAGTTTATTGGCTGCTGGAGATTGCAGTCAAGGCTTTCCAAATGCTAGGCAAGTGCTCTGCCACCTGAGATTCTGCAGCCCCAGCCCAGATGGAGTCAACATCGAGATCATCTCCCCCTCTCTCTCCCTCTTCCCTCCCTCTTCCTTCCTGTCCCTTTTCCTCTCTTTCCCTCAATCTCCTTCCTTTTGTCCCTCCCTCTCTCCCTCCCCCTTCCTCCTCCCTTTCTTTCCGTTAAGCAATAAATGTCTTTATCAGATGAACCTAGGTGGTTTTAGGTTTTCAGTGGGAATATTCTTGTTTCAGGTTCTCCCAGAGATTATCTGGAAATGTTTATCTTTCCAGTTCTGCTCCCCGGAATGGCCAACTTGCTTCACCAAGCAAAAAGAGAAAAATGTTTTGAGGTCAGTGGTTTGGTGCGATGTTCACATTTTTGAATTCTTGCCCATTCATTTCAGTCTGATGGCAGCCCATGATCATTGGGTTACTATTCTCTCTCTTTTTTTTTTTTTCGGAGCTGGGGATCGAACCCAGGGCCTTGCACTTGCTAGGCAAGCGCTCTACCGCTGAGCTAAATCCCCAACCCGGGTTACTATTCTCAAAAATGACCCCTTTGACAAGGAAGCCCGAGTATGGGCCATTTGTCTCCTGCCTCCTGCCCTGCCACAGCACCTAGTCCTATGTAAATGCACTATACTCTGTATATAGTACTCATCTAGTCCTATGTAAATGCACTATACTCTGTATATAGTACTCATCTAGTCCTATGTAAATGCACTATACTCTGTATATAGTACTCATCTAGTACTATGTAAATGCACATACCCTGCTAACTCTGGCCACCTGGGCCCCTGAGAGGTTTTCTCCCAGTTGACCCTCTTGCCTACCCTTTTCCTGGGCAATTTGGCATCAAGCAGGTCTTAGTTCTTCTGTTCCTGTTTGTTGTGAGTGCTATTTAACACTTTGTGTCCTACTTTCATTTCTGTTGCTGTGACAAAACCCTTACAAGAAATGTAGCTTAGGGGAGGAAAAAGTTTATCACAGCAGAGGAATCACAATACAGGACCTTGAAGCAGTTCTTTTCTTACCATACCCACAGCAGAGAGAAACCAATGCATCCAGGACCACTTGCTTCCAGCTAGCTTTCTCCTCTCTCAAACTGTTGAGGAGCTCCTGATTAGGGAATGGTGTTGCCCACAGTGGACTGAGTCTTCCTACATCAATTAACAGTGAAGGAAGGCAGTCTTTCACAGACATGCCCACTGCCCAATCTGGTGTAGATAATTCTTTATTAAGACTGATTTGAGGTGATTCTCGGTTGTGTCAAGTGACAGTTACAGCTAGTAGTACATTATGCTTACTTCTTAATTGCCTCTGGATTGATCCTGCTCTTCTGGCCTCTCCTTCCTCCATTTTTTGCTAACTTTTTTGCTAATGTTGGTTTAGGTTTGGAGGTTTTAGAGCAGGTCGTTATAGTTTGTTGTTGTTGTTTTGTTTTGTTATTTGCTGGTTGGTTTGTAAACAGGATCTTATGTACTCCAGGCCATCTTCAAAGTCCTTATCTTTAACTCTTTATCTTCCTGCCTCAGCTCCTCAACTGATGAAAACTCTATGCCATTACTTCCAGCCTCTGTGCTAACTTCTCTGGGAAAGGTCTGATATACATCAGGTGCTCAGTAAACATACTTATTTCTGTGCTGGAGTGACTTAAGTCCACTGACTGATCCTGTCAGAGCCTGCACAGAGCACCTCAGGGCTCCTCGTCTCCGCTTCTCACTGGAGGACTGTTTTCCACAATTTTGAAATCTAGACTTTTGAATGTCCCCCACTATTTTGTGAACTTTCCCTAGGGCAACACAAACACTCTGCTACCCTAGATAGGGAACCAATGATCATCCAATGTAATGATTTCAGTAGAGTCCAGCTTGGCCAACCAATGTTTACTGAGTTTACTTACAGAATATGGATAAGGAGTTACTAACAGGAGCGTGGGTGACCCCAAAGTAGTCACATTATTGCAATGTGTCACCCCAGTATGGATGGCAACTTCCCCATAGCTATTTAGACATGACACACTATATTTTAGCACCTGCAGCTTGGGAGGGGAAGGTACCCGAAGGAGTGGCTGGAATCTTTGGTGAGGGTCTAATAACCCTCCCCAGCCCCTCCTTCTGTGAAGAAACAACAAGCCCGACCTTGAGTATGCCCTGTGGGTGGTTTCAGCTGCTCCCATGGAGATGGCAGTGGCCACTGTGCTTGGAGGACAGAGGTCCACAGCACCCACAGGAGGATAAATGAGTAGCAACACCAACTGTTGGTCGAGCGCTTGCTCTGCACCAGACTCCTCACTAAGAGCCTCATCGTCCTTTATTTCAGCGCTCACGTCAGCCCCAGGAGTTTCTTGGAGTCAGTGTTGTCTATGTCCTGTGGATGCGAAAGGAAAGGATACAGAGCTCACAGTATGCTCAAGGCGAGTGGCAGAACCAATCCAGTTCAGATGAATTGACTTAAAATGGGACCGTGACAGTAGGCAGTTGATGAAGCCTGCAGTCTGTCTGTAAATGTAATCATAGTCAATGAATGGCATCACCCCACATGGTTGGCCTTCTGCCCTCAGAGGGTCACTTTCTGAGACAAACTGGTCCTCCTTCAGTGTCACTTCTCTATGCTGTGGAGATAGTTTCCATGTGCTTGATACAATGTTTGACTTTTTGTTTAGTGTGACCTCGATGTTACCCTTGTCCCCTTGCCTCCTTACTGTGACTTGCTCCTATGCTGACTCCACCAGTTACTCACCCCTTGGAGTTGACAGACATAATGTTCTTCCTGGCAGGCTCTCCATGGCAATTGTGTCTTCACTTGAAGGAACAATAACTTAAAAGTCATTGGCCCTATTTGTGGGTTTGTTTGGTTTCCACTTTGTTTTGTTTCTTGAGGCAGGGCCTCTTGTAGGCCGAGCTGGCTCCATTTACCCTGTGGCCAAGGATGACCTTGGATCTTCCTGCTTCTACCTCCTGAGTGCTGGGACCACACATGTATGCTGCCATGTCTGATTGTAAGCATTGCTGGGGATCAAAGCCAGAGTTTTATGCATGCTAGGCTGTGCTCTACCAACAGAGTGGTTTCCCTACCCTTCTGGTAGGAGTTGGCATGGCATAGTGCCTCAGCTTTCTGTCACTGTAGTGAAATACCTGAGATAATCAGCTAGTAGAGAGGAAAGGTGAGCTAGTTTTTTTTTTTTAAGATTTATTTATTCATTATATATGAGTACACTGTAGCTGTCTTCAGACACACCAGAAGAGAGCATCAGAGCCCATTACAGGTGGTTGGGAGCCACCATGTGGTTGCTGGGAATTGAACTCAGGACCTCTGGAAGAGCAGTCAGTGCTCTTAACCGCTGAGCCATCTCTCCAGCCCAGGTGAGCTAGTTTTAGCTCAGTGTTGGCAGTTCCCCTGCATGATCAGCTCACTGTTGATTGGTGCCAGGCAGCACACAATAGTGGCAGCAGATGGCAGAGTGAAGCCACTCACATCACAAGTTAGAGAGCAGAGAGAAGGTGTTGGAGTTCCACAGTCCCTTTTGATGACACACCCAGTGACCCGACTTCCCATTAGATCCTGTTCTCCCAATAGCACCATCACAGGGGCCTCCTTGAACACATGGGCTACCATATCACTTAACAATGGCACATCCACATGACGAAGCCAAGAGCCCCCAGCCTGGCTCTCAAGGCCTTCTCCACTCCCCTTCCTTTCTCCCCTTCCTCCATCTCTGGCTCTCTTTCCTAGGCAATTATCCCCACCCAGTACCAGCCTCCCTGCTACAGGGTCTCTGTGCATTTGCTCCTCCTTATTTAGAAATCACTCCTTGTGCTCATCTCTTCTGCATATTTAAGCACTACTTGTTTTCTAGACTCAGCTGCAGGATCATCTCCCAGGCTCCCAGTTCTCTGGAGGCCAAAGGAGAGGAACTGATCTCGGCTCAGATCTCAGGGTACCCATCTGTTCCTCATTCTATGGTAAATTCAGAGAGCTTTAATTAAGACATTCTTAACCACATACATTTAATTTTACACATGCCTGCCTCCCCAGCTATTTTAAGTGTCCTGAGGACAGATTCCCTGTCTTGGTTTTATACTTGTCAATGTTTAGTAATACCCTACCCAGCCTATGGTGAGCACAGAGTTGGTCCTCCATGAGTGCACATAACACAGTTGGATGTCAAAGATGCACAGTTGTTACCATGTCCCTGGCCAACACTTTTCAGAAGGCCATTCTGTTGGACTTATTTCCCAGAGAGAAGTCCTAGACAGGCGAGGGAGCAAGATATTTGTTTTCGAGTTTCAGTCAGGAGTGGGAGAAAGCTCAGTGGCCAGCAAATGGTCCAGCCTGATCCCCTAACAGTAATTAAGAGTCAGTAAATCTGGCCTTGGTGAAGAGCAAGTCTCTGGTGTCATGGTTCCATAATTTTGAAGTCTGCCTCTAATAGGTGTGGTGCTTCACATCTGCTGCCTCAGCTTCTTAGGACAAGGCAGGGGCTGGTCTCATAAGTTTGGGATGAAGATGTCTCAAAAAAGAAAAAAAAAAAAAAGGGCCAAGAGTACCCAGCTCAGTAGCACAGCTCTTGCTGTGCATGTACAAGGCTCTGGGGTTCAAACCCCAGCACCAAAGTGGGAAAAGCACCATGGCTGCTGGGCTGCTCTGCCTCAAAGGCCTTGAAGTGAACCTCTGGGAAACATGGCTGCGGGGCTGCTCTGCCTCATAGGCCTTGAAGTGAACCTCTGGGAAACTGGTGGCTTTCATCTTCTGAGTCACCACAGTTTCCATGCTGTGAAGTGAGGACAGTCACAGTGCTGGCCAAGGGGATTCTGATGATGATGAAACAAGGCAGCCGTACAGTGTTCAGTGCAGACCTGAACCTGCAGAGATCTCAATAAATACTAACTCCATATTAACTTAGTGTCCTGTACAACAAATACATCTTAGATGTGACCTCCCTCTTGTGCCAGGTTCCTGGTGTGACTTAGCACTGGCTCCTAGTCCAAGGAGGGATGGGGGCAGGGAGAACCAGCTCTATAATGGCAATAAATTAGGTTTATTGGATAACTTCATGGGGAAGAAAAGAGGGTCTCCTTCATATCTGTCAATCAATACCTCATCGAGCGCTAGAAGCTTCTGTCTTCATCAAGCTGGATCCTGGCGGTTCTACTCTGGCTCTCAGCTTGCACAGATGCTCAGCAAAGCCAAACCCCAGTGCTGGGCTTCCTCCTAAGCTATCATCTGTGCTCCTTCGGCATAGAAGGGAGGCAGGAGTGTGGTCTCTTCCACCCACATAATGTGCAGTGGGTCGTCTCCTCATTGCGTTGTAGGAAACACTGAGTTTTGCCACATGGACCTTGTGCTTTCAAACTGAGGCAGTTCAATGCTTTCCCCTACCTTGCTACTCCACACCCAGGCAGGCCGCAGTGAACAGTGTTTTCATTAGCGTGCAGCTTTGCTGAGGTAGACTGTAAATCAAAAAGGACAGAGATGTGTGACAGCGAATCCAGTATTACAGCAGGGAAGACTCTCCCCCTTTGTTTTGCTCGCTGCTATAGTAGCCACTGGAAATAGAGAGACGGCCGAGGTGGCTCAGCCAAAAAAATGTCCTCTGTGTAAACTTGAAGACCTGTGTTCAATCCCCAGCGCCTATGTAAAATCCTGGCATGCCCTTGTCTAGCAATCTGCCTTGCCAATAGGTAAGCCCCAGGCCCCAGTGAGAGGCCCTGTCTCAAAAAACAAGATGGCAGCCACTTGTGGAGGAATGGCACCTGAAGCTGTCTTCACACTTCCACCCTGCCCCCCAGACATGCATATATGCACCTCAAACAGATAAAATCGAAGGAGGAGAAGCAATGAGGAAGTGAGAGGCACTGTCCTTGCCTTGACTCCTTGTTGGCAGCCCATCAGTACTGACCAAAGTGCTTGGCATTTATCAGCTAATTCCACCCTGTGAAGAACTTTCTAAACTAAGCCCCTTTCTTCCCACCCCTCTCGGAGGAAGGTCTGAGAACTCAGATTCATTTTTACCTGGGTTCACCCAGCTATTGAGTGACAGAGGACACCTTAGGTGAGCCCAAGCGTGGGCTCCTGTCTCTCCTGGTAGACAGAATGAAGGCTGCACTCAGCACAGCTCCTGGAAATGCTGACACTTCCCCTCACCACTGTTTTCAGGGAGACAGATGGCTACTGGCCTTAGGAGATGAAGGCTAAGCTGTTTGGATTCTTTCTGCTCACTGGCTCAATGGCTTCCACTCACTACTTACTTGTGTTCTCTCTAGGATCTGTCCTTCCCTCTCTGTGGTGTTAAACAGATGCCAGGTACCGCTGGGTGGAGTGAGGGTGAGGCTGGGGTGCCTGGGGCGTGGAGCTCTCTCCCAGGCTGCTGTTCTTCCTGTACTCTTACTGTTGAATGAGAAGTCAGATGGCCTCTCTGTCACCTTTCCAGAATCCTCCCCAACAACACCCCCTACCTCTCTCTTCCCCTCCCTCCCTCTCCCCCCCATCCCTCTCCCTGAGCTAGACTGACTGGCCACTGAGTCCCCCAGTGATAAGGGTAAACACATGCACCACTGTGCCCAGCCACGTGTGTCCTGGGGAGCTGATCTTAGGTTCTCATGTGTGCAGCAAGCGTTTTACCCACTGAGCCATCTCCCTGGTCCTGCGCTGTTTCATATCCTGCTTCTGGTTGGAGTAGATTAAGTGTACCATAGCCTTTTATTAAATTGAACACAGAATGGGATATGATAAAACAACAAAATGCCCACAATGGAGTCTTAGACTGCAAACTTATACAGCACATCTGCAGGTGGGACTGGCGACATGGCTCAGTGAATAAGAGTGCTTATTATGCAAGTGCCTGAGTTCAATGCCGGCATATACCACACACAGATGCACAGGCAGATGCAAGCCTGGTATATACCACACACAGATGCACAGGCAGGTGCAAGCCTGGTATATACCACACACAGATGCACAGGCAGGTGCAAGCCTGGTATATACCACACACAGATGCACAGGCAGGTGCAAGCCTGGATCTACCACACACAGATGCACAGGCAAGTGCAAGCCTGGATCTACCACACACAGATGCACAGGCAAGTGCAAGCCTGGATCTACCACACACAGATGCACAGGCAGGTGCAAGCCTGGATCTACCACACATAGATGCACAGACAGGTGCAAGCCTGGATCTACCACACATAGATGCACAGACAGGTGCAAGCCTGGATCTACCACACACAGATGCACAGGCAGGTGCAAGCCTGGATCTACCACGCACAGATGCACAGACAGGTGCAAAGCCTGGATCTACCACACACAGATGCACAGACAGGTGCAAGCCTGGATCTACCACACACAGATGCACAGGCAGGTGCAAACCTGGTATATATCACACATGGATGTACAGGCAGGTGCAAGCCTGGTATATACTACAGACAGCTGCATGGGCAGGTGCAAGCCTGGTATATATCACATACAGATGCACAAGCAGTTGCAAGCCTGGCATATATCACACACAGCTGCACAGGCAAGTTGAAGCCTGGCATCTACCACACACAGCTGCACAAGCAGGTGCAAGCCTGGATCTACCACACATAGATGCACATGCAGGCACACACATACAAGGGGACCATGGAGCCCTGGCACTATTGATACAGAGTAACCTCCTAGGACCTGGACCTAGCCTGAAAGCCACAGACACTAGTAAACTCTGTGCCTTGTGGAGAGTGATGGAAAAGTTGTTCTAACCTCTGTCTTGTGTGTCTGACGTTTTTCACAAGGTTAACTGGAGAGGAACAGCCAAGAGTGGAGCAGAGGCTGGAACTCTTTCAGGACCGAGGGCAGCTGTGCTCACAGCCTCTTGTTCACTCTGCTGCTGTTTGTCTAAGTTACACACTTTAGAGGGTATGAAACCATCTAAAAGAGCTGTAATTAAGATTTTATATTGAAGGCTGCCTATCTAATGTTTCATTAATAACTTTGAAACTAAGGGGCAAACACCAGTTTTCAGCTCCAGGCAATGATGAACCACTTTCAAAGAATGCAAGGTGTTTCTATGTGTATTAGAGGTTAACGAGGCAGGCCTGTGCCAACTTGTATTTCATCTTTAACACTCAGCTGATGAGCTGTGGCAGAGTAAATAGAAACTCTCGAAACATCAGATGTCAATACCAGTATCTGGACTAGGAGCTGGAGGTAGAGGGGAGAATTGAGAGTTGTTATAAGACAGGGTTTCTCTATGTAGCCCTGACTGTCCTGGAACTCACTCTTGTCAATGAGGCTGGCTTCAGAGATTTGCCTGTCTCTGCCTTCTGAGTGCTGGAATTAAAAGTGTGTGCTGCCACCACTCAGAAAATATGGGCTCTTAAGAGTAGTTTATCTGCAAGAACGGATCAATGTCGAAGGCAAGCCCAGAATCTCATTAGACCATCTATTTGTGTATGATCTTAAATAATCTGAATTTGAGGATGGAGAGCTGGCACAGCAGTCAAGAGCACTTGTTCTTGCAGAGGGACATGAGTTCAGATCTCAGCACCAATGTCAGGTAGCTCACAACTGTCTGTAACTCCAGCTCCAGGGGATCCGATGCTCTCTTCTGTCCTCTTTGGGCACCTGCATGCGTGCATACATGTGGCGCACGAGCGTGCATGCATACATACATCTGGTGCGCGAGCGTGCATGCACGCACACACGCACGCACACACACACACACACACACACACGCACACACACACACACACACCCCTGAGCATCCTGTGACTAGGAGGAAGTATGCCAATAATACCATGTCCTTAGTAGTTCTCATGGGTATCAAGGAATGTTAGCTTCTTGCCCTTCTCCCAGGATGCTCAGGTGTTTTGAGAGCCACATATGTCCAAGGCAGATGAATCGATGTTCACTTTTTCTGCTTTAGGATTTCTCAAGTAATTAAGTACGACTGTCTCCATTTCTCCCTGCCCTGGTTATGTGATCTTTGGCTGGACTATTTTCGAAGGTTTAAAAATACCATTATTTCTGCCTCCACATTTGTCATCTTCAAGTGGAATGCCTGCTATTCTGATTTGCCTTTTCCACCCAGCTGTCCCCTCATCCCGTCACTGGGCACAGAAGCTTCACTGAGCAGCAAGCAGCTATCAAACAAGCTCACCCAGCTGGGGCTTCTCTGTCTGCCATAAGCCACCAAACTGCATCCGAATGGCTCTGAAGCAGTGGCATCACTCATGGCTCACTGGGACCCTTGACATTTTATCTTGATATGGCTCAAGAAGAATCGCTGACTTGCAGTTTGCTCTTAAAATGGCGACTTAGCTTATTTTTGCTTTGTTTCCTTGTTTTCTGTTCTGCTTCATAGGTGGCTCCAATGTAGCTAAATGTTTACTGGGTGGGTGGATGGCTTGGTAAGTGGATGAATGCTGTCAGGCCCTGTTTTGAAGATTGCAATTAAGTGACTTAAGCACTTTGTGGAGGCTGAAAGCCTTTTGTTAATCTGCTGTAGCTATTGCACACAAAAGGCATTTCCTTCTTTTTACAAATCTTTGTGTGTATATGTTTGTGATGAACCTGTGTGCTTGTAAGTACCAGCATGGACGCACCATAGCACATGCATGGAGGTCAGCAGACAACATTAGCATCAGTCCTTACTTTCTGACTTTTTGGGACAGGGTCTCTTGTATAAGCCAAGGTACCTGGCTGGCAAGCTTCTGGGGATTCTCCTCTCTGTCTCTCACCTCATAGTTGGGGAGCTGGAACTACAGATACAGTTCCTTCTGCCCCAGTCTTATGTGGGTGCTAAGGATCCTAACTCCAGTCTTTGTGCTTGTCTACCAAACGCTTTACCATTAGACTGAAACTTCTCCAAGGCCCAGTAAGCAGTAATTTTTTAACTGGATCTGCAGGGGATTGGATTTACTGTTTCTTGGTGGAGTTAAATGGTGGAGATTGGCAAGGCATATACAAGTGCAAGCATCTGTGTGTGTGTGTGTGTGTGTTACAAATGGAAGGAAGTTAGGTCATTGGGTGTGACCATCTCACACTCTTTTTGCTCCCTATTGTCATGAGCCAAACAGCTTGTTTGTGCCAGCTTCTGCTACGATTTACTCTGCCACAGCTTATAGGCTGAAATATTTACCCGAGTGAGACAAATACGTCTTCCCTTCTTCAAGTAGTTCATCGAGGATTATTCTGGTATGTCCACGGGTTTGTAACATTATTTGTAAGAGTGTTTTATTCTCAGCCAGCAGGAGTGAAGGCCTTCAGATTTCTCCCCATTCCCATGTCTCCTCCTCCTCCACCACTTCCTCCTCCATCTCCTCCCTCCCTTTTTGTGAGATCATCTTGCTATGTAGCCCTGGGTGTTTTAGAACCCACCATATAGACCATGATGGCCTTAAACTCAAAGAAAGATCTGCTTGCCTCTGCCTCCTAAGTGCTGGGATTAAAGGGGTATGGCAACATATCCACCCATTTCTCCCTTTCTGTCCTGCTTCAGGGAGGCCTACTTCCTGGTTCATAGATAGTACAGCTCCCTTCCCTGACATGTGCAACTTTGTTTTTCAAGACGTGGTTTCATGCAGCTCAGGTTGGGTTCTAATCACTATGTAGCGGAGGATGGCCTTGAACTCCTACTCTTGCTCTACTCTCCCTGTGCTAGGTTTACAGGCAAGCGCTCCATGCTCCTCTGAAGGCGCCATTAATCTGTGTCCTGTGTTGTCCTCACATGGAGCCCATAACTGGAGTTTCTAGGAGCAAAAGTCTGGGCTCACACAGTCTCTCCCGCAAAGGGACTGCCACCTGTCCCAGGTAAAGAGACAAGTGGTTGTAAAAAGCAGAGACAGGAGAATTATTTAACATGGCCACATTGGGAAGAGGAGCAGTTAAGAGAGGAGGGACTTGGTTTGTCTCTGGGATACTGACATGAGCATTTCAGGGCATTCAGTATCAAGCCGGCCTGTTAAGGTGGACTCTGGTTGGTCTTTGGCTCCACTATGGTTCTACCTAAGGATCCATCTTATTCCCAAGCCTCGATTACTTATGCTCCTCAATGTGGCTTCACCGTCATTGGATAATTGCCGTATGAGGTGACTGGAGAGAGATCAGGGACAGCAATTCATCTTTGTGCCTTCATCCAAAGTAAAGCAGACAGACATGTCAGGCCTGCATCCTGTGTCTGGTTACTTTGCAGGCCAAGTGAGGAGACCATGCTTTTTAGGAAAAGTGGCTTCTCAAGGTCTGTTTCCGTTGCCCTCACAGGCTCTACTCATATGACCTAATCACTTTGCAGAGGCCTCACCCCTTGATGCCATCGCCTTAGGGGCTAGGATTTCAACTGAAGAATTTGGTGGGAACAGAGACACTTAGAATACAGCATGTAATTACCTTTTGTGTGTGCAAGAACACTGAAGCTCTCAGTAATTCTCAAGCATGAGGACTGCCTTTATTCCGGGTCAGCCTTCCTCACTCACTGTTTGTGTACGAGATTCCATTTGTTCTGGAGAACAGCCTGGTGGTGTAGCAGGTGTTCTGAGCAGTTTAAAGTGTGGAAACTGCAGTCTGAAGAGGAATGTTTTATTTGCCTTCACAAGGCCAACCGGCCAATCAGTTCTCCTGTGGCCCAACCTCAGCATCTTACTCCAGGAGGTGACTCTCTAAGTAGATGATGGAAGAAATGGTTCTTTCTCATCTAGAAAGATAAAAAATTCTCAACAAGCCAAAAACAGTCACAGCAGCAGATGGGTCCCAATAGCCATGCCCTGATTCATCTGGGGGTTCAGCACCTAATTCATATTTAGTGCCCGAATTCATATTTGGAGGTTTAGCACCCATAAATTAGTCACATAACTTATTAGTCACTAATGGATAATGACTCAAAGCAGGGGCTGCTTTGTAGCCATCTAGTCTATCAGTGACCCTCTGAATCAGCCCAGGAGGCCAGTTACAGTCACGTGAGTGTTTCCTCAGCCAGGGGCTGACTGTATCAGTTACTTTTCTGTTGCTATGATAAAACACAATGGCCAAGGCAACTTATAGAAGGAAGGGTTTATTTTGGGATTATGGTTCCAGAGGATGAGAGTCTATAATGATAGGGACAGCAGGAAGCAAATGAATCTGTACGCTGAGAGCTCACATCTCACACTTGTGAGCAGAAAACAAAGAACTAACTCAACATGGCACCAAGTCATCTGCTTTTAAAACCTGCCCTCAGTGACATACTTCCTCAAGTAAGGCCACACCCCCTAAGCCTCCCTAAACTGGGGACCAAGCATTCAAATGCTGGAAATATGAGGGACATACCATTCAAACCACCAACATACTGCTTTACATCATGATCTTGTTTGGGTGGTGGTGGTGTATTGAGCCTAAGTCTCATATAGCCCAGTCTAGCCTGGAAATGGGTATGTAGCCAAGGCTGACCTTGAGCTTCTGAACCTCCTGTCTCTACCGCTATAGTTATGAGATTACAGTATGCTCAGTTTTATGAGGTGCTGGGAATCAAGCTCTGGGCCTCCTCCGTGGGAGGCAAACACTACCAGCCAAGCTCCCCTAGGCTTACGCTGTCATCATGTGGCTCTGACATTGGTGACTTTCTCTCCCCTATTCTATGACTGAAGAAACAGGACCAGAGAGCTGCTCAGTTCATGAGACTAGTAAGAGGAAGCACCAGGGTCTGAACCTAGGACTCTGGTTCCAGAGCCAACATGCATCAAGACCATCAGTGAAAGAAATACTTCCCATTATGCAATGTAATGAGCCATGTGAGCAGAGATATGCTTAGCTTAATTTGAACATTGTGTATTGCATATGAGCAGATAGATACCAGGAGATAACCTATAAATATGTATAATTCCTATATGCCAATTTTAAAATGTTTTAATGGTTTTAATTTTTTAAAGAAAAAACTGTTCCCATGACAACTCTTAAAACTGCTGTCAGACCCAGTTTGTGAGCCTTGCAAGAACAATCTTATTATAACTTTATAGCCATGTTCCTTCTCTTGTTCCCTCTCAACAAAGGGGCATTGATTACTTCATTCTCAGACTTGGCTGGAAGTTGTCTTTGTTTC
This sequence comes from Rattus norvegicus, assembly GCF_021556685.1. NCBI lineage: Eukaryota > Metazoa > Chordata > Mammalia > Rodentia > Muridae > Rattus > Rattus norvegicus. Next base: position 186,146,167 of record NC_141534.1, read on the forward strand.
TAAAAATCAAAGTCCAGCTTTGAGAACAAGACTTTAAAGACAAAGTCAACAGCCTGTCCCAAGGGTGACCCCAGGGTTCTCTTACAAAAGAAGGGCAGTGGCTTCATGGTATGACTCTCCCGCTCTGGCTGGAAGCTTTGTCTGCAGGGGGCATGGCTTTCTGCCAGATGACTGAGGTAGTGGGCTTGAGCGACTGCCAAATGGGGGATATCATCACTGTTCCATAAGTTGTGTTTCAGTTGTTAAACACAAACAGCGTCAGTTAACCTTCGGCCACAAAAATAGCTTCCATTAGGGGCTTAGAATACTGTCTGTTTATTTAGCTCACCATTTACTCTATGAATCAGCAGCAATCAGGGCTGGACGTGGCTGGAAGGTTCTTCCGGTCTTGGTTCATTTATTCATTTTGTGTGTTTCTGTTCAGCTAACACACACACACACACACACACACACACACACACACACACACACACAACACACTCACACGCTTGAAAAGAAAATGCTCAGAAACTGGAGAGATGACTTAGTAGTGATTTAAGAGTTCTGGCTGCTCTTCCAACACCTACATGGTGGCTCACAATGTCAGGTTCAAAGAGAATTGGGGGAAATGGCTAACTGTGGTGCCTGTCAGCATACCAGAGTGTGTGTAGACCTCTGGGCTCACCCATTACCTGCGGCCCATCTCAGCTCTTCTCACCACACCCCTTGCCATAAATCTCTTCAGCCCAGGACCTTCCCTTCCCTCCCCCAGCTTCATGTTCCTATATTAACCCTGCAGTTTTGGCCATGCACACTCTTGGCTCCTCTTTTGAGTTCTCTCTCTCTCTCTCTCTCTCTCTCTCTCTCTCTCTCTCTCTCTCTCTCTCTCTATCCCTCTCCTTCTGCCCCGTCTCTCTTCATCTTCTTGGTCTTTGGCTTGTCTCTTGGTCCACTTGCCCTCTCTCCACTTCTCTCAATCTCCCCCTCCTCTCATGGCCCCATTCGTTCACTCTAGATTCTTCCAGATGCCTCTGGCTGTGCTCTCCCTCGGATCTACAACAAAGTCCCTCTCCTCAGCCATACCTAGAAACAGTGAAGTCCTCATTGCATTTATCAGCCATCTGTAACTCCATATCCAGGGGATGCAACTCCTCCACAGGTACCAGGCATGTATCACACATGATGCCCAGACATTCATACAAGAAGATAATACATATAAAATAATGAAAATAAGGTAAAAATGAAAACACTTAACACACACTAACTGTGTGGAAGACAGAAAATCTGTAAGAGGAATGGCTCTTGCTGTCTGTAGGTTTGCCTGAGTGAGCGGTGGATGTGAAAACCCAAAATGTATAACTCCTTTCTTCTTATAGTCTCTAGCACAGGTTGGCCTTGGACTTCTGCGCTGCTGCCTCCACCTCCCGAGTGCTAAGTTGTGGTATGAGCCACCGCTCCTAGTTTTATACAGTATTGGGCGTTGAGTGGAGGCTTCCTGCATGCTTGGCAAACATATCAACCAAGATCCAGCCCCAGACCAACACCAACATGATGCCACGGGAGAATTCTAAACTAGGCTGGCTAGTTTTATGTCAACTTGACACAAGCTGAAGTTATTAGAGGAGGCAACCTCAATTTTACAAATGCCTCTAGCTGGGTGATGGTGGCACATGCCTTTAATCCCAGCACTTGGAAGGCAGAGGCAGGTGGATGTCTGTGATTTCCAGGCCAGCCTAGTCTACTGAGCAGATTCCAGGACAGCCAGGACTACACACGGAAAAACAAACAGAGAGTGAAAGAAAGAAAAAAAATGCCTCCATTTGGCTGAAGGCTGTTGGTCATTTTCTTAGTGGCTGATGTGGGAGGCCCAGGCTATTGTGGGTCGGGGGTCACCCCTGGGCTAGTGGTCTTGGTTCTATAAGAAAGCAGATAAACGGGGCTGGGGATTTAGCTCAGTGGTAGAGCGCTTACCTAGGAAGCGCAAGGCCCTGGGTTCGGTCCCCAGCTCCGAAAAAAAGAACCAAAAAAAAAAAAAAAAAAAAAAAAAAAAAAAAAAAAGCAGATAAACAAACCATGGGGAGCAAGCTAGTAGGTTGCACTCCTCTGTGGCTTCTGCACCAGCTCCTATTTCCTGGAGCTGTTTTCTGCTCTGCTTGAGCTCCTTCCTGCCCTGACTTCCTTCAGTGATGAACTACAATGTGGAAGTCTAAGCCAAATAAACTCATTTCCTCCTGAAGTTGTTTTTGGTCATAGTGTTTCATTGCCGCAATAGAAACCCTACCTTGAAACTCACATGTAAGATTATTTTAAAAATAACAACTATAATTACTTTCAGGTTATGTGCATTACGAGGTATGTAGGGAATATAAATTAATTTCATGATAGACTTGGCTCCATCCCAAGATATTTGTGTAAGCGTGAATATTCCAGGATCCCAAAATTCTGAAACTCAAAGCAGTTCTGGTCGCAAAAGAAAACTTTGGAAAAGAGAACTCTCAACCAATATCTCTTTAAAAACATGATCTATAGGGGGCTGGAGACATGGTTCAGCAGTTAGGAGCTCTGGTTGCTCTTCCAGAGGTCCTGAGTTCAAGACCCAACAACTGCATGGTGGCTCACGACCATCTATAATGTGATCTGATGCCCTCTTCTGGCACGCAGGTGTACATGCAGAGAGCACCGTATGCCTAAAATAAGTATTTGGAAAAAAACAAAAAAGAAAAACAAACAAAACAAACAAACAAACAAACAAACAAACAAACAAAAAACCCAAAACCCATGGTATATGTGAGTAAAACTTAGGGCATCACTATTAGGAATGGTGAGCCCAGAGGGTGGATATGTACTCTGAAGACACTGTCCAGAGTTGAGAGACTGCTAGAATTACAGCTTGTGACCAAAGAAAGAGCAATTTAAAATGAAACACAAGGTATCCCAGCCGCCTTTTAAAAATATTTTTAATTTTGTTCTTTGAAAGTTTCGTATATTTATACAAAGTATTTTTTATCATACCACCCAAAAGTACTGTATCCTTCCAGAGCCCCCTAGGCCTCACCTAAGTCACTGTGTCTTCATGTCCTCTCTTTTGTTGTTGCTACTAGTGACTCCTGAATACAATAGTGGGCTGCCTACATGCCACGGGGGTGTGGCCATTGACAGGGGTTGGGGGGGGCAGGAGTTACCAGTGACCATATCCCCAAAGGAGAGAGCCTCCCCATTTCATCAGCTGTCAACTGCCAGTCACTCTAGGAGAAATCCAGGCTGGGATTTAGTCTGGCTTGATCTTATGGGGGTCACAGCTGCTGTGAGTTGATAGTGTAAGAGTCATGTCAGGTCCAAAACCCAGCATTTCACAGCCCTCCTCCCCATCTCTTGGCCCTTGCATTCTTTCTGATCTCTTTTCCTGATGTTCCTTGAGCCTTGAGCAGTTGACAGAGATGATCACCGCAGCTGACAACACAGTTACTTAGAGTCAGCGCTTGGACCAGCAATGAGTCAGTGCACTTACCATTACCCACTACCATGTCTCTGGCCAAAGTCAAGAGCATCACCATCTACGATATAGATATTTGGAAGGTCATTTGTCTGCATGACCATTTAGTAAAGCAACAGATTGACCTTGGGAACCCCTACTCTCCTCAGATCCACAGTCCTCTTTTGAAAACTTATGTCTGAACTGTGGAAGCCACTGGGGAAAACAAGAGAAAAGTGAGATCCATTGGGTTTTATTTAGACAGGGTGTGTGTAGCAGGCTGGGTGCTGGGGTTATAAATGTGCTAGCTGTCTAGCTGTGACCTGTCATGTTGTTGCAGCCACTGCTGCTATGAGAGTGGTAGAATTCATGACCTTCGACCTGAAAGCATTGTGCCTTGATCTTCCTAAGCCTTAGTCTCTTCCTCTTTAAAGTACAGGTGACCCCATTTGCTTTAAATATAGCATTGTATGGGTGAGAATTCAGTAAGACAATTTGTTTAAATACAGGGTCAGCTCAGTATTTGGCTTATACAGGGAAATATAACAATGAAATAACAAAGCCAACAGGAAGAAAAGTCTTAGTCAGGGTTCCTATTTTGTGATTAAAAAAATACTATGACCAAAAGCAACTTGGAGAGGAAGGACACTTGCAGCTTGTCCATCATCCAGAGAAGTCAAGGCAAGAACCTGGAGGCAGGAACTGAAGCCAGGGTCATGTAGGAGTGCTGCTTACTGGCTTAGTCCTCAGGCTTGCTCAGCCTGCTTTCTTATATAACCCAGAATCACTGCCCTGGGTTGGCCCCACCCAAAATAGGCTGGACCTTCCCACATTTATCATTAACCAGACAACACCTCACAGACTTGTCTTATGGAGGCATATTTTTTCCCATTGTCAGATAAATCTAGCTTATGTCAAGTCCATATAAAACTAGGCAGCACAGTCCTGGAATGGAAGACTAGAAATGAGTCCAGTATCTGGAGGAAGAGGCCTTCCCAAGGCTGTGCTGGTGACATGATGGAAGATGAGGCCTTGTGCCCCCTCTCCAACCCTTGCTAATTTTGGGGCACTGGAAAGATTCCTTCAGCCCTGTCAGCCTTGGTTTTCTGGTCTGTTTGATGGGGTGATGTTAATAGTACTGATCCCCTTAGAGCCATTGAAAAAGTTAAAGAAGGGTATGTGACAAGTGGTATGAACTGTCACTATTGCCATTGGGGACCTTGCTTGACAGGAGGCAAATGCCAGCACATGAAAAGCAAGAGTGGTCTGGGAGCTTTTGTGGGTCCAGTTGAAAGAAAAAGTAAATTCAGTTTAGGGTAGGTATATGGAGATGGGTCTATACGAGTGTACTATGGGAGCTTCTGCCAAAGCTTGTTTTTACCCACATCTTGATGTCTGCAAAGAGAAGGCCTTGAAGGGACTGTATAGACTGCTGGGTGTGCTGGGAATGAGACTGTGCAGCCAGGTGTGCAAAGCGTTTTGACCCCAACAAAGGTCTTACTGTTGAACTAGAGTTCTGTGTCCCTCCACACAGTCAGTGTTCACCTTGGGCCTGCTGATCTCGTGTATCCTTGCCGTCACTGGTCAGGGTCAGGGTGAGTTGGAGAAAGAAATGGTTCTAAGGCAGGAAGTCAGCCGGGTGATTGGCACAAGAGCCCTTCAGTGTTCCAAGGAGGCATTGCAAAGTTACCATCTCACGCCCATCCTATGTGGACTGGCTTGCATGCCTCGGGAAGAGATTAAGCAGGAGACATGTAAATACCGGAAACAATGAGACATGATGTTGGGCTGATGTTCTGAAGTGGTCCCTTGACGTCTAACCGTGCCTTTGGATTATCTTAATTGGAGCACGAGAGCAGAATTTAATTAGAACATAATTGAACAGCTACATTAAACAGAGCCTGCTTAATGGCTGCTTTGTAAACTTCACTTGGGAATTCTTCCCATCGGTACATCCCTGAAAATATTTTGGGCAGTTAACATTATGCTGGTACTTTACTGTGATCAATTTTTAATAAAAGTGGCATGTTTTTATCCTTAGCAAGGAAACCCAGCACAGGTTCACATGACTTTGTTTTGACTGGGGGTGGGGAGGCGTTATTTATGCAGAGTTAAGATCCCTGTATTTCCTAAAGTTACTGGCTTTGAGGACTTTTCCAGAGAGTGGCAGAAAAATTCATTCAAAGTGACTTACATAGAAAATGATGTGGGTTTTTTTTTGTTTTGTTGTTGTTTATTTGTTTGTTTGTTCGTTTATATGTGAGGGGCCCATGGAAAGACCTTCCAATCTGAGAGCCTGGATGATGTCTTTAGAAAAAAAAAAGTTCTTTTATCAGTGTTAATCATTGATAAGATGGCATTTTATTATAGTGTGTTCATACAATACTCAGACCCTGTTCCACCCCTTGCTTTCCCCTCTCACCTCCCCCTACTTCCTGCTGCTCCCTTCCTCTTCTCAAATAGTCTTACTTCTGCTTTCATGTTGTGAATGTGTGTTTAGCTGGAATTCCACATATGAGGGAAAACATGAGATGTTTGTCTTTCTTGGCCATATCACCCTGTGTCCTGCTACCTCCCCATGCATACTCATCCCTCCCACTAGTCCCATTTCTTCGCCTAGACAATGCCTTTTCCATTTCCACGTTATCTGTACATATATTAAGTATATAACCTGGGACCAGTAAATGAGAAAATGTGATATTTACCTTAAATGATGACAACTTGCCCAATATGGTCATCCCCAGTTATATCCATTTTCTTGCAACCAACATACTTCATTTTTCTTTATGGCTGAAGACAATTCCACATTGTAATGTGCACCACGTTTTCTTTATTCATTCTCTGTTGGTGAACTTTTTTTTTTTTCTAAGGCAGGACATTTCTCTGGAGCCCAGACTGAACTGAAACTGGCAATCCTCATGCCTTAGCCTCCTGTGTGCTAGAATTCAGTTGTGCATCACCAAGGCTGTCTGTGTTCTCTTGATTTTGGGGACAGAATTATGTACACCCATTTAAACCAGGTTTTCTTGTTCTCAAATGTTAGTTGTTTCTCTTCCAGCCTTCAGCTTTTTAGTTTATCTCCCTTGTGTGCTTAGCAGAAAAATCGGTATAGACTACAAATTGGGCTCATGTGTGCCTTTCTCTCTTTGAGAGTTGTGTTATTTAAAAAAAAAAAAGAAACACTTCCCCTTTTATCTCCTTATGACCATTTTCCCCAATCCACACACCCACCCAATAGCCATGATGTCACATGCTTTGTGTTATTTGCTTTACAATGCATCTACCCACTAACCGTCAGTTCAGCCCTCCATCTGTCTAGTGTGCTACTTTGGACCCATCGCAGTATAAATTGCAGATTTGTGGTAATATATGCCTTATCCCTTTATACTTACCCTTCAACTTTACATTTGATTTCAACTTTGTATTTGTGTGTGTGTGCGTGTGTGTGTGTGTGTGTGTGTGTGTGTGTGTGTGTGTGTTGAAACAGGGTCTCATATACCTGTCCCAGGCTAGGCTTCAATTCCATGTGTAGCCAAGGGCGACCTTGGTCTCCTGCCTCTTCCTCCCAACTTCTAGTCTCTGACATCAGCTACAGCATCCACCTTCAACTATAGATTTTGTTGGGTTTTGTTCTGTTTTTAGGACTCGGGGCCTGGAAAGATAGCTACTTTACAGTCTCAAAACCAAACACACAACAACAAAAACAACCTTGTGGTTGCCCGTTTGCTTGGCTTGCACAAATATGCGCGTTTGTGCCCTCTAACAGTGAAGGCTTCTTTGTATCTGCCCACAACCCATCAGCCTGGCAGCCCAAGCGTCTTCAGCCTCGCACTCTCCTTTTTCTATTACTTCCTCTCTTATCTCTTCACTCACCACAGCCTTTCAGTTGCCTCCCCTTCTCCCTTTCAGCAACCCAGCGGATAATTTTTAAACTAAACAACAGCTGAACAATACCCCACTGTTCTGCATGTCTGGGTATGCAGGGCACGTCCACGCCTGCCCAGAACTCAAGGAGAATATCATCCCTCATACTTTCTTTCTTTGCATCAGAAGCAAATAAAGCTGCTCACGAGCTTCATACAGCTACATCAAGGTCTATTTAACAGGATGAGCAAGGCTGACTTCTGCATAGAATCTTTGCCACTAACCAGTGTGATAAATGCCAAGTGGACAAGCATGTCGTGTGGAAGAGGGAGAATCAACCATTGAGCAGTTACTCCATTGTTTAAGCCATTCTGCAGCAGTTCATGCTTGGTTACAAATTTGCATTGTTGTAACAAGTATTTTCTTCTTTTAAGTATTTTCTTCCCTTTGAAGGGAGCCCTTGTATGCACAGCCTCCACAGCCTTTAAAAGCAAAAACCAAAATAACATTAGGGATGGACACACACACACACACACACACAAATGCACACACAACACACACACACCCCACACACACACACACCCCACACACACACCACACACACACACATGCACACACACCACACACACACACATGCACACACCACACACACACACCCCACACACACACCACACACACACCCCACACACACACCACACACATACCACACACACACACCACACACACACATGCATACACACCATACACACATACCACACACACACATACACACCACACACACACACCACACACACACCCCACACACACACATCCACACACACCACACACACACACATGCACACACACCACACACACACCACACACACACACCACACACATACCACACACACACCACACACACACACCACACACACACACCACACACACACACATGCATACACACCATACACACATACCACACACACACAAATGCACACACAACACACACACACCACACACACACCCCCCACACACACATGCACACACACCACACACACACACCCCACACACATGCACACACATCACACACACACCACACACACACACACATGCACACACACCACACACACACACATGCACACACACACACACACACACCACACACACACACATGCACACACACCATACACATACCCCCCCACACACACACACAGAGGATGTAAAACTGGCAAGGTGGGGTAGAGAGGGATGGATCTGGGTGGAATGGGCAGAGGGGAGTGACCACGATCGATTGAAAGACTCTTACTAAAATCTCAAAGAACTAATAAAAATGAAAAAATAGACCCTTTCTAAGATGCTGCACTTTTTATTTTATTCCCTTGGCTGGCCATGCTTCATTTTCTGTTATAAAAGCTGTTGACTTCAAAGTAAAAGGCAGCAAATAATCTGTTGCAATTCGGGCAGCACTGTGTTTTCTTTACTAACAGCCACGATAAAACTTCCTTTAAAGACCCTGACCAGCACTTTGCTTTTCAGTGACCATCAGTTTCACAGCAATCCTGTCGACTTTCTGCAGGATTACAAGACCAAATTGGCAGTTTGTAAGAGGAGAAGGAAAAAGAGATCAGAAGGAAGCTTTTCATGAGAAAATAATGTGGTGGGCTGGGTGTAGCGCCATTGGCAAAGGGCTTACCCAGTACACTTGAAGCCCTGGGCTTGGCTCCCAGCACCAGGCATGGCAGTGTATGTCTCTAATCCCAGCTCTCCAGAGGCACAGAAAAGGCATTGGAAATTCGAGGAAAACATCTGCTGCATAGCTAGTTTGAGGCCAGCCTAAGGGATACTTTGTCTTAAAAAGAGAAGAACCAGAGAGAAATTGTGGGGAATGGATGAAGTGTATCCAGAATTATACTAATAATTCTTAGTTTGAAATGCCCATGTCCTTGTTCCTGCATTTGTTCATCCACTCACACGCCCTCCTAGATCACCTGCTCCACACTGGGCACTTGACAAAGCTCCAGGTAGCAAGGGAGATGTGAGCACCCTGCTCCCAGAACTTGTAACCCGGAGGGAGACATGGGCTACCTTCGGATTGTTACTTCCTGAGATGCTGAGGTGGGGTTCATCAGGAAAGAGCAGGAGAGCCCTTCCTAAGTGGAAAAGGCTGAGAGTGAGCCAGAGGCTTCCCGGGATGCTTAGGGTGCATGGGATGCGAGAACTGAAAAATAGTAGTTAAAGCTTTCTTGCTTGTAAACAATAACCCAGCACAGTCTAGTTGGAGACACACACACACACACACACACACACACACACACACACACACACACACACACACACACACAGAGCTTCTAATATGGTGTGTAACTCAGTGTGCCTAAAGCAAGACTAAAGCTCTGAGTTCTGCTGTGGACACACCACCAATGTGGGGATGGGGATGGGGATGGGGTGGGGGCTCATGCACCTAACAGATTCCGGGAACTTGGGTGTTGGTATCAGGTCCAGGTTCTAGTGCAGTGTGATTAGGAGTCTTGCTAATGGATTCCTGGATTGTCTTCTCTGGGTAGGGCTGATGTGGGTTAATTGATTCCATCTGCACCTCTCCTATTTCCAAATAAGGTCATATTCTGATACTAGCGTTTAGGATTCTAACAGAGGCCTCTCTGAGAGGGTGCAATTCACATCCTTCTTTGCAACCCCTCCATGGCTGCTGCTGATCCCTCCTGTTGGCTAGACTCAGGTGGTTGGTAAGTAATGACTTGAGCCATAAAGCCAGCCTCCCTGCATCTCTGAGCAGGGTAGGTTAGAGTAGGGTAGATCTAGAGGGACAAGAAATTTCCAGAATATCTTACATTCTTGGAAAGGCTACCAATATGGTATCCAGCACCTGCAGACTGACTTGGTTCTTAATCTCTGCCAAAAAGGTTCTCTGACTTTCCCTGGAGTGCTGTGAACAAATGACCATTTAGTCCAGGTGGCGTACCAGTGACCAACCAAAGAAGTCATTCTGCCTGGGTCTGGCTTGGTGAATCAGTGAGTTTATTGAGGCTGCTTACAAGCTAGTGGGTGACCGACTAAAAGGCTGCATCACTGGAAAGTCCACTGTAGCATGGGTGACAACTCATATACCTGCATTTCTGGAGCCTTCTGTGCCACTAGCAGGCAGTTCTGTTAGCAAAAGTCTCTTTTCCACAGCACTTGCTAATTGCTTGTCTGACTGGGGATGAACCTGTGAACCTTGTAGGTTCAAAAGCTTCCCAAGGCCTGTGAAGAATGTTCAGTTCCTGAATCCTATGTATGGAGGTCAGAGGACAACTGTGGGATGACTCCCACATGAGTTCTCTCCCTCCACCATGTGAGCTCCGGGCGTCAAACTCAGATCGTTAGGTTTGGCTGCAAGCCCCCTTGTTTGCTGAGCCATTTCCCTAACCCTGCTCACCGAGCCCTAAGGACCATGTGTAAAAGATGGAATATCTCAATTCAGAGGAAACTAAATCAATCAATAAACGTCTTTCTTAAACAAAATAAGACTGTGAACTCTGAGTTCTATCCCGGGCACACCACCAATGGGAGGAGGGAGTGGGGAGAGGAGAGTGGAGGGGGAGAAGGGAGAGAGAAGAAGAGAGAAGGGAGAGAGAGAAAGGGAGGATGGGGGAGGGAGGAAGGAAAGGAGAGAGACAGAGAGAGAGACAGAGACAGACAGACAGACAGACAGACAGACAGACACACACACACACACACACACACACACACACACACACACACACAGACTGAGAGACAGAGAGACAGAGAGTCAGAAAGGGAGCCTCCATCTCCTAGTTCTCTTAACCGTTTTCTGACAGGAGCCAGTGGTTCTGTTTAGGTCACAGGGGGCTTCAGGTAGAAACAGGACACAGAATGATTGCTGCTCTACCTTCTCAACGCAGCTCGACCCAGTGCCCTAGAATGTTTTCCCCTGAGACTACCTGGCTAGCAGCTATATGTGGCTGCATGTAATGATAAGAAGAGAGGCAATAAATTCAGTGGAATTTATTTTGCCTTTCATATCAAGATAAGGATAAAGGCCCAAGCCAGCACAGTGGCTTAAGGCAGTCAACAAGGACCCAGCTCTACCCAACTCCTGCTCCATTACCTGTAGAGGGTGACTTTTGTTTGGTTCGTTTGTTTGAGGTAGGGTTTCCTATTGTCCAGATTAGCCTAAAACTCACTTTGTAGCTAAGGATGGCTTTAAGTTCCTTATCTTCTGTCCCCTCTCTCCCCTTTTAAAGACTTAACTTGTTTTATGTAAGTACACTGTAGCTGTCTTCAGACACAGCAGAAGAGGGCATCAGGTCCCATTACAGATGGTTGTGAGCCACCATGTGGGTGCTGGGAATTGAACTCAGGACCTGCGGAAGAGCAGTCAGTTCCCTTAATTTCTGAGCCATCTCTCTAGCCCACTCCTCACCCCTTCTTCCAAACCAGAAGTGGAGGGGACATCACATGACAGCAGGTGGGAGAACCAGGAAAGCAGAGTGTTCACAGACATATGTGTGGATTTCTGCCTCATAAGACAGAACTCTGCCCCATAGTTGACCCTCTCTAGTCAGAAGCTCAGGAAATACTTTTAGGCCTAATTGATAGCTATGTGGGAGCAATAAGGTATCTGTTAAGAGATGGGGTGCAGCATGGGAATAAGATACAGTCAGCAGGACCAAAAGCCTGAGTGCATGGCTTCCCTTAGGTGCTTTGCACTTTTCCTTTTATGTGTTTCCTTCCATCTTTGAAAGTCACACCTAGATCTGAAGTCAGCTGTGGCTTTGAGTGTCTGGGGGAATCAGCAAAGGACAAGGACCTAGTGTCCACAGGCTCACAACAATTCATAACCCCAGTTCCAGGGATCTGACATCTTTTCTGACTTCTGATAGCACCAGTGATGTGGTACACATATATACGTATGTACATACATACATACATACATACATACATACATACATACATATGTACATGCAGGTAAAATACTTAAATATAGAAAACCAATTAAGCCTCTTTTTTTTCCAAAGTCAGCCCCTTAAGGCACAGAGCAAGGAAACGGTAATAAAACACCTACTAGGTGCACTCACTGCATTCTTTTAGTCTCTACTGTCAGAAAATGCTTTGTCCAAAGTTGACTAGAGAAATACTTTCAGGTTGCTTTATATCATCCAAATATTGTTTGGTTGTACTTATAAACCTTTAATGGACCCATGCATATTTTATCTGAGTCTAACCAGTTACTCTGTGTGTATGTGTGTGCTATGAGACATGTAGATAAAGTAAGAATATAATTTAATTTGCTCTTCTTTTTTTAGAGGAAGAGAACCAAATTCATTGCCTGCGATTTCCTGACTGAGTGGCTGTACAAGTAAGCCGTTCCTATCATGAATATTCAGTGGCCCTGAGTCATGAATATTCAGTGACCCTGAGGACTTGATTGTGTTAATTTGCAATAGAAGAACAACAACTGGCTTAATTCTTGTCCTTTTTTTTTTTTTTTTTTTTTTTTTTGTCAATCAACATGATTGTGTGACCAGCCAGAATCCAAAGAGGGCAGGGGAGCCATTCACAGAATTCTTCTCCATTCCATTTGTGGAGGAATGGCTCGCGGACCAGTAAGTATGAGTAATTGATCCCTAACATTTTTTTGTGCACGTGTGTTTGGTGTAGATGCATGTGTATAATGTGTGTTTGCATGTGTGCAGGCCCACATGTAGAAGCTGAGGCTAAGGTCAGAAGTTTTCCTTGTTCACTGAAGCAGGACCTGGAAATGGCGTTAGTCTGGATAGCCAACTTGTTCTGGGGGACCTTCTGCCTTCCCAGCTCTGGGGTCATGGGCAGCCTCCTCTCTCCCAGCATCTGTGGGTGCGGGGAGCCCACCTGTGATCCTCAAGCTTGCATAGCTTTAGTCAGAGCCATCCTCCTGCCCAGGCTCATGGGTTCATGCTGGCTTTCTTTGGTAGAAGGGGATTCACTCATGTACTGCACCCAGACTCCAGATCAGTTAACACTTAGAGCTCTTGTCTCTGGTTATTTGTAGCACAGACTAAGCTCCCTCTCTTTAGGTGGTTTTAGCCCAGAAACACTTCAAAAATAACACAGAGAAGAAGTTGCTGGTCTGAATTTTTTTCCCCAGTCATCTCCCCTGTCTCTGTTCCTGTCTATCTCTCTGCTGGAGCAGCGCTGAGCTCAATGTCCTCGCATGTGCTGCATAGATTTAGCAGTAGAGCTGCAGTCCCTCCCACAGGTCTCACTCAAGCTCCGGACTTTCCTTCTCTTAGCGGCCTCCTCTGTCTGAGGGGTCATCGTGTCTCAAGGAATTTGGTGGAACTTTTCTGTTGCTTCTCAGCTGGGCTCACCAGTTCTCCATTTAAAAGACCACACAGCACAGTGAAAACTCTCTCTGACCATCAGAATCTAGCTCTCTCCTCCTCATGCAAGTTCATTCTCTCCCTCCACCCAGGGATGCCAGGGATCAAACTCAGGGCGACCAGATTTGACTGCAAGCACTTTTACCCCTACGCCCTCTTGCCAGTGTTCAGGACGTATTCCTCACCTTCTGTAACTGTCACGATGCATGTGTGATCATGCCTGCAGATGTCACGTGTCATCCTTTATGGCCCCTCACTAGCTTTTGAGGCAGGGCCTCACACTGAACCTTAACCTCACTGACTGGCTGAGACTGGCCAGCCACTAAGCTCTTCAGGTCAACTTCTGTCAGCCTCCGCAGTGCTAAGGATACAGATGTGCCCCACCACACATTTTATGAAGGTGCCGAGGGTATTCCTCAGGGTCCTGCATCCCTCCACAGACAGCACAGTGCTGTCTGAGCCGTCTCCCAGACCCAAGTCACATTTGAAAAGGTCAGAGACCTTGGACTAGACTGTTAACCTCAGTGTCACAGCTTTTGCATAAATCTGCTCTTTGAGAATATCAAGTTGAGGGGTTGGGGATTTAGCTCAGTGGTAGAGCGCTTGCCTAGCAAGCGCAAGGCCCTGGGTTCGGTCCTCAGCTCCGGGAAAAAAAATCAAGAATATCAAGTTTAACAGATAGACCCTTGACTGACTTTATCCATTTTAGGGGGCAGAAACTGGTAATAAAAAAATCTGAAATTATAAATCAGGCCAGGTGGTTTGTGCTTCTGTACTGACAGACCAGGAATTCAAGGTCATTCTCAGTTACCTAGAAGTTTGAGGCCAGCCTGGCTACATAAAATCCTGCCATTAAAAAAAAAATTCTGAGGTGCCAGCACACCTTTAATCCCAGCACACAGGAGGCAGAGGCAGTAGATCTCCGTGAGTTCCAAGACAGCCTGGTCTACATAGTGAGTTCAAGGACAGCAAGACTACAAAGAGAGCTCTTGGTTCAACAAAACCTGAAATGCAAACATACATACATGAAAACCCAGAGTACATACATGCATGCATATATACATATATGCATACATACAGTCGTAATAATGAATAGAAATGGATAATAAACTAAAATAATCAAGATTATATATTGGAAAGAGCATCATATTGGAAAATCCTTGATTTTTATTTATATTTAAAACCACTGACTGTTGCTCTCGATTTCATTTACACACACGGAGCCACAGACAGACACACATACCACACACAGAAATACACACACACACACACACACACACACACACACACACACACACATACACACAGAGTCCTCTGCTTAGTCTAATCACTGAGAAGTATGAGGTCTGTTGTTCCCTGAATGGCTTGTGTATTCTCCATGATGGGGTTTGCTTTCCTCTGTTGGGCTTTGAAAATGAACCGTTTTCCTGTGCTACCTAATGAGAAAGAATCTTGAAAATCAGAGACCTGATTGGGTGTGGTGACACATGCCTTCGATCTAGCACTTGGCAGGCAGAAGCAGACAAACCTCTATGAATTTAAGGACAGCGTAATCTACACAGTGAGTCCCAGGCCATCCTGGACTACACATTGAGACCCTGTCTCAGAGATGGAGGTGGGTGCTGAGAGGTGGCTCAGTGGCTAAGACCACTTGCAGAGGACCCAGCTTCCCTTCCAGGTACCCCCATGATGGTCCACAGATATCTGTAACTCCAGTTCCAAGGGCATCCAGTGCTCACTTCTGACCTCTGAGGGCACTGGGTACATAATGTGGCACACCAACTTACATGCAGCAAAACAGCCACACGCATACAAAGAACCTGGGAAACAAAGTACAAGACCTTTTCTCCTTGAACATCCTTGTAAATCCCCAGTCACTTACTGCCCTGGAATCTTCATGTGGCCCCAGGGTCCCCGATAGCTCATAGAAACACATGGAGAGGTGACAGCTATCGTTGCAGTTGGAGACAAGCTCTGTCTTCTGCAGGCATTTGTACCCCATTCTTCCATTATCTTTCCAGTAAATGCCCAGGAGTGCAGTAAAAATGACATCTAGTCCACATGGTGTAGCAAACATCTGTGGAGCACCCACCTGCCGTAACACAGGGCTTGGTGCTGAGGAAGCCAGAAATGAACAAATGAGGGCCGAAGCGCTACAGTGGGAGGCACGTTTACAAGCGGCTGTTGTTTGTGTAGTGAACATTGTAATTCGGCTGTTAACAAAGCGCTAAAGGGAAATTGTGAAGCAGGAGACCCTTTCTGGGCCCGGAGCCAGCTGGATTGAGTCCAGACTTGGATTTGAGAACTTAGGCACTGTGTTCTTCCAGGGTACCTTGGAGCAGGAAGAACAGAGAAGTCAGCAGGAACCAGAATCCTTCAGACACATGAGGACAGGAACTGGGAAACAACCTCGAGGCCAAGTGTTTAGACCTCAGCTGTGTGGGGAGCTTTGCTGGGCGTTGTAATGTTGGCAGTATTGTTGCCCTTTCCCTATTAGATGCCAGTGGCGCCCCCAAACCCTACAATTTAAATATTCTAGCACATCTGCAGACAGATGAATGCCTCACAGCTGCAGGTGAGGCAGACTGCACCAGCTGATACCCTCTGATCTAAACCTGTGGTTTTCTACCTTGACTGCATTTTAAAATCATCTGCAAGCCAGGGCTGGAGAGATGGCTCAGCCATTAGAGGCTAAGCTCACAAAAAAAAAATAAGTAAATAAAATCTTGAACGAGCCAGGCATGGTGGTGTGTGCCTTTAATTGCAGCGCTTAGGAGGCAGTGGATCTCTGTGGATTTGTGTCCAGTCTGGTCTAGATAGCAATTTCCAGGACAGCCAGGTCTATATAGTGAGACCTTGTCTCAAAAAACAAGAAAAAAATTTTTAAACCATCTGTAGAACTTATCCTCAAGACCAGTTAAATCCAGTTTTCCAGGATGGCCTGAACATTATTTTGTTTTAAAAAGCTTTCTGTATGTCCAGTTTATTGTGGTTTCTATTTTTTGAGACAGACTCTTACCATGTAGCCTAGGCTGGCCTCAAACTTTCAGTTCCCCTGCCTCAGTTTTCTGAGTACTGAAATGGAAGGTGTGTGCCAGTCGAGATTCCTGAGTAATCTTAGGGTACGGTCAGGTGTGAGTAGTCAGGGGGAATTATTGGTTGCGTAGAAGTCACCCTGCATCTGGGTGATCATCGTTAGTCTGACCAAGTAGTCACTCTGCTAGATGCTTTCCCCTCTGACAACAAAGGAAGTGAGTCTTGGGGGAAAGATGGTGATCACTGGACTTCTTCCCCACACTGCGAACTGCTGCCAGCCAGCCATCCTCTTATAAACAATAACAAAATCAGAATACACAGGCAGTGAAGAATGGAGATGTTCCCCATCCCCTTCTCTGCCTAACAGGTTCTGACCCTCTTCTACCCTCCTCAGAGCCTGGCCCAAACTACCTGCAAGCGGGGCTGCCGAGGGCTGTGCTGTGCAGGTAGACTCACTGGTGCTGGGGGACACTAGCTGTTGCGGCCACAGCTACATTTCCAAGCAGGAACTGAAACGCAAGGTGATTAAGTTTCACTGAGGGTGCTAAGTCAGCAGTAGGGACAGGACTTGAACCTGGGCCTCCCACCTCCAGTCAACCCTGTCGAGAGCACATTCACACTGCCTTACCTGTCACCTGGAACTTAACCTGATCAGTGTGGAGACTGGAAGAAAACAGACTCATGAGGATGGGATACATGTAGTTGGGTAATTTAAGGGATTTGAAGTTGGTATTTTGAGTAAATGAGTTTCCTTTCCTGGCTGGACTTTAGTAAACAACCTCTGTGTGAGATATAATGCTAAATATATCTGCTACCACTTACTGCCTCCAGTAAGCCTGTCTCCCAGCCTGGGAAGGAGACAGCTACTTTGTGAATCTGGGTCCTATTTTAATGTCAAAGTCCAGCTGCCTACAGCTCAGTGCCATTGTCATATGAGATTATAACTGGGTTGGAAGCCATTGTCACAGGTGGCTTTCTGGTGACTGTCCTGTAAATGATTCCTCTCCCACGAGGTTCATCTGTCAGCCCATCTCCCTGTCCTCAGTTAACAGACTCTGCATTCTGCCTAGTCCTTCATAGCTACTTTTCCTCTGCCTCTTTCTGTTTTAATATAACTACATTTTTGTATAGCCTAGGACATTGACAATCTTTAATAATACTCTCCAGCACATAAACTTGAAAATAGAGTGTTTATCATGCATAAAATATATTTTTTTATGAGATTAATGTTGCAGGGGATGGAAATGTTCTATGTCAAGGACCCTTGTGGGACCAAATCACTCAAGACCTAAGGAGTCTTTCAGAACAGTGCTTCATTCCGACATGGGTGACTTTGATTGTTCTAGCAAAGAATTACTGTGAGGATGCAGAACAAGCCTGGCCTGAGTCTCAGTTGGTAAAGTGCTTGCCTAGCGCACATGAAGGGTGCATTCATGGATTCAGACCCCACCACTGCATAAACTGGGCATGGTGGTGCATGCCTAACATCTCAGCACTCCAGAGGTGGAGGCAGGAGGATCAGAAATGCAAAGTCCTTGGTTACTCCATAGCTACATAGCAGGTTTGAAATTATCTCAAAAGAAGGTTGCAAAACAAAGAGATATTTATGCCTTTTCTTTTTGCTCCATTTTCTCACCTCTAGTGGGTGCTTATAATTTTCCATAGTTATAATGTAGTATAAATCACATTAAAACATAAGGCTTCTCTGCTTTGATTTTGATTTTCCTGCTCCTGGGCACTTAACTTCCCATGTTTCTCAGTCCATATACTCTAGGGAGCTAGCGCTCTCTCAGCTGAGAATGGGGCCGAGCTGTCCGAAGAGCAGGGATCCCTGCTCATGATGCTTCCTAACGTTCAGTCTGGCACAGACTTTTCATCAGGAGGGACTTTCCTTTCCACTAGACTTAGATCTTTGCCTTGTTTTTGTAGCTCTGGGAATCAAACCCAGGGCCTTAGGCATGCTAGACAAGTGCTCTGTCAGTGAGCTATAGCTCTAGGCCTAGATAGGGGTCTCTTGAGTGATGATTCTTGAGTTGTCAAAAGCAATCAGATAACAAAATTGTATCTAATAGAAAGCAGGCCTGAGACATAGCAAGAGTCTGAGTACTTACTCACGTACTTTTTTATTGTTTCACTGTTTTTAAGATTTATTTATTTTATGTACGAGTACGCTGTTGCTGTCTTCAGATGCACTAGAAGAGGGCATCAGATCCCATTACGAATGGTTGTGAGCCACCATGTGGTTGCTGGGAATTGAACTCAGGACCTCTGGAAGAGCAGTCAGTGCTCTTAACATCTAATCCATCTCTCCAGATGTACATATTTACTTATTATTTGGCTGTGTTTAAAGTTAAATGGGCAGGTAAATACTCCTTTCCCACCCTTTTTTCCTTCAGCCAATTTGAGTTCAATTTCTGGTACTTTAGATGAAAGCCCTTGATTGAGACGTTCTCTTTTATGATATTGCCACATACCCAGCAGCCCTCCATAGCAGTCAGCTTTCTCTAGGTTCTGCCACAGTAACAAATAGCCCCACATTTCAGTGTTTTACATCACAGGTTTACTGTTCATTCTTTCGTGCTGGGTGCTTGTCATTTGGGCTCTGTTGTAGATTTCATTTCATTCTAGGACCTCGGATGAAGGAGCGGTCCCCTTCCTTGGCTTCATAGGGGAAGAAAGCAAGGACTGAGCCATGCAGCGGTGCTCACTTCCCACTTGCTGATGCAAGTCATGTGACTAAGTCCAACCTCAGTGTCAGGAGTGACCCCTGCTTCCTGGAGGAGCTGAAAGCCGCCCGTGCAGCATAGAGCAAGGACGCCCAGTTCCCTCACAGGAAAAGGGGTGACAGTGAGGAGCAGCGCTGAGGTGTGGACTCGAGTGTGAGGAAGGTGCTTCTTCCCTGCCTTTCAGTGGCTGTGTTATACCATATCTTCTGCTGGCCTTACCCCTATTCAGAACCCAGCACCATCCTCTTGAAGCATATAGCATAAAGCTCTAACTCAACCAGGCGTCAGAGGCAACAAAATTATCAAAATAAGGAAACATTACAATTTTTTTTTCTCCAGCCAAAAAGTATTGCCCTGAGATCCAATCAGAGTCATTAGGAAAAAAGAAATAGCGAATTGAGCCAGGAACAAAGGGTCCACTGCCCTTCTGGTCTCTTGTCTCAGGGGAGAAAGCTTGTGAAAGACATCATTAAAACTGATGCCTTCAGTGAAGCCACTGTTGTGTTAGACAAGAAAAGGTTGCTTTGGGTAAAGTGTGTTTTTCAGCCAAATTCTATCTTTGGACAAAATAAATAAAAAAGAAGAAACCCCACCATACTTTGATGAT
Organism: Rattus norvegicus; assembly: GCF_021556685.1. Lineage (NCBI taxonomy): Eukaryota > Metazoa > Chordata > Mammalia > Rodentia > Muridae > Rattus > Rattus norvegicus. The sequence goes on from NC_141534.1 coordinate 186,166,213, forward strand.
GAAAGGTATCTTATGACCACAAACTGAGGTGAAAACAGAATCGTCTCTGTGGCATCTGAGGACAAGTCCCCGAGGCATGACCGTCTCTGCAAGGGAGCTAACAGCGGGACTGGGAGCACTGGAGCTTGGCCCGGGAAACCTCACACACTTGCTTCTAGTGCTCATAGCTACATGGTGGTTAGGTAGAAATTTGCTGTCATGTCCTCTTGATGGGAAAAAAAAAGCCTTTCAATTAATTTTGTCTTACAGAGAGTAATTCCTGTCTCTGTCATCACCTAGGCCCGAGTCTCAGGGATTAGTCTGCCATCTTCGCTCCTTGCTGTTTGACTTGTTTTCCGAGGGAGGCAGAAAGCGAAGCTGCTTTGGAGGCTTGGGCACCCTGATTAGTGTAAATCCTCAGAGTGGCCTCCTGTCACCAGAGGCTTGCTGTACAGGTGGCCGGTTTTCTAGGACTCATGGCACCATTTCCTCCCCTTCTTCCTGTTGCAGGGCTTGTCTGCATGAGCCAGCGTGGCAGACACATCTGGGCTCGGTGTCACTGCCATTTATGAGATGATTGATGTATTAATTGCCGTTGGCCGCTTCCAAGTTACTATACACTTAGTAACTTAAAACCATACACAGTTATGAATTTGGAGAATCCAGTTGTCAGATCAGTTCAGTGCCTTCTAGGGAAGAATCTCATCTTGATTTCCAAGCTTCTGCAGGCCAATCCTTTGCTTGTATCCTACTTCTACCCAGTAATTCACTTACCTTCTGCTCCTAAGTGCCCGTAGCACCGAGCCTTCTGGGGAGCCTGAGATCATCTCCCCGTCAAGGTCTTCAGCTCTGCAGCTGCAGTTCCCGTGCCATGAAAGGAGTTACATTCCGTGGTCTGGGGATTCAATGTAGAGATCTCTGTTGTTGTTGTTGTTTTATAAGACAAGTTTCTCTGTAGCTCTGGATGCCCTGGAACTTGGTCCACAGACCAGACTGGCCTTGAACTCACAGAGATTTACCTGCCCCTGCCTTCCAAGTGCTGCAGTTAAAGGAGAGCACGACTATTGCCTGGCTCTGATGCAGAGATCTCGAGGGCACAGTGCTGTAAGCTCCAGGATGGCAACGTGTGTTAGAGGCTGCAGAGGGAAGCTTTACTTTGGTTTGCAGTACAACCTTCCAGTCCATGGCCATCTGGTCTGTTGCTTTCGGCCTGTGGTTAGGCAGTGCTTCATAGCAGGAAAGTGTAGCTGAGCAAAACTGCTCATCTCAAAGACAGATGACTTCTCTTATATGCGGAATCTGGGCTTAAACATTCATACATAAACCACACACATACACACATGACACATGCCTAGTTTCTTGCTTATATGATAAAATCTCCTGGCAAAAGCAACGAAAAGGGTTGATACATTTCCAGAGGGACACAGTCCATCATGATTATTGTGACACTGTTTTGTGACAATCATTTCTGGGGTGACATGAGCAAACATCTACTTGCCACAGGCTACTGATGACAGATGAGAAAGACACCAAAGTATAGCTGGGTGACCGATGAGTTTTACTGGGGTTAGTTACAGGAGCAGAAATAACTCAAAGATAACTGTATCACCAAAGCCCACCTTAGTTAGCATGGGTAACCATTCACAAAGGCTGGAAAGCCAGAGCACACTGCACAGCCTGCAGGCTGGTCAAAGGGTTAGAGGTTGTCTCTCTCAAGGAAGCTCAATTGGTCTGAGCCTCCAGCTTGACTGGTCTCTGCTTCTTCCAGGCAACTTGGCTGAGTCTGAGCCTCTTCTAGGCACCTCAGTTGGTCTAAGAATGCCTCTCAGAAGTCCTTATTGTTCATATAGGTTTGGAGAGGGAAGGTCTTAGTATATCTAGTCAGTTTCAGGAACTTCCTGAAGCCATTGAGTTGTTTACTTCATGAGCTTAAGGAGCATTAGTGCAGGCTATTCGCCTTAGAATAGCCAGTGTCTTAACTAACTGTCCTTAATGGAGGATTTTATCTCAGGGAAAACTTGTACACAACATGGGGAGGACAGCTGCCTACAGTAGCAGGAAGCTGGCTGCTCACATTGTAGTCATACGCAGGAAGCAGAGCAACAAACAGAAAGCAGAACCTGGCTATAAAGTCACCCCTAGTGATAATCTTCATTCAGCAAGATACACTGTCCTAAAGAGTCCATGGCTTTCTCAGATGGGGTCACCACCAGGGGACCAGGTGCTCAAACATATGAGCCTACAGCTTGTATTTTTACCAAAGTACCATGAAAGCAGAAAAGGGACTCTGGGGCTGGAGGGGGACCAGTTATGGGAGGAAGGATGGATGGGGAAGTGAGGGGGTGGCAGCAAACTTGAATAGTGATATATGCAAGAACATGTCACAATGAAGCTTATTTTGACACTAATTTAAAAATACATATATATATATATATATGTACACACACACACACACACACACACACACACACACATCCCCCCACTCTTCTCATGGCCAGGGAGAGAGAGAGACAGAGACAGAGACAGAGAGAGACAGAGACAGAGACAGAGACAGAGAGAGACAGAGACAGAGACAGAGACAGACAAACTGACTGAGTTTTCACAACCCGGGGAAGTTAGGGATGGATCATGTGTTAGTGGAGGTGATATCTGCATGGAGGCCTTGGCGTGCAAGCTCCCCTCTGAGTTTGGTGTAACTATTGCTAACTTAAATCTGCAGCTGGAATATTCTATGGGAAACCACGGGGTGGGGGGGGGACCTTGGGAGGCAGAGCTATTAACACTGCCTTGTGGAGGTGGAGACTAGCAGGGCTCATGAAGTTCCGCCCTCCCCAATGTTACATGTGAAGTGAAAACAATGGGCTTCTTCATCAGTGCAGCTTTCCATGAGTCACCAGGGTTGGGGTGGAACCTTCTGCCTTCAAATCACCCACACTCCTGTAAATGACCCTAATAAACCAATTGGTTCATCCAGCTTGACTAATGGGATTCTTTCTTTGCTCTGCTGACTTTCTAGGATAAGTCATGTGACAGGTTGATGTTACTGAATCCCTCTTCCATCTGGGAAGACCCCTTTAGTACATTTTAGTCAAATTCTGTGACTTACTGCATTCTGCTTTGGAGTGTGTGTGCGTGTGCATGTGTGTGATCGTATGCATATGCTGTGTGCATATATGTGTGTTTGGGTGCATGTGTGCTATGGTGCCTATATGGAGGTCAGAAGACGACTTTTACTGGTTCTTGTTTTTCCCCTTAGTTGAGGCTCTCTTGGCTGGTTGCTACCATGTATGCCAGGCCAGCTGGCCTGATGTTTCCAGGGATTCTCATCTTTTCCCATCTCAACATAGGACACTGGGATTACAGTTGTGTGTCCCTGTGCCCAGACTCACACAGGTACAGAGTAAAGTCTTCCTGAATGAATGGCAAGTGGCTTACCTATTGAGCGATCTCCCCAGACCTCATCTGTTTATTAAATGGTTTACTTTCTCTCCTTGGCTCCATCCTGTTTAATTTTAAATTCTAAGTCTCTAGTCTCTTAGTAGTATAAAACTTACCTTTCCTCTCTTGCCCCAGCTCCTGCCTCAATTGTCCATAATTAACCTTGAATAGAGGACTGGGGAGGTTAGCTGCCGACTTTCTCTAATCTCAGTCTAATTATGAGTCTGGCAGTGGCTCTGGCGGGGTCTGTAGTGCTTATGGTTGACTTGATCACAGTGGCAGACACTGAGAGCTTCCTGTCGCTTTACAGATGTGTCATAATGCTGAAGCACTGTTTAACCTTGAGGCCTCCTTAGGGTGCAGTAGCTGACCAACCACATTAGTTTTAATTACATCACCTGTTTTAAAAGCACAGGAATCACAATATCATCAGCTTTGCTTTCTCGAGTTTTGGTACCTCTATTCTAACGTAAGTGGCCCACCGTAATCCTTTATACAGAATCTGTGTTTTTAAAATTACTATTCTGGGTAAGAATAGAAATTGACAGGTAGAAAGAGGTCCGAGGCATTTTAAAAAGAAAAGTGACGATCTGACTGGAGTACAGCTCAGTGGGAGAGCATTTTTAACAAGCATAAGGCTATAGGTTCAATACTTAGTGACATCAGCTACTTCTGGTGGTTTGGAAGGGGTTGGAAGGCAAGAGCCTGAAACCCTCCCAGACACCCAGGCTTGAGCTCACCCTTGGAAGTCTGAACAGGTGGCCAGTTGTTAAGTTTCCCTGAGCCACATTAGAAAAACGGTGTAGTTAATTACAAGTGAGCTAAATAACATCACAATTGGGTGCACTTTACTTTAAAAAATCAAATCTTTCAGCCTTGGTCTTTAAGAAGCTGTTCAGTAGGCTGTTTTCTGGGCTCACAGCTTCAGTGATGAGGTTTTCTGAGCAGCCCAGCTGTGACCCCAGTACTGTGGAGGTGAGCACAGCACTCCAGTTACTCACTGGCCGGCCAGCCAGCCAGCCAAGTAGAATCAGTGGGCTGCAGGTATGTTTTGAGTGGAGTCCAATTAAGGAAGACGTCTGACATCATCGTGGCCTCTGCACTTACCCGCACAGTGCACCCCTTGCCCCAGGATGTAAATGTCCAGTAAAGCGTGTAGAAGAATAAGGCGGGTAATGTAGAGGGCCACATCCCTAGCCGGATACAGTCGGTGGATGGCATCCAATCCTAGGCCATTAAAAGACTATGATGATTGATGCAAGTTTGGCCCGTGCCATCTTCAGAAATAGATTCTATCTGGATCATTCTTGCTTTTATGTTCCAAGAAAACAGCTCATCTTTTACCTAATGAAAGGAGGGTAAATTTAATCTAAAATCTAATGTTTAATCCCAGGCAAGCTTCCTTTCTTTCTGCCTGTCTCTGAAATTCTTATACCTGGGTAGAGAAATGGATGAGGGCTTCCTTCCTAGATCTTTTTGATGTGTGTCTGTGTCTGTGTGTCTGTGTGTCTCTGTGTGTGCACACACAGGTACATGGACCTGTGCTCCTAAGGACAGGAAGAGAATGTCACATCCCCCAAAGATTGGCTCAGGACAATGGGCTTGATGCAATGGTGGGACTTGAACCGTGTTTTTGTGATTGTTCAATAAATAGTCCTGATCCCTGAGCCATCTCTCTGACCCTGTTCTCTCTGCCTAGTTCGTAAGCATGCAGCATCTTCTTTCTGCCTACAAACCTTTTACTTCACAGCCAAAAGGGGGTGGAATGGGAAAGCTTGTGAATAAAATTTTAAATCTACAAGACACATACACTGTCAGGAAAACTAGTTTCTGCTCCTCTCAAGATTACAGCATTGATTCTTAGGGTGCAAATACATTTAATTTCCAGTTAAAAGAGAAAGGGGGCAGTCATACTGATCACCGTTGCTAATAAGGCAAGTCGTCTAGGAGACAACTCAGCAATAGAATGTCTGCTCTGGGAATGCCCAGCCTCAGCCCTGAGGGGCCTCTCTACAGCAGCCTCCTCCTGTGATGGACACATTCATCTCTTTTGCCCCTAGGGTCCTGGTGATGAGGCTTGCCCCTTTATTTTTTATCTGACCCGAGGCCAGCTGCACTGATTCCAGGACAGGGAAGGACCTGGCTTGGCATCTGTCCCTTCAAGCTGTCCCGCTGAAGCAAACAATTCCCAGGCGCTTCCCTGCAAGAGTAGATCCTTTTCATTCTGCCTGATACACGCTGGCTGTCTTGCACTTACTCTTGTTAGGCAATGAGACAGCACTGTATTATTTAGCCATGAAAGCCGGGACATCACTAAAGGCGGCCTCATGTTACTGCCTCACAGACATATTAGACATCTCATTTTGCCTTTTGCACATGTCATTGAGATGCAAAATGGCCCCAGGTCTCTCTACTGGCAGAGGCCCTTTGCTGGGCTGGGGCTGGCCCCAGTGTCCTCAGCTTTGCAGTAAGTGGTCCTTCCTCTGGTCCCCAACAGGGACGCAGCTGCTTTGACATTCTCCACATCAGAACTGAGACGCATACCCATATCAGGGAAGGTTGCCCCCGAAGAGAAGGACCCCATCAAATCTCCCTTCAGATGCTGGCCACAGAGTCTGCTTTGTTAGAGCGTCCTCACATAGAACTTTGCTGAGGAGATGGGCATAGATGACAATCCGCTACATTGTGGCTGTAAGGTCAAGGAAGGAGTTTTGTGATTGTGGCTTCCCTACTTTTTTTTTTTAAACTCCTAGGCAAATGGCCATGCCGTCCTCTGCTTTGTTATCCAACAGTGCTAGACGCCACCTTCCATGTTAGCTGCCTCTCCCCTTCTCTGATCGCTGCTTCTGGGCAGCTTGCACTCTCAGTAGGAAGTAGTCAGTGACCTTGAATGAGTTCCCTTTGTCACACTCTCCTTCTCCTCATCCTCCCCCTCTCGCATCTCAGCCTCCTCAGAAAGACAAGGTCACAGTAGCCCATTGTTTTCAGTTGCGAGCATTTGGTGAAGCCATGTGCCACACAACAGTCAGCCCACGGCCAGACCATGTTGGAGTTTCAGTCTGAAATATACCTACCTGTTCATATGTGAATATTAGATGCCACTCGTGGTGCTGTTTGAAAGGTTTTGGAAACTTTAGGAGTCAGGCTTGGCTAATGAGGGTAGCTGGAGAGGGACTTGGAAAATCTTACTTGCCCCTGGCTTCATTCTAGTTTTCTGTTTCCTCGACAGCTTAGATGTGAGCGCTCTCCACTGCACACTCATGTGGCCATGGACTTCACCTTGAAGAACTGAAATCCCTCTGGAACCATGAGTCAAAATTGGCCCTCCCTCCCTTAAATCGTTTCTGTAGGATATCTGATCACAGTGGCCTGCCTTCATGGGTACTGAATGCCTACTGCATTCCTGTCTTGAACCAAGTGCTGTTACCAAGAGGAGCAAACATGAGACCAGGCTGTGCTCTGGTGGCTTTAGGTTGTGTAGATTTGAACTTTCATCAGACAAGCACAGACTGGTTTCCAAATTGGGTCAAGGAATAGGAGGAATAATAGCTAGACCTCAACCTAATCAAAGGGTGTTTTAAGTAACATTTGGCCTAAGAGTGAATCAGGAGAAAAATGTGTACGGCCTTGACCAGCTCTCAGACATACTGGAACAAATTAAAGAAAAATGACCCCGTCTTAGGAGAAAGATGTCCTCTACACCGTGGCCCAGGGCTGAGAGAGCAGATCACAGGCTGGGATGTAAGGCCCTGCAACTCCTCTACTGGGTTCCCTTGAGAAGAGAGCTCCCTGTACAGCTATCCTGGCCCTCTCGAGATCTGGAGATGGCACTCATTCAGAGGAGCTGAAAGGCCAGGTTGGCTGGAACTTGGGAACAGGCCTGGTTAGGATGAGGCCAGAAGGTGCTCAGTAAATATCAATGGATGTTGGCACATTACTCTGTTGTTCTCTAAGATCGCTGCCACTGTACCAAGGTCTCTTTTGAAATGCCAAGGTGTCGGAGGCCACTTGATTTTAACTAGTGAGGGCAGCCACCTCAGGGATGTGAGGCGGTAGTGAGACATCACTGATTTCTAGCATATGGACAACGGAAGAAGGGATGGGCGAGACACCAAATGTAGAGAGCTGGGCACTCCAGGGGCAGGGCATTGCAGCCAGAAAAGCAGCTATTAGGCACGAAGGGGCAAAGCCAGAAGCAGCAAACAAACAAAAGGCTGTCTGGTGGGGCTAAAAGTGGAAAGTGAACATTAGGGGAAGGTTCTCACAAAGCAGTGTTTGCAGGGGCCGATTATCTCTACAGAAATGTCTACCTCATTTCTCCTTGGAGGGACGCCAGCCAGAAAGCCAGAGCTGGCTGCAACACTGCACCCCTAGACACGGTGTCAGCAAGCACAGTCTTCCTGTCTTTCATTTCTTCTATTTTGGAATAATCTAAAAGTATTTATTCACACAAACATACTGTACCAAGGCTCTCATTGCTTCGTCTCCCTTTCCCCCTCCTCTCCCTTCCTTCCTTCTCTTTCTCTTCTTTTTTGTTTTGGGGTTTGAACCCAAGGCCTTGTGCATGCTAGGCTGGCCAGCGCTCAACTGCTGAGGACTCTCCCACCCCCTGCCTCTACTCTCATTTTTGTTTGGAGAGGTTCATGTAGCCTCAAAGTTGCTATGTAGTCAAGGTTGACTTGAACTTATGATCTTCCCATTTCTGCCTCTTAAATGATAAGATTGCTGTGTAAGCTGCTGTGCTGTTTCACTCAGTGTAGAGGCACACACAGACCTCTGTGTCTTTTGCTTCAGGAAAGGATTGAGCTACCTAAATTCCCTTCCTCACGGTGTTGCAGAAAGAGCCTGTATTGTACTTAAGTTACAATGTCACCCACAGAGGCTGGCCTTCTGTCTCTTGTGCCATGTCCGTGTGGTCTTGTGTTGATAATATGTTTGTTGCATCTTTAGAACCAACATGTAACCTGAGTCCTTCAAAGGAAGAAAAGGCTAGCCCTGTTTTAAGAACACACACACTGAGGGGCTGGGGATTTAGCTCAGTGGTAGAGCGCTTACCTAGGAAGCGCAAGGCCCTGGGTTCGGTCCCCAGCTCCGGAAAAAAAAAAAAAAAAAAAAAAAAAGAACACACACACTGATTGGAGCCAGGGAAATGGCTCAGCTGGTCCAGTGTTTTGCTGTGCAAATGAGAGGATCCAAGTTCAGATCCCTAGAACCCATGTAAAAAGTCAGTGTCATAGCAGGTCACTCCCAGAGCTAGGTGTAGGGGCAAATATGATATTACCTGGTGTCCTCTGGCCAGCTGAACCAAGGAGAAAGGAGCTCCAAGTTCAATATAAGATCCTGTTTCAAAAAAACAGTGGACCATAGTAGGGGCAGACACTGGGTGTCAGCCTTTGTCTTCTACTTGTGGACACACAGGCACATACGTGCACACACACATAATATACTACACTACTGCACTTCAGAGAGAGAGAGAGAGAGAGAGAGAGAGAGAGAGAGAGAGAGAGGAGGAGAGGGAGAGAGGGAGAGACAGATGGGGTAGGGATAACAATTTTTAAAAATCCCAGGTCTTAGCAGGAAATGCTAACTCAACCATAAACTTTTCCATCAGAATTGACATTTTTGCCCTTAAGAATGGGGTTGGCAAGGCCCTCAATCAGGAAGACAGTTTCGTTGTCAAAGGTGTTAGCAGGATGAAGGATGGATTCTCACAAGCCTCTGACCATTTTATTGCTTTTCAGCCCGAGGCCTCCAATCCCTCTCTCCCTGCTACTGACAGAAGAAGAAGCAGCAGTCAGAATCCAGGCCTTCTGGAGAGCCTATCTGGTAAGGGGCACTGTGATTATGGAATTGAGCATAATGGGGACTTGTGACACGGTGGGCTAGGGAGAAACAGATAAATCAGAAGTTGAATGTCGCTCACATACAGACCCCAGCGATAGGACTCTCTGCAAGACGGGAATTTGGATTTTTTTTAAATCAAGACTTATTTTGCAATTATCATAAAAGACACATTTGAGGGTTGGGGCAATGGCTCAGTTGTGCCTGGTATACAAGCCAAGGTCCTTAGTTCGTATGTACAGAATCCCTGTAAAAGGCTAGGCAGGATGGCTGTGCCTGTGATCTCATTGGCCATCCAGTCTAGCTTAATGGATGAGATTCACTGTCAGTGAAAAGCCTTGTCTAAAAGAGGAAGGGGGGAGGAGGAAGGGGAGGGGGAGAGGAGGAAGAGGGGGAGGAGGAGGAGGCGAGCCATTGAGAAGACATGTGGCATCAACCTCAGGCCTACACACACGCTCATGCACGTATACAAATAACCTTCCAACTTTTAAAAGTTGAATTTGCCTGGCCTGTGCTACCCTAAAAATAATATTGCATGCCAGACATGATGGTACACACCTGTAATCCCAGCACTTGGGAGGCAGAGCCAGAAGGACCACAACTTCAAGCAAGACCAGCTTGGGGTGAGGAAGGAAGACAGACAGACAGACACCCTGCCTCAAAAAAAAATCACACAAACAAAAAGCAAAACACAGGCAAACCCATTGTTTTAGAAGAGTGAGAAAATTCAGATAAAACAAAGTACCAACCCATCGACAGTGTCTCTGTCCTTGCACCGACAGTGTCCCAACCCTTGCACTGACAGTGTCCCTGTCCTCACACCAACAGTGTCCCAGGCCTTGCACCAATAGTGTCCCAGCCCTTGCACTGACAGTGTCCCAGCCATTGTCATTGGTTGTGTGTCCTGTTCAATACATTTGAAACCTTAACATATGGAATAGCCTGAACAGGAGAAAATCACCTTTTGTTTTATAACTGGTCTTTTCAAACCACTTTCCTGTTTGAGACATTGAGATTATGTCAAGATTTCTATGATCACAGTCAGCATTGTGACACCCGTGGGTAGCCATGTTTGCTACTTTTTCTGGCCACTGGATGAAGGAAAATTCTTGCAGTAGATTTGTAGGTCAAAGGCGAGCACCTTAAGAGTTCCTGATCCATGCTCTTGTTCAGTATTTTCAGCAAAGTTGTGCTTTAGAAAATGTATTGCCAAAGACTTATCGGAGTGCCACGTGTCTTTGTGCTCAATAGTACACAGTCTCTCCAGTTGTCCGGTAATCAGAAAGTGACATTAGCAAGCTTCCAGGTGAAGGTACAGCCCCCATCCCAGAGGATGGTGCCCTTCCCACACCCGGGAGGCCATTGGCAGTACTGTTTAGATTCAACATCTTCCTAACTTTTAGTGCACAGTCAGCATCCAGTACGTCCAGCATAGTGCACGTGTCACTGCCATGTCCATTTCCAGAGCCTTCCATCGTTCTCAGGTGACACCTTCCACAGGAAGCACCAACTCCTCGTTGCCTTCTCCCCTCCCAGTTCCTAGCAACCACCAGCCTGTTCTGTGTTCATGGATCTCACTACTCTAAGAACTTCACTGTGATGGTGACTTCTCTGTGGACATCAGATTTCACATGTAGGAGTTCAGTAACCGAGGAGACACCTCTTGTACCTGCCATGGAGTATTTCTAGAAGTTTAGTTGAGATGGAAGGGCCAACCCTGAATGTGCACAGCACCATCTAATGGGCTGGGGTTCAGGACTGAGTAAAAAAGAGAAGGCAAATTCATCTCTCTCTGCTTCTTGACTGTGGGTGCAATGCTGCCAGCTGCCCCAAGCTCTTGCCACCATAACTTCCACAACACAATGAACTACACTTTCAAATCGTGAGCCAAAATAAGCTCTTCCTATTTGTGCTGCCTAGCTATGTGTCACCTTGACACAAGCTAGAGTTATCTGAAAGGAAGGAACTCAATTGAGGAAATGTCTCCATAGGATCTGGCTGTAAGGCACTTGCTTAACTAATGATTGATGGGAAGGGCCCAACCCACTGTGAGCAGTGCTATCCCTGGGCTGGTGGTCCTGGGTTCTTTAAGAAAGCAGGCTGAGCAAGCCATGGGGAGTTAAGCCAGCATTCAGCACTTCTCCATGAACTCTGTATTGACCCCTGCCTCCAGGTTCTGGCTGTGCTGGAGTTTCTGTCCTGACTTCCTTCAGTGATGGACTACAATGTGGAAGTGAGCCAGATAAACCATTTCCTCCCTGGGTTCCTTTGGTCATGGTGCTTCATAAGACAGAGCCTTATGTTGCTGTTGTCAGGTGTTTGTCCTGGCGACAAGAAAGTAATACACTCCGGTTTTGCATAAGGGGGCCAATGCAATTCCTGTTCTGAAGAGACTCACTTCACCCAGTACAGTGTCCCCAAGCTTCATTCACATGTAGAGTGTGTGTGTGTACACAGGGAGGCTAGAGGTCAGAGTCAGCTGTCTTCCTCCATTACTCTCCACTTTGGAGACGGTGTCACTCCCTGAACCTGCAGCTCACCATTTGGCTAGACTAGCCACTCAGCCAGCTCAGGGATTCTCTGGCCTCTGTCTCCCCAGCACTGGGATTGTTGGTGTGTGTGTCATCGTGATGAGCTTTTTATGTGCGTGCTGGGAACTCAGAAACTCCTGCTTGTGCAACAAGCACTTTACTTACTACCTCCCCATCCCTAGTTTTAACTCGGAGTTCAGCCAAACCAGAGGTCCTTCAGGGGAGGCAGTTTCTGTCACTTATAACCTAGAGTCCCAACATCACAGTTCTCAGTTTACGAAAGATGTCCGATGCCGCCACTTGCACATGAAAGCTTATTAAAACTGATCTTTCTCGTGCACGCACTCTCATTCTTTTCTCTTTCCTGAAACAGACTCTCACATAGCCCAGGATGGTCTCAAGCTCATTATGTAGCCAAGGATATGAAATGGCTCAGATCGCTTGTCTTCACTTGTGGGTGCTGGGATTGCATACGTGTCTCAACATACCTGACTTTGTATGGAGCTAGAGACCAAAATTCAGGCCTTTTTTAATGCTAGGCAGGCATTCTACCAACCAAGCTATGTCCTGCAGCCACACTATCTACATTTTAAAAGCATTTTTTACAGTTATTGCAAGTGTGAATGTGTGTCCGAGTGCGCACATGTACCTTGTGTACACATATGTGCCGTGGCAACCGTGTGATGGCCAGAAGACAGTGTTTAGGAGCTTGTTTGTTCCTTTCACCTTGCGGGTTTGGGGGATGGATCTGAAGTCGTTGGCTTGGTGGCGAGTGTTAGTTATACATACCCAATTATGGAAAACTAAATGGCGCAGGTCACTCGTTGGTATTTAGCCTCCTAGAATGTTTTTATTCTTATGGGAAATTTTACTTTGTTTTTACAGTTAGGTGTGCTACATGCTCTGTGCCCATGCTCTCCTCTTACCAGCAGATGATTTTCCTCGTCTGCACACAAACATGCCACCCCACAAATGCTGATAGTTCCACGATATGCACCTATGTTTCATTTCTGTGAATAACTTGAACTAGAATCTGCTGAACTGTAAGCAATTCAACGTTCTATTTTTGTCTACTTTGTAAGTTTTGATTTTATGCAGAATATCCTTGCTCATGTGTCTACACACTTGTCTGATATTTATTTGTCTGAAAGGTTAATTACTGGTGGTGGATGGAATTCATAGCTTAAGAATCTTTTTTTGCGAAATTACCCTACAGAGGCTACAGTCTACTGTGCCTCAAGTTTTGATGGCTCAGTGGAAGGAGGAAGGCAGAGATGAGGAGAAAGCCTGAAGCATGCCTGGGGACAATAGAGTTCTAAGGACATCACGCTGAAGAATAAGGAGAGTGGGCCCTTGCAGTGTGTAGGGTGTGCACCATACAACTCTCAGGCTGATCATTCAGCTCCCCAGAGTGCTGAGCTCTGAGCCTTTGAGAAGCTTAGAAACTGGGGGTTGAGGCTGTTTGTTCCACTATTTTTTCCTTAACCTCACTGGCTTTGCCAGCCCCTAACCCTACGCTTATGACCCTCCCTTTTCTCAATAGCTGGGGGCCCACTGAGGGAGGGAAAGGCCATCTGTGTGATCTAGAAGTAACACTTTAGTCCAGAATCTGGATTTTCTTCCTGAAGCCATGTAGGATCTGAGATCCAATAAGGCATATACACAGCTAATACTCAACGGTGGAGAGATCATGAAATAAATACTGCGCATTTAGTCAATGCACAAGGATTCAGACACCGAAAGTGGTGAGATTGGCTCATTTGCCCCTGACCCCAGCCCCAGTGCTGTAATGCACTCTTGAAATCTTATAAATGAGTAACTGAATCCTCAAATCATCTTCAAGAATGAATAACGAACAAGTTTAATCCACTTTATTAGCCCTCCTCGGTGGTTTATGCGGGCACACAGCCATGAGCTTCTGTGGGGAGTTGCCCATGCATCAAGATCCTTGACCTTAGCAGCTGCCCCCATTAATCTTGCAGAGATGGCACTTGGGAAGAAGATACGGTAATATTTGGGTGGTATGCATTTACTCTGTATAAGTGCGTGTGTGTTGGCGGGGTGGGGGGATTCATTTTATCAAAGGCATGTGTGACCCTGCTCTTCTGTAAGCTTTGCAATGAGAGAAACTGAAGGGGCTGTTAGGATGACAGCCCCCATGCAGGCTGGACCCCAGGCATGAGTTCCAGGTTTATCCGAGGGTCCTGTAGAGAAGACGGAATCTCCTTGTGACAGCTGACATCTGTCAGCAGGTGCGCAGATCCTGTGTCCCAAAGTCAGACGTGGGATTGTGCAGAAGGAATGCTAACACAGGGAGGCATGGGTGCTTGTGTCAGGTTACAGCTGGTCCCCTCTGGTCCGACACAGAGAAGCGTGTGGCTACTTCTCGGAAGCTTCAGTTGCTGGCCGTGCTCTTTGTGACTTGAAGAGCAATTTTGACCCCAGCTTGCTGGTGAAATCGAATTCCTAGGATGGATTTCTCCTCAGTGAATCCATGTGTCCTTTGCCGACTTCTGGGTGTGGTTTCGATGCATCTGACTAACACACACCTTCCCCATGACCAGACTCACTCACAGATATCTTTCTTTAGGTCATCACATACATAGCTGTTGAAATGACATATTTGAGTTTCTATAGATAGCCATGATATCATTAGCTATAGTGTTATTGTGGTTGTTGGTTCTGTTTTCCTTAGTATGGCACCACCCTGCCTGCTGTTGGGCTCTGGGATTACCAGCATGGATGACCACACCTGACTCTAGTCTCAGTCTTTGTTGTTGTTGAGGACCTGGGGATGTATCCCAATGTCACTAGCTTAGCTGCAGGGTTCAGTCCCCAGAAATGCAGGAGTACGGAAAATATCACCTGTTGGGCAGAGAAGTTGTCTGGATGATAAAGCTAATCTGTCAGCACTGTGGACAGCGGTATGGATGGCCTTTAAAAACTTGTCTTTAGTCTGGGTCTTGTAGCTCAAGTTAGCCTAGAAGTCTCTCTATAGCCAAGAACGGCTGAACTGATGATCTTCTGGCCTTTTCCTCCCGAGTGTTGGGATTATAGGATGTGCTACCACGCCCACTTTATGCAGTGCTGGGGGTGGAGCCCAGGGCTTTCCCACATGGGAGGAAGCACTCTGCTAATGGAGCTTTTGCCCCAGCCCTCGTCTTCATTTTAATTAATTAATTAGCTAGTTAATCAGGTTTTTTTGAGACAGTGTTTCTCTTTGTGTAGTCTGGCGATCCTGGAACTAGCTCTGTAGACCAGGCTAGCCTTGTGCTCACAGAGAGCTACCTGCCTCTGCCTCTCAAGTGCTGGGATTAAAGGCCACCACCACCCAGTCCATTTTTATTTTTTAAATTAAAAACATTTTTTCGTGCTTTTGTGAGAGCTTATATGTTAGTCATGTGGAGGTCAGAAGACAATTGGGGGAGTTGATTCTCTGTTTCCACAGTGTAAGTCCCAATGACAGACTTGGCTTGTTGGGCATGGTGGCAGGTGAGCCATCTCACCAGTCCCTTGTTTTTGTTTTTTAAGACAGAATCTCACTCTGTAACCCAAGCAGGCCTCAAACATGTACATCCTCCTGGTTGGCCTCCTGAGTGCTAGGATTACAACCATGTCACCACGTGTGGCTGAAATTCATGTTTGAACATTTTATAACATATTTCCAAGGTTAAGGCTGTCTATGTAAGTCTCACTAAGCAAGTGGAAGAAAACCTGGAACTTCTCTGCCATGTGGAGAGACACAGGACGGTGCAGACACAGATGCTTCCGTTGGCAGCAGCAGTCCCGAGGGTGGCCTTTCCCACAGCCCACTCAGATGGACGCCTCACACCTCACCGGCTTGTGGCTTCCTTTACTCTTTGTTCCATGTGACAAACCTGCACAGAGGTGCTTTTCAAGAACAGAGCTGAGGGAGGGGTGTAGAAAGATCTCGATGCCGTGCCGTGAGGACCCAGAAGATGCTGTGACAAGAACAAGAATATCAAGAATAGGTGTTCGTGGTCGAGGGTGGGTGTGGAAACTCCTCTGAATGAACCTCCTCCTGCTGGGAGGAGGGAGGCTTACATGACTCACTTGTAGCCTCTCCTTGAGTCAAGATGAGCAAGTGAAGGACTCTGTGAGTAAAGTACCTTCCAGGCAAGCACAAGGACCTGGGTCCAGATCCCTGTCACCCATGTAAGAAAGTGGGCATCGGATGGTAATGCATACATACATGCATTTCCAAAGCTAGGGGTGTGGAGCAGAAAGATTCTCAGAGCTCTCTGGCCAGCCTGACCAAACTGGTAAGTTCCAGGCTCAGTGAGATGGGTGGACATTGACGGAGGAAGATACCCAATGCTGACTTCTGGCTGGTCTTCACACCTACATATGTTCAGGCACACACACACACACACACACACACACACACACACACACACACACACAATGTGAACATCACCATTCCTGGAAAATAAACACCCTTCTAAGTGTATATTTCCCATCTTTGCTCATGTGAACTTTCATATATATAATTCTGCAGTTTATAAGTAAAGGATGCATTTACTTTCCTGGGCCAGTAAGAGAGTTCGGTGGTTAAAAGCACTTGTTCTACAAGCCTGGAACCTCCAGTGGAAGGAAAACCAGTTCCCAAAGTTGTCCTTTTACCTCCTGTGGGCTATGGCCAGTCCAGGGGTACCTTTCCAGGTCAGCGCACATCTGTACTGAACCTGGTTTTTGTTGATTGAATCAGGGTTCTACTGGACAGCTCAGGCTGGCCTGGAGGTCTTGATCATCCTGCCTCCACCCCTTAATTGCACACCTAGTTTATACTGGTGCCGGGAATTGAACCCCTGGTTTTATGCACACTGAGCAGTGCTCTGCATGCTGAGGCACATTCCAGTCCTCGTGCCTTCTCTCGATTGCCTGGCTTCTCTGTATTTCCGGTCTGCTCTTGTGCTTTCTGGAGCTTCCTTCCCTTCTAGAGAAGGTGTCCCGTGTCCCTGGTGCAGCTGCTTTAGGGAGGGCCTGGTGCATTTCCTCCCTTTGTGTTGCTTTTCAGCTTCTCTCCCTCTTCTTTCCTCTGGGGACAGTAACACGGCTAGGTGAACCCATATCACAAAAACAGCACTTCCTTTCTCATGCAGGGACCCAGGTGAGGATAGATAGCAGCCGACTCAGGGGCGGTAGGAAACAGCTTTGTGTGAGTCACACTTATCTGGCCAATTGGCGGTATGCTGCCTAGAATACTTATTTCAGACAATTGTTTTTATTTTATAATTGATTTGAAGTTATTTACATTTAAGTTTTCCCAGCTAATTTAAACTGGTATAGCAGAACAGTTTAGCAAGTGGACTCTACAGTCAGACGGTTCATTCACTAATAACCGTCCTTAGCCGGTAGGCGCTCTGCTTTAAACACTGCATGTCCTTTGGGAAATAAGACAAGATCCCTGCTTGCATTCCTAGGCTGTCAGTCGGCACAAACAAATAGTTAGTAGAGTGTGAAGAAATGATCCTCCTGTGGTGGTGTACACTTGTAATCACAAGAATGAGGCAGGGACTTACTGAGAGTTAAGGGCCATTCCATGAATCCTAGCACTTTGAAGGCCACCCTTAATCCTTGGAGAGTTCCAAGACAGCCCAAGACACAACACAGCTTGTCTTTAAAAGGGGACAAGGGTGCTGGGGCAGTAGCTTAGTTAGTAAAGTCATTATTGTGATGCATGAGGATCTGAGTTCAATCCATAAAACTCGTGGCAAAGGGCTGGGTGTGGTGACACCCCACTTATAATCCTAGCACTCAGGAAGTGGAGACAGATAGATGAGCTCTCTGGTCACCCTCCGTAGCCTGTTTGAATGAGTTTGAAGACAGTAAGAGACCCTGTCTCAAAAAGCAAGCAAGCAAGCAAATAAACAAGAAACAAAAATCAAAACAACAAATCCAGGAGGTTGTCCTCTTGACTCTCTACATACAAGTGCGTG
The DNA here is from genome assembly GCF_021556685.1 of Rattus norvegicus. Taxonomy (NCBI): domain Eukaryota; kingdom Metazoa; phylum Chordata; class Mammalia; order Rodentia; family Muridae; genus Rattus; species Rattus norvegicus. Next base: position 186,183,962 of record NC_141534.1, read on the forward strand.
TACATATGCATGAACACACACACACACACACACACACACACACACACATACACACACACACACACACTACAGTAGAGATGCATGGGGTGTAGTTCAATGATAGTGCAGGTGCTTAGCTCAATGCCCTGGGTTTCATCTCAAGCATCCTGACCCCCCCCCAAAGAAAAGTTTATCAGCTACTGTCAAAATAATACCACTTGGGGCTGGAGAGATGGCTCAGTGGTTAAGAGCACTGACTGCTCTTCCCGAGGTCCTGAGTTCAAATCCCAGCAACCACATGGTGGCTCACAACCATCTGTAATGAAATCTGATGCCCTCTTCTGGTGTGTCTGAAGACAGCTACAGTGTACTTATATATAATAAATAAAATAAAAATAAATTAAAAAAATAATACCACTTAATAAATCATCCGGACCCCTTGGCCTACAAAGTGAGTCTCATCTCACTCGTAGTAATCAGGCAGGTTGCAACAAATTTAGACTGTAACACAAACTCTAGAGATTATGTTCTATTCAATTTTGTTCTAGAGCCTTCTGAGATCAGCAGTTTACTAGGGGCATGTGCTTTTCATAGCAGAGTTTGAAAGCTTCAGAGGGGAAGAACAAAATACACACCATGTGTCCTGGCTAGTTTTATGTCAACTTGATATAAGCTAGCATCATCTGAAAGGAAGGAACCTCAATTGAGAAAAATGTCTCCCTAATATCAGCTGTAGTCCATTTTCTTAATTGGTGATTAATGGGGGAAAGCCCAGCCCATTGTGGGTGGGGCCATCCCTGGCTGGTGGCCCTGGGTTCTCTTAAGAACGCTGAGCAAGCCTTGAACCAGCTGGTAAACAGCTTCGCTCCATGACTGTTGCATCAGCTCCTGCCTCCAGGTTCCCAGCACTGCTTGACTTCCTGTCCTGACTCCCTCCGATGATGAACAGAGATGAGGAAGTGTAAACCAAATAAACCCTCCCTCCCCACATTGCTCTGGTCATGGCGTTCCATTGCAGCATTAGTAACCTTGACTAAGGAACCAAGGATCCCAGGGCCTAGGCTCATCTCAAGGTCAAACCTAGCAGCTAGGAGAGAATCAGAACCCTGCTGAGTAGTTACTTTGCTGCAAAGTACCACAGACAGAAGAGAGCAAATGAGAGGGCCAGAGAATAAGGGAGGCGACTCCTGCAGGTGACAGGATGGTTGAGGAGGCCACTCTGAGAGGCTGTAGTTTGAGCAGAGACCCAAAGCAAGCGTTGAAGCACAAAGAGGGGGAAAGTGCTCAGTGTAGGTTATGTGAGTGAGCTGGGATGAGTGGTCCAGGAGATGAAGAATTATTCAAAGAACAGACCCCCTAGTATTAAATGTCATTAGGCTGACAGAACTTGGGGTTTTATGATTTGGGTATAGGAGTCTCATAATCTCACTGACTTCTTGAGGAGAGTGGTAGCCTCCAGATGCAGTGCCCCCCCTCCAAATCCCTGTCTCTAGGGTTTGTATATGTACTGTGCACATGCACATGATGTGCAACCATGCAGAGGCCCATTTCCTGACCTGGAACTAGCCACATAGGCTAGGCTGGCTGGCTTGCAAGCCTAGAGACCCTCTTGTCTCTGCCTCTCCGGCACTGGAGGCATAAGTACTTGCCACTGTGCCCACTTTCTGTGTGGGTTCTAGGTATGAAACTGGGGTCTTACCATCTAAGCCATCTCCGTAGTCCACACCCACTAGGATCTACACATCTACGGAGACCTTTACTGTATTATACCACAGAAGGTATGTGTGACCCTCATAGTCCCACAGAAATATCTTAACCTAATCTTGAGGCTGGGTAGTGATGACACATTCCTTTAATCCCAGCACTTGGGAGGCAAGCAGATCTCTAGAATTTGAGGCCAGCCTGGTTCACGGAGTGAGTTCCAGGCCAGTCAGGGCTCCACAGAGAAACCCTGTCTCTCTCTCTCTCTCTCTCTCTCTCTCTCTCTCTCTCTCTCACACACACACACACACACACACACACACACACACACACACACACACACTCACACACACCATATAACGGCAGCATCAGCAGCAACCACCCAACAGTGCCCACTATTATTTCTGTGGCAGAAAAGGAGAAGCCATGTGGCGATGTTGCCTTCTTGCCATCAGCTTGTAGTCTACACCAGTTGAGTCTTCACCTGGGGCTGGGGCTGGTTGGAAGGCAGGGGGCCTTAAGCACCACTCCAGATCTCCTGAGTCCAAAGTGACCTCTGTGGTTCTCTATTATGTGGTTTTTGTTATGCGTAATAATGGCTGTCATCATGACATTTTAACACATGTCCATAAAGTATTTTGTTCCCATGCATGACCCATTACACTCTTGTCCCCTCCCACCTCTCCCACCTGATTCCTTTTCTCTTCCCACCTCTGCCCCTTCGATTTTCCCCTCCCTGCTCCCTTCATGTGATCCTGTGAGTTTCATAAGGGCTGCTTCCAGCAGCATAGACACTTTACCTACCAGTGGCCACACCACTGAGGAAAATGTCTCTCCCTCCCTAGCAACTATTGACTGCTTACAGACCTTTAGGGAACCCCTCCCACCAGCTACACAGTTTTATTTTTTGAGGCTATGCTCAGTAGGTAGTCAAAGCTGGCCTTGAACTTGTGGACCTCATTCCCATGCCTCCCAAACACTGGAATTAGAGGACAACATTATTATTCCCAGCACGCATACACACAAGTCTGTTTCTTAACACAGAAAGAACAGCTTGGGTAAAGAGGTTTACTTCTTAGCTTGCCAGCCTTTCACTATTTCAATTATTCAGTTTCTTCTCCATTCCTGAAAAATAGAGTCAACAATTGTACTCGTACCATCCCCCACCTCTCATCCCCACCTCTCACCCCACCGTATCCTGTTAGCTGTGAGGGTGTAGCTTTGTTGAAAGCTGTGACCAAGCATTTACTCCTAGAAGAATACATTCCTGGTTGTGTCTTGATGGTAGTCCTTAAGTACTTGGTTTCTGTTCTTTTGTTTTTTGTTGGATTTTTTTTTCCTGCCTGAAAAAAGCCTGTTATTTTTCAAAACATTCTTTTGCTCAGGATAGAAACTTCTGCCTGTGCCCAGCAGGACTCTGGTGCCCCAGAAAGAAAGCACCCAGTTGCCGTGGTCCCCATTCAGGCCTCTTTCTTGGGGCAATGTCTGGCCACTCAGCAGGCTGAAATAGGCCACAGTACTATAAATAGGGGCCTTAGGCCGCTCTGGGATCAGGTCTCAGGCTAGGTTCCCCCTCCCCCTTCCCTCTCCAGTCCCTTCAGTCATTTAAATAAAACTACAAGTGCGTTTTCAGGTATCAGTGCCCCCAAAGCTTGTCATCTTTGACAGGCTGTGAGAAGCTCCTTTCTGTCTTGTAGGATCAACTCCAGTATGAGATGAACCCCAAATGACCTAGGATTTGCATACAAGCCAATGTGGTGGGTTGGTGCTGTCATGAGTGCAGTGGGCTGGTGCTGTCATGAGTGCAGTGGGCTGGTGCTGTCATGAGTGCAGTGGGCTGGTGCTGTCATGAGTGCAGTGGGCTGGTGCTGTCATGAGTACAGTGGGCTGGCAGTGCCATCAGTGCAGTGGGCTGGCAGTGCCATCAGTGCAGTGGGCTGGTGCTGTCATGAGTACAGTGGGCTGGCAGTGCCATCAGTGCAGTGGGCTGGTGCTGTCATGAGTGCAGTGGGCTGGTGCTGTCATGAGTGCAGTGGGCTGGTGCTGTCATGAGTGCAGTGGGCTGGTGCTGTCATGAGTGCAGTGGGCTGGTGCTGTCATGAGTGCAGTGGGCTGGTGCTGTCATGAGTGCAGTGGGCTGGTGCTGTCATGAGTGCAGTGGGCTGGTGCTGTCATGAGTACAGTGGGCTGGCAGTGCCATCAGTGCAGTGGGCTGGTGCTGTCATGAGTGCAGTGGGCTGGTGCTGTCATGAGTTCAGTGGGCTGGTGCTGTCATCAGTGAAGTGGGTTGGCAGTGTCATCAATGCAGTGGGTTGGTGTTGAAATTCGGGCCTCACAAGCCTAATGCTGTTCTACCTCCTTTGCTGTGTGGCCTTGGATTGGCATTGAGCTTCTCCAAGCCTCACTCTCCTCATCTACAAACTGTAGCTAGCAATAAGACAGAATTCTCGTTCCTCTTTGAGAACCCTGACTTTCAAACTTGACCATATATTAGAACACCCTGAAGTCGCTACTTCAGTCAGGAATAGCATGGCAACACTGGAGCAGGTCTTCACTGTTGCTTGGGTTCAAGTTCTGGGCTATAATACATACTGGTTTCAGGGCATTATTTGCCTGATGGAGGCTCAGTTTCTTCTTTGAAAAGGGTGAAAATACTGCCCACCTCACAGATTTCTTCTGAGAATTAATAGTGTGCACATAGCTCCTAAAACAATGGTCACAGGTCCCACAGTAGAAACCCTCCAGAACTGTCAGCTAAGTGTGGACGAGAGGGAAGGGCTCAGAGCGTGCTGTGTGACAGGGTCCTTGGCACAGCACACTGGCGTAATTTACCCTGTAACTCACTGAGAGGTTCATCAAATACCTCAAATGCCTTTGCATTCAGATTCATCCCTAATCCTCTGGACATTCAGTTATCAAGAGAAGCTGGATGAACTTCGTCTGAACTGTCATCATTGAGAAGTGGGGGAAATTCCATTTCTTTCTTGTATGTGCTGCGACTTGTCCCTGGGGGGCAGCGGGGGGACTTCAGTACAAAAGTAGGTGTAGCTTCCTGGGAGAGGGCCTTCTCAGATCCGGGCATTGCAAAGACTACCTCAGGAAAGGCAGCTGGTGCTGGTGAGTCACCCAGATCCTGATTTCCTGATCACGGGCTAGCAGCCCGAGTGCTCCCTTGACTCACACTGGAAGGATTTGCAGTAATCAGCGTGGTATTTGTGTAGGAACTGAAACAACCGAGCAGCACAGATGTGCTAGGCAGGGCTTGTAACATTGAGCTCATTCCTAGCGTTCTCTTTCGGGGAAGCAGGGTGGCCCAGGCTTCAGCCCTTTGGAGTTACTTGGAGTCCTTCAGGTCTTGTTCTACCTCACTGGCATGCATTCGAACTCCAGGATGGGGGTCTATTTCAACAGAACCCAAATGACATCAGTGTCATTTGTTGAACTTAAAATCTGAGTGACAGTGGTTTTTTTTTTTTTTTTTTTTTAAAGACAAGAGTCCATATGACTCACCAAATTAGTCAGATTAGTGTGAGAGAGCTGGAAGAGGCAACAGAAGAAGCCGGGGGCTGGCGCTGTAACGCCCTCACAGGGGTCAAGACAGGTTGACAAACCATACCTGAAGGACAATATCCAGCCACTGTCCAATCCTTGGGTTTTATTCTTTGATAAATAATTTTTTTGTAGCACTCAAGATTGAATCTATGGCCACATACATGCAAAAGAAGTCCTCCACCCTTGAACAACAGCCCCAGTTCTCTTTTTACCTTCTTATTTTGAGTTAAAAAAAAAAACTCACTAAGTTGTCCACACTGGCCTTGAACTCGTGTCCCACCTGTTTTACTTTCTGTAGTAGTTGGGATTATAGGCCTGCCCCATTCAATCTGGCTACAAAGTTCTTTTTCCCCCCACGTGTGTATGTATGCACCAACCCCCTCTCTTTCTGTGTCTCTGTGTGTGTATGTGTGTGTGTGTGTGTGTGTGTGTGTGTATGTGTGTGTCTATGTGTGTGTGTCTATGTGTATGTGTGTCTATGTGTGTGTGTCTGTGTGTCTGTTTGTGTGTGTGTGTGTCTGTGTGTGTGTGTTCCAAATACAATTTTACTGGAACGTAGCTACACCTATTTAGCATATTGGCTGCTGCTTTTATGTTATATGGCAGCATGGAATTGGTTTGAAAGAGACTTCAAGGCCCACAAAAGCAACACTATTTACTCTCTTGTTCGTTCCAATCAAAAAAGTTCACTAGTTACAGACATGACCTCAGATGTGGAACTAAGACCATCAGAAGTTATAAACTAATTTTGAAAGTGAACCTCTAAAGAAGAGGGGAGTCAGCAGCCAGCACCAACTTGAGCATTCAGGCCCCGAGCATAGCATTGTGAGTTTGGGAAATAAGTATGTTTACAATGACTATATAGATTTACTAGAACAAAATATAGACGACGCTGGAAAAACAAGATAGTGCGAAAAGAAAGGGGGAAATTCAGATTTGAAAAAGAAGTGTGCTGATGTTAGAGGAAAGTCCTCGGTGAATGGGCAAAGATGGCTGTGTGGTAGGATGCTTGCCCGGCCTGCATGAGGGGTAGGATGCTTGCCCGGTCTGCATGAGGGCATGGGTCCAACCCTAGTGCTCACACCAGTGAGAAAAAAATATTTAAAAGAAAAATGCACAGACACAAAACCCAGAACAAACAGGCAGTGCCCCTCAAGTTTCAGTGTCCATTAGCAGTAATGGAGTCGGTTAAAGCCCAGCTTCCTGGGCCCGCCCCTCTGCTTGGTGCTGACTTCACAGGCTTGGCTGGGTACAGAGGTTGCCGATCTGTGGATCACTTCTCTGATACCGACAGGTAGACACAGCTGGAGGAGCAGTTAGTGAGAGTCAGGTCTGGGAGAGAGGGTGAAGCTGAGGGCGAGGAGGAGAAAGAGCAGCTGAGGACCGACAAGATGAGAGGGCCAAAGTGACAGTGTACTAAGAATTGCAGGAATCGTGGGAGGCATAGTGGAGAAGCCAGACTTGTAAAGGGCACTGAAAAGTGAACCCTGAGTGAGTTGGATAAAGACAAGGCCATCCAAAATGTTCCACAGCAAAGCCATGGGACATAATCCTCAAAGCTGCCCTGCAGCAGATTCCCCAAAGAAAAAGCCAGAGAGCAATTATAGACTTTCTCATCAGCCATAGAAAAATGCCCTAGACATTGAGTGTTGTGTCTGCTGATCAAGGGGAAAAACAGCACGGAACCTAGAATTACGTACCCACTCACCCATCACTCGAGAGCTGTAAATATGCCTCTCCCAAACATTCCTCCTGAAAAAACCCTGAGAGATGCGTTTAAATAGAGGGAAATAGACCCACAAGGGAGGAGGTGCAGGAAAGCCATTCAGAGTGAGCTGTAAGCAGGTATAAGGGCTAGAGACAGAGCATGCCAAGATGTCAGGTGGTGCTAAGAAGGGCAGGAACAAAGAAACCAGAATTAAAGCCATCCAAGTCCTGTGTGATGTGGGAGGAGACTTTCATATGATTTACTTTTAATTAATTTATTACATTGCAGCAACTTTTAAAAAATATTTCATTTATTATTTTATAATATGAGTGAGTGCTCTATCTGTATATAGAGCCTGCGGGCCAAAAGAGGGCATCAGATCTCACTTCGGATGCTTGTGACTGACCATGTGGTTGCTGGGAATTGAACTCAGGATCTCTGCAAGAGCAGTCAGTGCTCTTAACCACTGAGCCATCTCTCCAGCCCCAAGTAAGATAGATTTTCAAGGCTGGATGCAGTGGTGCATGCCTTTAATACCAGCTCTTGGGAGAGGAAACAGGTGGGTCTATGTGAGTTCAAGGCTAGCCTGGTCTACATAGTAAGTTAAACCCCTGTCTCAGTGAGGAAGGGAAGGTTTTATTATTGTTGTTCAGGTTGGACTATGTAACACAGGCTGGCTTCTTCACATTTAGGATTCTCCTGCTCGGCTTTCCAAGTGCTGGGACTGCAGGCATGTGCCACAACACTGGGCATATAGCAACATAGTGGTGCACAGCTGTAATCCCACATGGAAGGCTCGGGCTGAGGTGAGAGGATATAGTGTGAGGCCAGTCAGGAGTGCATAGTGAGACCCTGTGACAAAATAGCAACAACAACAACAACAACCAAAACCCACATGAGAACACAACCACCAGTAAAACGAAGACTAGAATGTGAAGTAAGTGAGTGGAAAGAAACAACTGGAGTACAGAAACTGTGTGCTCCAGAAATCAGGAAGGAAGAGGTATATAGAAAAGCATGAAAAATTCCACACAAAATCAGGCAAGAGAACCACAGTAAATGTACATGGAACTGCTTGTCCCCTAGTTTCCAGAAGAGCAGCAGGGTGGCATCCAGGCCCCTGGGCCCTTCGCTTCATTGTGTTTTGGGCGTTTTTTCCCCTCCCATTTTTCCGAGTTGTGACATAGCCTGCAGCACCCATTGTGTGCTGGATGTAGATAAATAGTCCAAGAAACACAATCCAGCAGAGTGGACAGATACAGGGCAGGGGCCAAAGACATCAATCTATGTGGGCTTTTCCATAAGTGTTCTGTCCTCAGACAGCCTTGGGTGTAGTGACTGGCTCCGACTTGACTCTCACGTGGTCTGGGTTCTCAGTGAATAAAGTGGTTCACTCCAGCAAAAAGGAAAAAATAAAATTAATTTAATAAAAGTGGCCAGCCATTATGAGTGGTCACTGAAGTAGGCCTTAAAGTTAAACACATGGGGGTAAAGACGCCCTTAGCAATAAAGGAGTAAGTGCTATTTTCATTGGATTTTTTGTTCATGTACTTGTATGTACAGTGTGTATGAATGTGTTTGTGTGTATACATGTGCATGTGAGTGCATGTGCACATGTGTGTGCATATGAGTGCATGTGCACATGTGTGTACATGTGCATGTGAGTGCATGTGCACATGTGTGTGTGCATGTGGAGACCAGAGATTAATATTGAGTCTCCTCCTCCATTGCTGTACACTTTATTTTTCATCATACAACTTTATACCTAATACTGTTGACAGATTAAGCACATTCAGTATTCACATGTCAAGATTCATCTCTATCCTACAGAAGAGTACCAGGCCGTGACTCAAGCAACCATCTTATTTTTTAAGAAAAAGTCTCCCGCTGAGCCTGGAGTTTCCCAGTTGTCTGTCTAGCCCGCTGGCTAGAAGGCTCCAGGGGAGCATCTCTGTCCAGCACCACTGCCTTCCAGTGCCGGGTAAAGGCATGTGTCACCGTGCCTGACTGTACGTGGGACTGGGAATCCAAATGCAGGTCCTCATCCTTACACTATTGCCGTTTTACCAAGTGAGCCATCTCCCTGCTTGCCTTGTTAGATTTCCAGAGCGCCACCCACACCCAGGGGCTAAGCTGGTGGTTCACAGATGGGCCACACCCACCGTTGACAAGGCAGCTCCAGAGCAGGAAGGGTTCGAATCCAAGCAACCCGGAGGCGTTGTGTGGTGCGGACGAATGTCAGTGACCACTAAACACTAGTGACTTCTTCAACAAGAAGCCAGCTTTGCTCTGCTCTGATTTGATTTTGCCAGAGATCTGAAAAGACCTCTCCAAGCTTCCTACAGAGAGAAAATGGAACTTGCTAGTTATGAGCTCTGGGACTTTTATTAGACAGCAGGAAGAAGTTTTGCAAACATCTCCCCGCCCACCCCCTCTCTCCTACATTGGAGACTGGTCTTTCTTGAATGTAAAGTCCACTCAAATAATCATTAGGATGTCAGACCATGGCAAAGGCACCAGAAGAACCTTGTGGGAGATGTCACATGCCAAATCCAGGGTGGCACGAGTGAGTGTCACTGAAGAACCCGTCCTGTCCATTCTGTACTTCTCCAGCATCCTCCCAGCAACTGTAATGGATTAAGCACTTTCCTTCAAGGCAGTGAGGAGAGCCCTGGGGAGTCAGCAGGGCAGCTGTTGCTATGCGATTGTCTGTTTTGCCAAGAAGCAAGGCAAACAAGTGAGCTAAGAGCTCTTGGGCAGTAGAGGTTGTGAAGGCGACTGCAGTCCCAGCAGCCACCGCTTTCCTCCCCCACCCCACACAGCCCCAGAACCTCTGCACCAGCTGGCCAGAGCTCAGAGTTGTGAAATTACAGAATCACGTATGTGCTCAGCTAGCTAAACTCCCGGGAGGAGACCACACTTTTGAGTCATTGGCTCCTCTGCCTCTTGGTTTTGAGCAGCCAAGGCAGTTGGAGGAGTGGCCACAGCACAGGAATCCACTCCTTGCTTTACTCGTTGATTTTGAGGGTAATTAACACAAAGATAACTCATGTAAACAGGTTTTTATTAGCGTTTTAGGTGTTGGTTTTGTGCCGACTCCATGTTACAGATTAGGAGATTGAGGCTCTGGGGGCATAAGCAACTTACTCAAGGCTGTGCAGAGCTGAGATTCAGAGGGTTGGTTTGGGGTTTTCTTTTCCTCCCCTCCTCTTCTCTTCTCACTGTGTGTGTGTGTGTGTGTGTGTGTGTGTGTGTGTGTGTGTGTGTGTGTATGTGTGTGTGTGTGTACGTACATATATACATATACGTACACATGCATATATTATGTGTGTCTGTGGTGGAGGAAGGAAAAGCACTTGTCACAGTGTTCTTATGGTGGTCAGAGGACAAACTCCTGTACCACCCCTTGTTTTCCTCTCTGTTTGAAACGGAACTCTGTTATTTGTGGCCATGTGCATGAGGCTCTGGTATGCCAACTTCCAAGGACCCTGCTGGGACTGATTCCATCTTGTGGGAGTACTGGGGTTATAGGTGGGTGTTCCTGTGCCCAGGCTTACATGGGTTCTGAAGATTTGAACTCAGGTCCTCATGCTTGCATGGCAAGTGCTTTACCCACACAGCCCAAAGCTGCCTTTCTAAACTAACATGGTTTTCTAAAAGAATTAGATAGTTTCAGGTGCATTAAAAAAAAAAGACAGGGTTGGGGATTTAGCTCAGTGGTAGAGCGCTTGCCTAGGAAGCGCAAGGCCCTGGGTTTGGTCTCCAGCTCCAAAAAAAAAAGAACAAAAAAAAAAAAAAAAAAAAAAAGACAGCCAGACTTGGCATCCATGCTCAATGGTTGAGCACTTGCCTGGCACTCACAAAGCCCTGGGTTTGATCCCTAACAAGGCAACATAAATATCAATAAATCACAACAAATAAAAATTGATGTCTGGCCAGGCATGGGAAGCACATGCCTTTAGTCCCAGCATTCAGGAGGCAGAGACAGGAGGATCTCTATGAGTTAGAAGCCAGCCTGCCCTGGTTCCAGGATAACCAAGGCTATTACACGAGAGTCCATGTCTCGAAAAACCAAAATAAATGAACTAATTAAAATAAATAAATAAATAAATAAATAAATAAATAAATAAGAATAAGAATTGACACGGGAATCAAGAAGCTTCTGTTTTGTTTTATTTGTGATCCAAAGTCAAGTCCATAACACCGGTCATATTCCTGTGCACACTGGAAGAACAAGCTGGCTCTCCATGGTGACTTCCAAAACAAAGGGAGGGAAGCTGGGACTGGGGAAGGGGGAGGGGAAACTGCTGTGTGTTGACACCATGTTTCACTCTGGTATTTGCTGATGGGCACAACTCCTGCCATCTGAAGCGCTTTCCTAACTGACAATAGTGGGATTAGCCCAGTTCAATGGGTGTCTGTTCTCCCCAGCTCACAAAGGCCTTCTCTAGTGCTTCAGGATCACCTGGCAACCAGAGCCTCACCAACAAGGCTGCTGCTGTAGCCACAGCATTCTGCCAAGGTGAATAGTGCCCAGAGCAAAATGAAGAGAGTCAAGGAAAAAAGGCTTCTGGCCCAACAGAGGAGACCACATGGTACTGTCTGCAGAGCCCTGTGATGAACACAGCCTTAGATGGGTGGGCAAATATGTGTTTTTGTTTGTGATGTAGGTCATAGTCAAAGAACTACAGGGAAATGGATATTTAAGCAAGGTCCTCCCAGAACTCTATTCACAGCAGGAAAGGGTGGCAATAACTCCAGTGTCCATGAAGAGGCAAATGGATAATCGCTCTATAGTGTAGCTATGCAGCGCGATGCTAAGTAACAAGGAATTGGGATAAATCTCGAAGCTCTGTATCCGTGAAAGAATCCATACACTAAGGGCAAATGGTTGCATTTATGGGAACTATCCCGAATAAGGAAATTCACAGACACTCTAGAGTCTAAAAGATTAGTGGCTGGGGTGGGGAGAAGAGAGAATCGGGAGGTCCTGATTAATGACTACAGAATTTCCTTTTGAGGTGATAAGAATGTCCTTGAAGTGGATGAGTGGACTTGGTTGCACAAGGTTCTGAAGTACTTAGCACCACTGAAGTGTACTTTAAATGATTAAAAGGTAGTGTTTATGTTGTGTGTATTTTACCACAATTAAGTAAAAAGACACCCCTCAGGGCTACTGGTAACTCACAGATGTCTCCAAGAGAGACAATAGCAACACACTTCCAAGAGGTAACAAGTGGGCCTTGCACTGAGAGAGGAGGGAGGAAATGGGGGAGAGTGGCTCTATGCAGGGAGGAAACTGAAGGCCAAATCTGGCCCAGCCCAGTTCTTTCAGGGACTGTTTGTGCCCTGGGGGAGGCCCAAGTGTGGGTAGCCTTGAAGACAATGGCTACATCCCCAGCGGGAAGCTCAGTGGGAAGTCTCAAGATCAATTTGTAGCTTGATAAAATAAATGGACCCCTACCTAGATGTCTCTATCTCCAGGGCCTCTCCAGCTGTGCTGTCCTCTGACTTCTGAACGGCCTTTACTTGTTTCCTATGTGCACCTGAGGTCCCCAACAGCTTCTAATAGCCCTGCTTCTCCTCACCCAACCTGTTCCTGTCCAGGGTTCTAAAAGATGGGAAAAACAAGCAGACTGCCCCTTGGGCATCTGGGAGACCACTGACCTTGGCATCCAGTGTGCGCCTCCCCCAGATCCACATACTAATCCCAACACAAGGAACTCTTCCCCAGAGTATAAAGCTATGGCTTCATTTGAATGACTGGAGCTGATCATGAAAGGGAACCCACAAAGCAGTCACCCTTAATAGTTAACCCTAAGCACTGTGTAGATGTTACTATGGCAACCTCCTCAGACATTGTGGTGGTTCCTCACCTATAGATCTTCAGCAACTTTAACTTCTCTTCCAAAATAAACTTGATATCATTGCCAAGCAGTCTCTCCAGCAAGAGGGTGTCTGGGGATGGACAAGGGGATAAGAGGCTGTGTTTAAGAGTCTACTTGGTTTTTAATAGCCGAATAGTAAGGATTCCATTGTGTAGATATAGCACATTTTCTTAATCCATTCTTCAGTTGAGGGGCATCTAGGTTGTTTCTATTATGGACAAAGTTGCTATGAACATAGTTGAGAAAGTTGCCCCTATAGTATAGTGGGTGTATACACAGGAATGGTATAGCTGGGTCTTGAGGTAGAATTCTTCCCAGTTTTCAGAGAATTTGCCAAATTAATTTCCAAAGTGGTCGTACCAGTTTGCACTCCCACCAGCAATGAAGGAGTGTGCCCCTTTCTCCACATCCTCACCAGCATGTGCTGTCACTTGAGTTTTTGATCTCAGCCCTTCTGATGGGTAGAAGATGGAATCTCAAGGTCCTTTTGATTTGAATTTCCCTGATGACTGAGAACTTTGAACATTTCTTAAAGTGTTTCTTTGACATTTGAGATTCCTCCCTTTTAGAATTCTCTCTTCAGCTCTGTACCCCATTTTTATTTGGGTTATTTAGGTCTAACTTCTTGAGTTCGTTAACATTTTGGCTATTAGCCCTATGTCAGATGCAGGTGAAGATCCTTTCCCAATCCGTAGGCTACTGTTCTGTCTGATTGATGGTGTCCTTTGCCTTACAGAAGCTTTTCAGTTTCATGAGGTTCCGTTTATCAATTGTTGATCTTAGAGCCTGAGCCATTGGTATTCTGGAAGTTGTTTTCAGTACTAATGAGTTCAAGGCTATTCCCCACTTACTGTTCTATTATATTTAGTATATCCAGTTGTATGTTGAGGTACTTTGATCCACTTGGACTTGAGTTTTTTGCAGGGTGATATATATGGATCTAATTGCATTCTTCTACATGCAGACACCCAGTTAGACCAGACCATTTGTTGAAGATGCTTTCTTTTTTCTGTTGTATAGTTTTGTCTTCTTTGTCAAAAATCAAGCGTCCTTAGGTATGTGGGTTTATTTCAGGGTCTTCGATTCGATGCCGTTGATCAACCTGTCTGTTCCTGTACTGTACGGTATTGATCTTGCAGTTATGCTTATAGACAGGAGCCCCGCATGGCTGTCCTCTGAGAGGCTCCACCAAGCAGCACTCAGACAGACGTAGAGACCTACAGCCAAACATTGGATGGAGCTTGGGGACTCTTATGAAAGAGTTGGGGGAAGGACTGAGGGCCCTGAGGGGGATAGGAACTCCACAGGAAGACTAACAGAGTCAACTAACCTAGACCCTTGGGGGCCCTCAGAGTCCGAACCACCAACCAAAGAACATACACAGGCGGGACCTAGGCCCCCACACATATGTAGCAGATGCACAGCTCAGTCTTCATGTGGGTCTCGAACAACTGGAGCAGGGGCTATTCCTAAAGTCGTTCCTGTCTGTCGAATCCTTTCCCCTAACCCAGCTGCCTTGTCTGGCCTCAGTGGGAGAAGAAACACCTAGCCCTGCAGAGACTTGATGCGCCAGGGTTGGGGGATTCCCAGGGGGACCTCCACTCTCTCAGAGGAGAAGAGGGTAGGTGGGGGAGTGACTGTTGGAGGGGAAACAGTGATTAGGATATAAAGCAAATGAATAAATAGTTTATATGACATAATAAAATAATAAAGCTATGTGAAAATAGAGTCTACTTGGTCATACAGCACTATATCTCACCTGCACACTTCTGCACAGGCACCCATCCCTGGAATACCATCTGCTCTCTCTTCAGCTTAGTTGTCTCATCTGTAGAATGGGTATGATCATTGCTATCTCAATAGAATGAGTGACAGTCTCTTGGATCCCACATTGGACTCAAATTCTCTGTGTGGTTAGAAGATGACTTTGAATTTCTGATCCCCCTGCCTCTACTTCCTGAGTGCCAGGATTCCAGGGATCTGCTGCCACATCTAGTTAATCAGGTGTTGGGGTGGAGCCAGGGCTTGGCCGGTTACAGCTCAATACATAGAGCACTTGAGTAGATACAGATAGAGCAGACATAGAAGGAAGAAGATACTCAGTCGAGGGCTATAAAATGGAGCTTGGATAGTTGCTGTATAACTTATTCTGGTCTTGAAGTCACAATCTTCTCTGCCTCAGCCTCCCAAAGTGCTGGGATTATAGTTATGTTCTGCCATGCCTGCCTATCGTAAATAATTTTGATATTAATTACAAGTTCAAATGACAAGATTTTGGATATTAATGAGTGGATATAATTAATGGATATTAATAGTACTAATAACTATTTAGGTTAATATATTATCTAAGCCTCTCTACTTTTTTTTCAAATGAGATGGAGAAAATTTAAAATCAGATGTTAATATTTTATGGAACGGCACAAATCTAGAATATTTTTAACACAGCATTAGTTTGGCAAATCCTCACAATCTCATTTATTCTCAAGTATGAAATGAGCAGTTTGGAGTGTAGATAATTCATTGAGAACAGTGTTTTCTCAACTCAAAAATAAATCAAAACAGGGGCGGGGCATTGCTCAGTGGTAGAGCACTGGCCTAGCATGCACGAGGCCCTGAGTTGGAGCCCAGTGCTACAAGAAAGAATTTTGCAAACTTCCAGGACATCCAGTTGATTAAGAAGGCTCTCCCATGCATGCTGGTAACGGGGTGTGGAAGCATGGAGAAAGGGGACCAACCAAGCTCTGTGCCTTTTCCAGGTTCGCTGTGACCCTGAGATTCAGGAGCTGCGGCAGTGGCAGAAGAAGCTGCGTGAGGACAAGCACATCCGCCAGCGTGTGAAAATGTTCTGGGCCAAACAAGAGCAGAAAAGTGAGTGGTGGGCTCCACAGCCCACATTGTGTAGGAAAATGCTGATCCTTCACCTGAGCTCAAGAAGGAAGCTCTCAGAGGCCCTCAGAGCTAGTGTGTGTGTGTGTGTGTGTGTGTGTGTGAGAGAGAGAGAGAGAGAGAGAGAGAGAGTCTCTGAGTATGAATGTGTGATGTGTATGAGTGCGTTTGGGTGCATGTATGTGTGTGTGTGCGTGCATGTGTGTGAGTGTGTGTGTGTGTGTGTGTGTGCGTGTGGGTGCCTCTGTGTTCTGATTGGCAACTAGAGTCTACAGGATATTATTCACATGGCCATTTCTCTCCCATAAGGACAACTTCTGTGTCACCTGTAGCTGAGGGCTTTTATTTTCTAGCTTTGAGACTCCAAGAACGAGGTGTGATTTGGGGAATTATTAATGGGAGAGTATTCTCCCCAACTCCAGGTGTGTGTCTAAACTTCAGTGGGTTTATTTCTACAGATAGCTGGTGAATGCTGTTTCTGGGTCTAGCCGTGGGGGTGTTTCTAGAAATTAGATGTGTTTGAACTGGTGGGCTGTACAGGTGGATGGCTTCTCCACTGGTGAGCACCTGAGGAGGATTAAGGGTGAGGAAGGTTGAAAGAACTGCCTGTTTACACAGAACACTGGTATCCTCTTGCCTCGGGGCTCCTGGTCCTCAGGCCTCAGGTAGGAGCTCACAAGCTCTCAAACATCAGATTCACCTCACCACATGTGTGGGCATGTTACCACACATGCCTGTACCCCCTGCACTCCTCCCCAGCTTGCAGATGGCAGATGGTGGGGCATCTGTGAGCTTGTATTTCGAATTACTAAATCCCCTTGTTTATATGTGTATTTTTGTATTGGAAAAAGAACATAGTAGAATGAGTATCAGCATATTAATCATGGTGGGGTTTCTGGTTTCCTTCCTTTTTTGGCAATTGTTTTTCTGTTTTTCCTACTGTGGATATATGGTAAGTTAAAGGTTAAAAGTAAAAGAGAACGGGGGAGGGGGTGCTAGAAAGTTGGTCCAGTCAGTGTGGTGCCTGCTATATAAGTATGGATCCCCAGTCCCCAAGTAAATGCTAGGAGCAGCAGTGTAAGGCTGTAAGTCCAGTGCTGCCGGGTGGGAGAGCAGGCTCTCTGCAGCTTGCTGGTGAACTGCATGGTCAGTAAGAGATTGTCTCAATAAATATGATGAAGAAGTGGTTGAGGAAGATACCCAGCATTTACATTTGGCCTCCACATGCAAAAGAACATGTGTACACACTCATGGGAACACATGTAAAACACACATGTGTGAATATGTAGACAAGAAATAAAGAAGGGGAGAAGGAAAGAAAAGAGGGATGAGAGTGAAGAGGAGGGAGGGAGAAACTCAGTTTCAGAAATTACCCTTGTCTCCTGTTGGGCTGGCTCAGCCCTGGCCTTTCTTTGGTTCAGAGCTGGGACTCAGTCGGGGCTGTAATCAGTTTAAAGGTCACAAGAAGCACAGTGCACTTATTTACTGCTGCTATTTCGTATTCTCCGGAGTTGATCGCTGCTCTTTGATTGATGGGCTTGGCTTGCAGTGGAGCAGGAAGGACAGAGTGGACTGAGTGCTGGGGAGAGCAGAGTAGAATCCACTGCCCCAGCCGCCTGCTGTGTGCCCTTGTCGCCTGGCAAGGAAGGGCTTCAGGAGGCTCGCCCATTGCAAGGCAGGGTCTTCAGTAAATATCCCACTGTGCTGCAATGCTCAACTGGACTGTATGCTGGCCCTTGAGAAAAATTAAAAAACAAGATCTCCCAAGTCCGTGGTCAACAACAGAGCTGCACAGGACTCTAGCTACCACCTCCCTCCATGAGGCTGTGACCTAGATGGCTTCCCTGGGCCTCAGTTTCCCCATTCAGAATGGGACCAGTCACATACAGCTGTGAAAGGGTCCTGACACATAGTACCCATGAGTTTCACTATCGCAATAGTATTGTTGAGATAGCCATGTGCATTTGAGTGTCTTGATGTTTGTTTCCTTTGACCGACAGACCTTAGACTCTGCAGTCCAGGTGGGACTGCTGTGACCTTCTTCATTGTGTTGCCCAAAGCAGCACAGAGATCAGTGTCTACACATATGTATTTGAGGCATAGAGCTCTTGGGTTTCACTTCACAGTAGAAGACGCAGGGGCCGGAAAGATCTAAAGGCCTTCACATGGGGCGAGTGAGATGGCTCTGTTGGTAAAGCACTTGCCAAGCAGGCAAGGGGATCTGATTGTGCTCCCCAGTACTCACAGTTGGGGGAGATGGTACATACATGTAATCCCAGCTCTTTGGCGAGGCTGGGATAGAAGAAGCCCTGGGGCTTGCTGGCCATCTGTTCTTGATCATCAGTGAGTTTGAGGTCAGTGAGAAACCTTAAGGTGAAAAGGGATTGAGGAAGACACCTAGTGTTGACCTCTGGCCCCCACATGCATGAGCACACATGTACATGTGCACTCTCAACATATGTGAACAGCTGTGAGCTTGAAGCCCCCGTCAGTCTTCATTTTCTCATATTCTCCTGCTTCCTTAGGGGTTGATGCCCAGACAAGCTCCCTTCTCTGTTTTCTTCATGAGACTGTAGCAGGAATGCAGGCAGAGTCGCACATCCTAGGCAGTGGACACTCCTAGGCAGTGGACACTCTACACGGAGCTGGACCCAGCCTTTGAGCTGCTCTCCTGGGTCTTATCTTCCAACCCAAACTCCTCAGACACTGTCTTAAACATGACATGCGGCACGTCCAGTTTCCTGTTATTGGGCCATCAGAATTCTTGCTGTCTGGATTTGTGTCCATCGAGGGCTCTGGGTTGGGGCTGAATGGAGAGGAGCAGCATGCAGTCTGGCATTCCCCATTACCAGAACTTCTTGCTCCCTTCAGCTGCCATCAAGAAAATTATTTTATGGAGGGTCAGAAAGCAAGGCTTCCCTAGCCAAGGTGACACTGTTTTCACGCCTCAAAGACCTCCTGTGTGGCATCTTTTGTTAAGCACAAGTAAGTTGTCCTTTAGATTTTCAAAATGAAGAAACAAACAAAAGGTAGGTGACAAAAGTTTTGAGCTTCATTTAAACGTTTCTATCTGTGTAGAATCCCCCTACAAATGTTCCTCTAAGGTGTTCTCATCTGATCATGCCATGTTCTGGTATTTACACTGTGTGTTCTTGGAGCAGCCTCTTACAGACAGCAAGTCTCAGGGAAGAATGCCAGCTGTTATGGTCACCTGCAGTTGGGTCTCAGGTTACAGAGTCAGAGGCTACTGTCCCAAACAACATTCTCTCCTCGGACAGAAACAGCATGAAGTTTTCCACTCATTCATCGGCAAGACAGGTGCACAGATTATTTTTGAATGCGTGTCTTCAGAATTTCAGCCACAGCAGTCCAAAGATACCTTGAGACTCAGTCAAAAATCCCATCCCAAATAACAGCAAATTTTTAGTTGTGTTTCGTCAGTGATTGGTTTCATGTGTTCTTTGTACGTGAATACCCCTTACCAAACCCAGTGGGTTTACATTGTGATGAATACAAGGTCAAAATAAGCCCAGTCAAGAAATCAAAGGGCAGAGAAAGATTTATTCCCTGTAGCAGGTACGGAGGGCAGGGGAGTCACTTCCAGAGTAGCGCTGTCTTGAACGACTGAAGAAAGCCCATGCATGGAAAAGCCCTGGAAAAGCACGGTAGGGGCAGTGCATTCCTGAGCATCTCAGTTAGGCATAGCTCAGGAAGGGGTGAAGGTGAGGCTATTTAGGGCACCCTTAGCTTAAGTACATGAGTTCAAAAGTTTAAAATTAAAGATACAGACACCTCTAAGCATGCTCAAAATAATGAGGATGATAGGCAGTTGCCTCTGAACATGCTCGGCTTTAAAAGTGGTGTGTGTGTGTGTGTGTGTGTGTGTGTGTATGTGTGTGTGTGTGTGTGTGTGTGTGTGTGTGTTCACCTGTTTAGTTGTGTGTTTACAGATGTATGAGTGTGTGCATGTGTGAAGGCCATAGGACAGACGCAGCTGTCATTGTCAGCTGCTGTCCACCTTACATTGCTTGTGGGTCTGGTTTGGTTTTGAAATAGGGGTCTCTCATTTGCCCAAGCTGGCCTTGCAGACTGGACTGTCTAGCCAGGGGGCCTCAGGGAACCTCAGGCATCTGCCTGTCTCTGTCTCTCATTGCTGAGTTACAGCCCAGGCTTTTTAAATGTGGGTTCTAGGGGACCAAACTCAGATCTTCATGCTTGCATAGCAAGCACTCTTCCAACCAAACTACCTCTCCAGTCCCTAAGGTTTTCTTTTATAAGGCAGTGGTTCTCAACTTCCTAATACTGCGACCCTTTAACACAGTTCCTCATGTTGGAACTGTGGACCCCCAACCATAAAATTATTTCACTGCTACTTCATAACCATAATTTTGCTACTTTTATGAATCATAATGTATATGAATCTTATATGCAGAATATCTGATATGCAAACCCCTAAAGGGGTTGAGATCCACAGGTTGAGAAAGGCTAATCTAAGGAAAAAGGAGAGAAAGAACAGTTTGAGGTGCATTAATACAGATGTTTGTTCCTAGATACTGGGCTTGCCTTAGAGGCTGCCGTGGCCACGTTTTATTTGGAAACCTAAAGGGCAGACAAAATAACAAAACAAAAATCATAGCAATTTTTCCCATACTACCAGAATCTATTGTGTGTCACACACACACACACACACACACACACACACACACATCTCTTACTCACTCACTCACTCACTCATAAGGTATATGCAGCTTTATGTATGAACGAATAAGCTTTAAGTGACTTTATCACTTTATATTTAGAAGCAAAGGTGTGAAGGTACAATCTGTCAAAGGAAGTGTTTTACGTCTTGTTTCTAAGTGCTCATTCCATACTCTAGTGACTTGTAGTAGTCACAAAAATACACAGTAACTTTAGGCACAGGTGGCAATTGACTTAAGAAAAAAATAGGGTCGTGGAAATAAAAGCCATTAATTTATTTGGTAAAATAGTAGAAGACCTGTAGATGAAGATATATTTAAAGTATCTAACTGATGAAAATTACATGTATTGGTATATATTCAAAGTGCACAGCCTGGTGCTTTGATTAGTGTAAAGACATACTGTGTGCTGGGTTCAGCGGTGGGAGGCAGAGGGAGGTGGACGTCTGTAAGTTCAAGGCTAGCCTAGTTTGTCCACAGAGAGTTCCAGGACAGCAAAGACTAGACAGAGAGACCCTGTCAGAAAAAGAAAAGGAAAAGAAAAAGAAAAAGAAAAAGAAAAAGAGAGAAAAAAATGCCGTGTGATGTTTGCCACAATCAACAAAGCTAACACATCAGTGTCATCATTTATGTGTGGTCAGGACACTTAAAATGTGCTTTCTGACACGTTTCAGTGGGCAGTGGTGAACTGTAGTCAGGTGCTTCACACCAGGTCCCCAGAGGTTAGCCACTGTGTAACAGAAGGTGTGTGCTCTCCTCTTCAGCATGGAGGTTTCTTGGAGACAAGAGGAAGAAGTACAACCTGTCACATAACTTCCAGTCCAAAAGAAACAAAACCCTTCCATCCTGCATTATGCAATGTCAGTCACGGCTTCCCTATGTTCCCTCAGTAAATAAAAACCTAGCTCTGAGCTTCCTAGAAGCCACAGCATGAAAGGAAATAGGGCTAGGGTGTCCTCACAATTAAACACATTTCTTGGAACTACACCTTCTTGAAGCCAGGATTTGATCTCACTGATAAAAAAGACTGTGTGGCGTCCAGTGAATACTAACTACACTACAATACTAACCCCCTTTTGAGCAGCTCTTCCTCCTAGAAGGAAAGCGCAGCAGCCTGGGGCAAGGCATGGGAGCGAAGCAATTTCTTTTCATGGTAGGACAAGTCCTGCAGATAAGATTTCCCTATGGTTTCAGAAATGTTCTTGGGCTGGAGATATGGCCCATTAGTAAAGCACTTGCATAACATGTGAAAGGTCCTGGACTAATCCTCACCACAGGCAGGCCATCCATACACATACACACACATTCATGACAGAAGCACACACAGACATATGCACACACATATACAAGCATGCATACACATGCACACAGAGACTGTACACACATGCTTATACACATGCACACACACAGGAGCACTCACACATGTAGGCACACACACATGCACACACACATGCATGAACAGAAGCACACACAGACATGCACACACATACATATGCATGCATACACTTGCACACAGAGACTGCACACACATGCTATGCATACAGGAGATTATCATTCAATGTGGATTATCATTCACAGTGTTGCACAGATTTATAGTCAGTGCCATCAGTCCACTGTGGGACTTTGGGTGGGTGATGTCATGTTTGTGCTTCGTTTCTCCTCCTTGTAAAATAAGAATGATCATGCCTCAGTTGTAATTCTAAATGAGGTCATTGTTTTCATAGTGATATAGCTCTTAATTAAAAAATATGTCTGTAAATCCAACCTGCCATTTCAGTTTAATGTTATATATTCTATCCTCTCTCATCTTCTCAAATGTTAAGTCGTTCTTCACTTTAATCCACAAAAGAAATAAGAATTTGATTAAGAGACATCTAATGATGTCATGTCTTCCTTCCATCGATTTTATTTTTAAGACTCACCAGTGTGTCAGGATATTAGGATGACATCACCTTTCACACATATCCTTTTCCTTTAAATTTTACAGAAATCTGCCTGGCTGGGACATGCCTTCTCTTGAAATGCTTGCAGGCCCACGCTGTTCTGTTGGTATCAAAGTTCAGTCAGAGATGATTTCTTTTTTTAATGGTTTGGCCTTAAAGTTTAATATCCTAAATTTGTTTATGCAAATGAGCCTCATTTGAGGCTTCACCTCACCTCCCCTGCCTTGTTAAGCATTCTGTTCTAACCTTAGGAATGCAGAAATCTCTTGTAAGATCTACAAACCTGGGGAAGGCCCATGATAGTTGATACAGAGGGGTAATTTGATGGGGCTTAGAATCACCATGGAAACAAACTGGGCTTTCTGAGAGGGAGTTTTGGAGAGGACCCATCCTTAACTGGGGGTGGCACCATCACGTGGGCTGGGTCTTGGAGTGAATAAAAGGGACAGCAAGGGTTGAGCGCCAGCATTAATTCTCTGCCTCAGGTGTCTTAGGCTTCCGCCACCTGCCATGACTTCCCTACCAACTGGACTGTAGCTGTGAGCCAAAAGAAACCCTCCCCTCCTTAAGTTGTTTTTGTCACGTGTCTTGTGACAGAAATGGGAACAGTAACTACTATGGCCAGATGGACTAGGTCCTCCATCCCCCAGCTGGTGTCCTGGAGCAATTGTCTTAATCTCCCTGCGACTCCATTCTGTAGCAAAGAAATGGTAATGGCATACCACAGCCACCCTTACCTTAGCACACGGTCATAGTCCAGAACAATATGCAGCTTATCTTCAGTGCTCAACAAAAGGGGACTGTTATATTGTTAAACCATGATTCCAACATCTGGAGAGCAGTGTGCTGCTATTAAACACACTGGCTTCGGGTTTCTCCCACAACCAGATTTCTGCCTCTTACTGTCAGTGGAGACACAAGCGAAAGACTCTTACACCTGACTCAGCTTCCCTTGTGTGGCCTGGAGGCAGTTAGGACTGGTCACAGAAGTCGCTTATACGATAGTGGTAGCATGTATGGTGTTAGACGGACTGCTGGCATGGAGAGGTGGGTAGATAATTCATGTCTATGTTTTAGTCAGCTAAACGTTGTGTTTGTTTTTATTGTTGATGTTCTGTGTTTTGCTTTGCTTTTGTTTTTGTCTTGGTTTGGTTTTGTATGTGTTTTTTTTTTTTTTTTAAACATGATCTTATGTAACCCAGACTGGCCTCAAATTCACTGTGTAACTGAGGGTGACCTTGAACTCCAGAGCCTTCTGCCTCCACTTCCCAAAATACAGTTTTGATTCTAGGTAATTTACCTATAGCTATAGTCCTCAGTGCCACAAACGGGAACCTCCCGGGGAAGATTTGTGAAGCTGCGTCTGGCTAGCAGCCAGAGAATGTGATGATGCGGGTTTATTCTTAGTGGAGAATGTGTTGTCCACATCAGCAAAGCCTGAATACTACGGCTTAGCTATGGAATCCCAGTAATAGCTGTAGATCTGAGACTTTCCTCTGTGAGGCCTTTCTCACCGATGCCACTTCATGGATTAAAAATGTAGACGAGCTGAGCTCCAGGTCCAGCTCTGCAGTGTACCAGCTAGCAGGCCCTTGGATGAGGCAGGAGATGTTTGTACCAACAAAGTAGAGGATGCTCTGCATGATGGCTTCCTAGTACATACGCTCATGGCCACAGTGCTGAAGCCTGCAAAGCGTTGCTCTTGAGTATGTGATTTTTGTCTCAGAATTGAAGAATAGCAGATGCTGAGGTTAGCTAACTTGGGGAGACTACAGTAGCTGGGGACAGAGAGAAACTCTGGAAGCTTAGAGATTAAGGAGAGAAGGGAGTGTGGGATGAGTCCTGGGCTATTTAAGAGAGTTTAGGGGAAGCTGGTAGTGTGGCTCAGTACTAGAGCCCCTTGCTTAGCTGTGGGCTCTGTGTGCCACCCCTAGCCTCACAGGGGCAGAGTTCGAAGGAAGAAGTAGGAATGCTAAAGGAGAGTTCTGAAGAGCACATCACTGTCTTGTCTTGGGAAGATAGGAAGCCTACACTTTGCAATGTGGACCTTTTCTGTATCCATATTTGGGTCTGTCACACCCAGAGGTGACTCCTCTTAAAAGAAAGCCAGTACTAATGGAAGAGAAGGGAGAAATCACACAGCCCACAGGACGGACGGCACACCAAGCCCTTTAGCTTACACACTGAATATCTGGAAGGCCCTGGTCCCACACATACTTGAACTTCTTTTCTTTTCCTTTCCTTCCTTTCCCTTCCTTTTTTCTTCTTGTTTGTTTTTTTCAACAGTTTGTGTGTGTGTGTGTGTGTGTGTGTGTGTGTGTGTGTGTGTGTGTAGCCCAGGCTGTCTGGAACCAGCTCTGTAGAGCTGACCTTGAACTCACGGAGATCCACCTGCCGCTGCCTTCCCAGTACTGGGATTAAAGCCATGCACCACCACCACCAGTAAAGCTTGAATTTCTCAAGTGCCTGCTATGTACCAGGAACCTTACACATTGTTTCCAAGCTTCACAGGGGAGGAAAATGTGTATCCGATTTAAATTATTTGCCAGTGAGTCACAGTTGTGAAGGTAGCTGAGCTGAAGATGGAGAACTTTGTGTAACTTTGTGTGGAGGCAGGCTTCTCTAGGAGACTCACAGCTTTTCTTCCCATCAGACCAAGGACAGGAGGGCTTGAGAGAGGGGATGGACTTGATGCTCTTTCAGAATATATCTGTTAGAATCATCACGGAAGTGACAGCAGCACCCCAAGAAGCCAAAGCAGAACCTCAAAAATATCCTACCCACAAGAGCTGTCACAGGAGGCCCTGTTACATATGGTGTGGATGAGGAATGCCTGGAGCAGGCAGAATGTGGAAGGCCAAAGGCTTTAGGGTTAGGAAGAACAGGAGGACGGGGGGGTGGGGGTGGGGGTGGGGGTCCCTTCCCTTGCTGCCATTAGATAAGGGCTATTATAGCCCAGGCTGTGCTGAAACTCTCCATGTAGCTAAGGATCCTCCTACCCCCACCAAAGTATTGGAACTATGGTCAGGCACCAGCACACCTGGGTTTTTTAATTTTTCTTCCTTTCCCTCCTTCTTCTTCCCTTCCTCTTTTCCTTTCTTTCTCTGACAGGATTTGATATGAAGCCCAGACTGGCCTTAAACCCTCATTTCTCTTGTTTCAGCCTTCCAAGTTCAGGGATTACAGGCATGCAACACTATGCTTGGCCAAGGTTTGTCTCCGAGGAACAGCATGTTGGGATATTAACAGCCTGCTTGATTGTTCGGATCTGTGAATTGGCTAAAGCCATTGAGTTGGCTGCTTTAGCTGTATGAGTCGGATGGCGTGGGGATTCATCTTAGTAAAACGGCTGCAGAAATGAGGGGCCAGCCCAGAGGCCCCTGCAGCAGGCAGGACAACGTGGGACTAGCTTCTGCCATGAATAGCTGTGCATGCATCTGCTTCCTCACCACCACCCGTCCCTGTTTCCTGCTCCCACTTGGAAAGCCCTCCCCAGCTACCCTGGCTCATGCCTCATCTTTTTGTTTTGTCCCCCTAACATTTGTTCTACTGAAGTGGAAACTTAAGGGTTCTTTGGAAAGTCAATTGATGGTGCTTTGCTGGGACAAACACATGAAGAAACGTTCAGCTGAAGTGAACACAGGTAAAAGACTAAGGCAGACTCATGAAAGAATGTTTCTCTGAAGCAGACACAGGTGAAAGGACGTTCTGCTAAAACGAGCATGCGAAAGGACACATGATGAAGGATTCTTTGCTAACACACATGTACTGGTCTGTCTTACACTGTGTAGTTGAGCTGCATTTGTCAGGACTCCATAGAGAGAAGCACACCAAAGAGCTTCTGGGGACGTAGTGCAGTTTCTTGCTGTTTCTGTAGACTCAAACTGATTGGCTGAGTGATGTCAGCTGAGACAGACATACGTGCTGAGGCAAGACCTGTGGAAGACTGTGATGCTTGGAGGGTATAAATAGGACTTGCCGTACAGACACTGAGACTGAGCTAGGCTTGCTCATAGAGCTAGCTTGTAGGTCTTGAGTCTGTGCTGATCTTTGCTTCACTGAGAGAGGCACAGCTGAGGACTTCTCCTGGTCCCTCCTTCTGACTCAAGCCAAGGGAGGGCTGGCTGTCTCTGCTAGGTCATGTCACTGCTGTTGCTAACCTGTCTCTACCAAACTGAACTGCTGGTGTATCCATGAAGTGTTTGTGAATAGATTGAGCTGCTGCTGCTAACTGTGAACTAACCTGTAGATGTCCAGACAACACAGACTGGAGTTACTCCAAAGAACCTTTTAAACAGGTTCACTTCCCCCTTATCCTTTCTTTCTCACTATCTCTGGTGGGTAGTGCGCTAAAAGGGAGATTAAAGCATTTAAGAACCATCATTAAAAATAGGTTTATAAAAAATTAAGTTACATTCTACAGTGTGGTTCAAAAAGCCCACCCCACAACTTGCCCTACGACGTGTCTCTTGGAGTCAGAACTGTCTCTTCTTCACAGCGCAGGACATAAAGGACCATGTGGCTGTACTTGGCCTTGACCACAGTGCAGGGTGTGGGAAGATGACCCTGGCTGGCCAAGTCCTGTAACCCAGCTTTGTGTGGACCATTTGCTAGGTTTTAGATGGAACTGTGCTCATTCCTCTGTAAACTCCCTCTCACTATGTGATGGATTTAACTTGGCCACGTGTAGTTTTTACCCTGTCAAGTCCCTGGAGTCATTTCGACAGCAGTTTTACTGAGATGGACTTCACATGTCATAAGACTCATTTTAGTTGTTTGTTTTGTGTGTTGTTTATAGGGCCACACTAGCCAGGAATGTCCCCGACAGCAGGGGTGAGCTGGTTTCTGTTCCTTCCTCCTCCTCCCTTCTTCCCCGTCCCCCCTTCTCCACTTCCTCCTTTTTCCCCTTCCCTTTCCTTCCTTCTATGGCTGATTGAAGCACTCTTCCACTGTGCCACATCCTCAGCTCCCTCTCTCACACATTTCCTTTTCTTCTATTATTTGACAAGTTCCTGCCTGTATATACTGAGGAGTACCCCCCCATACACACACACACACACACACACACACACACGTTTGGACCCATGGACCCCCAGCAAGGTATTCATTCTTGTCTTAGTTTTCTACAATGCAATTCCAGGTATTGATCTCTTTGCTAACCCACAGTTTCTGTTGTGGTAACAAGGGTCCCAGTCCACGTGTGCCTGTTCTGAAGCAAGCACGTCACTTGCTTCTTCACACACTCCTCTGAAGTAGGTACAGTTGATCACATCATATGGATAAGGAGACCGAGTCACAGAGAACCTCAACATTATACCTAAGGCCACAATGCAAAGGGGTGACCTGGGTCCTCTCTTTCTTCCTCATATTGCTGCAGCGTGTGGCTGTCACCCATGGAGTGACAGTGCTTAGGGGAACTGAAGGTGTTTTCTATAGCATCTGTCAGGGTCCAGCCTCTGATTCCAGTTGCCAAGGGCATAAAGCACATGATCTTTTATGCCTATCAGCCTTGGAGAGCAACAATGCCACCTGCCAAATGGCCCCGCCCTGCTCTGTGAGTTTGTTGACTCATGGTATTCACCCTTACAATCTAAATTTAGAATCCAAACAGCTAAAGTGTCTGCCAGCTTTCAGATCCAACTCTCGTTAGTTGGAGCTTGGATGCATTTAAAGGCACAGAGCTGAGGAGGCTGGACCATACTAAGCACGGAGCAGTTCCTTTTCCTGTCCTTTAAGGCCCACCCACTCACCAGATCTGTGAGGTTCCTCCTGAGAAGTGAGAAAGCAAAGGTGTCTAAGATCTCCAGCTCTGCTTGCTCCTACTCCACAGGAGGGCTTGACAGGGCTCTGTGTGGCTCCATTTAAGGAGGCTTTGGTTGACATTCAGGGACCCTGCAGTTTGTCTTGTTGTTACTACTAGCACTGAATTCACCTCATTCCCTTTCAAGACATTCAGAGAGTTATCAGGAAGAACACCTGGAACTACAGGCGCTTCAGGATCGACAGTGGAGTGAGGCCAGAGGTCATTATAGCCTCATCTTTGAGCCACACATGAACTTTTCTGGTAGTTCTGCTTTTAACTATAAGCCCAGCTATAAACCAAACAAAATCCAGGGGTCTTGATTGAATACTCCCACAGATCCTCACTGGCTGAGTGACTGTAAACAAGCTACGCAGCCTCTCCGACCTTTGGTTTCCTCATCTGAACAGTGGACATTATTATATTCCCCATCCTTATTGTAGAGAGAGACTCAGATAAGCTAATACCAATGTGTAGGCTTCTTTTCCTGTTTCTGTGATTAAAACAGAACAAAAACAAAACAAAAAACTGACCGAGAACCTACAGGAGAATGGGTTTGTTTTGGCTCACAGTTCCAGGGTACAGTCCACCATGAAGGAGAACTCATGACGGCAGGAGCCTGA
Organism: Rattus norvegicus; assembly: GCF_021556685.1. NCBI lineage: Eukaryota > Metazoa > Chordata > Mammalia > Rodentia > Muridae > Rattus > Rattus norvegicus. The sequence continues at coordinate 186,212,739 of NC_141534.1, forward strand.
GGAGCCCTGTCTCATTGTATTTTCAGCCAGGAAGCAGTGATCAATGGCTGCTTGGGCTCAGCTCACTTTCTCCTTTTTGTATAGTCTAGGATCTCAGCCCAGGGAATGGTGCCACCCATTATGGGTAGATCTTCTTACCTAGTTAATCTAATAGAGGCAATTTCATGCATGTATGCTCCCAGGCCCATCTCCCAGGTGATTCTAGATGTTACCATGTAGACAAGAGGCTAACCAATATGTCATGTAACAATTAGGAATGATGCTACTGTAAGCCTTCATTCACAAGAGTCCATGTAAACATGCATTTCACTTCTCTGGGTTATTTAGGGGTGGAATTGCTGGGTCAGGTGCTAACTTTAGCGCCCCCCCCCAAGAACTCCCAGAGTACTCTCCAATGTGGCTGAGACAGGTCACATTCCCACCAGCCATGTGGGAAGGTGTTTCTATATGAGTCTGGCTGTCATTCAGTATTATCTGTTAGATTACAGTCACTGTAGTGGATGTCAAATGGCATCTCATTGGAGTTTGATTAGTATTCTTTAATGACTGATGCTCTTGAGGATCTTTTCCGAGCATGTTGGCCATTACTATACCTACTCTGTAGAAATATCAGAGCCAAGCTTTTGTCCCTTTAGAGTGGGTTGTTTGTATTAATTAGTAAAAGTTTTGTGTGTGCATTTGAGTGTGTGCATGTGTGTGTGTATGTGTGTGTGCATGTGCATATGTGTGTGTATATGTGTGTATGTGTATGCATGTATGTGTGTGTGCGTGTGCGTGTGTGTGTGTGTGTGTGTTGTGCATTCAAGTCCCTATCAAATACGTGATTTCAATTCTGTAGGGTTTTCCTCCCCCGCCCCTTTACAGAGCTAATAACCAGTCATTAGAGGTGCTGAGAATTCCTGTCATTTCTGAGTCCTAACTTTAGTTACAAAAGATGAAGGATGGAGGCAGGAAGAGATAAAGAAGTGGGGGTTGGGGATTTAGCTCAGTGGTAGAGCGCTTACCTAGGAAGCGCAAGGCCCTGGGTTCGGTCCCCAGCTCTGAAAAAAGAACCAAAAAAAAAAAAAAAGAAGTGGCCAGTGAACGTCTATTGGGGAAGCCAAGAGATAAAGGCCCACTCCACCTTTTGCATGAGTGCTAAACTCTGAACTTCAAAACTACAGCAACAGAACATTGACTTAGAGTCCATGGAGACAGACGTCCAGGCACTTCAACTTCCTGTTTAGGAATGAACTTTCCAGACTGAATCCTAAACTACACAGAAGCAAGAAGCACTTCTTCAGACAGGATGGTCTGCCCCCAAACTTTTCTTACTTGTGTTGTCTGGCCTCTCTTGTCTACGTCTAGTGTAAACTTAGTGTAAACAAATTTATGCTTTCCTGACCTCAGATTTCATCATAAAGTTAGGGGTAGCACTAGGTCCTAGGTTTGGAGTGCATCCAAGGGAGAAAGGGGCTGAACAACAGCTCTCATCACTTTCTGCTCCTGGCTTGGAGTACAGGGTGGCTAATGCCGTCCCAAGCTCCTGCCTCCATGACCTCTCCACTCTGATGGACTTCACCTGTGTCTGTGGGTTAAATCAACCATCTTTCTTAAATTGCTTTCCTCTGGGTTTTTTTTCCCACCAGCAGCAAAAGTACTAATACTGGGCTGAAGTACTGAGGAGACACAGGGGAGAGAAATCATCCTCTGTAAGGACGTGAGCTTATGGGGAGATAATGAGTCACTCATCTTAGTGAGTGAAGACATTCATGTTTTCCTCCCAGGCTACTTGGGGGGGGTCCCTCGGAGGGAACTCGGTATTTGAGACCTTGGGATGTTAGTCCTACTCCCCTCTGATGTCTGATGAATCTGGTTTCTGAGTTTCAGGCCTTCTTGCTCTGAGCTCTGTCTGCTCTGAGATCTGAGTCAGATGAGCAAGCAGAGGCTGGGGCATAGCTCAGTTGGAGAGAGTGCTTGCCTAGAGTCCATCCCCAGTACCTCGTGAAACCAGGCATATGACACTGCCTATGATCCCAGCATATTGAGTAGAGGTAGGAAGATCAGAAGTTCAAGGTCGCCCTCGACCACTTAGTGAGTTTGGGATATATGAATCTCCAACTCAAGAAAAGAGACAAGCAAGTCCTGCCTCGGAGTCCCCGAGCGTGGGATGATTATTCATTGCCTTGTCATACTGTAGCGGTGTTTAAACATAGCTGGACTTGTTTCCACTTCTCTTAAGGCAGAGTGTAGTATGCATAGCCTCCGCCAGGCTTTGGGTATCCTGCTAGACTGTACACTCTCTCAGGATGCCTAGGATGCTTCTAAAGGCTCAATCTTGGCCCTGGCAGCTGAGAATGCAGAGCTAAATAAAAAGCCCTGGGCAGTGGCTGACTGGGCTTGGCCTGTGTTCATTCATGCCTATGACTCGCTGCGTTCTGGGACACATCAACTCTCAGAGGCCAATGTAATAGGCAGTGAAATTCCAGTCTTCATGTAATCTAACTAATTGCAAAAGGGAACTTCCTGTGTACACTGAGGTATAGGAAGAATTATCAGGTAGAGACACAAACTAAAGCTTGTCCAAGAGTCTAAAGAGATGTGTTGAAATACTGGTTTTAAGTGCCCCGTTTCCCATTTCTCTGATGGCAATTGAATCCTTCATGTAATCCAGAAATGGTCTTACTGACTATGACCCATGTGCTGTGTACACGACCCATGTGCTGTGTACACGACCCATGTGCTGTGCAGTGTGTGCCATTGTATTTCAGACCTTGCATTCTACTGAAAGCTTTTCAGCAACCTGCATTAATGAGGTTTATCATCCTATGACTGTAACAAAACACCTGAGATAATCAACTTGCAAAGAGAAAAGGTTTATACTGGTTCCTAACATCTTGGTTTCCAGAGGTTTCCATCTGGGGTCAGTTGTTCCTGTTGCTTTGGGTCAGTGGTGAAACAGAACATCATTCTGGGGATTGTGTGGTAGAGCAAGCTTGGCTGGATAGAAACAGAAACAGAGATGGGGCCAGGGTGCCGATATCACCATCAAGGACATGCCCCACTGACTTAACTCTCTTTTACTGGATCTCACCTCCTGAAGGTTGCACCACCTCCGATAGAGCCATGGCCTGGGGCCCAACTCTTTGTCACCAGGGATTCGGGGTAACACGTACCTAACTGTAGTATATTCCCATTGTGGATGAAGGAAAGAGGCTTGCAGGCTTGAGACATTTGTTCAGGTTTTCTGGTTGACAGACAGTAGGATTCCAAGCCAGATCCCCCTCCCTATATTCGGGGCACCCCTTGCCAGCTTTGATGTATTTTCTTTTCCAGTAAGGACATGGCTTTTCCTGCCTTATGAAAGCAAGGCTTTGGGGCTGAGACTGTAGCTGACTTGGTAGAAAGTTTGCCTCTCACGCATAAGGTTTGATCCTTTTGATCCCAGCACTGCCTAAAGTTCCAGAATTAAGATCCTTCCCAGGGTCAAATTAGCGATTCCCCGATTCTGTCTCAGGGTAACCAGCTTTGTCACCCTGAGATCAAATGTGCCCATGTAGAATGCGGCCTCCAAGGAGGCCGAGCTTTGAGTTGGCTGCGGGGGGCATTGTTTAGAAGTCAGCAGCAAAAAGCTGCAATTAATCCACCCTGAGGCTTGTCGTTGCCCCATTGCCTCCTGGCTTCTAGGGTGACTCAAGTCTCCTAAAAATAACAGTCCAACATCTGGTGAACCTGCCAGCCTACTGATATTCACGCTTACTTCTCTGCTCCCAACTCATCTTCTGGTGTGGAAGCAAGAGAGCTGGGGCTTTCTTTCTAAGTTTTACCTGTATTCTTCAAATTTTCTTAAACTGTGTCATGATAATATAATGGAAAAATAATCTCTTAGAAAACAAGCTGTTTGGGAGGGCTCGGGAGAAGAGAGGGGACAGTGAACATGAGCAAAGCACATCATACACAAGCATGAAAATGTCATTTCGACAGCTCGCACATGCTCACGAGAGAAGAAACACTAGCAAAACAGAAAAATTAACTCTTGGTAATAAAGTTTACATTGTCCTCTGTTTTCCTAGTCTGCCCTGATTCCAACTCTAAGGACTATGAAGGTGTTGACTGTGGTTTTTACTTTTTCTTGTCTTGTTTTACTAGATGGGATTTACTACATGGCCTAAGCTCCCCTTGAAATCATGGTCCTCCTGCCTCAGCCTTCTCAGTGTTGGCTTGACTGGCTTGTGCCATCATCCAGGAAGCCCGTGGATTGCTTACTCCCAAACGGAGGCAGTGAGAACCTTGCCTGTCCATTCCAGTAGCTCTGTGACTTTGGACGGTCCTCCCTTTGCCTCCACCTCCCAGCCAGCACAGCTGTCCCCAGGGCACGTGTGGGGACAGTGTAAATGACAGACAGGTAGAGAACTCTGAGCAGGGTCTTCATGACGGATATTTCCTGATGAACTCCAAGTCACTGCTAGCATTTCTAAGGGTCCTAGGGCCTGCTAAGGCCTGTCACTGTTGGTTTGACCCTGAAGACAAGGTCTCTCTCTGTGTAGTTGAGACTTGGAGTAGAGCTTGGCTCCTCAGCCTCTGCCTCCCAGAAACTAGAGCTACAGCCTTGAGCAGTGTGTGACTCTCAACCTGGGCTCTCACAAGATCTTCAGATTTTTGTATCCAATCTTCTCTTCCCCATCTTCCCCATTTTATTTTATATTATACATATTTATGTAAAGCTGCCAGCCTTTTCATCTGAGTCTTCCCATTCTTCTCTTTGTAAGAATTATTTCTGACAATTTCCTCTGCATACGGGAACTTTGTTCATATTCCCGTACCCTGTTCCTGTCCCACAGCTGTGGGCCCCTTCTCCATCCTCGATGTCCTGCTTCTGCTTTGATGCCTCACTTTTTCTTCTCCCTCCCTCCCTCCCTCCCCCCCCTCCCTCCCTCCCTCCCTCCCTTTTTTTCCGGGGCAGGGTTTCTCTGGGTAGTCCTGGCTGTCCTGGAACTCACTTTGTAGACCAGGCTGACCTTGAACTCACAGAGATCCCTTCCAAGTGCTGGGATTAAACAGCATGGGCCACAGCACTGGGCCACAGATGCTTCCCCCTTGTCAGTGTGAAGTCTCGTGTGGGTGGTGCAGATGATTGCCATAGCCAGAGGACAGTGCTTTGTAGTGCCCCACCCCTCCAGCTCCCATAGTCTCTGCACCTCCTATTCCACGATGAGTTTCCTGGCCTGGGGATGGGTGACATGGATGTTCTGTTAGGTCCGGGCATTCTGCGTTTCTTTATTCTCAGCAGTTGACAGGTTACTAGTGTTGGCTCTGACCATCACTCACTACAGAAAGAGGCTTCTCTGACTTCGAGAGGCAAACATCACTATGCAGGAGTCATGCACTTTAACTCCACATACGTTTACAAAGCATCATAGTGGACCCCCTATGGGGTCTATGCCTTCTTAAGCCATAGGCCTTTGACCAGGCTTATAATACCAGGCATGTGTTCTCTCCTGAGGGCAGGCTTCAGTTCCAGCAGGAAGCAGTTGGTTGCCCTGGAGCTGGGATATCACTCTTGGGCCTGAGGGCATATCGTGGCTGGCAGGCTGGTAGCATTGAACACATGTTCCTAAACTGAGTTAGATAGATTACGGAGAACTTTTCTTCCCAACGACTTTCATGGCACTGTGTAAGTTAGTCAGTAGACACAACACTGCCAGCTCAGTCCAGCTTGACTTCATGGTGTGCCTAGGTGTGTGCTGTCTTCACCAACAGGATCTTACCATTTAGTCCTGGTGGGCAGTAAAGGGCACCAGCAATGACAACTCTGAGGGGAGGTATCCAACCCCTGGCACTGGGGTTTAGAGTTAGAAACCCACGGCTTCTGTTTTTGTGGGTGAGGTAATTTGTAGGAAGATGCGCCAGCCATCACATTCCACACACTGAGCTCCTGCATGAGTCTATACCACATACCTACCGCCTGGACTAAGATGGAGACCATGACAAAAACCCGACAGAATCCCTCAGCCTCTCCCATTCCTGCTACATAACCTTTTTCTGACTTCACAGAGAAATTTGCTTAGCCTCACATTTTCTGTTACTTGAAAACATAGCAACTCACCCTTTTGTACCTGGCTTCTTCTGCTGGACTTTCTGTCCTGGAGACCCAGCTTTATTGTCCAGAGAGTGTTCGATGGCTCTATTGCTGTAACGTGTTCTCCTGAGTGCCTCATAATTTATATACCCAGTGATTTATTTATAGGTACCTGGGTTGTATTCCACGGGGGTTCTTGTGAGAAATGCTGGTACTTTGCCTGCTGTTGTGTGTCTTCTGCTGGCTGTAGATTTCTGTTGGCATCTCTGGAGTTGCAGAGTCAGGGGGTGGGGGTGTTTACGTGTTTGATTCCAAATCATTTTGGCCACTCTATGATGGGTGAGCATCCCACTTGCCCTGTACCTCTCCAACACTGAATGTGATACATCTTCATTGTATGCGTTCTAGTGTATACTGCTCTCTCTCTCTCTCTGTACATGTACATCATCTATCTATTTATGTCCCTGTCCACCACTGGAATGCCATTTCATCCCTGAACTCGGTCATGCTATGGTGGCCTGGCAGGTCAGCTGGACAGAGGAGTCTTTACAGGAAAAGCACTTGTGCCTGAAAAGGGTCTCAGAGATCAAACTGTGATAAAACATGAGTTTGGGGGAGCACATTCCAGAGCAACTACCTGCTTCTGTCTCCTGAGAGCTGGGACCAAAGGCATGTGGCACTCCAGCTCACTGTTACTGTGTACATGGTGGCTTTCCTGTGGATCCTTCTGTCTGGCAAATTCATTCTCTCGTATTCTCTCATTCATTCTCTCTCTCTCTCTCTCTCTCTCTCTCTCTCTCTCTCTCTCTCTCTCTCTCTCTCGATCCAGCCTACCCAGCCTTCTAAGTACTAGGATTATAGCTGTGCACTTTTATTACCAGCTAGTCTGATATATTTTTATAGAATTCCTTTAAAGAGGAAGCTCACCCTCGGGACTGGGGAGATGGCTCAGTCAGGAAAGTGCTTTATGCAAAGACATGAGGCCCTGAGATTGGATCTCTAGCATGAACATAAATCCAGGCAGGACAATGTGTGTCTATAAACCCAGCACTGGAGAAGTAGGCACAAGAGGGTCCCAGCAGTTTGCTGGCCAGCTAATCCAACTGACTCAGTAAGTTCCAGGCCAATGAAAGATCCTGTTTCAAAAAATGAGGGAGCGAGCAGTTGAGGAAAACACGAAATATTGACTCCTGGCCTCCACATACATGAACTTACACCTGTACAATCACACATGTACATAGACACATACCCACATGAGCAGGTACATATACCACACATGAGGAAAAAAAAGAAAAATAATACCCAACCAAATAGCAACCCACACAGCGGGTGCATTAGAACAACAAGGAGAAGGGGCATTCTCCTTGTTCTCCTTGTCCTCCTTCCATTTCGTCTATGCTAAGGTCTCTTTCTTTTTTAAAGCATAGCTGAGAGCCCACGTGATGACTGGGCAGAGGCTGCGGCTGTAATTTTGTGGGTAATTACTGTGATTTTGTACAAAGCAGGCACACTTAAGGGGTAGACAACAGAGACTTCACCGGAACAAATGCAAAGTGGGAACCACTTGTTCTGAAAGGAAATCATGACTGTTTATATTTAGAAAAGTGTGTGTGTGTGTGTGTGTGTGTGTGTGTGTGTGTGTGTGTGTGTGTGTGTCTAGTTTCTACCTCCCTTCTGCCTTCCCTTGAGAGGTATCATCATGGATGGCTTCTGACACTAGCCAGATGGCATTTTTACATCACCCTTCTCCTCAGTGAGATGTTAAACTTGGCATCTAGCAATTTCAAATTTACCTCACCCTCAAAACTGACAGGAAATGTACCTGCTGTGTTTCCTCTGTGATATCCCTCCTCTTTCCTGAAACTTTGTGAAAACATTACATTTCTAATGGCACCCCCACATTTATCAATGACCAGATGCCCAACTGACTTCCAAAGAGCCTTTAGGGAGAAAGGGGTTTTTCTGGCTCAAGTTCAAGGGCACTGTCCGCCATGGCAAGGAGTCAAGGCGGCAGGAGCCTGAAGCAAGTGGTCACCTAGCACCCACAGTTGAGGGGCAGGGAGCGATGAATGCATGCTGCTGTACAGTTTGCTTTCTCCTTTTTATACAGTCCAGGCTCCCCTGACTAAGAATGGTGTTATGCACACTGGAAAGATTGTCACTCCTCGGTTATCATAAATCAAGATAATATCCACAAGCATGGCCAGAGGGCTTCTGCCGCAGGTGATTCTGGGTTTCCAGTTGACAACTGAGATCAACTATTGCGGGGATCTTTTCTCAGTTGCCTGGTGTTCGACTGCTCTCGGGCAGTCTGTGGTGATTACGACACAGTCCTGAATGCCTTTGCTCCAGCATATGGAAGTTGTGCCTTTTATTGTAGGACTCTTTGTTGCCCCGTGAGAAGTGTGTAGACTTTGATTCTGTCAGGGTTAAGGATGTGACCAGAGAGGCCAGACCACCTATAGTATGACCTCATACAAATTACCTAATCTGTTCACGTTCTCAGTTTCCCTGTCTGTAAAATCAAACAACTCACTTTGACTTAATACATGTCAATACTTCAATAAGAACCACATATACTAATTTTACCTGGAAAACAGACTCTGAGTAGGAAGAGAAGAGAAAACCCTTGGGATAGGAGATGGCTCAGCTAGTAGAGCACTTGCCCAGTCTGCACAAAGCCCTCTGTTCAGACATCAGCACCAAACCGGATGCACTAGTACGCGTCTGTAACCCTAGCACTTAGTAGGCTGAGGCAGAAGAATCAGGAGTTCAAGGCTATCTTCGACTACTTAACTCATATACATTAAACAAGTAAATCTAAAAAAGAAAGTAAACAGAGTTCTTGGATGTGGTGGAGCACACCTATAGTGTCTGTTACTGGGGAAGGTGAGGTGGGGAGACTCCCCTTCAGTATCATTAGGCTAATCTGAGGTCAGCCTGGGCTGTTAGAGTCCTTGTCTTTTGTTCCGTTTTTAATTAATTAAAGAAATCAAATCAACATTGTTAAATTTCTGATAAAAAGTGCTGAGTGGAGAGAGTGATCCTGTCCCTTCTGTGACCTCAAGCCCCAGCACTGTTGCTGTTTGTGAGGGAAAGCTCTAAGAAGCAGCCTCTTCCTGCTATGTGATCCCTAGGGACTGAAGTTCCCTGAGTATTTCTCTCTCTCACCCTCAAATAGATTAGAAGCTCCTTGTGGGAGGGGCTTTGCCGTAAGGATGGCAAGCTCGAATATGTGATTAACCAATCAGACTCAAAGACAACGCTCTTTCCCCAGACTGGTACGGGCAAAGCTGATTCCCAGGTTCAGCTTTGAAAGTCTGGGGTGGGTCCCTGGAATCTGTGTTTTTGCCTCAGGTGAGCAGGCCTGGCTTGTGGTCCCACATTCCCTCCGTTGACCCCAGGCCTCCCCCTGTCCATCAGTGCAGCTGGCTGTGGGGTTGCTCTGGCCTGTGACCTCTCAGCCGCAGAACCGGAGTAGGAGAGGGTGGGACAGCTCAAGAAATGGAGCCTCATTGGTATGCAAGGCTCTCCTGCCACATTGCCACTAAACAGAAGCTGAAGAAGGGTTGGAGTAGGAGAGGGTGGGACAGCTCAAGACATGGAGCCTCATTGGTATGCAAGGCTCTCCTGCCACATTGCCACTAAACAGAAGCTGAAGAAGGGTTGGCACATCTCTTTGGGATTTTCCACTCCTCCAGGCCCTTCCGGAATTGGCTGGATATCAGGGGGCCAAGGGGGACAAGGACAGGACAGGGGCACCGAGGCGTCTGTCTGGTAGATATCTCTAAGGTAGAAAGTGGGTTCTTCCAGAGGCTCTGCTGGATTCTTTCCTGCCTCCCCTTCACTCCTCAAGCCTCCCTTTCTAGAGCACCTTTACAGGGCTGGATCCTGTAAGACTGGAAGGACTAAGACCCCTTGGAATACAGGTTGATTGGTTGGTTGAGGCAGAGTCTAACTGCATTGGGACTTATGCAACCCTCCCCACCTCACCTTCCCCAGTAGCAGAAACTATAGGTGTTTCCACCACATCCAAGAATTCTGTTTTTTTTTTTTAGATTTATTTATTTAATGTATGGGTACACAGAAGAGAGTATTCAGATCCCCATTAAAGATGGTTGTGAGCCACCACGTGGTTGCTGGGAATTGAACTCAGGACCTCTGGAAGGGCAGTCAGTGTTCTTATCCGCTGAGCCATCTTTCCATCCCTCTGTTTACTTTTTAGCAACGTAGCCCTTGCATAGAGTCCTCATGCTCAAAAGATACATATGGTAAAAATCATGGGCTTCAGTGGACACCCCCGGCCTGCACTCATCTTCTCTGGAGGATGGGACATCCCCAATAGGCTTATGCAGTAGTAAAATGTGGAGTATTGTCTGTTCCCCAGTGTATGTATGACAGGTGAGAATTAGCTTTAACAACCAGAATGTTCTTTCTAGTCCTTTATCATGGCTTTGTGATTTCAACACATGTCTATAACAGGTATGCACTGTCTTTTTTACTTCTAGAGATGGGTGCTAATAAAACATGTGAGCTATAGAGTGAACACCGATGTGGCCAACACCCAGAGAGAGATACTAGCAACATTCTCTTCTCTTTTTCCTTCCTTCCTTGCTTCCTTCCTTCCTTTGGCAGGGGCAAGGTTTTGCTATGTACCCAGGCTAGCCTTGAACTTGTGATACGTTTGATTCTATCTCCTGAGTAATGGAATTAAAGGTGCACATCACTATGTCTGGCTCAAAGTCAACACTGTTGAATTTCTTCCTTGGGCAGTGAATCCATGCACCTGACTTGTGGTACTCAGAGTTCCTCACTTGAGTGTGCTTCCCTCAATACTAAGGTTTGCTATAATCAAGGCTACACTCTGGATTGTGCTGAGTCTACCATGCAACAGTATCATTAAGCTAGTCTGAGCTGGAGTATAGTGCTGGGGTTCATTCATGCTCACTACTCTGTAGAATCACTCGCTGCTCCAGGGCATAGTTTGTTCTCCAATGAGATGATGGTAATCTTCTGTCTTCTGCTATGAGATGGTATTTACTTAGCGACTTTTGCCTTTATATCTGTGTGTATGTATATGCATGGTTTTTATTTGCCTATATATACATGCCAGCGCATGTGCGATGCACGCATGAGGGCACGTGCACATTTGGAAGCCTGACCACTCCAACTTAATTGAGTCAGGGTCTTTCACCGAACCTGGAGATTCAGCCCAGTCAACCTGCTCTGGAGATACCTGCTACTGAGTCCACCTGACTTTCATGTGGGTGCAGGCTACCCAAATTCTGATCCTCTAGTCATCACACTTGTTCAATAAGAGCTTTAACCACTAAAGCCATCTCTCTAGTCGCATGCTGTACGTGTAATTTTTATTCTCCTGTAGTAATTGTCTCAGAAGTTAACTGTCTGTCTGCTAACCTCGGCCTAGTTCTGGAAGCTTCTAGCCTCCATACACTCTAATCTAGGCCTAGAATGTTTTCATCCTGTCCCCTCAGGCCTCAAGGTATCCCTGTGATGCCCTGAAAAAAATGTGCTAGCCTTTTTCAGAGCAAGGGCAGAGGGGACAGAGGCACACAGGTGATTTCTTCAGATACAACAGAGGGGAATTTAAGGAAAGTCAAGGGCTGAGAATCCTTTCCAGAAACCAAGCCTTATTTCCTTCACCCACTAACACCCTGTACTTACCTGATAGTCATAGATCAGTGTAATTGGAGACTCTCAGGAACCACCATGATGCATCAGCTGAGAGAAATTCTAGACTCTGAGGGTCTTGTAGTCGTTTCTTTAAATTGGATTCTAGTCATAGTCCATTTTCAACTCTTACTGAACATTAGCAGCACACAGGAACTCCTATAATACCAATATCTGGGTCCCAGGCCAGTGACATCCCATAGTGTGAGGCCCAGACAGTTGGAAAGTGTCCACGTGGTTCTTATGTGGACTAGGTGTACACCTGTTGCCTGTAGGCCAAAACCTGCAACTGGCATCCACCAGTGTCACTTGAGGGCCCTGGGCTCAACTAGATTGGGCCTTGTCTTAGTTTTGCTTACTGTTACTATGGTAAAATACCCAGACAAAAGCGATGCTGGACTTATTTTAGCTCGTAATTGCAGGTTGCAGCTGTAGAGAAGTCGCGGCGGCAGGAGCCTGAGAGAACTAGTCACATTTCGAGAGCAGAAGCAGTGCTCGCATTCATGCCAGATCAGTCCATTCACTTCGCCCAGTTCAGGTCCAGGCAAAAAAGAGCATTGTCCATTTTACCGCGTTAGTTAACTCAATTAATGCTCGAGGAATGCCCAAAGCCCAGCCTAACCTAGACAATCCCTCATTAAAATTCCCTACCCAGTCTGTAGGTTATGTCGTTGACAATTAAAACCAACCCTTATAGGTCTTGAGTTGATAACAGCCTTCTCCACTGGATATCCCCTTGATCTCACTTGAGAACCATCTCAGTCTGAAGTTCCACTTGATGCTGGACAAGTTCACCCTGTGCGTCCCAAGATCCAGAGCAGTCCTGCTGTGTGACTATCGTTTGTCTTCCTGCCTGGATGGTCATCAAGCCAATGGCTTGAAATGGGCCCTAAACAGAGTACTGACACTACAAAGACCTTACTCAGCACCCTATCAGTCATGATTTGTACAGCCTAGGCCTTCATGGCCAGAGGTGTGGGTGGAGGGAGTCAGAGAAAAATGAAGAGTATTTCTGACTTTGAAGGACCAGTGTCATTGTTAATAGGATCTAGAATCCTAAATGCATATAGCATTGCATGTGACTTCCTGTATAACCATCAAGAGGTACACCTCTACATGTAATATTTTGTTTAACTGTGTGTGTTGTGTGTGTGCACATATGTACATGCACAGAACTGTATGAACAACTTTAAGAAGTTGGTTCCCTCCTTCCACCCCGTGAGTCTTGGGAGCAGAACTCAGGTCACTGGGCTTTGAGGCAAATGCATTTTACCCATCAAGCCATTTCACGGCTCCATCTGTACATTTTTAAAACTTTTTTTGGCTTAAAGACTATTAAGACCAATATTAAAACTATTCTTGTTAATGTTAACACAGGTTGAGACTCCCTTTTGATGGCTGACATCTTGAATCCCAGAACTTGAGACACAGGCAGGCAGGTCTCTGAATTGAAAGCCAACCTGGACTACAGGCATATTTAGACCAGCCAGGGCTTCATAGTGAGACTTGTCTCAAAGACAGAGATCAGAGAGAGACAGAGACACCAGATTCAGATTTTAAAATGTTTGCATTTGAAATCTTGGGTTAGCTTTCAAGTATAAAGACTAGACTCAGGGGTTGGGGATTTGGCTCAGTGGTAGAGCGCTTGCCTAGCAAGCGCAAGGCCCTGGGTTCGGTCCCCAGCTCCGAAAAAAAGAATAGGGAAAAAAAAGACCATATTCACTCATACATATTGTAAGAACATAATTTTATGGAATTTCAAAAAATAATTCTACGGAGTTAAAATATGTGGAATTAGTTCCAGTTGGATTTGGGCTTGTTCTACGTTTTGAGATTTAGGGATTCCCACCTATGTAACTATTAATAATAATAATATTAATAATAATAAACCAAAACTGAGAACAGTACAGGGATTGAAAGAGAGAAGGAAAGGATTCTGGGGACCCTGGCACCTGGGGAGAATTCCACGTACCCAAGACCGGAAGGATCTTGGGGAAGGATCAAGAGGAGGATCTAAGGGAACCTACCCCAGAACCGCCGCTGCCTTTAAGAAATAGGCTGAGGTGATGTCGGCAGGCCTCCCTTGCCTAATGCTCCTGTCTGGTGGGTGTATGCCTTAAGTTTCTGGGTAGACTGGGAGTCATGGCTGAAACCTCTGATCTGCACAGTAACAGTCCAAAACCAGTGCCTGATAGAAACATGATCCATTTCCTAAATAACCAGGGCAGTGAACCCTGGAAAATAACCTTTCAGGCATTTACACAGGAAGGAAGTTACTAGAGGCAAAGCTAACAACTGAAGGTCGGGGTGGAAGATGGTTCAGTTGTAAACGTTCTACAGCACTGGCCTGGGGACCAGGGGCTTTCCAGCCAACCTGTCTCAAAATGCCAGGCGGTGGTATCTAAGGACACCCAAAGCTGTCCTCTGACCTCCAAGGATGTGCACTCGTGCAGTGCACCGTAAGGCACACACAAACTGAAGGTCTTTACAGAGGAGGAGTGGTTCAGTGACAGAGCGTCTACTGATGGATCCAAGAACAGCCCTGGGCACATTCCCAGCACCACAGTATTAGTGATAAATAATAACACATTTTAAAGAAGAGTGTTCTTTCTAAAAGAATTTCCCCATCAGGGGGCTGACTTTCCATATTTATTTGGGGACCGAATCTGACTTCTTGGGATTAATCTCTCCTATACAGAGTGCTATGCTCTGGGTCCAGCTAACTCCCGTTCAATGAAATGGTGCCAGGTAATGGATCGGGGCCAAGCTGCCATCATTTTTAGTAGAACTTCCTTCAGCACCATAACCTACAGTGAACGCCATCAACCTTTTTCTCCTGAACTGAGTTCCAGACTGCCATGAACCGAGGGGGAGGTGGCTCCTGGCCTGAAGGTGCAAACCCTTGTTCCTCCCAGTGTTTGAGGGGCCGAGCCATGGCAGGGGCTCCGCAGCATTTGTTGTAAATGACTGTCCAGACACCAGTTCCCAACTGGCACGTCTCTGTCTCTGTGTGTGAAGTGACCCTCCTCTCTTCTCTCTGCAGTGAAATGTAAAATGGAGGATGAGGAAGAAGAGCCTGCTGCCTCAGTACCAAATCCTTAGCCGGTGTCAGCCACTCCGTGTGGAAGGACGGTGCATCCAAACTGCACTTTCCCTGTGACGGCGTCTTTTAGCAAGCCTTAGTGTGGTGGATACACGACCCTTTGCACACGAGGTAGGATTTGTTACAGACAAGCTGAAGTTTAGTTTCCTGCCTTGCCCGGAATGCTACGCTTTCACGTGGCCATCTTCCCCGCAGTTGTTGACATGCCTAGTGACCGTGACCTCTGACACCCGTTTTCCCACTTTTGCCAGGATCTGTATTTTAACTTACCTCAGAGCCCTCTTAGTTGTCTTGGTTTGGGGGTGGTTTGGGGGTGTTGGGATAACAGATGGGGCAAGGCTGTAGCCCTACTGAGCTGTTTCCAGAGGCCGTTGTCAGGAAGGATTTCCAGTGTTACAGCCCCAGAGTATAACAGCAGCGCCCTGTTAGCTTAATGGTCCCCATTGGTTCTGTGGCTGCGGCTCACCAGGATTCTCCCATTCAAAAGGCCCAGACATGGCTGACAGCCTCCTCTGTAGGTCTGACTGACAAGCTACCACGCGTCTTAGGTAAATAGTAAAGCCTTTATTTTCTTGTTAAGAACAGCATTTTGAAAATAAAACCTATCTGCCCATGCTTAACAACCTTTAAAGTCTGTGATATTTTATATACAGCCCTGTACATACTGATTGTCTGGAAATTTCTTAAACAGTTTTTGTTTATAAGTATGCAAGTCAGCCAGGATGAGGGGAAGAGTGAGGGTACATTATAAAATACACATTAATACATTTAATAAATATATATTATCTATCAAAAACGAGCCATAGCTCTTAATGAATAAAGCACCTGCCAAGGGCTCTCATCAGCTCACAGTTGCTACATCCTTGGATGTGTAAATGCCAGTGCCCCCTTCTACTTTGCCATTTGGCAAATTCAAAAGACAACTCTTCCCCCACCCTGCACTTGTTCCCTGGCCTTGACCTCCTCTGTGTGGGGGTGGGGCAGACAACAACCAGATCTTAACTTTAGAAACAGCTGACACATTGGAGCCCCTCCCCTCTGCCATTGTCCTGCTACCTTGGCAACTGACTCCAGACCTCTATGGAGTCTTCACTCAGGAGGGGACAGAGCGGTGGTTATAGTCCCAATATGGTATTAGTACCCGGGCATGCCAAGTTGTGCTTGCAGTTTGGGGTTATTCACAGATGACTTTCTAGACCATTTTCCCCAACCAAGTCTTGGGTCTATCAACACTTAAACAGGTGCCATGGGATTCTGCATTTCAGCCTTGCTCTGTCAGAAGCTGGCTGCCACAGTCTCTGGGTGGAGTTGCCTCGTGGTCCTCGGTCCTCTTCAGGTGAATTTGAACTCAAAATAATAGTAGACGTTGACCTAATTCCTTTGCTCCCACTTCCGCCCTCCATGTAAAAACATTCAACCCACCCCGAATCTTAAAGCCGAGATAAAACAAAGCCCAGAAGCGCAATAACCTATCAGGATCGGAAAGAACAAAAAGCAAAACTGAAATGCCTCACTAAGCAAGGAGGTTTCTTGTGGCTCAACGTGGTTCTGTTTTACAGTGCAGAGATGCTGCTCTCTGCACAGCCATTTGTACGGTGCGGTGCTCACCTCATACGTGGACAACAAAGAGCTTAGAGAGAAAACCATCAATCATGTCAGCTTCTCCCTTCTGCAAGGGGGGATTTTGCAGACCGAGTTACTGGTGACATCAGAAAGCTCCAAAGGACTCCAGAGAGCGGGGGTGGACAGCCACTTCCTGGCACAAGAACGCGGAGCGCTGACGTTTGTCACCGGACTGGCCCGAGGTGCTTGGAGATTTCTTTGCAGAAGGCTGGGTAGTGCATGCAACAGCCCCAGCCCCACGCAGCTCTAGCTTTCTTTCCTTCCCCACCTCCTCAGGCCTTTAAGTTCTTAGCCCACCACTTGATGGTCCTTAAGGACAAAGGACTGATTCAAATTCTCTGGAAGCAAGCACATGCTCTGGATGGGGGTGAGGCATCTCAGGAGGTTGGGAAGGGGGGCCTTTGGGTGCCATGCTTTCTGGTTCCCATGCACGGTGATGCACTAGCTGTAAGGAAAACTTGCAGGGGAGCCAAGCGCTGGCCAGATTTGCCTCACCTCCCTAAGGATCTGCAAGGATAGGCTAGGGCAGGGAGGGGACACAGCAGAGACTGGGGCCTTGAGAAAAATCAGATTTATTAAAACACTTAGCTCAGATGTACTGGCTTAAAAGGAGGTCAGTCCCCACCCCCACCCCCAAACACTAACCTTTTAAAAATTTGCTTTCATTAAAGGTTAAAGGCTTATGGGTAGTTTTTTATAGAGAAAGCAACATAGCGATTAGAGTGTGTGCAGAGGCTGCAACCCTTGTTTACACAGTCCATATGGTCAGGTTCAAACCCTTAGCAGGGAAAGGTTGCTAGAGACTATGCTGGCCAAACAGTGCAGAGAACACAGGGCTTTAATGGCAGGGATGCTGGAGATGCCTAGCGACAAAGGAATGACTTGCTCAGGACAGATGGAAGCCATGACAAATGACAACTGGGAAGGGGGCCACTTTCATAGAACCATCGGAAACCAAAAATAAAACATTCTCCATACCCTCCAAAAGCAGAAGGAAACCTCCACGGAGCTCATTATATCCTGGACTTCTACCCACGCGAAGGGAAAATACCCCAGAAGTCACCAGCAGCTAGGCAACCATATGTCCTCTCTCCATCCTAGAGGTCACCCCTGGGGAGCCCAGCCATAGGACATCATTACGAAAAGGTTGCTCTGCTGCCTGCCTTTCAGCCTGCCTCCCCTGAAGCTTCAAGCTGGTGGCCCTGTTTGAGCTTCTGAAATGAGCATGGGAATGAACTCAGGATGGGGGTGGGGGTGGGGGGAGGCATGGAGGAGCACCTGCAAGAGGAGGGAAAGGGAGAGGGGAAGAAGGAGGAGGGATACTTCTGTCACTCTGTAGGGGAGGTTGGGGTGGGTGGGGTGCTTGGTAGAGCAAGAGGCCCACAGAAGGAACAACGGTTGGTCACCTCTGTCTACATGTGATGGTCACTTCAAGGTCCGAGTACCTTCTCCTCTTTGGCACGTTCTATGGTTCTTTCACTCCTATTAGCTACACAGCTCCCTGTTGGGCCTTTAGAATCATAGCCACAACCTCTTAAAGTCTCCTGAACTGCGTGGGCCACCCACCAGGCAAGCAAAGGCCAGGGAGACTGATCCATGAGTTAACCTCAAGGTCACAGTTATCTCCAAAAGATCTCCCTGGGGACCCGCATTTGGTGAGGAGGGTAGGGGTGGCAGGCCGGCTCCAACCCCTCGTGTAATAAGCCAACACAGTCTGGCACACCAGCTATGACTTCTTTTCTGTCCTGCCCCTGCTGGATGACTCAGTTTCCCAGCCACGCTTCTGAGTGAGTCTAAGACTATTGGCAGTTAGCTCTGATTTAGTTTGCAGGATGATTCCGTGTTTGCGTGTGTGGCAGGGGAGGGGAGGGCGGTCACTGTTAGCTTTCCAGTTCATCCATATGTCACATTTACACGAAATCCCCTTGGTGGGAATTCTCAGATTTCCTGGCTTCCAGGTGGCCTGTCTCTGCCATGGTTATTGATTTCACCCTCAAGAAAGACACAGCCAGGGAATAAAATCGGTAAGAGAGATTCTTATTCTCTGGAACTTAAGGCCTTTCACCAGTGGTGTCTTCCCGCGTGAGATGGCGGAGCAGTTGGGATCTGGAATAACATAAGGACAGGCCTGAGAGCTCTGCAAAGTCAATGTTAGGAACTGATGCATCAATCTTCCCTACTACTGCCTGTGGGGGCTGTGTCCTCCCAGAGATGTACTGGAGGTTCATGTGACCCACCTGAAGGGACATCCACCTCACTCAGAAACTCAGCCCTTTGAAGCGATGAAGACTCCTTGGGCAAGCTAGGCACGCTGTCCTAACACTGAGCTTCACCCTGAGTCCCGAGAGCATCCGATTCCCTGCGCTGGCCTTGAAGGAACCAGGAGGACTTAGGAATGATGGACAGGCTGTGTTTATTACGGCACATGTGCTGGCCCCTCTGGGAACCAGTGGTCACAAGTAAAGTCAGGCTTTTCTTGGCCCCAGGACAAAGAAACAGCCCAGGAGGTGGTAGGAAGATTTAAGAACACAAATCTGTGTTTCTTTTTGTCTTATAGCTTGTTCAAAGCAAAGTGAATCAGAGCCTAGGAGAGCCTTCTCAGGGCAGAAAAACCAAATTCCCCTTCCTTTCCTCCAGGGATCAAAGACTGTCCCTGATGGTCTATTAAAAAAGAAAACGAGAAAAAAAGCTCAGGTTGAGTTATGGAATTGACAGAAAATAAAGAATGGAAATCAAATGTGCACATGTGAACTGGCTCATGCATTGTTTCTGAGAAGCACAGAGCTATGTCTGGGAGGAAGATGTAGGAATGAGAGCCTCTTTGGATTTTGTCAGAATGAAACAAAGTCATTCCAACAGAGGCAAAAAGCAAAAGGGTAACACTTGCTGCTGCAGGCCTGTTTGGCGACAGATAAGTACAGCTGCTTTGGTGTTTGAGGGACTCAACTTCGATTTCTTAGGCTATCTCTTAGGGGATTGGTACCCAGCTGGGGGTGTGTGTGTGTTACTGGATGGAGTAGGGACCAGGGGGCTTGAGCTAGGATGCATGTCAGGAAGGCTGAGAACATCCTTACAGAAAGCTTTTCCTTAGAGTCACCTCCCTGGGAAAGAGGGTTGGGGTGCTGTGCTCAAGGAAGAAAACTCATCAGGTGAAGAGCCCCAAGTAGTAGGTAGGCATCTATAGATGGCTTTCTGGGTATGGGTGGGTTTTCCTTATGTGAAGAGGGGGGGACAGACAAAAATGGAAGGCGTGCATGCATAGAGCTGCAGAGAGCAGCCCAGAGAAGCAGCCTCCAGGTGTCCCCAGCTGAAGCTGCCCCACTTTGGACGGTCTTAGGCCTCCTGCCCAGACATCAGATTTTGATACTTACAGTCCCACCATTGAGCACGACGGCCATCTCTGTCGGCTGGTACACATTGCTTCTGAAGGGCGCACTGGGCCGGTTTCCCAAGCTGCTGGGCTTCTTCCCCAGGCTGCTGGATCTTTGCTCCAAGCTTCCATTGGAAAAGCCTACTGCTGATCGAAGAGCTGAGGAAGGAGTTCCCAGGGTGACAACACCAGAGAGTGTGGGAGAGAGAAGGGGGGGCGGACAGAGGAATAAGGGGGAGGGAGGGAGGAAGGGAGGGAGAAAAGCAGGGAGGGAGAGAATTTTGTTTTTCCAAAGTAACCAGCTCCTCCCCTCTGGGTACCTCTATCCACCCACCACAGTGGCTCCTCCCCTTTGTCACAAGCCTGATTCAAAACAAAAGTCACAAAGGGGCTTTGTTCTCAGCCCTCCAGGAGACTGATGAGCTTCAGAAGGGTTGGGAACTTTCTGAAGTCCTGCTCTCCCCAAACAACTACAGCCAGGCTGGGTGAGAGTCAGGTCTGTGATGGGTCCTTTACCTCATTGTAGAACAGCTCATGTGTACAGCACATGTGTTCACTGTATCAGTCAAAGGCCATCCCTACTTCTGGGTGCTGCAGAGCTGGGGACTGCGGAATACATGCACAGGACAGTGACTGTCAGCATTGGAAACTCACTCTTGTTTGGGTTATTCCCAAATAGTAACAAAAGATCCAAAGCGATGATGGCAAGATGGGTGAACTCTGCCTCTGCAGGTAGGCGCAGATGCTCCTGACTCACTTCCCATTTTAAAGACAGCATCTACGGTAGCCCAGACTGGCCTTAGACTCCCGGTCCTCCTGTTGCCACCTGCCAAATGTTGGAGTCCACATCAAGCTATTTATACTCTGTGTCGTGTGTGTGTGTGTGTGTGTGTGTGTGTGTGTGTGTGTGCGTGCGCGTGTATATATGTGTCTGTGTCTCTGTGTGTGTTTGCATGTATATCTGTGTGTGTATGTGTCTGTCTGTCTCTGTGTGTGTGTTTGCATGTATATCTGTGTGTATATGTGTCTGTCTGTATGTCTGTCTCTCTGTGTATATGTGTCTGTCTGTGTCGTGGTGGTGTGTGTGTGTGTGTATGTGTCTGTCTGTCTCTGTGTGTGTGTTTGCATGTATATCTGTGTATATGTGTCTGTCTGTATGTCTGTCTCTCTGTGTATATGTGTCTGTCTGTGTCGTGGTGGTGTGTGTGTGTGTATGTGTCTGTCTGTCTCTGTGTGTGTGTTTGCATGTATATCTGTGTGTATATGTGTCTGTCTGTATGTCTGTCTCTCTGTGTATATGTGTCTGTCTGTCTGTGTCGTGGTGGTGTGTGTGTGTATATGTGTCTATGTCTGTCTCTCTGTGTATATGTGTCTGTCTGTCTGTGTCGTAGTTGTGTGTGTGTGTGTGTGTGTGTGTGTGTGTGTGTGTGTGTGTGTGTACAGATGCAGAAGCCAAAGAGGGTGTTGGAGCTGCTGAGCTACCCGATGTAGATATTGGGAACTGAACTCAGATCCTCAGAAGAACATCAACTCTCTTAACACCTCTCCAGCCCCTACCTTGGTTTTAGACAGTGTCTTAACTGCCTAGGCTGGCTGGACACACCAGTCTCCACCTCCCCAGCTCCAGAATTACAAGTGAGCATCACACACTGGTTCTGGGATAAAACTCAAATCCTCATGCTTGTGTAGCAAGCACTTTACCCACTGAACCATCTCCCCAGCCCTCGGTTTCTGTACTTCAAGAAACTAAGTTTCTTTTTCGATAAAGAAAAACCAACTTGAAAAGACACAGAAAATTCAAGTACGTGCTTCTGAGTGACAGGAGCCAGCCTGTGAGGGCTTCTCACATCATACCAAGCTAGAATCTGGAAATCGAAGGCTGCTAGTGGTGGTCCGGTGCTGCATGGGCAGGGGGAGCATTTCAGGATGATGAAACCGTTCTGTGTGATTTTACTTCAAGGTGGATACAGGCCACACTGCTCTTGTCAAAACCCACCAAATGATGCATTCAAATTAAAATGTGGTCTCTGGCTTTGTGGCAGAGTACTTCCCTTTCATCCCTGAGGCCTTAGGCTCCACCCTCAGCATCTCACGAAGCAAATGGAGATCTTAACTGTAAGAAGACATCTGCAGTTTCACTGGAGGAAATACTAATGTTGCTTGGCTAAAGAAAGGCTTTACTTATAAAGTCATCCCTGAGGGAATACAGGGAGACAGCTTGGGAGCTGTGCAGCCTACTAGGAGGAAGAATCAGAATGACCTGAGAGCTAGGTTCTGAGTGAATTGACCTAGAGAGGGTTAGTTTTCCCAGCATAACAGATGCTCCCCCTCCCCTTTTAATGAGAGATAAAGGTTAAGTACTATGGCCAAGGTCACACAACTAACAGAGTCCACACTGGAAGCCTGGCAGAGACAGGCTGCTCCTAACCACCACACCAGTTCCAGACGCTCTGCTGTTAACTATTACAGTTGGGCATGTCAAGCAAGTTGTGTTAAATGACATTAGGACTCATCATAGACTGGACCAAAGAAACTGCAGGTCAGATTCAGGAAACCCTTCTTGCTTTGGTTATCTCCAAGGCCTGAGCAGTTGCTTATGCTAAGTGAGGGCATGCCCCTGCCTGGGAAGCAGCACAGGAAGCAAGGACAGGTAAACACGGACTTTCGCTAGGGTCATCAGCTTCTCTTGCAATGGAGAGCTCAGCCCAGGTCTGGGACTCTGCTTCCAAACACACCCTCTTCCCAGAAACCGAAGCTCTCTTGCTACCCACAGTCCTAGGGTCCCTCTGTTGCAGGTTATCTGTGGTTCTCTGAGCATAGCTTTGGCACTCTAGGCTCCTCACATAGGCCTAGGGTCCAGCTTGTGACAGGCTGGCCAATTAGAGCTTTCCATCTTTGAGAACACATTAGTTCAGGGATGACATTCAGAGCCAATCAGAGTGAGATTTTTCTCAAGCCTTCTGGAAAGAATTTTTCCCCACTGTGATTCTGTGCAGGTGGGGTCCATAACGCCTCCACCAAGAGATGAGGAGAATCAAGTCTGCTCATCCCTTGAGTCTCTTGAATCTAGCCCTTCCTGAAGCCTGATACCTAGGGCGTTTGGAATTTTCATTTATCTGTTGGAATGATTTAGCATTCAAGTTCTTTTTTAAATTGCTAGTAACCAATTTCAGAGGCCTTTGCCTAATAACAGAACTGACTCTACCCAAACCCCAGCAGAGGTGAAAGGAGGACATGTTATTCCTAAGTGAGTACTGGAGGCATACACTCCTTGGTCAAATGCCAACTTTCTCTGGGGTAGGTCCTGCAAGTGAGGCCAGGTTAGCCAGGCTTCCCCCAGGCTTCACTCAGGGTCTTCAGCGGTAAACAAAAAATGGCTAAGTAGCCTTTGGCCCTAATGAGATCTTAGAGCCCAGAATCCATAACAAAAGAGGGAACATGTGTTCCTTCCAAAGGCGCATGCTTCCTATGCTTTGTTAGCACAGTAAGCTGTGATCTGAGGTGTGACATCCTGGGTGCATTTGAATCTCTTAGCACTTATCTCATGCCCTTTTGATACTAGGGAGCACAGTATGCCTAAGTGTGTATACGTGGGGGTCTCAATGACTGCAAGAAATAGTAGGGGTGAGGCCATTGCAGCTTCATAGAGCCACAGTACAGTCTGGAGAACACACCCTCCATCTCATGACACCCTAGGGGACCTCTGGCAAGGGAAGAGAGCTCCAGAAGCTGGCCGGAAGTTCCCTGTGCAGGAAGGACATGATCACGGTGGCTCGTGGGCACTAGCCACTCTAAGGATAAGGTTCCTCATGGGGCCGGTTTCCTAAAATACAAACCGGCTGAGGGAGCGTGAAAGGTGCTAACAGCTGGTCCTACTGTGGCAAAGGAGCGTGCCCAGATGGCCTTTGGCCGGTGAAGCAAGGGTTTCTAGAAGAAAGGCCAGCCCAGTCAGAATGTTCTCTGTGTTAGCTTTGTCTGGAGGCTGCCCTGCCTGGTCTCAAGTGATTTGGGTGGATATATATTTTTGATAGACTGAAAGATTCCAGAGAGAGAGAGAGAGAGAGAGAGAGAGAGAGAGAGAGAGAGAGAGAGAGAGAGAGAGAGAGGAGAGAGACAGAGAGAGGCAGAGGAAAAAGTGCTGATGGTAAAGGTTGCAAGGGATGTAGCTCAGTGACCCAGCATGCACTAGGCTCCAGGTTCCATCCTCAGCACTACAAGCAAGCAAGCAAGAACATCTTGTCTTTAAAAAGAGTCTGACCATACCCAAGGTTGCTGAAGATTTAGGTAGGGACTTGCAGTGCAACCACACAGTGGGCACTCAGCCTACCTTTCTGGGGCGCTACCTAGCCTGGCACATCAAGATTTAAAATGCAGATTACTTAACTCATATCTAGGACATCTTTTGCAAGGAGCTAGCGGACCACAAAGTAGAAAGATGAATGGATAAGAGCGCTCACTGCGGCACAGTTTATCACGGGAAGCCTGAGGCAAGCTAAGCAGGCAGAGGAGGACCAGAAAAAATAAATGCTGGTGCCTGATGGAAAATTCCTCAGCATCCACGGTTGCACAGCTCTTCATGCCCTGACCCAGGAGAGGCCTCCATTGCTGATTTAAGCACAGGGCAGGCCAGCGCCTGGACCCAAAGTTTCCACCCAGAGACACCTTGGAGAGCTTATAAATTATACAGATCTCAGACTCAGACTTAATCAGGGTCCTCAGTGGGGCAGGGAAGATACTGGTGTTTTTAGGGAAGAAGGACCGTTCTGCCTTAGCTCTGTTTCATTTTTGTTTTGGAGACTGGGTAGCACTTGGCCTCTTCACATCTGTTTCCAAACAGATCTCAAGAGCTATTGTAGGACTTAGGAGAGAGTAGCCAATGAGTGCTCCGAATGCCACTTGGCATACTTCCTTGCTGTTGTTATTTGTAGCCACTGTTGGGGGTTGTGTGTCTTGTTGGGTGTCCCAGACTAGCTTTGAACCCACACTCCTCTGCCTCTTCTCTCTGACTACAGGCACGTGCTCTCACAAACCGCTATTCTTACTTTTAAAACACGACTGCACAGGTGTTTCTGACCTTCCAGTTCTACTGCAAGGACATCAAATCATTCCATTCAACCACTGGTTCTTAAACCTCTTCGTGTGTGTGTGTTACAGGCACTGTTAGAATCAGACGGTGTGATGGACCAATTCCCCAGGAGACACACATGTACACCAGTATACTTTTGTTTCCTCCACTTCCAAGGTTCATGGGGAGTCCAGGGCCTCAGACAGGCCCCTCTAGGAGGAGCTGGCAAGGAGACATGGCTCTATCAGGACCCCAAGACCAGCCAGGCCCTTCGTCTGTTACCACAGCTCCTGAGGAGGCCGTTAGGCTCCCAACGGTGACCTCTAACTTGACTGTGCCTTCTCCTGTCCCTGTCCCCAGCTGGGCTGGCATTGAGTCCTTACCAACATCTCCACAGACACAGGCATCTGGCCTGGAACTTTATGTAAGAAGAGAGCAACTTGGATTGTAGCCACGCTGGGACTTTCCCTTCTGTCCAGAGGCGGGCTTCTGGCATCCCTCCTGGCTAGGGGTCAGGGTGCTGAGGAAGCTGACAACATCTAGGTATGGCAGGGATATGGGTGGCTCTACAGAAAGTGAGGGCTCAACACATTTCCCTGCTTACAGGGGAGGAGCAGGCTGTGCCCTGGGCTTCCACATTCAACCCTGCAAAACCGTATAAAGGGACTAGCTCCTGGACACAGCTCACACTTATGCCTGGCAGCTGGATGGATGGATGTTGCTAAAGAGAAATGCCGATAACTTTCTGTCTGCCACGGGCTCTGTTCCAGCTGTATGTCCTCAGGAAAAGCCACTCTTGTGAGCCTTAGCTTACACCGGTCCGTTCTTGAAGAAGGGGGTATGAGGGGCTAACTTCACAGAGTAACGTTGGGACTGATAAACTAGTGCAGGCTGAAGGCAGAATGGTGCTAGCACAGTTAGTGCTCAACATGTGACTATGCCAAGTGGTCAGTGGCCATCCACAACTGGGGTTCAGTATTCCTGTCGGACCCCTGAGGCGTCTTTGGGGAATTGAGAAAGGTCATTTGTTTAAGCTCGGGCGTGGGACCCAGGCAGCTTCCTTTAAACAATATCCTAAGGGGCACCTGTCCAGCATCAACAGTAGGGCCTTAGAGGTGCCAGTGACCACCCCCTCCATCCTACTGTGACCTCACCCCTGAGCAGAAACAGGTAGTCTTGGCCACCCAGATGTCACCCCAACTGCTGCCAAATTGGCTTTCTTCCTCTGATCCCAGAAGAATTTGTGAACATCGACCCAAGTTAGAGAGAAGTTGGTGATGGAAGAGGGAGGGTAAGAGTGGACAGACTCAAAGCTTCCGGTCACGGTGAGCCAATTTGGGATTCTATTCTATATATGCCCACATAGGGTCTCTGCAGGACTGGGCCTGGCTGTAGCAGAGACCAGCTTATAAATGTAACTGTTTGACAACTCACCTCTGCGCTCTCCTTGCAGGGACCACGACAAGTAAACCCTAGCCCTGAGTGTCTCACACCCCACTTCTAAGAGACCCCAGCCGAGACCCACAAGCTCCATGCTCAGTGCCACCAGGTTCGTGTTGCCTTGCTTCCTGTAACACGTCTTTACATAGCATGCACTCTCATTATTTTTAGTTTACAAATGAGAAAAAAAAATGAGGCTTTGAGAGATGATGCAATCTCCTCCAAAGTCACTCAGCATGAGGTGGGAGAGGCGGGGTTCAAACCTGGATACAGGGACCCAATCTGAACCATGCCGAAGACTGAGGTGGTGGAGGGAAGGAACATTGTTTGCATGGTGGCCTGCAAACATCTACACACAAGGTAGGCTGCAAACTCAAATACCTGCAGGGAGCTAAGGACCTAATGTTGGGGGATCAGCAGGGACAGGTAGAGTGTGGCAAGCAGAAAGTGTGTTCCCAGCCACAGCATGAGGGAGGCAAGAGGCCTGGCCTTCAAGCGAGATCCAGAAAACTGCAGCCACACAGGCAGGCTGACTCAGCATCATTAGACCCACTGGGTACGGTGTGGGTGTATTGCTAGGGCCTTGTGCATGCTGGGTAAATACTCTTACCACACAGCTTCCCACAACTTTTAAAAGTCCACCAACCTGGATGTTTGTTGCTGTGGTAAATTGCGTGTGTGTGTGTGTGTGTGTGTGTGTGTGTGTGTGTGTGTACAGGCAAGAGGTCTACTTCAGGTATTGTTTCTTAGAAACCATCCCTCATTTTTTGAGATCCTTGGGTCTGGGGCTCACAGATTAGGCTGGACTGGGTGGCCAGAAAGCCCTTGTGTTTGCCTCTCCTTCCTCAATCCTGGGATAAGCGTGGGCCACCACACCTGACTTTTCTCTGGGTCCTAGAGAGTGAACTCAATCTTCTTGCTTGTACTTTGACACTGACAACATTTTACCAACTCAGCCACCTCCCCATCCCCACCTTTTGGATTTTTATAACAAATCAGTTGGCAGTTAGCATGAAGAAAAAATACATAAGAATGTCTCGGAGCCAGTGTTAGCCTGGGGGCCATTCATGATGGTGGCTGGGCCTGGGAGCCTCTGCCCCTGCTTTTCAGGGACTGCCCAAGACCAGACCATGGCTGCTTTACCTGCGTTATGTTCATCCATGGAGAAGGCCTTGTTTTCCATGTAGGCCCGAGGCAGGTGCATTTCCTCCTCAAAGGCCGTCTCCCGCATCCGGGGCTGTGAAGTATCGAAGTAGTTGGGTGGGTTCTCCTGCAGGGGTGGGAGAAGGGTGTAGTGGATCTCTGGAATGGCGTGGAAGATGACGAAGACCCATCCGCTGGCTACCAGCGTGATGGCCAAGGTAGGGTCGCTCCAGGCATCTGCCCGCTTAATTAACGAGTTGCCGAAGAGGTACATGGTCATCCAGATCACCCAGATGAGCACAGAGAGGAAGGTAGTGATGAGGATGAAGGCTCCGTTCACCTTCCACCGCTTGAACTTGCCACACAGTGTGAAGAGGGACTGCGCTAGGGTGATAGCCAGCAGCACCATGTCGTAGATGAGCGCCATCACAAAATCCATGGGCTCGTAGGCGCAGGCCGGCTTCGTGTCACGTAGCACAGTCAGCACCAGCCACTCAGTGGCGATGATGACCTGCACCAGCATCAGGCACAGTGCCAGGCTCACCAGCTGCCAGCTGGCCGGGCTCGTGCCCTGGCGCACCAGCCTCCGTACCCGCCACGCCTGGCTCAGCAGGCAGGAAAAGCAGAGTGCGAAGAGGACACCCCAGAGGAAGCGTCGGATGGAGCAGATTGTCTCGTCCATCCGGATGATGAAAGCAAACGTCAGGCCAAAGAGGCCCAGGGTCCCCAGCAGGAAGAGGAAGTGGAGGCACACAGGCCGCCTCCTTTCCTTGTCCTTGATGAAGGGCAGTCTCACCAGGAGAATAAGCATCAGAAGCAGTGTGATCAGGGCCCCTGCCCCGGCCACTGCCTCCACCACGATTCCCCAAATGGCGTCCAGGTCGCACAGGGACACGTACTGAGGAAGAAGGTCCAGCCCACAGCCCCGGGACGTGCTGGCGTTCTCCGAAGCCACAGAGGCAATCACCAGGAGCAGGGGCAAGGGAAGCACTTGGTGGGTTCTCATCTTTCTCTCTGACACCAGGAACACTCTAGAAAATGGGGACAATCAGGGAGAAAGCTCAATCCATTAGAAGGCCCCACTTTCCTGAGGACTTGCCTCTTTTCAAACCTTCCAGCCCTCATGGCTACTTCCGGCACTTGAGATAACTGTATCAACTTTCTCCAGGCACTGTGGACCCTTGCCCAGACATCCTACCACCCACTTGAACCCTAGCTCAGATTAGGAACCATGAACCGCCCACCATCAGCAGTGGCTGGAGGACCTATGGGAGAGAGACTCACCTTCTTCTCTCTCTACCGCTTTGTAGTCTGTACATCTGGCATCTTCCAAAGTAAGGGAATGAAGGAAGGAAATTTTAAAGAGACAGCCACCAGACAGGTACTCAGCTGGGGCAGTTCCCCACCTTTCTCTCCTCCTTTAATCATCAAAAGCTAATTGGGAAGTATTTACTGACCACTCTAGGCCAAAAAACTGGGCTCAGCAGTCCTCATAATGCCCTGTGAGGCAGCAGGTCCTATTGTGACCTTCATTTTTCAGGTGACAAAACAGGGTCTTCAGGGTGGGACACTGGCCCCAGGTCACACAACCACACTCAAGAGCCACCCCTCTCAGCAAGAGCCGAGAAACCTCCCAGCACTAACACATGGTACATTCAGTGGTCCTGAGTCCTACGTCTGCGGCACCCATGGATTCAACCAAGCTTGCATGAGGAACATTGGAGGAAAAGATTCCGTCTGTTCTGAACGTGTGCAGCATTTTTGTGGCTGATACCTAGGCAGTGCATAATGAGGATGGACATCGTATTGGGTACGGTAAGTGATCTGAAGCCCATGGGGTGCTGGCATAGGCTGTGTGTGAATATACTGCCTGCCTTTCCAAGAAGGGCCTGGAGCTTCAGCTGGATCTGGCATCAAGGCTGTTGGTATCCAAGGGAATCCCGGAGCATTTCCTGTGGGTCTACCTGTACATCCAGAAGGAGCTTTTCCATCTCTGTCTGCCCACAGACAGCCCCTCTTCCTCTTCCAAACATCAGTTGAGGCTCCATTCTCTCCAATTAACCTGTTGTCCTTTCCTTGGGAAGCCTGGGAGTTTAAGTTGCCATATATTCTCATGTGCTCTAGAGGCTTAGTGACAGCCCTGACCCCGTCTCCTCCTCCCTGCTAGACACACCCCTATTCTTACCATTTTTTCTACATTTATAGTTGAACCTAGGACTTCATGCATGCTGTATCCCTGACCCCTTTAAATTATTATTTTAATTTTAATTTTAATTTTGAGATAGAGTTATACTACTTTACTCCAGCTGGCCTTGAACTCTCCTTAGCTCAGGCAGGTCTTGCACTTGTGACCTTCCTGCTTCAGCCTCTCGAGCAGCAGGACGTGGATGCTAGTGTCACCAGGCCTAGCTGGCCCTGCAAATTTGCCCACCCCTCAGCCCCACACCAGAACCATTAGCTCAGACTTGTGCCAAGGTCGCCGCAGCTCCCATTAGCCAGTGGGCAGGGTCTTGTGAGCTGAGCTCTAATCAAGTCTGGCCATTTTTTGCTTACTTTGTTTCTTTTCTCCTTCCCTTTCTCCTCTCCTCCCTTCTTGTCTTTGTCTGCTGCCCCAGGGAGAAACAGTATCTTTAACCACCCAGCTTTCCCAATCTTGTCACATCTGCCAGCTGAAACTGTCCCCCCTTTTTTTTGAGGGGTTGGGGTGTCCTATGCATAGTGGGATGCATTTCCACAACCCTACTTCTGTACCCTGCCAAATATTCCCTGGGTGAAGGGCACAAAATCCCCCCACAAAGGATTACTGGTAAAGACCCGTATTAGTACACAGCACCTGGCCCAAGGCAGGCACTTAGGCAATCCCCACCGGACAAGAGACTTGCATCCAGACAGTCCTTTATCCCACCAACACCAGTTCTTTGCTTCTGAAAGGGCTCAGACCTTCAAGAAGCCACAGCCTGCACAGCTGTGCCCCATGCTCATTATCGTCATATTAAACTAGTTTGGGGGTCTTGGCTCCACCGATGTGCAGGTCAGGAACCAGCTGCCCTCCTCACAGCACATCACTAGGCATCCCTGGGGCTTTTGTTAAGTAAATGGAGTATCGACCTCTTTCCTCTCCTTTACAGAGATTCCCTTGTGCATCTGGATCCTGCCTCGACCTCCAGGCCATCGACCGCATACATTATTGATGTGTAGAAGATGGCTGGTGGTGTGGGGTGGTCTGCTATGCTCACAGAGAAAAGGCATGCTACAACCAGAAGGTACATGGGAAGAGGAGCTCCTTAAACAAGAACCCCACTCAGGCAAATATAGGGGTGGGATGCACCCTGGATATTGACCGTTGGCTCGTAGTGTAGTCATAATAGTGTCATGGTGTCTCCATCAGGGACACCCTGTCATTTATTTAACTGTGTCCTGTGCACTGATCCCTTAAACCCCATCACAGTAAAAAACTTCTCCTGATGTTTCTAAACTTGTACTAGAGGCTGGCTACTGGGAAAAGGCACTGGCTGCCAAGCCTGACAACCTAAGTTAGATCCCTGGGACTCACAGTAGAAAGAAAAGAACCAATACCTGTAAGTTCTGTGTATATGTTGCACGTGCACACACACAAGGGACATGGCTACATAGTGTCCTTTGGTGAGACATCATTCTGAACAGTCACTTGTCAGGGCTGGGATACTAGGAACCAAAATTTAGGAACTAGATGGGACAGAACAAGCTGCCATGGGTCCACAGCAAGGTGGAGGGGCTCCTGGTGATGGCGAGTCTCCCTTTTAAGAGTCATCTGCGGTAAACTCCATTAAAAGAGTTCTCAGCCGCACACCCTAGGCAATCTCTCTAGTTTTATACCCAATTCCATCTTCCCTTGGGGATGAAGAAATGATGTTTGGGAAGAGGCTTCCAGAATCTGGATCTCTCATCTGTGCACCCTTTGACCGGTGGATCTCAACCAGAGGCAATTTCGGATGTCACAACTGGAGAGGGGACAACGGGCATCTGTTGAATAGACTAGGCCTACAACGACAATAGCAGTCATCACCCAACAGAGTGACACAGGCCAATACCAATGACCAGACTGAGGTTGAGGAAGGCTGGTTTTACCCATCTAAGTCAAAACTGGTGAGAGACGCTAGGAAGCCCACCAGGTCTTGGTCAGGCCCGGAATTTGCCACCTTTCTTTGCAAGAACTTGGCTTTCTTTTAGCTCCACCCGGAATTTCAGGTGAAGCTCCTCCTCCAAGGTCTTGGCTGTAAACTGCAACTCAGTTTCCTCAGCTCCTCTCACTGGCTTCCTGCTTCACCTGGGCACCCCAACCTGAAATGAGCAGTGCCAAGTCGGCACCCACACCTCTGAACCCACGCAGTGTCCTTGCACACAGAGTCTTCGTTTCCTTTCTGACACAGGAAGTGGACCCTCTCGTGCTCTCTGTTTTCATGGCCACAGGTAAAGCCCTTTTCTCCTTCCAGGGTGGATATGGGTTTTGCAGCAGCATCTGGTTCTCTGATTTCTGGAACTAGAGCCCAACTTCCCTCTGGAGCTGGGCGTCTGGTCTGAGTCAAGTGGCAGAAGTCCTTAGAAGTAGAGCTAGTGTAGAGACCAAGGGGCCTTTAGCAGGTGGGGCTTGATGGGTCACCTTTGATAGCTAATGGCCTGGCTTTTTAGATCCAGCAGCAGAGTCCTGGTCTATGGCCATGTGAACGACCGATGCCATACACTGCCACCGCCATGCCATCCCGCCAGGATGAAATCTCAACCGTGAACCAAAATATCCCTTTCATTTTGTTTTGATCAGTTATTTTGTGTGTCAAGAAATGTAGCTGTGATGGGTTATATCAACTTGATAGGCTCTGGACTCACCTAGGAGACAAGTTCTTGGACATGACCATGAGGAGTTGATTATCTGGATTAGGCTAACCGAGCTGGGTATACCCATACTAAAAGTAGGCCACACCATACACTGGGCTGAGGTCCCAGACTGCATAAGGAGACCATGAGCTGAGCACTAACGTTCATCCCTCCCTACCTCCTGATTGTGTATTCAGTGTGACCAGCTGCCTTAAGATCCTACAGCTTTGACTTCTCTGTCCTGATCAATTATACCCTCCAACTTTGACCCGAGATAAACCCTTTCTCCTCTTAAGTTCTGATGTCGGAGTCTATTCTTATAGCAACGAGAGAAGTAGAATTGTAGGTAATGCAGCATCCAGGTAGGCTTGGCCAATCTGGACACTGTCCTACTCTGGCTGAAATGATTGGTTCACAAATAGGTACATGGCCTGAAATAGATCAGTGAATTATCAGGAGGATTTGACCTGTTTGAGAGTGAGGTTGACTGGGAGGCAACGGCTAGGGGGTTGATCTGAGTTCTATCCCATTGAAAGGCAGCTGGAATTACCAGCATCCAATGAACTACATCATTTGAATGAAACCAATTTGATCTGGGTTTCTGCCACTTGTCAACAAGTTCTCAAAAACCCAGAGTAATGGCCTCTTTTTGCCCCATATCTAGGCATATAGATGAAACCAGGCATGGCTAGACACCACAGGAGAGAGCTCAGTTGTCGAAAAGTAGTCACTATTTGTCTCTGAGGATGATTGTAGGGTGTGACCTCCCAATTCCACAGAACTATGTATGGAATGGGGAGGGTTACACTGAATCCAAAGCCACTTGCTCACATAGGGTTTCTAGGGGGTCATATATTTCTGTCACATTGATAACTACAGTAACTGCTTCCCGGGCTCCCAGACACATGTAGTTAACATCTAAGAATCTGCCTAAGGGAATAAGATATGGTGGTACAGGCCTGTAATCCTGGTATTTGGGAGGTTGGAGAGAGAGGATCATAGCCAGCCTGGGCTACATGGTAACTTCTAGTCCAGCCTGAGCTACTATCATTGAGAAACTTTAGCTCACAAATCAAACAAGCTGACATAATCTACAGAACAATCCTAGAGGCAAGTGCTAAGGCTGTCTCATTTCATCGAGATAATGCTGTGCAGAATGGGGAGAGGAGCTGCTTGACCAAGGTCACATGCTGACAGAAGAGTGGAGCCTGAGGCAAACAAGTGTCTTATTGTTGCTGGGCTTTCTCTAGACCAGAACTTGTAGGAGAGTCACTGGTGACTTTTGCTTGGCAACTGATCTGCAAGAGTCCTCCCTGCCCCCACTTCATATTATGCCAGGGCATTTGATCCCTGACTTTGTTGTATGGATCACAATGTGTGTGTGTGTGTGTGTGTGTGTGTGTGTGTGTGTGTCTGTGCACTATTGTCCTCATCCAAGCAGACACTTCAGACTAGAGGTTGACTTTGGATGTTTTCCTTTATGATGGGCCACATTTTTTGAGACATGGGGCCTCTCGCCGATCCTGGATTTGAGAGTCCATTCTATAGACTGCCCGGTAAGCCTCTGTGTGTCTCCAACACCCAGCACTGGAGTTAGAGATGTGGATGGCCACAGGGATGCTTGCAGTTTTACCTCCAGCTCAGTTTCCCCTTATTCACCTTTTGGCATGTTCCTCTCCACCCACCAGCAGCTCGGGCCCTCATCCGTTTGCTCTGGCCTTCAGCTGCTGAAAGAATGGCCTTACCTTACAGGCTCTAACTCTCGCAGGGCTTCTAAGGGTGCATACCGGGTGCCATCATTTCCTTATGTACAGGAGGGAAGGAGGCTGAGGGGGGGGCTTAACTCAGAGACTCTTAGACTGCCTCAGGCCTGCAGGCCACACTCAGGTGCAGACTTCTGTTCATCTGTCCTTCTGTCTGTCTGAATGAGGCCATGAAGAGAAGGAGCCCCAAGCAGGCCCTACCCCTTCTACCTGAAATGCCCCTCGTCAGGTAACCCCCTCCTTTCAATCAGACACCTGCTGCCTCCCACCTCCAAGAGCACGATGTGAACAATACCAGATTAGAGGTTCCAAGGCAGCCTCAAGGCAGGGCTGCCTGGGACGGATGAATGCATGGCAGCAAACCATGGGGGTGAGGGTAGCGGCTCCTCAAACAGAGTAAAGAAGAAATGGGAATGGATACACAAGCAAAGGCTCACATACTAATTACCTCCGCTGCCAGCCAGGCGCTCAGAAACCTGTGACTCACTCGGATGCTCTTAAATATACTGCGAAACACATACACCCACCCTCCACACACCACACCATACACAACACACACACACACCCCTCATACCACATACACCAAACTCTTCTCTCTCTCATACACTCATCCCCCATCTCCCCCCCCCCACAACACACTGTCTACAGAGGAGCCAGAAGCCCCCAGCAGATGGAGAAACAGTTTCCCCCACCGTTCTGAGTGCTGGCTCCAAAGAGACCATGGAGGACACTATAGGACCTTATTTGTGTGAGCAGGACAAGCACTGCTTCTTTTAGCCCGAGTCTCCCTACCCAAGCACTTCAGAGTCAGATCCCCCTCCCATTTCAGATCCTATCCTGGGGCTGGGGAGTGGTTCAGTGTGCACACGGTCCAGCAGGTGCTGGGTCCTAATCCCAGCCCAGAGCATTGCTAGCCCACTCCAACACTGAGTTGCTCACCTAACCTAGCTTCAGCTTCTTCCTCGTCAAAGTGAGGGTAAGAACAGCACCCATGGGATTGTGGTGAGGACGGAGGTAACTATCAGAAGTGAGATGGGGGCATTCACCTGTAATCCTAGTGTTGGAGAAGCTAAGGCAGGAGGATCTCAAGTTTGAGCCCAGGTTCAAACAGGAGGTGGGGACTGTGGCATGGACAAGTGGATAAAGTGTAGAGCAAGAGTGAAGAGCAGAGTTCAGATCCCCAGCACTCATTTAAAAGTTGGGCTTTGGTATTGGCCAGCCTGTGGCAGGGGGTGGAGGTGGAGATGGATTACCCAGGGCAAGCTGTCTAGCTAGCCTAGCTGAATTGGCATGTTCAGGATTTAGTAAGTGACTCTGCTTCAATAAATAGTGACAAAAAACCCTACAACTTCTGTCAAGTTGTCAACTTCTGGCCCTCCATATGTACATACATCCCATATGCACACACAGGCATAAGCAAACATGAGTGCACAGTCATGTACACACACACACACACACACACACACACACACACACACACTATAGGGTGTAGGACACTAGTTAATGTAAAGAAATGTAAAAGATTG
The DNA here is from genome assembly GCF_021556685.1 of Rattus norvegicus. NCBI lineage: Eukaryota > Metazoa > Chordata > Mammalia > Rodentia > Muridae > Rattus > Rattus norvegicus. The sequence continues at coordinate 186,248,372 of NC_141534.1, forward strand.
GTAAGTATTCCACTGTCTGCAGGGGTAAGTTCTCCTGCTATGGATTTCCTAGGAGGGGCTGTTGCCATGGAGATGGAATCGTGAGGGGCTCTCCCATCTGTTTATCTATCACTGGGCTCCAGCTTCTCCTATCATATGCTACAGCCAACAGGTCTTTAAGGCGTCAAGCCTTCTGATGGGAACAGGAGTCCTCAGTGTGAGACTCACTGTCAAGGTTGAACTCAGGCCAGTGACCCTGAAACCAGCCAGGGCTAGTAGGTATTCAGAGCCAAAGCTGCTGGAGACCACACACCAGGCCTTCTCCTGGGAGGTAGGATCCCCTCCCTCTGGTTCTACCATAGGGATGGAAAAACAAAATGTCCCAAATTGCCCTGAAACCCTTCTGACCAGGATCAACCCTTGGCTACCAGCAGGGTTCCAAAGAGACCATTCTTCCTGCTATGCCAGGCAGGCAGAATCTGAACCAGTGTATAGGTGGTGGGGGAAAAAAGACAAACGAGCAAATAGGGGTTGGGGACAGGGGTTGGGGGTGGGGGTGGGGGAGGTACAGAGAGTTTTCCCAGCCCCAGTTTACTTCATGGTTCAGGTCCCGTCTGAATACCTGCCACAGTTTACTCTCCTCAGACTCCAAGATCTCAACGGAATGGCAGTCCAATAGAACTGTGTGGCGTTGGTGTTACTTAAGTTCTCTGAACCTTGGCCCTTCCTCTGTAAGGTGAAGATGGCTGTGCTAGTAGCATGAGGTCCGTGTGGAAAGTCCTCTGCACAGAGGAAGTAGGGGTGCTGGCTGGCTAAGAAGGCACTCAAGAGTCCCATTGCCCTGTTGGGACCATGAAGGCAACGAGGACAAGCCACCTGGCCAGAGGCTTCACAGAATCTAATGACCAGGTTAGGACACACTTTTCCCAGCTTCCGACCTCAGGGCCTTTCCACTGCATCCCAGTCCTGGCCCCATGTCTGGCAGAAGTCCAAGTTGAGGCTGGAAGGCAGTCTCTCTTGAACCCCAGCATTACACTCCGTCCAGTCTTACTCCCCTGGAACCCGGGTGTGTTTCCTGCTTGCTAGTTTAAACTGTTACAAGGTTTCCTGACATTAAATTCTTTCCCAGACTCAAACTGTCTCTGTCTGCCTCTGATATCTTTTCCAAGTTACAAAGTGTCATCATCTTCACTGCCTTGTGCTGACTAGACTCGGGCCTCTTTGGGGCTCTCAACTCTACAGACCCTTTTAGTTTAGTAACTTAGGGCAGCAGGAACATCAGCTGTTCAAGCCATGAATATGCAAAGCAGCCTTGGGGCCTGTAAATAAAAGCAACCATTTAAATGCAAATTGCAGCCTAGGCTGCCTGAACCTCAGTCTAGGATCCTTGGTGCAGTTCTGAGGCAAAAGCGTGACTAACTGGGAATCCCCAGCAAGCTCAATGCTGAAACAGAGGTCTTGTACCCCAGGTGGGGGGCTCCCTAGGGTAGATCAGAACTGTCTAGAAGCAGGAGGTGGATATTAAGAAACCCAAGCCACCCCTTCAATTAGCTCACATGGCTCTCTGGGGCTTAAAGCAGTGCTCCAGGCTGGATCCACAGCCCAGACTCCCTGAACCACACAGCATCCCTGCAAGCAGAGAGAAGGGAGGTGCCGTCTATCTGTCTCCTTGTGGAGGTCAATGAAGCTTTTACAATCGCACCCTGTTGGACTAGAGAACCCTCCAAGGGTTCAGTGGCTCCTAACAGAATAAATTCTAAATATCTTCCCATGGCTCCAAAGACCAGGATCTGTCCAGTGCCTTCCATCCCCCCTCTCTTACCCCTAAATCCACCTATGCACTCAGCTACAATGACCTTTGTGTCTGTTCCTCCAAATTATTCTCATCTCCAACCTTCTCCGGCCTGGATGCCCTCCCCTGTCTCAAATCGCCCCTTTCAGTGGAGGCCCCCTTCTTGCTGGGTCCACTAAAAAACGCCACTCATAAATCCTGGTCACTTTATTTTCCAGGCTGCCCTGTCCCAGCAGGTGTAGTATGAGGTGGTATTTATTTCCTCCATTAGAGTTTCTTCATCTACTTCTCTGCACACTTCCTTGCCCCCCAAATCTAGATCTACTCATTTTATACAAGATATTTCCTTAGCAGTCGGTTATGTATACACCACATGTGTTGAAAACAAACAAACGAACAAACAAACAAACCAATAAAGATTAGAGTCTATCTTTATAAAGTCCTCTTCTTGGCTGCCTGGGCCCCAAACTTTTAACTCCTTCCCATCCCCTCTTCTCCTCTTCCTACCCTTTTTAGACTTAGACGCGAAGGGATCAGGGAAACAATGTTCATAGCCCAGATAGAAAACCAGCCTGGAGGAGGGTTTCCAACCAACAGATGCAAATTTGCATTCTATTTACATGTCATTTGCATGCAGTTTAACTCCAAGTGCGGTTATTCCCAAAGCTCTGAGTGCCCACCGAAGAAACTTAGGAAATAACGTTCTGAAGTGCTGTGTGTGGAGGGTGTGCTTGGCCTCTCCTGCATTCTCGTCTTTGTGGGTACCCCCGGAGCTTTCTGGACGCTGTTCAGGTGCCCCCACCCCGGCGCAGTCGGGCGGCCGATGCGGCGCGTGTGCTGGGGCCCCAGGCGGGGACGATGGTGCCCGCCACACTCCCCGGGCCTTTGTCCCTCTTCCAAAGAGCCGCCCCTTTGGCGAACAGAAGAAGGGGAGAACTGGCTAGGCGTGGGTCTGACTGAGCAAGAACAGGGGAATGAGCCCTCTGTTCTGGGGGCGTCCTCTGGGGCAAGGTCGGTGGGCCGATCCGAAGCTGTTTAAACAGCTACCTCCAGCCAAGGAGGGGTGCGGGATCCTTGTCTGGGCTCATCTCTCCCTCTGGGCCCATGAAATGTGTGGGGTCCTATGGGCTTCAAGCCTCAGTCCGCTAGAAGGGGGAGGGGGCGATTCTCTGAGTAGTCCTTACCCCTAGCCTGGCTGCTTTCCTCAGAGGCTCAAATGCCCTCGCCTGGGATAGAAATTCTTCCGCTTCACGGTAATCAGCGGTCCCTGCATTTCCAGCCCACTATTTGTCCCCCAGCTTCAGATTTCCTCCCCGTGGTGCCTGCCCTCTCGCGCCTTTTTCCAAGAGTGCGGAGCCACTGCGGGCTGCAAGCTGGGTCCCCCAGACCCTGCGGCAGGTGAGGTTTCACGTCTCCAAAGGCCATGTCTGCGTAGTTCAGGACCAGCATCCTGGCTGCCCTAGCACCCAACTAACCGCCAGGCCCCTGGAACCTGCCTGCGATGCCCCTCACAGGGGTCACTAGCACAGGACCGGATTCCCCTTTATTCCCTGCTGCCTGTAGCCTGTCGTCACCCGGGACCATGCCCAGAGCCTTGGCTTCTACCGTGGATCCCCTACCAGATAAAGGTTCCCAAACCCCTGCCCTCTGTCGGTCCTCTGCGGCTCTTTTCCCGCCGCACTGTGTCAACCCTCACTTGAACCCCATAGCTTCTCCTGCTGATGTACCCCGAGGAGGGAGAACAGAAAAAGCAAGAGCCGGGATCCTCTCCGGAGCTTCTCAAATCCACGGCGGGAAAAGTTTCTGGGGTCCCTGCGGCGCCCTCCCCTTGACCGCGCTAGCTGGTACTCACCGACCCTCGCGTCCCCGCAGCGCCGACGCTTCTGCTGGCCCTGGGCCCAAGTCACATCTCTGCAACGCGCCCGCGGCCCCCGCTCTGCGCGCACGCCCGCCAGCCGAGCCCGCCTCACTGCATCGCCCTTCCGAGCTGCGGCCGCGCGAGGCGCCCCCTGGCCCGGCCCGCGCTGCAGCAGCCACGGCCCCGCCCCTCCGATAGGCTCCGCCCCATCAGGCCCCGCCCCGGCCGGTCTGCAGCTCTGCTCAACCTAGGACCGGAGCCGCAGCTAGCCCGCAACCCCAGGCGCCTGTTGTTCAGAGCGCTAAGACGCCTTTCTCATCCAAACCTCCGGTGTCCCAAATTCGCCAAATTCGAGGAAATCTCCCTGTTAAGGGTCCAGACGCACAGTTGCTCAGATTGATCTGTTTGTAGAAACATCCTCAGCCACATACGACGCAATATTCCCGTGGGGGTCCTAGAGTGGCACTCCCCAAACAGTAGGTCCTGGACTCAGACAAGGTCTCACTGCATGCGTTCTAAAGTCACCAAAGCCTCGCTGTGATGCCCTTAGGCAGGTCCCCGCCGAGCACATTCTCTATCCTCTTCCACCCCGCTCCAGCCCGCCCTTTTTAAGCACACTGAACCCAGCACCGGTATCCTTGGCCATCCCAAATGTGAACGTCACCACGGTGACCTCCTCATATTGGTCCGTGTATATGATCGCCACCATCTCTCACACGTCATTCACATACGCACACATCTGCCACTCTCTTAGGCACAGATACCCAGAGAGACCAGATTCTGGCTGTGCTTTGCACTTACGCTCAGGGCACAGATACCGCCAGTGACCATAGAGCAGGCATCGGACATATATGCAGGAGGGGGGTCTAGGACATCCATCACCTCTGAGGTCAGCACTATCTAGATTAGGTTAGGGAGACTGTGCTTCGGCATCCCCTGTAGCAAGCTGGTAGTCTCAGATCGTTCTTCGCCTTTTCTTAGTCTCTCAAAGTCCTTTTATCTCTTTCTTCAAGTCGGTTTTCTTCGGGTCAGGCCACATACAGCTTGGTCATGCGTCTCTGAATATTTTTTTCTTTTTAAGGACACATAAAAGGGACGTGCTCCTAGGACACAGCCCTTACCCTATGCTTGCCGAGATGTCTCCTTACCAGAAACAGGGCTTGGTACACAGTAGGCATTCATTAAATGTTTTGCAGGACAAGGTCTTCCCAAGCCGGTACTGGTCAGACTCCGGACCTGGAACGTGGATGGGCACTGCCCCCTGGTGGTGCTTTGAGGAACTGACGCCGACAGCTTCTAAACTTTTGCCTTCCTAAGTCTTCCAGGCCTCAACTGTATAACCCAGACTATTTTAAAATGTGACCACTGGGGTACACCTGGAACACATTGTAAAGTTCTCCGCACAGGCATCTGGCCGTGAAAAGTCCCATTCAGTGTTGGGTGAGAAACTTCTGGGTCCATGTCCCAGTGGTTCAACTACTGTCATTTCCAGGGTCAGACAGCATCCCAGAGGAGCTTCAAGTCCTTAAAGAGACTGCTGGGTCTGCAGGCTTGGAGAGAACAGTACCAGGATCTCCCAAGGGTGACATCCATCTAGTGAGTGACCAACTTATGTGCTCACATGCTCAGCCTACTTCTGGCTGACCAAAGAAATAAGAAACTGCAAACCAAGTAGTTTCCCTGGTTCAACTTGTCACCTCAAAAATGATAAGGGCTGGGAGCCTCCCAGTGATGCTCACTCTGTGAGACTTTGTCTGTTGGTGTCTCCTGCCACACTGGAACTCAGTACCATCCAATCTGCTCTATCCAGCCCTTGAGCGCTTTCCCGGGGACTGCCACCATTGTGCAGTTAAGTGTTGTTTCTAGCGGCTATAAGTGCACAGTGCATCTGATGCTAAAAACTTAGTGCTTTGGAGGTTGGGAGCTGAATCTTGATGGTGGAGTCCTGTCATAGCATGCAGGAAGCCATGGGTTTGATTCCTGACTCTTCATCAACCATGTGTGGAGGTGTACAGCTCTAATCTCGGCTCCCAGCTGATGGAGGCAGGAGGGTCTGAAACTGAAAGTCATCCTCAGTTAATAGAGGCCCAGTTAGACTTCTCTGGAGTGTGGGGTGCAGGGGATCCATGTGACATGTCCATCTCCTGCCCACGAGGAGGGGTATGTCTCACTAAGTATTTGTTGGGCAAAAGAATAATTAAATTCCAGCTTTGCCTTCCCATATAAGGCATGGCTGTCTTGTACCAGGCCTTTGAGGATGCTCTTTACTCTGCAAGCTAGTAGATCATCTCCCAGATTAATGTGTTGCCCATGGCTACCTATCCCTGTGGACATTTTGGCTTTATTTGTGGGATTTCTGGAATTGTCTGTATCCCGAGTGTGACAAGCAAAGGCTTGGAAGGGGGGTGTTAAGAAGTCTAGAAGTCTAAGGGGGTGATTGGGACAGAGGCAAGACTCAAATCTGGTTGGCTATATCTCACTCCCTTGCAGGTGATATGTCTGGAAACACACATCTTGAAGGTGGGGATGGGGTCAGCTGCCTGAGAGGCATTTTCAGTGCCTTTTGTGTTCCAATGAGAAGACAAAACCCTCAATAGGGTCCTGTACATGTTCCCTTACTGGTGGTGCTTGTTGGAGGAGGTTATGGTGTCTGATGCATCCCTGATAGAGGATTACATCACTAGGGGGCAGATCTGGAAGTTTATAACCTCACCCTGCTTTCCAGTTTGTTCCATCTGCTTCCTGTTTACAGCTGAGATGTGACTTCTCCGCTTCCTGCTCCTGTGACTATGCCTTTCCCACCACCAAGTCCTCTGGAACAATTAGCCAAACTCATTTTCTTTACATTTCTAGGTCATGGTATTTTATCAAAGCAACAGAAAAGGGACCAATTCAGTGTCCCTCTAAGTGTTCTAGACACAGGACTTCAGAGTCTGCTAAGTATCAGAGCCTGTGCCAACCACGGCTAGAGGCTTTTGGCTGGGCATGGAATCTTGCTCTAGGGTTACAACATCTCTGAAAGAGGTGGACTTATTTCTACTGCAGGCTTGCAGGGAACCCTGACTGGGTTAAAAGAAGCTCAGGCTCCCCAGAGACTCCAACACTTGATTCTGGACTCTCCTCTTAGGAAAACCCTCAGATTAAGTTTTGGAGTGAGCCGCCAGGAACTCTGACAATCAAACTTGAGATACATTGATGCTACTGTTCCTCTGTTTTGTGCTCATGGCAGACATAACCAATTGATGTACTTTTTCATGGATTATTTTGCCTTTGGTCTATGACTTTTGTTATCCATTATACTGAAAGACCCCCAGACTTGGGGAGACTCTCGCTCCAGTCACGGGTTGAGGTACCCCCAGGAAACACGAGAAGCCGGTCTTGATGTAATCAACAAGAGGCAGTTTTATTTACGAGATCTCGGGCTGACACGTATCTCACACAGGAGATTGAGTCAAGCCCCGAGCCTCTCTAGGCAGGAGCTTATATAGGGAAAACCAGGGGTTTCGTGTGAATACACATAATTGGCTAATACAAAGGGTGCACAGTTACTTTTGGCACGGAGTTACATCAACAAAGCATACGTGTAATCTAGCATCTCAGCAATGTGGGCAGGGCAACTCATCTCACTGCAGCAGGGGGATGACCCATCCTCAGGGAGTGAAGGAAGGGGAGGGGGTGGCTCCAGATGGCCAGTGTCCATGGGAGTTGATCGTCGGGCCAGTGAGCCCTATCTCAAATTCTCTCAGGCATGTCTGGACTTTGTTCATGACTAACTTTTAGAAATTTTAACCCTTCATTCCCCTCTACTCCTTGTGAATAGTCCTAATCTTAGGACTCCATGATGAATCTAGCGTCTAGTGGCTCTTCACTCTGTACAGCCCGATACTGTTGTCTCAACATAAGGACTTGTATAGCACTAATCCGTTCCCTAATAAAAGCAAAAAGGCGGTTAATGATGTAGGGCCCAACAATACATGAGACTTAGTTACTCCAGTTGGATGTCCCCAGAGATGTCTGCATGTAGCATCAACTTTCGTTGCCTTTCCAGTTCGACTCTCATATGTCCACTAAATGGCTTGGAGTAGATTGATCATGGCCTTGTGGCTATCTCCAAGCTGTCAGGAAACATTTAAATGAAATAAAAATAGCTGTGACACAAGCAATAGGGATTTTAGTTATCATAGAAGGAGTTGTGTGGGGTTGATCTCAAAATTGTTTTATTGCTTTATAATATTACCACAGATGCTCTCCAGCCTCCCAGTTTGGTACCATCATGGTGGTAAAATGCTGCCATGGCCTCAGGATTTTACCCATCAGTTTCTGTACTCAGATTGGTCATGGTCAAGCTTTCTTTAGGAGTGTCCTCATTAAGCCAAAAGAAAATTACTCCTAGATCTGTCCGCACTGCTCCCACACCAGGATTCCCCTTCTATTTCCTTGATCATATGGGATCTATCTAACCTCCTGGGCATGCAAAGGAGTCTAGAGGGGAGCACCTGACACAAATGACTCTATTTTTTTCTTTTTCTTGTAGTAATGCTGGTTTTGAGCTGCTGATTTTCCTGCCTCCATCTCTGGAGTCCTCCTACCCTTCTACCCACAGAGGTGCCCATGAGTTTCCAAGTATCACCACAGCTCAGAGAGAGCAAGCCAACCCAGGCCTGGACAGCACATGGACCCCACCTTCAGTTGCAGCCCTTATGTCTTAGTCTGTCTCAATAGATCTCAACTTTTACCCTCTCACCTCCAGATGGTACCCTGATGTGCCTCCCAAACAAAGGAACCATTTGTCCCTGAAGGGGACCTCAAGTTACTACCTCTGTATAAAACAAAGAGCTGTTGGGGTCAGGACTTCGTGTAGCCCAGGCTGGCCTTAAATTTGTTATGTGGCTGAGAATAACCTTCAACTCCAGATCCTCCTGCCTTTACCTCCCCAGTGCTGGGACTGCAGAGAGGCATCACCCCGACCTAGGTTGTTTATTTATAGACCTCAGTAGGAATTTCAGAAGTCTCTGGACTGTCTGTGTTCATTCAATTATCAAGTTCATAGTGGTGTTGGCTTCAAGGTCAAGAGGAGCCAGCAGGTAGAGGACAGCTGGCTTTGTCTAGGTACCATGACATGTATTTGAATCTCCCAGGGCTCTTGGCTAAATACACACTGGGTCGCTGGCATGGATTGAGCTCTGAACTGGAGCCCTCATGTGGGCTGCTGGTACCCTGACCACACGTAGAGTAGCAAGGCTAGAGATGGTTTTCAACACCAGGGATTTTCTGGCTTACAGGTCTGGGGCGATGTTGTAGTGGGTAAAGTTCTTGCTGTGCAGATAAACATATAAAGCTAGATGGGGGGGCACATGTTAGAGAACCAGACTACCAGTCTGTTGCTGGGAGCAGGAGGTGGAGACAAGAGGGACCCTGGAAACTCTGGGACAATAAGCCTGGTGTCTCCAGCAGCAAACCAGAGACCCTATTTCAAGCAAGAGAGAAGGCTAGAATGGAGATTCAAGGTTGTCCTCTGACTTCCACATGCACTCCATAATGGGAGCATATGTGTGGGTGTGTGCCTGCACATGTGCGAGAATACACATGCACATACAGAGATTAATATATTAATACTCATAATATTAATTATTAATATATCCAAACAAATAAAAGCAAGGATGTCTGGCTCTCCCTGGACCTATCTGAATCACGGGGCTGCTCTCTAACCCCAGGCCAGTGTCAGGATGGAATCAACCGAGATTATTGCTCAGCCAAGTGAGAGAAACATCTGGGAACTTGGGGGCTCACTTACAGAAGGAGACTTACAGAAGGGATTTTGGCTCTCTGTGTCTCAGTTTCTGTTTCTGTATAGTGGGGTGATCCTAAGGGTTCCCCACATGAGAACCTCAGGAGTGGGGGAGAGTAGATGTCTAGGGCTGTTGACCCCATTTGGTTCAAGCAAGGTCTAGCAGGGGGTGACAGGGGAGGTGTGGGTCAAGGAAGCAGGTGTGATGTCACAGACTTCCCTTCTAGTCCTTCAGTGCCCAGGAATGGGCAATTACCACATGGAATGGTGGTAAAATCCCTGGGTTTGTCCCCATGCTCCCTTCTTCTATGACACCAGATCGTTCGCACAGTATGGCCTGGAGACCTTCCCGGGATTGGGGCTGTTTTCCTAACAGCTCCAAGGCCACCTTTCCTTCCCAGCACCCTTCTCTGTGCAGTGGGTGTCCAAACACTCAGAACACCAGGACCCTGCTGTCTTCTACCAGGGTAGACAGTTGTACTTCTCAGTCAGGACTTTGGGGGTGGAAGTTATAGTTATTTTTCATAAAAAGGCTTGTGTTAACATGTACTCAGCTTATTGTCTTCAAATGAACACATTTTTAAAATTTCTTGGCTTTAATTTAAAGTAAGATAAATATTGATTCCCCACCAATATTGCCTCCTCTGAGTTCTTTTAAATTAAAACAATAGCTTTGCCTTTCCCTCCCTCCCTCCCTCTCTCCCCCCTACTTCCCCCACCCCCATCCCACTTGCTCCTGCTTTTCATCTTTCTTCTCCTCCTCTCTTCCTCTAGACAATCACTGGCCACTGGGCTATGTCACTGGCCTGGGGTTCCTTTGCGTCAGGGTCTTGCTAAGTAGCCCAGGCTAGCCTTGACCTCACCATCCTGCTGCTTCAGCCTCCTGAGGGCTGGGCTTGCAGGGGTGCATCTCCATTATGATCTCCATTTATTTAAAAGTGTAAACACTTCTAAGCTCATAAAGTAGAGACCTCCTACCCGGAAGAAGAACTGTTCCAGAGCTCTCAGGTCACCAGGAGTTGTTCTCAGCCCCAAATGCCTTCACCGTGAGCCATTTTACCATGAAGTGACAGTTGAGGAGGAAGAGAGGATTATCAGAAAGCTTCCAATGCTCCCTGATGAGAGCCACAGGCCACAAGGCCCTGTGTATGACAAAGGTTCAATGTCCCCAGAGCCCTGCCCCAAGTGGCCTCACTGCAAGGGGGACTGGCTTGTTCTTTCTATCTTCTCATTCCTCCCCCTTTTCCCTCCTCCTTTGCCACTTCTCCCTCCTTCTCTTTCCTCTTCCCCTTTCCTTCCTCTCCTCCTCCCTTCCCTTCCCACCCCTCCCTGCCCCAGCCCCTTCTCTCTTCTACCATGTTTCTGGCTGAAGGCTTGGCCCAGCCAACTGTGAAAGATTGTATGAGACAGGCCTAGCCGAGGTGGGAGCTTTGAGGTGGGGCTGGGAGCCTGAGGTGACTCAATTACATAAGGGTCCCCAGGGACAGGGGACAGTTATGTAACAGAGACAGGAGGGCAAGGAGGGTGCAGTGAGTCAGGGCACAGGAAGGAGCTGGAGGGTTGAAAGGGGGACAGAGCAAAGGACATGTCCATCACTGGCCAGGCAGCTGCCTTGCAAGACAAAACTAAGACAGGCCATAAGGGCCTTCCTCTGTCTGTCCCCCAGCCCCATCACACACACACACACACACACACACACACACGGACACACAGACAAACAGACACAGACACACACACAGACACACACACAGACACAAGGACACACAGACAAACAGACACAGACACACACACAGACACACACAGACACTCACAGACACACGGACACACAGACAAACAGACACAGACACACACAGACACACACACAGACACACGGACACACACGAACACACAGACAAACAGACACAGACACACACAGACACACGAACACACAGACAAACAGACACAGACACACACACAGACACACAGATTTCATATTTTTCTCTTCTGGCCCCACTGGCACATGGTGCTGGAAGGCTTCAGTATATTTTTACTGAACTCCTGGACAGCTTCATGAACTGCTTTCTGTGGCTTGCAAACACGACTCTTGACTACTACAGGACTCTTTTCTGCCTAATACCAGAATGGATAGAGGGTCTGGCAGGTGCTTAAGACGTGCTGAGAGGATAGGACACAATGACAGTTTCTTGTCACAGTTAGTTCTACCTGAAGATTACCTGGAGGGCAAGCAGGCCGGTAGGCTGTCAGCAGGAAAATGATGTTCAGGGAGTCAATCAACCAATGCTGCCTAGGCACTGTGCTAGGCGTCAGGGATGCTGCTGAAAACAATATATTTGTGCTATTCACCTAGTACTTCCTCTAGTTTGCTGTGTCTGGATTCATGGAGGGGAGGTAGGGGGGTGTCCCACTGGGCTGTGATCAGTGGTGAGTTTGTGGCCACTTGTAGGTTGTGGCAAGAGTATTGGTGTCACTTCCACAAAAATGATTTCAAAACCTTGCAGGGGTCAGTGGAGGTGGGAGTGTTCTAGTGTTTGCTTGCCAGAAGACAAGATAGTGGCTTCCCTGCCTGCACTGGAAGTGTTTTCTTTCAGGGTCTGGGTGCCAGTGTGACCGTGACGAACAGCAGAGGCTGTGAGGAATAGGAAGCAGAACTTGTTCTCTGAAGTCTCAGAGCACTGTGGTGATTTGCCTCTGTGGCAAAGCTGGGCCTCTCTTGGCTGATGGTATCAGCCATCTTCGGAGAGTTTTGGACAAATGCTTGGTGTCTGCCTGTCCCCCATTCTCTCCTATCCTTCTCCACTCTACTCTTCATTCACTGAGCTAGCCTGAGCTAAAGTGGCCTCCCCTATTGTAGAATCACCAGACAAAGGTCTCATGTAGCTGTAGGATAGCCTTGAACTTTTGATCCCTCTGCTTTCACCTCCTGAGTGCTGGAATTATGGAGGGTGCCTCTGTGGACAGTTTATATGGTGCTGAGAACTGAGCCCCAGAAGCACCTACCCACCTCCCATGCTTTTTTACAGAGCTCCTCCCCCACGCCACATTTTTTCATTTTGAGACAGGGTTTTGCTGTGTAGCCATGGGTAGGCTTGAATTCATGTTCTTTGTGCCTACCTCCAAAGTGCTAAGATTATAAGCATGTGTCATCATGCTTGGCTAGTGCTCCAAACCTTTACACGCAGCTTAGACTTTATGGAGACCAGGCCATTTCTCCCGTTAAGAGGAAGAATCAATTTCCTTGACTATCTCCGTGAATGTGGGCCCAGACCAGGGATTTCCCTATGGCCACTGGAATGCTGTGTAACTTTCGTGTAGCCCTTCCTGTATCCTCTGCATCCACAAGTCTGAACACTAGCTCTTGACCCAGATGCTGTGTTAGAAACCGATGTCACATGCAGAGGTCGCATAAAGGAGAACTGAAGAGTTATAGTCAACAGCCCCTCGGGGTATGTGACTTTTGCTAATATGTGTGAGCCACTGGGCACACAGGAGGCTGAACCTTTAGTGAATGCAATTCCTGCCGATGCACGATGCACGACAGAGGAGCCTGCTGGGCCCTGCCAGCCCTGAGAAACAGGAGGCTCAAGAAGACTTAGCTGATATTTGGACCCTAGCTGGGGAGTCCTTGGTTACCTCTCAGGGAACCAAGACAACCTCCTCCTGTTTGGGGACACAGTCTTTCATTTATTCCTCTCTTTCCCTCTTACTACTGATGTGGTTGCTACTATAATTACAAATGCACACTTAGTATACAAAATGGCATAGCTCATTATGACATCCCCACACATTCTGATCTTGTGCTTTGCTCCATCTATGGGGCTGGTGTCTTAGACGTCCCAGTCTGCTATCGAAGGCCTGGAGGGTTCTGGGGAGTTCCTGCTTGGTCCTCAGTCTGTGTGGGAAGAGCACGGAGCTGGTTCTGTGGGGCTATTCCCTCTGTGAAGGAATGTAGCGGCAACAGGGTAGATGGCCTTGCTTAAGGTAGTGGGAACGAAGGCAAACAGGCGAAAAGCAGTTTCCTTTTTCCTTGCCCTATATCTTCTGCCATCAGACGGTGCCATTCACATTTAGCGCGAGTCTTTCTGCCTCAGACAATTGGATCGAGAACATCTATCATCAGCGTGCACATCAGCTTATGTTATAGCTGATTCCAGATGCAGTCAAGTTGACAGCCAAAACGTCTTTCTTTCCATAAAATAAGGACACAGTACCAAGACAGTTAGTTATGAACCAGCAAATGGCTCCACACTAGATGTGGAATTTGCCTTAGTCTGAAGCAATGAACTCCTGTTCTTAATTTTCCCCACCTCAGGTATTTTGTTATAGCAACCTGAAAGGGATAAGAAAAGAAGACTAGAAATCCTCCAAGTGCAGACTTTAGTAAAACCAGAGTCTGACTTTGGGTTTGGAGCTTAGGGTCAGGTTGAGGTTTTCTTTATTTTTTAATCATTTTATTAATTTATATTTTCAAATGATAACCCCATTCCCATTTACCCCTACACAACCCCCTTTCCAACCCCCTTCTCCTCCTCCCCTTAGCCTCTAGGAGGGTGCTCCTCCATCCACTCACCCACTCCCATCTAGCATTCATCCCCCTATGATGGGCATCAAGTCTTCACAGGACCAGGGACCTACCTTCCCATTGATGTCAGATAAGGCCATCCTCTGCTCCATATGTGTCTGGAGACATGGGTCCCTCCATGTGTACTCTTAGGTTGGTGACTTAGTCCCTGGGAGCCCTGAGGGATCTAGTTAGTTGATATTGTTCTTCTTATGGGGTTGAAATTCCCTTCTGCTCCTTCAGTCCTTCCCCTAGCTCTTCCAGTAGGGTCCCTGGGCTCAGTTCAATGGTTGACTGTGAGTATCTGCATACGTATTGGTCAGGTACTAGTAGAGCCTCTAGAGGGAACAGCCATACCAGGTTCCTGTCAGCAAGCGCTTCTTGGCATCAGCAATAGTGTCAGGGTTTGGTGTCTGCAGAAGGGATGGAACCCTAGGAGAGGCAGTCTCTGGGTGGCCTTTCCTTCGGTCTCTATTTTATTTTTTGTCCCTGTCTTTCCTTTGGACAGGAATATTTCTGAGTTAAAAATTTTGAGATGGGTGGGTGGCCCCATCCCTCAACTGGCAGCCATATCTACTGGAGGTGGTCTCTACGGGTTGCATCTCCCCTTTGTTGGGAATTTTGGCTAGAGTTATCACCATTGGGTCCTGGGGGCCTCTCAATTCCTTAGAGTTTGGGACTTTCTAGTGGCTACCTCCAGTCCCCCATTCCCTACTGATACATGCTTCTATTCAATTTTCTTACCCTTTGTACTTCTGTCCTTTCCAACACCTGATCCTGCCCCCCTTTCCCTTCCCCTCCTTTTCCCTCCCAGATCTTTCCCTCCCTCTACCTTCTCTGATTATTTTGTTCCCCGTTCTATGTAGGATCAAAGCATCTACACTTTGGTCTTCTTTTTTCTAGAGCTCCATATGGTTTGTGGGTTGTATCTTGGGTATTCTGAGCTTTTGGGCTAATATCCACTTTTCAGTGAGTGCATACCATGTGTGTTCTTTTGTGTCTGGGCTACCTCGATTAGGATGACATTTTCTAGTTCCATCCATTTGCCTAAGAATTTTATGAAGTCATTGTTTTAAATAGCTGAGTAGTATTCCATTATGTAAATGTACCACATTTTCTGTATCCATGCTTAGGGTTTTCTTTAGAGAAGGGGTCTTCTGGAACAGTGGGGCTGATGCTAGAAGCCCTTTTGGACTCAGTTTCCCTGGAAATCACATAAGGGTTTCCAGGGAAGCAGCAGCATGCAGGTGGGTGTGAGTGTGGGACACTTCCACAGCTCCAGGCACATGACGGTGATGGTGGGGTACACAGCATCTTTTTAGATTCTTCAGTGTGGACTGGGGCTGTAGCTCAGTGGTAGAACACTTGCCTAGCATGCATAGACTTTGGGTTTCATCCTTAGTACAAAACAAAGCAAAACAAAACAAAACAGAACAGAACAAAAATTGAATGTGTTCTATCCTCTGTCACAGCTAGACCTTCTCTCATATCTAAAGGAAAAAAATCTCAATTGATTTTAATTTCCCTCACTGGCCTTTATGTATGCCCTTGCCTGATTCATCTGCCATTGTTTTCTTTCTATTGTGGTGGTTGAAAACTTGTACTGTCATAGGCAGACGTAGTGCTGAAGGAGCTGAGAATTCTCCATCTTCATACAAAGGCAGCCAGAAGGAGACTGGAATTCCATTCTGGGCACAGCTTGAGCATAGGAGACCTCAAAGCTCACCCCTACAGTGACACCCTTACTTTAACAAGGCTGCTCCAGCTCCAACAAGGCCATATCTCCTAATAGTGCTACTCCCCATGGGCCAAGAATTTAAACACGTGAGTCTGTGAGGGCCAGTCCCATCCAAACCACCACATCCCACTCTCTGGCCCCTGTATCCTTGTAGCCATAACATAATGCAAAAATGCATTTACTCCAATTTCAACAGTCTCAACAAAGTTTAAAAGTTCAAAGTCTTTTCTGAGATTCATGGGATCTCTTAACTGTACTCCCCTATAAAATCAAATAAATAAATCTGCTAAATCAAAACCAAATAGCAGATCACATACTTCCAACATCACAGGATATGCAACCAAAGATGACCAAGAACCAGCTGGGCCAACTCCAAACTGTGCATCTCCATGTCTGATGTCCAACTCCTTATAGCTTTGTTGACTTCAACAAATTTCATTCTCCTGGGCTGGCTCCACTCTCTGTCAGCAGCTTTCCTTGACAGGTTTCCCATGGCTCTGGCATCTCTAACATCTTGGGGTCTCCAAAGAAATTTCAACTTCACAGCTTCTTGTTCTAGTGTCTGGGATCCACACATGATCTTCTGGGCTCCTCCAAAGGGCTTGGGTCACCTCTCCAGCATTACTCTCTGTAGCACTCTAGGCTCTGATTGACTCCGCTCCACTGCTGCTGCTGTTCTTGGTGATCACCCATGGTACTGGCATCTCCAATATGCTGGAGATGCAACTAGGTTTCACCAATAGCCTCTGATAGGTTCTCTTCATTGTGCCAATCCTCAACTTCTCTGCATGACCTCTTCAGTTCTAGACTTTCAACTGTTACAGAAGCTGTACCTTCACCAATTACCTTAAGGCTCAGCTGCTCTCCATGACCCCTTCATGTTTCCAAAACCAGTACTACCTGGGTGATTCTTACACATTACCAAATATAGCTGCAACATGAGGCACAACCTTGGCTATATCTAGAACACAGCCTCTTTGTGCTCTCAGAATATACTTCCCAGAAGATTTCACTTCAGTGATGCTGGTCTCTTCCTAATCACTACTAATTTCTTAGCTCCAGATAACCAGCATCAATTGTCCCATTATTCCCTTCTATTCTTTACTCTAAACCCAGAGCCACTTGGCCAAAGCTGCCAAGTTCTGCTGCTTGCTGGGGCTGGAACATGACCCCCTCGTTCTATTATATCCGTCAATGCCTAAGCTTAGCTATCCTGGAACTTGCTCTGTAAACTGTCCTTGGACTCAGAGATCTGCATGCCTCTGTCTCCTGAGGGCTGGGATTAAAGGTATGCACCACTATGCCTGAACTTAAGCTTTTCTTTTTTCTAAGCTTTTCTTTAATTCCTTTTTAATATAGATCTTTATAAATTCTTGATTGTAGTTCATTCCAGATATAGTCAAGTTGACAATTGAGACTAGTCATCACAATCGATCCCTTGTCAATTTGACACACAATCATATCCCCGTCTGTCCAAATGAAAACAGTAACCAGTCATAATAACACATAAAATGATATAACAGTCTCTTATTCAACTTTAGGTGCGTAAACAGTAAGCTTAGCTGGGTGGGATCTTGTCCCAAGGCTATGAACCCCTTAATTCCCTTTAATATCCTTAGACACAGGATTTAACTCAATTCCAATTCCTGGTGCCCCTTTACTCTTTGAATCATGTATTTTGTGTTTTTCTTTTCTCAGTTTGCTATGCTTGATCAAAATGCTCTTCATAAGAGTGAACAACATGACACAGTTTATGTTAGGCTCTTTTGAAACTTCCTTTGTCAGTGCAATTAACCTGAATCTCTTTACCTTAGCCTCAGGCAGACATTTCAGAGAAGGGCAAAAAATAGCCACATTTCCCATCAAAATATCACAAAGAATGGCCTCTAGGTAATGTTCTAGATTTCTTTTCCACTGAAACCTTTTGAGCCAGGCTCCCACAGTTCAAATCAACCCCAGTACAACTGTCTTCCATGTTCCCTCTAGTAAGACC
This sequence comes from Rattus norvegicus, assembly GCF_021556685.1. Classification (NCBI taxonomy): domain Eukaryota; kingdom Metazoa; phylum Chordata; class Mammalia; order Rodentia; family Muridae; genus Rattus; species Rattus norvegicus. The sequence goes on from NC_141534.1 coordinate 186,266,078, forward strand.
CACTAAACCCCACTTAAAGCATTCCACTGCTTTCCTAATCCAAAGTTCCAAAATTTACATTTCTTCAAACAAAATCATGGTTAGCCCTATCACAGCAATACCCTAGTCCCTGTTACCAACTTCTGTCTTAGAGTTTCCATTGCTGTGAAGAGACACCATGACCAAGGCAAATCTTTCACAAAGCACAACAGTTTTACTTGGGGCTGGCTTATGGTTTCAGAGGCTTAGTCTATTATTGTCATAGCAGGAAATATGGCAACACTCTCCATCTTGGTCAAAAGGCAGCCAGGAGGAGACTCTTCCTCAAGCATCCAGGAGGGAACTGGAATTCTACACTCAACAGTGTTTGTGCATAGAGACCGCAAAGCCCATTCCCACAGTGACACTTACTCCAACAAGACCACACCTCCTAATAATGGCACTCCCCATAGGTCAAGCATTCAAACACATGAGTCTGTGGGGACCAAACTTATTCAAACCACACAGTGACCAAGAGAAATTTGGGGAGGAATGGGTTTATTGAATCTTAGAACTCTCAGGTTACAATCCTTCACTGAGGGAAATCAAGTCAGGAACTCAAGGCAGGGACTTGGAGGCAGTAACTGATGCAGAGACCATGGAGGAGTGCTGCTTACTGGCTTGCTCTTCACGGTTTGCTCAGGCTGCTTTCTTATACAACCCAGGACCACCAGCCCAGGAATGGCACTACCCATAGTGATCCCACATGAATCATTAATCAAGAAAATGCACTATAGGCTTGCACACAGACCAATCTAATGGAAGCATTTTCTTAATTGAGTTTTTTTCCTTAGACGACTCTCTAGCTTATGTCAAGTTGACACAAAGCTAGGCAGCACAATATCCTTGTTCTCTGGGACTCATGCTGGGTGTGAATGGCAGTCCTATATTGCCTCTGGTAGAAGGAAGCCCTGGGTAAAGGGAAACTATCTGTGTTTCTGGGGAGGGCAGTGTGCTCTTTATGGGGTGTTGTTCTCCAGCACAGGGGTAAAGAGATAGGAGGTCAAGCAGACAGAGGTGGGAGGTCATGGGACTGACCCCACACTCCTTGTTTTCATGAAATAATCTTATGAAGTACGACAGTTTAGATAGTTACTTTTCCTGTCTCTGTGATCAAAACTTGACAAAAGCAACTTAAGAAAGAAAGGCTGAGTCATGATTGGGTGTGATGCAGTCCACCGTGGTGGGGAGTTATGAGGGCAGGAGTTCGAGGCACCAGGTCACATTGCATCTGCAGTTGGAAAACAGATGTGAATATTGGTATTCATTAATTTTCTCCTTTTTATTCAGCCCAGGAACTCAGATTGTTTTGGTCATCCTTCCTGTTGAACCTCTTTGGAAACACTTGGCGATCAGAGATGAGCCCGGGTTGACAATGAAGGTGAGCCGTCACTGTGTCTGGCTGAGTTTGGGCTGTAGCCAAATGGCATAGATAAGAGTAGTCAAAACAACTGCATTCTTAGTGCCTTGCAGACAGCTTCTTATTGCATGGGGGGGGTAGAGGGAGGGGGACAAGGAGAGGGACAGGGTGAGGGAGGGAGAGGAACACACACAGAGAAGCAAAGTGTGTGTTCTGACACTTCTTGTTTGTGTGTGGTATGTGTGGTGCACATGTATATGTGCGCATGTGTATGCATCTGAGCTTGTACATATGGAGGTGATAGGTCAATAGGCTGCATGTCTTCTGCTCTCTTTACTCTCTCATTGTCCCTGAAGCTTACTGACTAGCTAGACTGGCTGGCTGGTGAGCCCTAGGGATTTTCCCATCTCTGGTGCCCCTTCTTCACAGGGATCACATACGTGCCAGTGTACTTGGTCAGTGTTGGGATCCAAACTCAGCTCTTCACATTTGTACAGCCAACATTTTATCCACAGAGCATCACAGCCCCATGTTGTTTTCTTAAGAGCAGTCGTCCCATTATTGGGGCACAGATTCAACTTCATATAAACTCTATTCTCCCAAAGGTCCCACAACCTCATGCCATCAAATGGATGGCTAGAGCTTTGACATGAATCTGAGAGAAGAGGGCATTCATAGGTATGGTATGGATTTCTGAGTAGTGCAGGCTGGGCAGGAGGTGGAGCCTAAGGTCTGACACTGACATCCTTGGTCATTTGGTCTGCAATGGAGGGCCAGGTGCTGGTCTCACAAGGTCATCACTTGGAGATGGACTCTGGGCTGTAAGTGACTCATGGAGAGCAGGTCGGAAGCCTTTCCTGGATTCAGACATGGGTAGGAGGAGGCAGGGGAGAAGCTAGCTTTGTTGCTGGGTTGGACTCAAGCTGGGCAGAGAGCCGTGCTGGGTAGTGGCAGACCTAGACATGACGACTCACTTGCATCCAGAAGGGCAGTAGGCATTCCCCTTGGCCAGGAATTCAGTACCTTTCTTCTCCAGCATTTTCTCCAGCTCTCCTGCCCTTGTCTGGGTCTTCTGGTCTCTGTGGTTTACTTGGGGCGTATCAATACTATCCTCCCTGGAGCTATTGTGTCTGTCCACCTCCAATAGATAGACTCATCTCAGGCTGTAGGCTTCCTTACTTAGCTCAGCACGAGGAGCCCAAAGGGGCTAGATGGCAGTGCTAGACTGAAATGTCATGCAGTTCTCTGTTTTAGTTGACCTGTTTCTCCCCTTCACCAGTCCCTACCCACTTTGTACCCATTTTCTGGCTCCCCAGGAACATGCCAATCCTGTTGCCACATCTAGTCTGTCCCTCAGCCCAGATGCCATCCTATGGCTACTGGGTAGAGGCCCTGGAGGGGGCAGCCTCAGTTCAGTGTGGCCTGGCTCCACTTGTAGTTTTGTCTTTGTAATAATCCGAATCAGTTAATCTCCCTTCTTTTTCTCTCACAGCACTTCCTAAGATCCCCACTTGAGGGCGACATCTCCCTGTGTGTGGATTGTCTTGTTTGTCTGGTTTAAACTTTGTCTTCCTCTCTCCCTCCCCCCCTCTCCCTCCCTCCTTCCCTTTCCTTCTTCACATTTGGCCTGCTTTGCTCTTGGTATTTGTGCTTCGAATTTCATATAGACAAATGGGGTGGAAAGGAAGAAGACAAACACGTTGGACCCAGTGACATCTGCCCAGCAAGGACTCCCCAGAGGCTCAGGACCCCAGGGTCTGCGACACGATGAGGACATATTCTTTATTATCATTATGACTATGCTGTTTGTAAAGAATCATGGGTCTCACCATGACACTGATGTATACAACGTCCCTCAAATGTGTTTCTCCCTCCAACCCCTTACATCCTTCCACTCTGTCTTTCTTTAAATCATGTGACATTTGTCTCTCTGCACTTGGTTTAATCACATAACATGGTCTCCACTTTAAGCAATGGTCAGAATTGCAGTCTTCTTTGTGACAGAATGAAACTCCATTGTGTATCTGTACCATGTTTTCTCTGTCCATTCAGCTGTTGACTGGCACTTACCTGCATCTGAGAGGACTGGAGCAGTAACAGGCACCCAAATGTAGGAGGCTGTGGAGGACATCAGAGAGCTGTCTTTGTGTCCCTTCACCATTTCGATAGGCAGGAGATTGCCTCTTGTTCAGGATGTTAAATCTTAACCTCCAAGTCCTGTGAGTACATGGTGAGAAGGGCTCTGCAGAAGACATTAAAGGTTTTGGCACAGGAGAGGTAGCTACAGATTAAGAGCATTTCAGTTGGGCTGGAGAGGTGGCTCAGTGGTTAAAGGCACTGACTGATCTTCAGAAGGTCCTGAGTTCAATTCCCAATGACTACATGGGAGCTTACAACCATCTGTAATGGGATCCAATGCCCTCTTCTGGTGTGTCTGAAGACAGCTACAGTGTACTCATATAAATATAATAAATATATATTTAAAAAAAGAGCATTTCAGTTCACAGCATCCACATGGTGGTTCACAACTCTCTGTGATTCCATTTTCAGGGGATCTAATTCCTTCTTCTGACCTCTGTGGACACCAGGCACACATGTAGTCCACAGACATGCATGTAGGCAAAACACCCATATATAACATAAAATAGAATCAAAGTCTCGAGATGGGGACATGATCCTGGCTTATGTGGGTGGACGAATGGGGCTATTACACAGGGGAGGCAGAGAGGAGATTGGTCAGGGCCAGTATCTGCCTGGAGGGAGACTAAGGGATTCAGCATGCAGACCCCAAAACATGACCCTGTTGGCATTTGAGAAGCAGAAGGACCAGGAAGGTGGTTGTCACCCAGAGAAGGTCATCCTCAAGGTGCAGTCCTGGGCTACCTTCATACTTGAAGACACCCAAGAAGACATCTAAAAAGGGTCTGAGCAGAGAGAGACCCTCACAAGACACAAAGTCTCCCTGTTCCTTTGGGTCTTCATTTATAAGGTTCTTGTACCTCATAAAATCTACAGCAAATTTGCACACATGCTCCTCATCGATGTGTCTTTTGTTGTGGGAACCTGCATACATTATTTTTCATTCTTGTGACAAAGTGCCTGACAGCGGCAACTTAAATGAGTGTGCTAGTCAGGGTTCCCAGAACTTACCGCTCTGCTGCTGTAACAGGATACCATGACCCAAACCAACAGGCAGAGGAAGTTTATTGGGCTTACACTAACAGAGTGGGAGGCCATAATGTCAAAAGGCAGGTGGTTAGAGCAGTAAACCGGATGGTAGCATTCTGTCACACAGGAAGCCAAGAGAGGGAACAGAAAGTGGGGCAAACCTAAAAGCTCTGGAAGTCTTCCCTCAGTAACATACTTCTCCAGCAAGGCTTCCACACTGGTAAGGTTCCCAAACCTCCCCGATCAACCGGGGATGGAGTGTTCCTTTGGTTCCTAAATGGGGAGCATGAGTCTATTGGGGGACATTTCTTATTTGGACCACTGTAGAAGCAAGTTCAGTAGTCTCTCTCTCTCTCTCTCCTTCCCTCCTTCCCTCCCTCCCTCCCTCCGTGTGTGTGTGTGTGTGTGTGTGTGTGTATGTGTGTGTGTGTGTGTGTGTGTGATTTATAAATGGAGATTTAATAGAGAAGCTTACACAACCGCTAGTCCATAATAGCTGTCTGTATGGCATCCAAGAAGCTCAGAAGTCCTAGCCTGGCTCCGAAGGCTTGGAAGCTTCTGTGGCGTGTCTGACGGTGAAGAACCTGCAATCTGACACCATCAAACGATGTCAGAGCCACATATGCACTCTTTCAGAAATAACAGGGCTCAAGTGTGTGCATGCCCACCTCCTTCTTCCTATTCCCTTCTGCCTGTGCTGCCACCCTGTTGGAAGGAAGAGCTCACATTCAGTGAGCTTTTCTTCCCAAATCATTGTCCCACATGCCCAGCATCTCTGGAAAGGCCAGATATCCCTTAATTCAGTCAAGTTGAAAAGCAAGACCAGCCATCAATTTTAGTTCATGTTTTAGAAGATTTGGTTCATGATCACTCATCTCTGTGTTTCTGGGCTCTGAGTGAGTCAGGGCATCATGGTGGCAGGAGTATGTGGGGGTCTATCTCAAGGTAGACAGGAAGCAAAGAGTAAGAGAGGGACTGGGGACCAGGCACAACCTTCAGATGGACTCATCTTTGGGCAAGCCCTATTCCTTTCAAAGGTTTCTAGGAGAAGACTTCCCATCTCTTGGCTTGTGGCTGACTCACTCTGGTGCCTTCCTTCATGTTTACATCGTCTTCTCCCCTATGACTTTCTGTGTCTGTTCACATCTCTCTTGCATGTGTTGTGTTGTACATACCTGTTAGTTTAGATGTATATGTATGCACATGTGTGGGGATCAGAGGTCATGTGTCTTTATTCATTTGTTCTCCATTTGGCTTTTGAGACAAGGTCTCTCACTAAACCTGAAGCTCACAGAATTGGCTAGAATGGCTGACCAATGAGCTTCAAGGATCCTCATGTCCCCATGAATAAGTCCTTGGGTGACAGGCACAGACCCTGGGTTTTTGTGTGGATGCTGGGAATCTGAATCCAGGTGCTAATGCTTGCTAGGCATGTATGTCACCCACTAAGCCATCTCCCCAGCCTTCTCTCCAGACCCTTTGGGACACCAGCCATTGGAGGGAGAGCCTGTGAGTCACATGCCTCTCAGGGAAAAGTCACCACAGGCACTGTAGAGTGTCCTTATCATGTCCCTCTGGCAATGACATCACTGATCCTGTATGATCTGGATCCATATGGTCTATGGGGTCTTTTGTTGACAGAAATGTCACCACGTGGCACAAGCTGATCACATCATCCAAGATCCCACTTCCAAAAGACCACATTCTGGAGTGGACATAGACTTTCAGGGATGCTAACTAGACAGCCTGTCCTCAGCACGTATATATCTTCCCTTCACACCTGGAGGTAGACAAGAAGTTGTTCTCATCTTACAATGAAAACAGTGCCTTAGAGACACTTAACCTTAGACCTTGCCCAAACTATCCATTTAACAAACAAGGACTGGGTGTGGGGACCCTGGATCCCAGTGCTCAAGAGGAAGAGGCAGGACAGTTGTGAGACCAAGGCCAACCTGGGCTACATGGTGAGACCCCTTCTCAAAAACAGAACAGAACCAAACAACTCTTTCAAAACATGTGTCAAACAATAGCAGCGGCAAGTGACAACTGAAATCTAGAATTGAGTGAGTGACAGCTGAAATCCAGAATAGAGCAAGTGACAGCTGAAATCTAGAATTGAGTGAGTGACAACTGAAATCCAGAATAGAGTGACAGCTGAAATCCAGAATAGAGTGAGTGACAGCTGAAATCCAGAATAGAGTGAGTGACAGCTGAAATCCAGAATAGAGTGAGTGACAGCTGAAATCCAGAATAGAGCGAGTGACAGCTGAAATCTAATATAGAGCAAGTGACAGCTGAAATCCAGAAGAGTAGAGTGAGTGACAGCTGAAATCCAGAATAGAGCGAGTGACAGCTGAAATCTAATATAGAGCAAGTGACAGCTGAAATCCAGAATAGAGTGAGTGACAGCTGAAATCCAGAATAGAGTGACAGCTGAAATCTAATATAGAGTGAGTGACTGCTGAAATTCAGAGTAAAGCAAGTGACAGCTGAAATCCAGAATAGAGTGAGTGACAGCTGAAATCTAATATAGAGCAAGTGACAGCTGAAATCCAGAATAGAGTAAGTGACAGCTGAAATCCAGAATAGAGTGACAGCTGAAATCCAGAATAGAGAAAGTGACAACTGAAATCCAGAGTAGAGCAAGTGACAGCTAAAATCCAGAATAGAGGGAGCGAGAGATGAAGTCCAGAATAGAAGGTCCCAGACAATAGCAGAGTCTGTGTCACCCCAGAGGGCCAGAACTTCATGGAGAAAACCAGCTTGGGGGTGAAGAGTGCTGAGGTCACCCTGTGACAGAAGGTGGCTGTAGGACCTGGGGTGCAGCTTAGCTTAGCTTAGCATAGCTTATGTAGGGCCCTTAAATGCAGCAATAAAATAATAAAATGAACAAAATATAAAACAACAAAATAAAGTGAACTAGGTTTTGCAAGAAGGACACATGAGTTGAACTTAGTTGGCAGTGACACAGCCTTGTAGAAAAACATCTGTGGAATAGCCTCAGGCAGAAAACAGCCCAGCTAATTGTAGCTTACAACTAACTTTTTACATTCTATGTTTTGCCTGTTTGTTGCCTCCTCTCTCTTCCAGGCTTTGTTGACTTTTGTGATTCTTTAAGGGACTATGGTGCTGTTCCCCCTGGCCTGAGATGCTGAGATGTGGCCTTAGGTTGAGCAGAGGGAAAGGGCAGGGGTATCTGGTGAACCTGTAGTACAGTGTTGTGGCCACATGGTGGCAGTGTTTCTTGCAGCCCGCTGCCACCTCATGCACTATTCTTGAAAGTTTAGGAACTTGGAGCTCCCACTGAGCAGGCAGGGTTAGGAGGTTGGGATCACAGTGAGCCTCCTTCCCTCTTAAAGAGGGTCAGCAAGTGTCCCGAGGCTAGGAGCTGAGTGGTGCCAGGAGTTCCTGTTCCCTTTTCTACCTCTCTGCCTTGGGAGCAGGTGGAGTCATTGGTGGAAGGCACAGGGCAGGATGTGAGAGGAGCCAAGAGCAGTGGACAGAGTCTGAAGACAGTTTGAAAGTGGGATCAAAAGGATGGTACGGGTAGAACCTCGGTGTTTTCATCTATGAAATGGGAACACTCTTTTGGCTCTAGGAGCTCAGCAGAAATGCTGGACTCTTTCCAAACTGTCAGCTCCTTAAGTTTCATGACTGGAGCCCAGGGCAGACAAAAACCTTGGGTGTAAAATGGGGTTTGGGCCTCACCAGTCCACAGTGTCAGAATTCAGCAACAGAGGCTCTGGTTTCAAGAGCCTTGAGCTTAAATCCCTCTTTTCTTCTCTTTTTAAAAATTGAGACTTAATTCACTTACTCTGAAGCTGACAATTTTTGTGGGTTGGGTTGGGTAGGAGACTAGGTAAAGTGCCTGCCACACATGCTTTAGGACCTGAGGTCAGATTCCCAACACCCACATAAAAAGAAGACTCAGTATTGATGTCAGTGACCAGGCTAAGGGACCTGGATAGAGATAGGTGGATCTCTGTAGCTCACTGGCCAGCCAAGCTCACTGATTGGTGAGGTCCAGGCTTAGTGAGTCCCTATGCCCAAACGTGTACACATAGGAACATATCACACACACACACACACACACACACACACACACACACACACACATACACAGAGAGAGAGAGAGAGAGAGAGAGAGAAAGAGAGAGAGACAGAGAGAGACAGAGAGAGACAGAGAGAAGGTAGAATAGATAGATAGATAGATAGATAGATAGATAGATAGATAGATAGATAGATAGATAGAGGTAAGAGGTTAGGAAAGGTGTGACCACTGCCACTGTCTAACTCCAGAACATTTTTATTCTGCAAAGAAACCCTATATGCACAAGCAACCACTCCCTGTTTACTTCTGTCCTCCAGCCTGTGGCAATCACCTCTTTGTTTTCTGTCTCCTCAGATTCACCGTCTCTGGATATTTCATATGAATTCAGCCACAGCAGTTTTTACAACTGGCCTTGTTTTCTGAGCACACCTTTCCAGTGCACCACTGGGTAGCGCAGCCGGTTGGCACTTTATTGTTTGATGGCTACATGCTGCTTCACTGTGTGTCTTGTGACTTGCACTTATCCCCTTGATGATGGACAGATGGGTTTTCCCCGGAGTGATCGTCGTTACTAACACAGCAGGGAACATTCCGGTATGTGCCTGTGCGAAGTCATATGTTCATGTGTCTTGTACACTTATCTGAGAGTGGAACTCCCGGGGCAGGGAACACTCAGATTTCTTCTGGGGGAACTGACAGTAATTCCACAGCCTCAGCTCTGCCTCTGTGAGGCCTCTGTGTGGCCTCAGGTCTCTGAGCCTCAGTTTACTTCTTTGTAAAACAAGGATCATTATAAAGTTGGCCTTGCTGGGCTCTTACAACGGGAACAAGGTCACAGAGGCTAACCACTGAGCGACATCCCTGGTGCCATGCCAAGTCCCTAACAAATGTCCGTTCTTACTCGTATTTACCTGCCTGTTTACTTATTTATGAGAAGGACGCAGCCCAAAATACACACAGCGCTCACCGGGAAGAGCAACAATAAAAATAGGCTCAGAAAATCGATGGGGATGTAAGAAGCAGGTCCTGGAGTCCAGGCGTGGACTCTGCAGATGTCCGATGTCCACGGAGCAAGTGCGGCAAGCACTTCCGAATGCTGCGGACTCACCCCGAGTCCGAGGGAGTAGAGAGAGGGTGAGGGGCTCAGCAGGTTCCTGGGGTGTTGGCTCCCTGGAGCAGTGCTCCCCACTTTACCACTTTGTTTTTCATTTGTGCCCGAGGTAGATGAGCTGAGCATGGTACAGTAGGCATGGGTACTGGGGTGGACGACCCTGAAGGGCATTCCTGATTGCTGCCTAAGTGTCCTTGGGAAATGCTTCCCATCCTCTCAGCTCTGTCTTCCCCTTCCCTTTCCTTCTTCCTCCTTTCCCACTCCCTCTCCTTCTCCCTTTTCTTCCTTCCTCCATCGCCTCTCCTTTCTTGAGTCTCATGTAACCAGAGCTAGCCTCAATTATGTAGCTGAGGCTGGACCTGAACTTCTGATCCTTCTACCCCCAACCCCAAGCGTAGAATTTACAGATGTGCCCCCATAGCTCTCCTTGGCTATTTTCTGAATACTAGCTAGTTAGAAAAGTCACTTCTGTTGACATGTAATCCACAAACAGTTACTCGTTAAATCTATGCTTAGGACTGTACCCATCACATCATGTGTGTGCTGTGCTTTGGAGATGGCTTGTGTGTCCTTACTGTGTTCATGTGCTGGCATTGGATCCCTATTGTGAAGTAAGAAGAGGGTAGAAATCTAAGCAGACTCCTAGTCACCTTTTCATTGCTGTGACCAAGCACCCAACAGGGGCAACGCAAGGTTGGGGTTATTTTTGCTCAGGGTTTCAGGATGGTTCAGTCTGTCCCTGTGGGGAAAGTGTATGAAGCTGCAGTGGAGCAAACAGCCCAGGTTGGAAACAGGATGGGTGTAACCCTGGAAACCCCACCCTTAGTGCCTGCTTCCTCGAGCTGAGCCTTCTAAAGTGGGTCACAAGCTGAGGGCCCACTGTCAAAAACAGGGCCTTGTGGGGGCAGTTCCCAGTCAAACCATCACACTGACTGTGGTGCTTACAGATGGGGCTTTCAGGAAGTGATCAGGCTTAGATGATGTCATGGGTTAGGGCCCATGATTCAGCACTGATAGTGTGTGCTTGGTGGTGGGGGCACATGATGCTATGATAACTTGGGACTCTGCCAACACAAGGCTGTCACCACATCGTGAGTGGAAACCAGTTGGTCACCCTATAACAGTAGGTCACTATTGCACTAGTAAATGTGTCTGGCCTTCAGGTTGGTATTAGAACATTCAGGGTTCATAATTGGGTAAGGTCCTTTGATAGCTTTTCTCCCTCAGCAACTTGAATGTCACCTTCCGGCACTCTGAAAGCCAGCCAGCACGGAGGAAGCTTGTAGATCCGTTCCAGCTAAAGTTCTGTGTGTTCTGCAACTGAAGCCTGCAAGGTCTTCAGCAACACGGTCATACCATCCAGTTCTGGAAGAAACCCATTACTTTTCATGTTAACAAAATATTAAATTAAAACATAAGCTAAAAGTGGGCTAGAGAGATGGCTCAGCTGTTAAGAGCACTTCCTGCTCTAGTAGAGGACCAGAATTTGGTTCCCAGCACCCACACTGGGTGGCTCACAACCACCTGTGATACCAGAGGATCTGACAGACTCTTCTATCCTCTTTGGGCATCTGCACATGAGTGCACACACATACACAGGCTAGCAAGAATTCAAATAAATCTAAAACCAATAAAAAAGATCCGAGGCAGAATCCAAGTGCTGGTGCTATAATTCTACTCTACTTATGTGGTGGGGATCAAACCCAGGGCTTTGTGTATGCCAAGTTTATGTTGTTCAGCCGAGCTACACCTTCATGCCTACAAGCCTGTTTTCATGAGCAAGTACTAATTCTACAAGACAGTGGTTTTGTGTGTGTGTGTGTGTGTGTGTGTGTGTGTGTGTGTGTGTGTGTGTAGGCCACAGGTCATAATTGGGTAAGTTTGTCAATTGCTTAATTAAAGTTTTTTTTAAATTTTCTACATAAAGTTCTTCTACATTTATTGTTATTTAAAGACAGTATATTTACTTACTGTGTGTGGAGACAGTAAACACACGTGGGAGACAGAGGTCAGAAGAGATTTTTACTCCTTTCAATGTTCAGGTCTTGGGGATTGAACTCAGGTCAGGCAGGTAGTACCTATACCTGCTAAGACACCTCAACATTGTGTTTATAAAAAGATAAAGAGAGGGGTATGTGTTTTGTGGAGGTGTGGTAAGGTATGGGGGGATGGGGTGACTGCAGGCTGAGGCATCCCTTCCACCACCCCTCCCCCTAGGGATCAGTCACACAGCAGTGTAGGAATGTATTCAGGGCATGGGGAGGGGACTTGAGGGGGTAGTAGGGGTAGTAGAGACAGGGGTGGGGTGAGGGAGAGAGAGAGAGAGAGAGAGAGAGAGAGAGAGAGAGAGAGAGAGAGAGAGAGAAACCAGCCATGAGCAAACTGAGAGAGAGGAGGGAGGGGAATGAGGAGAGAAGGGGGGAAGGGGATAGAGCAGGAGCAAGAAGGCAAGAGCAAGAGAGAGCGGAGGGGGCAAGCAGCCCCTTTTATAAAAGTGAGTCAGGCACACCTGGCCTTTGCCAGGTAACTGTGTGGAGGAGCTTAGACAAAATGCTAACACCCTCCATTTTGATTTTTAAGAAAGGATCTCTCACTGAATCATCAACTCACAGAGTGGTCTAGTCTTTCTGGCCACAAGATTCTTGTCTCTGCCACCTCAGTGCTGGGATTAAGATACATGCCATGTCTTTCTTATGTATGTATGTATGTATGTATGTATGTATCTATCTATCTATCTATCTATCTATTTATTTATTTATTTATTTAAAATGTGAGTGCTGGAGAGCTGAACTCACTCAGTTTGGCATGTTTTTGGTTTCCTGTGATATGGGCTTTGCCTGAATGTGTGCTGTTTCAGGCGATGCTGTGGGACATTGAGAATTGACAGGCTAAATCCTTTGTATACAGGCGCCACAGTATCAGCTGGGTGAGTTCCCAGGAGTGAGACAGCAGCTGAGGTATCAACAGTGTATGTGCAGTTCCCACTGCCCAAGTCCCTGGGTGGGGTTGTTGATGTGTCTTCTCATGAGTTTGCTTCCTATGACCTTATCCCTGCACTGGTAAAGTTTCAATCCCTTGTGTTCTGGTCTTGTCTCACACACAGAGTGGTGTGTTCTGGACATCTAAGCCTCATTTCTACTTCTTTCTCTGCTGACTCTGTCCATTTATGTCCATTTTTCTTTCTGTCAACTCTGCCATTCAGCTCCCTTTATGAAGAAGAGGGTTACTTAGCTCTTTGTGTCAGGTTCCCAGAGATCTGATCTTTGCCAGTTTGATGGCTGAAGAACACTGTGTGTCCCCTTGGGTCCTTATCCATGGGTGGTGTTGAGCATCTCAGATGGGAATTCCACTGGGAAGGGGCTGGGAGATGACTCTGTGGGTGACAGCATTTGCTGTGCAATGATGAGGACCTTCTGAATCCCCAGCACACACACAGATCCTAGCATAGGCACGCGTGCCTGCAAGCATGGCATTGCTGGGTAGACTGGGCAGGTCCTGGGTGTTTGCTGTCCACTCAGTCAGGCTGAAACAGCTGCAGGGGTCCCGTTCAGTGACAGACCCTGTTGCCAAGGCAGAAAAGTGACGGTGAAGGAGGAAGACGCACATCGTCCACATGTGGCTCCTGCACGTGGTACCTGGGCGCCCACACCTGCACACTTATGTGTCATATGTACACACACACACACACACACACACACACACACACGTGTTTCCTGTGATTCTGTTGCTGTAGCTCCCATGGTGCCACAGCTCTGGTTCCGTGTCTGCAGGTCCACCCAGCAGTGCCTGGCATGGGCCTTTCTTCTCTCATTGCCACCTAACAACACAGTGAGACAGCTATTTCCACAGTGACCGCACAGTGTTAGAAGGTATTAGAAGGTATTATATGGCTACGTGCAAACACTGAAGGTATTTGAGCAGCCTGGCGACCTCAGGGTTCAGATGTGGTATGCACTACCCTTTTCTGAGCTCTCTATTCGCTGGGGGCTGCACAAGGGCACTTAGTGAGGCACAGGAATTGGTCAGCCATGGGACCCCACCCCAACGACTTTAGTGTGGACGGTGGAAGCCCCTTCAGAGCACGGTGAGGCCGGCTGTGCAGGGATGGATGGATCACTTCCTCACGGTGATGCCCAGAGGGGTTTGCAGGCGCAGCCCCTCAAGGGCTGGTAGATGCACATCTGGTGGCCATAGCAACCTGACACTGCAGTGAGCACATGGGTTTGGGATTTTCCCCGGGGTTCCCCAGCTGAGATGCAGAGAGCATTCTGGTATGGTGGGCTCAATGAGCACAAAGAGGAGGGAGTGGAGGCCTCAGAAGGGACAAGCCACCTGGAAACTGTGTCAAGGAAAGGTCTCTAGGACCCTGGGTAGATTACTCCATGTGTGCTGTGTGTGGGGGTGCGAATGCTCGTGTGTACATGGGAGACCAGAAGTTGGTGACAGGTGTCCTCCTTAGTCACTGTTCCCTTGAATGTTTGAGACAGAAATCTGAACCTGGAACTCACCAGTGGGCCTGTCTGGGAAGTTTCCCCAAACTGGGATTAAAGTATATGTCGATCAGAAAGGGAGTTGTAAGCCAGGCTTAGGATCCTAGCACTTGGGAGGCTGAAGCAGGAGAATTATGAGTTTAAGGCCAGTCTGAGCTACAGAGCAGGCTTGTGTCTCCAAACAAAAAGAACCTCCATTGCAAACAACCAAAACAAAAGAGAACAAAACCCAGCCAAACGCAGGTACCTTGGAAGTGTGAAGCTCGCACTTGTGCGTGGCTCTTGCTGAGGTGTCTGTGCAGGCAGCAGGGCTCCTGCCCTCCAAATTAATTTCCATGGAGAACGCAACAGCTATTAAATGTTGTACCAGTTAGGGACCACTCTGGAGACACAAATCACAACAGTAATTTGAGCCAGAAAATGTTATAAAGAATTAACCAGACAACGGGATTACATGCTAAAACACAAAGAAAACGTTGACAAATCAGGAGCAGATTTGAGGAACAGTTCCTTCAGGCTCAGAGTACCCGTGCATGGCATCTATCACGCAGCAAATGGGCACACGGTAAGGGAGTGCCAAGTGGCATCCGTTCAGCTGTAGCCATACATGCAAGCATCCCCCCCCCCCCCCGTTGTCTGTAGATGACTTCTAATACCTTCTAACACTGTGCGGTCACTGTGGGAATAGCTGTCTCACTGTGTTGTTAGGTGGCAATGAGAGAAGAAAGGCCCATGCCAGGCACTGCTGGGTGGACCTGCAGACACGGAACCAGAGCTGTGGCACCATGGGAGCTACAGCAACAGAATCACAGGAAACACGTGTGTGTGTGTGTGTGTGTGTGTGTGTGTGTGTGTGTGTGTACATATGACACATAAGTGTGCAGGTGTGGGCGCCCAGGTACCACGTGCAGGAGCCACATGTGGACGATGTGCGTCTTCCTCCTTCACCGTCACTTTTCTGCCTTGGCAACAGGGTCTGTCACTGAACGGGACCCCTGCAGCTGTTTCAGCCTGACTGAGTGGACAGCAAACACCCAGGACCTGCCCAGTCTACCCAGCAATGCCATGCTTGCAGGCACGCGTGCCTATGCTAGGATCTGTGTGTGTGCTGGGGATTCAGAAGGTCCTCATCATTGCACAGCAAATGCTGTCACCTACAGAGTCATCTCCCAGCCCCTTCCCAGTGGAATTCCCATCTGAGATGCTCAACACCACCCATGGATAAGGATCCAAGGGGACACACAGTGTTCTTCAGCCATCAAACTGGCAAAGATCAGATCTCTGGGAACCTGACACAAAGAGCTAAGTAACCCTCTTCTTCATAAAGGGAGATGAGCAGCAGAGTTGACAGAAAGAAAAATGGACATAAATGGACAGAGTCAGCAGAGAAAGAAGTAGAAATGAGGCTTAGATGTCCAGAACACACCACTCTGTGTGTGAGACAAGACTGGAACACAAGGGATTGAAACTTTACCAGTGCAGGGATAAGGTCATAGGAAGTAAACTCATGAGAAGACACATCAACAACCCCACCCAGGGACTTGGGCAGTGTCGGTAGAAACTGCACATACACTGTTGATACCTCGGCCTGATTCAAATCCTACACAATACACTGAGTGTGGTGGTCCAAGTGTATGGTCCTAGTACTGGGGAAGCAGACACAGGAGAGCCGGTTCAGTGAGAGATCCAGTATCAAAAAATTAAAGGGGAGACTGACCGAAGGAGGTATCACATGGCACCCATGTGCACACTCAACACAAATATGCCCACTTACACACACGTCCATACATGAGCATGTACTCACACATCCAAGCCATAACAAAGAAACAATACAGGAGAAGGGGACTGGGGATGCCATTCGGGGGTAGGGCAAGTGAGTCCCTTGGTTGAATTCCATCTGCTGTAGGGAAAGGGCTCCAGCTACCTTCCAGTGCCCAAATGTACAGCCCAGCTGTCCTCTGTTCAGCAGGGCAAGCCTGACATCGTGTTGCCCGCTGGTTCGAGTTCTCACGGGGAGTCCCACGGTTGGCAGGTTCCCTTCCCCCGTCCCCACCGTGCGACTGAGGTGGCAGTTTCCTAGACACTTTGTTATCTGTGGCCACCCCTGTTCCATGTCACATGGCCGCTTCATTTAAGCCAAATCCTTGCCTACAATCTTACTGGTTCAAAGTCTTTTAGAGACGGATAAAGGATTTATATGGTTAGGCCAGGCTCACTCACATAATCTCGCTTCCTTAAGTATGGGTGCCCTATGTTTAACCCCACCGCGGGGCGGTAATTAATTAGTTCCGGGTTCAGGGTTTTACAGAGAGTGCATACCTGGGGCTTGGAGGGTGTGGGGTGCCTGGAGGCCATTTAACTTGGATTTAGTCTGTGGTTCAGTGCACCAGGGGCTCCTGAGCCAAAAACAATTCAGTAGTTAAGAAACATTTTGCTGGGCTGGTGACCTTCCGAGAAACCCCTGCAGGCTTCCATGCCTTGGGGATGATAGTCCTGGAGGCGGGAAGAGCAGCCCCTGCCCTTCGCAGCGTCCCTTCAGCGCCCTCTACAGGAGTCTCCAAGCATCGCACCATTTGTCTAGGAGACCCTACAGGGTGCGGCTTCAGCATACAGTCGGCAGAGGGCAGGGTGAGATTTTAGACAATTTCCCAATTCGCAGCATTGCACTGAGAAACGGAGGAAGAAAAGTTGGCATTTCTGTAATCCAGGTACTGCTGGTAGCCTCAGATGGCCATTTAAGTTCAAGTGAATTAAGATTACATAACACTGAAAATTCTGAGCTCAGGAGGGTGAAATGGCTCAGCGCCATTTAAAGAGTTAGTTCTTTGGGACTTGGAAGAAGAGAACCGGCTCTTGCAAGCCAGCCTCCGACTTTTACACTCAGGTGTCCTACATACAAACAAATGAACGGACAAATAAATGTATAAACAATTCTGAGCTCTAATTACAGGCGCAGGCCTGTAACCCGAGCTGCTTGGGAGGATGAGGCAGCAGGATCATATCCAGTTCAAGGGCAGGCTGGGTAACTTATCAAGACTTGTCTGACGATGAAAAGTAAAAAGAGGGACGGGGCTGTAGTTCAGTGGTGGAGCACTTACCCGCTCGAGAGGTTCTGGCTTCAACCACCAATACTACAAAAACAAGACCCTGTGTTCTTGACCAGTGCTTATCATGGTACAAGTGCTCAATGTGCATACAGCTCAAAGGTGCCCTGTTAGACAGTGAAGACCTGGAACACTGACTTCTAGAAACTTCTGTGGGGGAAAGGAGAGCTCTAAGTTCATTGGGCATCTGGAGATTGTGAATTGGTAACACTGGAGAAGGATGCAGACCTGTGGGAGGAGTTAAAAAATGTTAAGTTAACTGGGCATCACGTGTATGTGTGTATGTATATATCCACACGGTATCTTGAACTCACCATATAGTCCAGGCTGTCCTAGAACTCACAGTCTTTCTTCCCAGCTTTCCAAGTGCAGAGATCACAGAACTGAGCTGTCACAACAGCCACAGTGGTTTTTAAGCAAAGGTGTTGTCTTGTTGAGGTTTTAGAAGGATTGCTCTGGGTGCTGATTGGAGACACCTTGCAGGGAGGCAGAAAGAGAAGCAGGAGGAAGGGACTGGGGAGGCTGCCTGGAGCAGGGGTGGAGGTTGGGGGGGTTTTCTTGAGAGATGATGTGCTGGGGGTCTGTGCTGGGGGGTCTGGGCTGGGGGTCTATGCTGGAGGTCTATGCTGGAGGTCTGTACAAGGAGGGGGGTCTCTGCTGAGGGTCTGAGCTGGGGAAGACTGTGTGGGGGAAGGTGAGGGTGTGGGGGAGGGGCATCACTGTTAGGGGTCTGAGCTGGAGGGTTCTGAACTGGGGGGTCTGTGCTGGGGGAGGGCATCTGTGCTGGACTGATGCCACAGCTGGAGATGTTAGATGGTGAAATGGACAGGACCTGTTGACTAAGAGGATAGGGAGGAATGGTGGTGGTTGTTGAAGTGTCCCCAGCGGCTTTTGCTGAAAACAACTGGTTTGGAAGCAAACTTCAGTTCAGACCAGAGCAGAAAGACTTAGCTTTCTGTCTCATTCTAGAATTTATTGTTAAAGAATGAAAGACATTCATGTTCAAGTCTTAATCCTTGAATGGCTCATAGAATTGGCTTGGGGTGGGGCCTGGTCATCTGCATCAGTTTTTGAAGCTTCTCATATAATTGTAACCGGCATTCAAGATTGAGAATCACTTTTCTAAAGTCATCATTGAAGATCATGCTCTGTTCAGAGTCCCGAGGCCAAGGTTAAGTGGTTTGGTGGCTCAGTTCAGGGTCTGTCATGAGAATAATATTAGGTTCTTAAAGCCAGGAGACAATGGGGTCATAGAGAGGTGATGAGGGAGCTTAAGGCTTCAGTGGATAAAATGCCCCAGCTTCAGTGGAGTCTGGCTGAGCTGTCGGAAGTTCTAGTCCAGCATGGTGGCCAGCAGAGTCTTTAATAGGTTCACAGCTTCAGCGTCACCCAAGGACATCATCATGGCCAAGAGGAGAGGGACAGGCCAGGGTGGCAAATAGTGCTTTTGTCTTTAGCATGGCTTTCATGGGAGGACCCTTCTTTCCCTTTCATTTGTAGGAAGAGTTGTCCATCACAATGTCCCACTTTGCCTGCTGGCTGGAACAACCATTGATAAATCGACTTCTGGGCTCAGTGATTGCACAGGGGGTTACTTACCTCGAACATTACCTGTCGGTTTCCCATATGACTCAGCATCTTGGTTCAGCAAGGGGTGGCTCTGTCTGGGTTCCTTAGCAACTGCTGCACAACAAAGGATCTCGAAACATAGTGGCTTAAGTAAGACTAGTACTTTATTATCCTTCACTTTCTGCAGGCCATATTTTTAGACAGGGCATGTTGGGATGGGATATACCTGCTCTATGTTATTTAGGTCCTTGGCTGAAGGACTGGGAAGCTGGGAATGGGATTATCTACTTACTGGTTTTTGAGAGTGGTTGTCAGCTGAGCCACATGTGTCTCCAGTATCAAGTGGTAGCCAAGCCTCTGCCCAGAGTCTAATCACCTGCATCTGATAGGGAAACCAAGCCTCACGGGACAGCCCGGGGACAAATTTACAAGCCACTCTTGCAAGGTAACAATCCCACAGACTCCTGAAACTAACATGAATGGCTCCTCTCTTACTTAGGGTTTTACTGCTGTGAACAGACACCATGACCAAGGCAAGTCTTATAAAAGACAACATTTAATTGGAGCTGGCTTACAGGTTCAGAGGTTCAGTCCATTATCATCAAGGCAGGAACATGGCAGCATCCAGGCAGGCATGGTGCAGGAGGGGCTGAGTTCTACATCTTCATCTGAAGGCTGCTGGCGGAACCACGAAGCTAGGGTGAGGGTCTTAAGCCCACATGCACAGTGACACAGCTACTCCAACAGGGCCACACTTCCTAATAGTGCCACTCCCTGGGCCAAGCATATGCAAACCATCACAGCTCCTATGAACAGTTTCTGACCCCCACACCAGGGCAACCACAACCAAAGCTCAGCCGCAAGAGAAGAGAAAACCCATACTTCCTGCTTCCATGTAAGTTTCAGGGCTGTGGAAGATCCGGAGTGTGGTGGTAGAACTCTGTTGTGACACGAAACAGGTTGTTAATGACCTTGACTTGGTCCCACGTGATGCTTTTAGTGCCCAGACTCAGCCGGGGGAGGATGGAGTGGGCAGCTGGGTTTGAGGCCGGAGCAGGACATGAGTGAGGTTTTGTAGATCCACATCTCTGGATGTTGTGAGCTCATCCTTGGGCTGAGGAGGCCGATGTGGTGGGGCAGAAGTGTGAGTGTGGCCAGACCCCAGCAGCAGGAGGGACGTTTTGTTGTCTGAGTTTGTGACTCAAAAACATTGGCGTGTGGTAAAGCACAGTTTGTGGCTTTTTCCCTCAGGAATGTTCTCTTTCAACGCCACCCTTTGGATCACTTGTTCAAGATCGGTGTCTGTGGAATGTAATTTGTTATGTAAACTGGGACTCGTTGTGCGTGCTGTGGGAACAGCAGGTGCACACGGTTTGTTAGGCAGAAAGAGCTAGGTTATAGGGGAAGAGGCTCCTGAAAGACTTCAGAAGAAGGTGTGTGACTAGGGGGCGTGGCTTAGCTGGTAAAGTGCTTGCCTTGTAAGCAGGAGGGGCTGAGTTTGGGTCCCCAGCACTATATAAAAACCTGAGAGTGTGTGCTCCTGTAACCCTAGTATAGAGGCAGGTAGAACTCCCGGTAAGTTTACCTCACTGAAACAGTGAGCTCTAGGTTCAGCAAGAGACTGCAAAGTGATGCTCTATCCTCTGGCCTGGACAGGTGTGCAGACACACACACACACACACACACACACACACACACACACACACACACACACACACACACACCATACACATGCACAGAAGCAATAATTAAGGTGGGGCACAATTGAGGCGACATCTGATGTTGATCTCTGACCTCCACATGCACATGCTTGTGCACCTGGACACACATGTGCATAAACACATACACATGTACCAACAAAAAGAAGGTTTATGAAAGTAAAAAGCTTGGAGAGTGGTACATACGAAGATGGAGGCTTCTGGTCTGCCTTGGCTGTTGTCCCAGACCCTGTGCTCCTGGTAACAGAACTCAGCCTCTCTATTGCTGTAAACAGCACCACACTCACTCCCAGCTCCGGTGGGTGGGAGGTGGTTAACTCGGGGAAATTCTGTGAGGAGGCATGACTGCAACATGCAAAGTGGCTCATGACTTTCAATTGGTATAAAGTTCACGTAAGATAGTTACCCATACTGTGTTATGCTTATAGAGTTGGAAATGGTCCCCGTAGGTTTGTGTACTGGGCTTGGTTGGTACTTGGGGCTTTTGAATTTGGTTCTAGGGGATTGACCTAATCAGCAGATTAACCCTTTAGTGGATTTATAATAGGATGACATCCTTAGGAGGTGGTGGAAAGTGGGAGGTCGGGCCCATCTGGAGGAAGTAGGCCATTAGGGATGTCTTGCTAGCATGGATCTTGCCCATCCTTGCTTCCCGGCTGCCATGAGGCGAGTGAGCATCTCTTCTCTACTCTGTGTTTGCCACTATGATGGCCTTGTCACAGCTTATAGTGATAGAGCCACGTGGCCATAGTGGAAACCTCTGAAATCATGGGTTAAAATAGAACTTTCCTCCTTTAAATTGATATTTTAAGTATTTATCGTGGTGGCAAGAATCTGACTGCCACAGCACATATCCTTGTGACAGCAGCTGGATCAAGATTTGAATTTATTTGTCTGTCCAGGACATGTTATCTTCTTTTGTCCTGCTGAGAGAAGAACTTGATGCATGCCTTTTGCATCCTCCATTTCAAGCCATGTCCTCTGGCTCACTGCAGATTTAGTGGCATAAGAAAATATTACCTGACAGTTCTGGGGTTCAGGACCCTACAGTGGTTTTCTTTGAGCTAAAATGAAGGTGTTTATAGGCCAGTGTTCCCTGCGGTGAGGTCCAAGGCAGAATCCATGTTCTTGCTTTTCTTAGTCTATAGGGACTGTGGACTCCTTGGCTTGTGGTCCCCTCCGTATGTAGCCAATGATAACACCTTCTGACTTTGCATCAGCCTGAACTCACTTCCCATTCCCATCTTTTACATTTCTGGACTGCTATGATTGGACCACATCCTCCATCTAGGTGACCCAGGATAACCGGTTACATTAGCTTAGCCTGTACATGTGCTTTGTAATTTATGATAGAATAGCATTCTGTTAACCCAACCATAGTAAAGAGAATACGATAAGTTCCAGATGTGCATTAATATACTTAAGCTACTGAACAGCATAGCTGCTACTGGCTTACCTTAAATGTGATTCATCCTTGGACATTAACCTACAACGGGGCAATGTCCTCTAATGCAAAGCCTGTACAATAGAAGGTCTGTCTTATGCAATTTATTGCACATTGTACTTAAACACAAGAGCTGTGTGCATATGGTTTCACACCGCTGTTAAACTGTTGTACTCTGGCACCATCTGTATTATTTGTACATTAATAAAAAGGGAAACCTGCCTCCACTCTCTGTTTTCACTGTCGAGTGGTCAAGGTTCCTGCAGAAGTGGATGATGGGTTGCAGGATGTGTGGAGCCCAAGCCGAGCCTGACAGACAGCTCTGTCATGTCACAATGCTCACTCCCATTCTGTCTGACAGTCCCTGGGGATGGGCAGTTAGGGTGCTTTTGGGTATAGAAAAATCTGGGTCTGATTCACAGTAGCCTCCGCATCCTAAAGAATTTATGTACACAAATCTGGAGGTAGGCAGCTCTTTCTCTTAGCTTGGTTCTCTTCACTTTTTCTGCTTACTTGTTGCCTCCAGGTCAAAAGATGGCTGCCGTTGTTCCAGCCATTGTGTCTATTTTCAAATGGAAAAAAGGCAGCAGGGAAGGTTTACAACAACTACATCTGTTTCATTTATTCATTCATGTACCTATCATGGGAAATGTAAAACCTCTTCTAGAATTACCTCTCCTAGTAGAAATTTACCCACATCTTATGGTATCTGATCTTAGGGACACCATACCTGCAAGGGAGGCTAGAAAACTGAATTTTGGTTTCCATTCCCTTTTGGACAGAGGCAGTGAGGGAGAAACTAGGGTGGGAAGAGAACTGGGCTGCTATGCTGCTGTGATTGTCATGATGTTGATGTTATTTCTTTGCGTGGTCATTTCCTTTACCTGTGGTCTCACAGACTGAATGTGGAATCGAGTTCCTGAGCTCACAAGCATTCCATTGCCCTACACTGCTTCCCCCCCACCCCCGCCCCCAGACCAATAGTCAGTGGTAATGGCTTTGTTTATTAACTATAATTTTCACAGAGTAAAATGCACAGATCTAGAAGATCAAGTTTTTAAAAAGCTTTTAATTTAGTTTGTGCATATGTGTGTGTTTATGTGCGTGCATGTGGATTTGTGCATGTGCAGATAGTGCCCAGGCAGGCCAGAAGAGGGTGCTTGGTCACTTGGAGCTGGAGTTCCAAGTGGTACTGAGCCTCCTTATGTGGATAATGGGAACCAAACCCAGGTCCACTGTGAGGCAGTAAGCTCTTCACTGCTGAGCCATTTCTCCAACCCCCTCAAGTTAGATTATTTTTTAATGAAGCAGAATTGGGTTTATTAAAAGACATTTTAAATAGAAAATTTAAATTTGAGCATGAGAAGGAGAAAGGTATCTAGGAAGGAAGCAGGAGATGCCAGGGAACACAGGCATAGTCTTCTCTAAGAGACTTGCCTCATTGAGGTCATTTGACAAATGTGGATACCATGTACCTATCACCTATATTAAAATATATATTTTTATCAGTTCAGAAAACTCTCCTGTGGACTTCCACTCCTCACTGCTGCCCACACCTGAGGCAAAAACAGATTTCTATCACTGCACCTTGTTTTACATTTTAAAAGAATTTCATGTAAATGGAATCACATTATTTAGCTTTTGTGTTCGGATAATTTTCTTTCAATATCAGGGTTCTGAGATTCACCCATATTTTTGGGGCACTCCTTAGTTTTTTTCCTTTTATTGAGATGTATCCCACTGAATGGATATACCATCGTTTGTTTATTCCTTTTTTCTGCTGACGATCATGGGGTGTCTCTCGTGTTGGCTGTTGTGAACAAAGCTTCTGTAAAATGTGTCATTTTGTGACAGGCGTTTGATTCTATTGGATGTGAGTATGAGATTAGAATTTCTGGATCACATGTTGGTCAGGATACCCCTGGTCCCCTCTTGGTGATGACTCTACTTGAAAAGGGGAAAATAGAGATGGCGGTGGGAGAGCCCAGGAAGGGGAAGAGCTGCAGGAATGTCAAGTGTTGTCAAGACATCAGGGCCATTGCAAGCCACACTGACCCTTGTGACATGTGTGGAGTGATTCCAGTGGCTGAAGAGCAGCGTCTCAGCTTTGGCCATCTTCACTGTGTGGGAACAGGAGCTCAGTGCACCAAAGATTCTAACTTGAATCTGTTGCTTCCTAGTCATATCTTCCCAATGGAATCAGCTAGACACTTTAACAATGTCTATTTTCCACCCCACCCTCCCAGAAGTTCTTGACAGGCTGGATAGATGGCTCAGTAGTTAGGAGCACTGACTGCTCTTCCAGGGGTCCTGAGTTCAATTCCCAGCAACCACATGGTGACTCGCAACCATCTGTAATGGGATCTGATGCCCTCTTCTGGTGTGTCATATGAACAGTATGTTCATATAAAAATAAATAAATGAACGAATAGATGAAATTTTAAAAAACTTCTTGACAATCCCATCCGAGTATGCGCTCCTTCACCTTTCCCCTCACTCCTGATGACTCCCTTCTTCCCAGCTGGCCTCTTTTAGTGTTGGTGCGCTCACAATTGCAACGGGCATGCTGGGTCAGAGACAGTGTTTCACAGTGGTGCCTCTGTTCTCCAGCTCTAACAATATTCTGGGTTGTCCCCCAAGTATATCTTAGTCTCAGCTCCGTGATCGATTCTGAGTCTCTGCACTCACCATTGCCACCCCTAAAAGAAGCGTCTCTGACCGATGCTGAGAGCAGCAGGAGTGTGTGTACTTAGACTTTATGCCCAATCAGCAAGGCCTTATAGTAGATTCCTTCCTAGTAATAATGCCCCCACTCGGATCCTACCCCAGAGATTCTCCAGGACAGGCTGGGCAGGTAGGCTGAGCCCTGGGTGTTAATAGGCGTTTCAGGTGATTGTGATGTACAGTGAGGGTTGAGACCGCAGCATGTAATCCAGCCCCCACCCACCTGAATGTTTAAATGTGAATTCTCGGGGCTGGGGATTTAGCTCAGTGGTAGAGCGCTTACCTAGGAAGCGCAAGGCCCTGGGTTCGGTCCCCAGCTCCGAAAAAAAGAACCAAAAAAACAAAACAAAAAACAAAAAAAAAAAAAATGTGAATTCTCATCTGAACCCCCCGGTGGGAATTCCTGAGTGGCAGCCTTTCTGACAAACTCTCTAGTGGGTGTTGGTGCTGCTGAGAGGTGGACCTCATGTAGTGCAACGCCGTTGAAAGAGAAACTGTAAATATGGATTTTAGCA
This sequence comes from Rattus norvegicus, assembly GCF_021556685.1. Classification (NCBI taxonomy): domain Eukaryota; kingdom Metazoa; phylum Chordata; class Mammalia; order Rodentia; family Muridae; genus Rattus; species Rattus norvegicus. The sequence continues at coordinate 186,291,350 of NC_141534.1, forward strand.
CGGGGGTTCGCCTAATTAGAAAGGAACTCAGCATGTGCTAACAAATCTGCCTTTGGGACCTGTGTGCCCACACACATCTATGCACGTGCATGAGGAAGTTCAGAGGACAGGGTTCTTCATTAACTAGCTGGCCTGCAAGCTCCAGGGACTCACTTGTCTTCACCTCTCCAGCATGGGGTTCCAGGGGCACACCATCACTCCTGGCTTTAAAAAATAAGTATGTTTTAGGGGAATCAATCTCCGGTCCGGTCCTCATGCTTGTGCAGCAAGCTCTTTACTTAAGGAGCCATCTCCCAGCTCTCCATGTGCTGTGCTCTTTCTTAGGTAGGGCTCCCGTTATATTAATGTGCAGGGTATCATGAGCTGAAACAAGATTCCCATGTGTGCACTTTCAGGGACTCAGAGAGAGCCTGCTGGTGGGAATGGGCAGGATGGACAGAGAGGTGGGCAGGCTGTCAGCTTGTTTGGGACACAGTGATTCAGAAGATGCTTCCAAGTTGTTCCCCACACTGCCCCAGGGCCACCTCACCAGTAATTGGCATAACTGGTTTTTCCTGCTGATGAGAAGAGGCTAGACAAGGTCCAGACAGCTCCCCATCACACCCTGGCCCTGGGAGCACACATCTCTCCTCTCCCTTTATCGGATCAAAGTCTTCCATCAAGCTGTCTGGTTCGGTCTTATTCAATTAAATTTTTTAATCCAATTTAACCCATGCATTCATCTTCTTTGAAATCTGAGAGACGACAGCATCCGCTAGAAACTCAGAGCAAATGGCCGAATTAGCTTTTAGAGAGGACTCAGTGCAAGTGTCTTTACCCAGAGACCTACACGCTCTTTGGAGGCAGCTGGATCCTGAAAGAAGTTGGGTGAGGGTGAGAGGGAGGAGAGGGGAGGCTTCATCATTCTTTTCCAGGAGTCTTTGGAGGGGCAGGCAGATGGGTACCCAAGAGTACAAACTCTGGGGTGTTAGGACCATCTGCTGTCAGATTCAGTTGGGGTGGGACTGAGCATTGCTTCTGAACCTCAGTTTCCCCATCGGCAAGTCAAGGATGGTAACAACAGTACTTTTTCACCTCTTATAGTTGTAGAAAGGATTAAATTTACTCATTTTCTGTGGGATACAGCACGCTACCTGATGTATGCTGACAGCTAGAGGTCAGGGTTAACAGGCCCTGTAACACTGTTTGGTTAACTCAGTCTATCTACACAGCCCATAGCAACCCTGTCAAACTCACCAGCTCAGTGGGAATCAAAGCAAGAAGCCTGGCTGATGCAATCCATCCCATCCCACAACAAATCAAACTCAGCCAGCCTCTCTAGGTGATTGTCTCATGGTTGTTTGATGAGCAGTACTGGTTTTTGGTGCTGGATGAAGAAATTGAAAGAGGAAGTTACAGTAAAACTCAGAACCAGCCTCCCTTTACAGGAGAGAGCTGACAAGGTGAACCTAGAATGGTCTATGACCTTTTCCATTGGTCTCAGACTTAACTGTGCCCCATCTGGTCTGCATACAACCTATTGATGTGGACAGGGTGTGTGACAGTAACCATGTAGAGAAGCACGACAATGAGGTTGAGATTGTGGGCTATTGTTCATCACCAGGAGGTAGGTTGAATGCCTCAGATAACAGATAAGGCCCAGAGTTCACAATGCTTAGCAAAGGTGTCTGGCATGACAGGTGGCTTTGTGCCCTGTCCCCAGTACTCCCCACCCCTAGATTATCCTTTTTTGACCCCAGAGAACATCTGCAATTTCTGCTCTGGGGTCAAATTTTAGTTGTTACTGCTCTGGAGGGGAGGAGGCTGCCGCTGTTGTTGGTAGATAAGGTTTATACCAAGTCCAGTTTGGCCATGGTAGGGACAGAAGGATGTGGTTCCCACCCCTGGAACAGAGCCAGTAGGCCATGGGCCTCTACCATTGTCGATGATTGCTGTGGACATAAGTCTTGTTTGTATAATAATGTACATACTTTTATGCTCCCCCTTCGAGGTATGTCCTCTCTACCAAGATAATCAGAGACAGCACAAGTCTGGGAGGCGAGGGTGTATCTAATGTCTCAGAAAAAATGGTAGGACACTGTGAACTTCAGGACAGCCCTTAAAGCTGTGGGAAAGAACTCTGAAAACATGAGTTCAAAAATACATTAATTTCTCAACTGTATAAAATATAAGGATGCAATATGAATTGTATAAGGAGCTTCACAATTCTAAAGGAGCAGAGGCAGCTGTACTATGAGCCAGCTTGTCACAAGGTACTAAGGATGGAGAGATAAAGAGATTTAGGGAGTGGTACTTGTAAGGCAAGATTTCACCCAGCTAAGTTTTTTGTTTATGCTTACAAAGGAAGGCAGATTTTGGAGTTCAAGTTCAGTCTGGGACAGAGGGAGTTTAGGTCCAGGCCTAGGTATGGTAAGAATGGTAATTTCAGGTGGCGCCCCACTCAGCCAGCTTATTGCCTGTGCTTAAAAAAGGCAGGTAGATATCTGAATTATTTTGCAAAGTTAAAAATATGTGCTTGCTGTCTCTTGAGAACTAAGAGGCTGGGGTCACGGGATGCTGGTTTGTAGGATAATCAAAAGGGAACCTGAAGTAAATGACTGAATTGATATGTAAATAAAAGACTTGGCCTTGGTCTGTGAGCTCAGCTATCTGGAAGAGCTGTCAGGAAATATCCAGAGAGGTTTTAGAATTGCATAAAAAAGCTGTCTCGAGCAGAGAACTGTCTGGAAATTTCCAAAGAAAGCTGGTGTGTGTGTGTGTGTGTGTGTGTGTGTGTGTGTGTGTGGCATATGTGCATGTATGTTCTTGAGCAGGTTCAGAGTCTCGAGTAGGACTTTGAAGGTCTCTGTGCCAGACAGTTCTCTCACTGAACCTGGAGCTAGGTCAGCCAGAAAGCCCTAGAGAGTTTGCTGCGCACCTCTCCACAGTGCCATGATTACAAGCACAACAACAAACTTTTTCCATGGGTGCTGGAGATTTGAACTAACATCCTCAAGCTTTGCAGAGCCATTTCTCCAGATCGACATTTCTATCTCTTTATCGCTCCAAGCAGAAGGCTCCCAAGTTAAGGGACAGAAACAGACTGGGTTGTTGTCCCTCTTCACCTGCCTCATTTCCTCCTATCACTATGCAGTCTCTCTCTTTGGGTTTCTGTCCAGGAGGAGACAGCTTTGTATTTGCTCTTGCCCTTGGACTTCTGTGGAATGTGTGCCACAGCAGATCCTTATGTTGTGTTCTCCTGGGGTCTGGGGTGATGGGGATGCTCAAAGTCCTTGGTGTCGGGATCATCCACATTCCGACTGAGCATTCACTTCTCTTTGTCAAAAGATTTTTGTCTTTTTTTTTTTTTTTGGTCAGGGCCTTACTCTGAACTCCAGGCTGGCCTGAAACTCCTATATGACCTCCAACCCACTGTAATCCTCTTGTGTCGTCCTCCTAAGTGCTGAGATTATAGGCAAAGATCACTGTGCCTCCCTACCATGTATTTATGGGTGGATATATCCTGTCATCACAATCACCTTGCAAGACTTAACTCCTTTTTCCTTTTTTCTTCTTCCTTCCTCCCTTCTGTCCTCTCTTCCTTCCCTTCCCTTCCTTCCTCCCTCTGTCCCTCCCTTCCTTTCTTCTTTCCTCCCTTTCTTTCTCCTACCCTCCCTTTCTTCTTTGTTCCCTCCCTCTCTTCCTTCTTTCCCCCTCCCTCCCTCTTTTTCTTCTTTCTTCCTTCTCTTTCCTCCTCCTGGCCTTCCTCCCTCTCTTTCTCTCCTCCCTTCCTTTCTCCCTCTGTTCATCCCTCTCTTTCTTCTTTCTTTCTTCCTTCCCTTTGTTCCTTCCGTCCTCTTTCATTGTTATTGTTGTGTGTTGTGTGTATGTGCAATGCTGTGGTGTATGTGTGATGTCACGAGTGAGCATGCCTGTGTGTCAATGCTCAGCTATCTTCCTTATTTTCCATTAAGACAGGGTGTCTCAATGAACTCATTGTTTTGCCTGGCTGATGAGCTCCTAGGATCTGCATGTCTTTGTCTCCCAGTGCTGGAATTACAGATGCATGCAGCCATAGCTGGCTTTTTATGTGGATGGTGAGGCTTTAAACTCGGATCCTCAGGACCCAACTCCTCAGCCCCCTGCAGGCTTCCTCTCTTTTTCACTTTGCTTCCTACTGCAGTGTCTTCTTCTGGTCTTGGACGGGGGATACAGTGAGATGGCAGATTTAATTCCTTGCAGATTCCAAGGGTCCAATCTTCCTTGGCAAGGCCATCCAGAACACAGCTTGCAAAATGCCTGCAGCTCTCAGCAACCTCCAGCTCACTGGCAATCCTCACAAAGATCTGGGTCGGAGACTGCAGTGGGGCTTGAGGGATCAAGAGTTGACAGAGGGAGTATATAGAAATGTGTGTAGGTTTGGGTCCCAAGGGACAGTGTGCCTTACTGTTTTAAGATAGGATGAACCCCCTTCCCATGTTGTACCAGTCATTTGCACATCTGCTACATGTCGTATTTTTTAAAAAGGGAACTAGGAAGAAAACAGACTGGGAAAGTGAGTTGAAGGACGTGAGGGAGGTGGTTTAGGGAGAAGTGAAGCTGAGGAGGAGTCAAGATGGAGGTGTGCAGAAAGCTTGTTTCCCGATGGGAGGAGCTCTTGAACACAAGACACACGTTATTGTGCTTAATTCTTTGAACAGGGAACAAAAAGCACAGAGAGTTAAGTGGTCTGGCTGATACCACACAGCTAGAAGAAGCAGAGGTGGGATTTGAACCTTAAAAGTTCACCATATGACTTTATTTCCTTTATAAAGTATGGTTCATACTACACAATTCCCCCTCACAAAAGACCCATTCCCACCAAAGGTGCTGTACCAAGGGCGACGTACACACTCACTGCAAGATCTGGTGACCAATGCACTGCACTGCACACAGCTCTAAGCAGAGGAGAAACAGAAGGCTGGAGGACCATTAGTGCTGATAAATTGATTTTTTTAAATGTTCACATACTGCTGGATTACAAGAAATGAGTCAGGCCCACTTCTGCCTGAGGAGTCTCTGGGGAGGTTTTTTGGAAGCCCCTGTTGCCAAGGCAACCAGGCAACCTCTAGAAGCATGATGTCCTGTGTGCATTTCGGTCTGCCCAGTCCCAGATAGTCATCTAGACCAGCCTTTCTTGTTCTTTTTGGTAAAGAAAGGAAGTGGAGTGGAGGAGAAAACTGGAGACTTCTCCTGTGCCACCAATTTTGTATCCCCTTATTTCTGTCTCACCCAGGGTAAGGGTGGAATCCTTGAGGTGCGAAGCTTGTAATGTCCGGCTTCCCACTGCCTCTTCCTCATTCAGGAACAAACTCCACCCCTATCCCAGGGCCTTTGCACTTGATGTGTGTTGTTGCTCCATCCCCCACTGGTGAGCTTTGTCTTCTCATATCAGCCAAGCTCTTCCAGCTTTCCTTCTGTGTTTGCAGAAGTGCCAATTCTCTGTTTTCTCTTATGTTAACACTATCATTTAAAAATATTTTTTGAGATTATAACATCATTTCTTCCTCACCTTTCCTCCAATCAACCCCTCCCATATAACCCCACCCTGCTCTGCTTCAAATCCATGGCTTCTTTTTAAATATTGTTTTCACAATGCACATATGTGTGTGCAAATATATATAGTCCTAAATATGTTAATAAAACCTGTTCAGTCTGTATAATGTTACTCGTTTGTATATGTTTTCAAGGCTGACCATTTGGTATCGGATAATCAATTGTTGTGCTCTTTGCTGGGAAAGGCTATGTCTCCCCCTCTCCGCATTCCTTAGTTTCCTGTAGTTCCTTGTGTAGGGTTGGGGCCCCTGAGCCTTCCCCTTTCCGCTTGTCCGATGTCATGCTTGTCCAGGTCATATTTAGACAGCCATGTCAGTGAGACTTCATATATATCTTCTTGCATTTTAGGGCATACAATCTCACAGAAAACTTCCTGTTCCTCTGGATCTTACCACTTCTGTCCCTTGTTTGCAATGCTCCCAGAGTCTTAGGTGCGATGCTTGTGTTGTATTGTGTCCAATGGAACATGTTCTCTGTTGCAAAGAGAAGTTTCTTTGATGAGGGTGAGAACTACACTTATGTGTTGGTGTAAAAAGTAAATATTTAGAATGTAGTTAGGGATCAGTGCTGTCATAGTGATGTGGTGTTGTAGATTCTCCTCCGAGATCAGTGACATCACTAGCCCTTAGCAGTTGGCTAGATTTACAACTCTAAGCATTTTTTCTTCTTTTTGAGTGGACTTTATGTCCAATTATAGAGTTGTTGGTTATCACCAAGATATGTGTGCCGCCACTGTCCCCGTAGATTTATTTTGCCCTGCTGGTCATTGTTGTGGCTCATAGATATCATAGCTGAGTTGGTTGCTTTCCTCCTTTAGAAGCTTGCATGACACCTTCTGGTACCATGGAAACTAGTCCTCAGAGATGAGGTTTTCAAGTCAGATCCAGCTCAGATCTAGGCCCCATGTCCAAGGTGCATGGTGTTTTCAGAAATCAAGGTCGAAAGCAATAGCCTATAATGTTTTGGGAGTCCTTTGGACAACTCTAAGAACTCAAAAGAGAGCTTTTTATGCTGATGTGGTTTTTGTTAGATAGTCTGTCATCCCAGATATGAACATTTCATTTAAACTACATATGAATATTTAAAAACAAACGTATCCATCTCATAGGTATTTCTGGCTTGACACTTCCTTTTGACTTTGTCAGCCATCGGTACTGTTGTTTTTTCCTCCTTCATTCTCCTGTGTTTATTCCCTGCACAGCCTTAATTAGAGCTCACCTCCTGTCCCTCCCAGTTTCTCTTCGGATCACTTGTAGCCTGCTGTTTCCCCCTGACTCCCTGCCTCTTTACTTTCTTGGTTTCTGCAGTTACTCCAGGCTATATATTCACATTGGAAGATTTGGAGCTAGGGACCTCAGATGACAGGGAACATGCAGCTTTCTGGGTCTGGGTTACCTCATTCAATATGGTCTTTTCCAGTCCCATCCATCTAACCAGCCAAACCCTGGAGAAAGATCTACCAAAATGCTACATTCTTACATCACTAACCACTGTTACATATCAAGGGCTGGCTCAATGGTATAGGCTTACTTAGCAAGCATGGAGCCCCAAGCCCTGTCCCCAGCCAGCCAGGAAAGAAATAAATTACATCTCTAGGTTCTTTATCTATGAATGTTGGTTTTAATAGTCAACATGACTGAATCTGAAATCACCTGGAAAGGAAGTCTGAATGAGGACTTGTCTAGAGCAGGTTGGCCTTTGGGCATGCTTGTAAGGGATTTCCTTGACTGGGCTGAGGTGGGAAGACCCACCCTATATGTGGCAACATCATTTCATGGACTAGGTTCTGGAGGGAATGAGAAGGAGAGAGGGAGATGAGCTCCTACAGTGACTCTGGTCTTGACTGTAGATGTACTGATTGGCAGCTTCAAGTTCCCACTGCCCCAACTGTACTGCAGTGACAGACAACAGAACAGCTCTGTGAGCCAAATAAATCCATTTCCACTTAAGTTGTCTTTTTTTCCCCCAGAGTGTTTTGTCACAGCAACAAGAAAAGACACAAGACACTGTTCCTTCTGTATTTCTCTGTAGCTATTTCTAATGTACAATGCTTATTTTTCTGGCTTGGTGTCTTGCTCACTGTGATAGCCTCCCAGTGCTCTCCCATGCTTGGTACTTTTGTCCTTTTGAAATACCTTTCCATTGACTTCCTACTTTGCTTATAGCCAAAAGACTCTGACCTTAGGGATAGAGTGTCACTCTGATATTGTGACTCCCCTCTTCTATTGCCTTTTCAGATGCTGTGCTTTGAGGAAGCAATTAACCACATGGAAATATTCTTATGATAAGTAGTTGGGGGGAAATCCTTGGGCAACATCCAGGTAGGAACTGAAGCTGAGCCCAACATCCCCCGAGGAACTGAATCTCACCCACAACCATATGAGGTTGGAAGAATATCCTTCCTTAGATAAGCCTTCAGATAAGACTCCAGCTTCATGTACTACCTTAACTGTGGCCTGTAACAAATTCTTAAGCAAAGGAGCCAGCCATATCCTGGCCAGATTCCTTGAGTCACAGAATTGTGAGATACTGAGTATCGGATGCTTTAAGAAGTGAAGTTTTGTGCTAATGTGTGGCATGGCCATAGATAATGAATTTATCCTGAGTATGAGCTCCAAGCTCATTAAGTCTCTCATTACCTTAGTGCTCAAAATTCAGTGGGTTCATTCCACTTGATCTTACTGAGAAACTTGCTGCACTAGCCCCAAGTCCTCATAAAACCCTATACTTGGTTGACCACCTGCTTCTAGTGGGTCACAAAACATTTTGTGGGGCCTCATTTAGTGTGGATCTAGTTGAAGGAAGATTTCAAAGGTTTACTTAGGTTCATAGTTTTTGTGTCTGGTCTGTCATGGAGGGGTAGGCTCAGTGGTGAGAGTGACCCTAGCTATGGAGAGCAGGAATATGAAGTAGACAGTCATTGTGTTCACAGTCAAGAAGCAGAGAGACAAATGCTGGTGCTTACTTCTCACTCTTGAGGACTGCAGGCCATGGGATGGCACCATCCACAATCAGGGTGAGTCTTCCTTCAGTAACATCTTTGTCAGTGCTGTCATACATAGGCTTAGAGGTGGGACAAAATCTAGCCTAACTGGGTGTGGATCTCAGCTGGGAACCTTGTGAAAGTAATCTAGTCAGGGTGCCTCTTACTGTCTGTTCTGTGAAATGAGAATCCCTGTCTCCTTAAGCTCAGATGTTGGTGTCTCAACTATAAATGGGGTGTCATTAGAATGTAAGACTTTGGTGTCATGAAATTGGCCCTTATCTTTACTGCTGTGAACAGGAACCATGACCAAGGCAACCTTTTTTTTTTTTTTGAGACAGGGTTTCCCTGTGTAGCCCTGGAACTTGCTCTGTAGATCAGGCTGATCTAGAACTCAGAGTCCACCTCAGTGCTGGGGCTAAAGGCATGTGCCACCATGTCCACTCCCAAGGCAACTCTTATAAGGACAATATTTAATTGGGACTGGCTTACAGGCTCAGAGGTTCAGTCCATTATCATCAAGGTAGGAATATGGCAGCATTCACAGGCAGGTATGGTGCAGGAGGAGCTAAGAATTGTACATCTTCATTTGAAGGCAACTAGCAGAAGACTGGCTCCTAGGCAGCTGGGGTGAGGGTCTTAAAACATACACCCACAGTGGCACACCTATCTCAACATACCTACTCCAACAAGGCCACACCTTTTAATAGTGCTACTCCCTGGGCTGTGCATATGCAAACCATCACAGCCCCTAAGAGTAGACTTAATGCCTTTATAGGAGGAGGCTTAGAACTTTCTCTGCTTCCCTGCTATGGAAGGATTCAGTAGGATGGTAGACATCTGTAAACAAGGAAGAGGGCTCTTAATCTGTTTTTGTTGCTGTAGCAGAGTACCTGTAATAATTAACTTATAAAAAATACACATCTCGTAGCTTATAGTTCTGGAAGCTGCTAATGTAGGTCAATGAACAGGATTCTGTTGCATCAGAACATGATGAATAAGACAGAGAAAGTATGCCAGTTTGGGAAGCTCTTTATGTCCTTAAAAAACTACCAGTGGCATCATGTGGGTCTGACCACTTGTGGTCTATCTAAACTTTTGTCTCAAAGATCCCATTTTCAAATATGGTTAACGAACAGTTTGAGGCTTAGGTTTTCCTCACATGAATTTTTTTCTTTGTGCAGTGTGTGTGTGTGTGTGTGTGTGTGTGTGTGTGTGTGTGTGTGTGTTGTTGTTGTTGTTGTTGTTGTTGTTTAACACTATATCTGGAGAAACAAAAAAAAATGACTACTCACACCAGGTAAAAGAACCAATGACAGATCAAAGTAATAATACCACCAATGTTCAACTTAGTGAATTTATTCGAGTTATTTACAGGAGCACAAAGGACCCAAAAGTAGCTGTATCATCAAAAGACCACCCCTGCATGGGTGACAGGAGATGAAACTTGGAGCCTCAGTGCTCTTTGAATGACTTGTAGGAAGCCCAGCATATTGAAAAGTCTCCTCAGCAGTCCTTACTTCTTGTATAACTACTGGGAAGGAAAGGTCCTTGTGAATCTGGTTTCAGGGACTTCCTGAGACTTGTGAGTTGTTTATACTTCTTGAGTTTTAATGATTCTCTTCAGGATGAGATATTTCAATTCAGAAAAAAAATGCTATATAAAGTGTATATATTTGGGTTTGTCTGGGTGGACATGTGGCAGGTGCATGTGCACATGTGTGCTTGTGTGACAAAGTTGATGCCAGATATCTTCCTTAATCACTCTCCTTCATTTACTGAGGCAAGGTCTCTTGTTGAAGTTAGGCTTTACCAAATTGGCTCATCTAGTGAGCTAGCTTGTCCCAGGGATCCCCTACCTCTACCTCTCCTGTGCTGGGAGTTTAGGCAGGTAACCACACCCACGTGGGTTATTCATATTCCTCTTGAATATGGCAAGTGATTTAACTACTGAGCCATCTTACTAGCCCACACCTTCATGAGCTTATAAGGGACACATTTTAAATTACCAAGGCCTTCACCAGAATACTGCCATCTTGGGGGCAGTTACCCTCATCTCCCACTTGTTGCCTCTAGAATTTTGTGAAGCCAGTTTTAATTCACGTATACTTTATTCTTATAGGAGCCCAACTAGTAACAACTAAGACAGACTCCCGCTGACATTTCCTTGATGAAGATTCAAGTTGGTCACCTATGCTGTTAGAATTTGAATCAGATACATTGTCTTTTGGTTTGCTTTGCCTCCCACACACAGGCGCTGCATGAGTGGGAGAGAGCAGAGGCAAGAGGTGGGTCAAGCTAGATTCAGATCCTTGTCTCTGACCTATTATTCCCATAGTAGTACTTAACCTTATGGGTCACTGAGTGGATAGAGACATCTGAAAGGACTGTGGCTCATCATAGGTGGCTGAAAACTGGGACACACATTCTAGGGTCTGGAGCCAAACAGACTTGAATTTGAGAAAAACTCTGAATTCCCAGCTGTGTGGGGCATAGAAGCACCATGGCTTCTCTGTGGTTTGGTTTTTCTCATGCACAGTATGAAGATGAGAGTATCTATTTCACAGTTCTGATTTCAGAGATGATATGATGGGGACAGTTTGTCCCCAGCTTGTTTGACGTCACTCGACTGTTCATTAAAATGCAGTATCAGTGCAGCCAGGGCAGATCCCGGGAATTGGTAGATTCGATGAGCAAGTCTGGAAAGTAGCAAAGGACTTAGATTTCTATACATTTATTGTCATTTCATTAATGCTACTGTGTGACATCCAGCTTTGTTATACTTATTATGGTTTGAGTTGTATAGAACATAGTTGTGTATATCCGCACAGTCGTGTGTGGAAGGTTGCCCTCACCACTCTCTCCTTTTGTATCTCTAGCTCCACCTTTTCTCTTGCATCCACTGCAGCTGACATGGAAAACTGCTTCTCATCAGCACATCCCTGTACTCTACCCACGGATCATCTGCGTTCAGTTCATACACCATCTCGGTTCACAAGGCCATCTGCCTCCATGAACACATCATCTATTTCCATGAATACACCATATGCTTTCATGAACACACCTTCTGCCTCTGTGCACACACCTTCTGCCTCTACACACATCACCTCTTTCCATGCACAAACCATTTACCTCTGTGCACACACCTTCATCTGCCTCCATGTACATACAATCTTTCAAGCATGTGTCATCCAGCTTTGATGCACAGACCGTACATTTTCTATAGATGCATCATAGTCTTTCTATGTGCACACCACCTTTTTTATCTATGCACACACTGCCCATTTTTATTCCATCTGCCTTCTGTACACTTGCCCTCTGTTTTACACACACACACACGCACGCACGCACGCACGCACGCACGCACGCACGCACGCACGCACTCGCGCGCGCGCGTGCGTGCCAGACAATCCACCCATTCACACAAGTATCAGCCTCATATACACATACAACTCTTGCTCACACCATCTTTTCTTTTTGTGTTTCTATGCGAACTCTGCCTGCTTTCTGGGCATGCATCATCTGAATTCTATACACCGTCTACTTCCTCTCTGTGGACACTCAATCTGCTTTCTACATGCATACCATAGGATTTCCATGCATGACCCACCTGCCTTTGATACACAGAACATCCACCTTCCACAATACCCCATCTGCTTCCATGTACTTTTCTGTGCATTTCATCTTTCCATGTACATTCCATTCATTTTTCCACGAACACATCATTTACTTCCCATGCACTTGCCATCTATTGTCCATGTACAGCACATATTTTATGTGTATGTATGTCACCCATGCACACTCATCTGCTTTCCATGCACACACCATCCATCCATCCATCCATCCATCCACACCACCTCTTTTGTCTGTTTGTCTGTTTTTATGAGATAGGGTTTCACTATGTTGCCCTGGTTATCTTGGAACTCACACTCTGTAGACCAGGCTGGCCTCGAACTCGTGGAAATCCACCTGCTTCTGTCTCCTCTACTTCCCAAGTTCTGGGATTAAAGGATTGCACTGCCACTGTTCAGTGTCACCCTCTGGTTCCTAAGCATATGCCATTTGTGCAAACTCCTCTGCTTCCAAACACACACCACTCACTGTTCATGCACACATCACCTTCTTTCCAGAAACACAGTATCTGCTTTCCAAGCACATGCCATCCATGCAAACTCCTCTGTCTCCATGCACACAGCATCCATCACCTTGGGTCCGGTATTGCTGAAAGGTTCACTCTCAAAGCAAAGTGCTTTTTCTGCTAACCTCATTATTTCTTCCAATAGAGCCAGGAAAGGCCATCATCTTTAAAAACTGCTCAGGCCCAGACAGAAATGTTTTTCAGCACTGTTTGCTCTCAGAGAGCAAAAGAACAATCATTGCCTTCTAGGTTAGTCAGGGGCCAAAGGAAAGGAAATAAAACAAAAAAAGTCTCCAAGTTTTTGAGATCAAGGGTCCCTAGATACACAGAGATTGGTCACATGAAAATGGGAGTGCTGGGGAAGTCAAGCTGGGAAATTGAGCCTGGTCAACTCAGGGGTCTGCTTCTAGGCTGAGCTTGGAGGAGGAAGAGATGGTGTTAGGTTTGTCAGATCCCAGGGCTTGTGGACTCAAGGAAGGCTTGAGTGGGGACTGGGGCCTCAGAGCTGTTGCTGGAGAAGCTCACAAGTCTGGGGTGATGTCTTGGGGTTGGCTTCTTCCTATTTTCAAATGCCTTGTTAACCATGGTCAGGTGCTAACTAATTCAGGATCCTAGGAAATGGCCCCTCTGTGAGCAGGAGTTGGGGAAGGCATACACAACCTAAATACCCTAAATACCCCTAAAATACCCTAGTGCAGGGATCTTCAAAACCTTTCCATTGGCCAAATGAAGCCCACCACTTATATTTGTTAGTAAAGTTTTATTGGCACACACCTGTGCTCATATGCTTACATAGATACAGCCATGCATGTTTGAATAGTTACAACAGAGAGTTCGTGGCCCTCAAAATCTGAAGTATCTATTATCTCTCCACTTACAGAACAAGTGTAAAAAAGAAGTTTTATTGATTGATTGATTGGTTGATTGTGAGTGTTTTGCCCGCCTGTATATTTGTGTACTACATGGGGTCTATGGAGGCTAGAAGAGGGCATTGCATCTCCAGGACCTGGAGTTAGAGCATGGTTGTGAGCTGTCGTATAGATGATGGTAACTGAGTCCAGGTTCTCTGCAAGAGCACTCAGTGCTCTCAGCCACTGAGACATTGCAATGCTTACACAGAATGTTCCTCAATCCTTGTTCTTGAGGAAGGTTCTTAGGGACAAAGATGCCTCATCACTAGCAACAACTTCAGGGCCTGCCAAATATTCTGAGTCACCTGACAAAGGATGGGGTGCATTACACAGCCAGTGTCTGGGAGACTCTTTCTCTTGCTGGCTTTGGCTATAGCAGGAGTAAATGACTGGAAGGGGTATGAATCCTCCAGCCAGACTGAGAAACCCATGAGGAGAAGCTTCACCCTAGGAGGTGTACCTTCATTCTAACTGAACCCATCATGTTTCAGGAAGGGTGATGAGATTCTCCTCACAAATCATGCACTGGTTGGTTAGTTAAGAACCTATTCTGTGAAAATAATTTGGACTGGGCCATTATAGTAATGAAACCTCATTTAAAAATTGTATCTGGAGGCTGTAGCTCACTGGTAGAATACTAGAGTGCTTGCCTAGTATGTACAAGGCCTGTGTTTAATTCCTAGCACCACGAAAACAGTCAATAGGAAGCCCAGGTCTTTGGAAATCATGAGGAGAAAAATGAGTTTATAAAACCAGAAAACCCCCATAGTTTTTGAAACAGGGTCTCATGTTAGTAAGACTGGCCTCAAACTCACTGTGCTGCCAAGGATGACTTTGAACTTTTGATCTTCTTGTTCTTCTGAGTGCTGGGGTTACAGACACGCACCATCCTGCTCAGTTTATGCTGTGCTGCAGATTGAGTTCAGTGTTTCATACATAATAGGCAAGCACTTTACCAACTGAGCTATGTCCTCTGCCCCATGGCTTTGTATCATGTTTGATAATGATGTAATTTTGGTTCTATAAACAGTTCTGAACCACAGATTATAAAAAACAGGGGGCACACATTTTTGTTTTACTAATATTAAGCAATAGCATCATGTGACACTTCATATTTTATTGATAACACCATCATGAAGATGATTTTTGTCTCATAACATTTGAGAACCTCACCTATTTTCATAAGGCTCTTCAAGCCCACTGATATTAAAAACTAAAATTTGGTACCAGAAGTCTCAAACATCTCATCCAAATCATCTTCCAGTTTGAGAGATCTGTTGGTACTCAACAGATAATTCAGAATGGTGCCAAATCCAGGAGGAAAAGAAGAAACTAGAATCATTACAGATTCATTTCTGGAAACTAAGGGCCTTGAGCCTATTGTTTGGTTGTGAGTCATGGGAAACTCAAGTTGATTAGGTCTGTGGGATTTTGGTGATGAATAGAATTCAAGTTAAGCACATTGCAAGAAGGGTTGACAGAGGACTGGATAAAATATGGGAAACATGACCAGTAGCCCTTTGTTGTGGCTCCTTCCCAAGTGTCCTTAGCTTGTTTATTATGGACAATTTACTCTATGGCACAAGAAATATGGCAGCCATTGGTGTTGACTTTAGAAAATCATGGTCACACCAGCCAGATGAAAGCCACCACCCACTGCGTTCCTTCTGTTGCTTTGAAAAGAAAACCAAAACCAAAACCAAAACCAAAACCAAAACCAAAACCAAAACCAACCAACCGACCAACAAACCAACCAACCGACCAACAAACCAACCAACCAACCAACCAACCAACCAACCAACCAACCACCACCACCTCCACCACCTCCACCACCACCACCACCACCTTCACCACCATCATCACCACTACCACCACCAAACCACCCCGATCTTCTCATTGGTCTGACTGGGATCAGGTGCCTGTTTCAGAATCAATCAGTTGTGGCTTGAGATCAACAAACATGGCAGCTGATATAGAAATCTTGTGGCAGGAACTGGTAGAGGATCAGGTCCTGGAGGACACACGGAGCTCTACGGGACACAGAATAGTAGATAAGTCTGCAGCAGTGCTCAGCCCTCCTTTACATGAAATGTGTTTCTAGTGTGTTCCTCAGCATTGCTGATGCCATGGTTCAGGATGGCACCTAAGGACGAGTATTAGCTAAATTTTCCCATCTCTGTGACAAAATACCTATAGAAACAACCCGAGAGAGGAAGGAGTTATTCTGACTGTTTCAGAGGGTTTTGCCCATGGCCTCATAACCCCACTTGCGTGTGTAGAACATTACGATGGCAGGAACGTTTGGCAGAGGAGGTTCTTGACATGATGTTTGACAGGAAGCAGAGAAAGAGCTGATTTTCCCTTTTTCCATGTCTGTTTTGTCATAGCTCTCAGTCCATGGAATAGTCCTAACCACATTCAGGGAAGACGGCCTTCCCTCAGTTAATCATCTCTAAAAGCCTTCATGAACACACCCAAAAGTATCCCATATGTGGGTTTAAATCTAGTCAAGTTGACCATCAACTATCAACGTAGAGAATCTCAGTGGTTAATTGTTAGAAATTTAATAACACATGAAGGGATTCTGTGGTGGTTTGAATGAGAATGGCCCTAGAGGCCCATATAATCAAATGCTTAGTCTCTGAGGAGTGACAGTATTTGAGAAGGATTAGAAGGTGAATCTTTGTTGAAGTAGGAATGGCCTTGTTGGAGTCACTGGGGCTGCTCTTAGAGGTTTCACACCTGGCCCAGTGCTTGATCTCTCTCTTCCTCTCTCCCCCTCTCTTCCACGCTTTCTCTTGCCTGCTGCCTGTGAATCAGGATGTAATTCTAGGCTACTTTTCCAGCATCATGCCTACCATGCTCCCCACCATAATGATAATGGACTAAGTCTCTGGTCCTGTAGGCAAGCTCCTAATAAAATACTTTCTTTTATAAGAGTTGCCTTGGTCACGGTTTCTCTTTACAGCAATAGAACAGTGACTAGACAGGTTCATTTAACAAAATGCTTGCTATGCAAGTGTAGGGACCTGAATTTGGATTCTTGGTGCCCACAAAAAATCCCGTCTTGGTAGTGAATGCCTGTAATCCTCACACTGGCTAGATCTCCTCACACAGGAGGATTCCTTGAGCTTGCTGACTGGCTAGTATTGCCAAATTGGTGATCTCCAAGTTCAGTGAAAGACCTATTGTAAACAAATACAATTTAAAATGATAGAAAATATTTGACACTGACCTTTGTTGTGCACACACATGGGGGCATGTATACCACACGCTTACAGAAACATGGACACATGCATACCCCTTCCCAAACACTTGCTGGTCAAGTAGCTTACAAAGCATGCTTCTGAAGGTATTTTGTTGCTAATTGGTTGCTTATTGGGAGTTAGATAATTAAGACATCTCTCTCTTTTTTAATTTGGTTATTTTATTTATTTACATTACAAATGTCCTTCCCAGTTTCCTCTTTGCAACCCCCACCCCCATCCCATTCCTCCTCCCCTTTGCCTCTATGAGGGTGCTCCCCTGCTCATTCCCCCATTCCCACCTTACTGATCGAGAATCCCCTTACACTGAGGTATCATACCTCCACAGGACCAAGAGCCTCCCCTCCCAGTTGATGCCAGATAAAGCAATCCTCTGCAACATATGTAGCTAGAGCCGTGGATCCCTCCATGTATACTGTTTGGTTGGTGGTTCAGTCCCTGGGAGCTCTGGGTGATCAGGTTAGTTGATATTATTGTTCTTCCTGTGGGGTTGCAATCCCATTCAGCTCCTTAAATCCTTCCTCTAATTCTTTCATTGGGGTCCCCAGGCTCAGTCTGATGGTTGGCTATGTCATCTCTTAATGAATATTGTCTTATAAAAATTGTTCATATTCACATAATCTTTATAAAATCTTCATTGTTTAGAGAAATAGAATTCTAAGTACAGACATCCTTTGGGGTGTGGGAAGAAAAATTTCATTTATTTTTCACTTAAGCCTTAAAAAGTTTTTCTGTGAATGCTGTATAAGCACACCATAGATCTGTACAGCAGGGCATGCATATAACTTATATCTGCCTATAGCTAGGCACCGAAGGGAATCATCAAGAACATTTTATTAATAAAGTGTGCAGTTAGGGGGTTTGGAGACCATAGCCTTGGGTTCTTACAATAGGAACAGATTTTTGGAGCAGTTTCTGCATAGACCAGAGATGCTGTGCAGAGAACAGTGTTTATTTTACCCTATAGACTTGAGCAGTGGAGGCTAGACATCCATCAAAGGGCAGTAATGTGTTTCCTGGGCCTTTGTTGCAGAGTTCTCTTTTGTTATTTCCCCTTCTCTGTCCCCATCTTTCTTTTCTTTTTTGACCTTCTGCTTTAGACCCCTCCCTGGGGATATATCTGTGTCTAGAGGGAACAAAGACAGGGCTTGGCAGGACATTTCTTGAAGCACAGCAGAGCTTGTTGGCCAGCATAGGTGACACCTACCACCTTCTGTGGCTCTCTCTCCGTCTCTTGAGATAGGGTCTTACGTACGCAGGCAGGCCTCAAACTTACTATAGCTAAAGATGTCCTTGAATTCTTGATATTCCTGACTTTACTTCACAGGCGTTGATATTACAGACATGTACTACCAAGTGGGGTTCTATATAGTGCTTGGATAAAGACCCAGGACTTCATGCATGCTAGACAAGAACTCTACTAACAGACTCTACCTCAGCCTCAATATTATCTTTTTGACTTACTGAGGTGTCTTGTTCATTTACTAAAACTTGCTTTGTCTTCTTTCTCACCAAGTGATCCTGAAGTGTTGGGCACATGTCAATGGGATGGAGCTACCAAGAGGAGTCCGAGGTGGTGGACTCTGGCCACTGGTGAATATTTCATAAATGCTGAAGATGGGAGTACAGGGCTAGAAATGTCCACATAATTCAAGAACTTCAAGTGATTTTGTGCTCCTTGACCTCTTTTCAAGGACAATGGCATCTTCCATCAAGTCAGCTGGGGATCTCAGGGCAGGATACTGAGTAATACAGATACTATCGGTTGGCAGAGTCAGAGAAGGCTTTCTGGACCAAATGTGTTCCTCTGGGAGTCAGACAAGGTCCAGTAGTAGGTACTCTGTGCTCTCTGAGGCACCTGCTATCCAGAACTCACTTAATAGATGCTGGTTGAACTCAGAGTGACTTTGATGTTGTGGCTTTTCAGTTATTCTAGGTTTCTAAATCATCTTGTCCCTTGACCCTTCCATTCCCATTCACTCACATGACAGTGAGAAAATAATTTTTTGATGTCTGGATATTGCTCTAGGGGTTAGAAGTATTGCATTAAACAAGACAGACAAGGTCTCTGCCTTCTTGGAATTTATAGTCTTGGAGATAATAACCACAGAAGTGAATGAATATAGGAGATATTTTCAGATAGTGGTAAGCATTATAAAGACAACAAAGTAGGATAATGAATCTTGGGAGGAGCTTTCCTAACAGAAGGAAAGTCCATGAGATGGCAACTAGCTAGAAACAAAGAACAGGAAGACAGACAATGTGGGGTTGGGTAGGTCACTCAGTTGTTAAAGCACTTGCATCATAAGTATAAAGACTTCAATTTGATCCAGAACCAATGGAAAAAAAAAGCCATGTGTGTCAGTATATGTTTACAATCCCAGCCCTGGGGAGTTGGAGACAGGAGGGTGCCTGGGGCATGTAGGCCTGCTGATTTAGCTTAATGAGAAAGTCCTAGGTTTAATGAGAGACCCTATATTTAAAAAATAAGAATGATGTGGCTAGAGGAGTATGGTCAGGCCAGGTCAGATGAACAACCTTGGCAGTGACAAGAACGCTTCATTTTTTGTTCTGTTTGCTGAAGAAGGCCATTGAGGTTTTTAAGCATCCAACATTAGTTTTTTAACAGATCACTGCTTGTTATTTGGAAAAGGAAGGGAACAGTGGAGACAGATGGATTAGGAGGATACTGCAATAGTCCAGGCAAGAAATGACAGTGAACTGAAGCGTGTAGAAGAGACTCCTGGCAGGAATATTACAGTTCGTGTGGTGGTTTGAATAAGAATGACCTGTGTATGCTCAGAGATTTGAATACTTGCTCCTCAGCTGGTGAAACAGTTTGGGAAGGATTAGAGGGTGTGGTTTTGTTGAAGAAGGTGTGTCACAGGAAGTAGGGTTTCAAAACACTTGCATCATGTCCAGTGTCCTTTCTCTGCTTCTTGCTGGTGAATCAAGATGTGAGCTCTCAGCTGTTCCTGCTGCCATGCCTTTGCTCTGTCATCATGGACTCTACCCCTCTGAAACCATAAGCCCTATTAAACATTTTCTTTTATATATAAATCACCTTGGTCAAGGTGTTTTGTCATAGCAATATGAAGGTAACAGAAAGTAATAAAAAGCAATAAAAGTGTTACAGAGAAGAAGCTGGGGGTTGGGGATTTAGCTCAGTGGTAGAGCGCTTGCCTAGAAAGCGCAAGGCCCTGGGTTCGGTCCCCAGCTCCGAAAAAAAGAACCAAAAAAAAAAAAAAAAAAAAAGAAGCTGGTATGTGGTAAGAGGCTGAGAGCTACTTGAACTTGAATCAACAGGGGGAAAGTGGACAGGCCATCACTAGCAAGGGAATAAGCTTAAAGCTGGAGGGAACCAGTTGCTACACAGAGATTTGTCATGGGCTGTTCAGCCATGAATGGGACATGTATATCACTCCTTCCCACAAGGCTCAGGGATCTCTGAGGAGAAGGGGAAGAAAAATTGTAAGAGTCAGAGGTGGAGGATGACTTCAAAGAAACTGTTTTCTAGACACAGTTGAACAGCTGTCTATATGAACTCCCAGTGGTTATGATACCATGTACAAGACATGTGTAAGTTCAAACAAGACGAAATTCCAACATTGGGGGACAGAAAGAGGTGGACATGAAGTCTTACTACTAGCTGAAGAGTTATCAAATTTGAGAGTTGCTGAGAGAAGGAGAAAGAGAGTCATGACCTCTGGTAGGTTGATCAAACACCAGGGCAGGCTTTCCCCCAATAGTAGTTGGGTAATACACAGAACTCCATGAGTTAAAAACAAACAAAAAACAAAGTAGAAGAAAATTCAAAGTTGGATGGGCAGGGAGGTAAGGGTGGAGAGGGTGGATCTGGAAAGAGTTGTGGGGGATGAATAGGAACCAAACATATTGTATAGAACTCTTAAGAAGCAGGCATGGCACAACAATTATGACTGATCCCCAAGGATGGCTTTACCGTGCATGGTTTGAGCCTTTTGGTGAGATAGGCAGGTGTACCATTTCAGAGTGGAGATATGATGGAACGGGTGTCAGACCATTCAGTCTGTCCTCCCCTGGCTTCTCAAGGAACTCAACACAGTAAGTACTCAAGCTGGAGTAGACCCACAGTACCTCCTAGAAGCTGCTCTGAGCTTGTCTTTCTTGTTATGTCCTTTTCTCTGCAGGGGACTCTTAGTATTTCCTCTTGTCACTGTCTTAGTTTGGGTCACCTTAGAATGTCATCAGCATATCTGCTACATACAGACACCAAGCTACAGTTCTGGTCCCTCACTTTCCAAATTCTTCTTCCTCAGGCAAATATCTCCTGCTTTGTCCTGCTGTAGGGTCAGCTCTGAAACATCTCCCAAATGGTCCATGTGTGATAGTCTGAGCTCTCGGCATGGAGCTATTGGGGGAGGTGGGATTTTTAAGAAGGGGTACCTAAAGGGACCTTTTCTGATCATTGGGAGCATGCCGTTGAAGAAAAGAGTCAGTCTCTCTCTCTCTCTCTCTCTCTCTCTCTCTCTCTCTCTCTCTCTCTCTCTCTCCCCCCACCCCCACCCCTTTCCTCTCCCACTGGATAAAGAACTTTCTTTGTCACATGCTTCTAATGTGGTATTCTGCTTTACCATAGGTTCAAAAACAATGGAGCCAACTGACCACAACTGAAGCTGAAACCATGAGCCAAGCTAAATTTTTCTTCTACATAATTTGATAAGCTTAATCATCTTCATATAATAACAGAAAGCAGATATATTTCCTTCACACAAAGCCCCAAATGGTCCCAACCACATCTGTCAAGTGGTAGAGTAGTGTGTGGGAAGTCTCTCTGTAGTAAAATGAACAAAATGTGTTTGATTTGAACTGATGCTTACCAATGGCACAGAGAAACACCTAGTTAACTCCTGAGGTCTTCAGAAGGGCCTATGGTCATGTTCAGAACCTGTGCCCATGTCATGTTTGACTGAGCCTGCTTCTCATGCTTGCTTGGTTATGTATGAATGCATCTTGCTGGTCCTGGGCATCTTCAGGGACTGCCATTTATTTGTTTGACATTGAGTTGCTGGCACTCAGAACTGCTAAGCACCATTGTAGAATTGCTAAAATAGCAGGAATTTTGGGCATTATGGTGCTAATAAGTCACAGAGAACAGCCCCAGCAACTTCATCAATGGGTCTTCTACAGGATGTGATTTCTTTATTTGAGAAATACCGACAGTCCACTTACAAGGGGGCAGACACTGAGTTGAATGACAGTGTTTTCCAAGACTTAGTCTACTGACTGCTTTCTCCCAGCAGACATGAGAATCAAGGAAATGTGTTAAACAGAATAGGTTAGTTGGCAGGACAATGTGTTGGTGTGTACATGTGTGATATTTTGACATATAAATTTGTATTCCTCAGTCCTTTGTGTGTCCCCTTTTCTGTGTTAAACTGATGCCCAGCTCTTGCACTTCCTAGTAATTGAGAGAATCTGCTTAAAGGTGTCTAGTGGAAAGTGTTACAGAGATCATTGGAAGTCAGGGTCAGATAGAGGATACCATCCTAGGATCTTGGGAAGCTGAGAGTCTGAGGTCATTTCGCTGGTTGGCACCCCACTTTCCTCAACAGCAGCAACATGAAGATATACACATCACCATGAATTTTGAGCCCTTTTTATCTCAGTTTGGTTTCTATTGCTATAAGAACAAGGGTTTATTTGGCTTTCAGACTATAGCCCACCATCAGTGAAACCAAGGTGAGAACTAGAGGCAGGAACCTGGATGCAGGAACCTGGAGGCAGGAACTGAAGCAGAGACGTGAAGGAGTGCTGCTTGCTGGCTTGCTCCTCCTGGCTTGCTCAGCCTGCTTTCTTACAGAGCCCAGGACTAGTTTCTCAGGGATGGCCTCACACACAGTTGTCTGGTCTCTTTTACAACAATCAGTAGAGAAAATGCTCTACAGACATGCTTATAGGCCACTCTAATGGAGGCATTTTATCAGTTACAATTTTCTCTTCCTAGATACATCTAGGTTTGTGTCAAGTTGACAACAACCAGCATACCCTTTTTTTTCTCCTTTTTTTCTTTATTAACTTGAGTATTTCTTATTTACATTTCGAATGTTATTCCCTTTCCCGGTTTCCGGACCAACATCCTCCTAACCCCTCCCCTTCCCCTTCTATATGGGTGTTCCCCTCCCCATCCTCCCCGCATTACCGCCCTCCCCCCAACAATCACGTTCACTGGGGGTTCAGTCTTAGCAGGACCAAGGGCTTCCCCTTCCACTGGTGCTCTTACTAGGCTGTTCATTGCTACTGATGAGGTTGGAGCCCAGGGTCAGTCCATGTATAGTCTTTGGGTAGTGGCTTAGTCCCTGGAAGCTCTGGTTGCTTGGCATTGTTGTTCATCTGGGGTCTCGAGCCCCTTCAAACTCTTCCAGTCCTTTTTCTGATTTCTTCAATGGGGGTCCCGTTCTCAGTTCAGTGGTTTGCCACTGGCATTCGCCTATGTATTTGCTGTATTCTGGCTGTGTCTCTCAGGAGAGATCTACATCCGGTTCCTGTCAGCCTGCACTTCTTTGCTTCATCCATCTTGTCTAATTGGGTGGCTGTATATGTATGGGCCACATGTGGGGCAGGCTCTGAATGGGTGTTCCTTCTGTCTCTGTTTTAATCTTTGCCTCCCTATTCCCTGCCAAGCATATTCTTGTTCCCCTTTTAAAGAAAGAGTGAAGCATTCACATTTTGATCATCTGTCTTGAGTTTCATGTGTTCTGTGCATCTAGGGTAATTCAAGCATTTGGGCTAATAGCCACTTATCAATGAGTGCATACATGTGTGTTTTTCTGTGATTGGGTTACCTTACTCAGGATGATATTTTCCAGTTCCCTCCATTTGCCTATGAATTTCATAAAGTCATTGTTTTTGATAGCTGAGTAATATTCCATTGTGTAGATGTACCACATTTTCTGTATCTATTCCTCTGTTGAAGGGCATCTGGGTTCTTTCCAGCTTCTGGCTATTATAAATAAGGCTGCTATGAATATAGTGGAGCATGTGTCTTTTTTTATATGTTGGGGCATCTTTTGGGTATATGCCCAAGAGAGGTATAGCTGGGTCCTCAGGTAGTTCAATGTCCAATTTTCTGAGGAACCTCCAGACTGATTTCTAGAATGGTTGTACCAGTCTGCAATCCCACAACAATGGAGGAGTGTTCCTCTTTCTTCACATCCTTGCCAGCATTTGCTGTCACCTGAGTTTTTGATCTTAGTCATTCTCACTAGTGTGAGGTGAAATCTCAGGGTTGTTTTGATTTGCATTTCCCTTATGACTAAAGATGTTGCACATTTCTTAGGTGTTTCTCAGCCATTCGTCATTCCTCAGCTGTGAATTCTTTGTTTAGCTCTGAACCCCATTTTTTAATACGGTTATTTGTCTCCCTACTGTCTAACTTCTTGAGTTCTTTGTATATTTTGGGTATAAGCCCATCTGTTGTAGGATTGGTAAAGATCTTTTCCCAATCTGTTGGTTGCCGTTTTGTCCTAACCACAGTGTCCTTTGCCTTACAGAAACTTTGCAGTTTTATGAGATCCCATTTGTCGATTCTTGATCTTAGAGCATAAGCCATTGGCATTTTGTTCAGGAAATTTTCTCTAGTGCCCATGTGTTCGAGTTGCTTCCCTACTTTTTCTTCTATTAGTTTGAGTGTATCTGGTTTGATGTGGAGGTCCTTGATCCACTTGGACTTAAGCTTTGTACAGGGTGATAAACATGGATCGATCTGCATTCTTCTACTTGTTGACCTCCAGTTGAACCAGCACCATTTGCTGAAAATGCTATCTTTTTTCCATTGGATGATTTTGGCTCCTTTGTCAAAAATCAAGTGACCATAGGTGTGTGGGTTCATTTCTGGGTCTTCAATTCTATTCCATTGGTCTATCTGTCTGTCTCTGTACCAATACTATGCAGTTTTTATCACTATTGCTCTGTAATACTGCTTGAGTTCAGGGATAGTGATTCCTCCTGAAGTCCTTTTATTGTTTAGGATAGTTTTAGCTATACTGGATTTTTTGTTATTCCAGATGAATTTGCAAATTGTTCTGTCTAACTCTCTGAAGAATTGGATTGGTATTTTGATGGGGATTGCATTGAATCTGTAGATCACTTTTGGTAAGATGGCCATTTTTACTATATTAATTCTGCCAATCCATGAGCATGGGAGATCTTTCCATCTTCTGAGGTTTTCTTCAATTTCTTTCTTCAGAGGCTTGAAGTTCTTATTGTACAGATCTTTTACTTGCTTGGTTAAAGTCACACCGAGGTACTTTATATTATTTGGGACTATTATGAAGGGTGTCTTTTCCCTAATTTCTTTCTCGGCTTGTTTCTCTTTTGTGTAGAGGAAGGCTACTGATTTATTTGAGTTAATTTTATATACAGCCTCTTTGCTGAAGGTGTTTATCAGGTTTAGTAGTTCTCTGGTGGACCTTTTGGGATCACTTCAATATACTATCATATCATCTGCAAATAGTGATATTTTGACTTCTTCTTTTCCAATCTGTATCCCCTTGATCTCCTTTTGTTGTCTGATTGCTCTGGCTAGAACTTCAAGAACTATGTTGAATAAGTAGGGAGAGAGTGGGCAGCCTTGTCAGTCCCTGATTTTAGTGGGATTGCTTCAAGTTTCTCTCCATTTAGTTTAATGATTGGTTTGCTGTATATGGCTTTTACTATGTTTAGGTATGGGCCTTGAATTCCTATTCTTTCCAGGACTTTTATCATGAAGGGGTGTTGAATTTTGTCAAATGCTTTCTCAGCATCTAATGAAATGATCATGTGGTTTTGTTCTTTCAGTTTGTTTATATAATGGATCACATTGATGGTTTTCCGTATATTAAACCATCCCTGCATGCCTGGGATGAAGCCTACCTGACCATGGTGGATGATTGTTTTGATGTGCTCTTGAATTCGGTTTGCCAGAATTTTATTGAGTATTTTTGCATCAATATTCATAAGGGAAATTGGTCTGAAGTTCTCTATCTTTGTTGGGTCTTTGTGTGCTTTAGGTATAAGAGTAATTTTGGCTTCATAGAAGGAATTCAGTAGTGCTCCATCTGTTTCAATTTTGTGGAATAGTTTGGATAGTATTGGTATGAGGTCTTCTATGAAGGTCTGATAGAATTCTGCACTAAACCCGTCTGGACCTGGGCTCTTTTTGGTTGGGAGACCTTTAATGACTGCTTCTATTTCGCTAGGAGTTATGGGGTTGTTTAAATGGTTTATCTGTTCCTGATTTAACTTCAGTACCAACCAGCATACCCTTGAATCAAGGTTCTAGCCTTGGTAGATGCTGAGAACCCCAATCTGAGGCAGAAGGAGGGAGTCACAAGTATTCACGAGACTTATGGTTTTCAAAGTCAATGAGCTATATGACCTGCTGCCTGTTTGTGTCAATACAATTTTATTGTAACACAGCCATGACTACAGACACAAGAATTTACCTGTGGTTCCATTTATAACACAAAGACAAAGCTGACTAATTGCAACAGGGTCTGTTTGGTCCACAATGTGGGACATAGTCGCTTTCTAGCCCTTATTAAAAAGATATCTTTGTTGAGTGACTTAGATAACATGCATCCCAGCCAGGGCTGTTGCTGACTTGGCAAATGCTCTGAAAATATTCGAGCGACTAAGAGCTCAGAAGTTCCATGTGCTCTCCATGAGTAGAGGACAGTGTTCTAGAGGGTATCCTGCATCTAGCTGAGGTCTTCTTTCCCACCATTACTGTGACGCAGTACTGAGCATTGAATTGAGCTTGTTTTAATTTGACCTTAAGAAGGGAAAGTCTCTTCCATACTGGAGAACTACAAAAACTTTAGCAAGACTAGCAGGTAATATTTTAGTAGATAACCCAGTTCATTCTAGTGTTCTGCCATCCTATCCTGTCCCTCTATTCCCAGACCACAGCACTCCACACAGATGTCACCTCTGGGCAGGCTGGCCCTTCAGGAGTGCTCAGAGAATAAAAGTCAGGGCTTGGCTTTTCTGTTACAAAACAAGAGTTTTGAAAGACTTGGCACCTGATGGTGACTTTGAAAGCCAAGGTTTCTGCTGTATATGAGCAGGCCAATTTTGTTTTCTTTAATGGTTTCAAAAGCTTCAGTCCTCAAGAGCTGTGGTATAAAGTTTATGTTACAATAAAAACATTGGAAAGGGTAGATGAAAAAGGGTAGCTTTATAACATTAGAAGTGGTACCATCTCCCTGGGAAGAGAGAAATGCAGAGGAATAAGAGGACCAGGTGCCCATAAGTATTCTATCGGCTACTTACAGCTCTGTGGCAAACCACTGCCAATTCAGAGATACCAGGCTGCAGAAGTAACTGTTCAGAGTAAAATACTTGCTGTACAAGCCTGGTGGGCTGAGTTTGTGGGTCCACGAACTCACAAAGCTGGACATAGCATTACAAACATCCACAATCCCAGAATGCTCTCACGGGAAGTCTCCAGAAGCTTCTGAATCAGTGGTAGCTGAGAGACCTTGTCTCCAACAAGGGGACAGGGAGGAGTGAGGACAGACATGTGAAGATTATCTTCTGACCTTTACATGTGCAGTGCGCCATGTGCATGCCCCTCCCCCAACTCAAGTTCTTATTTGTTTTGCTCTGTATTCTGCCATTTAGGCAGAGCGTGAGGTAATGGTTCCTCTCTGCTCTAATGGCATCAGGTGGAATGGTTTGATGCCGTGGAACTCAGGGTGGTGTTTTGGGAAGAATTGTTTTCAAAGTGCATCCATGCAGCTGGCAGAAAGCTCATTTAGTCAGGGACAAGGGTTCTTTTCTAGGAGTCAGAATTCTTCATGGACGGTGGGACTTTTGCATAGAACCATAGTGTCTAGGAACTTCTTAGTGGTTCTTGGTTTCAAGTCTGGAGTGGACACTTTCTCTCAGTTCCTCTGCAAAGCCCTTTATGTCCCTATGGTGCTGACCTTGGACATAAGGAAGTATTGGGAGATGCAGGACTTGTAAGCCAGTCTCTCACAAGTAAGCGCAGACCACACCGACCCCTAGTTCTTGGCAGGCTGGGTAGGAACTTTTCTTTGAGACTTGATAGATGAGGTATTGGCTCCCTTGATCATGGAACTTCAGCCCACTTCATACACTCTGTCTATTCTCTCTCTCTCTCTCTCTCTCTCTCTCTGCTTAGATATAGGATATTTCTATGTAGGCTCATGATCTTTGCTTCTGTCTTTCAAGTGCTAAGAACACAGCTATCATGCTGCTTCACAATTATGCCCTAGTTTGGGAGCTTTCATCTTTTCTTATTTTTCCTCTTCTTCTTCCTCTTCCTTTTCTTCCTTTTTTTCTTCTTCTGCACCCCCCTCATGATGTAGGGGATGAAACCCACGATCCTGTGCGTGCTAGACATACATCACTGAGCCACACTCCCAGTAGCCATTTCTAGTTTGTTTGTTTATTTATTTTCACACAATATATTTTGTTCATATTCTTCTCTCTCTCCCAGTTCTTTCAAGATACTACTCCTTCCTGGCCCATCCAACTTCATGTTCCTCTTCTCTCTTCCCCACCTTAAAAAAAACAGTAAGAAGAAAAGTAAGAGATTAGAAAGACCCACCCAACCCAACCTAACCTAATCCAACCAAAGCTATCAAATAAAGAAGCACATAAAAACTGTGGAGTTCATTTTGTGTTGGCCAACCACTCCTGAGCTTGGGATCTTCCCTTGATGATTGATATACCCAGTGTCACTTCATTGGAGAAAATGGATTTTTCCTCTCTCAGCAGCTAGCCAATAGCTTCTTGGTTAGGGGTGGGACTTTGTACCCGCGTTCCTTTCTCTGTGCTGGGATTTTTGTCTGTCGAACTTGTGCAGGTCTTATGTATGCAGTCACAGTCTCTGTGATTCCTAAGCGCATCAATCCTGTTATGTCTGGAAAACACTGTTTCCTTAGAACTACCCACTACCTCTGTCTTTTAGAGTATTTCTGCCTCCCCCACTGCTTATATTCCCCGAGGCTTGAAGGGGAATATGGTAAAGACATTCCATTTAGAGCTGAGTGCTCCAAGATCTGGTCACTCAACACATAGTTGAATTGTGTATCTCTGATAATTACTATCTATTGCCAGAAGCTTCTCTGATAAGGATTGAGCTAGCTGTGGGTATAACAAATGCCATTAAGAGTCATTTTATTTTTATATTTATTTATCAGAATAATAGTTGTAGGTTTTCCCCTAGAGCCCACGATATATCTGGCTGGTTTTGGTCAATGAACAGTGTCAAGTTATGGGGCCCATTCCCTGAAGTGGCCTTATAGCCAAGTAAAAGGTGGCTGGTCCAGCAGCCCTTTCTAAACATGTCCTGTATGTTCTTCTATTTTTGAAACATATTTTAGTTTAAAGTGTAGGTGTCTGAGAAGGTCAGAAGAGTGTGTCATATTTCCTGTAGTTATACGTGGTAGCTGCATGGGTGCCAGGAATTGAACTTGGGTCTTCTGTAAGAGCAGCAAGTGTTCTTAATCACCAGGCCATCTCTCCAGTCTTTCTACACTTTCTTCTCGAAATGGAACCTGGGGCACTGCATCTGCTGAGTGTTGGCTCTGTTTCTGTGCTTTGAATCTGAGCAGTTAGATTTATTGCATCCAGATAGGAAATGGGGCTCTGGCAAAGGATAAGACCTCAGTCAAGCTGATCTCAGCAGCAGAGCAGAGCAGAGCAGAGCAGAGCAGAGCAGAGCAGAGCAGAGAGCAGAGCAGAGCAGAGAGCAGAGCAGAGCAGAGCAGAGAGCAGAGCAGAGCAGAGCAGAGCAGAGAGAGCAGAGCAGAGAGAGCAGAGCAGAGCAGAGAGAGCAGAGCAGAGCAGAGAGAGCAGAGCAGAGCAGAGAGAGCAGAGCAGAGAGCAGAGCAGAGCAGAGCAGAGAGAGCAGAGCAGAGAGAGCAGAGCAGAGCAGAGAGCAGAGCAGAGCAGAGCAGAGAGCAGAGCAGAGCAGAGCAGAGAGAGCAGAGCAGAGCAGAGAGAGCAGAGCAGAGCAGAGAGAGCAGAGCAGAGCAGAGAGAGCAGAGCAGAGAGCAGAGAGCAGAGAGCAGAGCAGAGAGAGCAGAGCAGAGCAGAGCAGAGAGCAGAGCAGAGCAGAGCAGAGAGCAGAGCAGAGCAGAGCAGAGAGCAGAGCAGAGAGAGCAGAGCAGAGCAGAGAGAGAGCAGAGCAGAGCAGAGCAGAGAGCAGAGCAGAGCAGAGCAGAGAGAGCAGAGCAGAGCAGAGAGAGCAGAGCAGAGCAGAGAGAGCAGAGCAGAGCAGAGAGAGCAGAGCAGAGAGCAGAGAGCAGAGAGCAGAGCAGAGAGAGCAGAGCAGAGCAGAGCAGAGAGCAGAGCAGAGCAGAGCAGAGAGCAGAGCAGAGCAGAGCAGAGAGCAGAGCAGAGAGAGCAGAGCAGAGCAGAGAGAGAGCAGAGCAGAGAGCAGAGAGCAGAGCAGAGCAGAGAGAGCAGAGCAGAGAGAGCAGAGCAGAGAGAGCAGAGAGCAGAGAGCAGAGCAGAGCAGCTGAAGTGTCATGACTGAGGATCTCCAACAGCAGGTCAGGGCAGATGAGGCACTCCAGCCTTGAAGATTCAGTCATTTCAAGGCCACACATTTTCACCTTTCTTTGAACCTTCACTCTCAAAACCTGGAGACCAGAAAGCATTAAGAAGTCCCTGAGACACTGCTGAGAAGTAAGCGGAGTGATTACAGACAAGAACTGATAAGCCACAGTGCTTCTTAGCAGGGACCAAAGACCAGACGGTTTTCTCCAGTCTCCCTCTGCTTCCTGTTGCTGTCTTCACATCACTGGGTAGTTTACAATTGATAAAAGATTTATTTCCTGATGGTTCCGGATCCACCCTGATGCATCCAAGTTTGGGGATGGCCATTCATCACAAGGTTAACAAAGTAAATGGTACAGATCTGGTCTCTTCTGTTTTGTATACTACTTCAAAATTAGTTTTTGATAGGGACTACTACTCTTCTGACTTCATCTAATGCCCTTTTGTCCAAAAAGCGCCCCCCCCATCCCATTACTATATGTGCACAAGTGAACTTTGGGGGATGAGATGACACAATGAGAATGCAATGAGATGACACAAGAAGAAGGTCCAGGGAGCAGAGAGTACCCAGCAAGGCCCCCAGAGTGCTGGGTTCTCCCCAGATTGCCCAAGTTCATCCTCAATGAATGGGATAAGGTTACTGCAGCAAGAGAACCAGCGGGGGCTCTGGGAAAGAAGAAAAATTCAGCTACCTGAGAGCAAAACAGACTGTATTTTTGCCTGTATTTAAAAATGCCAAACATGTGCAGAGCAGTGTATTGGCTAAAAAGGAGATGCAGGCCTAAAGGACTTGAAGAGAGAAGTTGGAAGTGAGGTGGGGGTTTGTGCAGTGAGTCTCCACAGGGTTCAGAACGTGTTCTTTCAGAATGCCCAGCTTCACAAAGCCGTGTCTTCCTTGAGCCTTTGTAGAACTGAGGGGTGTTCTGGTGAAAGGCACAGTTTAATCCTTCTTAAATGTAAGACAGAGCCACAAAATTGAACAGCTGAAAAATGATAGACATTTGTACATTGCTGTCCAATTTGACCAAGGCCACTTCGGCTCCACAAGCGCTCAAGTACTTGGCATCTCTCGCTAGGCTTCCCCTCGAGTGCCCTGAGTTCCCCTAAAGAAGCAGCTGCTCCAGTGCTGTTCGTCCCGGCAACCTGGTGCCTGCTCTCGCTCCTGCCTGGCTCCCTGTACCCCAGAGGATGTCATTTCATCCTGAGCGGAGCTCAGAGGCATCGCAGCACTTCCCTTGGCAGCCAAAGGGTCCCAACGCCCGAGCTCTGAATCTTAAAGATCACCCAACATGCAGGGACCCCCGTAGTCAAGTCCACCTTCCTGGTGCTGGACAGAACCCATGAGGCTGAATGGACAGAGTCCTGGAAGGCTCTGTTTAAGAGATGGTCCTGGAGTTTCTGCATTAAACCCAGCTCATGCTTTCTAGTTTATGAAACTGTTCTCATAATGCCTCCTTGCTGTGGGAGGCAGGATATTCTAGAGGTGGTGCACCTCAAAATTCAGTATACAAAGGATACCCGAGGGTCTCTTATGTCTAGCACAGCAAGTCTTAGTGTGACCCAAGACTGCCCTTTTATGAAATTATTATTCTTAATAATGTGACAATTATTATATATTAATATTTATATTACATAATGACATAAATGGCGAGATATGCATGCATACATGCATATGTACTATGTATACATTTTAAGCTTTCTTTTTTTGTAGGGTTTTTTTTGGTGATGTTTGTTTTGGGTTCCAATCCGAAGCCTGTGCATACTAGGCAATGCTCTACCCATGATCTTCATCCACAGTATCCATGTTTTTGAGACAGGGTCTCATTATATAGTCCATGACAGCTCCAAACTTTCCATCCTCCTGCCTTTGCCTCCCTAGTCCTGCCCCACCCCACTGTGAATTTGTATGTCCCACATGTCTGGTGTGTGTGGAGTCAGATCATTTCCACTTTAATAGGCTGATTTTACTTAGTGTCTTCACATTCTGTGTTGAAGTATGTGACAGGGGTTGTTTCCTTTAAATAAGTGGAACAATAATCTTCCACTCAATGCCTACCTTTTGTGTATTTAAACTAATGGTGCTGAGTACAAGTGTGTGTGTGTGTGTGTGTGTGTGTGTGTGTGTGTGTGTGTGTGGTATGTGCTGGAGGTAGAACCTAGGGGACTGCACCTGCTAAGCAACTGTCTCTCTATTGAGTTATGCATTCTACAGACTTTGCATTCTACGCACTCCTAGGAGATTCTGTCAGTGTTGGTTTTGGACCTCAATCTGCACAGCCAGAGTCCTGTGGTTAAGAGACTGGTTCCTGATTCCGAGTTACTCTTAGATCTTGAGTTCATTATATGGGCAGTTGACTAGTTTTATGACATTGTGGGAATAATTTAAGGCTGGGGCCTTAGTCTTCTCTCCTGTAAAATGAGATCATGATTAAGGGCATTGTTTTCACTTATTTGATTAATTGATTGATTGATTGATTGATTGATTGTGTGTGTGTGTGTGTGTGTGTGTGTGTGTGTGTGTATAAGTTTATGCACACTTGTACAAGTCTACAGAGGTCAAAGGAAGATATCTGGTGTCTTTCTCGGTCACTCTGCCTTGTTCCATGGGACAAAGTTTTCATTGAACATGAAGTTTGATGGTATCTTTTCCTGGCTAGGATATTCTGGCTGCTAGCAAGTCCCAGGAGGTTTCCTGCCTCTTTCTCCAGCACTGGGATTCTAGCATGGTGTTGTGCAGCCATTTCCTCAGAATGAAAGGATCTCCTTCTGGAGGGGGAGGGAGGTTACTGGTCTCAAGAAGCAAAGATATCTAACTAGTTCTAGAACTCTCTTCCCCACAAACTTAGAAGAAGCCCAGACCCCTCCCCCAGGTTATAGGAAGAGTAACTATTGCTAGGGAGAGGAAATCATCTCACCTCAGGGCTGCCTGAGAATACCCCACCTAGGGAGCTGACAGTTCTGCAGAGGCCCAGGGAGTCAGTTCTTCTGAGTCATTACCTATGGTTCATTGGGTTTTTCAGTGAGGCGGCTGTCTTTGAGATGCCCACACTCCTGGGCACAAACCCAGAGAGCTCATGGGTTCCCTAAGTTGGACTTCAGCAGGATCATCACTTTTGTCTGTTACTGGTTCCTGGTCTGGAATGAGTAGACATCTATTCTTTTCTCCACAGGAAAAGTTACACAAACATGCCACTGCTGGTTTTTACCTGGGTTCTGGGATCCGAACACAGGTCCTCATGCTTGTTCAACAAGTTCATTACTCACTGAGCCGTCTTCCCAACTGGAGCCTTCAGAATGCAGGAGTGCTGAATATCAAATAAGCGCTTAGTACAATGTCTGATATCCATTAGGTTGACCCTCATGAGATCGCCATCTTTTTCAGGTCAGAATCAGTCAAATATTATCAATTTTCATGAGGTCCAACTGAACTGCAAGAGTTTAAGAGCATCTTAATAATGAGCATTGAACAAATGTCTGCCTTCATTTTCAAAGCAGTTCCTCATCTCTAGGACACAGGCTGATGTCCTAGACGGCTCCCAGAAGAGAAATACCACCATCCCTTTCCTTCCCTTCTATCCCATCCTGACCCCAGCCAGCAGTCAGAGCTGTTATTTTACCTGACATTTCTCAGCACACCCCTTAACTGGATCTGCAAGGTAGTGAATGTCCTGGAGCACCCAGATGTTCCCTTCATTCTCAGTTCAGAGATCATTTCTTCAGTTGTAACTACCTCTCCTTAGGATTAGATTTTAATTGTGACCTGAT
Organism: Rattus norvegicus; assembly: GCF_021556685.1. Lineage (NCBI taxonomy): Eukaryota > Metazoa > Chordata > Mammalia > Rodentia > Muridae > Rattus > Rattus norvegicus. Next base: position 186,325,541 of record NC_141534.1, read on the forward strand.
TTCCCAGGGCTCAGCAGCCTTTGGAGACCAGAATGATCTTGTTCTACCCCCACCCCCCACCCCCAGGATACACTCTTTTGGTCCATGCATCTGCAAAACGCTGGTACCAGAGGACCCTAAACACTTACGTCTGACTTTTCCTTTCTGCCTTGGAGCCTGAACCCCAATCACCCTCTTGTCTTCCTGTTCCAGCTGATGAAAAGAAGGGGCATTCTCTGTGGTATGTCTCCCAAATGCAGCCTACTCCTGTCCTCCAAGGAAGACAACCCTTCTAAGAGTTGAAGCAGTGCTGCACATGAGTACATTCTTGCCCCAGCCCTTGGGTGAAAGCATTTCTTGGCCTCTGCGAGTCTCCTTCTCCTTCTTCTTAAACAGTGCTGAGGTTCCAATCTAGGGACTTGTGCACACTAGGTCAACAATGTGCCATGATCTTGTCTCCCTTGCATGGTTTTTTTTTTTTTTTTGGTGGTGTTTTATTTTAATTAGAAGTGTTTTGTTTTTGTTTGAGAAAGGGTCTTGCTATGTAGTTCAGGCTTCTTTTGGACTCAGGATATAACTGTCCAGGACTTCAAAGTAGTGAAATCACAGGGCTTTATTACCACACCTGACTGGTGAACAAGCATAGAAAAAAGTGGCTGAGACTGCTATCCTCAGCCCCACTATCCAAGGTACCAAGGGAAGAGACTGACTCTCCATCCTTCTATACGTCTGTGCACCTAAGTGCACAGAAGGTCCTTCCTTGTGTATAGAAGTGTTTAGAAGGTCCTTCCTTGGCTCTTTATGCTGTGTATGGAAAGTATAATCCCTTATAAACATATATTTTAAACTTATTTATTTAATGCACGAGTGCTTTATCTACATGTATACCTGTACACCAGAAGAGGGCATCAGATCCCTTTATAGATGGTCATGGGCCACCATCTGGTTGCTGGGAACTGGACTCAGGTCCTCTGGAAGAGCAGTCAATGCTCTTTTTTTTCCCGGAGCTGAGGACCGAACCCAGGGCCTTGCACTTGCTAGGCAAGCGCTCTACTACTGAGCTAAATCCCCAACCCGCAGTCAATGCTCTTAACTGTGGGGCCATCTCTCCAGTCCCTAATGATCCACTTTTATTGAGGATTATTTTAGGCCCTATGACTTCCAGCTATTTGCTCCCTAGTAAAAGGATTGTATATGCCTTCTCATTGCTACGTCATCAACATAGCAAGAGGAGTGATGGTCATGTCTTAATTTCTTTGGCCTTGATCATCGGTCATGTTATGAGCAGCAAGATGTGGGGCATATTTAATTTTTGTCTTATCAAAGACTATGGCAACCAAGCTCATTTCTGCCAGCGGTTCCACTTTTCCCTCTGTCATAAGAATGGTGCTTCTTATCACTTGCTTCAGAAGAGCAGCCTTTCAGCATGAAGCCCTGAAGTGAGCTCTTGCGGGTGTACATCTTTGATTTTTAGAACTGTTTGATATTCTAACAAACCTGCTAGACACCAGAGCTTACTGTGTCCCGTGTACTGCTCCAAGTATCCTACATTGCTGGGTCTTAATTTTTCACATCAGAGGTATGGATTGCAAACTTATTCCCCAGAACAACATGGGGGGTGGGACTTTTAATATTTAGTTACCCTCTTGTGATGTCCATGCAAATGAATTCATGTCATTACCATGGATTTAGGTTCATCTTCTCAAGAGTGGGTTTGCTTCGTCCTCTGGTGTGGGAGGATGCATGAAGAAACTCTCCATGAGTCATGTGTATGACTATAATCCCAGCTCAGGCAGAGGCAGGAGGATCTCATGATGGAGGCCAGCCTTGCCATTCCTCTGGGTTACTCACTAGCTGAAGAGACACTATTCCTGAAAATAACACAGATCTTAGATCCAGAATACAGAGACAATCAAGCTGGAGCTGTGCTGAAGGCTTCCTCCCTACTGGGAGCTTTCATAGTGCTGGGTGGTGCCATGGCAGCTGCTGGGGTGTGGAAGACATCAGTGCCCCTACTCAGTGTGAACTTTATGAACTAAAATACTAACCTGCCAGCAAAATGGACCTACTGGTGCAACAGTGCCATAAAAGCTATAGTTGAATTGGAGTTCCTTCTATAAGAGGCAATCTCTATTACAGTCCAAATCCCATGACTGAAGAGGTCTGAGGCCCTGGGGGAACTTAATACTGCTGCTTAGCTAAACTGACAGAGTGTTAGACTGGCTTCTAAATATTGATGCCTAGTGCCATAGGCAAAGGTTACTCTTGGCAGCATCAGAGAAGTCTCTTCTTGAACAGTGGGGAAAGTGGAGACCTATGGCTGCCAAGATACTGAGATAAGGGATATTTGAGGGCTCAGCCCTAAAAAAGACATCTATATTGCCCAAACAAGGATCAGAAACACTGTAATAGAGGGATGGAAAGAATGTAAGGTTCAGAAGATGGAAGGACACATGTCCCAAAGATGTCATCTTCTAAGTATGGCATGGTCATGGGAATTGTGAACTCAGCAGCTGTGCCTACTGGACCCACACAAGTCTGGTCCTCCTAACAGTGAGCTATGCAGCAGGATTAGGCTCACAGGGCTTTGCCGTAGCTTACTGGGATTCTATTGGAAGGGAACAGACTCCTGGAAAGGAAGAGGTGTACAACTGTGCACCCCCTGGAGACCATCTGGTGCTAAAGTCACAGTCACTGGGCAGTCCTAGTTAAAACTCCACGGAACAGGAAACAGAAAAAAAAGCCATGAGTAGGGCAAAGGGATTTATAAGAAAGAAGTAAGAGCAGGGATGAGAAAGATATAAGAGAGGCTGGGAGGAGGGCAATCAGAATGCATTATGCATGTGTATGTAAATGTCAATCAATAAGGATTATCAATCAAAAATAAAATTCTGTAACAAAAGGTCCTTACCTTTGACCTTGGGCTGTGAAGATTCCAAAACCATATAAATCAATCAGTCAATCAATCAATCAATCTCTGTTCTTTATAAAATACCATGTCTATGGTGTTCTGTTATTGTAATACAGAAACAGAGCAACAGATTCATGTATGTACCAAATCTTATAAAATTTTTATACCATATGTTGGTTAGGATACAGTAAGGTTTTGCTGTAGTAACAAAACAACAACAGCAACAACAACAGCAACAACAACAACAACAACAACAACAATCCCAGCTGCTCAATGGATCAGCCAGAAGTTATTTACAACTCAGACATCTCCATTGATGGTTAGCAGGGAAGTCTGTTTCTCCCTGTTTCCGAAGAACTGGGATGATGAGGACTCTGACCTTGGCAGCTGGTTATATTCTAGGACTGGATATCCAGCAAACTCCTGACATTTCTACCTGGAAGTCATACTGTCATTATGCTCAGGTTCTCCTGGGTCAGGCTGCCTGCATGGTGTTTCCTTTCGGTGCTAGTCTTGAGTGTCAAACCGATGGGATTTACATTACTCTGGAAATGGATCTCTGGGACTTTTTATGAGGTTATCTAGCATGGGATAATTAAAGTGGAGAAGTCTCACCTTAAATGTGTGTGTCACTATTCCATAGGCTGACCCTAGATGTGGGTACCATCATTCTATGAACTGACCCTAGATGTGGTAGCATCATCCCATGGACTGACCTTGAAATGTGGGTGCCACCGTTCCATGGACTGACCCTAAATGTGGTTGACACTATTTCATGAGCTGTGGTCTTAGATTGAATTTGAAGAAGAAATGGAGCTGAGTACAAGCACTTATTGTTCTCTGCTTCCTGACTGTGCTTGCAATGTCAGCTGCCTCCTCCTTCTGCCATTACACCTTCCCCACCATGGTGGACTGCCCCTTCAGACCGTGAGCCAAAAGAAACTCTTCCTCTTTGAAGACGTTTTTGTCAGTTATTTTGTTACAGCAAGTATTTGAATGGCTACATGATCCTACTCTACAGTTGGCAGGTTGGAAACTTGCCTGTACCCAGCCAGTGAGGAAGAGGGGGTTGTGTGTGTGTGTGTGTGTGTGTGTGTGTGTGTGTGTGTGTGTGGAATGAGCAAATGGGCAACCCATCAATAAAACTGTAACATAACAATGTGAAGTGGTTCTAACCACCAGGACAAGCAGGTCAGACATGTAAGAGCAAGTACAGGGACAATCACATTCAATAAATATGAATTTTATATCAGCGCATTTTGCTGCCAGCTCATTAAACTGGAGTAATAAGTATGGGTCTGAGGAGCCTCTTAACACACTGCTGCCAGGAGGAGGGCTCGGGAGGAGCAGAAGTGGGGCCTTCCCAGGGGGGATTGAGACTGGCAACAAGAGGAAAGAACATTCACCACAGCAGCTTAGGATGCTCCAGAGTGTCCCATGCTGCAAATACTGCAACCCAAGGGCAAGAAACTGTAAGCCCAACACAGAGCACGGAGCAGTTAGAGCAGCTCTTTGCTCTTGTGCTGACTCCCTCAGGAACACTTTCCCTTCCCACCTCAGCATAAAGGTGCAGACAGGTGCACAGCTGTACTACTGCGCCGTGCCTTCCCATGTCTGCTGTGTGTAGAGTACACAGTCTGTACAACTGCACACAGAGACTGCTTTTGTGCATCCATCCAGTACAGTTAGAGAATCAAAGCCTTTCACAAGTCTAACCTCACTTCCTCTCAACTGCCTCTGACCTTTGCAGTCTTGCTTTTGGACACACCCAATATTCTTGTAGAGCAGTAGTTCTCAACCTGTGGGCTGAGACCCAGGGGGGTGTTGAATGACCCTTTCACAGGGGTTACATATGAGAAATCCTGCATGGCAGATATTTGCACTACGATTCCTAATAGTAGAAAAATTACAGTTATGAAGTAGCAACAAAAATCATGCTATGGTTGGGGGGTCACCACAAAATGAGGAACTGTATTACAGGGTCACAGCATTAGGAAAGCTGAGAACCACTGCTCTGTAGAGATCCTCCCTGATCAGTGTTCTCCCGACCCAAATGACTTTTCTCTTGTTATTCCCTCTCACAGCATCATGTTCTTTCCTCCCTGGCATTTATTCCAATTTGTAATTAAATATTTATCTGGGTGATTATTATTTCATGTCCTTTTCTGCAGCTGGGCTGTAATCTCCCTAAGAACAAGGACCAAGGCTTCACACGTCCACCATTGTGACTTGCATTCGGCATAGACTGGGTGCTCAGTAAACTGCAATGAATGAGATGAAGTCCATACACCTCCCTTGCTGTCCCACAAGCAAAGAAAGGCAAGGACAGCTTTTGTGTTGCAGGTCCCTTAAGTGCTTGTTAAAGACCCAGCACAACGAAGCTTTTCTCAAAGATTGAGACACACTCTTAAGGTCAGCTGGACTAAATTCACATTGGATTTCCCCGTAGCAGATGATGCTTCCTGGATTGTCACCGTGACCTTTGTCAATCATCTGTCATTGTGCAACTTGTGTCTGAGGGGTTCTGACATGTAATCAACAAATGTAAGTTAAATCTTTCTTACATCACTGCCTACCTAGGTCAGGGGCTTAAATTATGGCTGATAAATCAAATAATACCTATTGCCCATTTTATAGAGTTTTATTGACACATGACCAGGCCATTTATTGACATATTATCTGTGGCTACTTTTATGCTGTGACAGTAAAGCTGAGTAATTAAAAGAGAGACTGTATAACTCATGGATCCTAAAACATTTGTTCCAGTCTTATATGGGACATTTCTGACCTCTGGTCCAGCTCAATAGCCTTGACCAATTATCTGCCTTTACTGCAGCTGGGCTGTTCCTTTGTCGTTCCTTTGTTGTTCCTTTATTGCGAGAAGAATTCTAGTCCCCATGTCTGAGCCTCAGTACACACAATCCACACTTCTGTTCACATCGTGTGACAGTTGACACTATCAACTCGAGCTGAGTATGCTGTACTGAGGAGCTATTAGCAGATGAGACACGGAGTCTGGGTCGTGAGTGTCCTTGGCTCCTCAGAGGATCGATGGGTAATAAGCAGGTAACCAAACTCACTGGCATAGCTTGAGGAGAGTGGGAAGGTAGGGACCGTGAGAGTGCACATAGTATGCACTTTTGCCACCTGTTGGGTCCCAAAGAAACTCAGGATAAATGGCTACATGAGGTGTCTATTAGCATACCAAAGTGCAGGCACGCATCCAGCTCACCCAGTACCTGTGGCTCTTTTCAGATCCTCCCACATCTCCACCCTTTAACTTTTCCAGCTTCACATCCTGCTTTCTTTCCCCCAGCTTCTCTTTTCCATATAACCCTGCCATCTTAGCCACACGCTCTCTTGGCCCCTTTGCCCTCTCCTCTCTTAGTCCTCTACTCCTGGGTCTTGGTCTTTCCTCTTGACCTCTCTTCTTTTCCTCTCTCCATCTTCCCCAAATTCTCTCTCATGACCCAGTTCAGTCTGCTGGCCATGTTCAGGTCTCTCCCTGCTTTGGGCTCTTCCAGATGCTTCTGGCTGTGCTCTCCCTCATACCTATAATAAAACTCTTCTCCTCAGCCAGGAGCAGTCAAGTCCTCATTTCATAAACCAGGCGGATGTGAGCACACACTTTTTCTCCTAATAGAGCACCATCCACAGTCTGAGGAAATGACTCCATCCAAGTCCAGCTTTGAAAGCTGACATGTTTACTGTGGTTACTTTCAGGAGCACAGGTGATTTGAAGGCTGCTACGTCATGGAAAAGTTAACCCTGTACTCATCAAACTGCTTCTCTGAGGCTCCTTATAGCTTGTAGACAGTTTCATGGTAGGGGCTCTTTTCTCTTGAAGATGGTTCTGCTTCTGTAACCTCAGAGAGGGCCCTGTGAGTCTGGTAGCTCTCAGCTTCTTTAGTCTTTAGAGTATCTCTCCTTTCTTTAGGAGGGAACATTTGAATTTCAGGGGAACAGTTATACAACAGCACAGGAGGGCAGGCCATTCAATCTGCTCAGACCCAGAGTGCATTCTGAGGGAATCCACTTTCTGCTGAAACTAGAATTAGTTACTGAGGGGTCAAAACCCCTAGAGCCACCGTATTAGTCAGGGCTTTCTAGAGGACCAGAACTTAAAGAATGAATATATATGAATATGTATGGTGTCTGTCTCCCAAGGGAAAGCCTGAAATTCCAATCGTTGTCCAGTTCAAGAGGCTGGATGTCTCCGTTGGTCTTCGGTATGTAGTGGAATCCCAAAGAAGTAGGCTCTAATGTCAGTGAAGGAATGGTCTTGCCAGTTAGAGCAATCAGGCAAAGAGTACGCATCCTTCTTCCATGTCCTTTATATAAGCCACCGGCAGAAGGTGTGGCCCAGATTAAAGGTGTGTCTTCCCACCCTAAAGATCTGGATTGGAATTGAATCTTCACACTCCAAATCATTTATTTAAGAAAAACAAATCCTTCACAGGTGTACCCAGCTGCATGGGATTCAGGTTAATTCCAGATGTAGTCAAATTGGCAACCAAGAATAGCCATCACAGCATTCTAGGAGAACTTCTGTGTCATGTCGCTCTTTGGTCTTTGTGAGTAATTGCAACACTCCAATGTGAGGTCAGAGGGACAGAGCAGAGAAGAAGACTGAGCAGAAAGCCAGACTTTGCCCAGAGGGGCTTGGCCACTTCCTGTTCCAGTTCATTCCCAGGAATGTGGGTGTGAGCCCCAGGGCAGATCAAGAGCTGGTGCTGGCCCAACGGAGAACTGTCACCTGTTGTGATTGACAGGTGCCTTTTAACAGGTGCAAGTTCACCAATGCCCATGTCCTGCAGGATGATTAATGGTCAGGTGACTGAACACTGTGCGCTAGCTGCCAACAAGGAGGTGGGGAGGTCCCCACCTAAGGTTGTTAGATGCCATTTGGATATACAATGTTGCTATGGGACATCAACAAAATCTAGAAAGAAGACCTTTTGATATTTACAGGCAGCTAATGTTTGTTGAGTGTTTGCTGCACATTAGAGGCTCCCAGGCATCACATTAGGGATTGTTTGTTTTGTTATTGCTACTGTGGCAAAATACTCGACAGAAACAACTGAAGGTAAGAAGGATTCTTCTCTGGGCTCAGGAAGGATGCAATGCACCATGGTGAGGAAGCCATGGCAGTGAGAACAGGAAGTCAGATGAGTCAGCGAGTCAGGAAGGAGAGGGAGACAAGACATTGCTGTGCAGCTCACTTCTTCCTTTTCATTCAGCCTGAGACCCCAGCCTACCAGATGCTGCCATCCACACTCAGCATGGGCATTCCCGACTCAGTTAAAACTCTCCAGGAACATCCTCACATAGGTGCCCAGAGGTGTGTTTCCTAGGTGATTATAAATCCAATCGAGTTGACAATCAAGATTAGCCATCACAGGCATTGAACATGTTTAATTGTCTCATATGACACACGAATTATCATCACCTCATCTGGCAGGTGGAGAAATGGAGACGCAGAGAGTAGAGGGGGACATAAATGACTGCGAGAGCTGGGAACTGAACCCCTTCATTTTAAGGCCCAGAATGAATTTTTTCAAAACCCCAGGTAGGGCTGAGGAAACTAAGCAGATGGTCAAATAAAAGCAGAGGCTGCCAGCATTAGATGTCAGGAAAGGGATGATAATGAACGTCATAAAAATAGAATGATGAGGATTTAAAAACTAGGTTCCTTAAATAAAGAGTGATATGCTTCTAATAGCCGTCTTGTCCTTCATGGACTGAGATGTTCCAGGTACCAGATGTGTTTGGGCCATGGTTCTCAAGATTCAATGTACATGAGCCTTCTTGGATATGTTTTTAACATGTAGATCTTTGAGATTTTGGAGAAGGTATTTAAATAACCAGAGGCAGCATTTTAGCACACAATCCTGTCTGAGGCTGCTCTGGTGAATGTAGGGCCATTGTTCACAAAGTCCCACCAGAGGGTCAGGAAGGATCTAGCCTAGCCACCAGGTGGGTGACAGTGCTGGTGAGGCACTTTATCTGCATCTCTGAGTTTAGGCATAAATTCTTCCACCTCCTCCCAGCCTATGTCCTTTCAGGGAAAGCCACCTGATCTCTATGCTGCCAGATTTCTTATTCTCATCGTGTCAAGGACCAGCTTTATTAACCTTTTTGTTACATGGTATTGAGAAAGCCACAGAGTTCTCTAGCCTCAGTTTTCCTTATCTATAAGATAGGCAATCGTGATGATGTGAGAAGACCACCAGGCGCTGTAGCGATGGCTTAGCAGTTAAGAGCACCTTGCAGAGAGCTTTCTTTCTAGCACCCTCATCAGGAAATAGCCAACTCTAACTAGCCAATTATAACTATAATTCAATGACACTGGCCTCTATGGGTACCTATATTCATGTGCACACCCACACTCACATCCGCTCATCCATACACACTTAAAAATAATGTCAAGTAATACAGTTAAGGAATAGGATTGTTTGAAAAGTTAGCTGAGAGGCAAGTGAGTGGTCAAGCAACAGAGGATAGTTGTCTCCCCTCTGCTCTCTCCCACCTTGGTTGGTCTGATGCATTGCTTCCCCTGGGTAAATTTATTGGGCATTTAACTCACTTAATGGGCTCCAGGAGTTAATGAGGTCTTAAATGTGGTTTGATTCCCAGGAAGGTGGAGGTGGGACTTTGTTGCTTTCTTTCAGTGGGCTCTCCTGGGGTTCCTCACCCACGTTTGCAGCAATTGTCAGTCCTCCATCAGATACCTAAGGGTGGGATGGGAGAGAAATCATCCAGCACCAATACTAGTTAACCCTTTGTAAGACTTCAGTTGCTCCTAGTAGCCCTCTGCTTCGATGTTCCTGGAAGGGAAGGCTCATTGCTTTGATTTCATTGGTGGACAACTCAGGGCTGAAGACCCACTAAAAACCCTAGAAGGCACAGACAGACCAGGCTGGCAACTGACCCAGACAGTGTCTAGGTTTCTGGGGGACCTTTGGTATCGGCCAGGGGGCCAAGCTTTCTCAGCTTCTTTGGAGAACACTCATCAGTGTACAGGGGACTCTGGGAAAGACCTTTCTGGCTGTTGTGTAGTTGAAGCCTACAAAGTGGAGAACGTCAGTGAGACAGTTGTTGCCAGGTGAGCCTGTGGTGGCTCGCTCCTTATCTCCCATGAGAACAGTCTTTCCTTCCTTGTGTCCTGGAACAAGTAGAGTAGCTTGCTCTATTTGTGGTATCCACTTGACTATTGATTGATTGACTTTCTTCATTGCTTATACATCGTTCCATACCAATAATAGCGGTAGGAATAATAACAGTGAGTCATTACTGTGCACCAGTCTTAAATGGTCACACAGTCCTTTTAGTGTGTGTACCTATGGTGTGTGTACCATTTTGACAACCTTCATTTTATACATCCCGAAACTTCAAGAAACCCAGAAAAATTCTAAGGTCATACATATCCCAAAGTTGAGAGTTCAGGGTTAGCCCTCACTTTATTCTCTGCATACATTTTTATGACCTTTGAAGGTAAGTGCTGTTTGTGTGTGAGTCTATGTGTATGTATGGGGGCCTATTTCTGTGGGTTATTTCAGTTCTTTCTGATAATATTGTGTGTGAAGTTTTTGTCCTGTTAAAAGATACAGACTTAAGGGGATATCATTTGAAATGTAAACGAATAAAATGATTAATAAAAAGATACAGACTTATTTTATTATTTTTAATGATCACTAAGTACTTTGCAGACATGTAGCTCTCAGAGATTGAACTTAGGTCACCAGCGTTTACTGGCTGAGCCATTTTGCTGGCCCTAATATGCTGATGAAGAACATTCTGAGCCATGTTAACCCTTTGAGTCTTCGTTATGGATTGCACAGCCTTTCTATGGTCTCTGGATTTTATGCCCATTTAGATACACTTTGAGTCTTACATTACAACAGCCTGAGGCGCCACATCAAGACCTGGTCTGTACCTTAGCCTCATCAGTGTACCTGGCCTGTCGGGGGCTGGTCAGTGAATGCTTGAAGTCACCTAGTGTTTAAGTTATTGCTGAATTAGTAAGTTTCCATAAGATTTAGAAACTTAGAATACCCATTTATTATATAACAGTTTGGTGGGTCAGGTATTCAGAAAGAGCTCAGTAGGGTCCTAGACTATCTAGTTGTCTCTTAATTTTCCCCAAAATTTAAAATTTAATCTTGGAATTAAGTGTGCCTGTGTTGGGGGAATGTGTATGAGTACAGTTGACAACAATGGGCACAGTTCTCCTGGAGCTGGAGTTACAGGGAACTGTAAGTCATGTGTGTGCTGGAACAAAACTAGGTCCTCTAGAGGAACACTGTGTGCTCTTCAGTCCAAGTCATCGCTTTAGCCTCAGGTTTTGCTCATCTCAGGCTCACTTGGGCAAGGATTTGCTTTTCAACTCATGGGGTTGCTGAAAAGTTATGTGTCTCACGGTCATGGGCTGAAGGCTTTGGCGCCTCCTGTCTGTTGCCATAGCCTCCAACATGGCAGCTTGCCTTGTCAAATCAGGCAGTCGGAAAGACAATGGCAAGTCTGTGGCTAAGGCCGGACCCACAGTCTTTCCCAACCTGGCATGGCAATGGCATGCCACTAATTTGGTTGTGATGTGTTGGCTGTCAGTCCAGGTCCCAAGCACACTCAAAGGGTGGGAGTTACAGAGAGAGAGAGAGAGAGCTTGAAGTCTGGGGCTACTGGAGAGTCTGGCTATGACAGAATATTTTTTAATAATAATCTTTAATAACATTTGTGCATTTCCTATAGACTCCAAAGCACTTTTAATGAACATTGTGTTTGTATGATGTGTGCTGCATGTTTTCTGTGTGTATTTGTGTGTCTATTATATATGTGTGATGTGTGCTGCTTATGTGTGTGTATGTGTGTGATGTATGTGTGTATACTGCATGTTTTTTGTGTGTATGCATAATTTGTGCTGCATATGTGTCTATATATGTGTGATGTGTGCTGCTTATATGTGTATATGTACGTGTGTGTATATGGGTGCTAAATATTTTTTGAGTATGTGTGATATGTGCTGCATGTATGTGTGATGTGTACTGCATGGTGAGTATATATATATATATATATATATATGTGTGTGTGTGTGTGTGTGAGAGATGTATGTGTGTGTGAGATGTGTGTGTGTGTGTATGTGTGTGATGTGTGCTGCATGTGTGTATGTGCATGCATGTATGTAAGTGATCTTGCCTGCGCAGTTTGTACAGAGGCCAGAGAGGGACATTGGGTGTACCTCTCTATTATGCTCTACTTACTTGCTTGAGACAGGGTCTCTCATGAATCTGAAGCTTGCTGATTTTTGGCTTGGCTGGCAGTCAGAAAGCCCCAGTGGCATGCTTGTCTTCCTCAAGCAGTGGTGTTAGAGGCACACACAACCATGTCCAACTTTTCTGTGGCTCTGGGATCCAAACTCAAGTCCTCAAGTGTATATAGTAAGTGTGCTCACTCACTAAGTTCTCCCCATCCCCCATACGCATTATGTTAATGCTTATAGCCACCTCATAATTGCCAAGGTAGTTACTTAATTACTGTAAAGGCCTCAGGGCAGGGACGTCTTTGTGCACACAGTGAGGAAACTGGTACTCAGAGAGTCCCAGGGACTAATGGGCAGGATCACACAGAAAGAAGAGCAGGGTTTCAATCCAGGAGTTAGTTTATGAGTTTAGGCATCATTAAAAAAGGCCATTCAGCTGTGGGGCTTGAATGCCCATCCTCCAACACAAGAGGTACAGGACAAAAGAGTGGTTAAGGCACATGGTGGGGAGGAAGGAGAGGAGGCAGGACAATCAGACTTCTGGAGGAAACAACTTAGTCAGGCAACTCATTCTACTCAGGTTTTCAGAACAGGAAGGAACCAGGGCAAGATACAGCCACTAAGGATAGACCCTAGCACCTTACTTCCTCCAACAAGTCCCCACCCCCACAGTTCCATCACCTCTCCCTGGGCGATCCAAATTCCAACTCCATTAATAGATTAAACCATTGCTTACTGTCAGAGCCCTCACGATCCAATCCTTTCTGGACACATCCTCACAGACAAACCATTTAAGTGTGGCCTACTAACCTCCCAGGTGTTTCTCCATCCAATCAAATTTACAATCATCATGAACTGTCACTGGGACTTTGAAAGTCAGACTTAAATTGGAGTCCTCTTCAGATGACTTCCAGCTGTGTGGCTGTGGACATCATGCTCATTCGTTCTCCCAGTTGCCAGTGAGGCCGCTGGGAGGTTCGAATGCCATGACACAAGCATATGAAGGGCTTCCCCCAGGGCTGGGCTTGCAGCCTGTATGGCTGCTTGTTTAGGTCAAGAAGGGCTGTTGTTTATACACATACATCGAGTGCTTTTCAACGTGTCCTTAAAACACGATTATTAATTGTCAATGGGATGTGCTCAGGGACTCTCTTTCTGAAGTATCATTTGTGATGGCTACTCTATGTTTGTTGATTCTGCATGCAGAAAGCCACTTGATTAAGAATTGATGAAAACAAAAGTCGTAATTCAGGCAAATAAAAGATGCTGCACGAGAGGAAGCTTTGACAAGCGTGAAATGACTGCAAGAGTGTGGTCTCATGGGTAACGGGACTGAGTAATTGGCCTAGTGGGAACCTGCCACGCTAGACAATGGACATCAGGGGAATTTACCCTCCTGGGATGAGGACAGATACCCGGAAGCCCACACTCAATGGTCAGATGCTAGGCAGATGGCTCCCTCTATCCTTCCCGAGTTGAGAAATTAATAGAATCAGAAGTCAGACAGTGGAATAAATCAAGCCCGTCGTTAGCTACTCTGGATTGCCAAGGAATGATTGTGCCTAAATCATCCTGAATTCTCTCCTCGCTCTGGAATGTAAGACCCTTGGAGGGTAGGAAGAAAGAGGGGAGAAGAGAAGAGAAAGAAGATGGGAAAAAGGAAGGATCATGGAGGAAAGAGTGTGGTGACAATTTAAGGCCCCTCAAAGCAAACAGTGAATGACCCAGTGAGGCTCAGACTCTGGCCAATTTACCAATCATGTGCATGTTCCGCCTCCTAGGGTGGAGTTAGTGAGGGAAGGAAGGAAAGGTGATGGCTTATTAAGCAAGGTAGTCTGTATCTTATTCTCTGTAGGGAGTGAGGGAACTCTGGTTCCCCACTTCCATAAGGGCCATGGTTCTCAATTTGTAGGCTGTAACCTTTTTCGGGCAGGGGGAAAGAATGAACTTACCACAGGGCTTGCATATTAGATATCTCACATATCAGCTATTTACATTACAATTCATTACTAGCAAAATTACAGTTAAGAAGTAGCAAGGAAAATAATTTTATGGTTGGTGTTGGTATTCTGTCTAAGCTCCATCCGCACAGCTACCTGGCAACAGCCAGCTGTGCGGGACACTATATAAGGGACTGCTTGCCACTCCTCCTTCTCTTCTCTTCTCTTCTCTTCTCTTCTCTTCTCTTCTCTTCTCTTCTCTTCTCTTCTCTTCTCTTCTCTTCTCCCTCTTCTCTCCTCTCCTCTCCTCTCCTCTCCTCTCCTCTCCTCTCCTCTCCTCTCCTCTCCTCTCCTCTCGTGCCCTCTTTGTCCCTGTCCCTTCTCTCCCATCCCCCCTTCCCTCCACGTGCTCCTGACTGGTTTTTGCTTCTCCCCACTTCTATTCTTCTTCTCTCATTAAACCTTTCCACATGCAACCATGTTTGTTTGGTGCGTTCTGTCTGGATGCAAACCGAGATTTAAACCCCAACAGTTGGGGGTCACCACAACATGAGGAACTGTATTAAAGGGTCACAGCATTAGGAAGGTTGAGAACTACCATATTAAGGAATGATCCTAATACTGAGTTTTTCTGTGTGTCAGGCTCCTCCCATGAATGATTATACTTAATCTTTTAATCTTTACAACCAAATTCTTTGTGTTTTTTCCTCAGGTTTTAGACAGGATTTCACTCTGTAGTTCAGGCTGGCTGCCAAGTCAGATGGTGATCTTCCCGTCTCAGCCTCTCAGGTGTTGGGATTGAAGGTGAGAGTCACCACACCTGGCTCTTGTTCTAGTTTTAGATTTATTTATTTATTTTACAATGTGTCTGTGTGTGCCCAGTGTGCATGGAGGCACACAAAGGCATCAGATGCCTAGAACTGGAATTCCAGGTGTTTGCTGGGCACCAATCTCAGGTCCTCTGGGAGAGCAGCCAACACTGCAGTCACCTCGTCTATCCACAGCCAACTTGGAGCAAGAGAATAAAATAATCCCAACTGAGGATACTGGAATCTGGAATCTGGTCAACCACTTGAGGTCATTCAGCTAAGCAATGTCATGCTGATATTCAAATCTAGGTATGCCTGATACCAGACTTTGAGTGTTTTAAAATGTCACTTTTTTCAGAACATGATCCATGGACTTCCAGTTCAGAGTTACCCAGGAGTGTTTTTAAAATGCAGTTTTCCATATATCTGCCTCCCACAGTTGAACCCTGGCACCAGAAGCCCCAGGGCATGCACCGGACTCCAGATGGGTCTGATATATACCTGAGTTTAGGAATGAAGACACTAGAAGTCTAGATTTCAAATTCTGTTTTTGCTAACTTGCCTTTGGCACAAGAGCACAGGCAATTGTTTGCAAGCAGGATTCTTCTTTAATGGTTTTTCTTCCCCTTAATTTATTGAATCTGGCAGTCTGTGGGGAGCCGGGCAAGCTAGGCCTCTCTGCTCTTGAGTATCTAAGCTCCTGCAAAACTCTGGATATCATCCCTGCTTGCTACAACTTTTCTTCAAGTCTACAATATAGATGTCTTCCCCCTTTGTCTAATGGTGGCCCTTGTGCCAACAGAGGTCAAGAGCAGCTTGGAAGATTGCCTTATGACTAGCCTCTTTGCTTTTCAGGGCATGGTTGTTTATACGGATTGGCACAGCTACTTACATACATTTGTATAGATCTGCATAGATTTGCATGCATTCAGCCTGTGCTTAGATTTCTCTCATTTGTTTGGCTCTATTCTTCAGTAGACTGCAGTATGTACACATGTATATGCAGTATATGCATACTGCAGCCCTCCCCAAACCTCTGGAAAATTCAAGTTATCTTTCTTTCCCCCAATTTTCATGTTTGTGACAGTTGTATACATATGTGCATGTGTGGGTGTGGGTGTGTGCAGGCAAGGACAGGAGGCTTGAGGTTGATGCCAGGAATCATTCTCAATCACCATTCTGTCTTATTAATTAAGGCAAGGCCTCTCAACCAAATCCAGTAGTTTGGCTAGTCAGCTTGCCTTGGCGGTCCCTTGTCTTTTCCTTTTGAAGATAGAATTACAGGTCGACTTCCATTTCTCCCAACATTTATGTTGTTTCTGATGATGCAACATATTTCCATGACAAGTACTTAACCATTGAGCTATGTCCCAAGCCCTGATTTCACGTTAATTTCTCTTTTTGTTCCTCCCACTTGTAGAATATTGGTATGGGGAACCTTACCTGGTTGCTGGGACAAGTGGGGGTTTCTTTACTGAACAGCTGGAGGCAGTGTAGGGCAGTGCTTAACAGCATGGGGTTTGCAGTGAGATTTGGGCTCAGATCCTGGTATGTGCACGGTTAGCTATTTAACACAGACACACCACTTAGCTGTTCAAGGCACTGTTTTCTCAACTAAGGAGAATAAGAATAGTATCTCCTTAATGGTATTGATGTGAGAATTAAGTGCATATAAGGCAGCTAACATTTGTTTGGAGCCTGATTCTTGGCTCAGAAGACAGCAGCAATTAACAACATCACCGTCCTGTGTTCACAGCAGTGGAGATGACGATGAAGAGAAAGAGAACTCGAACTGCTTCCCACCTGGGAGCTTTCACTTTTAGAAGAGTTGTTTATTTGTGTGTTATAGGAATGTATATACAAGTGTGAAGGTGTGAGCACCTCTGCGTGCCTGCGTGATCTGGAAGAGAACATTGTGCACCCACCCTTGTCACTCTCAAGGGTTTTCCCTGAACCTGAATGCTCGCATTCTCTCAGTGAGGTTGGAAACAGCAAGCCACAGAGAGTCTCCTGTTCCCATCTCCAGCAGAACTTGGATTACAGGTGGGCATGGGATGCCTGGATTCTTACATTAGTGCTGGGATCTGAACTCCAATCCTCAGGAATGTGCAGCAAGCATTCTTAACCACTGAACCATCCTTCCAGCCCTACAATGGCTTTCTTAATCCTAGAAGATAAGCATCCAATAGCAGGGGAGGAAGGATTCCGTGTTAGTGTGATTTTATAAATGTGTTCCTGAATTCCTTGGTCTCCTGACCTTCAGGATGTACAGATTAAGCCCATCTCCCTGAGTGTCCACTGAGCTTACTGTGTATATTAGATTTTTTTGTCATGGCACCAAAAGACCTGACGTAAACAACTTAAAAGGAGGAAAGATCTGTTTCTTTTGAGCACTAATGCTGGGCCTAGAGTCAGACAGAACAACTTGGAAAGGAGCATGCAGCAGCAGGGAGCACAGGGCAGAAGCTGCTCATGGTAGACAGGAAGT
Source organism: Rattus norvegicus (assembly GCF_021556685.1). Lineage (NCBI taxonomy): Eukaryota > Metazoa > Chordata > Mammalia > Rodentia > Muridae > Rattus > Rattus norvegicus. The sequence continues at coordinate 186,342,924 of NC_141534.1, forward strand.
AGAGAAGCTGAAGCAGAATGAGATGCAGCCCCACAGGTGTATACCCAGCGACTTAAGTCCTCCCGGGAAGCCAGGTCTCCTAAAGTTTTTAGGACCTACCAAGCTTGTGCCACAAGCTGGGGACCTGAGCCTTTCAGAGAGACACTGCATATGCAGACCAAAGCTCTACCTACTTTCCAGTGAATAAAACAGGGCAGAAAGGGACCTATCCCCATGCTTCTCTTCCTGCCTTGGGTGCATATGCCTTTATCTTCCTGATTCACTATCATTGGTGGAAGTCACACGGGGAGAAGCCATCTAGAGAAACCCACATGGGGATGTATTAAAGTCTCCTGCCAACAGCCATGTAATTGAACTTGGAAGTGGCTCTCCCAGTCTGTCAGGAGCAGCAGCATCTGATAGCTTGGCAGGGACTGCACAAGAGAGCTTGAACTAGGACCATGAAGCCATGGCTCTCCACATTGCAGACCTCCTGCAGCCATGGGATAGTGAATGTTTGCTGATTAAATGTGGGAAATCATTTCTAAGTTTTAGGGGAATTTGTTACACAGCATACTCTAGCTGGAGCTGTTGGGGAGATGCTCTGCTCTGGCATCACAGGGGCTGTGTGTGCCTCTTGATCTGAAGAATGAGAGGAAATGTAGTGCTAGGATAGGTTTGTGCAGAACATCACCGAGGCATGATGGAATGGTGAATTCTAGCTTGTGGTTGATTGCCATTCACGTGATTGATGCCTTCATGTGCCTGGCACACTTACCTATATGTCTCTGGAATCTGGATAACCTACACAGTCTATGGATAAATAAAACATGCATAAAGCAGAAGATATTTCTTATCTTACCCTTTACCAGGTTCATGACTGGGGTCCCAGTAACCAAAGACAGAGAAAAGCATATTATGTATTTAACATATGTTTTACATGGATGGAAACCTTTGATGCAAACAGGAAGTCCTGTGTTAGCTTTATCTGATAGAAATGGACAGCCATGCAGAAACATGGAGGGCATGTACTCTAACAGTTTGATGTGGTTTAGCTATTTAATGGCGGCGAATTGTTTGTCAAGAGCTCAGATTCTTGTCTGGGACTGTGCATCTTCAATGAATGTTCCATTCCTTTTCTTTGTAGTGAGGGACTTGTGATAAAACTCAGGACAATTTCAGAGAATTCTTTTTGGCCTGGATTAGGGGAGAAGGGCAAAGAGATGGTGAAAGTGACCCATCTGCCCCTGGCTTCTCAGTCCCAGGGTGGGGTGGTGTGTCTTAAACCTCACCGTGTGACTACAGCTTGCAATAATACCTCCTAAGCCTAGGCCTAGCCTCCATAGGGGCCGAGCAGTCGGGATGGGGGAGAGTTCCATTCCAGGACTGGTGGGAAGTCATGATCTTCTCTATGTGTCTGTCTGTCTGTCTGTCTGTCTGTCTGTCTGTCTGTCTGTCTGTCTGTCTATCCTTCCTCCATACGGGTATATTGAGTGGTGTGTGTGTGTGTGTGTGTGTGTGCATGTGTATATGTGCATGTGTGTGTGTATGTGTGTATGTGTGTGTATGTGTGCGTGTGTGTGTGTGTGTGTGTGTACTATCACACATTGAGCCACCACAGCTCCTTGTTTACCAGTAAGTTTGAGTTTATACAGTAAGCTAATTGTTTTATGTTAAATACCACAAGTATGATGGTCTGAGTTAGATTCCCAGAATCTTTCTTTAAAACCAAACCAAACCAAACCAAACCAAACCAAACCAAACCAAACCAAACCAACTAAACAACAAACCTGGGTGTGGTGTATGCTTGTGCTGGAGAGGTGGAAACAAGAATTCCTGGAGCTCACAGACTGGTCAGAATAGCTTAATTAGCAGCTCCAGGCCAATGGGAGAACGTACTCAAAGGAGGTAGACATCATTCCTGGAGAGAGTTGTAATAGCTGTTCTCTGGCTTCTACATGCATACACAAATACATGTGTAAACACACACACTCACACACACACACACACACACACAACTTAATAAAAAGAAGACACTGTTGTCAGAGGCATCAGCAGGAGGCGACAAGAAGGAGAGACAAGGGGATGCAAGACTGGTCCCTGTGAACCTGGCAACAGCTGGTTTGTTTTCCCTTGAAGTCAGAAGATTCTAGCAAACAATGGCCCTCTCCTGGTGGAGTTTTAGACAATGTAGGAGAAGACTTCATTTAGGGGACACATTTGGAATTAGGCTTGACCTGGTTGGGAAAGCTTTTAATTTGAAGCAGGAGACAAGAAGAGGCCTGGTGTCCCATCTGCCATTTGTCTCTGTGAAGCAGCTGTTTACTGGGCCCTAACCATCTCCTCACATCCTCAGTGGTCAGAGTGCCACCTGAACACTCCCCTCAAACTGAAAATTCCAGGGCCAACAAACCCTCATGTGGGCTGAGTAAATTCACTTGTGGTAGAAAATCATTAGCCAGGGCGAGGAACTCAAATGCTGTGTTGGAAAAGAGCTCCTGGAGTGTGTGTGGAGGGGTGGGGTGGGGTGAGGGGGTTCACTGTCTTTCAGACTAGTAAACCAACAACACTTGTATAACCTTCTTGGAGGATGGAGAGAGGCTCCAGGAGAAACTGCTTTGGACTTGATGGTCTCTCTGTGGCTCTGGAAAAAGTCAAAGCTGTTGGAGAGGAGAGCGTCAACTAGGAGACTGAGTAGCTTGGGCACTGAACAGCCATCCATATGACCACTAAGGGACCAGCTGCTCCTAAGGCTGTAGAGTGTTCAGCCAGATGTACACACCAGCTCCCAGAGTGGCCTGGGAGAGAGCCAGCCTCAACCAGCCACTCCTAGACATGGCAGAGACAAACAAAATAAAATAGTCTTTTAAAAAAAGACAAGTGTTTTAAAAGAAGAAAATATATTTATGTTCAAAAGTCACTTCCCTAATTATTACTAACCTAAATTTACAAAAAAACTGATTATTTTAATGTTTGAGTTGATAACATTTCTATGTGGTTCAAAATTCAGAAAACATGAAAAATTCCAATGACAAGTATTTTTTCCAACCCGTTTTTTAGCTGTCCTTAGGACAGTGATGACAGCTTCTTCTTACCCTTGGGCAATATCTCCTTCAGCTTCAAAAAATGGAGATTCTTCCTTACCAGCCTTCTCCCCAGTAACCAATATTCCAGGTGAAACCTGCCATTTGCTCAATGGCAACCCCTGTCCCCCTGCTCCCTCTCTCTCTTTCTCCCTGCTCCTTTTTCCCTCTCTGGTTTTTCCTCTCTCATTCTTTCTGGGCTCCAGCGACTCAGCTCATGGCCTGAGAACATGGTTCTGGGTTGCCACAAATGGCATGCTCCAACTTGGCAACAGTTTCATGCAGTTTCTAGAGTTGAGAACTAAAGCCATAAATCAAGGCACTTTTCAAATACCTGGGTGGAAAGATCAGATGTGTGGGATCTAGCCAAGCAGGGACATCTCTTCTGCAGGTCTCAGACGCTATCTGATGACAGGTGGTAGTAGTCTGTTATGAAAATATATCCCCCAGAGACTCATATGATTGCCACAGGATGATAGGTCAGACACAGAGGTGGGGAAGGACTGGTTATTAAGGGAACTAAGACAGCTCATGGTGTTTGACTCCAGATCTGCAGCATTCTGATCAGTCAGTTTAACACAGTGTGGCTTTGTTCCTTCTTGGAAACACACACACACACACACACACACACACACACACACACACACACCCCTCAGCAAATGTCACCATTTATATGAACAGAGCTTCCATTTGTTTTATTACTAATTAATTAATAATCTTTCATTCTATTCTCTCCTGTTTTCCCAAAACAGCATTTCTCATGGGTCTGGTTTATATGCTGTGTTTCTATGTGCCTTTGTAGATGGGGAGGCAATTGCTTACTTAGTTATTTACTTTTGTGTGTTTTTTGTGTTTGTACATGTGTGAATGCTTGTGTGTGAAGGCCAGAGGTTGAGGTTGGGTATTTTCTTCCATTACTTTCCACGTTAGTTTTGAAGACAGGGCCACTCGCTGAACCTGGAGCTTACTGACTCACTGGTGACTGAGTCCCAGAGACCCCCTTGTTTCTACCTTCCCACCTGGAGATTACAGGCTCACACCTCTGGACCTGGATTTTTAACATGGATGCTGGAGATTTGAACTCATGTTTCCATGCTTGTTTGACAAGTACTTTACTGAGTGAGCCATCTCCTCAGTTTCCCACTTTTTAAAAATACAAGTCATTGTTCAGCATGTACCTTGGGCTCAGTTTTATGCTTGGGACTCATAGACATTAGCTCCATTGTAATGGAGTCTCTGGGTCTAGGCTATCTGGGAATTTCTTCTCGCCTTGTGTTGCTATACAATGTCCTTGAAATCCTCCCCACTCTTCATCTCTTCTGTGTCTCGGTCTCTGTATGTGATCCCTTGGATCTGTTTTTCTGCCTCTGCTTGATTCTTTCCTTCTTATTGCATGTGTGTGTATTTGTATGTGTGTGTGAATGCATGAGCATATATGCACATGGAGGTGTGAGGTCACTGTTGGGTGCTTTGTCCATTCTCTACCATACAGAGGGAGACAGGTTATCTGAATGAACCAGAGCTCACCATTTCAGCCAGTTTGGCTCATAACCTTGTTCCAGAGACTCCCTGTTCCTGCCTTTCATGCCTTGGGATTACAGACTGGCTGTTGTGCTCACCCAGCCTGACATTGGATATAGGGATCCAAACTCCAGTCTCACATTTGCATTGCAAACACTTCACCCCTTGGGCCATCTCCCCAGGCCCCATTTCCCTCTCTTGATGTTTACTCTGGGTCATCCACTTTAAATATACTCTCTCTTTCTGTTTGTGGAATTTAGTGAGGGGGTGGTGGTCATAGAATCCATCCCCCTTAAGGACACCAAATTCTGAGTATGCTCAAGTCTTTTGTAGAAACCACCTAAGTTTGTACATAACACACATCCCTCCTCCCCTGTAATGTAACTCAGCTCTGTGGCTTACCATTACCTCTACAATGTCAAGTCCAGCAAATAGCTGCTAACTTGTCTGACGTAGGGATCAGTGGCAAGGCAGGGTCTGTATGTACTCATTATAGCTGTGTACTTTGGAATAGTCTCACTCTGTCTTGGTCAAATCCCTGAAGATAGAATCTATGAATACAGAAGGACGACTGCTTAATTTCACTTCTCCTCCATAATGCAGTGGGTGGCTTGGATTTGCTGGTTTACTCAATCAGGGTGCTATTTCATGATCTCCCCCAATGGACCCACATATCAGTGTGATTGATGACTGTGCTAGATGGTCTTAACTGTCAACTTGACAACCTGCAGTCCTCTGGGAGAGCCTTTCAAGTTAGGAATTGTCGAGTCAGGCTGGTCTGTGGGTATACATATAGGGGATTTCCTTAACTGTTAATAGAGATAAGAAAACCTACCCTGAATGTGGGCAGCATCACATTACAGACTGGGTTATAAGAACGAAGGAAGCCAGCTGGGTATGGTCAATCAATCAAGGAAGCATTTATTCTTGTTACTATACATGTGATGTGACTATCTGCTTGAATCCCTGCCTCATCTTCCCTGAAGTGATGGAATGGAACCTGGGGTTGTGAGCTAAATTAACCCTTTCCTTCTCTGTGCTGCTTCCCATGGGGTGTCTTATCACAGTAGCAGAAAATGAAGCAGAACATCACAGATGCAGGGTGTACTTTAGCTGAACTGTACTTAGATTCCGTAGGGCATGGGTGTGGTTTCCCAACAGGGTCTTGTCTTTCTTCATCTGCCTTTTCTTCTTTATCCCTCTTCTTCCTCATCCCTTCTCTTATCAAAGCCTTCAAAACTCCTTTCAGAGTCCCTAGGAATTAAAATCTTTCCTATCTTTAGTGAAGAACAAGCCTGGTCATTAGTTATCAAGACCATGTGTTGGCAAGGTGGGGGCTGGGAGTTTCTCTCTCCCACTTACCGTGGCGGGTCAGTGAGAACCAAATGGGCCAGCTTCTTAGCATTGATAAAGTACCCGAGGAATTGAAGGTGTCAGGAAGAAAGCTTTATTTTGGCTTAAGGTCTCAGAGGCTTGGTCTGTGATTCTTTTGCTGAATTGCTTTGGTTGTGTACTGAGGTAAGGCGTCCTCATGCTAATAGTAAAAGAAGCTCACTTAATGACAGGGAGCAAAAGAAGAATGAAGAGGTGGGGCCAGAGAAGAGTATCTTTTCTCCAAGGGCCATGCTCAATGATCTTCCCTCATTTCTCAGTAGCTACAGTGGTAAGGACAGCCGTGCCCTAATAACACAGATCCTTGAGAGATACAAACCCCAAATCACAGTAGGAACATTCTGTCTCCAGCTGGATATGGTAACTGGGAAGATGTGATTGTGTGCTGAGAGTTGAAGCCACTAACAAAATAAGCGTGGGCACACACACGTGTGTGTGTGTGTGTGTGTGTGTGTGTGTGTGTGTGTACATGTGTGTGCATGTTTGTATGGGTGCATGTGTGTGCATGCACATCCATGCACATGCATGTAGAGGTCAGAGGTTGGCCTTGTCTGTTGTTTCTTGTGTGGTTTGGAGCTTGCAGAGCAGTTTAACTTGACCAGTGCGCCCCAGAGACCCTCCTATACTCACCTTCCCAGCATTGGGATCATAAGTTTGTACCATCATACCCAGACTTTTTACATGAATCTTGAGGGTTGAACTCATGTCCTCATAGGGCAAGCAATTTACGAACCAAGTCCTCTCCCTAGACCCACGTCTATACTTTTAATATTTTAGATTATAATTTAATTTTAGCATTTCTCCTTTCAATTTTCCTGCCTCTAAAGCCTCCCATACAGCCCTCTCTACTCTTCTTCAAACTCAAGGCCCATTTTCTCATCAATTGTTATTACACGCATATATGTATGTAAGTATATATTTCTAAATATAACCTACTCTAATTTTTAACATCACCAAACATCAGCTAGAAATTTTTAATATTTTTAATAAAGTAGGTCATCCTTACACACATGCCCCCATTAGCTAACTACAGCTTGCTTGCAGCAAGACAGAATAGTTCAACCTGAAGGCCAGACAGCCAGATCTGAATGCCTACATGGATATTCACAAGGTGTGTGGTCTTCAGTGATTTATTTACTCTGCCCCTTGTGCCTGGGCTTCCCTACTTGTAAATGCACAGCTCTGCAAGTGGCAGAGAACTAATAACAATGCAAATGACTCGTGTCTGGAGAAATACAAATAAATTACCTTTGGTAAAATGCAATTATTGGATTGTGGTTATTGACCAGTTTTACATCTGTTAAATTTGCTTCAGGGATCCTGACTGTGCATGTGCCCATAGCTATGGGTTTTTGACTTATTTGAACATGGTTCTCTCTTTAATTAATGAGTTGAATAAAACCCTTGACATATATTTATAAGAGTATACATTTTATCTAAATTAAGGGAAAGGGGAAAATTATATATTTTGATAAAAAATATTCTGGTTTGGGAATATAGCTCAGTGGCAGTATACTTGCATAGTAGCATGGATGATGGTCCCTAAGATTGACTGAAGTACCATAAACAGTATTTGTCTTTTTTTTTTTTTTTTTTGGTAAAGGAGGAAAACAGCTCAATTCCTTAACCTGTGTCCTAATTCCCATGACAAAATGAGCTTCTTTAAGACCTGAATGGCTCAACCAGATAGGCTGAACTACATTTCCTAGACTCTTCTTCCCCCCAGGTTGTCTGTGGAAAGCAGTTCACCCATATAGCTGTGGTCCTCCCTGACCCCCTCATTATCCTGGAGAGAGCTGCTTTCCAGGGCAAGTGTATGTGTGTGAAGACTACTAAAGTGAGAGGCAGTGAGAACAGAAAGCTCATGTTTGGGAATCCCACCTTGTTCTGGTTTCTCCTATTTCATACACATCTTCCCTTCTCAACCAGCTGTCTGTGAACATTAAGCTTCAGCATCAAACCAAAGAGGCAAATCATTCCTCAGCTGCCATCCCTGTGACCAACCTCTTCTCTCCCCCTTCTCCTTCATCTGTCCCCGTTTACCTCCCACCGTCTTTCCTTCCTTTCCCATCTTGTGCGTGTGTATCTGTGTGCGTGCGTGTGTGTGTGCGCACATGTGCACGCATGAATGTGTGTTTGAGTAGGTACACACACCCCATTCCTGTGTGTGTTGAGATCAGATAAGGACATTGGTTGTTCTGTTCCATCATTGAACTTGGAGGTTGCTTATTTAAACTGGTGACCAGAGAGCCCCAGTGAGCTTCCCATTTCCTTTAATTAAAAGGTTGGGTACAAAGCAACCAGAGCTTCCAGGGACTAAGCCACTACCTAAAGACTATACATGGACTGACCCTGGACTCTGACCTCATAGGTAGCAATGAATATCCTAGTAAGAGCACCAGTGGAAGGGGAAGCCCTGGGTCCTACTAAGACTGAACCCCCAGTGAACTAGACTGTTGGGGGGAGGGCGGCAATGGGGGGAGGGTGGGGAGGGGAACACCCATAAGGAAGGGGAGGGGGGAGGGGGATGTTTGCCCAGAAACCGGGAAAGGGAATAACACTCAAAATGTATATAAGAAATACTCAAGTTAATAAAAAAAAAAAAAGGTTGGGTACAGATCGACATGCAGCCATGCCTAGCCTTTTGCGTGGATTGAGGGGCTTGAACTCAGGTCTTCATGCTTGTGCAGTAAGCACTATTATCCATTTTCCCTAGCTCCTTGTGAGCAATCTCCTAAGGGAAAAACCCTAGTCTAAACATATATCTACACCTGATATGGATTAGATGTATATTCACCAAAATATTAAACAGTTCTGAGATATAGTCTCAATATTTAGCTCATGCTGGCCTTGAACTTGTCATCATACTACTCCCTCCTTTAAACCCCCCAGTTCTTGGTATTTAGAGATGGGGGCCTTAGGAAAGTGATTAGATTTAGAAGTAATAATCCCCTCTTGATAAGAGAGTACTAATGAAGACTTCTCCTTACCTACCTCCTCACAAAGAGCTCTCTTGCACTCTGTAAGAAGTCACAGCAAGAAGAGCACCATCTATGAAGGGGAAGAGAACCTTCACCAGACAGCCAACCTTGACCTTGAACCTCCTAGCCCAAAGATCTATGAGAAAATTCTGCTGATTATCAGCCTCCAATGTAGCAATTTGTTATAACAGCTCAAATATATTAAAACACCAGCCATAGCCACATTCACATAGTCACATTCACTGTCTATACATCTCTTGGTGCTGCTTCTCTGATTGAATCCTAGCCAAGAGAAGAGCCTACCTAAAAGATGCATGAAAGGGGGCCAATGAAGAACTCGGGACTGTGTGATCTCCATGTTCTTGTTTTGTCCTGGTCCCAGTTGCTTGCCTCACTCTGTGTTTTCTCTTGTGTTAGGTATTTGTTGCATTTGAGAACCAGATGGTGAGACCCTATTATTGAAGATTACTCAACTGTAGTCATTGGACATGGAAAAGTCAAGCTAGAATGAACTAGAAGCTTCCTCTTTTCTGGGTAACTGACAGATTACCAGAAAGTGCTATTCAGGTTGCTGGAACAGAACTTTTAAATCAATTCTTACTTAGCTGTGGCCTTTTGCTTCAAAAATTGCTGACTGACCAAGCAAGATTTGGCTAATGGTGCAATGCTGGCAAGTCTGTTATGGAGGTTACCAATGGATCTCTAATTGGATTTGGTGGCCATCCCTCTATGCTTTGCTCTGGTCTGATCCTTTCCCAGTTTTCCTTTTCTCTCTTTACTTTAGCTGTATCATAAGAGAGATTCTTATCCACAAAGATTATGGTGATGCTGACTAAACAACACTTAAAAATTCTATTGTTGGTCTAACTGTCAAGCGGTCTAAGAGAAAACTAAACTAAACTAAATTGTTTTTCATGTGGTGTGACTTTTGCTTATGGGTTTCTTCTCCCATTAAGGTCCCAATTAAGTGAAGCTTTGCATCTTGGTGGAGTCCCCTTTCCTGGCTCTAAATTGCCCAAATTTTGCTGTATCTTGTTTTGTTCTGTCACTGTTTGGATTTCTGTATTCGATATGATTGTGTTTCCGGCAGGAGTCAGCTCTTCTTTTTCTGATTTCCTAGCTTTCAATCAATTTCCCCACAAAGCATTAGCAATCCTATTGCTAGAAGCCATTCGTTTTGCAATCAGATGTAGCAGGTCTTCTATGGGGGACACATTTTGGCCCTGGTGCCATTCCACAGAGCCTCCCGATCCAGTACTTATGAAGCACAAACCAGCTACTGAAGACACTGTAAAGGGATGAAGAGAGTTTATATTGCCCACAGTGCACCAGAAACCCATACTGTGGCTCTCCTTAACTGCAGATGAAAAATATTTGCAAAATGTTTGCTTCTGGATTGAACACATGTGGATTTTTAAAAATCCCTAAGCAATATAGTTTAACAGTGATTTACATTTTAAGTAATCTGCAATGGTTAGAATATACAGGAACATGGGTATAAGTTATATTTAAATGCTGTGCTGTTTTATTTAAGGGGCTTGAGCACCCGTGGATTGTGGTCCTAGAACTAGTCCCCTGTGAATACAGAAGTGACTATTTCTCCCATTTGCTTGCTCCCTGAAGTTGCTTTCCTCTTTAAGGAAAAATCAAATTTAATTAGAAAAGAATAATTAGAAACTTCCTACAAGTATACGGGGGCAAAAACCAACTTACACAAAGGAGCACCCATGGCTAGGCAGATGTCTCAGTGAGTAAGGTGCGTGCTGCGTATGCCTGAGGACCACAGGCCTCAGATACTCAGAAGCCACACCACTGGTGGGTAGGTGTGGTGGCTTGCTTGCAATCCTAGCACTCAGGAAGTGGACATAGAGCATTCTATAGCCATTCGGGGAACTAGACCAGTGAAATCTGTGATCTCTGGGTGCAGTAAGATGCAGAGAGGGACTGAGGAAGCCACCTGGCAGTAACCTCCAGCTTCACACATATATGTATATACATATGCATGCACACACATGTGTTCACACACATGTTAACATTAACATGCATATCCACACATATCTCTCACTGACCCCCCCACAGGACCCCCATCTCACAGATAATAAAAGAGCACTTTTCTGATCATGTTTATTGAAGGACTGGAGAAAAAAAATACCATTTTGCTTAAAAGGTTCTGAATTTCTTACAAGTTACCTCATTCCAAGGTGAGAGAGTCAGTTCATTTGATTTTATTTTTTTATCCTTTGAGATTATAATATAATCACATCATTTCTCCCCTTTCTTTTTTCTTCCTCTAAATTCTTCCATGTATTCCCTCCCACCCCTGCTTTCTTTCACATCTATGGCCTCTTTTTTTTACTTGTGGTGTGTGTGTGTGTGTGTGTGTGTGTGTGTGTGTGTGTGTGCGCTCGCGCATGCATGCATGAGCAAGTCTGTGTGTACATATATTTCTAAATATACATACAACCTGCTCAGTCTTTGTAATATTATTTGTTTGTTTTTAGGGCTGACCATTCGGTATTGGATAACCAGTTGGTGAACTCTTCTCTGGGGAAGATTATTTCTCCAGCTCTCAGCATTCCTTAGATGCTGTAATCCTTTGTCTAGAGTTGAGGACATTTCCCTGTCTTTGTCAGTGTGTCTATTGGCATCACCCTTGTTTAGGCAGCCATGTTGGCGAGACTTCATAGGTGTAACTTCTGACATTCTAGGAGATACAACCTCACAGTAAGTGTCCTGTTCCTCTGGCTCCTACAGTCTTTCTGATCTCTCTTCTGCAATGAACCCTAAGCCCAAGGTGCAAGAATTGTGTTGATCTGTCAGTTGGGTGTGGGATCTACAACTTGGCACTTGATTGACTGTTGTTGTCTTTACTGGTCTCTATTGCAAAAGGAAGTTTCCTTGGTGAGAAGTGAGAATTACACTTATCTGTGGACATGAGAATAAATATTTAGAATGTAGTTAGGGAGCACACAAGTCTAGTAAAGTGGTTGTATGCTCTTTTCCAAGCTCCATGCCCCTGGTTGTCTCCCAGAGATGAACATTAAGTCCTTATTGCTGAAGATACCATGCACTTTGGGGACAGAGCTTAGAGTTCCCTTGAGCTTGATTGGACTTGAAAGCCTCCTGGCTTAGGCCTAGCTTTCATGATACTAGAAGGCACAATAGAAGCTTCCACAGGAGGGAAGCAATCAACAGTTCTTTTTTTGGAGCTGGGGACCGAACCCAGGGCCTTGCGCTTGCTGGGCAAGTGCTCTACCACTGAGCTAAATCCCCAACCCCACAATCAACAGTTCTATCTAGCTATGATACCCATGAGGGTCCAGGATGGCACAGTATACCTAAGGGTTCAGTAGTGACCCACATATTTTGACAGTACCTAAGAGTTCTATAATTGGTGTTAAGGCCCACTCAACAAGAGGGAAGCAAGCTTTCTCCTTTGAATGTCTTGCATATTGCAAGAGACAATTGTGCAAAGTCTCTTATTTCTATACAGGAAAAATTATTTATCTAACTCTCAAGAGAGTGACCACCAGTATAACACACTAGTTGGGACAGAGGACATTGGAACACTCTGTTTTGCTGATTTTTATGTCTCTGAATCACTTCGTGTAGTAGTTTCAGTCTTTTCCACATTTCCCAGCATGGTGGAATGTTGGTCATAGGTGTGTGATTTACATCAGAGTTCTTGGTCAGTCCTCATCATCCTGGGCATCCTCTTTCAGAACGAGATTGTGTGAGACCCAGGGCTCCTCTATGGTATTAGTACCTGGTTATTGACCAATATTTTCCACCATATTTGAAACCGTCCCAGGTGGCCAGCTCATTTCTCTTCCTTTTCTTTACTCAGACTTCTGGGACCCACTCTGTTTTATGAAATCAATATCTCAGGAGGGCAGGGCCTGGGGATTTAAATTATAACAGGTGCCCCAGGTGAGCCTCAGTCTCAAGTCAGCATGAGTTTAGAATGTCCCCAAGGAATCAGATGTGGAGAAGTAGATGGACCATGGGGGCTCTACCAGATCAGTCTATTGATTTATACCTGAATGGGGCTACTGGGAGGTGGTAGGACTGAAGAAGGAAAGGACAAGCTGGAGAAAGCAAGTCACTGAGGACATGCCCTTGAAAGGTCTGTCTTGCCCTGAACTCCTCTTTGTCTATGTCTTAGTTACTTTTCTACTGTTGTGAGGAGACACCACAACCAAAGAAACTTGTGGTAAGGATTTTGGTGTTTGAAGTTCCAGAAACTTAGAGTCTATAACCATCTGATTATGGCATCAGATATGTAGGCATAGCCCTGAAACAGTAGCTAAGAGCTACATATTCATCCACAAGCATGAGGCAGACACACACACACACACACACACACACACACACACACACACACACACACACACAGAGTTTGTGAGTACTATGATTTTTTTAAACCTCAAAACCTACCCTAAGTGACATACCTCCTCCATCAGGGCCAAACTCCCTAATCCTCCCCAAACAGTTCCATCAACGGTGAACCAAGCATCAAATATATAAACCTATGGGGCCATTCTCATTTGCTTCAGGGCCCTCTTTGTTCTGCTTTGCCCTCTTCACCATACTGGCCTGTGTTACTGTGCCCAAACTGATGGGGCCAAGTGAGAATTGGTGAGGGAAATCTGAAAATGTGAGTCAAAGTAAACCTCTTTTACTTCCAGATATTTATCTCAGGTATTGTACTGTCACAGAAAGCTGACTAACACAGAGCCAGAGCATTAGGAGATATGGCTCCAGCATCTCATCTCCTCTCGTCTCCTCTCGTCTCCTCTCCTCCCCTCTCCTCCTCTCCCCTCCCCTCCCCTCCTCTCTCCTCTCTTTTCCTTTTCATAGGATCCCATGTATCCTAGTCCCACTATGTAGCTAACCTTGACCTTCTGATCCTCCTGACTACTGAGATTACAGGCCTATGCCACCATACCTGGCTTATGTGGCATTGGAGATAGGATCCCAGGGTTTCTTTCATGCTAAGCAAGCTTTCTACCAACTGAGCCACATCTCTTAGGCCCTGCTTTCAAATTTTCAGGCCAGCAATAGTTTCCTTCACCACCACCACCAGCAACACCATCATCATCATTCTCTCTCTCTCTCTCTCTCTCTCTCTCTCTCTCTCTCTCTCTCTCTCTCTTCTTAAAAATGGACTGGCCTGGGCAGTGGATGGGTTAGGTGAAATGATTGCAAAGTTTTCTGGCAGACATATTTATGATGATGTAAAGGGCACAGCATAGCTCCTGGCCTGAACTATGGGCTCAGCAAAGAGTTGTTTTACTTGCAAATCTTGGCTCTTGATGCTGATCCTTGGCACTTTCTGCTTCTGTCCTGGTCAGTGACCTTTGGCATCTTGTCTCCAGCTCAAGTCTGTTGGCAACTCAGCCTTGCAGGGGTGAGTGAGTCTTCATGACTCTCTTCTCTGCAAGGTCAGTGGGTGGACACAAGCATCTATCTGGCCCTTCATCATGGCTGGCAGCCCCTGCTACTGTCATTGCTGGTCCTCTGCTGGAACAGAACACACTTCCGCTTGGCTTCTCTGCCTCGGGGCGGGGGTGGGGGTGGGCACAGCCAGATCCCACTGGGATGACTCACCGTACAGTGACTACACTCTTTGGCCCTCTTTGGGATTTCAGCCTCTTCCTACAAGCTGAGAGGGGGGAGGAAGTGAATGGTCCATTGGTCCAGATGCTCTCTGACTGGCTGGTGTGACCCGAGGACATCTATGTACTGTTTGTAGCTTTCTGGAAATGGAGGCAGATGATCCAGGGCTGCAGTCAGGCTCCCTGCCCTGGGAAGTCAACCATTGCCTCTCACACGAATTTCGAATTTTGGGGCACCAAGTATGCCTTGAGCGTTTTCAGGAGCCTGTGAGCGCCTGACCCCCTAGAATTGGTACATTTTGCCCTTAAGGCCTTATTTCAACCCCCCACTGTCTTTAATTACATGACCAAAGCTGCCTCCAAGAGGGAAGTGACCCCCAGTGAGGCTTGGAGGACTTTGCCAGCCTCTTAATCCATCTCCTGGTTCCCCTCTGACGCTCTCTAATCCATCTTCCACACTACAGTCGGTCTGCTCTCCTCAAAAATGCAGCTCTGATCTTGACTTTCCTGCTTTAAAACGCTTCAGCAGCATCACACAGCTCTCACGATAAAGTTCAGCGTCCTCAGCTAAGATGAGGCCTCGCTCAAACAACGCTCAGGAGTCTCTCCAGCTCACCTCTTCACTTTGCCCCTTCATGCTGAATCACACACTGCCTCCTACAACCCCGGCCCTTCCAGACCATGACTTTGTACACTGCTTGGTAGTCTGGCGTCTCTCAGCCGCAAAACACACCTCTGACTTTGTCTGTGTCTCTGTCTCTCCCCTTGGACATGTGTGCCTATGGAGGTCAGAAGTCACATCTCTGCCTCAGCCCCTCCCCACCCCCGGGACATGAGCATGGAGGTCAGAAGTCAACCTTAGGTGTTGTTCCTCAGATGCCAGTCACCTTATTTTTGAGACACTGGCCTGGGGCTCACCGATTGGCTGGGCACACTGGCCAGCGAGCAGCAGGGATGCTCTGGTGTGTGTCTGGGGTTATGAGCCTGCATCACCATGCTCTGTTTACTTCAGTTGTGGGGAAGCACTCAGGTCCTTATGACTTCATGGGAAGCACTTTATTTTTGAGCATTCTCCCTAGGGTCCTGTTTGTGTTAGTTATATATATTTAATCTATTTTATATTCACGCTATACTACTCACATTATATTATAATATTCATATAGTATATTTTGATCATATCCATTCCTCCTCTAACTCTCCCCAGATCCACTCTACTTCCTACCCACCCAACTTTGTGTTTTCTCACTCTCTCTCCTTCTCTCTTTAAAAACCTATCCATTGAGTCCAGTTTGTTAGCCAAATGAATACACATGGGTGTGGGAACTGCCCTGGAGTATTCTGTCATGCCATTAAAGAAAACTGACTCCTTCTTTCCCAGAAGCTACCAAATGCCAATAGCTTCCAGGTAGCTATTTTTTCTGGCTTGCTCTTGTGCAGGTCTTGTGTGTGCTGTCACAATCAGTGTGTGTTCACATGTGCAGCTGCTTGTGCTCTTTGATCCTGTGCTTTTTATAAATTTCATGGAGCTTTTCCTCATTTTCTAAAATATATCTGTTCTCTCCCCATACCCCTGCCTGCCCTCCCGGGTATAGGCAGAATGCTACAAGCCAGCAAAATTCACTCTTTGGCTAGTTATGTGACCTCAGGTGAGTCACCCAACTCTTTGCTCTCCACGTATGTCTGTGAGGTGTGGCTGGTGATAGTACCTGCTTCATAGTGTGCTTCTTTTAAAGACTGGTGAGAATATCACTGAAATGCCATCACTTGCTTTACAGCTGTAGTAAACTCATCTACACCTCCACTGACCCCAGTGTGAGAGGTTTAACGATCAGGGCCACATCTTCCCCTCTGAAAGCTGTCAGCTTTCATAGTACCTGGCTTCTGTCAGCCATATCTTCACTAGCCTTTGTTCACTGCTGTTGAATGAAGCCAGGGAGAAAGGTCGCACAGCCTGAGTGCGGACACTTATCTATTTGTTTGGAGAGTATAGAGTCCAACATTGAAAAACCATTGAAGCCTCAGCGATAAATTATGCTACATCTTTATTATGGAATATTATTCAGGGATGGAAATCAATGGGGTCACCCTGGATGTGCTGACATGGAAAGATATCCAAGACAATTTTGAGACACTTGCAGAACTAGTATGATGTGTGTGCATGTGTGATTCTGTGTATGCATATCTGTACAATTAAAACTCTTTTGTGTGTAGGGATGATTTAAAAGAAATAGGAGACACTTGACTGTACTTCTGTCTCAGGTGAGAGAGGGAGAGAAGACATACTTGAGTCTTACTTTATGCCAAGGACTAGCGTACTACAGTCCTAGGGTGTTTGTACTTTAGACAGTTTTTCTAAAACACAACTCTATTCATCTGTTTCCCTGTTGCCGTGGCTGCTTTTGGACTTTTAAGGTAGAGTGAGTAATATGAGGGACACCATGTGCCTCATACACTAATTTTTTTGCTAGACTTTTACAAGAAGAATTTGATGACCCCTGCTTTATCCCTCTCTTATTTAATTAGTTTCCCTCTTATTTAACTAAAAAAAATTAAGATGTATTAAATAAAAGCTCAAGTGCCAGGAGTAAGCTACCTCCTTATGAGTTGTTGGTCAGGGAGTCCCCTAAGTCATCCCTAAACAAATCAGGACATTTACACTGCTGTCAGTTGTCTACCTGAACTAGACAGAATGGTTGTAGGAACCTATTACTGGCAATGATGCAAGCCTTGTTCATAGGACAGAGACATCAAGGTGGAAGTGAGCTGAAAGCCTCCTCTCTGTTGGCTCTCCTCCATGGGTTCTATGCAAAATCTGAGGGAGAATCATTATCTACAGTCACACAGAGCTGTGAATTCTCTACATAACTGACTGGCCAGGTCCATAGCACAATAGTGGTAAGTCTGTTATAGGTAAGCAGCCATGTTCTTGACCAGATTTGGTGACCATTTTACAAGAGACAATTCATATACAGTGCTGTTAACTTGGTCAAAAGCCTGTGGCTGGAGAGGCCATAGGCCCTAGTGGGGAAGCGATTGCTTTTATCCTGCCAAGTGGTCAAAATGTGCTCACAAAATTGCCTTTTAAGTGATTATGTTTATGCCCATAAAACAGTGCTAATATCAGCTTTGGTCAGAAAATTCTCTTTCTTTCTTTCTTTCTTTCTTCCTTCCTTTCTTTCTTTCTTTCTTTCTTTCTTTCTTTCTTTCTTTCTTTCTGTCTGTCTGTCTGTCTCTCTTTCTCTCCCTTCCTTCCATCCTTTATTTCTTTATTTTTCTCTTTGTTTCTCTATCTCATTCCTTCTTCCTCCCCCCCCCCCCTGAAGTGATGATAGCAGTGACTGCAGAAACTCCTAATTTTTTCATATCTTAAGACAAAGGTCAGCAGTACAAGATCTACCTACTATTAGTGCAATAGAGGAACAACTGTCATGTAGTAACTGAACAGTTTCTGATTGGACTTAAGGCCTTCTCCACAGCATGGAATTTCATGCCTGGTGCTGTAATCTTAGTCAAAAGCCCCTGACTGGAGAGGTCATTGTCCCTAGTATAAAATCTGTTATTGCTGTATTACTGAATAGTCATGCTGACAAATCACCTCCTAAATATTTATGCTTGTACCCACAGACCGGGGCTGCTCTCAACCTTGGTTAAAGAAAAGAAGCTTCTTTCTGCCAAAGACAGCAGTTAGTTTAAAGATACGTAATTGGTCAAAGTGCTAAGAAGAGCCTGAGTGCTCAGGCCTATATGGGACAACTGTATTAACCCAATCACTGCCAAGGCTCAGGAAATGTCATGAAAGAGCAAAGAGTGTAATCACTGAAGGTTAAGGATGAACACTGTGAGATGCTGTCTTCTGGGCATTATCACAACCATGACCTCACAGCAGCTGTAGTTACCTGCTCAAGATCAAGCCAGCAAAACTCTTGGCATAGGTAAGGTAGGTGATCTCCAGAGCCCACTATTCACTGAGGATCCCTTGGCAGTGGATGATTGCTGGGACAGAATAATTCATTTTTTGAAGACATGACTACTGATAGGTTCCCCATGCTCCAGTGGGTGGCTTTACACCCATATCCATGTGGGCAGCAGTAACTGAACTCAGGTTACCCAAAACAAAGACAGATTGCTTGAAAGGGAGTGTAGGATATACTGAGGGTGATATTGGGGAGCTAGAGGGGGAAGGGATATGTGTATGAGGAGATGACATTGGTGGTACCCTGACTTTAGACTTCTCAGTGTCCAGAACTGTGAGAAACACATTTCCGTTCTTTATACTTTAGTGTCAGGATGCTGTGGAGTGCCATCTCTGAAAGTGGCAGGCACTACCATCTCCCTTAGAGCAGCTGGGATTCCCCAAGGAGACTCTCACACCAGCTCTGCTAATGTGCTTTCCCAGAAGAAATAGGTGGCAGGGTCATTAGACCTTGCCTTGGGGTACCAGCCAAGGAGAGGAAGTGCCCGTGCCTACCTAGCATGGGAGCCAGCAAAGGAAGGGTGCTATTTGTTGAATGACTGAGTCAATTAGTGTATTAATTAGTCTTCCCTTACTCTGACCAAATATTTGCACAAACCAACTGAAGGGAGTTACTTAGCCTGTAATTTCTGAGGTTTCAATCCATCACGGCAGGAAGAATGTGGTTAGAGTGGAGTGGCTTACATCATAGTAACCAAAATGGCAAGTAAAGGGGATACAGGAAAGGGCTGATGTGAAATAGCCACAATGACACCCCCAGTAGCCCCCAAGGCTCTACCTTTTGCTTTTTTGCAGCTCAGCAATGTCATCATATGAAAAATCCGTCAAGTGATTGATTGATTGGTTGACTAGGTCAGAGCTGCAAGATCCAGTCACTTCCCAAATGCCCATCAGCGAGTCTCCAGCAAGTCCTAAGGGGACATTTCCTATTCAAACCTTAGCAGCTGGGAACAATTAGTGTTAGTGAGGGATGTTGCTCATCAAAAGAAAGATAAATAGAAAAAGTGCAACTGGCCAGAGCAGGCTTGGATGTCAGGTGAGCTATCAGTACTTGTGATCTGGGGACCCCATTTCTAAATGTTTTCTTTATTTTGATTCTTCTCAGGGTCTTGATTCTTATTCAGGATTTTTCTCATGGAGGCTTCTCATCTTCTGCCTTTAGAACCTCTGCTTAGCTCAAACTTGTTTCATCATCAAAGTAGTGCAGAGCCCTCTAGTCCCTGATATTTAAAACTTCCATAACCTTTTACTGCAAACTACAAACCCATCTCTCTCGGCCTGAAATCCTCTGACAGTTCTTAACCTAGGCTTTCAGACCTCCAGGGTATGGGTGGCTGTTTCCCTACATTTCTCTGGCTATTTTTAACCTAATATTTTTTACTTTGGGTTTTTTCACATTCCATTTCATTGACTTTTCCTCTGCTCCCTTAAAGCTGACTACAGCTTATCCACTGGGAAAAACCTTCCTTGCATCCCTCAAGCCCCATCTTGTATGATGTCTTGTTCAGAGCCTTACATTAAGGTATTGCTAAGTTTCCTCTATTGCTCCCCAGTGACACTGTTCTTGCTATTGAGCTCTCTCACCACAATGACACCCATTTGCTATTATGATGACGTATTGCATCCGGACAAGTGAATTGTCCTGGTTTGCCCAGAATTAAAGGTTTCCAAGGAGTTTTCAGCACTAAGGCCTGGACAGCTCCTGGCACACTGGCGTGGCTGGGCACCTCCTGAGGTTATGAACACGGACTATGGAGCAGGGAGAAGGCTCAGAGGGAAAAAGATCATAAGTCTGGTTTTGTCTGTTGGGGCATTTCCAGTGAGGCTTAACTGAGGACAAAACCCCACCATGAATTTGGTTGGTATCATCCTAATCACTGGAAAGCTGAGTACTGGCTTTTATTTCTCTTGCTTTCTCAATGTGGACACAGTGCGACCAGCTTCCTTCCCTTCCTGCCTCCATGTCTGTCCCACCACAATGGTCTGTATTCCTCAGATCATGAGTCAAAATAACCCATTCCTTCTTTCCTTAAGTATTCTCATCAGGCATTTTGCTAGAGCTAAAAAGATAGAAAGGGTGAGCAGTGCGCTTCGCACACTTCTTTGTGTTTACAATACGAGTAGTTAACAGGCAAGAGATTCAGCCTGGTCAGTGTTCTTATGTTTCTGATCAAGAACC
The DNA here is from genome assembly GCF_021556685.1 of Rattus norvegicus. Classification (NCBI taxonomy): domain Eukaryota; kingdom Metazoa; phylum Chordata; class Mammalia; order Rodentia; family Muridae; genus Rattus; species Rattus norvegicus. The sequence continues at coordinate 186,363,650 of NC_141534.1, forward strand.
TTGCCTGGTAAATGGTAAGTGCAGGATGGGTCATTCTATTTATCATATCTGAGATCATCTGGCTTCTACTAGGTCCTGATGACTTAGCGTATTGGCTACAAGTTCTTATCTGATGATGGAAATAAAACTGTCTTGGGTCTCAGAGCTGAACTCACTGGTCTCTAGGTTGCCCTTCATGTAATCTGAGTGTGATTCACCGATCTGGCTTTTGCCTCTCAAAACTCTCTGTTCTCAATCACTGTGCTATGTATTCTGTCTCCCATGACATCTTGGGAATTTCTGGTCTCTTCTCTCCCTATCTTCAGCCCCAAGAGTCCTTTAACTGGGGATTAACTGTTTGTCCCAGCCCTGTGCAGGAAGCTTGTCCTTTTTCCACAGTGAGAGCAGCTGTTGGGAGGGGAACTGAGGGTCTGCCTGAGCCACAAGCCTGAGAGGCTCCAGGAGCTGCACACCACGCAGCTTTCTGCCACCTGCAGTGGTGACAGTCCTGCTGTCACGTAGCACTGGACCACAGGCGCCTAGTACCAGACCCCTTTTCAGAAAGAAAATGCAATTAGGTCTTGTGCCATTGGCAGGGTCCATCTCCATTCCTGCCTTGGGAACAGAATCAGAGGGCAAGTACATGTACGTGCCTGTGTGTGCATGTGTGCATATCCTGGGTTAGCTCTTGCAGCCTCCCAGGAAGACTCACAGGTAGTTAGGAAGGAGGAAATGTTGCCTCCCTCCCCAGTGTGATAGTTGAAGACTTATTCTGAGTTAGTTCTGAGAACATTTGGCTTTTCTCAACACCTGCCAGGTCCACCTGGCCTTTGGGCATCACACTTATAGACACGGTCCTGTGACAGTCAGACCCCAGACTTTGGGGAGCTCAGAGGCCTTAGGTTGAAGGACTTATATCCATCACTCTGCTTCTTATCTGAGCAGTCTTACGATTCTTGACTTCTCTGAGTTTTAGTTATTTCAGCTATAAAACAAGTTTGGTAAGAACTCCTGCTATGCAGGATAATGAAGATTACATGAGATAATCTATGCCAAGAGCCAGTACTGGTGGGCCTGGTGGGTTAGTAACAATTGTAAGAGTTGACACCATCCACACTCACTGGCTTTTTTAGTAGCAGCACAGTAAAGTGTGATCTAGGAGATTATTTTGACATTCCTATTTAAAAATCATGTTATGGTTATTTATGAATTTATTATGTTTGTATATTATACATTATGATATTTATATTATTTTCCATTTGAAAAGTATTTGCTGAGTCCTTTATATATCCTGCACCGTCTTATTAGTTGAAGAAATAGTTGTGAAATTAGACAGTCTCTACTCATGTAGAAATTACAGGGTTTTGGCTTCCTCTCTTCTGCTCTTTCCTTCCCTTTCTGGTCCCCACTCAAGTCTCACTTTCACTGGACACATGACAGAGTTTCACTAAGGTTCACCAGGTGCCAGGACACAGGGATTCAATGGTGAACCACCAACTGTCACTCATGCCCAATATGAGGTAGTAATTAGGTATCACTTATGAAACTGGCTGGCCAGCTCTGCCCAGAGGCTCTGAGGAGGCCTGGCCCTTTGAAGTGCCCTGTGTCTGGATCTCCCCCCTGTTGCCCTCCCTCCACTCAGTGTATCGCTGCTGCTCGTGGTACTAAAAGCAGATGGAATGACCTGATTCTCCAAGAAGCTTTAGGAGTGGGGTGGACACATGCCTCTCTCCCTGAGCACTGGCTCCTGACTGGCTTTCTCAGGCATGTGTGAAATGCTAGAGATGATGATGAGGCTCCAGGTCCACCCTGCTGAGGGGTGACTGTGTGCAGGCAAGGTGCATCTAGGAAGGGAGAGAAGAAAGGGCCACAGATATGATTTGGGTTTGATCTACAAGATGCAGATGGATGGGATTGCCTCAGTGTGGGTGAAGTCTGCTTTTTAACAGAAACACCAAGGGTTAGGAGTGATGGGACCTGGTGTTGGATTCCTGCACAGCTTTCAGATGTGCTGGACCTTGGAAAAGTCCTTTCTGTGCTGCTAACTCCTGCATGTGATATCTGATATACAACACCTCTACTGTTTGACTATATCTGTGCAATCACTAGAGTCTTATTTTCTGCTTTTTCTTTCAAGAATGACTGGCTTCAATTCACTATAGGACAGGTGGCTGGTGACTGCTCCTACTTTCAGCATTTGGGAAACTGAGGCAAGAGGATCTCCACAAGTTTGAGGCCAACTGGGCTACAAAATGGATTTCAGGTTACTTTGGGCTACCTATCAAGACTCTGCCTCAATAACTATCTAACTAGATAGCTAATTAAATTTAAAATATTTTAAGATCACACATGAATGAAAAGTTAATGATCAATAGCTACTAGTTGGATATCTATCTATCTATCTATCTATCTATCTATCTATCTATCTATCTATCTATCTATCTATCTATCAGAAGAGACAAGCCCAAGATATAAATTCTCCCTAGAGTCCTTTGTCTTTAGAAGAACAAAATGTGGGTGATGTGGGAGGATGCCCATTCAAGAGAAGTGTTACAGGCAGGCTAGCCTCTGACTTCAGTGTTCCATGGGGCATGGTAAGAAGGGCAGAAAGCAGGTAGAACTAGAGATATCTATGCTTGGAAGGTTGGTGTTATGTGATCCGTGGCTGGGCACTGTAGAAAACCTGTCTCCATCCTTAGTGACTGTTGTCCTTGTTGGGAAGCTTTGGGAATTTTGCTATTCCTTCCTGCTTAGAACTATTTTCTGCCATACTGGGGATTAAACCTGGATTTTGTGTATGTCAGGTAAACAATCGACCCCTGAGTTGTATATCCTAGCACTGAGGTCCTCAACACTCCCTGATAGTACACATAGCATTTTCATTGTTAAAATGACTTTATGAGGCTCTGATGGATCCAGACTTTGGTTGCCTTTGCTCAGCTCTCTTGTCCATTATCCATAAAGGCAGTTTCAAATCTTCATTCTCAGACCTCCTGATACTCACTGATGGTCACAGAAACCTCCCACCAAAGCTGTCTCGTTTCCAGCCCACCCTCTCCTTCCCTTTCTTGTGGTCTAGGAGTCGTGTTTCCTGGAGAACCTCATGCTGCGTCCATAGGACCTTTTATGTCCAACTTCTCCAGCATTTTTGGCTTCTCTCCTTTTCATGGACTCTTCAACATAGCAACCACTGTACAGCCAAATGGAATATCACCTATGTGAAAACTTGGAACCTACATGCCATCCCTATATCCACCTTCATTTATTGAGACACACAAAAGTTCTTTTCCACAAACACAATTTACTGGACAATAAATAACACTCCAAGGAATCATTTGGAAAAATACTTTCTGAGGATAGTTACTATATTTTGATAAATACTTCAGTTTTCTAGAGTAGAGGCCAGCAAACTGCATCCACAACCTGAACCTGACTATTGTTGGAGTAAATAAATCTTTATTGGAACATAAGTGCAGTCATCATCTATGCATGGTCCCTGGCTGTGTTTGTACTGCAATGGAGGATTTGGGTAGTTGCAATGGAGACCACATGTAGTCAGTCCTCTGCAGTAAAGGAATGAGTCGGGGTTGGGGATTTAGCTCAGTGGTAGAGCGCTTGCCTAGCAAGCACAAGGCCCTGGGTTCGGTCCTCAACTCTAGAAAAAAAAAAAAAGGAATGAGTCACAGCCTTGAAAGTCCAGGTTCTGGACTGTATAGAAAATTTGGCCAATCTAAGTCTTAGGCTTTGCCTGTGCTAAAGGAGTGTGTTGATCTGGGTATTGAGAACTGTGTATATTTCTTGAAGAGCAGACCAATGTGATGAGGACAGTTTCTCATAATCACCCATCAACCCAGTAACCACAGCACAATCAAGTGGAATAGCATCTACCCGACACCCCTTCCCCGCCCCCGGAACCTATATAGCATCCCCACAGGCCTAGAACAAGGTATGAAGCCTTCAGCTCACAGCTCTCTCACACAGCCTTCAATGAGACACATTTATCTCCTTGTGCCTTTTTCCTAGAAGAAACACATGCCCTTAAGTCACAATTTGATCATTATAGACTCAGGATGCTGCAGTTAAGGAGCATGAAATGAAACAATATTTCAAGCTGTTACATCTAGGGAGACAGGGAGGTAGACAGTAAGGTGCTTGCAGTGCCAGCTTGAGGACCTGAATTCCGCCCTCAGAACCGATGTGCAAAAGTTGGTGCTGTGGGAGACACTTTTAAGTTCAGTGCTTGGGATAGCGTAACCTAGTTAGTGAGCTCAAGACAATGAGAGATGAGGGAGCCTGTCTCAACAAATAAGATAGATGGTTCTTCAGGAACAACACCTGAGGTTGATTCTTATCATTCACATGCTCACCTACATGCGGGAACTCATACCTGAACCACACATGCTAGAACACACACACACACACACACACACACACACACACACACACACACACATACACCCACACCCCACGCAAGCGCACATGCATGCACACACCCGTAAACTTACACACATGCACTCTAAAGCATTTCTGCTTTGAGGGTTTGGATGTATCTCCAGTGTTGACTGGAAGAAACTTGTGAGAAAAAGGACCTGGAATAGTTTTTATTTCTAAGTCTCACTGGGCAAGGTTGACCATAAATTACCCATGAAAAAGAGTCAGCTGTGTGTCACCCTCAGTGGTATGTCATACCTGAGTATCATCTGAGGAGACAGTATATCAGAAAAGCAGACTGCCAGGGGTCTGGGGACAAATGGGTTGAAAAGTTCGTTTCACAGAAAACTGGAAAACAACTTTAGTCACCTGTTATTCCTGCCTCCAATCCCAGGGAACTGCTTATCTACTTTCTATCTCTACAGACTTACCTTTACTTACATGTCCAGAACACATTACATAAATAGATTCACGCAGTAGTGATACTTTGCCCATTGCCTCCATTCTTCATTATGTTTAAAAATTATTATTACTATTATTATTATTATTATTATTATTATTATTATTATTATTATTTCATGTGTATGAATGTCTAGCCCATATTTATATACCTCAATCTGGTGTACATGGAGGCCACAAGAGGGTGTTGGATCCCCTGGAACTGGAGTTACAGGTAGTTGTAATCAGTCACATGGGTGTTGGGAATTAAACCTGGGTCCTGTGAAAGAGCAGCCAGTGCTTTTAACCACTGGGACGTCTCTCCAGTTCCTGGTTTTTCTTTTTGTTTTGAGGCTCATCTACTTATTGGTACTTGCTCCCTATTTACTGTAGAATAGCCTTCTACATCCTGGCTACACACTGGCTGTGGGTGCTTCTGGAAATTTATGTAGATAAGTCGTATGTACATCAAAGCTTAGAGCCAGTGAAATGAACCACAATATGATGCAGAACTACTGAGACACCCAACCAGCTGTGGCCAGCCTCATTCTCTCAAGCAAATAGCTCTGTCCTTTTCTAGTTAAACATGGTCAGCTGTTTCAAATTCCTCATTTTCTGCTGCCTCCGTAAACTATGGGCAGTCATTTCGCCCTGCCCAGTGTTTTGAATCGACTGAAGTCAAAGGGGATCTCTAGGTCACCCTGTACCATGGTCTTTGGAGCATCTGCCTTGCAAATTACTTCCCTGTTCTTGAAACATGGGCATTATGACATCACATTGCAGTTTTCTGGGAATCCTCTGGCTCCAGTTTATTTCCATGGCTATGGTATTTGTGATCATTCTCAATTGTCCAATGATGAGTTATACTTAGTGCCTTAAAATAGCACCAATCAATGATCTCTGTTGCCTGCCATCCCAGGTGCAGATATGCCATGCCCTTGCCCTCTGCTCTGGTCTCTGGAGGCTGCGCTCTACTTTCATTCTGAAATGCCCTCCAAAGGCCATGCACTGGTGGTTTGATCCCCAGGTTGTGGTTTTATGAAGGGGTAGTACTTTAAAAAACAAAGCCCAGTGGAAGGAAGTTGGGACTGGGAATGTACTCTTAAAGGGATTTAGAACCATGGTCCTTCCTCCTCTTTCCCTCTCCCTGCTTCTTGGTTACCGTAAGGTTTGCAGCTGTGGTCCTCCACCTACTCCTTGCCATGATACTCAGTCTCAGGACAGGCTTCAAAGCAACATTCCAGCCAAGAGTTACCGAAATTGGCAAAACTGTCAACCAAAAATAAATCTTTACTCATTCAAATAAACATTCTCAGGAATATCGATCAATAAAACCTGCTCAAGGGATTGGCTGGACTGTGTTTTCACCTGGAATCTGTCTGTCTTCCTGCTCTCTCTCTCTCTCTCTCTCTCTCTCTCTCTCTCTCTCTCCTCCCCCCTTCTCCCCTTCCCCACTCTTTGTGTGTGTGTGTGTGTGTGTGTGTGTGTGTGTGTGTTTCTGGCAGAGAGATGGGATGAGAGAGAGAGAGAGAGAGAGAGAGAGAGAGAGAGAGAGAGAGAGAGAGAGAGAAGACCAGAGGTCAGCCTCAAATGTTCCTCAGGTACCATCCATGTCGTTTCTTAACAGAGTCTCTCACTGGCCTAGAGCTTATCAAGTGAGCTCTGCAGGCTGCTCAGCAAAACTCAGAAACCTGCCACTTCTTCCTTCCTGGTTCTGGGATTGCAGGAATGTACCCACCACATACAGCTTTTTGATATAGTTTCCGGGACTTAACCTAGGCCTTCATGGTAGCTTAGCAAGCATTTTAATGAGCAAATTACTTCTCTCAACTTGAGTCTGTGTGGGGGAAATGTGTTTTCAAGTCTGTCAGGTTGTTTCCAGAATATTTTTTCTGGTACCTATATACCTATGGGTTTATGATTCTTAGTAACATCAGTTAGAGGTAGTGTTCAGGTCTTAGAGGGCTACCCATAGTTCCCTGCTACCTGACATTCTCACAGCATGATGTCTTATTTTTAAAATCCAGCTCAATTATGTCAATCTAGTCTACTCAGGTAGAGAATTATATGACATGAAGCAACCATGGGTGGTGCATATCTCCCGATGTGATGCACTCAATCACACATGAGAGCTCACTGCCTCTGCCATAGTCTACTTGTTAGGATGGAATGATACAAATGCTACCTGTTCTCCTACGTATATGAGGAGATTAATACGTCAGTCGCAGAACGAAAGAGATCTGTGATCTCTTAACTGTGATCACTTAAGCCTGAGAAGGACGTAAGGGAAAGGGATGGAGATTGGATGGTTAACTGCTATAAGGATGTTTTTGGGAAAATCGCCTCTGTTGTCCTATAGCTCAGTGGTATAACCTTGATTTTCACCACTTAATTGCCTATTCAAAAATTGAATAGATATGATTCCAAATGCAAATAAAAGATGAAATTCTGCACAGCTGGATACGCCAATCACCCGTGGCTTATCACTAGACAATGTATTCATGTGCTGGAATGCCTCACTGTGTCCTGAAGTATGTACCATTGTGCTGTGTAAACTAACCAAAGCCACAGGGCTAGTCCTGATGGTGTAAGGTAAGCCTACAACCTGCCTAGATTGCTGTGAGTTCAAGGCCAGCCCAGACAACCTAGTGAGACTCCGTTTCAAAAGAAAAATTAAACAGAGGCCACAAGACTATTGCTTGGTGGGAGAATTCTTGTCCAGCATGTGGCAGGCTCTGAGTTCAGCCCCCAGTACTAAAAAAAGAATAATCACTCTCTAACCAAATCACAGGTTCTGTCTGTCCTCAAAGGGAGGAGATTACATAAACATGAGTCATTTAAGTTATTTTAGGACAGATCTGCCACATTATTATAAAAAGTAGGAAGTGTACAGAAAGTCATAAGAAAAAACAGTGGGCACACTCAACCTCATGATACTTTGACATTTTGCCTTGTTTGTGTAAGTAATGAAACCTACCAGATGGCATTGCTGCCTTCGTGTGTCTGTTCTCATGTTATTTCCTTCCTCTTGCCTAAGAAGCCATCAGTATTAAAGGGTTAGATCTTAGCATCTCCAGTGATATTGCAGGAATCATATCACATGCTGTCAATGTCCAGCATTTTCTTTTTGAGGTCTAATTTAATTCACTTTTCTGTGGTTGTAATAAGACACCCTGACACAGAGCAACCTGGGGGAGGAAAGGGTTTATTTGGCTTGTACTTCCAGGTAACAAGTCCATCACTGAGGGAAGTCAGGACAGGAATTCAAGACAGGAACCTTGAGTAGAAATCATGGAGGAATACAGTTTACTGACTCTGGCTCGTGATCAGCTATCTTTCTTTTACAATTGAGGTTCACCTGCCTAGGGATAGTACTGCCCACAGTGGGCCAGAACCTCTCACATCAATCAAGGCAATTTCTAACAGGACAATCTCATCTTGGAAATTTTTCAGTTATGATTCCCTGTGTCATTTTATATTGTGGATTAATATGGCATCAGTTTACTCCTCTGATTTCTTCTTGACAGCTGAAACTAACTAGGGCTGGGTCTAGAGTGAGGATGTTACATATGGTGTTAGTTTATCTGCAGTTAGTTTATTTGCAGTATTGCATTTATTAACTCATTCTTTTGTGGATAGACAAACAGGTTGCTTCCATTTATTTTGGAACTGCAACAGTGAGCCAGCGAACACTGAATTCTTTGAGTCCATGGATGAGATTTTGCCCCTAGAGTACATAATTGGAGAAAGAATCATATGGTTAACACATTGTCACCCTTTGAGTATCCCCTCCATTAGTGACTTATTTCACTATGACAGAATCCCTGCAGGAGCATTTGAAGGGAAGAAGGACTCATGTTGACTCGCTGTTTCAGAGAGTTTCACTCCATCATGGCAAGAAGGCATGGAACAACTCAGTTCACAGTTTCAGGAACATGTGGTAGAGGCTGCCACATCATGGTGGGCCAGGATGCCAACAACAGGATAGAAACAAGGATCTGGGTACAACCCTTAAATACTTGTCTCTAGAAAATTGTTCTTGCCACATAGGGCCCACCTAAAGTTTTCCAAATCCTCCCTAAATACCTAACCCTAGTCACATGTTTCACTCACCATTTCCAATACGTGCCAAGGTGATACAACCTAGAAATGAAGTGTTTTACCATTTCTTCTTGGACACCTACATGGCTTTAGCTCCTTGATGCCTTATTCCTTGTGGCTTTTGTTAGTAATGGCAGAAGACATGTCCTCTGAAATTTATCATGCTCAAGACACTCAACAAGGAAAATTTGAGGCAAAGATCAGGAATAGGAAGGATGTTGCTGGTAGATGGGGAACATGCAAAAATGCTCTCAAAATACATGACACTCTCTGAAGTCCTTAACAGAGAAGTAGTTGAACACATGGAAGCAGGACATCAAACATTTTTTTGACAGTATAACTGTGACTTCTGCTGATTCCCAGGATGCCGACGCTGAGGATGATACCCGATCATTACACACTTTAGCTACTTCTGTATTGTGGACTAATATGGCACCAGTTTGCCCCTTCAATAATTTCCTTTTACAATTTCATGAAACAAAAAGGAAATATATATTTCCAAAGAATTATTGCTAATTTCTGCCCCCGCCATAAGCTTGGAGATTAATTAGGATCTCCTCTAATTAATTTTGTGTTCCCTCCATGTTTTTAGGCACAACTCATTGAAAGCCAGCCTGTAGTTCTGAGTACCAGGTCTTCCATTGGGGTATGTAGGCCAGAGGTCACTATACACTGGACAGGAAAGAATGAATGGAAATCTGGAATGGGTGGGTCAGCAGGATCCTGGTCAGCAGTGAGTACTGGAGGAGAAAGCCTTCTCCAAGGATTTGAGAATTATAGCTCTTATAGGCTATATTTAGTAAAACATATACTTTTAAAAGGATGAACAAGGACTTTATATGAACCTTAGAGAGTGAGAAGGGGCTTTTAGGGTAAATGTAAATCATTGGCTGCAGCTAAACATATTGGGAATGCCTCATTTGCATAAAGAGGCATTCCAGGAATCTCAGATGCTTGGAGCAGGTTCTTATCTTGAGAGAGGAAGCTGAACCTGTAATTTTGCCAAGGACAGTGTGACATTTCTCAGGTAGAAGATTTGGGGGTTGGGATCCCCAGATCAGGTAGAGAGGAGGAAGCCCCACTAAATAAAAGGAGTCCTCCAATTTACACCGAGCTCAGGAAAGCTGTCTGGACATGCTAGACTATAACCTTAGTAGTAGGGTCCAACATGGCCTTAGCGAACAACATGCTGAGAAGTCATTGGAAACCCACAGGTATGGCAGGCTTTGTCCTAGTTAAGCTCTGCTTCTGTAATTGTTGTTCTTCCATACCATCTGGATCACTCATCAAATTCTTTGCTCATAAGAGAGCCTCCTAAAGAGCTGCATAGTACTTTTGTTTGTAGAGGTTTGTGCTACCTTATTTAAGGCATTTTCTATTGATGGGCCCCTAGGAAAGGCCTCAAACATTATTATTACTAAACAAGGCTGCAATTTCTGTTCACATATCTTTGTATGGTTCATCAATAAATTGAAAAAAAACTGATGAATTCTTAGAACAGTAGGTAGTAAGTCAAATGGAGCACCGTACATCTGAAACGGTAGTAGTTCTGGTTAACTTCTTTTCAAAAACGGCTATGAGTGTTTGAATGGACACATACAGTATGCATGGACATCCTCACTTGTGATTGTGTGGGTACCTGAAAACACAGCATAACCTCAAGGTCTTTTAATTGTGCGTTTTCTGAAGGAATGCTGAGTTTTTCATACATTAAATACTGCCATTTTTCTGTACCAATATCTCAAACATCCGTAATTTCTTTATAATGAAATATCGAAAATCTTTTCTATCTACTTGGAAACACATTGTATATTATTATTGACTACAGTGCTCCACTGTGAAGTGTACTGTCAGTTTTAGTTATCTAACTGTAACCTTGTGCCCATTTGACAGCTTCTATTCACCCCCTCCCTTCTCTACCCTTTCTGTTAACCACTGTCCTCTCTGTGTAAGATCGACATTTTCCATATTTTATTTCTCAGCAACACTGTAGATCATTCGTCTTCTGTCACCCAACACAATGTTCGTGGATCCATTCTGTTACAGGTGGTGCAATTTCATTTTTAAAACACACACACACACACACACACACACACACACACACAGTCTTCTTAGGTCTGTTCCCAAATTATTTCTCTTCTTCTTCCTTGAGTTTGTGAGATAGAGACTCATTCTATAACCTAGGCTGGTCTCTAACTCTCAGTCCTGTCTTAGCCTACCTAGAGTTGGGATTACACATATCAGTTCACCTGGTTATAACAATGGGCACACGGTTATTTCAACTTCAGCTGGAGTTTCACCTTGTCAATGGCAGTCACAGGAAGGAGGCTTGAGGTGTGGTATAGAGGCCACAGCTTTCTGGAAGGCAACAGTAAGTGAAATGTGACATCAGGCAGGTAACAAAGAAGGCTGTCAACAATCACTAACTACAATGCTACAAGAAATTCACGAAGTAAATCATTCATCTATAACTCTCAAAGTAATTGGAGATTTTATGTGTTTTGAACACAATACATCTTTATAAACTTAGCAACTTCACTGCTGAGCCATTCACATTAACATCAACAGTAGCAGCAGCAACAACAACCATAGAAAACACTGTTGCCTTCCTACCCCATCATTGAGTCCTAAGTTGGGTAATTATTTGAGCAAACTCTGAGAAGCATTTTTAAACAACCAGAGAAAAGGTGTTTAACATCTAAAATATAAAAGTAAAATGTTAACTCCATTAGCATAAGAAACATTGCTATTTTGATCAAGGGAATTATTAGTATCAGTCAAAAATGTCAACTCTAGCACGATGCTAGGAAGAAGCAAACATTTCCTGTTTATCATTCTTAATGGAGACATTTTTTCCCACTGAGATGAATTCTCCATGAATTAAGAGGGACTTGAAAGTGTCCGCTGACAGAGCTTAAGTTTGAAAATTAACAAAGAAGATGAAATTGAGAGTAGTAAAAATCATCATAAAACCCACTAAATCATTCATAGAATGGTATGTGGTAAATAGTATAAATATCCCCTGGCATTAAAGGGACTGTACAACCTTGGAGCAGCTGGAGTAGTGGGTGTGTTTCTAGGTCAAGTTACATCAAAGATTTATGCTTTCAGGTGTTAGCGCTTTCCCATGGATTGAAATGCTCACATTCTGAGAGATACATGGGAAGTCAGGATAGATTCTGTCCATTGTAGTGACAATCTGTTCTGTCTCTGTCCCTCTCTGTGTCTGTGTCTGTCTCTCTCTCTATCTTTATCCATGCATATGTGCGTGCATTGAGTGTGTGCGTGTATGTTTCTATGTGTTAGGTTTACTGAAATTCTACTGGTCCAGATACCATAGAACATGACCTTCAGAAAGCAGGAGAGGTATAAGCAGGCCAGTGAGTATTTTTAGTAAAACAGCTATTATGAAAGACCAATGAACGATGGATTCAATAAATGTACATTTGTAAAAGAGCCAACACACAGCAATTACTGATTTTCATGACTTGTTTAGAGTCTATTGCTCATTCAGGCACATCTCTGAGCATTTTAGTATTTGAAAGTGGACTGTTAGCAAATTAATTAGCTAAGTAACCAAAAACAAAATCACAAAACTAAACCAAACCAAACAAAACAAAACAAAAACCCCAAAACACCCTCCTCCCCCCCAAAAAAAACCCAAAACCCCAAACAAAAAAGCCAAACAAACATACCCAAATACCTTGGAAATAATTTAATTGAAAGTGTCTAAATTAATCAAAAATTATCTCCCCCTATTCCATTCTGTTTGCCTCTTTATCTCACTCCGGAGAGGCGGGCACAGCAGTGAAATCTCTGAGCTTCAGGAAAACATCATTGCTTGGAGTCCATTTGCGAATATGCACATACATTGAAGAATGACTGCATTATTTGAAGAAAAGGACACTGAAGGAAATTATTTGAATTGGGGAAGGAAACAATGAAATTTGAGGACCCCTTAAAAGTTCAGAAGATGCTGAAGTGGAGAGCAAAGACTGATTTTTCCAGGGCGAAAGAAAGAAATGATTAGGTGTTGAGCTGAGAGCATCTTACTAAACCTTTATTAAACCTTTATTAAACCTATATTAAACCTTTATCCTCCCCCCTCCCACTTAGTGACACTGGCATTAAACAACTGGCATGGGAGTTAGAAGATAAAATTCTTTCTGAAATCGGTCCCCAGCTCCGAAAAAAAGAACCAAAAAAAAAATTCTTTCTGAAAGAAAGTTGGGAGAAAGTGGACATCAACCCTAAAAGCATCCATCCCAATGTTGCTATTAAGAGAAGGGGGATAAAAAGCATGTTTGGAGTCTTCTCCATCCCACTGAGCATCCAGCGGTTCCCAAGAGAGGCTGTGGTAGCTTACCCATCTCTGGACTATTTAAAGCCTCAGTGAGATAACCCCTCAACTCTGAGCGGATAGAATATCTGCTGCCGAGGGTGGCTACAGAGTCTCTTTGTGAGGAAGAAGAGACGACTCTTTATGAGGAGGAAGAGTATAACCCCATGCTGGAATCATTTTGCTTTGCAGGAGAGCTCCTGCTTCTGAGTCCTGGTAGCCTTAGCTAGGGGTATGCTCACTGAACATTTCTATGTTTGAGGCTGGATAGGGTATTAGAGTCAGACTTTGGTCTGAGATCATGGCAGAAAATTAAGAGTCCTTTCAGCAGGATGCTTTAACTTAAAGCAGAACAACCTCTCCAGGTAGACGTATCATTAGTCGGATCCCAGGAAGACCACTGAGTGAATCTTTTTTCACCTCTGACTGAAAACTCTGTCTTTACCTTCGCCTCAGGAATGCTCATGCTGACAGGCAGGCTAACCGAATGTGGATAAAGAGGACTGGATCCTCTGCTGCCTTTCAGGACCATTTCTCCTTTCCTAGTCTGATGACTGCCTTTTCTTGTGACTACTGATGATGTGATGATCTCACTCTTTGGGGAAGACCATGCCCTTTTCTCTCATGGTTGTGGCTTGTCCCTTGTCATAGAACAGCATCGTGCCTCAGATAATCAGTCACACTAAGAGGCACATACACATGAAATCTGGGAGTCATTTCCTGGTAGCCTCCTAGAAATCAGATGTTTATAAGATTAATTTATAATAATGTGAAGCCCTTGTCTCCTACTGGGGGATATTTGTATTCCAGCTCAGAGCCTGAGAGACACACTTGACATAGGGTGACATAGACAGGTGACCTGTATTAACACTCACCAATAGGACCACTTACATTTCTATCATCACTGGAACTCAGTGATAGGAAGCCTAATGAGTCAGGGCAGCAGCCTTCATGCAACTGTGGCCATTTAACCCTAATGTTTGAGTTTCAACTGTAGAGATGAGCAGTGGAAGGAAGCTATTTGAAAAAGCTTAGATGGAAGTGGGAGCTGTGTCATGATATTGGAATAGAACATGCAGTGATGGATGGCTTGTCTTCTTCCTTCCAAACCCTCGATGCTCTGTCTTTTCCAAGGACTGTCACTGGATCATGGCAATGAGTGATATACTTTCTCTTCCTTGGAAAAGTCAGAGAGCCAGGACACAGTATAGCTAAACCCTTTATCTTGGAGGTGGCCTCATTAATTCAGAGTGGGCCCAGATGCTGAGAGAAGCCTCTGAACAGTCAGCATTCTTTTTTTTTTTTGGTTCTTTTTTTTCCCCCGGAGCTGGGGACTGAACCCAGGGCCTTGCGCTTCCTAGGCAAGCGCTCTACCACTGAGCTAAATCCCTAACCCCAACAGTCAGCATTCTTATACAAGGAAATTTGTATGATACATTTTAAAGAACTCTGTTAGTAGCTGCTAGAGATTTTCAGCACCGTAAACATAATCCCACCATCCCCCATTTGGAGCCAGTAGCAAGAAAGCAGGAACTAAGGGGCTGGAAGAGAATTGCTTGTCATCCCTCAGCTACACAGTGAAGGAGCCAGGATTTGAACCTGCATCTGCATGGCCCTTTCAACAGGCACCTGCTTCTTACATGAGCTCCAGGGCTTTATTGGTCCAGTTTGGGTGCCATATTTGCTCACTTCCAAAAGTCCTATTTTGTGCTAGTCAGATTCATTTAAAATTAATTTTGATTCTCACAGTTTTAGGAAACTGTGTGGATTGGAAAGGCGAGGATGCCAAGATTAGGGATTTCTGTTTCCAAGGATAGAAGTATGTCTTCGAAGATGTCCAATAGTCAAACCGTGCTTTGAGGACATAGGACCAGGGATATCTTTACTTATTTAAAGCATCTTTACAATATAGGATACTAGGCTTCTTCTCTGTCCAGTGTGAAATTGCTGGACCCATGTTTTGTTAGATTCCCTAGGTCAGGAGGCATGAGTGTAGGGATCAGGCTCCTTTCCACTGGTTCTGCATTAGCCTCCTGCAGGAACTCTTTGTTCTACTCAGTCATTTAAAAGTCAATTTATCTCCATTCCCCTCTTTCTCTTCACCTTCAATGGGGAAGCAAGGCCACCATCCCTCCACATTCAATTTCAACACCGGAAAATGTGGCTCCCTGCACCATCATTGATTGATTTACAAAGTTTAGAGAAAGGGACATCTTATGGGGGGGAGGGTCAACACTCTTCACTCTGTTTCTCAGGCTAGCCTGTCCACAGGAAGAAAGATTTCTTCATACACACCATCTTCCATTCAGGACACTAGCTGTAAGATGCTCCAAGCTTCACAAAGATGTTTTGAGGCCTCATCTCTAACTCTTCACTTGGCATCATCAATCTAGGATGCTGACACTCTGCAGTGATAACAACCGTTTCCTGTGAAGCTCAACTCTGCCTGGGTTTTTGCTCCAACATCTAAATTAGTTAGATGGGATTCCATTGATCTTAGGTTCAACCAAGATCATTTAATCGATCTTTCTCGAAACAGAGCCTTACCTCAGTCCCTATCAGTCCATTCCTAAATCGTTCCCACAGCCTGTTCCAGATCCAGAATGGCTGGTAGATAGCTGTCATTTATAGCCTGCACTGAGCTTCATGTGTGAGAGGTATACCTATGGTGAAATCTTAACCAAGTATGAGTATGAGTTGGTGAGGAGACACATGGCAGACTGTTGGGGAGAGTTGTAATTTGTAAGTTCTTGTGGCTGGCAAAGTGTCACTGAGTAGGCAAAAGGGTTTCCATCTTGGGTGGCTTTTGGAATCACTTGGGCATGAATTTGAAGACTCAGATGCCTTGGATTCTTCTTGAAAATTCCAATTGAACACATGTGGGCATAGCATCTAGAAGCATGTTTTTCACAGCACCAGGGGAGTCTAAAGTGTAGCTGAGGCTTTGGAGTCACTAAAGTAAAAATACTGTAAAAGTTCCCTGCAATAAATTGGCATTTCCCAAGGGGCAGTTCTTATAAGATTGGAGATGTGAAACTAGGCTAGGAAACATGGGCTTGGCTTTCTAACCCTGAATTATATTGTGAAAGAGCTCCCCTATAACTTGTTATCAGCCATAGCTACGTGAGGGGAAAGTCTCAACATGGTGACATCAGGCCTTTAACTCCCAACTTTTGTTTCTTTTTTTATTGGATATTTTGTATTTACATTTCAAGTATTATCCCCTTTCTTGGTTTCCTGCCCATAAACCCTCTGTCCCATTCCCCCCTCCTCCTTCTTCTATGAGGGTATTCCCCCACCCATACCTGGTTTAGACAATGGTATATGTTGAGAATTGTTGTGCATCTGTTTCAATGATCTCTGTATCTGATTAATGATGAAGACCTACTTTTTATACTATGGCTATATCATTTTACCTGTAGAAGTCACCTTGTTTACAGTGAAACCATCTGAAGAGCTTAAAGGACACTGATCTTGGTAGTCCATTCTGGAATTGGGATTCTTCAAAGCTCTCCAAGGGTGAGGAACAATTGGTTTAAAGTATGTCAATGTAAGGCTACTGTGGATTTAGTGAGTATAGGAATCACATGGGAATGTCTTTAAAATCCAGATGTTTTGTCACTTGACTTTGGGTCTGTGGTTAATAGTTCTAAATTTCCTAAAAGCTTGCAGGTGAGGCAGATGTTGCTGACAGCTGCAAAGTCTTAGTAGGAACAGATTCTGTAAGAAACTGCATCCTAAGCCTTCTGAGAAGATAAACAACAGGATCTGGGTAAACAGCCCTTACATATATATGAGGATGGAAGTTCAAGCCCCAGGAGCCATGCAAAATGCCAGGTATGATGGCATGTACTTGTAATTCCAGTGCTGGGGGGCTGGGGCCAGAAGTATACCCTAGTCTTGCTGGCAAGTCACCCTAGTAAAATCAGTTGAGACACAGTGAGAAACTGTTTTAAAAAACAAAGTTAAAAGGTTAAAAAAAAAAAAACAAACCCAAAACCAAAGTGGACAGTTCTTAAAAATGAGACGGTTGAACTCTGATCTTGATTTTCTCAGGTACACACACACACACACACACACACACAGACAGACAGACAGACAGACAGACAGACAGACAGACACACACACAAACACACACAGACACACACAGGCAGAAACACACACACAAACACACACAGACGCACACACAGACATACACAGACAGACAGACACACACAAACACACACAGACACACACACAGACATACACAGACACACAGACACACACACACACACACGATGATAATACAGGTCTCTTTTTATGGGAAGAGAGAAAGCAACTTTCAATTTTTATATCTAGAATTTTCTCAGACACTTCATAGGTTTGGACAGTTTCAGCACCTCGGATAGAGCACCGTGGCTGATTTTAAAGGAGACTGTGGGGTAAAATCTGTGTGTGAATGCCTTTGCAAAACAATGACGACATAAAAAATATCATTACTGACAGTGATCCAGAGAAAATGTAAAGTTAATACTTGTTTTTGCCTTCCTTGTTTTTATTTCTATCTTATTTGTAGTTCTGAAATGCAGCTCTGCCTGATTTCATCAAACACACAAATTGGGTCATGAAGAGGAACCACAGGGTATTATGCCTGGATGATTTCAGATTCCTCATTAATGGGATTGGAGGATGACTGTAGCCTAAATATCAAGTTTGTATGAGGAAAAGGCTAATGGGACCAAACTGCTAATTCAGGACCAAGAGCATGGAGTGCCAATGACAACATGTCAAGGTGGCCTGCTGAAGGGGCTTTTGGAAGCAGGCAGGCCTGGACTTAAATACCAACTCATGAGTTACTCATTGTCATCTTGAGTAAATTTAATTTAATTTCCATGAGACTCTGTTTTTCTTTTTTCACCTGAAAATGGAGTTCAGTGCATGAGGACAGGTCACGAGGATGGAGATGAGGTGACCACACTGGTCCCTTGCTTGAGGTGCCCAGTGGTTTCCCTTTAGGGTCTTGATTAGGGCACAAAGCTCTGCAGGATTTGGCTCTTGCTACCCTGCCCAGGCTTGTTTCATGATGTCCCTTTGCTAGGTCATGATGCA
The DNA here is from genome assembly GCF_021556685.1 of Rattus norvegicus. Classification (NCBI taxonomy): domain Eukaryota; kingdom Metazoa; phylum Chordata; class Mammalia; order Rodentia; family Muridae; genus Rattus; species Rattus norvegicus. Next base: position 186,382,026 of record NC_141534.1, read on the forward strand.
TCAGCGGTTCTAGTCTTCTGCAATCCACCTAGTGCTTAAGGTCATTTGCATTTCAAGAACAGTCTCTTTTCTAGTCCCCTTGCTGTGGCTGTTTTCATAGGCTCCAGTTCTTTGGCCACCTTCTCAGACAGAGCTTCTTAGAATGGGTTATCTAATGTTGTTTCTGTCTGACCTGGATGGCTTAGTACTGCTGGTCTCAGTGCTCATCCCTGCCTGCTTTAATCTAACATGCTTTCTCTAGTACTATCTCTCCCCATGGAGAGAACCTGTCATAAGAGGCTTATATGTCTTGTCCACTAACAAATTGCTGAGTAGAATAGATTTTGACACATGGCATCATTTAATAAATATCAGTCAGATAAATAAACGACTAAAGGAATGCCTAGGGCCTCGTGCTTTTTCAATGAATGACTGCATTCTATTCTTAGACATATTTAAGTCTGGTCTTGGAAGTACTGAGGATTAATATGAGGAATTTCTAGCCATGAAAGTTTAAAGCTAGCTGTGAAAGGTATATGATGCATTTTGTGTTTTTGGAAAACAAAAGTGAGATCACTGGAAATCGTGTTTACTAACACTTAGGTTCTATGCTCTTGAGCAAGAGTAATTTTTTTTGGCGGGGGGGAGGTTTCTTAGTTATTTCTTTGATCTTTGGATGATATAAATTCAAAGAGCCTCACTTTCCTTCCCAGAATTCAATGACAGTAAAATAAAACGCCAAATTTTGCTGTTTATTCTGTTGTTGCTTCTGGTCTCATTCTATCCTTGATTTATTCTTTATTTGCTGCCTTGGGGATCTGGTGTGAACCATGAACCATCTGCTCTCTCCTTCTCGTGGACTTCTGTTTGAGTGTTAGCAGTGGTAGACACCTATGTATACATTAAAAGAAGGGAGAGCTCAGGGAACATTGCCCTCCCTTCCCCTCTGACGTCTTAAGTGTGACAGCAGTATGTAAGAACTCTTGTCTGGGGGTTGGGGATTTAGCTCAGTGGTAGAGCACTTGCCTAGCAAGCGCAAGGCCCTGGGTTCGGTCCCCAGCTCCGAAAAAAAGAAAAGAAAAAAAAAGAACTCTTGTCTGGAAAGCTCCTCTTCCAAGATGCCAATTCACACCCAACTACAATTCCACTCTTTCATCCAATGTCATGGTGGGGAGTGAGGGGGTTCCCCACTATTTCTCAGGTGTTCCAATAGTGCTTACTAGTTTTTAAATCTTTCTCAGACCTTCGTCTCGTGACTGGTCTCTACATTGAAATGTGTGTGATTTGGCTCTCTATGATGTAGAATCATTTTTGTAATGGAAACAGAGAAGCAGACTTAGAGCTGCCCCTGAAGCTCATTTGTAGCATTAATAGACATCCTTATGCAGGTTTCTTCTTTGGATTCAGTACAAATCCCTCTTGCAGCCGTTTCAACTCACTTGCTCTGGTTACATCGCACTCAGAAAGAAATACTTTGTCACTGTCATTGTGTAGGTAACATAGCTCATGCACGGGGTGACACCCTGTGCAGAGAGTTCATGACAAGGTCTCTCCTTTCTCTGTTGCCCTATTTGCTCTTTTGAAACTGGGGAACTCTTTTCTTTCCTTTTTGGCACCACAGTAACACATCCTCCCAACAAACCCATGATATTCACAGTATCTATTTACCCCTGTAGATACAAGTCACTCATCCTTCTTGTTGTGTCTGGCAAGTATTTGGATTAATTGCACACCCTCCAAGGAGGCTGAGCCATCATTTAGCAGAATGTATTAATAAAAGGATCATTATCTAACAGTTCAGCCTCCATCAGCTCACTTTTATCCTGCCACTCTGAGCTGGTGAGCAAAATTAATGAGGATCTCTGGCCATGGCTAGCAGATACTGTGACCCTTTTGGCAATTATTTCCCTGCTGTTCTGTACCTCTCCTCAGCTATGTCACGTTCAGTCTCTAGGTTGATGCAAAGATGGATTGTGACAATAGTTTGTGGGTGGCTGTCAGAATTGATGGTGGCTTGTGTGGGAAAATGCATAGAGAGTTTGAGAGCTGATAGAATCAATTTAAAGAAAAGTTCCACTTTACAGAGAAATGTCAAGCTGTGTGTTTTAATTATGATGCAGTTATAATGTATCTCATGCTTGGGTGATCTGGGCTTGAAGAGTTGCAAAACTACACAGTATTCCCCACTCTAGAAAAAGGGCACAAAAATAATGTGACCTTTTGGAGGAAGACCCAGATGGTCCAGTGGGGGAAAGTGAAAAGGGTAATAGAGTGACCGAGGCTTCATTCTAGCCATATCCACTCACCTCTCCACATTAGCTCCTCATCTGTAAAGTGTTGTACAAGGGAAGCTGTAAAAATCCTGATGCTGATAGGCACCCTGTGAGGTACTTACTAGAAATGTAATCAGCTCCCATTGTGAAGAGGAAATTGAGACTTAGGGAGATTGAGAACATTATCCAAGGTCACACAGTCCATAGTGCCCCACTACCACGAAAGCATCTATGTGCTTTGCAGAGAAATGGAAAATTACAATTAGTGATGCTTTCCCAATTAGGACAATTCTTAGGGTTATAGCCTTGAAGACATACTGAAGTCATAAGCTTGTTAGTAGAACAGTTGGGACATGAATCCACAACTGCATGATGGGGTAGTCTGAGCGCTTTCCCATGTGCTAATTCTATTTATTATTAGAGCCCTCGTTGTCTCAATGATGCACAGAGGATACAATCACAATAGAACCCAGATTTATATCCAGTAAAGAGCAATTTAGGATTATAGGAAACAGAATTTTGTGGTCTAACTTTCTAAAATCCATATGACCAATAAGAAGGCAGGTAGGATTCTGTTTTTTCTTTTAACCTAGCCTTTAATAAGCTGAGCCATCTCTATAGCCTTGGATTCTGTTCTTATGCTAATATTTAACACAGCATATAAGTAAAATGTTCATTTAAAGACTCTCATGAGTTCCAGTGGAGGGATAAGGATAGCAGCCTACACACAAAACCTTCAGCCCAAACTGTGTCCTGCCTACAAGATGTGCACGACAAAGACGGAGGGAGCAGATGGGCAGAGGGAAGGGCCAGCCAATGACTGACCCAAACTGAGACCCATCCCATGAGCGAGAATCAGTTTCTGACACTATTAATAATACTCTATTAGGCTTGCAGACAGGAACCTAACATAATTGTTCTCTAAGAGGCTCTATCAAGCAGACAATAGAAAGAGATGCAGAGACCCACAAGCAAACACTAGATGGAGTTGGGGAGTCTCATCGAAGAGTTGGGAGAAGGATTGAGGGACCCGAAGAGGACAGGGACTTCATAGGAAGACCAACAGAGTCAATTACCTTGAACTCTTGGGGGCTTTGAGACTGAACCAGCAACCAAAGAGCATATAAAGGCTGGACCGACGTCCCCTACACATATGTAGCAGATATGCAGCTTGGTGTTCATGTGAGTCCCCTGACAACTGGAGCAGGGAGTATCCCCGAATCTTTTGCCTACCTGCATGTTGATCTCACTCCCCTAATTAGGCTACCTTGTCTGGCCTTAGTGGGAGAGAATGCACTTGACTTGATGGGGGATGGCGGGGGAGAATATACCCAGAGGGAGGCTCCCCCTTCTCAGAGGGGAAGGGAAAGGAGGAATGGTGGGAAAATTTGTATGAAGGGCTACTGAGAAGAGAGGGAGGGGAATAAATAAATACACTAAAACACTTTCACCAGTATGTTGATATTTGGGGACTATTATACTAAAGGAAATAACTTAGGTCTAAACAAACTTCATATGAAACAACAATAAAACCCTTTAACAAACAAATAAACAAACCAACCCCCCCCAAAAAAAACCATTGAGCCCATAAAAGTAGAGAATGTTATTGGAAGGTTGGGGAAGCGGGGGCCAAGAATTGGGGAGTTGTTGACCAGAAGGTACAAAAATTCAATAAGACGAAGAAACGTTTAAAACTTGTTCCCTAGAAGAAGTTCTCTAACCCAAATAATGTAAACTTCAAAATAGACACATAGGTAAGTTTCAAATGTCTCAGTAAAATACAGAAGTGAGGCCATGTGTTAATTTGCTTGGTTTAATCATTGCACATTTAATACACATATCAAAACATCACACTGCACTCCATACCTGTATACAATTATGATTTATCAATTAAAAATAATATGAATAAAAACCAGCATTCTGCAGTTGGTTGAACATATATGCAAATAGCAAACACCAAGTGTGCACCATATTAGAATTTATTAGAATACAAACTAGTCCAAACACAATATATTATCTATTTAAGAAAATATGAACATTTACTGTTTTTCGGTGGTAACCTCAGAACAGTAGTAGTCGTCAACATTAGAGTCATTAATGCATTTCCAAAGGGTTCCCCACATTGGACAAGTAGGCACCATCTGTGCAAAATAACCCTTTCCTATTGCAAGGTGGTTGGAACAGGGATGTTCATTCATTCACATGGCTTATCTCTTATGGTTTGTCTGCTGTCCCCCTTATCTCTTTCCCCAGGCTTCCAGTTGCTAAGAAAAAGACTCAGCATGTACATGTGTGGCACTGTCAACCATGTCCAAGGACACAAATCATACAGCAATGGAGGTGATAATGAACAGTCTTTGAAAGAAGCACCACAAAAACCCAGGCTAAGGTGTTTGCCCTTAGCAGCAGCTGTTTATGTGACGGGCTTCATCTTCCAAACCTGGCCTGAAAGAAAAGGCTTACAATTTTTAAAGTTAAAATGAAAGCATCTTCATCATTGCTTGTTATTATTAATATCAATAATAAATGAATATTTTCCTGAAATCTTAAAATCTTAAACTTTAGTATATATATACATACATACATATGTATACATATATACATATATAGGCTATGATATATAGCAACCTAACCAAAAGGGTATCCATGTGTATTTTAAACAGAAGATACAGCAACTCTCTGGAGTGCTTCTATGGATTAGTTTGAAAAATTGCTTAGAGAAATAGGAATGTAGTCAGAAGAAAGAGATGCTGCCATACCTACTAATAGAACCTCTCCTGCTACGACAAGTCATAAATGAGTGTCTGGAGAAAGCATTCCCAGTACACACCCAGCTTTAAATAATTAATTGTTTTACATACAATTAAAAAACACAGAGCAGGCAGCATTGAGAGTCAGAGACTCACTGTTGTTCATCTTGTGTACATTCTCAAAAAGGAATTGCTTAACCTTTATAGATATTGCACTTTGAATCATTTATCTATAGCTCAAACTAACATTTTCAGAGATATGCATTTTAAAAAATAAATAAGCACACACACACATAATATATACTCGGCGTAGGTAGCCTTTGGTTAATGTTTACTTACGGGGGGAAGTGCAATGGAATTGTATCATACACACAGCTAATGAACATACATTCAATTTCACATGCTTGGGGAGAAAAAGAAAGAAATGCGATTCAAGAGATGTGGAGGATTTGCTCACATTTCGCTCATGGAGTATATGCTCTGGGGAGCAAGCGAGATGGATGCTAGAACTTAGATCATCTCTTACGTGAGTAACTTCTGCAGACTTTTCAGTGGGTGTGGCTTCCTGTATCCAGGTAGTCCTGATGTTCTCAGATACTTCACAATAATAGGACACACCCCCTAAACATCTGTATTATCTTCAATCAAAGTACCGGCAACCCATCCCAATGCTGGAGCAAAATGCAACTTCCTGGATGTTCAAAGGTCATTTTCCCTGGGGAACCACAGGAACCACAGCCCCATAAGGTCATTCACTTTTGCACTGACTTCAGAATCTAACTACTGGGTTTGGCGAGACTCTCCCATAAGCCATTTAACAGGGATAGGAACAATACAGCCTCCGATTGCACTGGGTTAGTATTGAATGGCCCTGGTGGAAGTTTGGGACTCGTGTTGCTTCAGGGGTCTTTCCTTCCCATTCCTTTGTTGCAGAACCCCTTAAGGTGATAGGGACATGCCCTCCAACTTAGAGAGAAAATGCAGGACAAATCAAACCAAGTGTTTCAGGTGACTCTGTTTAGTTTGGCACCAATATTATGCAATTTCAAAAATCATTTTAGAGGATTTCTTCTAAACCAGGGATGGTTTCAGATATCTTGAAAAGGGGCAGAAATAAAATGAGAGGAACTCTAGTGTGGACATCCTTTTAAAGCACACCACATAACAGTTTAGTATAGTTGTGTCTATACCTGTGTTTTATATGTCTACACTCTCAGGGAAGCCCCTATCCACATCCGAGATTTCTTCTTAACTTGAACAGGAAAGGGGAAAATAATAAATTTTAGTATCTTTGAAGCATCCAAGTTAAACAGCTTTACTGATAACTGGCACCCCTTCCTGACTCAGCTACTTACATCAAAGGACATAGCAGTGGTTGGCACAACCACCCCTCCAGTTTGTTTGTACTTTGGGTCTTACACAGCAATGCCAGCTGGGTTTTGGTGGGTGCTATACACTCCCTTCCCTCCAGAAGAGCTGCAGTTTTCTAACCTCCCGACTAGTATCTCCAGTTAAGAAGTCACTTCAAGTAAAGCGATATAGGTGAGGGCTTGAGCAAGCAAGGAGCAGGAATAACAACTTGACACATAAAAGGCTTCTCCAGGAGGCGTGTATAGTGCCACAGCAAGATGATTTTGAATGCAAGGATCGCAAACAGCTGATATGGTGATGAATCGAAACAGTGGCAAGAGTGGGCTTGATTTTTTGTTTTTCTGGGCTCAAGAATTTCTCCTTTCCCCCCACACACCAGGGCAGGGTCTTTGTTTTAGAGGAGACATAAAATCTATACAATATGGCAAATAGAAAACTACACCTTAGACCCCAAGTCTAAGGGACATAGTCATGTTGGTTTGGAGCCTCCCCATAGACATTCCGGCACAGCAGGAGTTTGGATGGGATGTGACACGTCCCTTTCCCCATGTTGTCTTCTGCAGCCAGAGTTGCCAGGGCCACTTGGAGACCACAACTCTGTCTAGGACGAAGGGCACCTTTGAAAAGAATCCCAAAATCAGTCAGCCCTGTTAGCTGCTGACAATGGCACAGGGATATGATGGGTGACCTCAACTCTTGGAAGAAGATTGTGGCTCAGCTACACACCATGGTGGCTGGATGGACCACACACATGAGTGGCTGGTTCCTAGTGACTATGGATGGTACCAGCACTAATTACTTCTCTACCATGGTCTTTATTGGTCACAATATGATGGCATTTATAAGTGCCAATGGTGTCTTCAAGCCAGCAGGAACTTTGGCTGTCAGTGTGATTTTGTGAAAATGAGTACATAAAAAAGAAGAAAAAAACCCCTAAAACACCAAGATTCATGCTCTCCTTTCTTCTCTTCCATTTCTTCTCATCTGCCAGTCTGAGAGCGGCTCAGTCTGTGGAGACTGGAAATCAGGTTAGCACTCTTAAGGAGAGCTGTTCAACCAGAGGATGGGATACCCTCTCTTCTGGAAACAGATTACACACAGGCACAAGTGCCAGCCCTGTGGGGTCACGGGGATACTTTTATAGGCTTCCCATGTTTGTCATACTGGTACACCAACATTTTGATGCAGTGTGAGTTTGCTGGTGAGATCCAGGGACTACTTGTTATGGAAAAGTTATGGTTGGTGTAGAACTGTACAGGCTGCTTCTGGCACTTGAACAAGGCCTTGAGTGTAGCAGCTGCCATGGTACGGAAGCGCTTGCTGATGAAGCAGTAGAGGAAGAAGTTGATGGCTGTGTTCAGAAGAGCCAGCATGTTGGCAACATCCAACATAATGTGGACCAGCCAAGGGTTCTGGATGGGTGCTCCGTAGAGGTGGTAGAGAATCATGATGATGCGGGGGGCCCAGAGGGTAGCAAAGATGGAGGTGATGGTAAACAAGATGGCAGTGGTCTTGCCAGTGGAATAGCCACGGAGGCGGAAATTACTCTTTCTCCTAAGCTTGTACACAATGATTGAGTTCAAGATGAAGAAGATGGAGCAGGGCACCAGGTACACGGTGAAGCAGTGGATCCAGACAAGGACATGATGCATGGAGGTACTGATGTAGTCTTCAGTCCAGATGTTAGGCCACCAGTAGTAGGGGATGCTAGTCAGGAAGCAGGTAATATAAACACTCAGAATGACTTTCCGGGTCCTGGCTGGGTAGGAAACTGTGTGGTATTTGAGTGGGTGACAGACTGCGATATACCTATCAACTGTTAAGGGGACTGTAATCCAAATAGAAGTGTGGATGGAGGAGAACTCTAGCACTTCTATGATCTTGTCAGGGATCGGAGGCATCTGCATGGTCAAAATGAAGTCTTCTAACAAGAAATCCACAAAGACGATGAAAAAGAGGACCAAGATGTCGGCAGCAGCAAGTGCCAGAAGATAGTTGTAGGAGGACTTCTGTCTTCTGGCTACCAGTTGAGAGAGGATGATGACTGTCAAGATATTTGCTGTGGAGAGAAGAGAATCAAAGTTATCCCCAAGGCAAAGATGATTATGGCCTTCAGCTTGAGGTTTCTGGAGCTCACCCATAGATGTCACATGAGCGTTTCTGGGGGACACTCAGCCCACTAACCACACAATAATCAAACAGCTGGACACAATCTGAATATATACTCAGGTTGTGGTTTATTTGTGCTTCAGGCAACCATCAAAGTGATGCTGACATTATCCTAGAGTGGATATGAGGCTGGATCCCTGACTGTGGAAATATGGGAGTGAAAGTTAATGCTGATTACCAACTGGGTCATCTGGAATCACCCAGGAGACAAGCTTCTGGGCATACCTATAGAGGATTAATTGAGATGGGAAAACCCATCTTAAACATGGGTGGCACTGCTCCTCAGATTGTTGTCCTGGATGAATACAAAGGAAAAAGCCAGTGGAGTATTAGTACTCATCTCTCTCTACTTCCTAACTATGGATGTCGTATGACCAGCAGCTTCATGCTTCTGCTGCCGTGACTTTCCCTCCGTGACAGGTTGTACCTTGAAAGTGTGATCCCAAAATTAACCCTCCCTTCCCACCCTAGACAATTTATAACAGCAACAAGACAAGTGGGTATTGCAATAGGGGTTATGATGCTGTCGCCTCCAGGCTTGAGCTGCATCCCTTCCTTGTTATGGTGTTGGGCATAGAATCCAGGGTTTCTACACACGCCCTTCCACTTGGCTACACCTTCCCCAGCACGACCTTTTAATAACCTTTATGGAATTTAGATTTTAGAACCTCCTTTTAAGTGCATTTAAGGATAACCTTCACATTAATTTTAAAGTGAATCATATTGATTTTTGGAGCAAGTGATCAACATACATTGGGGATACTTAAAAACAATCACAAAGACATAGACATTTCTCTTCTATTTGTGTTTTCTAGTTATCTAATCCTTTTCCCTTAGGATAATCACAGCCAATAAATAATTGATATATACTAATATGTCACACACACACACACATGAATGAGTTTTGTTCAAGTAATAGCAAAATATTCTTGTTCCTAGGATCAGATGGGAGATGGGTGTTTAAAATACATTAACACATGTACACACACACACACACACACACACACACACACACACACACACACAATCTCTGATCAGTTTTATAAACATGAATTTCCCTGAATAAGATGCATTTAGAAAGACCCCCGGTGTAGGGGGTTGTTGGAGGGGTGGTAATGGGGAGTGGATGGGGAGGGGAACACCCATATAGAAAGTGGGGAGGAGTTAGGGAGTTGGTGGACAGGAAACTGGGAAAGGGAATAACATTTGAGATGTAAATAAGAAATACTCAATTTAATAAAAATGGAAGAAAAAAAAGAAAGGCATTAGGGAATAATCCAAAAGCAATAACTGCATGAGTGATGTCTGAAAGTTATTTAGATAAAAATGATTCTCATTCATTCTTACAATCAACTCTGGACACTGTCAGTCTTGCTTGCAAATGAGGGTCACAGAGAGCTATGTCCTTTGTCAGAGGTCTAGGAACAAAGCCAGAATCTCTCTCTCTCTCTCTCTCTCTCTCTCTCTCTCTCTCTAGCTCTTCCTCTTCCCTTTCTTCCCATCATCCCACACCTTGCTCTCATTCCCTTATCTCCTCTCCTCCTCCCATTTCTTCTTTCTCGATAGCCATTGAAAACATTACCACGACAAGACCCTGCACATGCAAGGCAAACCATGCAGTAGTTCACACAGAGAACCCTTTTTCTTCAAGCACACCCACACAGCCTGGTGCACTTGTCCTGAAACTTGGGGCATTTGAACATTTTCTTATATTTGGTTCATTGCTTTATAAAAAAGGAATGGCACTGTAGGCAGAGGTGAAATCAGTCTTGACATAGCTCCAAAGCCACTGTTTCCCCTCCCCTCTTTCTCTAGGGGTAACCAGAGTCACCCCAGGGTGATGTTTGCTGCTGTTGCTCCTCCCCAGTCAGTATCTGAGTCCATCCCATTCTTTCTTATTGTTACTCAGCACTGTGTTTTTGAGGCCCAGCTATGTCAATGCTTGGAGTTCGTAGCATTGTATCAACTTAGTATAATTTATGTATATATTACATAGAGTTTATTCTTTAGTCTCTCTCTTTCTGTCTCTGTCTCCGCCCCTCCCCCTCTCTCCCTCCCTCTCTCCCTCCTTCCAGCACTTTTATTTCAGGATTTCCCCATTATGAGTATGTTAGTTCATATTTCATTATGACTCTCACTGAGAAGCACATCTGTGTGAGATTTTACTGGGTAGCACATACAGAAGTGCATAATTATTTTAGGATACTTAGCTGTAGTTATTCTTACAGTGGCCAGACACCAGACAAGAAACAACTTTACTGAGGAATGGTTTATTTTAGCTCACAGTTTAAGCCACAGTCATGAGATCATGAGGTAGCAGATCACTTTGTGGTTGACGTAGGGAAGCAGAGACACAGTAGAACATAAGGCCTGCCTCTTAGGCATCGGGGTCTTCCCTGAGACTCAGGTCCTACAACAGGGCTCTACTCTTAAGGATTTCACAACCTTCCATGCTTCTGATTGGCTGGTGATCAGGTGTACAAATACATAAGCGTACAGTGCACATCTTCTATATTAGATAATGAGAACTAACTGTAAAGTGGTTTTACTAATTTACATTTCCAACAATTGAACGTACAGTGTTCATCTCAGCTGCTCAATATCCTCTCACTACCAACTATTATTCTGTTTAAGTCTGTGCCACTCTTGTTCCTGAATCACTTGGATATAGCAGAGTGCTGGTTATATTAGCCCAGGATCAAGGTTCGTGCTGTAGATTATCATTTAGTAATATTTATTCCAAGGGGTTGGGGGTCTACTCATTGTACCTGACAGAGAACAGTAGTGAGTGTGCACTCCATGAAGACCCTACCTCAGAAAGCATCACCTTTTAAAAAACGGTTTGTATTTGTAAGCCTGATATCCCAAAAGTTTGTGCATTCAATTTTAAAATTTATTAATTTATTTACTACTATTTTTCAGTAATACTTTTAAGAACCTGTGATTGCATATGGTGAAGAGATGTTGAATGAGACAGATGTTGTCTATTTTGCTTTAATCAATCTTGGAATTCACTAATGGAGAAAAACATTGGCCAAAGAGCTGTAGAAGAAAAATGCATAAAGTCGGGTTATAGCATGTGCTCGGAAGGAGAAGCTGGGAGCAGTGACCAGAAAACACATTTCTGAGGTGGTGATGATGTTCAAGCTGAGATCAAGGGACAAACAGGGAGGTAAAGAGGGAAAACCTGTGGAAGGAGATGGCATTTCAATAAAGGAAACAGCATGTGCAAAGGCCCAGTGGTGGGGACACATGAAGCATTTGGCTTGTTAAGGCAAAGAACACTTCTATTGATTTGTGCTTGCTCTGTAAGCATTTTTGCACTTAATAGCCCTCTTTTATTAAACAGCTTTGTTGTGTTCTCTTCAAGAGCATTTCAAAATGTTTTATTCATTCGGAAATCTTTCCACCAAGTATTTAGCATCTATATTTGCAGGCAATGACCCGTGCCTGGGCTGAAGGTGGGCACAAATTGGCATTGCAGACAGTCAGGGTCTCCACTTAGAGTGGAAATAGCCTGTAAACGGCTACACACTGATGATGTTAATGAGAAGGCACACAGTGGGCATAGGGAGGCTGTGTGCAGACATAGAGTTGAAGGCAGAGGCTGGGAAAGGGTGTCTAGATCAAAAGACTGCCTTCTGGTCCTTGCTTGCTCTGACTTAATCACATACAATTAGAGTTTCTTGGAAATCAGTCTGTAGGTCCTTATTGCACTAGTGACTTTGGACATCCAATAGCCAAGTATGTGGGGTCTGGAGTGGGACTGCTCTGGGGTTCCAGCCTGGCTCTGTTACTTACTGGCTCACAGATTTGAGGCAAATTTTTCAATTGCTTTGTGGTTTGGTTCCCTTCTTCATGAAATGAGGTTAATAAGAGCATCCACTTCATGAGGTTGATTTCAGATGAAAGAACTGTTACAGTTTTCACAAGGAGAACAGTACCCAGCACAAGGTATGTGCTTGGTGAGTGTGACAGGTTGTCATTCATTCATTCATTCAGTCTTGATTCATCCATTCATTTGTCCAAAGATAGACGCTGCGCAAAGTGCTGAAGACATGGGAATTAGCAAAATGAACACATATCCTTCTGTCATGGAGATGATAGAGTGAAAGAAGACAAAATAAATGAGTAAATAAACAAACAAATAAACAAACAAACAAGTTGACACACAGCAATACACAGGAAACTCTCAGATCGTGATACTATGTAGCAGATACTTGAGCTCAGTCAAGGTGAAAAGAAAGATGGAGAATGATTCTGGGGAGTGAGAATGGTGGGTTCAAAGGTTTGGGAATGACCTAGGTAGTGAGAGAGAACAAAAATGAGCATAGCCTGTTATTTTACAGATGAGGAAATTGAGGCTTGGACATTTGGATCAGTTGTCCAAAGAAACCAAGCAAGTGAAGAAAGCAGGAAGAAATTCTAGCTCTTTTTGACATTAGCCCACATTAAACTCTTCCTTCTTTCCCCCTCCCTCCCTCTCTCCTTCCTTCCTTTCCCCGTGTGTGTGTGTGTGTGTGTGTGTGTGTGTGTGTGTGTGTGTGTGTGTGTGTGTGTGTGTGTGGTTTGGTGCATGTGGTACATGAATGTAGGTGTGTGGGTGCATGGCAGCATAAGCACCATGGAGAAGCCAAAGCAGGACATCTTGTGTCTTCTGCTATGGGGCTCTACCCTATTGCCTTGAGATAAGGTCTCTCACAGAACTAGAAGCTTTTCATTTCAGCTAGGTTGGTTGAACAGAGAGCTCTTAGGATTCATCTGTCTTCCCCAGAGTGCCATGGTTATAGGCACTGTAACCACGAGGTCTGGCTATTTCTTTTTATGTGTGCTGGAGATATGAACTCAGATCCTCGCCCTTGCAGAGTAAATGCTCTTATGTACTGCACCATCTCCTTGGTCCCTACTTTGTTAGATTTGGCCATAGGAAAGGATTTTCAGCCAGTGACTTAAATTTAGAAAAGTCATTCCTGACAACCTTTCTTCACTCATTGAGCAGTGCCCACACTTTCTCTCTGCCTGTGGCCTCTATAACTATCAGTGGTCAGAGATGGGTAAATTCCAGGGTGTCCCCAGCAGATGATCTGAGTATGCTCTCTAGAATGACTCTGTCCTTGTCTCTTCCTCCCCAGCTGAACCCAGTTTCAAGCATGGTGCTAAAAATTCTTCAAGTTGAAATGCTGCAAAAATATTCCAGCCCCACCTAATGAGTGCTTTAAGTCAAGCAAGCCATCAAAGCCAACAAAATTGCCAGGTATTCATACTTGACATTTCCTGAAGTTTCGAGTAATTGCCTCTCTTGAGAAACTAATCTGTAGACACAGAGTTTCTCATTTCTTTTGTGTGAGCAGAGAGATCACCCCAATCCCAGGCTAATATTGGGGACACTTAGGAGACCTTGAGGTGAGCTTGGGGGAGCAAGAGGGAACGATATATTGATTTTTCAGAAAAGAAGTAGGAAGGTAGAAACCTCAACTCTCAGGACTTGATGTTGCTCTAACTTCCCTTATGAAAACAATCCATCTTTTCCGCCGTCACACATTTTTCCGCAAAGGGAAAGTGGTGTTGACAGAGTCGGGGCACCTTTGCAAGGGGTGAATGAGCTGAGAAACCCAGATCACCACTGCCTGAAATTGCATTTCACAGCTTTTCTTTAAAGCCAACTGGCTCAGGGCTCTATTCTGTTCTGGTGCAGATGGGCAGGCCGAAGCTCTGAGGGAACAGAAAGTCTGAGCTTTGGAATCCCAGAGCATCTTTGATATTCCTGGGAGAATTTATCCTCTGCACGTGCCATTTGTAGCCCTCAGACTGGGGAAGATATAGAGAAAGAACAACATAGCTCTGGTTATCAAACCATCCCACCAACTGGTCTACTAACCGCGGAGAAAGGGTCAAGGCTTTTCAGAGATAGTTTTGATGTCTGCGATGGCTGTGCAGTTCCTGTGAGTTCCTTAGAAGAGATGGCTAGGTGACTGGGCAGACAGAGCACTTGGAGCTCTGAATCATTTTTCTTAGTTCTGCTGTTTTTCCCAATTTTTAATTTTTAACAGTTAATTTTTCAATGACTTCATTATCCCAGTGCATAATAATAATTAACATTTATTCAACATTTACTATGTCCTGGGCATTTCACAACATTTCCTTTGACCTTACTTTCCATGCAAGGACATTAGTATGATTTGAGAGCTTTGAGATGCAGAGAGGTTAAGTCCATTGGTGAGGACAGCTAAAGGGTGGGAAGCCAGGAGACTGTACTAGACCTTTGGTACCTGAGTTTCTATATTTAATCAATATATTATGGACAGATAGGGCTGAGGAGATGGTTCAGTGGTTGCACTTGCTGTACAAGCACAGAGACCTGAGTTCTGGTTTCCAGCACCCATGCTAAAACTCAGCTCTTCTTACATGTGTCTTCAACTACAGCATGGTGGGTGCTGGTGGTGATGAGATAAGAGGATTGCTAAGGTTTGTTAACCAATAATCTAGCTAAAACCCAGAGCTCCAAGTCAATAGGGAACCAGTAGGGAACTGGTTACCTGAAGGACACCAGGTAACCTGTCTAACTTCCATGAATTCCTTGGCATGTGTATTTTTACACAATGTGCAAATACATAACATACTCACAATGAAAAATAAATGAGGTGATTGTGGTGGTTTGAATATACTTGGCCCCGGGAGTGGCCCTATTAGGAGGTATGACCTTGTTGGAGGAAGTGTGTCACTGTGGGGGTGAGCAGTGAGACTTATAACACAAGGGAGCCAGTCTTCTTCTAACTGCCTTCAGAACGAGAGGTAGAACTCTCAGTTTCTCCAGTGCCATGTCTGCCTGGATGCTGCCATGCTTCTCATCATGATGATAATGGACTGAACCTCTGAACCTGTAAACAAACACCAATTAAATGCTGTCCTTTATAAGAGTTGCTGTGGTCACTGTGTCTGTTCACAGCAGTAATACCCTAACTAAGACAGAAGTTAAAGTCTGACAGCACTTCACCATGCCAATAATGTGACAGTCCCTCTAACAGTCCCTGATAAACCACAACCCCTGGTGTCCGTGCCTATAAAGACCCTTTGCCTTGATCTGGTCCTGTGATTGACCTGTTATAGTGACAGGAAGGCTTTGTGTGACTGTTGATTCTGTGTCATAAGGGACCTTTTGAGCACCTACTTTGGGACCAAGACTCCTTCTGGAAGTCCATTTTTTATTCTATGATTTCCACATCACTTGGAGAAGCCATATGTGAGGACTTGGAGTGAGAGGTCCAATTAAGCTCCTAGCATCAGTGGTCTTCAGCTATGAGTCTCCATCTTTGGTGCTTAGGCCTATAGCACTCCAGGTGATCAAAGTCCCACATGCTCCCTGGATGCAACCCCAAAGTGAACCTTTCATGGATCTCCATCTGTCTGTGAACCATGGGCACATAACCACATAACTGCAAATCTTAGCTTTCAGCTTCTATGTCATGGAGGTTTATTTAATGCTGCAATAGATAAGCAGGACAGGTGCTTGCTAGTGTCTCCAGGATGTTTACACCTATGGTAATAACATAATTAAGTAATAATGATTAGCGCTACAAGATGGGATTAAGAGGAACACCACTGCTCAACTCAAATGTTTTCGGTTAGAGACTCTAGATTTCATTTTTCTTCGTGTCTATAAGACTTATGAAGCATCTTTCTGCTGTTGGACATTGTTTATTATCATTATTGCTGGGAAAGAACAGCATGGTGCTTCATTAAGTACTTTGTGTATTTCTATAAAGTGAATCACACTAAATAGAAATAATGGCTTAAAGAATAATACTTTTCTTTCCTCTTGTCCAATGCCTTGTTTCCTTTCACTTCCCTCCTATGTGAAGAGACTTTGTAAGGAGGGAGGGAGGGAGAGAGGGAGGGAGAGAGAGAGAGAGAGAAAGAGAGAGAGAGAGAGATCAAGCCATAGTTATCAAAAGACTAGGTTAAATAACAACTTTTTGATAGCAACAGTGATTCTGTGAAGAGCAGACCATTGAAGGCACTGTTGTCCCACCCATGCAGCTCTCTCAAAAATTAGAGAGGAGAAGAAATTAGAAGAAGAGGAGGAGGAAGAGGAAGAAGAAGAGAGAGGACAGGGCGGGGGGGGATTGCTTATCTGGGCTAATTAAATTCCTAGTCTAACCTTTCACAAATTCTGTCTCTCTGCATCCTAAATTACATCCTTGTGAATTTCCAGAGAAGCAGAGTTCACCTCTTCCCGTTGCCATTTAAATGCAGCCCCAGTTGTCTATCCCTCCAGTAAGAAGTGTCAGCTCTTAGACCATGCTGGCCTTTGCTGTTCTGAGCTAGTCTGGTGGTTTGATTGTCTACTCCTCAGGATTCTCAAAACTGAGTTGTTAGGAAGGACAATCATGTAGCCTCCTGGGTAGGAAGCTGGCCATAACCTTGTTTAGATCTTGTGAGGGGAGCTGATGGAACTGAGTGGTGGGTGTTGCCAACCCCCTCCTCCATGATACTGGAATACTCTGGTTTTTGGTAGGGTTGGGGTGAGTGGCAAGTGGAAGAGAAGAAGGAAATGTAAGATACATGCAACTTGTTTGAAGGCCTCTGAAGATGGTCTTTGGATATTTCCAGGGACTTCTACTCTGAACTCTGAGGGGATGGGGGTGTTCAAAAGAGAAGTAACATGGGAGTTCCCAAGAATAGTTGTCCCATCTTGTATCTCTAGTCTCAAATGTTGCCAGCTGGCCAGTGACCATCTTTGTTTCCCATGATTCCACTTCTCCCAGTCAAGAGCTCTGGAACGTAGAGCTTTCTTCCTATTGCTTGTTATGAGAAGCATACAATTAACTGTGAATAAGTGAAATAAAACTTAAAAATGGAACCCCATCCCAAGGGATGGACAACTTTGGGGAATGGCCTCTCTACTCCAAGAAAGAATCGGAAGGGCCAAACAGTCTTGTTCTGTCTTTGCAAACAGAACCTCACTCAAAGTATCAGGGCATCTAAGAACCTTTCCTTATAGGAGCAGGGAGCAGGCTGCCTGTGATCAAATTGCAAGAGTAAGGTTCCTGTAAGTTCTTAGTGAGTGTCCTAACTCTGGAGCCTCAGTATCAACTGTGAAATGGGAATCATAGCTGTGAGAGCCCCCTTAGATTGTTGTGAGGTTGTATGAAATAATGTATGCATAATATCTAGTGTATTTCCCATAACAGAGCGAACACTGAAACAACTAGCTATTGTTGTGTGTTAAAACCCAGCCAATTGGTATCATTTAACAATCACAGAGCACGTAGAAGAGGCTTGATCTGCGTTAGATACAGAGATGAGTGGGGGAGCGTTGAAGTGCCCAAGGAAAGCCGAAGGAAGAAAAGGATGAAGGAAGAAAGAAAGGGAACAGTCTGAGCATTGCTATCTCCTTGGGGGAGATTCTGATTTTCCTGGCCCATTGCTTCTAATCTATGCTTATAATTGTAGCTGATGTAACTTCTGTCCTCTTTGCTTTTGTCCTTCTTGGGGAATACTGATCATTATCTATAGAATTAAGCCTTTAAGAGCCATCACTGGGTAACAACTCACTTGCCTCTTGTGTCCTCTGATATAGTGGGTTTTTTCTTTTAAAAATTTTAGTTCCTGGAGAGAAGCTATATGGCTGTTGGCAAATGATGCTGCAGCAGGAGGAAGAAGAAATTTTCCTTAGGGATGTATCCTTTGAGATAATGCCCCTGACCCATGTACATACAGGCAGCACCAAGTGGACTCAGTGGGTTTTAAAAAGAGAATATATGATGTTTGGTGGGTAAAGTGATTGCGGAAGGAAGGAATTGGAAGGGAGAGATTAGACAATGGATTTGTTAAGAACATACATGCATGTATGAAATTATCCACCAAGTACAAAAATAGTTATTATTTTGATATCTCTTCAATTTTTTGCAGTTTCTTATCTGTTTATTTACTACGTTCTCTTCTTTATGGGTATGATGTCATTGTACAGTCATAGCATTTTAACTCTTGAGTGAATTCTTCCCAAACTAGTGTTTCCATTCCTTTATTTCTACTTCTACATATACAAAAAGTTTCACATGAAATCTTTTGTTAGTAGCTTCTTTGCCACCATGTTGGAAGTATTCTTTGAACTATAGTTGGGTTCAGTGGGACAAAGATGAATTGGTTTACCAAGGTGGTACAGATGCTGTGGATTTGGCCTGTGGGATCTTGAGTGTGGGATCCATGCAGCCTTTCTGGGCTTGCCTCTAGAAATGAACAAAGCAGTAGTTTCTTGCATAGACTAGACTGGCAAGAACAAAGATGGCTGCTGTCCCAGGAAAGGTTGACTCAGGGCAGTGGAACAGTGAGTCAGCATCCATGCTGCAGGCTAGAGTTTGTCCTGCCAATCAATTGACCTTCTCTTGACAGCAGAATTGGTTTTGGTTTTTTTGACCACAGGCAACTTCCTTGGGTAACCATGGCAACTGTAGACCTTGATCATAAAGACACATTCAAGGCAGCCAACAGACCCAAAACCTTCCAAATTATATTGAGTGCAGAAGTTCATTTTCTTATGGCTACCTTCTATTAAGGAACTATTGTGCATTGGTGGCTTTGTATGGAATTTACTGATGATCCTTCTTACCTAGGAAGTTATAGCTAATTTGTTTGTAAATGTACGAAAACCTTATTATTAAGAATTTGCCAAAAATCATACCATGCAATGAAATGAAATAGTTTAGAGGATATCATAGGAATATTATTTTCCATGTAGAGCAGTGGTGTTTGCTTATAAAGTAACATCCTCATATTTAAGAAAAGACATGATGCATGGGAAACTATAGGAAGATGACAATGCAGGTGGAACGCAGGACCTGGTCTCTGAAAACAAATGAGAAACCTGATATTCAGAGAGGAGATGCCACCTGGCTGAGACAGCATGGTTGGCAAAATGACGGAGCATCTTTTTTTTTTTTCTTTCTTGTTTTAAAAATTTATTTACCTTTGTGTATGTTTGTACACATGCCATGAGATATATATGGAGAGGCCAGAGACAACTTGTATGAGTTGGTACTCTCTCAAGTTGTCAAGCTTGGCAGCAAGCCCCTTTACCTGCTGGACACCTCCATATCTCTGTTATTAAAGAATAGACAGATGTATTGTGCCTGATGTGGTGGCATTCATGATGATTCCATCATGTAGGAGGTATTGACCAGAGGATAAGGATTGCAAAGTCATCCTCAGCTGCATAACAAGTTCGAGGTCAGCCTGGGTTAGGAGCCCTTATCTCAACAAACCAGAGGAAAAAAAAGTTACTGCTTTCATTAGTAATCTCAAAGGCTATATGTAGTATAACAATATCAACATTGGATATTGTATATTCAAATATACACAATCCACATCTCTAGTATATGTATCCATGTATAATATACAATACACTATGAAATTTGTAGATTTGAGAAGGACACAGGAATAGCCACCACTAATTATTCTATACACAACAATCCTGAGCTATCTATGCATATGTGCATCTTTTGAGCTTATATAATGCACAGTTATGTATTCAACTGTTTTCCATTCAACAATATGGGGTGGAAATTGTGATTTTTTTGAAAACATGATAATTTCTGCAAAAGTATGACGGAGCATCTTGCAAGCACTTGATGGTGGCATTCTGGGTCAGGTTCTGAACAGAGTGATGGATGCAGTTGTACCTTCTCAGCTCTGGGAGTCTGTCAGAAAAGACGGATGGGGCAGGGCTTTATAGGAACCAGTCTTGGGCAGACAGGTGGCTCTGCAGCAGTCACTGAGTGGGGGAGTTACCAGAATGGTTAGGACACTTACAATGAGAGACATACTTTTGGATTCTGGAGTACCTAGTTGGTTTCCTAAATCCTCAGTTGTTAAAAGTCAACATTTTAATGAGTTGTCTGAGAATTTCATATGATATATCTTGAACACATTCATTTGTTCACTCTTATCTTCTCCCTTAATTACTTTCTCTCTACTTTCCCATTCAATTTTGAGATTTATTTATTTTTATTTCTACCATCAAGTCTAGTGAGTCCTGGGAGTGGAGCCTTACCTGGCATGGGATTAATCTACCAGGTGTTAAGTGAAATGGACTTTCCCTCACCCAGCAGCTTTCAAATGACAATAGCTCCTCAGGTACTAGTGGGATCTCCATGCTGTGATTTTGTGTGGCATGAGCTTTCTGAAGGCTTATGTGTGTGCTACCGCAATCTCTGCGTTCCTGTGTGCACCTGCTCAGTTGTGTCTAGAAAATACTGTTTCCTTGATAGTATCTACTACATTTGACCTTCAACAATATTTCTTCTCTCCCCTTTGCCAAGATTATTTGTCAGCATGTGTTAGTGTGTGTGTGTGTGTGTGTGTGTGTGTGTGTATGTTGAGGTGTGAGTATCATTTAGAACAGAGAACTTAACAGTTTCTTATTCTCTGGATATGACCAATTAAAGGTCTTGGTGCTAGTTGCCATCTACTGCAAGGGAAGCTTCTCTGATGTGGGATGAGAGAGACTCTGACCTATGGATACAGCAATAAGACATTAGGGGACATTTTAATGCTATGTGTACTTGGCAGAATAATAGTATTTGGTTCTTCCATAGAGCTTATAACCTATTAGGATCAGGTTCTTGACCCCTTTAGCAGTGCCAGGTATGGGGTCCATTTCATGGAGCCCCAAACCCTCATTTTCCTAGCTGGCATTCTTGGTCAAATTTTGTAAACACAAGATTCACATACCCTGTTAGTGAATGAGAGTAAGAATGACTACTGGTTCAGAGGTCTACTTTGAAGATTAAAGCCATCTGGACATATTAAGCTCTTGGCTAGAGTCAGGCTCAAAAAAGTATTCAACCAGCAGTCATACTTATCACATATAACTGCCACAATTGAGTTTTCTAAAGAAAGACATTGAATGATGGGAGATCCATCTGGCCATCTTGTTTGAGATGCATCCTGGTCTATGGAGCAAGATAGCTAACTCTGGAAAAGTACTATCTGACTCAAGTGTCAAGTTCAGTCAATACAAGTGTTCTTAGACTCTTGGAGTGCCACAGGAGATACCTCTTTGCTAGACTGGATTCTGATATGTCCCTTGGTGCCCAGGACAACCTCTGTTTCTTATCAGGTCCTCAATTTTCATATCTATAGCCAAGGCAAATTAGTAAGGGAGTGCTAACCATCAATGTAGCTTCATAGCTCACATCCGGGGAGGGTGAGTATGGATTTCACTGGTCCACAGGGGAAAAGAGTAAACAGCCTGGGCCGAAGAGACCATGAGGCAGGAAATGTGAAGATTCCTGCCATTCTCTCAGGGCAGCTAACAGCTACTGAGTGATTGTTAAGTACCAGGCACTGAACTCATGTCTTCACACACAATGGCTGTAGTATGACACACTGTCTGATGTTATAGTATCCTATTGTATTAGTTTTTCTCATTATGATACCCAAACACCTATACCAAGAAGCAAAAGGAGGGATGGTTTGTTTTGGCTCACAGCTTCAGAGGGATCAGCCTATCATGATGGGCAAACATTTTAGGCCAGGAAACAGAGCAAAACAAGAAATAGACAGGGGTAATGTACTCATCAGAAGCTGCTTCTGATGACCTCCTTCATGTAGCTAGAAGTCACCTTCTGAAGTTTCCAGAATCTTCCTAGATAGTATCGTTGGTTGGGGAAGAGGTGTTCAGAGCAAAACTTTAGTGTGAAGGCACAAAGATGATTATGCATATAGTAGAAGCCATAGTTGGATACTATTATGGTTGACTGATTTGAAATAAAATACTGTCTCTAAATGCTGGGTGCTGACAGCAAATACACCTCTCAGGCCTGGAATTGTGAAGAAAAACAACCAAGAATCTGTAGTGTGGTGGGTTGATAAAAGGATTCTCTGTGGGTTGAATAAATTAGCCCATTACCAACTTCCCATAGTTTCCGATTCCTGTGAGTTTTACAAATCTATCAGAATATACCAATGCAAGCTGAGGACCATGTGCAAATAGCACTTAGTCCAGACTAATGAAGTGGGTAAGATTTTCATCCACTTATAGATGAAAAATGCCAAGGTCTAGAAGAGGAACATGATTTTATCTAATCCCCCAACCACCTTTCTCATCCTCCCACATGAAGCTTACAAGATCTGTACATTTAAAACAGAGCAAAGAAGGTACATTTAAAATAATAGTTTCCAAGGTCTAGGAATGTAACCAGAATAGAGAGGTTGCCTAGCATGCATATCCTATCACCTAGAAGGCTTCTCTTTGTTGAGTACTTATTGTATGCATCTCACCTTCTGAAGTTTATATGGCTCTGAGGGGTACCTTGTCAATTGAAAGAAATATGCTGGATCCCGTATTTGAGCACAGTTTATGAGACTCTAAAGTCCATTTAATGTAGCAACTTGTTCATATACTTTTTTTGATCAGCTTGGAAGAATGGACCATTATGTATATCAGCAAATGTGTCTGGCATGAGAAATTCAGGGGAAGAAAAGAACGCCCTTCAGAGGAGCCATATGGCCTTCAGGGACCCCTGGGACTAGAAATAGGAGAGGATACAGGGATTTCTGGATCTGATGGTTTTCTTGAACTCCACTGCACATGACTGAGATGACCCCGTTGTTTCTTCCGCTACCCAATGATGTTCCCCACTGGTTATTCTCCATGGTGTTCATCCCATGTTTTCTCTTTCTGCCTATCCTACCCATCTGCTCCAGCTGGTGTCTGCCTTGGGCAGAAGATGCTCATTTATTCTTTTGCTGTTTTGCAGGCCCAGGGTGATGGTCACTGGGTGCCAGGGGACTAACAGGAAGTCAGAGGCTTCCGGGCTGTTCATCTGGAGTTCACTGGGGTGTCAGAGGCTAATTGTGGCTCTGCTTGGGTTGTCGCTGTTTGATTAAACATCTTGAGCTAAGCACTATCCATCCAATGGTTGCCAGCGGTACGTATTTTTAGCAGTGGGCAAATAGCTTATCAATTGTGCATATAAAACGTGGCTAACATAAAGCCATCATTTTCTGTGACCCTGCCTTGTTCTCCTATCTCAAGGACAAAAGAAGCAATAAACAATGTTTGGTATTCACATATCCACTCAACAAACCTTTCCTAAGCCACCTATTATGCAGCAGACACTGTCTCAGAGCCAAGGATGCAGTGATGAGCGAAAACATACAGAACCCCCTCTGTACCACAGCTCATATCTTACTCTGGCCTATAGGGCTGTGTTCTTAGCTCTGTGGCCCTGAGTAAGCCATCTTTCTCTGAACTTGCTTCTTTCATTTGAGGGCACATGCTAAACACATGTTCATGCACTGAGAGCAGAAAGGACATTGGATGTGCAGCAAGTATGTCTCAGGAGTCCATGATCAGGGTCTAGGGAAGACTTCTTAGAGGTATGAAGGATGAGACCATGGAGAGCAGAGTTAAATGTCCTAGAACAGCCTGAGCAAAGGTGTGGACATGTGACTGTGAGAAACACACCAGTGAATAGGAATGAGTGAAATACAGTAAAACTGCAGTTCTTTAGTCATTGACTTAAGCTGTCTTTTTAGTCTTAAGACTCTTAAGGGCTAGTTCATAAAGATGGCTCACTACCCAATAGCCAAATCTGTGTGTAAACTGCAGTGATCAACATGGCTTCAAAACCCCAGCTGTTTCCTAGCATTGGTTTGTGTCTAGCATCCTCAATTGCATGAGATATTAGGTAGGGAGCCATGAGCTGGTGTGAACATGCTGGGATAGCTCTCCTGTTTCAGACACTGCAAGAGCTAACCACAAGGACCGTGGACAGCATTTGTATGATCAAGAAGGTAGCTCAAGGGCTCCTGGCATCATCCAAGAAAGATACAAGTAACAAAGAGATGGGATGCTGAAGGTACCTCTGCTAGTTACTGGCTGTGTGGTTGGGGGCAATCACTCTAATTTCTCTGTGCATTAGTGTGCTCAGCTCTGAGAAAAAAATGTGATATGATACTCGCAAGCTGTTGTGAGGATCTCAAGAATTACAGTATAGGGATAGGGCCCACAGCAGTGCCTGGGACCACAAAGTGTATAAACTGCTATTACACAGGTAAGCAGGCTTGGAGTAGACTTATCAGGTCCAGTTTGCTAATAATTGTTAATGTAACACCAACTTCTTAACATTTGCTGTTCGGTGAGTACTCTACATAGACACACAGAGGACCTGGTGTGTCACGAATGCACTGGAAGATTTCTAAGGGGTTCCTGTGGAGATAAGTTGGAAATAAATTAATAATAATAATATGCAATTAAATGTGCTGGTGATTACTTGGAAATTAATTTGGTATTGTGTTTGAGGCAGTACTCTTGTAATTCCACTTTAACTCAACATAAACTTGGGATGTCCGACAACATATCCATATCCAAGTGTGGGTCAGTTTCCTAGAGTGTGGGATCCAGGTTCAAGTTACTCAAAACACATGAACAGAACCAACACAAAAACAACAGGAAGGCTTGTTTCAAAATCTTTGTTCTCTTTAGTTGCTCTGTGCTAGAGTTTTTATAGAGTACCAGGTTGGCCAAGAATGTGTCTGTGTGAGGAGGGCATGGAACTTCCAGGGAACAAAGCCACCCCTACCCTTTTTCAAGGGTGCAGTTGGTTTCACTTGGGATAACAGCCAACTGTGGTCATATCTTCCAATGTGTTGAGAAAGACTTAGAAGTGGCATACACACACACACACACACACACACACACACACACACACACACACACACACACCCCATATTCACACAAGGAAGTGCAATCACATGAAGTCTAGCTCATATGCTGCTGGTTTGATTCCTGTGATTCACAGACCTCAGTCCTCCTTGGATGACCAGTAGGTCTCCTCCCACATATCGCTCCCCTCTGTCCCTTTTCACTCTTGTTTTGTTGCACACACTTCAGAGCACCAAGTTCTTCCTTACCATTGAAGCACTGTCTGGGATGCTTTCTCTACCTCCAATCTTTTGCCTGTCAGGCTTTATTTGTAAATGTTTCCTGGAACTCTCCACGGCAAAGTGAAGCTCCTTGTAGGTTAGATAGCAAACACGACACCTTTTGTCACCTTTTACTTGGAGCCTCTGGAAGGCAGAGGCTATAGCTATATCTTTTTTCTCTGAAAAAGTAGGGCTGATCAAATGGTTGTGGAAAATTATAAGCTCTCTTATCTTTTGGAGAATAAAAGAATTATGGATGAGTGGGTAGGTAGAGAATGGTTGGAAGGATGAAAAATAGGCTGATTGATGGATGAAGAATAGGGTATGGATGGGTCACAGATGAAGGATGGGTACATATATATCCATATAAGTGGAAGATAGGCAGATGGCTGGCTGGTTGGCTGGACAGATGTATGGATGGAAGAGTCGATGGATGGGCAGATGGATGGATGAGTTGGTAGACAGATAGATGGACTCATCGCGTGGATAAATGTAGAGCATTATTAACTTTCTTTTTCTATGGAAAGAAAAATAATACCTTCCCACAACACTAGTGAAGAAGATGGGGATATTATCACATACACAGGCATTATGCCATGCCTGGAATGTAAGATACTCAGAAATATGCTTCATTCCTTGCTGAGCACGAAAGTCTTCATGGTACACTGAACTTGGTAAAAGTGGGGACACTAAGATTATTGATTCAGAAATCAGCAAGTTATGTCTTGTTTGCTGGTCTTCCCTCCTGGGATTCTGGCTAGGTTTCTTCAATGAGCTGCACCTTAGTGTCCTTCATCTTTAAAATGAGGACGACAACATCTGCCTTTCGACTTGACCATGTAAACTAAGTGATTCTATACAACCTAAGTGCTTAGAAGTGGTTTTGGCCATTCGTTTGGGTAGGGAGAGCTTGTGTTTCCTCTTGGATCCTCTGACCAGCCTTCTTGCTCTGCCTTCCAACAAAGATGCTGGTTCTGTTTAGCTTTCGTGCCTTTCACTGGGGGCTACACATACCTTAGTGGGCCTGAGACTTCTAGATGGGTAGAAAGCCATAGAGACACTAAGAAAGGTTTGCCATAGTGGCAGAAGACTGTGTGGTGAAACCAATTCAGGAGAGAGAACATACCTGACCCAAAAACTTCAAAAGAAAGGCATCCTGGAGGAAGTGTCGTATGTGCAGCCATGAAGAGAAGGGGCTAACCAAATAAACTGCCATGTTTTAAAGTTGTCTGTTTCATGCCTATATTAGAATTTAGGCTTCATTTGAAAACTACACAGGCAAGACCAGGGAGATGGCTCAGCTGGTAAAGTTCTAGTTAGCCCACAATCCTGATGACTCGAGTCCAACACACAGAACCCATGTAAGAGCACCTGTAATGCCAGCACTCCTATAGCAAGATGGAAGGAAAAGACAGGAGAATTTCCTGGAAGTTCAGGGTCCACTAGTCTAGAGTGAGCAGTGCAGCAACAGAATCAATGGAGAGAGCCTGCCACAAGGTGGAAGGTAAGAGTGTTGAGACACAAGAAAGTTGTTCTCTGATTTGCACACACCTGCACTCACATACATACAAAATCAAGCCATTACAAAAAGAAGAAAACCAGAAGGGAAGGTCAGGCTGACTTCCATGTAAGTTTGCCTTCCAGCTCTAGTTGTCCTCATTAGGATCCCTTATCAATGTCATCTTTCCCCTTTTCTCAGAGAGGAAAAGTATGAGGAGGGGCTGCTGGGTAAGAAGTGGAGACAGTCTATCACTTCAATGGCCTTGTGGTCATGTGGGAGGGGCTTTGTCTTAAGGCAATGGGGAGTCACAAAATGTTTTGAGCATTAAGGAGCTTTACTAAGTATAAAGCTTATTATTTGTGTCGAACCACAGGCATCTCTGAAGGGTAATGAGGTGTGTGTGTGTGTGTGTGTGTGTGTGTGTGTGTGTGTGTGTGTAACAGAATGTCAACAAAGCTGGTAAGTATGGCCAACCACTGGAGC
Source organism: Rattus norvegicus (assembly GCF_021556685.1). Lineage (NCBI taxonomy): Eukaryota > Metazoa > Chordata > Mammalia > Rodentia > Muridae > Rattus > Rattus norvegicus. The sequence continues at coordinate 186,409,481 of NC_141534.1, forward strand.
TTCCTTATCCACGTGATGTAACAAGAGTGACTGGGCTGATGAAAGTAACCTCTTCCCACGCAGTGCATGCTTCCCTGCCTATCATTTTGGCTTAGCAGAGGAAGGATCTGGATGTTCAAGAACATTTGAAAATTCCCCGGCATACACAGCCTGGGCACACACCTCCAAGGTTGTCCTCCCCAGGATGTTCTGTTCCACAGGGGGACCTGTGTTCAGATGCAGGGTCGAAGTGGTGCTGTCTGTGCTGGAGATGTGGACAGACAGGGAACAGGCCATACCAAGAGGACAATGTCTAATTACCCGGGGGCCTTGGGAAGCAATTTTCTATTGTTGAGGAAATTGAAAATTGTGTATGTGTGTGTGGTTTCTTTTTTAAAGTATGTTCCAGCTCACAACTGAATGGCATGTGGGTCAAGGAGGCATAATTATTTGGAGTGGATTTAGCTTGGGAGCTTCTGAAAACCCACTTCTGTGCCCTGGGAGAATGGAGAGGAAGGGGCTTGGGACCTTCCCAAGATGAGATGAACAGGCAGCAGATGGCGTCCTTGTAACTTTGGAGCAGTTTATTTCTCTCTGGCTTCAGGACCCAGCCTGTGTGCCACAAAGGGAAGAAGCTACATTTTTCCAGCTCAGTCATGATGGTGTGCATGAGAGGTTCAGCTCTAATTCGTATGGCTTAGATAAGGCTGACTGTCCTGGGAGCTTGGTTTTCCCAAGTGGTATTAAAAGCTTACGGGACTTTTAAGAGGTGGGGTTCGGTGGTTGGTGGTTAACTCATGACTGTTCTGTTTCTTTTAAACATTTATTTATTCTCTGTGTGTATGCATGTGTGTGGGAGTCTGCGATGGCATGCATGTGGCGATCAGAGGACATCTGGTGTGAGATCCTCTCACCATCATGTGGGTTCTAGGGACTGATTTCAATTTTCTATTGTTGGAGAAATTGGAAATTGTGTGTGTGTGTGTGTGTGTGTGTGTGTGTGTGTGTGTGTGTATTTCAAGTATGTTCTGGCCTAAGCTCACAACTGAACGGCATGTGGGTCAAGAAGGCATGATTATATGGAGTGGATTTAGTTTGGGAGCTTCTGAAAACCCACCTTTGTGCCTTCTGGGACTCCTGTCACCATCATGTGGCTTCCAGAGACTGGTTTCAGGCCTTCAGCCTTCGTGGCAAGAGCTGCTGAGATATTTCACTAGCCTACTCTTCTGGGGAAACTCATTCGGGTATCCCAGGAGTTAGTTCCTGTGAGAGTGTGTTTCATAGAATGAGCCTGGACTCTCTGGCTGAGTTTCCTCTCAGATCACCTGGCTTCTCTCTTCAGAACACATGCCCTCTGCATCAGTGTTTGCTGTTAGGTTATGACACAGCCAGGATGCCCTTGCCAGATGTTGATGTGATTGGTGATATTTGAGTTTTGCAGCCAACAGGGACATAGGATAATTAAAACCTCTGTACATACACCACCCAGCCTCTGATACTTTGTTATAGCAACACAAGTCAGTTTAAGATAAGTGACCTTGGAAATTTTTGTCTGTAATTTTCCTCTGAAAAATGGGGCTGAAAACAGATTCTGTGTGGAAAGGGGGCTTTGAAGAGTTGGGAATAGACAGCAGGCAGGGCTCTGAAGCTTTGTACATACATGGCAGGCAGGGCTGGGATTTGGTCCCTGTTCAAGAATCCTTCTGGTTTACTCACTACTCTTCTTCACTTATGGAGAAACAAAGCAGTCCAAACACACCACACTGTCTCCAGTCTTTGGCCTTTGTCTGCACACCCTTCTGTCCCCCATCATCTGATGACTCTTGTCTGTCCTTCATGAATCAGCTGGTTCACCCACCATCAGCGACAACAGCCTGATGTCCCCCAGCCTTGCTATAACCTTGCCTATGACGAAGCAAACTGTCATTTTAAACTCTGAGCAAAAAGTGCCACATGCAAGACAGGATACCAATGGTCTGTGGGAAAAGGACTTTCCCCCTCCCTAGAAATAAGAGAAGCAGTCAATAGCCACTTCAGGAGATGTAGAAATGAGGGCTGTGGCAATAAGCGATTTTATGCCCTTTCCTGCCACAAAGGAAGTAGGTGGGCATGATTAGCAGAGTAGGTTCCATTTAGCAGTCTCTTGTGACAAGCTAGAAATTGTGGACAGAGTTTCACAATCAGTAATCAGTGTTGTGTTCCTCACTCTGAAGATGGGGTTTATTAGACCCTTCCTATAATGGAGAATATGTGGGCTTAGCTTTAGTGACTGCCCCAAGGTCACTTCTTACTAAGTAGCAATCTGAATTTGAACCCACATCTTCCCTAATTACAATGTCATTTGCTGCAATTCTGTAAGGAAGCACCATAGCTTTCATTGATATCCACACAATCTGCAAGTTAGAAATTTTGCTCTTGGTTCCACTGGGCAGCTCCTATCATGGGTACCAGCATCAGCTATTCACAATTTCAGGGGACCCTGCTCTTTCCCTGCTTTCTGATTCCCCAAAATGAATAAAGACACTCTGGTCAAACTAGAAAAGAGTGGGTTTCTTTCCTGGTGGTGGAGTCACAAATGCAAAGTCACAGAAGTGTGAACACATGCTGTGTTTGCAGAGCTGTAAGAGGACAGGCATGGCTGGTGTGTGGACCGCAGGGAATGAAGGATGAGAATTCAAGAGCCCAGTGTGATAACCTCGGTGAAATTGCTTTGCAAACTTCCAAGGTTGTTTTGGGGACTGTCGGAGATAATGCCCGTGAAGCGGCTTTGCAAACTGGAAAAGCGTTAGGCAAATGTTAATTATCATGAGATATTTTGGAGGTAGCCTGATTTGGTATGGGGAACGAGATAGTAGAAAATTAAAATAGCTGCTAATTTCTCTTGAATCCGCATTCTCAAAAGCATTCATACATGAAAAACTCTAATTCCATTGCTCTCATCTCTTCCCATTCTCAGATAAATAGATTATAATAGATTTTAGAAGCTAATAAAAATTCAGCCAGTTTCCTGGTTATTATTGATTTAACAGCCAGGTTTAGCATCCTGGAGTAATATTTTGCTGCCTGCCCGTAAGACCACATCCAGTTAATTCTTTACCAAAATACTTTTTCTCATATTTGGTTGTCTCTTTTCTTTGTGGTCCTGATACTGGAGCTCTCACAAGAACAGCTCTGTGTTCTTCTGTCTTGTTTAGGGACATGTGCTCAGTTTGTAGCCTGATACCCTATGCACAGCAGTACTTGGTGACAAATATTTTTTCAGAATGTAGTATCTGAGCCTAGATATCCATATTCCATATGAATTGCTATAGGGGTATCTTTACTCTATGTAGGGTCTGCTGTCTTCAAAGCCATTCAGTTTGTGTTTGGAGATAAGGTTAATCATTTCCCCCCATTCTAACAAAATACTATCGGTAAAACTAATTTATCTAATACGTACTAATGTTTCTAATAAACAATCCAAATTTGCATGCTAACTAGAGTCATAAGTAGGACCAAAAATAAGAGGAGAAAGCCACTGTAATTATAATTAAAATTATATTTACAATTACAAAGTGCAGAAATGATAGTTATAGTCTCCAAAACACAGAAGGATCAACTTAAAAGTTACAAGAGTAATGAAGAAAAGAGACCCAAAGGCTAAATACACCAGCCATGACTGACCAGAAAGTAGGCTGGGAGGATTCCATGCACACAGCCTATCTACCTACCAGAGGGCAGCTACAGTTTGAGCAGGGGTCGAGTCAGTGCTTTCTTCCTGTCTTGGTTGTATTTTGTCTCCTGGGCGCTCTGAGTTTGGCTCATGGCCGAAGGCTCACAATGTCATGCACATTTCTGCTATCAGTTCCTGGCTCTTACCAGAGTGAAAAACATGCTTCCAATCCTACCCATCCACGAAGACATCAAATACCACTTTCACTGTCATGCTTCTTAGGGGAAACACTTCTTCCTGGTTGGTGGAGATACTCCTTCATGCCCAAAGATGGAGTCTCGAAGTCTAATATCCATGTCTGAAGAGAGGTGCTATGGCTTTAATGAAACACCTATTTGGGTGATATTGGAACCCAAATCCCTTTCTGGAAGGAATATTAACATGCACCTCTTGAACTCCTGCTGCAAATAAGAACTAAAGCTACGGCATCTGGTGAGTACCTGGAAGCATGTCATCGCCACAGTATTACTGTGACCTTGAACTATTGACCCCCAACTTTGTGCTTCTGTTTTGTTAGTAGTTTCTACATTAGGACTGAAGAGATGGCTAGGTAGTGAAAAGCACTTGCTGGTTTTGCAAAAGGTTCTGTTTTCAGCACTCACATGGTGGCTTACAACCATCTGTAACTCTAGTTCCGGGAGATCTGACACCATCTTCTAGCCTCCAAAGGACACCATGCACACATTTGGTGTACTTACTGACATGTAGGTAAAAACTTATACACATAGGAATAAAAACAAACGAATCTAAAAGATGTCTATTTAATGGATTTAGAAGGATGGAACCAGGGGTTGGGGATTTAGCTCAGTGGTAGAGCGCTTGCCTAGGAAGCGCAGGGCCCTGGGTTCAGTCCCCAGCTCCGAAAAAAAGAACCAAAAAAAAAAAAAAAAGAAGAATGGAACCAGTCAATTCATCTAAGGCACTTTAAAATGGAGCCCAGTGCAGAGTAGGCACTCAGTTAACATTAGTTATTGTGATGATCAATCTTTTTTATTTATTTATTATCTATAAGTACACTGTAGCTGTCTTCAAACACACCAGAAGAGGGCATCAGATCCCATTACAGATGGTTGTGAGCCACCATGTGGTTGCTGGGATTTGAACTCAGGACCTCTGGAAGAGCAGTCAGTGCTCTTAACCACTGAGCCATCTCTCCAGCCCCGTGATGATCAATCTTAATTGGCATGTGACAGGATGTTGAATAACCTAGGGACTGAGATAGACTTCTGCTTAGTGTGATTCCAGAAAAGATTAATGAAGAAAAGACCTGCTGTGAATGTGGCTGACACCATCCCATGGGTCATGGACCTGGATAAGGCAAAGGCAGGGGGTCCTAGCATTTCCCTCTGCTTCTTAGCCACTGCGATGTGAACAGTTCTGTTCTATCATGCTCCCTCTGTGAAGATTGAGCCCTCTGAAACCATGAGCCAAAATATACTGTTCTGTCACTGGTTTCTGACGGCCCTTCTGTGACAGTGATGCAAATTCTGGCCAGTCAAGTCCTGGTTGTGGCAAATGAGTTAGCTTAGTTTCTACTGGTAAAGTTCCAGCAATCTTACTGTTTCAGCTATTGACACTGCTGTGTAGGGATGTGGAGAGCAATGAATATAGAAGTTACCACTCTTTGGGGCTGTGAGATCATCCTGAGGTTTTTCTCTAAAGTGAACCACTGTACTATATGCTAAGAATCAATGCCACATACAAAGAATGTTGTAAAAGGTAAAACAGAACTAAATATTGAATGCTCCCTACAGCATAATAATAGTTTGTCAGTTTACTTTTTTGCCTACTGGACAGGACATATCTTACAGGTTAGGACGAAGGTCATTTGCCATTACTTAGCTATATATCTTGTAAGATAATTGCTTGGTTAGTACGTCATGATGAACAAATTTGTGGTCAGCACACACAGGGCATGGTGGGTCTCAGAAGGTAGGAGGGTGTGATCCAGAGAACATGGAGAACACATCTGCCTCTTCCCACCCTCTCTGCAGCACTGCCACCAATCCACAACTGGCATTGGCAAGGCACATCTTTGGCACATGGCATACTTAGTTTCATCTTCAACTAGACTGTTCCTTCCCCAAGAGCAGAAGCCCAGTCCCATCTGCCTCTGTGGCACCAGCAGCTAGTAGAGAATTCACAAGGGAGTGGACAATGGAAAACCTCCACAAGATTCACAGGGTGGGCTATCATGAGTCATAGAAGGTAAAGCTCTGCTTTTGGTGTCCTGGCATATATCTGCAGTTTTAACTTTGCCTTCTAGAAGTAGTTCAGAGAAGCCACTTAACTCCTCCAAGCTTCTGTTTCATAATGGATGAGTTATTTATAAGTTTTAATTTACTTTGCATATTGGTCAGCACTATATTAATGTTAGTGATTCTTATTGATAACGCTATAAACATCAGGAATAGAAATCTGGCATGGACTAGGTGGCCAATGAACATTCTCTACATGAACTGGATTTAGAATTCTGAGTCTTGCCTGATGCTGAACCCCTTTATGGGTGACAAGGGAAACTTGGGAAGGATCTGGACAAGGAAAGGTATTTTTAGGAGAATTGTTGGATCACAATATGCTAGAGCATATCGTGCGAGAATATGCAACTCAATTTCAATTTTGTAACTTAGTATGGAGTGCAGAGGAAATTCACCTGTATGTCCTTGGTTAAAAAAAAATGATTTCAAGTAATTAAACCATCTGCTTAAGGAGAGGGCAAAGGGAACATAAGGAGAGTCCTCAGTCAAAAAGAAAGACAGTGCCTTATAATGTCTGCAAAGACCAGGATGGGAGGGTGAACCAAGACAGAGGTCAGTAGACACAGCATTTGTCTTGTCCCGTGCCCTGAATGCCAACGTCTACAGCAGGCTCATGGGCAAGCATAGAGCATGAACAGTGATGGGAAGACTCATCTCACCTCAGCTCTGCTGCCTGTTGGCTGGGTGACCTTGGGAAGGTCACTTTGTTGTACAATCTGCTTCCTTATCTGCTAAGTAGACATGATGGAAGTGCCAGGCTCTCAGGCATAGCTGTGAATGTTAAGTGAGGCGGCATGGAACAAAATACCTCGCAGATAGTAAGTACTCAGTAAGTGCTCTGCTGCTGAGGACATAAGGAAAATACAGTTGCAATGGCTCAACTTTTTAGAGGCTGGTATGGAAATTGCATTTCTAAAACTTGAAAGTCAATTACCTATTTCTCTTTCCATCTGTTTACCTACCCACTCACCCATCTGTCCACTCATAAACTCATCTATCTGTCCCATCTATCTCCATCCATCCATCCATCCATCCATCCATCCATCCATCCATCCATCCATCCATCCACCCATCCATCCAATACTTTCCAACTCATAACTATGAGCCAAGGACATCAGAGGAAGTTTGAGAATAAGCTATGACTACTGTCAAGGACTCCTAGTCTAGTTGGCATCTTTTTTGTCATTCCCAGGGAAAGACAAACCCCTTTTAATTTTGAATCCCTGTAGGAATTTAAACACCTTACTTCTCCAGCACCCCACTCCTGATGTAAAACAAGTCTCCTATTGTTATGATTTTTCATTTGTCTTTGGTGACATGTGAGTTTTTAAGGGCAAAGAGCACACACCATGCTCATTTTGTCTTCCCTTCCCTTATTTTCCTCCCTAACTGAAAGTTGGAGCTCATAAAACTGAACTCAGTTCTCCATGATGCATCCTGAACAGTCCAGTTTGGGAGCTGATAGGACATCCTTGCATGGCTTAAGGAAGGAAGTCTTCTGTTTGTTAAATGTCTGTCGTGTGCTTTCTCTCAGGTACTGCCCTCAGCCGATGGGCATTCTCCCTGTTTTACAGATAATGACATGGATATTTATAGATGTTAATTATACACAAACAGGAAGTCCAGTTGGAACTCAAATCCAGATATTATAAACTTCCAATTTTTTTAAAAGAAACCCATTTAGAATGGCTGAAGAAAGGTGGTAAGGTCAAATTGTGATGGCATGATTGTGTGTGTATATGTTTGCATGTGATGCCTATAGGACATGTAGATGAATAGGAGGCAGGAATAAAAATGGCCAACTTAAATTTCTTTTGAGGCGAAGTGAGGGGAAAAACATCAGATATAAAAAGTCCTCTGTGTGCTGGAAGGCAATGAGGAGAGGTGTGGGGGTCTGCATAGCATAAGCTCGGTCATCCTAATGAGGTGTTGGCTATAAGTTTTAAGTGACACTGTGGGAAGTCTCATCAGGAGAAATACAGAAATTTTAGAGACTGTGTCCTGTTGTATATATCTGCTCTCCTGGCCTTGAGCACATGATCTTCTTGTCTATCTCCTAAATGTAACCATACTTGCATTTAGAACTATGGATTGCTATGATTGGTCTTCAAGTGTTACTTAAGGGAAGGTGTTGCTATTGAAGGAAGCTTAAGCGGACATTTCCCACATTTCAGAAAATATCTTCTGGTTCCTGATGGATGGGGGGGGGCATCTTGGGCTGGTTCAAATATCTTTTTTTTCTTTGTCCCAATTGGTAAGATATAATTGCCCACTTAAACATGCAAAGCTCGGTACCATCCATCCCTTGAGAACATTAATAACAACCTGTAAATACACAGAGCAGAATCTTAACATCACCTGTCATGGCTTCTCACCCTCTCTCCTCTCCTGTCTCTTCTTCTCTGTCTCAAATATCTTTAAGAAAGGAAGTGAGGGTGGCTGAGGAGAGAGGGAACTAGTGTGCATCTGACTAAGATTTTGAGGAGAGTATTTATTTAGTGCCCAGAACAATAAAAAACGTTATGATCTCAAGGGATAACTTTCTGTGGCCAGGTCTATGCTGAGAAGATCCAGGAAGCAACCAGCCCCGCCTTTTCTTGAGCTACATCTGCTCATACCAGATGTTCTTGGAATTTCTACCTCAGTTTTGGGGTAGAAATTCCTTGCCAGATTTTGTATCATCAGAGCTGAATGCAGTCATAGTGACAATGTCCCTCTGCCTGGCTGGCCAGAACTCCATCCCATCGTTTATCAAATGACAATGCAGAAGGTGACCTTCTCTATCCCGTTCACCTCTGTCAGGTGACAGCTCAGAATAGGCTCTGTCTTCTCTCTGCTTATGATTCTTGCCACCCACAGTTTGATCATAATAAGCAGGACTTATCCACAGTCACAGTCAAGATGTCAGCTCTCCCTTGTGCCATGGGAACTTACCCATGGCTCCCAAGAGCAAGGCAGAAATGTCCTTGGGGTGTGAGAACATCATGGACTTGCCTATCACTCCTGGCTGTCTCTGTCTTCCTTGGAATTTGCAACTGATGATGAATGGGGCAGATTTTGGATGTGTGAGGCTGGGCATGATACGATCTCTGATCCTCATTCCTGCTGAGTCCCAGCAGCTGTACCGTGCATGCTGTGCATAGTTTCCTCTCTCCTGCCTGTGCCCTTGAAGTCTCTTTTACCGCAGTGGTCCACACCCTGTTTTAAGTCTTTCTTCTACCACTGTCAATTAACACAATCAATGGAGGGTCCTTGTTGCTCAAAGCACCTTTACAAGACAGCATATGCTCTCGTCTCTGACCACCTTTTCTCACTCAGTGTGATCCAGCCAGTGGTCATTGGTGCTGGCTCATTCACTGTCTCTGGGCTTCCACCATGTCTGTTCCCTCTGCCTGTCATGTCCTCTCCTGGTATTCCCTGCAGCTGGTGCCTTCTTGCTGTTCAGACTTCACTTAAACATCACCGTTTCCTGGCCCATATTATGTAGCCACTTTTCCCTGTGCCATGACTCCCAAAATGCACATCAGTACCTCAAATGGTTTTGTTTATGCGTTTGCTTACTGGCTTGTCATTTGTCTCTTAAGTAGTATGGAGACGTGCAAGGACTTCTGGCACTCTTGGTTATTCCTAACACACACAGCATGTCAGGTACAGGAAGGCTTCTGGTATGGAAGACATGATATGGGAGCATATTCTGTGGGGGCGGGAGTATGGACCTTGGATTCCTTTAGCGATGGTTCTCAACCAATGGGTTGAGTTAAGACTCCTTTGCGGATCAAACAACCCTTTCTCAGGGGTCACATATCAGATATCTTTTTTTATTATTTATGAGTTATTTATTTGCTTGTTTTTGAGACAGTCTCACTTCCTAGCCTATGCCCTCCTACAACTGATTAGTCCATGTTGGCCTTTTACTGGTGATCCTCCTGCCTCAGCCTCCCATTCACTGGGATTATAGGTGTGAGTCACCAGGTCTGGTAATTTTTAATTACTTTTGAAATGTTATTTAAACAGATAATTTATATTTCTGCTATCTTGCATATCAGATCTTTACATCACAATTCATAACAGCAGCAAAATTATAGTTATGAAGTAGTTGTTAAACTAATTTTATGATTGTGGGTCACTACAGCTTGAGGAAATATACTGAAGGGTTGCAGTATCAGTAAGGTTGAGAACCAGTGATTTAGGAAATGCTCAGCCTTGACCTGTTTATGGACCTGCTCTCTCTGGAACTTCCAAGTACTGTATCAATCCATACATTTTAGGGAAGCCACTGTATTTCTTCACAGAAGCACAGGTGTGTGTGTGTGTGTGTGTGTGTGTGTGTGTGTGTGTGTGTGTGTGTGTGTAGTAGGTATTATGAGGAGCTGAACTGTGGAAGTGAGGCTGTGAATGCTAAAGATAGGGAGAGGTAGCCAGGACAGAGTCACAGTCTGTTCTATATCTTTGGCTGTGGCATGTGTGTGCACATGTATGTGCACAAGTCTCTGAGTTCCCATGTGTCTCTGCATGCCGTATCCATGTATGTAGGCACGAGCCTGGTGTGTGCCTATATGTGTCTGTCTGTGTGTCACATCTGCGTGTTTCTGTGTCTGGCTAGAGTCCCTGGGTTGAAATGACAGGGCTGATAGCTTGCTTTGCACTTAGCTGAAATGATAAGAAATGTCTGTAGCAGCAAAGCAATTCCCCCAGCCCCACTGGCTGCCAAGCATTCTGGCAAATAAGGGAGAGCGGAGTCGCTGGCGGATGCATTGGTTTAGACTCAGAAAATGGCCTGTCCCAGCTCAGAGCAATTCACCTGGGCTTTGTAATGGGTTGGCTTCCTGTGTATCTCTCCTTGCTCCCACTCCCCTGTCATTCTAGACAGTCTGGCCTTCTTTCTGTCCTGGTTTATTCTGTCCCTTCCTGCCAGAGACCTGGCCCAGCTTGTTTGCTTTGCTCTCTCTCCTTCCCCTCTCCCTCCACCTTTCCTTTCCCCTGTCCTTCCCTCTCCTCCCCTCTCCTTTCTTCTTTTCCCTTGTCTTCCCCTCCTTTCCCCCACTTCTTCCTCCTTTCCCCTCCCTGCCATTCTACTGGAAATATTTCTTCTAGAGAGGAGCATTTTTTGGCTGCTTGGTCTGGGTCAAGTTCTTCAGTGATAAACCCTCATATTAGCCTGGCATTTGCAGAGCTGAAGTTTTACATTTCAGTGGTTTTCTTATGGTGTGTGTGCATGTGTGTGCTCATGCACATTAGGTTGATGGATGTGGTGCTATTTTTTTTTTTTTTTGGTTCTTTTTTTCGGAGCTGGGGACCGAACCCAGGGCCTTGCGCTTCCTAGGTAAGTGCTCTACCACTGAGCTAAATCCCCAGCCCCGTGGTGCTATATTAATGTTACAAAGAAAGAAATGAGTCTTTGGGGACTTGTCATGCAGCTAACACAGTGCCCAGTTCCTGGCAATGTTTTCTGAGTTGTCATCCCCTCTTTGCTGGGGCAAAAATGAAAGCACACATTTGGGGAGAAAAGGTCTTAACTTCTTTGTAATGTAAGTTGGCTTATTATAACCTTTATGGAAGAGAAGCCAGGACACTCTCCATACAGACTCTAGAAAGCAAAGGTACTTGAGTATCCACATAGTGATGCCCCCTTCTTTATGGCATAGAGGATCGACCCTGTGCTCACCCTTCTTTGCAGTTCTTGGGGTTGGTATAGGTATTGAGGGTGGGCAGTAAGTTCTTGGGCTATAATAACCAAAACACACAGGATTTGGGATCTGGGTCCAACTGTGTCTGGATGAGGAACTGGTTTGACCTTTTAGTGTCTGGTTTTCTATTCAGAGTATTGTATTTGTTGAGTTTCCCCAGACTTTAGTCCTGGTTCTACTGTGGGGAACGTCCTTGTCCTCCTACATTCATAAGTTGGCCTCTTCACCCGAGTGGGATATATTAGAGGCAGGCCCCCTGAGAGGGGAGGAAGTCAGGATCGCTGTCTTTACAAAAGGACCCCAGCACACTCTTGGCCTTCGCCTGTCCTGGAAGGATCTGACAAGAAGTTGGCCGTCTGCAGCATGCACAGATCCCTCACTGGAGTCAGAGCATGCTGGTTCCATGATCTTGGACTTTTAGCCTCCAGAAAATAGTGAGAAAATAAACTTCTAGTGCCATAGGATATGATCCTGTGATACTTTTGTTACAGCAACCCACCCTGATGAAATACCTGTGGGCCTCGGGATTTTTGTTGCATTTAAAAGTCTATTTTGCCTATTGTTTGTTTTGGATTTTGTCTGAAAATTATTTGTCCTTTTTCCTTAAATTTATTATTTTCTTTTGGAAATGGAGACAGAGGGGGATGGAGGGAGGTAAGAAAGGAGAGAGAAAGAGGGAGGGGGGACTTACTCATTTTCTAGTTCAGGCTGATTTAGATCCTTCTATGTATAGCAGACTGGCCTCAAACTCCTGATACTCTGCCCACCTCGGCTTCCCCAGTGCTGAGATGGCAGGAGCAATCTACCATGCCCAGCTCCGAGATTTACACTTCTATATTACAATGCTCCCCAGCAGCCTGCTGACTTACAACCTTGGGATGGGAAAGCTGCAAGAATCATCAGGAAACAGCAGTGAGGATCACAGTAGAAAACAAAACACTCCATCTCGATGGAGAATGTAATGTAAATGCTATATGAATCATATATGCAGTTAAATTTTAGTAGCCACAATGAAAAAATAAAGAGAAACAGAAGTTTAACACTATATATCAACTACCCCCCAACGCATGTAATTCATGTGAGTTATTGAGATGCTGAACTTTTTTTTCCTGTGCTCAGTCTTTAGAATCCAATGTGTAGTTCACAGTTGGCACTGCATTTCTCTGTGTGTGCTGATTTTTTTGTGACCTGTATTTAGAGGTCATAAAACAGAGCTGAATGAATAAATTCATAACCAAGCTGTCCCAACCAGACAGTTATTTTCTAATAACTGAAAGATCAGATCTTAATTGCAAATTAATTGAAATGAAATGAAAAAAATTCAGCATCTCACTTGCACTCGTCCAATGTCAAGTGCTCGATAGCCTTACATGGCTGGCGTCACTGTGTCAGACTGCATAAAGTCATGACTCACGAGGCAGCCTCCTTGTTGTAAAGAACAGGTAACCTTAAAAACAAATACGTGGCCTGGGTGTGGCTCAGTGGTATGACACTTGCCTAGTGCAAGGCCCTGGGTTTGATTCCTAGCACTGGGGAAAACATGTAATAACAGAACAAGATGATCATTACATTTAAGTCAGATGTTACTGCCAGCCAAGGTACCAGGCCCAGGAGACTTAGCACATACTGAGAGGGTGTTAAAGACACACTGTGCCGAGCTGAGATATTCCTTTGATGGGATCAGGAAGTTTAAGAGAAGGAACAGATGCTACACATGGGTACTATTAAAAACCATTCTAGATGCAAGCTGGACAAAACCCCAGTGCCAGGTGGTCACTGTGCATAGGCTGCAGCCTGTCTGCCTCTACCCTGATCACTTACTTGCACTTGGACATCAGTAGCAGTTGACTGAAAAAGGGGAGCCAAGATCAGGAGGCTGATTTCTGTTGAAGGCCCTGCTGATTCTGGCCCTGCAGCTTCAGGTGAGGCCTTGACTCCTCATTTTGTGAAGTGGGCGTATTTGACCTCAGCAAAGAAGACAAAACACAGATCCAAACTACCCAGAAGCCATGGACTGACAGATACCATCCCCTGTGCTAGCCCTGAGTGATCTCACTGCATCTGTGTCCTAAGTCCTGAGAGAAAGGCATTGCACCCATTCTATGGACTGAGCATGGAGGCCACTTGCCACAGTCCTGTCAACATGGAGTCATGAGGTTGTAATTTTAGTACAGGCTGGCATCCCACATCCTAATTCCCCATGCTGAGAGGTTTGAAGGGCTATTCTGTTTCCCCCAAATGGTGGATCTGGGTTCCAAGGACAGTCAACATGCAGTTTGTAGTATTTCTTGGAGGAGTTTCTTCTAGCTTATGCTAATTTGCTGGGTCAGGGAGTTGACAAGCCTTCCTTTGGCCACCCGTTTCTTTGGGTCTCCTGAATTATTCCCATCTTAGATGGAACATTTTGCTTCCTATCCTGATCCACACTTGTGGTTTTTGATGATTCTTGCAGCTTTCCCATCCCAGCTTGTAAGTCAGCAGGCTGGTGGGCTCTAGCAAGCCTGCAGATAGATGTGTTTGGTTTGGCCCAGGAAGTGTTGGCTCACAGGATTTTTTTTTTTAATTTTGAATTAGTTGCCAACATTGAAACATTGGCTGTTTCACATAAATCTGGATCTCTAGGTTTTGGAACAGTTTGGCAACAATGAGTTATTGGCCAGAACGCCAAGTGGCAGAAAACTTTCTGATAACTTAGTCTAGGCCTTCCTGTGGTCACCTCTACTTGCATCCCAATCATCATCTTGGTGTGTGTGTGTGTGTGTGTGTGTGTGTGTGTGGTGTGTGATCATTTTTTCATGATAAAGCTGGGTAGTATCACGCAGGGCTGTTCGGCCATTTCCCCGCTGTGAGAACTTGGGTAGGTGACCCAAAATTCTCACCTGAAAATGGTTGATGATATACGCAGGTCTCAAGACTCATCATAAGAATTAAGTCAGTTCACACATGAGGAGGGCCTTAACAAATGTCCAGCACACAGTAGGTGTCATGTGAGAGCCAGCAACTACTAAGATTGGTTGGCATCCTCTTCTAGGCTTTCCCCATGTCTCTCGGATGCTGCACATGGGAGTTTGCTGATGGGACCCTTCTTTCTCATTCTAGATACTTTCTGCAGGCAACAAAATGTGCTACTTGCTGATGTTTGCTGGTTCCTCTATTTCTGAAAGTTGCACAGAAGGCCAGGTAAGCCTTTTGGCAAGGCCCATTAGGCCTTATAAAGACATCTATTGCTAACTCATAGGAACGTTCTTCTTTGACTTGCTAGGGAACAGTTTTATCATTATTGTGAATAGCAGTATGTATTTATAGAAAAGAGCCATATATTAAGTGTGGCCATAGGACATAGACATGGCTTGAACACACAGGCATATTGGACAGTGAAAGTGTCAGTAGTTTATGGATCTCCAGCCATGTAGGAGGGACTGTGAGAAGTCCTTGTACGTTTTATTCCTAATTATCCCAGCAACAATGTAAGAACCAGAAGGTTAATAACATTATCAAACTCTTCCTTCAA
The DNA here is from genome assembly GCF_021556685.1 of Rattus norvegicus. Lineage (NCBI taxonomy): Eukaryota > Metazoa > Chordata > Mammalia > Rodentia > Muridae > Rattus > Rattus norvegicus. The sequence goes on from NC_141534.1 coordinate 186,424,628, forward strand.
GTGAGAGCAAGCATGCCAAGAATGGAACTAAGGATTTTCACATTTTAATTTATTTCCAAAATAGCCCTTTGGAACAGGCACTGTTAATATCTTCCCCATGCTGAGGAAGCTGAGGCTTGGAGAAGGTGTAGCAGATGATTAAGTAGAGGAGCCAGGATTTGAATTCAGGCAGTAAGATAGCAGAAACAATGGCCTAACCGATGACTGCTGTAGAAGGAAGAGCTCAGGCTCAGAGAGGCGTCCTATACTTAAAGTCCTAAAAGACACGGGCTGCAAATCCATATCTAGTTTTCATGCATTACATTGAAAACCAGAACCAAAGTGATACTCACTGGACTGCAGGAAGGTGTGATCTTCAAAGCAATTGCTCTGGACTCCATCTCAAGGCCATGATGGGCGGCTTCCAGTAGAGCTGCACCATAAGTTTGATTCCACTCATGTGTATTGTTATAATCCATCTAAGGGTCATGTCTCCACCCAGAGCTCAGGCAGAAACTGTTTCCCTTGGGGCTCTAATGACCCCGACAAAAATGACCTCTTAAGGTCATATAGTCAGTGATTGCCAGAGGAGCCTGGGATCCAGAATTCTGAACCTATTCTTTATCTGGCTCCTGTATGAAGGGTCCTGTGGTCCACTGTGATGAGTATGACCCAGACAGGACACAGGGTGAGTTCAGTGCAGCATGCAGGGCTCTGTGTGTGTGTGTGTGTGTGTCTGTGTGTGTGTGTGTGTGCGCGCGCGTGTGTTTGCGCCTGAGCTTTGGTAGGAAGCAATTCACACGAATTCGCATGCACAAATGCAGAGGAATGCTGTACAGCGGGATAAAGGAACACCAAATTTCATGCATTCTGCTGCAAATGATCGCCATGGTAGATGTAAAAGAAGAGGTAAGTCACGGTGGAAAGTGCTCATTTCAGGCAAAGCTAAGACGGAGAGCTGAGCTCTCCGAGTTAGAATTGCTTAATGCACTAATATACCTTAAAAGAGGCCATAAGAAGTGACGGCGTAGTAGCAGTGGTCACCTGTGGGGTGAGAAATTAAAGACTTGCAAGTAGGAGAAAGTGATCGAAGGGAGGCTCGTCAGTCTGTGCCTCCACTTAATTTGAGGGTTTCAAGCTCTGTGCGTACCATTATCTGTTTCAAGGCCCCCCACTATTCTTCAGCTCCCAGAAGGAGCTACTTCCTGGGAATGAGCATTTAAGTTCTACAAGGGAACTTGGTTAAAGTTTTTGTTTTTCGAATTTTTAATTTCAAATTATTCTTTCCTGGTGAATAGTGATAGTTGTAGGTTTTTACATATTAATCTTGGAATCTGCAAACACACTGGAGCCACCTGGTTAGTTCACTGGAGATTTTCTGTGACATCTTTTAAGTTTTCTATGAAGGCTATTGTAGCATCTGTGAATAGAAGTTATTGAAATCTATTTCTGAATACGTTCGTTTCTCTTTCTAGCCTCATTCGACTGGCTCAAACTTCCAGTACCATGTTGAATGGGAACGAGGAAGGTGGTTTGTCCTTCCTGGCTCCAGATCATGGGCACTGGGGGAGCACGGAGTCTTAGGCCCCTGAGTGTGATGGAAGTCCTGAGTTATTTGTAGATTCCATTTTCCAATAAAGAAATCCCGGCTCGTCTGATGAGTTTTCACTACACGTATGTGTTAAGAGCAGGTTGGCATTTCTGTTTATTCGCTTATAGTTCTATTTTCTTGTAATGTCTGTCCTATTTTGATGGTAGGGTAAAGCTGGCATCACCAAGCCAATTGGGAAATTAGGCCACATTTGGATTGATGATGGCGTAACTTACAGAGTGCTTACTGTGCTCACAGTGTGTCTAGTGCTTAGCTCAGTCTTCCTAGCACAGTTGTATGGAATATTATCATCACTGTCCCATTTTTAAAGGCTGGGAAACGGAAGCAGGGGGTAGTTAATGTCTCTTGCCCGTAGTTACACACGGCACAAGCATCAAGGCCAGGCCATATCCCAGAGGGTCAGCTTTCACATTCCCACTCTTAGCCTGTTCTCTACACCTTTTCTAATCCAAGCTGTTTGTGGATTAAAACATATCTGCATAGCTCAGTCCAGTCCTGGGCTAATAATGTCTTTACTTGTGGTTAACAACCATGGTAACTACGGTGTGTCAGACTGCCTTCCCCTCATCCCAGCCACCAGAGACATCTCATCACCCTTCGAGGCAGCTAGGGAAAGCTCCCTTCCTCTAGGGTGGGGCGCCATTTTAAGCTATCATCTCCTTCCTCACTCTGCTTGTCTTCCTTCATGTCTGGGGCACTTTTCAGAACCCATTTAATTTTGCACCGCTCCTTTCTTATCAGGGTGGCTCACCCATCACCCCTTGCTGTCTTCCTCCAGCATTCAGTTGATAGTTCCCACCCTCCTTGTGCCATTCCTTTAATAATGCTTCATCTCCACTAAGCCTATCAGCACTAGGTGTGCCTACTTAATTCCTGTGTCTTGAGACATGAGAAATATCTTCTTCACTTAAGAAGGGGGAGGGAGAGAAACGGATGAGGCTTTATGAAGGGCAGGAGCACTGATATTCTTTGCTAAGTCTTTTTAGCATTTCGGGGAGCAAGGTTAGTTAAAATAGCTTCCAGGTGGAAGAGAGAAAGTGTGACTCAACAGAACATACAGGCGTGTTTATCTCTGTCGCTATCGCTATGATTTTAGGGCAGATGCAGCACTTCTCGGTGCCTCAGTTTACTTAGCCATAAAATGGGTTCACATGCATCTGTAGGTGAAATGACATGGCATAGAGAAGGCCCTGAGTAAAATGAGCCTTTTTGGACCAGATGCTATCCTGGATGTTTTGTGGGATGAGGTTTTGCTATGCTGGCTAAGCTGCCTTTCAACTTCTCATCTCAAGAAGTCCCCCTGTCTTGTGAGTAGCTGAGACCACAGGTATGACTTAAGCTACTTTTACATGGAGTATCTTAATTAATAGATGCGGGGGTAATTACACTTGACTTTTAACCTATTTTACTGCTGGGGCAAACTGTGGAACTGCCAGGCTAAGAATTCCATGAGTGGTGAGCTCTGCCCACACTCCATATAGGAATCCCTTGGACTTGTGCCAGGCCTGTTGCATTGATCCCCACAGACAATCACTTAAAGTAGGGGTCTGGACCACGGGGCTTCTTTTTTTCAAGCTCATTCTGCTAACCGTGTGCCTGTATGTGGCCAGAGACACCTGCCACTTTCCTGTAATTACTGGATCCCTCTTGGCAAATATCCAGGCATTCCCCACCCACTTCTCCATTTCCACTCACATCTCTAACAGCACTGGGGGGGGGGGGGAGGCGCGGGGAGATTTGAAAACTTGGGAGTGAGTTCACTGCTGGGAATAGTGACTCAATTAAAATCTCAGTTTTCAACAGTATTAGCAAGGGTCCATGTTCCGCTGTTGCATCGAACTCCACATGGTTCCCTCTCCATCAGCAGTGGCGACAAAGGCTTGCTAACTGACGGTCACTCTGGGTTGAGGCAGAGACCACCATGGTGAATTTGCAGGGCTCATGTGCCAAGCTAAGTGCTCTCTGCTGGGCACCTCCTGAACTCTCTGCTGGTTCCCTGATTGTGCTGAGCAGCCCCCTTTCCTGACCACCCAGGGGATGACAATTATAACTGCAGCCACACGGTGTCAATCGGTATAGGTGACAACCACTGAGCCACATGCTTAATCACTTCCTCAGCCTCACCAAAACTGTCACTTTTGCTGCCATCCCAGGGAAAGCCACTCTCATAATGTCTGCTTTACAGGTAGAAATTGAGGCACAGAGCCACTACACCCCTGACTCCGGTGAAAGCTGGATTAATCCCCAGTCTGCACTCCCATTTGCCGGGATACTCTTGCTTCCCTGAATGGCTTTAAAACAGTGGTCCTCACCCTTCCTAATGCTCTGACCCTTTAATACTACCGTTCCTCATCCTGTGGTGACTCCCAGCCACAAAAATATTTTTGTTGCTATTTTATAACTTTAATTTTGCTACTGCTATGAATCATAATGCAAATGGTTGCATTTTCTGATGGTCATACGTGATTCCTGTGAAAGGGTCATTTGAGTCCCACAGGTTGGGAACCATTGCTTTAAGAGAATGGCAAGGACGCTGCCTTTGAACCAGACTTCCAAGTTGCTAACAAAACTGCTTTCAGCTCATAATTTTGGATAAGACTGATCTCCTCCTCACTCTTCTCTAGGAAGCTTGATCCTTCCACATTCAGCTGCTTTTCTAAATCAGAAGCTTCCATTCATGAATTCCCTGAACTCAGGCCCCTGAAGACCCTTTGGAGCCCTTTGGTACATTCTTAGTGTTTGCACACAGTATAGATGGCCAAAACTCTTACCTAAGTCTATAAATACGTCCACACCGTCTAAGTTCAAATCTCAACCCTTCTCTCTCTTAAATCCCTTAGCCCTGGGCTAACCCTATGCTAAACACAGTGCCTGGTACACTGTGCCAAAGCTATGGGTGGGGAAGACCATGGCCACTCATAGGAGTTAGACTGTGACTGTTCATGACACTTTGATTTGAGGTCATTGACAGTCTGAGCCTTCTCTGTTCTCCTAACCTCATGTCCTGTTTTGGACTCTAGGAGGTCACCCTCCTCCTTGTCTTTCCAGCTTAGAAAATGCCCAAGAGAGTGAATGGCTAGCACAGCAGTGGGAGAGATGGAATAATTAGGATGGGGGTTGCACTCTGACAAGGGGGGACTGAGAAAAAGAGGGGCTCTGACTCTTTTTCACTCAAGCACCACACATAACCAGCCTCTCAAAAACTGATTTTCCAATAGAGAGCTCTGGGGACAGGCTTTGGAGGGCAAGAGGGGGAGGTGCAACCTGGATGGAAATCAATTTCAGTTCCAGGTAATTCCAGGAACATCCTACCTGGCGGGGTGAGCAGAGGTGGAGCCCCTCTTCTAGGGAGACGTAAGTTAGGGAGAGAGATCTCTCTACATGGGGGACAGGAGCCCATGTTAGGAACTTGTGCTTGCCTGTGCTGGGAGTGGAGATTGTTGGAAACCATCTTTCCAGGGGCTCTGGATTCCATAAATGTTTGAGGAGGGGTGGGCTCTCAGATCTCCAGGAGACTGAAGCCCAGCTTCCCAGGATCCCAGAATGCTCAAGTTCTCGGGCAGAAGTGATAAGTGGTGGAGGTTTAGAGTCTAGCTTGATTTTTCTCTTTCTGAGCCTTTCTGTCTCTAGCTCTCTCTTCTGTCTGCAGGTGACTCCAGGAATGTCCATGACATTGTGTGGATGACAGAATTATCCAAAGATCCCCCCAACTGAAGTCAACCCCCCACCACAGGGGAAATGGGGGCTGTTATTCCTAGTCCCATTTGCTCTCCCTCATCACCCAGGCATACACCCCTCCTCCCTCAGCAACTCATCTCTCTTCAGGAATTCGCTAGGAGTCTCAGACTCACTTTCCAAAGGACATTAAGATGTGGGACCAGTCAGCCACTCATCTGCAGCACTGGGAGCTGCCCGGGTAGGGAGGACTGGGCTTGACCTGGAGGCAAAGCCAGGGGAAGCAGACATAAACTCAAGGAGACTGCCATCCTTTGAGGTGCCAGTGCGCATCTCTGCACAGTTGCCCCGTACGTCCCAGACCCAGAGTCAGCCCTTGATTCTTCTTAGCCACAAGGAGACACCTCACTCCCTAGGGCGGATAGTGGATAGCAAGGGCTCACCTCATTGTCTCTTAAACCTGAGTAGCCATGATCAAGGTCTTGGCTTTATGTAGCATTAGCTTAGGCGGGGAAGTACAGAGTGTGGCAGAAGTGTTCTCAGCTGAGGTGACAGTGGGGCAAAAGCTGGAGAGATGCCTTCCCTAGGCTTTCTGCCCAGAAGCTGCAGTCAAGTCTCACGAAGACCTTCTGGGACCCCTCAGGAATGCGACCCCCGACACACACACACACACACACACACACACACACACACACACACACACACACACACACACAGAGGCACGCTTTGGAGTGGATGCACACCCACAAGTCACAATACCCCAGAGCCACACAAGCACTGTCCCCGCCAAGCCAAGCCACAAGCCACGCGACGATGTCCCTTCATCCTGATCTGGAAGCATCCACAGTTGCCACCAAGGTTTAAACTTTGTACTTTTTCAAAAGGGGGGAGGGGGCTCCAGGGTACTTCTCGAGAAGATGTCTGGGATCCCTGAGGTTCTGGACAGCCTTGATCTGCAACTTGAGGTTTCTGACTTCCCTCCCTCTCCCCCATACACCTCACCTGGTAACCCGAGGCACAACAAGAAGCTGTAGTAGACCACCGGCACGAAGCCCAAGCCGCAAGCTGAGCTATTCGCAGCGAGGTGGGCGTGCGTGTGCTCCATGAGCGCGCCCCTCGCCGGGCTGGGCTCGGCGCAGCTGCCAAGCGGCTGGGGACCAGGCAGCCCTGGGGAGGATCGCCGCGCCGCGGGACCCGCTTCCAGCCCTGGCTGGTGTCCTCGAGTGGCTGCGCACCTGCCCTCCTAGATAGGCAGCTCCGTTCTCTAGCAGGGCGCAGGGGACGCGGGAGGGGCTCCTGGAGCCAGAGTGTGCACCTCCCTCCTAGGACCGCTCAGCTCCCGCCTCAGAACCCGGGCCGGGACGCTGCTCCCGGCAGCCAATCAGCAGCTTCCTGGATGGTGTGTGTGTGTGTGTGTGTGTGTGTGTGTGTGTGTGTGTGTGTGTGTGTGTCCACGCGTGCGCGCACACATATGTACACACGCGCGCGCGCGGTGCAGGTTTTTTTTTGGGGGGGGGGTGCGGCTGTCGGGTGGGATGTTAGCCTAATTCGGTCCCAGTAGCATTTTCTGGCTTCAGTTTCTGGAGGAAAAGACCGGGTTAACTTGGGAACCCCGGAGGAAGACCGGGATGGAGAACAGGCTCTCCTAGGTTTCCAACCCCTGTGGGAGGGGCGTGGTGTGAATATGACCTGCTTCTCCCTGAGCAGCTCCGTTCCCCTCCAGCACGTCCTCAGTTTTTCTTCTGACTCTTCTCTTAGCTACTTGTCCTCGCTTCCCACCAATGCCTCGAGTCCATCTTCACATAGAGGATTCTACATCCCGGTATGGGGGATGGGGTCGCGACTGTTAGAGCCCAGAGAATGTTGAAAGGGTTTTTGCTTTCTTGGATCAGGGAGCTGAGCCTGTGGGTCTGAAGGAAGGGTGAGAATATCTTTGTGAGTGCCACCAGCTCGTTGGTGCTGTCCCTGAACTTGGAAGGGATGCAGGCTGGCTAGGAGAAGCCCACCACACACAGCCTTCAGCCTGGGATAAGGCTGTTGCAGTCACTGAGACATACCCGCACACACACAAAGGCACACAATGCCCAGCCATGCGGATGCACTCACACACTCATGCACGCGGATGCTCTCATCTTCCACACCTAGGTAGGCTGGTGAAAACGCGCAGACACCCTCATCAATATGCACGAGGGCGCAGCAGGCTCAGGCGGAGCCTCGAACAAATACACAAACGCACATAGGGGGCTGGGTGGTCTGGAGTAGTTTGAAGGTTGTGTGAAGGAGAATATGGGCAGAGCAGGTGGGATCCCGGCAGTTGAGGGGCACTTCGTTTGCAGGAGGGGTAGGCAGAGCTCTGCAAGAGCTTCATTTTTCAAGGGTACCCAAGAATCCGCCAGGGAGAGACGTCTGTCCCAGACTCAAGACAAGAGTGTGTGTTAAAGGCACTGCAGGAGCACAGAGACAAGGCTTTCCAGGAGCAAACTGAAGCAGATGCAAGCGAGGGGCATGCGACTGGCTCTAAGATGTTAGAAAGCCCAACCCCTCAGACTCCTCCCCTAACATCTGCTCCTAAGAGAAGAAAAACGGAGCTTCTTCTGGGTCTCCAGCAGTGGCCCAGTGTCCTGTCCCTATTTGTTAGGCGCTCCCTCTGGGAAGTGAGTAGAGGAGGGTAAGGCTGAAAAGCCAAAGTTGTAGAGAGATCTTTTGGCCTCAGCGGGGTCTGTGGTGGACAGACAGGCACCCAACCCACTAAAGGGACAGATTATTACGGACTTCCATGCGTACACAATAGCCAGAACTGATATTTCAAGCTCCGTTAGGTATTAAATTTTGATTGTGACCTTTCTTACCGTCTAACCTTTTGTTTTATGTTTATTTTCTGTGGACACACATCATCGTGTATATTTCTTGGAGTATAATGTGATATACGTATGTAATGTGTAAAGACCAAATCAATGTAAGGAGCATACTTGTCACCTTAAGCATTTGTCATTTCTCTGGGGGGAATGCAGTCACAATCCTCTCTTGAGACCAAGATGTCCATTAGTTGGCAGAGTGCTTGTCTAGTAATCATGAAGCTCTCTTGTCTTGGACCAGTGGCATACAAGAGCTGGCCCCGTGGTTAAAGTTTTTAGTCCTAGAGCCGCCGTTGGCCACATAGAATCCTTCCTTATGATGATTTTGAATGTGACCACCCTTCCTGTATAATTTTAAAATGCAAAACAAAACCCCATCAGCTATATAAAGCAGCCTCTCACTACTGCAAAAGCTCAACCATAACTGCTGTAAACCTATAAACAGGATTGGCCTGCAGGTGGCGCTGCATCAAGACGAGAAGCTGGGGGATACATGGCTGGGCAAAGCCTCCGGTCTCTTTAGAGATCTCCCTCCATTGTGAAGAGTGGTTAATGCTCCGAGCTTTTGCATAGGCAAGCTGCATGGCCTCCTCACCTTCATGTCTCTGTTCATTTGTTTGCTTCTCATTGATAATCCTACTTAAGATTGGCATCTCAGTTATTCTTCACTCCAAATCTTGCGCTCCCCCTGACCTCCTCCCTGTGGCTTAGTACCATCCACTCTACCACAGGGGACCTGACTTGTCTTTTTCCTTGTCCATTCCCGCCGTGGAAGGTCAAGACCTTTTGTGTGTGGGGTTCTGGATGCATCTGCAGTTTTATACAACATGTGTAGATTGCAGAGTCAAAACACATGGAAAGAGTGGAATCTGTAACACCCAGGAGTTGAGGCTACAGAGCATGAGTTTATCTTTGCAGCAGAGGTGGGGCAGTGCTGGAGTTAGCAGGCAATGATCATATTTGATTTGACACTTCCAAGTGGTTAAAATTCCAAGGCCCATTGCTAGAGAGTTTTTACAGAACCTAGCTGGGCAAAGGAACTACATGAGGGCTTTTGAAGGGCCTCCTTGTAGCCACATGTTTACTTCTCCATCTGAGATGCTGAGCAGAAAGAATAGGGGTGTGATGGGAGAAGGGCAGACAGCAGACTCAAGAGAGTGGGGAAGTGTTCTCTATCACCTCCTGGCCCCCTTGGGATGGCTGGCAGCTGGTCAGTTACAGTTCGTTCCTTGAGAAATGTATATTTGCATGGGAATGTGTGTAAGGTTTTGAGACTGGTCTGGGATGTTCTCAGTCTTAGGGTAAGAATCCACACAGTGTACTTGAGTTGGGTGTGGGAGAACCTACCTATGATCCCAGCACTGGAGAGGCTGAGGCAGAAGAATTATGGGTTGGGAGTCAGCCTGGGCTATTTAGTGAGACCCTATGCTCCCAGGAAAAACTAAACCCCTGAAGGTAGAATTTTGCTCTAAAGCTGATCCCCTTTGGCTGGCTATGAAGAACAGTGGCATGAGAGAGCTGACATGAAAATCTGGAGACAGACATCCATTCTCGTGTTCAGCAGACTTTGCACAGCTCTTCGTGCTTTCTGATGCTAAAAATGTGACATCCCATGTACAGAGTGTTTAAAGAGGTCACAGCAAAGCTGGAAACGGAGTGAGGCCCTGGGTGATCACACAGGTGATGCACCTGTGTAACGGGTTTGCTGAAAGGGTGCAGATGCGAGCCTCATTGTCAGACTTCCTTCGTGCTGGGATTTATTACTAGGCTTCTGTTTGGTAAGTTAGCTTTGTGGTCACAGTGGAAGAGGGAATGTGAGCTCCATTCTACAGATGAGAAAACCTGGGTACAGAGAAGTTCAGCAAGGACCTCCTGACTGAGAGTCAGTCCAAGGTACTCTGACACCCAAGTCTATGCTGGAGTCATTGAGGAGCTTGGGCAGGTGCAAGGACTGGCCAGGCATGCAGCCCTCATGGGTTCTCCTGTGTCTCTGTTTTATTTGCACTTGAAGTCTCAGTACAGTATCAGAGAAGATTCCAGAAACAAACCCTGGATGAATCCATAAGTGACTGAGCTAGAAATATAAGCACGATGTCAGACCAGGAGCTGAGCGCCCACCAGTGAGGCAGGAATGCTGCTCCTCCCTCCATGTTCACAGGGAAGTGTGCTGCCCTTCATGTATCTGGAGTCCTTGGCTTTCTCCGTCCAAACTCCATTTCTCCAGCCTTTGGTAGGTTGAGATAAATCTAAAGACCAAGTCCTTAACAGAAACAGCAGCACAAACACAAGTTACAACTAACACTTTGCTTAGAGTTGGGAACACAACTAGGAGAGGTGGGGAGTGTAGCAACTCAGAGGTTGCTCATACAGTATGCTGGCCACGCCACTGTAGTGGGTTTTGAACATTCAATTGTTTAAAAAAGTGAGAAAGTTCTTTGATTTGCGGAGTCTTAAACTTGAACACAAAAGATGAACATGAATCAATGCATACATATACATACATACATACATACATGTATTCACACATACACACACGACATACATGTATACACCATATACACATATACACACATATACATACACATAGCACATATATACATACCACACACACAAACACACAGAGAGGGAGAGTGATAGAGAGACAGAGACAGAGAGACAGAGACATACCACACACACACACAGAGAGAGAGAGAGAGAGAGAGAGAGAGAGAGAGGGAGGGAGTCAGAGAGACAGAGACAGAGAAAGAGAGACACAGAGAGAGAGAGACAGAGAGAGAGACACAGAGAGAGAGACAGAGAGAGAAGTATCCTTGGCTTGGCTAAGTATTATGAAGAAGAAGTTAAATGAGGACGTGTACTGGAAGGTGTTCTATGGTCTGGCAGTCAGGGAAGGCTTCTCTGAGGAAGTGACATGTGAAGGGTAAATAAGAGTTATTGTGGTAAAGGGATGGGAGATTAGAGTGTGAGCAGTAGAGAAAGGCGCAAAGGTCCTGGTGTGAGAGGAACCAGGATTCCCGGGAAGAAGAGGCCCAGGCTGTGGGGGGATACAAGGAGCTTATTGCAAATGGTAAGTGGGCAGTGTGTTGTTGAACATGTGAGCGGTTGAATTTTAACCCTGTTTTTAAGGGGGGCAGTGGATTTTATTATTAGGTTTGTATTTTTAGACACTCATTCAGTCAGGGAAGTAAAGGAGGCAATCGATGGATGGATGGATGGATGGATGGATGGATGGATGGATGGATGAATGGAGAGAGGAGGGATTATGATGACTGGGATCAGCCTGGGTGGGAGACTCTCTAAGCCCATCTGGGTGGCTTACCCTTCCTCTCTCTTCTGTCACCACAGTGTGACTCACCCTCTGATTTCTCCTTACTTTTGGAGACTTAAGGCTCACTCAACCTGGAAGCCTTTTCTGACCTTTCCCCTGACCCAGACACTCTCCTCTATGGCATCTCTTACCAGACACTGCCACCAGGAGGTTGTCTGTCACCTGCCCTTCTAGAATCAGATCACCACCTGGCCAGGGTATACTGCCTTATTTATAACTCTTTAATTCAGATTGCTGTGTGTCAAACAAAGCTTTGGGGCCCCGCTCATTTCCCAGGACCCTGGGATGGGATGGCTAGAGAAGAGCTCCAACAGCTCCAGCAAGTCCAATTATGTAAGAGATGCATGGGTTCTCATCCCTGAGAGTGCAGAAATCTGCCTGCCTGGAGCCTAGCAGGTCCTTGTCTTTTTCTATCAGGAGACTCTACTTTCTCAGGATTAGCCACATTTTTAGCAGGTGCTTACAGCAGAATGAAGGGGTAGATGCTTGCACCCTTGGGTCTACCCTGCTGGCTTAATAACTGAACTCAAAGAGGATTTCAGGAAAACTCCCAGGGAAGCTCTCTCTATTCTAGCCTGATTGGAAACTCATCTCAGCCCAAATCTCCACTTTCACATGAATTTCTGTTGCCAACGAAAATGGACTGGGAAAGCACGGCTCCCATGTCCAGGGATGGAATCAGAACAAGGGATCTGCTCTTTCCAAGCTACGCAAACTGAGAGAAGAGCGATCATTTATCCAAAGGAAAATAAGGAGGAATGGCATAGATGCTGGGGTAGAGGGAGGGAGGAACTCATGGCTGCAAGCTGAATTTGGCTCCTAGGATGTCAGTCAGTTGGTTCTCTGTTAGATTTCTTTTGTAAAAGTGGTTTTTTAAAGCTAAGGTTTGAGCTCATAGCAAAACTGAGAGCAAAGTGTACTGAGTCTCCACACATCCTTTGCCCACATAAACCATAGCCTCCCTTATTATTAGCATCTTGCTGCAACATAGTGGTACATCTGTGCACTACTGAGCTTTATATTAGTATAACAAAAATACCTAGGGCACCTAACTTGTAAACATACAAGGTTGATTTTGGAGATTCTGGTTTAAGACGCTTTAGGCTTCTGTAATAACCATAGTACATCGTGGTGGGAGCTTGTGGAAGCAAACCACTCCTCCCATGAGCAAGAAAGAGGAGGGGGGAGGGAGGGATAGGGACATGGAGGAAGGGAGCGAAAGATGAAGAGGAGGAAGGGGAGGAGGAGGAAGAAGATATTTTATAATTTCCTTTAAGGAGCTACCTTCAATGGTCTAAGCATCTTTCACAGGTCCCCATGTCCTAAACGTCCACAAGCTATCTCCCCATAGCATCACCCTGAGACCAAACCTTTTTTTTTTTATTATTATTAACTTGAGTATTTCTTATATACATTTCGAGTGTTATTCCCTTTCCCAGTTTCCGGGCAAACATCCCCCTCCCCCCTCCCCTTTCTTATCGGTGTTCTCCTTCCCACCCTCCCCCCATTGTCCCCCTCCCCCCAACAGTCTAGTTCACTGGGGGTTCAGTCTTAGCAGGACCCAGGGCTTCCCCTTCCACTGGTGCTCTTACTAGGATATTCATTGCTACCTATGAGGTCAGAGTCCAGGGTCAGTCCATGTATAGTCTTTAGGTATTGGCTTAGTCCCTGGAAGCTCTGGTTGCTTGGCATTGTTGTACATATGGGGTCTCGAGCCCCTTCAAGCTCTTCCAGTTCTTTCTCTGATTCCTTCAACGGGGGTCCTATTTCAGCTCAGTGGTTTGCTGCTGGTATTCGCCTCTGTATTTGCTGTATTCTGGCTGTGTCTCTCAGGAGCGATCTACATCCGGCTCCTGTCGGTCTGCACTTCTTTGCTTCATCCATCTTGTCTAATTGGATGGCTGTATATGCATGGGCCACATGTGGGGCAGACTCTGAATGGGTGTTCCTTCAGTCTCTGTTTTAATCTTTGCCTCTCTCTTCCCTGCCAAGGGTATTCTTGTTCCCCTTTTAAAGAAGGAGTGAACCATTCACATTTTGATCATCTGTCTTGAGTTTCATTTGTTCTAGGCATTTAGGGTAATTCAAGCATTTGGGCTAATAGCCACTTATCAGTGAGTGCATACCATGTATGTCTTTCTGTGTTTGGGTTAGCTCACTCAGGGTGATATTTTCCAGTTCCAGCCATTTGCCTACGAATTTCATAAAGTCGTTGTTTTTGATAGCTGAGTAATATTCCATTGTGTAGATGTACCACATTTTCTGTATCCATTCCTCTGTTGAAGGGCATCTGGGTTCTTTCCAGCTTCTGGCTATTATAAATAAGGCTGCAATGAACATAGTGGAGCACGTGTCTTTTTTATATGTTGGGGCATCTTTTGGGTATATGCCCAAGAGAGGTATAGCTGGATCCTCAGGCAGTTCAATGTCCAATTTTCTGAGGATCCTCCAGACTGATTTCCAGAATGGTTGTACCAGTTTGCAATCCCACCAACAATGGAGGAGTGTTCCTCTTTCTCCACATCCTCGCCAGCATCTGTTGTCCCCTGAGTTTTTGATCTTAGCCATTCTCACTGGTGTGAGGTGAAATCTCAGGGTTGTTTTGATTTGCATTTCCCTTATGACTAAAGATGTTGAACATTTCTTTAGGTGTTTCTCCGCCATTCGGCATTCCTCAGCTGTGAATTCTTTGTTTAGCTCTGAGCCCCATTTTTTAATAGGGTTATTTGTTTCCCTGTGGTCTAACTTCTTGAGTTCTTTGTATATTTTGGATATAAGGCCTCTATCTGTTGTAGGATTGGTAAAGATCTTTTCCCAATCTGTTGGTTGCCGTTTTGTCCTAACCACAGTGTCCTTTGCCTTACAGAAGCTTTGCAGTTTTATGAGATCCCATTTGTCAATTCTTGATCTTAGAGCGTAAGCCATTGGTGTTTTGTTCAGGAAATTTTTTCCAGTGCCCATGTGTTCCAGATGCTTCCCTAGTTTTTCTTCTATTAGTTTGAGTGTGTCTGCTTTGATGTGGAGGTCCTTGATCCACTTGGACTTAAGCTTTGTACAGGGTGATAAGCATGGATCGATCTGCATTCTTCTACATGTTGACCTCCAGTTGAACCAGCACCATTTGCTGAAAATGCTATCTTTTTTCCATTGGATGGTTTTGGCTCCTTTGTCAAAAATCAAGTGCCCATAGGTGTGTGGGTTCATTTCTGGGTCTTCAATTCTATTCCACTGGTCTATCTGTCTGTCTCTGTACCAATACCATGCAGTTTTTATCACTATTGCTCTGTAATACTGTTTGAGTTCAGGGATAGTGATTCCCCCTGAAGTCCTTTTATTGTTGAGGATAGCTTTAGCTATCCTGGGTTTTTTGTTATTCCAGATGAATTTGCAAATTGTTCTGAGACCAAACCTTTAACACACAGAATCATATTAATTTGTACAGCTGATGACCTATAATGACATTAGGGTTCATCTTCATGTCATGCACTCTTAAACTCTGCACAAATGTACAAGTAACACAAGCCCACCACCGAGGATCATCCAGCCTAGCTCTGGACATTCTCTGTGTTCCACTTATTCATCCCTTCATAAATTCCCTCATGCCTTATTAATTTTCATGTACAAATAACTTCCAGGGGCCTAGAGATATCCCAGTTTGGGTAAAGAGCTTATTGTGCAAACATGAGATTTGAGTACCATCTCCAGAACCCACATAAAAAATATATAGTCGTGCTGGGGAGATAGAGACAGCAGGAATCCTGAGGCCTAATGACAGGCCAGGCCAGCCACGTCAGGGAGCTCTGAGTCTCAAAAGAACAAGATTGACAGCACCTGTAGGGGAATGACACCAGAGGTGTTCTTCCGACCTCCACACATGCATGTGCATGCTTGTCTGCATGCACACATGTGTAACCTCTTCCCCAAACACAAACATATGCACATATGCACAGAGGTATCATCTGTATTCAGGAGAGACAAACATTAGTCTCCGTCTCTAGTCCTCGCTGAATCTCTGGGGTAAGGAGTGAATGGATCAAAAAACCTGAAACACATCATCGTGAAGACAGAACAGTGGATAGAGTTGGATTGCAGCAGAGCAAAGAGACACCAGCAGCAGATTCCAGGGCCCATGTGCGCAAGCTTTCCATGTAAAGATCTTCAGTTTTTACGTGTGCTTGACAATTGTCTTCATAAGATGTAGGAAGACAGTGCTGTGTAATAAATAGGTCTTGGTCAAGGATGTTACTAAAGGCAATAGAAACCAACATCTCCTCATGGGGTCGCAATTCTTTGGAAATTTAACCTTCGGAGTTGTTGCAAAGACAATTCCTTCGCTGCTACTAGGCTGTCAAAATGCTACTGGTATTTCCCTGGATGCTTCGGTCCTCTGCTGACCTTGGCTAGCTCTGTCAGAGTGTTTTCCAGTTTGTCTTTGTCGGCAGGCTCCTGTTTGCTTTCCAGCAAAAACCACAACACTGTGCTTCTCCCCTTTGCTTCTCTTGCTCAAGCAAAGCTTACTGTTGAAGGTGCTTTGGGAGCTGCCAAGGATTTATTCTGTAAGAGTCACTCACCAAGGCCTTTTGTTGTCTGTCACTGACCTGTCAGAATGGTCAGGAGTGGCCACTGAGTATGATGGGAATTCTTCAACAATTGCATGTCTCCTCGGCCTCTAAAACTCTAGTGCAGGGGAAGGCAAAGAATCTGTGTTGCACCTGGATAAATTTCATCAGAACAAGGTGAACAACGGCAGTGAAGTGAAGAAAATGTAGTCTTCCCCTGAAAGGAAGGAGAAAGCAAAGGTTAAGAGTGTGCATGGATATATGCATGCTCGTGCTTATGTATATGGTTAGGTGTGTACATGCATGTATATATGCATTAAATATGCACGGACAGATGTTCATGCACATTGTCTGTGAGCATATATATGAATGGATAGGTGTGTGCACATGTGTGTCTCTATATAAATATGCTTAGGTAAGTGTGCACATGTGCCTAATATGTATGTGCCCATGTGTATTTTGGTACATATACATAGGTCTGTGCATATGGATGGGTGCAAGTAAACATATATGTGTGTGTATATATATATATGATAAATATTTGCACATGTATGTGTCTAGTGTATACACAAGTTTATAAATGTGTATGTATATGCATGTGTATATTTATGGATCTGTGTATTTAGTCATGTATATATGTGCAAACATGTATGAGCAAATAATGCAGAATTATATGCATCTATGTGTGTATATGTTCATATATATACATGAATTGTACACAATACTCACATGTGTATATATAATATATAGTACACAAGGGTGTATTTATGCATGAGGTGTGTGAATGTGTGTGGAGAATGGGAAAAGAAGTACAGAAAAGGGAAGAGAAATATGTATGCATCTACATGTATATACAAATATTATCACGTGTGTTTGTATGTATGAATATATATGTGCATGTGCATATTGCATGGCTGTGTATATAATCACATATGTGTTTGTATGCTTGAGTATTATGCATGTGTACTTTGGGCAGGCATGTATATGTGTTATTATATGCATGAGCATGTATATGTTTGCACACATGCACAGGAGCAAGTGCATACAGGCACATGCAGATGTGCAAGGATGGATCTTTGTGTGCATGTGTGAATGCTGTGTGGGAGGGTATAACTCACCTGGATGCTGGTGTTTCTATAGACAGCCATTTCTCCTCAGGGAGACTAAGACTCTAAAGAACACACCAAATGTTACTTCACTCTGGGAGACAGAGAAAAGGGGGATAAGGGCATAAGAAGGGAGAATGGCAGAAAAAACTGGAGACAAGGGAAGAGAAGTAGGAGAATAAGGGAGAATAGGAGAGAAGGAGAACAGGACACAGACAGGAAAGCCCTTGACAAGCCACAGCAGCACGAATCACCAAAGGACTGTGTCTGCAGGTAAGGCTCTGAATGGTAAACAAGGGCGCCTGCCCATAGAGGGCAGGACACCAAGGTCATTTGTCAGCGGGCCTGTGAACAGTATTAATTTGCACTTCCAGGCTGCTCAGTACTTTACTCTCTTTCTTAAGTCCAAATTCTTTGGGAAAATGACCCTTTTTTCCTTCTGTGGCCGTAAATGGACAGTGAGTGCAGGCATCTGCCATCCTGAAGCCACTAGATCCTTAAGTTCAGACTGTTGGGGACAACAGGTAGGTATCCTAAACCTGGCCAAGTAGAGACTTTCTCCTGGGGCTTAACATCTTAAATTAATGAAAAAAGTAAAGCAGAACTTGTACTGTTTTGTTCACCTAAGTGAGGATCGCCCACTAGGACTCATTGTCTTGGCTTTTGCTGTTTTCTGTGAAATGTGGCTTCATTGCCCTCTGTGAGTCCCGAATGTCCCCTCACCATTGTGTTTAGTGTGTCATTGCTCATGATAGTCAAGCTGGAGACATAAGCTTAGTGTTCACCATTGGATAAATGCACAAAGAAAATGTGGCACAACGTGTAGATTATAATTCAACGTGGCCAAAGAAAAATATCTTGCCATATGTATGGCCGTGGTGAACGTTGGGAATATGGCAGCTGAAATAAGTCAGGCACTGAAGGCCAGATTGCCTTTCTACAAGATTCCTGTGGAAGGAGCTATCTGAAGCAAAGTCATAGGAACAGATGGTTAAAGTAGTTAGCAAAGCCGGCAGTAGGTAAGAGAAAGCTACTGTAGGGTGGAGGACTAAGTTTCAGTTACGCAAGAGGAATGCCTCTAAAGACCTTCCAATGGTAAGCACACAAAACACTGTACTGTGTGCACTAGAAATCAGAAGGGTGGGTAATGTGCTAAATGTCATTGTTATAAATACAGTCAAATACAACACACACACACACACACACACACACACACACACACACACACACACACAAACACACCGCTGTCTGGAGGAGACTCTGAAGAGATAAAAAGGTTATTTCTCTAAAGCAAGTAAGTTATAAAATCCTTTTTGTATGTGTCCCCTAGAGCAGATTTATAGAGACAGTTACTGGAGGGTGTGCCCTGATCAGGGAGTGACCCTGGGATTTTTCACTCTTGCCTCCCATCTGACAGGACTTCACTCTGAAGAAAAGATAGCCATGTGTATTCTTACACTTTGATCTGTTTTTTAAAGATGTATTTATTTTATGCATGTGAGTAACTGTTGCTCTCTTCAGACATACTAGAAGAAGGAATTGGACCCTAGTACAAATGATTGTGAACCACTATGTGGTTGCTGAGAATTGAACGCAGGACCTCTGGAAGAGGAGTCAGTGCTCTCAACCTCTGAGCCCTCTCTCCAGCCCTACATTTTAATCTTATTATTACTCACATGGACTGGTGTGACTTGATATCATCAGCTCATTTTACAGATGGGAAAATCCACAGCCTGGAGAAAGCAAGTGATGTGTCAAGGATCACATAGTGTTTGAAATGTGAGACTCACGGAAGTGATTCCATCCAGTCCTACCACTATGCAGCAGGCAACGGAAAGGAACTGAGGCAGACAAGATCTGTGAGAGTGTCAAAGATGACCCACAATATCAGAGTGACTGCATAGGTCAACCTATGTATCATCTATCTATCTATCTATCTATCTATCTATCTATCTATCTATCTATCTATCTATCTATCTATCTATCTATCTATCCTGGTAGCACCTCTCTCTCTCTCTCTCTCTCTCTCTCTCTCTCTCTCTGTGTGTGTGTGTGTGTACACACCAAATGACAATCTCTGGCTATTATTCCTCAGAAGCAATCACTTTGTGTTTTGACACCATGTCTCTCATTGCCAGAACCTTGAAGATTCCATCTGGGTGGCTAACGAGCCCCAGGGCTCTGCCAGTCTCTGCCTTCCAAGCACTGGGATTACAAGTGCCTGTCATTCTGCCCAGGGATTTTCACATGGGTTCTGGGCTGCACTTTATGGACAGAGCCTTTTCCTCGGGCCTCAGAAATCTAACTTTTTTGTATTAAACCAGAGTGTAATGTCTTGGCCACCCGCTGTATAACTGAGAATGAACTCCTAAAATAGCAATGAGAGTAATTTACTATTGGCATCCTGTTTGTAGGCCGCGTGGATAGAATGTTAATATATTTCTTTGCATCGTTTCATCTTGAGGCACAGAACATCAGAAGCCAAGGAGTCTCACACCTTGTGTTTATATCTTGATACTAGTTACTCAACTAGTCAAGCTAAAAGAAAAGTGTGGGTATGTGCTCCCATCAATTAATCACAAGAATCTTCCCTAGTCCCTGTTTTCTCCTTTTTCTTTCATCCCCCCCCCCCTTCTCTATCACTGTACCACTCCAATTGCCAAAAAGTTCAATTTTCTTTAAGAGTCCCAAAAATAGTCCTAAGAGGGAGGCATGGACCATTAGGAGCCCAAAAGTGGTGGGGCTGACCAGAATCCACCCTGCAGGGATAAAACATTGGAATGTACAAAAGGTGTGAGTCATCAGTGCTCAGATAAAGCCAGTCCAGCCAAGCGGGAGAAAGATAAAGGCAGCAGCCTGGGAGAGGCCAGCAGGTACGCAATCAAGCCCTGGGTAGGAGCTGAGCAATGAGCTGTCCTGCTCAGAAAAGCACACAGGAAGTTTCTCTTTAACAACTCTCCAGGATGCTGCAGCAGGGATCTGAGGGTAGTTAATAATGCCAGGTGGGTTGTGGGGTCACTGTGCCTCTCTCTGTAAGGACTCTGTTGGCAGGCAGGGCAGGAGAAGGAGCAGGGAAAATGTGGAAGTGCCTTTCTGACTTCTGGCCAAGCCTCAGCAGCAAGCCTGTTGCTGGGGTTCGAGCTGTGAAAAGGAGGGTGTTATGGACTGTCTTTGTGGGGTGGGGTGGTTTCAGCTGCCTAAGTTCTACAGACCTGGGTTTAAGAGACCTGTATAACCTTGGTAAGCAATGGTTGCTATCAGGGAACCATTGGCGAGATAGAAACTCTCCAATCCCGGGGATCTAGCCATCTCAGAACCACCCGCATGACTTTTTGTCATTTGCAGTATCACTTATATGACATTCTGTTTAAATAGATGCATGCAAATTAGGTCTATTAAGAAAAGTAACTTAAAAATTTATTTAAAAATTAAATTTTACCATATATATGCAAACTGGTCTCTCTTGGTCCATAAAGAAGGAAACCATTTAAACACTCATAGGAGGGAAAAATTAGGCATTAAAATTCTAGCAAATGCCTTAGCTTGCCAAGGCTCTCAGTGTCAGCTTTTCATTCTTTGTTGAAAGCAGGAGTTAGCAAATGTTACAGGGGCGTTGGAGGCACATTAGCACCCTCCCGAGACTTCCCCTGGATGATCTGTGAGCAGGATGAGTTCTCTCACTGTGAGTCAATATTATTCCACACTGGATCTGAGGAGCCCTGAAGTGATTTCTTCCTTGGCATCTCCCGATCGTATTTAGAAACAACACTGAGATAGTGTCTGTGCCTGGCCTGGGGCTTGACCCATTCAATGGTGTCATTATGAATTTATTTTCTTTCCCTTCTCCTTTTGTTGTCGCTTTAAGAGAGAATATTGGAGGTTCCACCTTGGTAGCCGTATCTCCATTGGTGATGATAGAAGTCCTACCTTTTCTATAATTCTGCCATTTTAATTGTCCATGGTCAGTCACTGTCTCAGGGTAGTAAATGGAAAGTTTCAGAGGGTACACTCCTCAAGCTATATGTTTCATGCTACTTTGAGCAGCATGGTGAGATCAGGTGGTAGCTCATTCTACCCTGTATTGGACATGAGTCATCTTTGTTCAGTGTATCCAGGCAGTATATACTACCCGCCATTAGTACCATCCAAGTTATCAAAATGACTATCACAATATCATGGTCCCCAAAGATCAAGAGTAGGGATGCTATGAGATGCTAGGCTATAAAAACTGGAATGATGGTTGACTCTGGTACCACGGTAATGTTGTAGGGAACTGAGAAAGAGCACGATACTGCATATGTATTGCATATGCACTGATGTCTGCAGCTCTAGGCATCCACTGTGGGACAGGATTGGAATGTATGCCTAGAGGATAAGGGAGAACAGCTGTACAGCTCTTTGAAAAGCAGCTGCCCAGGCTGGTTTAGTTTGTAAACGGCAGATGAGACATTTGTCCTCACTTTGAAGTGCAGATTAGAGTCCATGTGTGACAGGATGCTATGTTTCAATGAAATGTGGAAGGTGGACAGGTATTGGAACAGAAATGACAAGGTAACATTTTTGAGTTCTCTACTTATAATTCGTTTTCATGGCTTTCCAAACTGGGACACATTGCCCTTATCTAACAGGTAACACAAACATTGTCTTAATTTGCTTTTTACTGCAGTGTCAAAGAGCATGGCCAAGAGTAACTTGAGGAGGAAAGGGTTTGTTTATCTTACATGTCTTGATTGTAGTCTGACACTGATGGAATCTAAGGCACGAACTCAAGCAGAACAGGTACTTGGAGGCAGGAACTGAAACGGAGGCCACTGAGTAGTGCTACATATTAGCTGGCTCTAAGCAGCCTGCTCAGTCTGCTTTCTTATATAACCTGGAACCACCTGCCCAGGAGTGGTACCAGTCACAACGGGATGAGATCTCTCACATCAATCATTAATCAAAAGAAAATGCCCCCAAAGACTTGCCTGCAGTCCATCTAATGGAGGCATTTTTCTCTGTTAAGTTTCCCTATTCTTTAAGGATTCTAGCTTGTATCAACTTGACCAAAAACTTGCTAGCACAGACACCAAGTATAAAAAGTTTTTGTCTCAATAGTCACCCTAACAAGAACAATTCTATTGTCAAAAACTATTCTGTTGTAAAAAGAAGCTTCTCTGATGATGGTTGAGAGGTGCTCTAAGTTGTCAGCATAAAGATAAGGACTTGGGAGGCAGTTTATTACTGTGTCAGTTTAGCAGAACACTAATACTAGCTTCTCCCCTAAAGTCTAGCCATGGGTTTTCAGTCCAGTTAATGTTACCAGGCATATCTGGTGCAGTGAGCTTTAAGTCAATCAGAGTGCTTTGCTGCTCTCACGGTGTTTGTGCTCCTATTACTTCAGTAGACAATCTTGCCAATATGGTTGTTATGGTACCTTGAGGGTTGACATCTGGGTAAGACTGATGTTTATTCCTCTCCTCCAGTAGCATGCATAGCACCTTCGAGCACTATAAAAGCTAGCCAGTCAAGGTAAAGCTTCCAGGTGTGTGTATGACTCAGGTGTGTGGTTTCTTCAGTGATAATACTGTCTTAACATCAAATTCTGGAGGGTAACCAAGAGCGATGGAAAAAACCTACAATGATTGGGGATCTCCTGGAACTCACTGACTAACAGGCCCCCAAAAGATCAACCACATCATCTAGTACTGGGCTTTTATTTCATAATATATGGTATCTGGGAGAAGCCTTGTCACCCCTTTGTACATGTTGCCCCCTTTTCTTTATGTTTACATATATTTTAGGATGTTTCTATGGCAGTGGGTTTCTGTGCAGCATTTTAAAGGGTTTTAGTGTTAGTGATCCCTCCCCATTCTTACTTCTTTATCCTGCCGTCCTATCCCAACCCCATTTAATACTTCTTGTCCCATTTTTCTTGCTTCCTCCTGCAATCACCTGCATTCTGTCACTACCGTCAATCTGTATACTCCTTATTAATTTCCTGCTTTCTGTTGATACTCCAATTTTAATTTACAGATATATGGAGCTTCAAAGAGAGCACCAACATATAGTTGAAGCTTCTTGAAGTGGATGGTTATTAATACAGAGACAACTGGTCAACGTGAAGCAAATTAAAAAGTGTTCAACTCTAAATGAGACATCTGTATCACACCTCTACTTCCAAGACTCAGGACCCACATTGGAGAGGGGACAAAAAGACTCTAATGGCTGGAAGGAGTCGATGTCTGCAGCAAAAACAGTATTTGCTGGTCATGGCAGTGCCATTACATACATGAACTCAAGTTTGAATGTATGAGACTGCCACAAGACCAAGCATAGACATGGCAGGAATTATTGAAATTCTACCCTTATCTGGGGAGCACTTGGTAGCTGTTGGTTGCTGGAGGAGGGGGGAGTTGTTTTTCTTCAGGGATGCTCTCCCTGAGCAGCTACCCATTCTCCAATAGATGACCCATACCCATTCATATGTACACAATACAAAGTGGTCTCAGTGGGCTTAAAATTAAGGACGTATGAAGGTGGGATGAAAAATGGTTGTGGGAATGGGGGTGACATTGGGAACACTTTGTGATCATGTATGAAATTTCCGAACAATGTTAAACAAAAAGATTATACACGATATGAAGGGGGAAATGAGAAAAATGGGATATGGGATTTCTTTGGGGATGGTGGAGGGGGAACAATACTGAAGGACAGGGTTAGAAGAAGGATAAGTGATAATAAGGATGTTTGATATAGCCACTGGGAATCATTATGCTAAATTTACATATAATACACATAAATGTATGTGCATACATATGTTTTTTAAATGAAGTTATGCTCTTTAGGATAATAATGCTTTTCCCCAAAGTCATAGACTATTTAATAAAAATTCCAGTACCAGGAATGAGAAGCTTCCTCTGGAGTTGTTGGTCTCCCAAAACAATTTAAGCTCTTGCTGTTGCCCTTGTTTGCTTCCCAGAAGTTGACAATAAATCCCATTGCAGAAGACATCACACACTTTGGACACATAGCTCAGGGGATTTGAGCTGGATCTGATTTGAAAGCCTCCCTGAGGGATTAACTTTTGTAGTACCAAAGCACTGTACAGGTTTCCAAGGGAGGAAAGCCATCACTAATCCTACCTAGCTGTAATGTCTATGAACCAAAACAGACCAGCATGGCACAGTAGCTGTATAGGTGGAGTAATGGTACTGAAGTATTGGCAGTAACTAAACTTAACTAGACTTAACTAAACAGTTACTAGACTTAAGGCTTGTTTAATGAAAGAGAAATCATGCCTCATACTGTAAACCTAACCAATTACCTGTGACTAGTGTGGGTAGGCATGTTAGAAGCAAATATATTGTGGTCACTTTCTTAAGCCTGTATAATTTTCATTTTTGTTCTAAATGTTTATCCATATACCCACAGATAAGTGTAGCTTTCATCTCTCATCAAAGAAGCTTCTTTGTTTTCCTTCAGTAGATAGAAAACATGGCAGAAATCCATAATGCTTTAAAATGCAGAGAACAACTGACTGTGGGTGGGGTGCTCAGCCCTAACTGATACATCAACAGTACAATCCATATAACTAACACAATCCCTATTACTAAGGCTAGGAAACATCCCAGAAGATGGAGTAGTAAAGATTATAAGGCCCAGGGTGTGATGTGGCAAGACAGTACAGAGGTTTCTCCATCTCATATTCTTGCTGAGATTTTTTCAAGGTTTAACTAAAATTTGATTTTCTGTATGCAAAACCCCATGGAAAATTACCAAACTCTATTCTAGGAACCTAAATACGAGATGCCCCTAATTAACTCTTACCTTCTGTCAAACTGCTTGCTTGCACAAAATCTCCCCCTGCAGCTGCCAAGTGAGATACCAGAATGTGGTTTTTGCCTTTAAGAACTCTTTACTCTAAATACTGGGCACTGCATTTGAGTTTTGGGCACCCGAGTGTAGTCCCAGTTGGCAAGAATAAAGACTTTTAGTTGGCTATAAACTTGTCTGAGCAGTCATCTCTGTGGACTCACTGAAACAAGAGGACCAGGAAGTTTGCTGCAAGGTTGTGTCTTCTAGATATGATAGGGAAGATATATGCAGAACCCTCAACAAAAAGACTGCTTAAACAAGATTTGAATGATTGCATCAGTTGATATGCCTACACGAACAAGAGATATCATTCCCAGGCCCGTCCTAGGTAAAGATCTACAGGACATTAAAGACTAATGAGAGAGGGAGAATCAGTTTCCCTATGGATAAACTCCCTAAATGGTTATGTAATAAAAAATGGTCAGCCCTAGAAGCATACATGCAAGTAACACTAAATGGACTCAACAGTATGAATTTCTATATTTATTGGCATATATATCTCTGAATTTGAGAGGGAAAGGGAGGAGGAGTGATTGGAGGAAGAACAGGGAAGGGACAAATGTTGTGATTATGTTTTAATTAAAAAATTTACAAAGTAAACATAGCTAAAACATATTCACAATAAGACAATAAACATTTTCAATAAACACAAACATATGTGATATCTGTGTAATTACTATCAATGAGTTTATTACAGTTCTTTCTTGAAAATAAATTTAATAAACTTTCATAATAGATTTAAAAAATCATTTCACTTCAAAATCTCTGCCAACACCTTACATTTTTGAGTAGAAAAAAGAATCTAAATACCAACAAATATAGGGAGTCCCCCAGAATTAGTAGTGCATCTTAACCCTAACTCTGCTTCCTCTAACTGTCTGTGGGTCTATATATGCTGAACTTAACTTTCCTTTATGAACACACCAAATCCTATCTTACCTGAGGACCTTTGTGCTTGCTACTGTCCCTTTTTAATTACCACCCTTCAAGTCACTGATCTAATTCTACCATCAGCATACAAAGCAGCTATGCCTTAATTACTGATTGAATTATATCATTTTATATCTGCTGCTTATCCTTTATCACTTATTCCTTCCTACTTTATTGTTAGCTCTATGAAACATAGATTATGTCACCAACAGAATGCCTGACTGCCCTCTTCCCACCGTCAATCAATCATTAATTGGCTGTTATCATTTCATTTCCATCTTACTGGGTAGGTGTGAGCACTTACTATGTTTTATGAACAAGAAGTAGAGAGCCAGAGTGCTTACAAGTGGCTTATCTTAGATTACACCATGAGTAAGTGGCAGGCATAAGATTTAACTCTGGTAATCTAACTCTTGGGCCATCATTTTGATGTCCC
The DNA here is from genome assembly GCF_021556685.1 of Rattus norvegicus. Taxonomy (NCBI): domain Eukaryota; kingdom Metazoa; phylum Chordata; class Mammalia; order Rodentia; family Muridae; genus Rattus; species Rattus norvegicus. The sequence continues at coordinate 186,450,965 of NC_141534.1, forward strand.
AAGGGTAAAGTTGCATATTTATGGGTGTTTAGACACTAAGCAATCCAGACCTTGTCAGAATGATCCTAAAACTCTTACTGAAGCTTCTAGATCATGCTGTTTTTCTGGCATTAGGGTAGCTAGACTTCAGAGTCCTGATTTGGAGATTGAAGATCAGTTTGTTTCAAACTGGTCAACAGAAAGGTGACTGAACAGAGACACCTCCCTCCAGTCACATCTTACTGATGGTTTTATGTGATCAGAATGCGCAGGACAAACCGAGTAATTAATGGGGCCACATAGATCAACAATTATATAGCTACAAATCAGAGCCTGGCTGCAGATCTGCCAGCTTAGAGTCTTGTTCTTTTCTGCTGTCTTGGAGACCATGCTATGCTGTCAGCCCATCAGATGTTAGTTTTATTTCTCCAATCCTACCACATATCTACAAAAGGGAGCTATTCATGGCATCTGTTTTAAGGCCTTATTATTGGGATGAGATATCAATTCAGGCTATGTGTTCCTCTCATTCTTCAGCAAAGCACACAGCTCTTTACAGTGTGGGCCTAATCCATCCATTCTTCCTCATCTTTCTCCCACCCCCTGACCCAAATAATCAATTCTTTGCATTTTGCTAAGAAGCTTAGCACAGTATTTGGAATGCTGTAAGTGCATAATGACCCTATCAACAGCCAAGCTGGAAACTATTATGCTTGACTCTACCATACATTTGGCTGCAGGTAACAGGAAACCTTGTTCAAGTGAATGGCACCAAGAAGGGGGTTCATCTTTTGACATGAAAAGAAGTTCTAAGACAGAGCTTCCCAGGGCAGTTACATCGATGTGTGAATGGCACTGTTCTAGGCCCACAAGCCCCTTTGGCTTCTGCTGCTATCACTCTTTGTATTTTCCTTTGCAGCTTGATCTTCTACTGGTTGCCACATGGCATCAGCCATTCTGTGCTCATTACACAAAGTGGGCACACTTTACTGTCCTTTGCACGAGGGGCACTTCCCTCCAGTGCATTTTTGCTGGGAAAATGCTTTCTTTGAACCTCCCTCATGTCTGGCAAGGCAGTGTATGCCTGTAATATCAGCACTCAGGAAGCTTAGGCAGATGGATTCATGAGTTCAAGGCCAGCCTGGGACACAGGAACACCCAATCTCAAAACTAAAACTACCCTCCATGAGACTTCTTCTTATGGCCACATGAATAGATATGTCCGGATGCTGAATCAATCTGTCCCCTGAACTACAAAAGAATGAGTGACAGGGTTTCATAAGACAAGACCAATATTTTATCTTTATGCCAAGTTAAGGAGAAGTTCCAGAATCAGTATAAAGCAAACAATTATTGATTAATTCTCAGTGTACTAGAGAGATGAAATATGAAAATGTTCAGTATCAGGGAACTGATCTTTACCCTCTCACTCAGCTTCTGTCATCACAGGACATCCCAAAGGTACTGGATGTTCAAATGCTAACCTGGAGTAACTGCTTAATTCTCCATTGGCTTGGAGTCATTGAGCATAAATTGCTTAATTTTGACTTACTTATTTATAGAATTTTAGTAATGATGCTAGAGATAACTATGATAACAATAATTCCCATCTTTTGTTGTTTGCTTGCATGACTTGTGCGTCACACAAGCATTGTCCAATTTAATTCTCATGCTAACTTGTATCACCCAGGCACTGATTATGTTTCACAGTTGGAAGTCTAAGTAGCATGACAAGATCAAATAACCAGTAAGTGGTGGAACCAATACTCAGAGCCTTATTTGTCCACAGTAAAATGCCCATACTGTAACGCCATCATGATAGAGCATCTGTTTCCTGCTAGTCATCTCAGTCTCTGTCAGTGGGTGAACAACAGTAGATCCCACCTTTCCAGGGATTGGAGGAAAATCAAGTTGTCCTGAGTGAGGACTTCTAAGGAAAAATCTGAATTATTAGATATCATTCTTCTTTGTTCAGGTAACAAATAGTCTTGCCTGGTATCTCAGATCATTGTCATTGATGGCCAGGTTCCCATAGTTCTCCTCCTCCCTTAAAGAGTCTGAATTCTTAGCTCTGTTTCCATTTTCCACAGCTCCAATGTGGTGAATGAACAACCCTTTTAAATGGGCTTTGGAGCTCTTGCTACTTCCACAGTGACAACTAGGTCATATGATGAATTGACCAGTGTCAAGGGGGGTATTGGGAGAATGGTATTGGTGCTGGAGGGACTCCAATTCTCACCCCTAATCAGCTTCCTTGTATCTTGCTAAGTGTTCTGCCCTTCCAAGTGTCCACTTTGATGAGATAACAGCTTCTGGAAACAGCTCCTCAGTTTTCCCATGTCACCATCTTCTGCTTCAGTGTTAGTAGATTAGGAGTGATTTTACTCCGCAGGGGACACTCAGCATTGTCTGGAGGTATTTTTAGTGACAATAACTGGAAGATAGAACAAAAGTACTAAGTCTGAGGAAATGAGATCTGCTCAGTGCTCCTCAATGCACAGGACAACACCCTGCAGTATAAAGGTCAGCACCCTGCAGTATAAAGGTCAGCACCCTGCAGAGCACAGGACAGCACCCTGCAGTATAAAGGTCAGCACCCTGCAGTATAAAGGTCAGCACCCTGCAGAGCACAGGACAGCACCCTGCAGTGTAAAGGTCAGCACCCTGCAGAGCACAGGACAGCACCCTGCAGAGGGTAGGACAGCACCCTGCAGAGCACAGGACAGAACCCTGCAGAGCACAGGACAGCACCCTGCAGAGGGTAGGACAGTACTCGACCTGGAATGATGGAATGGAATGGGTTGGCATGGCATGGAATGATACGGCCTATAACAGCGATAATAGATCAAGGGATCCTACCACCAGATCCTTTAGGAGTCTGTGCTGTGAAGATTAAATCAGTGAAGGAGAGTAGGAAGCTCTGCTTTAGTTTCATCTTTTAAAAACAGCTTCATGGCCACACCTTTTTGTTTTTCCAGAATCCAAGATTGGGTTTGGCTAACACATCTTGCCTTCTAGCCATGGAACAGGTAGACAATATCATTTATATACGTACTTTCAGAAGTTAGTTAATGGGGAATAAAAGACCCCCATATGACCATTAGAAGCCTTCAAGGGTCTGGAGAGGATGGCCCAGCGGCTAAGAGCGTTGCATGTTCTTTCAGAGGATCTGGGTTTGGTTTTTCAGTACCTATGTCAGGAGGCTCACACTGTGAAGGGGATTGAACACACTCTTCTGGCCCCTATAAGGTACATGATATGTGCGCGTGCGCACACACACGCGCGCACACACACACACACACACACACACACACACACACACACGCGCGCAAGCGCGCACGCATGCACACACATACACACCTTAAAATGGAAGCCAGGCATGTTGGCCCACTGCTTTAATCCCAGCACCCAGAAGGAAGAGGCAGGCAGAGCTCCAAGTTCCAGGTCAGCCTGGGTTATTACACAGAGAAACCCTGTCTAAAACAAAGCACAAAAATAAAATAAAAACAACAACACAAAACAAATACACACACACAAGACCCCAAGACTCCCAAAAGCAACAAACAAACAAACAAAACAAAACGAAAAACCCACCCTCCTCTAACTCCCAAGGGAAGCCTTGCAGGTTTTTCTTTTTTTTTTTTTTCAAATAGAAACAGCAGAGAGAAAGTTCTACTTCTTCTCTGGGCCTAGGCTTGTTAGCATTAAAACTGGGGTTACACTTTAAGGAATTTAAAGGAAGTCTAGATCTGAGTGAAACTGTATGGAGAGAGAGAGAGAGAGAGAGAGAGAGAGAGAGAGAGAGAGAGAGAGAAGAAACTAAGCCAAGATATGTACAACTGGAAGCTATTGGCTTTTTGAGCCATTCCTTACTATTGGATTTGTCTCCTTCTCACACACACTCTGTCTCATCTTTTGGCACTCCACTGACTTGTCTATTGTCCGTCTGTTGTTCAAACTGGAAATTCCCTGTTGTTTTCCCTCCCAATCCATGTGTTTTCTGAGTTTTAAATGATTAATTGTCTCAAAAAATAAGGTCAGAGAGGCCGGGGAGATGGCTCAGCAGTAAGACTATTTGCCGCTCTGGAAGAGAAACAAGTGAGGGACCAGGATCTGTCCAACGATATCCAGCTGCTGTGTGACAGAGTACAGATGTTATCTTTGTTTTCCACATTTACTGACCTTCATTTATGACCACTGCCTTACTTTATTTTGTCCTGTGCCTTCTTTATCTTTGTCCTACTAAAGCCCAATGCAGTTTTGAGGACAAGTAGATGGTGAATAAGTGTTGGTTGAATGAAAGTGTAAGTAAGTGTTGAAATAGGAAAGAGTGGGAAAAGGCGAGTAAAGAAAGAGGAACAAAATGGGAAGATAGAGATATAAAAAGCCCAGGTGGGTAGGTGGGTGCATGAGACATAATAGGGACATAAGCTGTGAGTGTCATAGGGCCACATTTAATAAAGGAAGAGTCTCTGGAAGTCCCTCCCTTCTTTCCAATCACTTAAGCAGCTTAAGAGCAGCAGGGCCCTTGAGCCTGGTCTGCCTGACTCAGAAGCTCTTAGCCCCTCTGGTTTAATTCTGAAAATGTCTCTATTTCATAGGGATAGTGTATTGAACACTGTATTTTATAGTTAAAAGGACAGAAGTTATGGCAGACCAAGTCTAGTTCACAGGGAAGAGAGCTGGCAAGCATTAAAGTAAGTGCGATCACAAATTGAGTCTGTGCCATTTACTAGCTGAATGACTTTAGGAGAGTTCTCATGCTGTGAAGACTCTGTTTCAAAGCTAGAGTATCCCTGAACCCATTTTACAGATCTATTTCATCAATTAAGTGAAATAATATATGGCCAATCAGGTCTTCTGTGAATTCTCAATAAATGGTAGCCAATATTACTGTTGTTATCAGGAAGCCTTGAGTTCAGAAGAACTGCATTTGCTTCTCAAGCCAAGGAGGGATCTGCTCATGTAGCTGTGTGTGGGTCATTACATCTTTCTGCTCCTTTTGCTTTCATTCATCACATAGACACTGTCAGGTCATGTGCTAGCTGGGAGTGTTGTGCATTAGTCCTTGCTTGGGAGGATGCACAGTAAAGTAGGGGGAATAGAAGTAGCAAATACAGCCCCTGGGTGAGGAGAGCTAAGCAGTGTAACAAATCTGCTTTTGTAACTCAACTTCTGACCTGACTTTTATTGGCATATGGGCCTAAGCAAATCTCTTAATCTCTTTAGACTCAGACTCCCATCCTATTGGTAAAATGAGTTGATGAAAACAAGAAGTGCCTGCTGTGGCATGTCAAGTCTTTAGTATGGTGCCTGGTACTCTTAAAAGCTTGAGAAATATTTGCATCTGCATAATGAAGATATTAATGTCTTTCTTCACTTCACGAAACTTCATTCACACATAATCGTCCTCTCCTCCAAATCCGGTCCCCAAGATTCACCCATAGTTCTGTAACAGATCACCTGCTGTGGCCTCTGTTCCCTCTCTGCCCCTACTCCCAGGGGACTAAGCAGGTTCTGGTGGCACAGACTGCTTTCTTCCCTCCTGTGGATGCCTTCAGTCTCCCCTTTCTTCTAGGCCATCACTATTCCTAAATATCAACTCACAATATCTAGAAATACATTGTACCCAGGATCCCCAGTGGCCATATCTGTCTGTAACCCAGAAGCATTCTCTACCAGCCAACACACAGCTATAAAACTCTTCTAAGAACAAGAAAGATCAACATTAACCAAGAAACAAAACATTTACCCAACAAAGACAAGACCGGGCATCAGCACCTAGAATTAAAATCATCCCAAAGGTAGATGTCTAGACGCCAATGTAAAAACACAATTAGTAACAGCCAAGACAATGTATGTCCCCACTAGAGCCCTCAATGCTCTTACAATAGGCCTTGAGAATTCAACACAGCTGAAGCACAAGACAGGGACTTTAACATAGCTTTGTGAATATGATAATGGTCCTTAAATAGGCAATGAATAAATCCATTAAGGAAACCTATGAAAATACAAACAATGGGAGGAAATAAATAAAACATTTCAAGACCTGAGAGTGGGACTAGAATTAATAAAGAAAATCCAAACTGAGGGAAATCTGGAAAGGAAAAATGCAGGAACTTAAACTGGAACCTCAGAGGCAAACCTCACCAAAAATTATAAGAGATAGAAGAATCTCAGGCAGAGAAGACAAGATAGAAGAATGGATACCTTGGTCAAAGAAAATGTTAAACCAAACCCAAACCAAACCAACCAAACGAAAACCAGGCACAAAACCAGGAAGCCTGAGACACTATACAAAGGTCATATTTGAGAGGAATAGGAATAGAGGAAGAAGAAACTCAAGTCAAAGGCACAGAAAATATTTTCTACAAAATCAGAGAAAAAAAAATTTCCCTAACAGAAAGAGATGCCTATCAAGGTACAAGAAGCATACTGAACTCCAAATAGACAGAGCTAGAAAGGAAGTCCTCCGAGCACTTAAAACTCAACACATTAAATGTACAGAAAAAAACAAAAGAATTTTAAAACTTTCGAGGGGGAGATTAACATGTAAAGACAGACCTGTTAGACTAACACCTGAATTCACAATGGAGACTGTAAAAGCCATAAGGGCCTAGACAGATGGTCCACAGACTCTAAGAGGCCACAGATGTCAGGCCAGACTACTATACTTAGAAAAAAATTAATATTACAATAGACGGAGGAAGATATTTTAAGATAAAATCAAATTTAAGCAGCATCTATATACAAATTCAACCCTATGTAAGGTGCTAGGAGGAAAATTTCAATATGAAGATGTTAACCACACTCAAGAAAACACAAGGAATAATCCAGATCAGCAAATCAAAAGAGGGGAGAAACACACACACACACACACACACACACACACACACACACACAGAGAGAGAGAGAGAGAGAGAGAGAGAGAGAGAGAGAGAGAGAGAGAGAGAGGCAGGCAGGCAGATACACAGACACAAAGATATAAACACAAAGAGACACACACAGAGACCCACACACAAGAGAAAAAAAATAACAGGAATCAACAAATACTGCCCATTGACAACTCTTAAGATCAGTAGTCTCAGTTACCCAACAAAAAGGCAGCCTAAGAGGATGAATGTGTAAATGAGGATCCATCCTTCTGCTGTATTCAAGAAATGCACCTTAACCTCAAGGATAGTCATTATCTAAGAGTAAAAAGATGGAAAAAGATATTGAAGCAAATAGACCTAACAAACAAGCTGGTGTATAGCCATTTTACTATCTGACAAGACAGACTTCAAATCAAAACTAATCAGAAGAGATAGGGAAGGACACTACGTACATAGCAAAGGAAAAAATTATACTAAGAGGCCATTGCCATTCTTAATATCTATGCACTGAATACAAGGTCACCCAAGTTCATAAAAGAAACATTACTAAAGCTAAAGTCACATATTGATCCTCACACAGTGATAGTGGGTGATTTCAGTACTCTATTCTTGCCAATAAACAGGTCGTTCAGACAAAAGCTAAACAGAAATACTGGAGCTAACTTCTATTATAAACTAAATGGACCTAACATATTTACAGAATATTTCACTTGAACTCAAAAGAATATACTTTCTCATCAGTCCATGGAACTTTCTCCAAAATTAGACACATACTCTGACACACAGCAAATCTCAGTGGATACAAGAAAATTGAAATAATTCCCTGCACCTTATTATACCACCATGGATTAAAGCTGGATATCAACAACAGAAAGATTACAAAAAATTCATGAAAACTAAACAACTCACCACTAAATAAAAAAATGAGTCAAGACAGAAATTAAGAAAGAAGTTTAAAAAAACTTCTAAAATCAAATGAAAATGAAAATACAACATGCCCAAAGTCATGGAAAACAATAAAGACAGTTTTGAGGCAAGTTCATGTCACTAAGTGCTTTTCTTAGGAAAAAAGTAGAGATTCTCATCCTCATAACTTAACAGCACAGTTAAAAGCTCTAGGAGGAGGAAGAAGAAGAAGGAGGAGGAAGAGGAGGAGGAGGAGGAAGAGGAGGAGGAGGAGGGGAAGGGGAGGGGAAGAGGGAGGATGAGGAAGAGGAAGAGGAAGAGGAAATCACATCCAAACGGAGTAGTTGGCAAGAAATAATCAAATTCATCGCTAAAATAAGAGCAAACAAAAAACAATGCAAAGAATCAATGAAACAAGGAAAGGCAGAGAGAAGATCCAAATTAACAAAATTAGAGGTGAAAAGGTAGATGTAATGACAGATACTGAGAAAACTCAGGGAATCAAAACCACATACTTTAAAACCTGAACTCCATCAAATTGGAAAATCTAAGTGAAATGGATAATTTTTCTCAATACATTCTACCTACCAAAGTTAAAACATGACCAGATAAGCATTTTAAATAAATCTATAACCCCTAGTGAAGTAAAAGTAGTCATTAAGTCTCCCAATCAAAAAAAGCCCAGAGCCAGATGGTTTTAGTGCAAAATTCTACCTGACTTTTAAATTGGAATTAATATTAATACTCCTCAAATTATTCCACTAAATAGAAACAGAAGAAACACTGCTCGATTTTACAAGTCCAGTGAACTACACTCAAATCACATCACAGCCCAAAAAGGAACGAGAACTACAAATCAATTTTCCTTATAAACATAGAGGTAAAAATTCTCCATAAAATTATTGCAAACTGAATCCCAGAACACATCACAAATGTCATCAGTGTGATCAAGTAAGCTTTATGCCAGAGGTGCAGGGATGGTTCAACATACATAAACTGATAAATATAATCTACCATATAAACAGACTGAAAGACAAAAACCTAGAGATCATCTCATTAAATGCAGAAAAGGCCTTTAACATTGTCCACCCCTCTTCATGATAAAAGTGATAGAGAAATTAGGGCTACACGGGTCATACTTCAATGTAATCAAGGCAGTTTTACAGCAATCTCAAAGCCAACATCAATGTTAATTGGAGAAACTCAAAAGAGTTTAACTAAATTCAGGAACATAACTGTTTTCTACTCTCTTCTTACGTATTCACTATAATAGTGAAGTCTTAGCTAGATCAATTAGAGAATTGAAGGAGATTAAGGGGACACAAATTAGAAGGGGAGAAGTCAAAGTATTTTTGTTTGTAGATGGTATGGTAGTATAGTATAGTATAGATAGTATAGTATAGATAGTATAGTATAGTATAGTGAAGATAGTATAGTGTGTATAGTATAGTATAGTATAGATAGTATAGTATAGATAGTATAGTATAGATAGTATAGATAGTATAGTATAGTATAGATAGTATAGTATAGTATAATGTATATAGTATAGTATAGTATAGCATAGCATAGTATAGATAGTATAGTATAGTATAGATAGTATAGTATAGTATAGTGAAGATAGTATAGTGTGTATAGTATAGTATAGTATAGATAGTATAGTATAGATAGTATAGTATAGATAGTATAGATAGTATAGTATAGTATAGATAGTATAGTATAGTATAATGTATATAGTATAGTATAGTATAGCATAGCATAGTATAGATAGTATAGTATAGTATAGATAGTATAGTATAGTATAATGTATATAGTATAGTATAGTATAGCATAGCATAGTATAGATAGTATAGTATAGTATAGATAGTATAGTATAGTATAATGTAGATAGTATAGTATAGTATAGATAGTATAGTATAGTGTAGATAGTATAGTATAGTATAGTATAGATAGTATAGTATAGATAGTATAGTATAGATAGTATAGTATAGCATGGTATAGTATAGTGTAGATAATATAGTATAGTATAGTGTAGATAATATAGTATAGTATAGATAGTATAGTATAGTATAGTATAGTATAGTATAGTATACTATGGTAGTATACATAAGTGGTCCTAAAAATTCCACCAGAAAACTTCTACAACTGATAAACACTTTCAGCAAAGTAGTAGGATGCAAAATTAACAGATAAAAATCAGGAGTTTTTCTATATACAAAAACCCAACCAATCAACACACCAGTGAAACAACACATTTCACCATAGCATCAAAACATATAAAATACATTAGGGGTAACTCTAACATTGAAAGTGAAGACTAGTGTGATAGTAATTTCAAGTCCTGCAAGAAATTGAAGATTTCAGAATATGGAAAGATTGCTCATATTCGTGAATTGCTAGGATTAATGTAGTAAAAATGGCTATCTTACCAAAAGCAGTAAACACATGCAATGAAATCAAAATTCCAGCACATTTTTCATAGGACTTGAAAGGTCAATTTTCAGCTTCATATGGAAAAAAATCCTAGGATAGTTAAAAATAATCCTGAATAACCAGAGAACTGATGAAAGTATCATCCGTCATTTCTGATCTCAAGGTGTATTAGAAAACTATAGTAATAAAACAGCATAATAGTGGCACAAAACAGACACAGTAATTGATGAAATCAAATTGAAGGCCCAGACAGAAACCCACATACTTTTGGACACCTGCTTTTTGTTAAAGAAGCCAGAAATACACACTGGAAAACAGATATCTTCTACAAATGGTACTAGTCAAACTAGATTGCTGTACATAGAAGAATCCAAAATAGATCCATGCTTATCACCCTGCACAAAACTCAACTCCAAATGGATAAATAACCTCTCTGTAATACTCATATAAAATGCGGAAGCTGACAAGAGTAAGTGGGGATTAGCTTTGAACTCATCTGTATAGGAAAAGACTACTGAACAGAACACCAATAGCACAGGCAGTAAGATCAACAATTAATAAATGGGACCCCATGAAAAACTTCTGCACAGCACGGGACACCATTATTCAGACAAGGTAGCAGCTTACAGAATGGAAAGAGATTTTTTTTTACTAACTACACATCTAGTAAGTCTAATATCCAAAATGCATAAATAACTCAAAAAACCCCTAAATACCAAGAAAATAAATAACCCAATTGAAAAATGGGGTAGAGATCTAAACAAAGAATTCTCAAAAGAGGAAACTAAAAGACTGAGAAACACTTATAGAAATATTCAACATCTCTAGTCCTCTGGGAAATGCAAATCAAAACTTCTTTGAGATTTCATCTTAAGTCAGAATGGCTAAAAATCAATAAAACAAATGACAGCTCATGCTGGCAGGATGTGGAGTAAGGAGAACGCTCATCCATTGCTAGTAGGAGTGCAAACTTGGACAGCCACCGTAGAAGTGAGTGTGTGGTTTGTGGGGAATCTGGGAATAGATCTACCTCAGGATCCAGCTGCACCACAATGGGACAGTAATCCTATTAGAGTGACACTGTTCAAAAATGCCCCTTGCTACTCTATTCGCAACATCCAGAAGTTAAAAACAACCTACATGTCTGTCAATTGGTGAATGGATATAGGAATGTGGTACATTTACACAATGAAATATTACTCTACCACTAATAAATGGCATCATAAAATCCATAGGTAAATGTATAGAACTAGAGAAAAAATCATCCTGAGTGAGGTAACCCAATTCAGAAAGACAAATACGATATACATTTACTTATATGTGTATCTTAGCTCTTAAGCCATTGATAAACAAGTTACAATCTGTAGAACCACAGAGGTTAGGTATAGAGTAAGGAGCTAGTGGAGAGAGACAGATATCACTAGGAAAGGGAAATAGAATGGATACAGCTAGATGAGAGAGTGGGTGGTGGAATGGGAGGGTCGAATGGGGGAGAGAGAAGAGGAATGTGACAGAGGGACAGATAAAACTGAGAGTCATTTGGGGGTGTTCAATGGATGCCTAAAACACTTGTAGTTTTTAAAAACATATACCGCAATATAAATGAAAGCCCAAATAATGTGAAAAATAACCCCAACTGGAAATCCGTCATCACCACATGAGGCTTCAGTGACAACTAATCAGATTGTTGGCCAAAGGGGTCCCATGGGAACAAACAACACAGGCTGTTGCAAAGGCTAGATCGCTGTCTACTAACTGATGACGAGGCTCCATTGCTGAAAAATAACACACACACAGCTCAGGGAGAGGTTGAGATGGGGCCTACCTAGAGCTTTCACCTTCTACTGACGAATGTTCTTCATCCCAGAAGGTACTCTGCACATTACCAAAGAAGAAATGCAAACACCAGACCAGCTACAACCTCTCTGATCTACAATGGTATCCTGCCTGCATGATATGCTAGTGTAATCCCAGTGCTCCAAAGCTTCTGGGAGTGTCCAACCAACATCTGATTTGACTGAGGCAACCATTCATGAGGAGAAGAGCTTTATTCTTGGCTCACACCTTTGGAGGTTTCAGTTCAAGACCTGTTGTTTCTAATGCTACTGGACCCGTGTCAAGGAAGAATGTCATGGAGGGAGTATCTGTACTTTGTGACCGGGGGTAGAGAGCATGAGAATGGGACTGGGGGTCCCACAATCCCCTAAGAGGGAATGACTTTAGTGATGAAGACTTTCTTCTAGCCCCCGTGTCTTAAAGGTTCCACCACTCTCCAGCACCCCGGAGACAAGACACATGGGCATTTGGGGGATACTCAAGAACCAAACAGTAGCATAGAGTAGTTTACAGAGAAAATAAGTTTATTTCTAGTGGTTCTAGAGGATGAGAAATTCAGTACAAAGTGCTTCTCTCTGGTGATGGCCTTGCCATTAAAATACATCATTCCATGGCAGGAGGCAGAATGGCAAGAGAACACATACACATAGACACACAGATACAGACAGACAGACAGACAGACAGACAGACAGACACACACACACACACACACACACACACACCGACTCACATAAACAGACACAGATGCACATGTAAAGCTGAGTGGGTCATGGGAATAGGAATGGGAAGTCTTTGAAATGTTTTTGACAGAATGACAAGAATAGATTTTGATTTTAAAAACGTTAGTCTGAAGCTATATGAAAGGTATCTGAACAAGGTAACACTGGGCATGGAGGAATCTATATTCTTTCTTTTTTTTGCTTTTTTCTGCTGCCATGTTTATAAATGAAGCGTTGGAGGTTGAATGCCAAGATTTTGCACATAGGTAAACATTCTACCACAGAGCTACACTCCCAGTCCATTACTTCTTCTCCAAGATCCTTTGTTTCTGAGATTGCATCAGCCTTGCATGGTGTTCTTATCCCAGGAAGAACGGATGGCACTCACTCACTGTGAACTTCTTTTTGACTGGAGATCAGGCTTAACAAGCACCCTGTCTGACTATAGGATAACTGCTCCTGGGGAATCCTCTAAGCCATAGGGGTTTGTCTTGATCTGTTTGAGTTGCTTTCAGAGCATAACTCATGCTGGCAACTTAGAACAACACAAATGTATCTCTTACAGTTCTGGAGGCTGCAAAATCAATATGGCCCCTTTGCTATGATCACCCTTCTTGACTGGACTTCAAGACTAACTTCTTGTAACCATACTTGTCCGAAACAGTGTGGGAGAGCCCTCTGGGTCTCCTTCTAGCAGTGCTTAGTCCCACCCCAGAGGGCTGTGCTCTAAAATCTATCTTATGATAGAACTGCCTCCCAAAGGCTGCATCTCCTAGTACCGTCCTTTAGGAGAAGGACTGTGCAAGGATGAAAACCTTCAGTTTATAACAGAGTTCTTCGGACTGTCTATGGGCTAACTGTCTGTGCAGAATGACCACCTGGCCATCAGTAGAGATTTGGAAATGTTAAACAGTACTTGCATAGAAGATTTCTACCTTGAATGGGGTAAGGCACTAAGGTGGGAGGAATTTCTTTCATAAGCCCCCTGTAGATGCTCCATGAGAGGAGACAGAAGTAGAGATGGTGGTGATAAAAGAATGTAGGAATAGAAACTAATAGAAGAAAAACTAGGGAAGCATCTGGAACACATGGGCACTGGAAAAAATTTCCTGAACAAAACACCAATGGCTTATGCTCTAAGATCAAGAATCGACAAATGGGATCTCATAAAACTGCAAAGCTTCTGTAAGGCAAAGGACACTGTGGTTAGGACAAAACGGCAACCAACAGATTGGGAAAAGATCTTTACCAATCCTACAACAGATAGAGGCCTTATATCCAAAATATACAAAGAACACAAGAAGTTAGACCGCAGGGAGACAAATAACCCTATTAAAAATGGGGTTCAGAGCTAAACAAAGAATTCACAGCTGAGGAATGCCAAATGGCTGAGAAACACCTAAAGAAATGTTCAACATCTTTAGTCATAAGGGAAATGCAAATCAAAACAACCCTGAGATTTCACCTCACTCCAGTGAGAATGGCTAAGATCAAAAACTCAGGTGACAGCAGATGCTGGCGAGGATGCGGAGAAAGAGGAACACTCCTCCATTGTTGGTGGGATTGCAGAATGGTACAACCATTCTGGAAATCAGTCTGGAGGTTCCTCAGAAAATTGGACATTGAACTACCTGAGGATCCAGCTATACCTCTCTTGGGCATATACCCACAAGATGCCCCAACATATAAAAAAGACACGTGCTCCACTATGTTCATCGCAGCCTTATTTATAATAGCCAGAAGCTGGAAAGAACCCAGATACCCTTCAACAGAGGAATGGATACAGAAAATGTGGTACATCTACACAATGGAATATTACTCAGCTATCAAAAACAACGAGTTTATGAAATTCGTAGGCAAATGGTTGGAACTGGAAAATATCATCCTGAGTGAGCTAACCCAATCACAGAAAGACATACATGGTATGCACTCATTGATAAGTGGCTATTAGCCCAAATGCTTGAATTACCCTAGATGCCTAGAACAAATGAAACTCAAGACGGATGATCAAAATGTGAATGCTTCACTCCTTCTTTAAAAGGGGAACAAGAATACCCTTGGCAGGGAAGAGAGAGGCAAAGATTAAAACAGAGACTGAAGGAACACCCATTCAGAGCCTGCCCCACATGTGGCCCATACATATATAGCCACCCAATTAGACAAGATGGATGAAGCAAAGAAGTGCAGACCGACAGGAGCTGGATGTAGATCGCTCCTGAGAGACACAGCCAGAATACAGCAAATACAGAGGCGAATGCCAGCAGCAAACCACTGAACTGAGAATAGGACCCCGTTGAAGGAATCAGAGAAAGAGCTGGAAGAGCTTGAAGGGGCTCGAGACCCCATATGTACAACAATGCCAAGCAACCAGAGCTTCCAGGGACTAAGCCAATACCTAAAGACTATACATGGACTGACCCTGGACTCTGACCCCATAGGTAGCAATGAATATCCTAGTAAGAGCACCAGTGGAAGGGGAAGCCCTGGGTCCTGCTAAGACTGAACCCCCAGTGAACTAGACTTTTGGGGGGAGGGGGGTAATGGGGGGAGGGTTGGGAGGGGAACACCCATAGGGAAGGGGAGGGGGGAGGGGGATGTTTGCCCGGAAACCGGGAAAGGGAATAACACTCGAAATGTATATAAGAAATACTCAAGTTAATTTAAAAAAAAAGAATGTAGGAATAGATGTCAGGATTGTACTTGTGACATCTGGAGGTGATGTAAAAGTTCCACTTTCTTCCAAGAGTGTTATCCTGAGGACCAAGCCTCTAACCCTAAAGGACTGTTGGGGCCAGACTAATCATATTTCAACTAAAACACTGCTGACATCCAGCCAAGGGGACCTCCCTCCACTCTTCTGAGATAATAAAAACATCGTTTGTGTGCTCTGGAAAGGGGAATCACATGCTCATATTTTGGGGAAATAGATCACAATTAGCTCAACTGTCACTGGCTGATGGCCTTGCACAAGGTACTTAGTCTGAATCTTAGTTCTGACATCTATAAAATGGAGAGAAAGACAGATGAGAAGCCACATGGAACATTTAGAATTTCATTGGCCCTTGGGAAATGGCAGCTGCCTTGATTTGTCTATGGACATTTGACTACTTTATTTTTTATTAAGTTTAATATGATTAGTTTCTAGCTCTCTGGGTCCAGACATCTCAGGTCCCTTCAAATTTGCTTTTTCTTCTTTAATGTGAACAGGATACCCTTGAAATCGGAATTTTTAGATTCTGATTTAGGAAGGCTGGTATAGGGTCTGAGATTCTGTATTGCTAATGAGCTCCCATGTTATTATAAAGTTGCTGGACGATAGACTGAATCCCTGCTGCTGCTGTGGTGCTGGTCTCTGGAGCAAGTCCCTGGCTATAAAGATTTTGCTTAGAGTAGCAAGGAATACAACATATTGACTTGCCTTTGGCAGGAGATAGGGAGGGAATGGGGGTTGGAAAAAGAGCCAGCTAGAGAGGCAAAGCATGTGTTTGCCTGTTTCTTTTGAATTTTTGCATTTTATTTGAGGTCCTGTGGCTTCTAGCCTTACTGTCTTTATTGAGTAGCAGAAATTGTCCCTATTTTCAAATCTTGAAGATTTTCACATCTCAAGGTTCTACAGGGGCCATTGGGTGATAGCCTTAATCTTAGAGGTCAGACAGCAGATTTCTGAATGCTGGCTCCTTGTGAGTAGCAAACTGTTCTCTGAGTCTGAGTTTCTACTCAATTGCTCTAACCTCTCAAACACAAGAAGTACCTGTCTGGGTGTGCAGAGGCAATTAGGCCACGGAGAAGAGGTTCCAGTTTGTCCCTGAAAACAGTATCTCAGTTAAGACAAATGTGTTGGAGGACATGGCTGAAAGTTGAGTCTTACGGGATATGAGAGAGATGCAGAACTTCTGATGTTCTAGAGTGATGTTATACTAGGGCTCTGGCTCCTGGTATCAGGTGACCCTTTTATTGCTACCCTGCCAGGACTCTTTCCCTATATCTCAGTGTCCAGAATATGATAAGGAAAAAATGTGCTTCAAAGTCTTTTGTGCCTTTTGCTGTACTGTTCCCATGACCTCTTCCCTATACAGTCTAGGACAATGGTGCTTAACTTGTGGGTCATGACCTCTTTGGGGTCAAATGACCTTTTTACAGAGGCCGCGTATCAGATTTCCTGCATCTTAGATATTTATATAACAATTCATAACAGTAGCAAAATTACTGTTGGGGGTCACCACAATCTGAGGAAGTGTTTTAAAGGGTTACAACATTAGAAAGGTCAATAACTAGTTTAGATTATATTCTAAGTTCTGATAGTGTTCTTCTATGACTTCAGCACCCATGGCAGAATTGATCTCTTTATGGAAACAGTTACTTTCTCTTTTGCTCACCTTCCTGCTTTCCTTTACTGTATGACATGATTTTTATGGCTGCCATCTTTGTTACTATCACAGTTGTTACCATGGATTGCAGCAGGATAGAAGCTGTACATCTATGACTTCATTTCATCATTTCCACAATTTATCAGCCGCCCTATCTTGCTGGACTCAGAAACGCTAAGCTGCTTGTCTGGGGTCATACAGTTGAAGGGTGTTGAAGCTGGTATTGGAGGTTAAGCTTATCTCATCCCAGAGCCCATAGTCTTAATCTTCATGTTATCAGAAAATCAAGGAGCTGCTATTGCATGTCCAAGGACTTCTCTTCACTTTTATCCTCTCTGTGTACCACAAAGTTACTTGAGAACCTGACCTGTGGAGCCAGACACCTCAAGTTTAACTGTTGGCTCTGTTGCTTTCTATATATATGACAGGGAATAAACTTTTTAACCTCTCTGTTCTAGGATTTGTCATCTGTAAGATGGGAGCAGAATACTTTTTCTTAAGGTTTCCACAGGGTTTAGAAAGTTCTAGAAGAGTCTCCACACATGCCAGAAATGATGGTTACTCAGTTTTTCTATTCCAATTGTTCTTTATTAATAGAGTATTCATTATGCTCACTTAATTATCAAATCAGCAAATATATATTAGATGAAGAAGCTTCTTGCTGCTTCCTTGACTTGAGATGGGGTGTATCCCAATAAATACTAATATAAGTTGAAAATATCTTAAGTAAAAAGTGTATTTAATGTACTTAATCTACTAAATGTCACAGAGTAGCAAAATAGTACATTGTAGGTAGTGTCCCCCAACTCCCACCCCCATGCTCCTGTCACTGATTGGTAGCTTTATGACTATTGCCCAGCATAACCAGAGAGTATTACATTGCATATTTCTAGACAAGGACAAGATCCAAATTTGCAGTATGGTTTCCATGGAAGGTGTGTCACGTTTGTAAGTCATGAAGTTGAAAGACTATATGCCAAGGACCATCTGTGCTGTTATTATTCTCAGTATGTGGGTTATGAACTTGAGGTTCAGCTAAGAGATATTCTCTTGACTATTAACCACAAAGTAGCAGTCATGAGCTGGGAATTCAGGTTCATCTGACCCTAAAGGTGGAACTCTTATCACAGTGGACATCATTGTCTCTTTGAGTTTAAAAAATTTACTCCATCTTGAGCGTTTGGCTCTAAATGGCATAGCTTAGGACTCTACCACTTATTGGGGTCCAAAGCAAGA
This sequence comes from Rattus norvegicus, assembly GCF_021556685.1. Taxonomy (NCBI): domain Eukaryota; kingdom Metazoa; phylum Chordata; class Mammalia; order Rodentia; family Muridae; genus Rattus; species Rattus norvegicus. Next base: position 186,469,313 of record NC_141534.1, read on the forward strand.
AACTTTGAACTTAGAGGTTTCTTCTTGGAAATTCCATTATAAAATGTATAAGACCTAAAGTTTGTAGATGATTGTTGGGCACTTGAACTGTGAGAGAAATTAATTTTATATAGTAATTTGATTGGTCCACAGGTGGCCAGAACATTTGGTTGGATGTTAATCTGGTATCTGTGAGAGTGTTTGGAGATGGTAGACTGAGTCAGGCAGATCACTTTTCTTCATGTGGCTGAGTCTCAACCATTGTTTGGAGATGTGAAGAGAATAAATAGCTGAGTAAGAGGTACCTTTCTGTTTAACTGTCTTTGCACAGGGACATTGGTCATCTCATCTTTGATTTAGAATTGAACTTGCAGTTTGGCTTTCCTGGGTCTCAACTCTACAGACTTGGTTGGAACCATGCTGTCACCTTTCTTACATGCTCAGCTTGTCAACTGCAGCTCTTAAACTCTTCCACCATAGTTAGTGAGCCAATTCCATATAGTAAAATATCATTATGTTTATGTTTTCTATTGGTTCTATTTCTCAGAGATCCCAGACAAACAGCTACCTCCTTATTTGCTATATGTACCTTACTTCCGGGCATCCCTATCTTACAGCGTCTCCATCTGCAAAAACACTTAAGGAAACATCACAGTTTATTACAAGTCATTTAGAAGAACTTGGCTACAGGGTCTGTTCTCAGTTAACATTGGGTAAGATAGAAGATAGCTTGGCTCTAAGTGGTTTCTAATCAGTGGCGGCAGATGTTCACAGAAGGCAGAATTTTCCTCGAATTGGTTTTGTTAATAACATAAACAAGAAACTGAAGGTAGAAAAAGAAACTTTTGTTTGGGCTACATGTACTTTTGTGGGAAGATTTTGGGAAAGTGGTAGAGAAAGCTTCCTACCAAAGCTCAAGAACCAGAGCTGGCAACACTGGGGTCACCTGTCTCCTGCTTTGTTTTCTCTCTAGCTCTAGTGAAAAGAACAGGGATGTTTCTTGCCCCAGAATTTGAAGACATTTAGACATTCGATTAATAAAAATAAAAATGCAAAGGGGATTAAAATCCCCATCATTTCATAAACATCTTCTCTGTCCTCTAAAAGACAAAATGATTTGCTAAGTTAATGCCCACTGCCTCATCAGAACATACTACTAAATATTTTGATAATTTGAAAACACCAATGGGATCCTGAAATTAGCTGTTGTGAGATCTTTCCTTTCACTTGTGAAACTTTAAGTCTTAGGCTCACAGTTGACATTTATGTGTGCTCCTCATCAATATTCATTCCATAGTGTCTCCTTGTAATTGCATTTTTTCCTTGGATAAACATTTACCTCAGGTTAGGAAGTTCAAAGAACATGAAGTGGATTCCCAAGGTCTAAGTGTAGGTATATGGCCTAGGCTCGGTCAAACAGATCACTCGTTCAGTCTCCTCAACCACAATGATCAGTTCATAGAGAGTCAGGTGGTACCCTTAAATCACTCAGCACTAACCAAGCTTCCATGACTATCCAGGCAGGAGAAGGTTGCCTCCCTATAAAGAGTAGTTTTGAGAACCTGGAGGTGCACCGGAGAGAAAATGTCTGAGGAAATGGAGCAGGTTCTGATGATATGCATTAAGCAACCCAAAGTATTCCTAAACTTTGAAGTGGCTAAGCCAATGTGGCCTTGATCTTATTACAGTGTGGTGGTTTAAATGATGAAGGCTCCTACAGGTTCATATATTTAAATGCTTGGTCTCACTTGGTAGAACTGTTTGGGAAGGATTAGGAGGTGGGGTCTTATTAGAGGCAGTGTGTTATGGATGGAGATCTTGGATGCTTTAAAAACCTACATCATTCCCAGATAGCTATCTCTCTGTCTTATGCTTGTGGATCTGATGTAAGCTCTCAGCTTCTGCTCCAGGTTCCCCACCATGATGGTCATGGACTCATCCTCTGAAACTGTAAGCAAGCCTCCTAAATGTTTTTCTTGGTCTTCATGTCTCTTCACAGCAGTGAAAATTATTATGTTGGGTTCTCTGTCTCTTGGATTTTCTAAAATGTAATCAAAATAGCCCCAATTCTTCAGTAGTCTTTATGGTTTTTATACTAGAGATCAAATTCCAAATAAAGAAAAGCTTCTGTCTCAGTTCTCCCTCAGAGTAATGAAGTCTGCTTTGGTTTTCAGCTATTCTCTCCTTCTGGCCTAACCTGGCTTGAACTTCCTCTACACAGACTCAACTGACCTGGAATTTCCTCTGTGTAGACCCTGACTTGGAACTCTTTTTGGGCATACTCAGGTGATCTTCACCCACATCTTTCTGCTTCTTCTTCTGTTAGCTAGGGTCACAAGTATGTACTATCATGCTTGAATGAAAAATACCTTTAGTTTTGAAAACTATGCCTTCCTCATGCTCTGACCTCAGTGGAAGTAGAGATCTAAAGCAATGAGCTCTACTGACAGTTTGAATTGAGGGGGGAGGGCTCAGGAAAACCCTCTTTGCTCACACTTCTCACAGGGTATCCCAGTAATCCCAGTGCCTGCTGCACAGCAGGGCTCTGGAAGGAAGTACTTGCCAAATTAACACTGGTCCTGTTCTATCCCCAAGGAAACAAACTAAGGGAAGATTTAATTCTGAGCTCTGGTGCTTTTAACTCGCGGTGTCTGAGGAGATAACTGATGAACTTTGTCTTGAAAGCCTGACACTGGAATTTCTCCTGCAGAAGGAGCCACCATAATTGAGCTTAATGGTGTGGACAAATAGCATGAAATGGTAATACAATGTGAGCCTCGTACCAAATAAAAACTATTATCGTAGCCACATAAAATTGCAAGAAACAAGCAGAACTATTTTGACATTTATTGGCCTCAATACATATAATATGAAATCAATTATTTATGGACAATTTGCCTTCTTTTTTCATATAGCAGTTTTGAAATTTGGTGTGCATTTTACATTTAAGGTGGGTCTCCATTTGGATCAACCACATTTCAAATACTCAGTAGCCATATGCGGCCAGTCGCTACCATATTGGTTTAGGAAGTGAGGCACTAAGGTAAATGCTCTTGAAGGAGTAAGAGTGGAACTAACCCTGAGGTTGATACAACAAGACCACTAGCAAAATGTCAGGGGGATGTGTGCTTCATGTTTCTCTGGAAAAAAATCTAGGACATTATAGGAAAGTCAAACAATTCCTCTCTCTTATTGGTAAGAGCTCTGTTTTGGGTGGGAAAACTGAAGAAATATTGAAAATTCCTTCTGGACACTGTTTAGAGAGAAGTGCCTGCAAAGATTTCTTCTGTTTTCTTGAGCTTTCGAGTTGTTGAGAGGACTCTGGTTGGGGGAAGATGTCACTGGTACTGATGCTCTACACAATCTTATTTAAATCTCGTGGCTGCAAGGGGATCACAGGAGCTACAAAGCATCCCATTCCCTCTATACAAACCAGGCTTGTGAACATTAACACCGAGCCTTGGAGGACAGTTCTTATGGGCACAGAATGTATGTAAAGACTCAAGGTAGACAGATCAGGGGATATGCCAGGTATGAGAGGTTCTGGCCTAGGAATGAGACAGTGGTGGGCAAAGAGGAAATTAGAGAAGAACACAGACTCCTGTAGGTCATGGAGGAGAGTTTGGAACCTGTCCTCGAGATCTGAACTGTAATGACTCTGCTTAGAAGAGGAGTGGTTGGAAGACTCAGGTAGAAACAGAGTGGTCAGTCCAAGTGTGATGTCAGCCAGTTGAGGGGTAACTGTGACTGGGTGGCTGGCAGCTATGGGGACAGATAAGATGGCATTAGAGAGACTTTAGAGGGGATGGTAGAAACGTTTGTGGTTAGGCAAGGATTTGGTGTAGGGAGAGGTAGAGATGGGAGATAGGGAGCACCTCTGGGAATTTCCAAGTCTATATTGGACAATTGCATAGGAGATGAATCTGTTTAGTGAGCAGACCAAATGTCTGACCTAGAATGAAGGGAGAAGGATTGCAACCTCTAAATCAAGGAACCAAAATTTCTGCAGAGGGCTGAAAATATGGCCCACTCAGCAAACAAGTTCTTGCTGTGCAAGCATGAGCACCTCCTGAGCTCAAAGCTCTGGAACTCATGTAAAATGTCTCATATACTTGCTCCCCCAGTGCTGTGCGTGCATGCATGTGCAAGTGCCTGTGTGGCACGTGTGTGCATGTGCGTGGTGTGTGTAGTGGTTTGAATGCAGGAATATCAATGGAACTTGCTGGCCTCTGCCTAGCACCTGGTTTAGCGAGAAACCCTATCACATGGTAGCAAGGTAGAGAGCAATAGAGCAAGACACCTGCCACTCTAAGGATAGGAAAGAATAACCAAACTTACATTCCTTCTAGAAATGTCTGAGAGGCTGTTGGCTTGCCAGGTTACAATTTTGTGTTTCCTTTCCTTACCTCAGTTTTGTTTTCCACTTGCAGATTAGAAATAATAATTTTTGCTTTTATAAGGGTGCTGACAAAATAAAATGCAGTGGTCCATGCAGAGGCATTTTGGAAGTAAAACACTCAATTATTATTATTGCTACACTTATCAGAAAGAGGTTGGAAAGTCCTCACCGTTGTTATGAAAACCAAGCCTGAGGCCCTGGGCTTAGTGGGTTACAGAGATAATTGTTTCAAAAGAAATTTGCTTCAAAGACAAAAGACCCAAGTTCTGGGAGCTTGACAGCCCCAGGCATTTAGGTCACTCATACATTTGTTCAGTCAGGTGCCCATCATTTATTGAACACCTACTGTGTGCCAGGTGTTGTGCTCTATGCTGATGTAATACAAGAAAACAGTCTGCTTTCCTATTAAGAAGTAGAAAGGACATGTCCTCAGTAAGTGTGCATTATAAGATCCTGTTGTTACTTTCAGAATATTTTAGACAATATTTCATACTTCAATAAGCCCCCTTATAGTGGGCACGATTATTCTTATATTATTGACATTAAGACTGAGGCACGGGCAGCTGAACTTTCTATGGCCAAGGAAGCCTCACCAGTGATCTGGAACTCAAACTAGAGCTGTCTAGATTTTAGCCCAGTGTTGATGGTGAGTAACTTGTAAATAGTAACAACAGCAAAGATTGGTGAGAGGGTGAGGTGGCTCTGCAGTGTACACTTACCACTCTATCAGAGTGTGAATCCTAGCATCCACTTCTGACATCTTAGAAACTCCTGTATCGCCAAGCGCCAAGGAATTGACTCCTCCTGATGAAACTTCGACCTCTTTGGATACCTGTGCACATACGCACTCACACATATCAACAAAGTAAAGCAAATCTTTGGGGCAGGAGAGATACCTTAGTTGCTAAGAGCGCTTGCGGTTCTTGCAGAACACCAGGGTTTAGTTCCCAGCACCCACAGTGGGTGTGGCTGATGACCACCTCTACCTCTACCTCCATGGGTATAGCATCCTCTTCTGGCCTCCTAGGGTACTAGATTCTGACAGAACACACACAAATAAACATAAAAGTTAAATCTAAAGAACAGGTTGTTGAATATTCCTTAGATGTAAGATGCTATGCTGATTGAAAATTTGTGTTCTAACGCAAGTAAGTGTCCTGACACCAAAATGTTAAATGAAAATAAAGTGTGGGTTCCTGTAGGAGTCTATGCATTCAGTTGATTGAGTGCTTACTAAACTCCACTTAGTGTCAAGCATGTTACCTGTGTTTCTACAGCTAACCAAAGGAGTTGGCACGGTTATTCACTTTATCCCATAGATGATAGAGCTGATGTTCAGAAAGCTTGAGTAGCTTGCCAGAGTTTACACAAGGAAGGATACAAATGAAGTATCTTGAGAGTTCAGAGAAGAGCCACTTAGTGGCTGGCTTGACAGGGTAGGGGAAAGTGTCCAAACCCACAGAAGAGGATATGTCTCTGGTGGATGCTGCTAATACACAAATGAAATGCTTCTATCAAGCTTGTGGAGTGGAGCAAGATTGGCCCGGGGTCAACATTTCCCAGTGCAGGCATCAGTTATTCCTCACCATCCTGACCATTGCCTTGTCTATGCAGAGGAACCCAAGGCCTTCTAGTTCCCATTGGCTTTTAGAGGACTCCAGAGAAGACTGATTGCTTTCTTGAGGAAATGGAAGGATTAGAGTCTGATTGCATTGAACCAAATTGTGCTGTACAAGAGAGGATGTGGTACTTAAAGTCACTGGCTTTCCAGTCCCCTGTGGTAAAACAGGATTAATACTATTGTTGCATATGATTATCACAGAGAATAGCCAAGGCCAAGCACAAACAGTTCTTATTACAGTTTGGCACCCAGAGATCACACAGCAGTGTCAGACGTCATTATAGTAGTGCTTCATAGGATAATTCCCCACGAGATCTTCCTGATGGCAGTTTTGACGTAGAAAGTGCTCACATTTGCAGGTGGAAAAGCTGACTCACAAATCCCAGGAGAAGTCCAGTTCTCTTTTCCTTCTGGGTGCATGTGATGGGGTTTACAGTGGGTTCTCCAGATGTTGGCCGTGGCACTAGCTTCTGAAATAAAACCAATCTTCAAAATCATACACTTAACATTACTCAGCCTTGAACTTTATTCCTTCAGTGGTAGTTCAATGTAGCTTTTCCTGGTCCCTGGAGGAGGAGTTATGGGATGGCTCAAAGATTCAGGTCCTTCTCTGTGACTTTGCTCCCATGACATCGTCTATATGTACCTATAAAGGAGGAAACACAGAGGCACTGTGAGGGAAGAGGGTCTTTTTGGGGCAGGATGTGACAGTTATAGAACACCATCCATAGCCACAGCCTGGTTTGTCACATGGCCACACCTAACTGCAAGAAGGCTGAGGACTGTAGTCTGCTCCTGTGCTCACAAAGAAGTAGGAACAGGTTTCACACGGAATGAACTAGTGCCTTTATATTTGATCCTGTTGGCAGCTCTCTGAATTTGCTCAAGATGCTGGAGCAGTGGTTCTCAACTTTCCTAATACTGGCACCCTTTAATATAGTTCCTCATGTTGTGGTCATCACAAACATAAAATTAATTTCATTGTTACTTCATAAATGTAATGTAATTGTAAATTGTTACAATTGTAATGTAAATATCTGTGTTTTCTGATGGTCTTAGGTGACCCAAGTGAAATGGTTGTTTGACCCACAAAGAGTCGTGACCCACAGTTTGAGAACCATTGTCCCAGGCTATTTCTGTTGAGCCCAAGTGCAGTTCAGGAAGAAACATCTGCAAACTCCTAGAAGGAATGGGAACATCTCGTGGTGAACTATGAACAGTGTGTCCGGATGCTCTCTGTGTGGTTTGAATGTGAACTGTCCTCACAGCTGCATGTGCCATTTGCCTAATCCTGCAGTCAGCGATGCTATTTTGGTAGATACTCACAACCTCAGGAGAATTGTAGAAGAAACTAAACTGGGATTCCTTTAGACAAAGGCATGGTTCATGACAGGTTCCCCACATCCTGTTGGCTCTCCGAAGGTGGAGACTGCTTTGCAGCAGCCAGGAATTCCAAGGCCAGGGAGAGATGGGAGGAGAGGCTTTCCCAGAAAAGTTCTGTTTCTCCATCCCACTGCCCTAGAATCCAGCCCCACCTTCAAGCCAGGTAGCAAGTGAGCCATGAACTCACTTCTTGTAAGAAGGCGGGAGGAACTGCCTCTGATAAAATGCAGTCCATGAATGTTAGCCACCTGCTGGTGTCTGGGCTTAGTGCTGGACAGAGGCTTTGAATGTTGGGGGTGGGGTATGCAAAGCTTGTGTGGAATGATTTAAAGCCTTATGAAATCAATTCTTGTCTGTACTCTTCTTGGGCCATTGAATCAGCACAAGGATACAACCTTATTTCAACTCTCTCTGGTGCGCAAGCACGTTATACTTTCAGGTAAGAACGTTAACTTCTGTTTTGAAGTCCTGTTTACTCTTAGCTCTACTGGTCCTTATGGTGGCACTGACACATCTGTGCTGTATGAGGTGTGCATACCTCCCAGTGGTCATTGCCATGGTCATCTTGGTAGTTCTCTGAAACATTAACATTCCCCCAATTTGAAGAAAGAAGGCTTGGGTTCAGCATCTCTGATGTCATGCAATTCAAGTTGGTTCATAGACCCCTATGGACTGGCTGTACCCTTAATCCCTACTAACCTTTGGTCTAGCCTAAAGGATACTCAGGGTTTTAATGCTACTCTCCTTGTTTTCATCCTAAACACAAATCATGAGGGAAAAGGCTTATTTTGGTTCATGGACGATGGAGGTACAAGGTAGAGGGCCTACATCTAGTAAAGGCCTTCATTCTGATAGAGTCTGGAGGTGGCCCAGAATATGAAGGCAAGAGACAAGAAGTGTGTGTGTGTGTGTGTGTGTGTGTGTGTGCGTGCGCGCGCGTGCGCACTCACGTGCGCATGTTTGAGTGTCTATGTGTGTGTCTATGTGCTTTTGTGTGTCTGTTTTGTCTTGTGCCACCATGGCAAGTTGGGAAAACCCACCCCATGACCATATACAAATTTAATCACCCTCAAAGGCTCTACCCCTATAGTCAGATTATGTCTCTTTATGTCTCTATCTTTTTTTAATTTTTATTTTTAAAAAAGAGGCAGAGTCATATTTGAGGCCAGTTTTGCCTTCCCTATACAACTGAGGATAACCGTGAAGTGCAGATTCTCTGCTTACACCTCTCAGGCATGAGCTACCACACTTACTTTTATATGAAGCAGGGTGTGGGAGCTCAGTTTTGTGGTCGGCTGACTAAGCCACATCTCTACCCTCTTAATACCTTACAATGGGGAATAAATTCAGCACAGGAAGCTCGGAGGACATTTGCAGCATGTACAAACTCTAGCAGAAAGCATCCTCACGTCTACCATCTCTAAGGGGCTTGCTGCTGGGCAAAACGCTGTACCTCCAATGAGAAATGAGGCCATTGTTGGAGGGAAACACTCCCTGCTCCTTTATTGAATCCAATCATTTACATCTCATTGAACCCAATCAAATTAGCCACTTATCCCATTAAAGTGGCCAGAGAAGGATTGTGTCGAGCAGCGCTAATTCAATAGGAAAGAAGAGCCGATGGAGTGCTGTGTCACTGGATTCTGACATTTGTTCTCATCTGTCTGATGCCTCCTCTGTCCACCATGGTCTAAATCACCTTTTCCAGACAGCCCTGCTGGATGCCTGTTGTGGTTAAGAAGGGTGAACAAGAGAGGCTGGGATTGGACAATCCAGACAAGGGGAGGTGGAGAAGCCTAATTTCAAGATAGGTAGGTAGGAAAGCCTGTGGTTTGGAATCAGTGTGATTTGGGGCAAATTGTTTGACTTTCCTTTATTTGTGGATCCCTCACTAGTTAAGTAGGGAACAGTGATGTTTACCAAAGAAGGTTGTCACAGCAGTATCACGCACAGGTGGAGTTATAGACAGAATCTTTTAACAATCTGATTTGATTCTTTCTGCTACTTTGAGAAGAAAGCCTCCAGTTGCTACTAGACTGTTTGATACTGCAAACTCTTTGATTGTTTGGTGGGTATTGGCTGTTAGAACACTGTTGAGTGATGGAATTAACCAGGGTTGCATTTAAATCTACTTTGATTGTCTTAGTTACGGTTTCTATTGATGTGATAAGACACAAGGAGCAGAAGCAACTTGGAGAAGAGAGGCCACTTTGGCTTATATTCCACATTAACAGTCTGTCACGGGAGGAATTCAGGGTGGGAACTCAAACATGGTAGGAACCTGCAGGCAGAAGATGGTTCAGAGACTTTGGAGAGACACTGCTCACTGTCTTACTCCCATGACTTGCTCAGCCTGCTTTCTTCCAGAACCCAGGACCACCAGCTGAGGTCAGCTGGGGCCTCCCACGTCAGTGGTCAGTAAAGAAAATGAAGCACAGGCCTGTCTGTAGGCCAGCCTAGTGGGGACATTTTCTTAATTGATGGTCCCTACTCAGTGATTCTGGCTTGTGTCAACTTGACAAAATAGTAGTCAGGACAACTGACCCCTTATCGTTTGGGAAAAGGGAATCTTAATTGAGACAATGCCTCCATCGACAAATCAGTAAGGCATTTTCTCAATTGATAATTTATATGGGAGGGCTGGCTCACTGTGGACAGTGTCCATTCCTGAGAAGATGGTCCTGGGATATGTAAAAGAGCAGGCTGGGCAAGCCATGAGGAGTAATGTTTCTCCATGGTTTCTACACCAATTCCTGTTTCCAGGGTCCTGCCTTGAATACCTGCCCTGACTTCCCTGGATGATGAACTAGAAGCTGTAAGATGACATCTTCTTTCTTCTCAAGTTGCTTTTGGTCATGGTGTCTTATTACAGTAATAGATACCCTAACTGAGGCAGTGACCTTGGACAAAGTAGCTTAACAACTCTGTATCGGTTCTCAGATATAAATGAGAACCGTGATAGTTCTTGCCTCATAGGCTTACTTGGCTGCGTGAACTCATGAACACTGTCTAGCTCGCAGTAGACAATTCATACTAGCTCATAGTATTCTACTCACTTTGTCCTCCTTCCTGCTAGACCTCTTAGGAAAAATTGGGCTTCTGTATTGAGCCACAATTTCTCTAACCTCGGGATGTTTACACATTTTTCATGCAACTGGCACATCTGTTTCTTAGACTTCTTTCCAAACAGCTCTCAGTTCATCTCACAGGCCCCAGCTGATGTCTCTTCTACAAGGAAACACCCTGTCTTATGGTTCTCTCACCATGTTTCCCTACTGAAATATTTTGTAATTTGTTTTTCTCTCTTCTTAGGAGGAACAAAATTGAAGCTCCTGGTCTGTCTTCCTTTCCTATCACCCTTCCTGCCTTGCTTCCTACTTTCCTTCCCTGCTGCCTAACTTACTTTCCTGTTTCCTGCTCCTTTCCTGCTTCCTGCCTTCCTGCCTTACTACTTCCTGCTTCCTGTTAGTCTTCATTTCTTTCTCTTTTTTTTCTTTTTATCTTTTCTTTTCCTCTCTCTCTTTCTCTCTTTCTCTCTTCTTTTCTTTTGAGACAAGGTCTCACTGATTAGACTAGGCTAGCCTCAAATTTATGATGCTTCTGCATCAGCTTCCCAAATACTGGGATGAGAGACATGTGCCGTCACTCAGGTTGTTGTTTTACTTGTTCTTGTATCTGGAGGGGCTTACGAGAATCTGGACCTGGAGTGGATACTGAGAGTTCACTGGAGCCTGGGAAGGTTTCATGCACTTTAAATAAGTTGGTTCACTTAGTACCCAGAACATTGTAAGATGTTTTATCTCACTATTAATGGTGCTGTTGAAATATAATCGCTATATAGTAAGGATCACATATTTAAGAGTTGATGTTATGTTTGCTTGAGGCAAGATCTCTTTATGTAGCCCTAGATACTACGGAACTCGTTATATAGGCCTGATTGGCCTCAGATCACAGTGATCCACTTGCCTCTGCCTCCTATGTGCTGGGATTAACAATGTGGGCCACAACATCCAGCTCCTGTGATAAATTTAAACGTCAATGGCCCTTTGGGAAACCAAGCCATTGAAGACAATGGACAAGCCCATCAATCTCAAATATCCCCCTGTGAGCTTCTGTAGCCTACCTATCCCCTTACCTCCTTGCTACCATGGTCTCTAAGATGGTAGATAATATTTGAATTTAAAAAAGAACTGTGTAAATTGAATCATAAAATGTGCTCGTTTTGTCTGGTTGATTTTGTATTACATGATCATTCCCAAGTTTATTCACTGTGTTTCATATACCTGTGTCCTTTTCTTTTTCGACTCTATGTAGTATTCTGTTGTATAGACAGACATATCTTGTCATTTATCTGTTTACATGTTAATCCTTTGGTTGCTTTCAATTTGATGCTATTCCAAAATGAGCGTCTATGGACAGGCTTTACTTTATGGGACTGGCTTACTCTATTTCACAGATGAGAAAACTGAGCCAGTGAGTACAGAACTTGCTTAAAGTGAATGACGAAACCCAGGCATGTTTAGGTACTGTACAGTTGTTTTCCCTCTTCAGAGTGAAAATTTCAGCATCAGGAAAAGCAAGGGATTCACATAGAGTGCTCTCACCTGGCCGACACTCATTTTTGGCAGTTCTAAGCCCTGACCTCCAGCCTTTCACTCTGTGTCCTCCAATTCTTTTTTTTTTAAACTATTTTTTTTTTTATTAACTTGAGTATTTCTTATATACATTTCAAGTGTTATTCCCTTTCCCGGTTTCCGGGCAAAATCCCCCTCCCCCCTCCCCTTCCTTATGGGTGTTCCCCTCCCAACCCTCCCCCCATTGCCGCCCTCCCCCCATAGTCTAGTTCACTGGGGGTTCAGTCTTAGCAGGACCCAGGGCTTCCCCTTCCACTGGTGCTCTTACTAGGATATTCATTGCTACCTATGGGGTCAGAGTCCAGGGTCAGTCCATATATAGTCTTTAGGTAGTGGCTTAGTCCCTGGAAGCTCTGGTTGCTTGACATTGTTGTACTTTTGGGGTCTCGAGCCCCTTCAAGCTCTTCCAGTTCTTTCTCTGATTCCTTCAACGGGGGACCTATTCTCAGCTCAGTGGTTTGCTGCTGGCATTCGCCTCTGTATTTGCTGTATTCTGGCTGTGTCTCTCAGGAGCGATCTACATCCGGCTCCTGTCGGTCTGCACTTCTTTGCTTCATCCATCTTGTCCAATTGGGTGGCTGTATATGTATGGGCCACCTGTGGGGCAGGCTCTGAATGGGTGTTCCTTCAGTCTCTGTTTTAATCTTTGCCTCTCCCTTCCCAGCCAAGGGTATTCTTTTTCCTCATTTAAAGAAGGAGTGAAGCATTCACATTTTGATCATCCGTCTTGAGTTTCGTTTGTTCTAGGGATCTAGGGTAATTCAAGCATTTGGGCTAATAGCCACTTATCAATGAGTGCATACCATGTATGTCTTTCTGTGATTGGGTTAGCTCACTCAGGATGATATTTTCCAGTTCCAACCATTTGCCTACGAATTTCATAGACTCGTTGTTTTTTTTTTTTTTTTTTTTTTTTTTTTTTGGTTCTTTTTTTCGGAGCTGGGGACCGAACCCAGGGCCTTGCGCTTCCTAGGTAAGCGCTCTACCACTGAGCTAAATCCCCAGCCCCAGACTCGTTGTTTTTGATAGCTGAGTAATATTCCATTGTGTAGATGTACCACATTTTCTGTATCCATTCCTCTGTTGAAGGGCATCTGGGTTCTTTCCATTTTCTGGCTATTATAAATAAGGCTGCGATGAACATAGTGGAGCACGTGTCTCTTTTATATGTTGAGGCATCTTTTGGGTATATGCCCAAGAGAGGTATAGCTGGATCCTCAGGCAGTTCAATGTCCAATTTTCTGAGGAACCTCCAGACTGATTTCCAGAATGGTTTTACCAGTCTGCAATCCCACCAACAATGGAGGAGTGTTCCTCTTTCTCCACATCCTCGCCAGCATCTGCTGTCACCTGAGTTTTTGATCTTAGCCATTCTCACTGGTGTGAGGTGAAATCTCAGGGTTGTTTTGATTTGCATTTCCCTTATGACTAAAGATGTTGAACATTTCTTTAGGTGTTTCTCAGCCATTCGGCATTCCTCAGCTGTGAATTCTTTGTTTAGCTCTGAACCCCATTTTTTAATAGGGTTATTTGTTTCCCTGCGGTCTAACTTCTTGAGTTCTTTGTATATTTTGGATATAAGGCCTCTATCTGTTGTAGGATTGGTAAAGATCTTTTCCCAATCTGTTGGTTGCCGTTTTGTCCTAACCACAGTGTCCTTTGCCTTACAGAAGCTTTGCAGTTTTATGAGATCCCATTTGTCGATTCTTGATCTTAGAGCATAAGCCATTGGTGTTTTGTTCAGGAAATTTTTTCCAGTGCCCATGTGTTCCAGATGCTTCCCTAGTTTTTCTTCTATTAGTTTGAGTGTGTCTGGTTTGATGTGGAGGTCCTTGATCCACTTGGACTTAAGCTTTGTACAGGGTGATAAGCATGGATCGATCTGCATTCTTCTACATGTTGCCCTCCAGTTGAACCAGCACCATTTGCTGAAAATGCTATCTTTTTTCCATTGGATGGTTTTGGCTCCTTTGTCAAAAATCAAGTGACCATAGGTGTGTGGGTTCATTTCTGGGTCTTCAATTCTATTCCATTGGTCTATCTGTCTGTCTCTGTACCAATACCATGCAGTTTTTATCACTATTGCTCTGTAATACTGCTTGAGTTCAGGGATAGTGATTCCCCCTGAAGTCCTTTTATTGTTGAGGATAGCTTTAGCTATCCTGGGTTTTTTGTTATTCCAGATGAATTTGCAAATTGTTCTGTCTAACTCTTTGAAGAATTGGATTGGTATTTTGATGGGGATTGCATTGAATCTGTAGATTGCTTTTGGTAAAATGGCCATTTTTACTATATTAATCCTGCCAATCCATGAGCATGGGAGATCTTTCCATCTTCTGAGGTCTTCTTCAATTTCTTTCCTCAGTGTCTTGAAGTTCTTATTGTACAGATCTTTTACTTGCTTGGTTAAAGTCACACCGAGGTACTTTATATTATTTGGGTCTATTATGAAGGGTGTCGTTTCCCTAATTTCTTTCTCGGCTTGTTTCTCTTTTGTATAGAGGAAGGCAACTGATTTATTTGAGTTAATTTTATACCCAGCCACTTTGCTGAAGTTGTTTATCAGCTTTAGTAGTTCTCTGGTGGAACTTTTGGGATCACTTAAATATACTATCATGTCATCTGCAAATAGTGATATTTTGACTTCTTCTTTTCCGATCTGTATCCCCTTGATCTCCTTTTGTTGTCTGATTGCTCTGGCTAGAACTTCAAGAACTATATTGAATAAGTAGGGAGAGAGTGGGCAGCCTTGTCTAGTCCCTGATTTTAGTGGGATTGCTTTGAGTTTCTCTCCATTTAGTTTAATGTTAGCAACTGGTTTGCTGTATATGGCTTTTACTATGTTTAGGTATGGGCCTTGAATTCCTATTCTTTCCAGGACTTTTATCATGAAGGGGTGTTGAATTTTGTCAAATGCTTTCTCAGCATCTAATGAAATGATCATGTGGTTTTGTTCTTTCAGTTTGTTTATATAATGGATCACATTGATGGTTTTCCGTATATTAAACCATCCCTGCATGCCTGGGATGAAGCCTACTTGATCATGGTGGATGATTGTTTTGATGTGCTCTTGAATTCGGTTTGCCAGAATTTTATTGAGTATTTTTGCGTCGATATTCATAAGGGAAATTGGTCTGAAGTTCTCTTTCTTTGTTGTGTCTTTGTGTGGTTTAGGTATAAGAGTAATTGTGGCTTCGTAGAAGGAATTCGGTAGTGCTCCATCTGTTTCAATTTTGTGGAATAGTTTGGATAATATTGGTATGAGGTCTTCTATGAAGGTTTGATAGAATTCTGCACTAAACCCGTCTGGACCTGGGCTCTTTTTGGTTGGAAGACCTTTAATGACTGCTTCTATTTCCTTAGGAGTTATGGGGTTGTTTAACTGGTTTATCTGTTCCTGATTTAACTTCGATACCTGGTATCTGTCTAGGAAATTGTCCATTTCCTGAAGATTTTCAAATTTTGTTGAATATAGGTTTTTATAGTAAGATCTGATGATTTTTTGAATTTCCTCTGAATCTGTAGTTATGTCTCCCTTTTCATCTCTAATTTTGTTAATTTGGACCCACTCTCTGTGTCCTCTCGTTAGTCTGGCTAAGGGTTTATCTATCTTGTTGATTTTCTCAAAGAACCAACTTTTGGTTCTGTTGATTCTTTCTATGGTCCTTTTTGTTTCTACTTGGTTGATTTCAGCTCTGAGTTTGATTATTTCCTGCCTTCTACTCCTCCTGGGTGTATTTGCTTCTTTTTGTTCTAGAGCTTTTAGGTGTGCTGTCAAGCTGCTGACATATGCTCTTTCCTGTTTCTTTCTGCAGGCACTCAGAGCTATGAGTTTTCCTCTTAGCACAGCTTTCATTGTGTCCCATAAGTTTGGGTATGTTGTATCTTCATTTTCATTAAATTCTAAAAAGTTTTTAATTTCTTTCTTTATTTCTTCCTTGACCAGGTTATCATTGAGTAGAGCATTGTTCAATTTCCACGTATATGTGGGCATTCTTCCCTTATTGTTATTGAAGACCAGTTTTAGGCCGTGGTGGTCCGATAGCATGCATGGGATTATCTCTATCTTTCTGTACCTGTTGAGGCCCGTTTTTTGACCAATTATATGGTCAGTTTTGGAGAAAGTACCATGAGGAGCTGAGAAGAAGGTATATCCTTTTGCTTTAGGATAGAATGTTCTATAAATATCCGTTAAGTCCATTTGGCTCATGACTTCTCTTAGTCTGTCGACATCACTGTTTAATTTCTGTTTCCATGATCTGTCCATTGATGAGAGTGGTGTGTTGAAGTCTCCCACTATTATTGTGTGAGGTGCAATGTGTGTTTTGAGCTTTAGTAAGGTTTCTTTTACGTATGTAGGTGCCCTTGTATTTGGGGCATAGATATTTAGGATTGAGAGTTCATCTTGGTGGATTTTTCCTTTGATGAATATGAAGTGTCCTTCCTTATCTTTTTTGATGACTTTTAGTTGGAAATTGATTTTATTTGATATTAGAATGGCTACTCCAGCTTGCTTCTTCTGACCATTTGCTTGGAAAGTTGTTTTCCAGCCTTTCACTCTGAGGTAGTGTCTGTCTTTGTCTCTGAGGTGTGTTTCCTGTAGGCAGCAGAATGCAGGGTCCTCATTGCGTATCCAGTTTGTTAATCTATGTCTTTTTATTGGGGAGTTGAGGCCATTGATATTGAGAGATATTAAGGAATAGTGATTATTGCTTCCCTTTATATTCATATTTGGATGTGAGGTTATGTTTGTGTGCTTTCATTCTCTTTGTTTTGTTGCCAAGACGATTAGTTTCTTGCTTCTTCTAGGGTATAGCTTGCCTCCTTATGTTGGGCTTTACCATTTATTATCCTTTGTAGTGCTGGATTTGTAGAAAGATATTGTGTAAATTTGGTTTTGTCATGGAATATCTTGGTTTCTCCATCAATGTTAATTGAGAGTTTTCCTGGATACAGTAACCTGGGCTGGCATTTGTGTTCTCTTAGGGTCTGTATGACATCAGTCCAGGATCTTCTGGCCTTCATAGTTTCTGGCGAGAAGTCTGGTGTGATTCTGATAGGTCTCCCTTTATATGTTACTTGACCTTTTTCCCTTACTGCTTTTAATATTCTTTCTTTATTTTGTGCGTTTGGTGTTTTGACAATTATGTGACGGGAGGTGTTTCTTTTCTGGTCCAATCTATTTGGAGTTCTGTAGGCTTCTTGTATGTCTATGGGTATCTCTTTTTTTAGGTTAGGGAAGTTTTCTTCTATGATTTTGTTGAAGATATTTACTGGTCCTTTGAGCTGGGAGTCTTCACTCTCTTCTATACCTATTATCCTTAGGTTTGATCTTCTCATTGAGTCCTGGATTTCCTGTATGTTTTGGACCAGTAGCTTTTTCCGCTTTACATTATCTTTGACAGTTGAGTCAATGATTTCTATGGAATCTTCTGCTCCTGAGATTCTCTCTTCCATCTCTTGAATTCTGTTGGTGAGGCTTGTATCTACAGCTCCTTGTCTCTTCTTTTGGTTTTCTATATCCAGGGTTGTTTCCATGTGTTCTTTCTTGATTGCTTCTATTTCCATTTTTAATTCCTTCAACTGTTTGATTGTGTTTTCCTGGAATTCTTTCAGGGATTTTTGCGATTCCTCTCTGTAGGCTTTTACTTGTTTATTAATGTTTTTCTGTGCTTCCCTAAGTGTGTTCATGTCTTTCTTGAAGTCCTCCAGCATCATGATCAAATATGATTTTGTAACTAGATCTTGCTTTTCTGGTGTGTTTGGATATTCCATGTTTGTTTTGGTGGGAGAATTGGGCTCCGATGATGGCATGTAGTCTTGGTTTCTGTTGCTTGGGTTCCTGCGCTTGCCTCTCGCCATCAGATTATCTCTAGTGTTACTTTGTTCTGCTATTTCTGACAGTGCCTAGACTGTCCTATAAGCCTGTGTGACAGGAGTGCTGTAGACCTGTTTTCCTCTCTTTCAGTCAGTTATGGGGACAGAGTGTTCTGCTTTCTGGCGTGTAGTTTTTCCTCTCTACAGGTCTTCAGCTGTTCCTGTGGGCCTGTGTCTTGAGTTCACCAGGCAGCTTTCTTGCAGCAGAAAAGTTGGTCTTACCTGTGGTCCCGAGGCTCAAGTTCGCCCGTGGGCTCTCTGCAGCGGCAGCAACCAGGAAGACCTGTGCTGCCGTTTCCGGGAGCTTCAGTGCACCAGGGTTCCAGATGGTCTTTGGCTTTTTCCTCTGGCGTCTGAGATGTGTGTGCAGGGAGCAGTATCTTCTGGTTTCCCAGGCTTGTCTGCCTCTCTGAAGGTTTAGCTCTCCCTCCCACGGGATTTGGGTGCAGAGAACTGTTTATCCGGTCTGTTTCTTTCAGGTTCCGGCGGTGTCTCAGGGACAGGGGTCCTGCCGCTCCTGGGCCCTCCCCCACGGGAGCCCAGAGGCCTTATACAGTTTCCTCTTGGGCCAGGGATGTGGGCAGGGGTGAGCAGAGTTGGTGGTCTCTTCCGCTCTGCAGCCTCAGGAGTGCCCACCTGACCAGGCGGTTGGGTCTCTCTCTCACCGGGTCTGGGAGCAGAGAGCTGCTGCGGGCCGGGATCCGCGGGTGTGGGACTTCCGGTAAACACAGAACGTGCCCGGTCCTAGAGAAATTCTGCTTTCCTGTGTCCCAAGCTCACCAGGCAGCTTTCTTGCAGCAGAAAATTTGGTCTTACCTGTGGTCCCGAGGCTCAGGTTCGCTCGTGGGGTGCTCCCCACGGGCTCTCTGCAGCGGCAGCAACCAGGAAGACCTGTGCCGCCGTTTCCGGGAGCTTCAGTGCACCAGGGTTCCAGATGGTCTTTGGCTTTTTCCTCTGGCGTCCGAGATGTGTGTGCAGGGAGCAGTCACTTCTGGTTTCCCAGGCTTGTCTGCCTCTCTGAAGGTTTAGCTCTCCCTCCCACGGGATTTGAGTGCAGAGAACTGTTTATCCGGTCTGTTTCTTTCAGGTTCCGGCGGTGTCTCCGTGTCCTCCAATTCTAAACATGTTACCGGAACCTTCTGAAGCAAAGCCTCATCATGACATCATTTCACCGACAAGCATGTCAGTTCACTTCTCACTTTAAAGGTCCTGGGCAGAGTGGAGGGGTGAGGGTAACATGTGTCTGCTTTTGCACTGCACCCTGTATGATCTGGATGCATGAACTCCCTTTTTCAGCCTCCTTCCTCTCCTCTGCCAGGTGTTTTGAAGCAAACCTCAGCCATGTTAATAATTTATCTTTAAATGCTGCATGGTTTTTTAAAAGAGGCAAAGAGTCTTTGAGGCAAATTGAGAACCAGGAAGCTGTCATCACACTCAGGCACTTTATTCCCTCAGGTCATCCAGCACTCAGCTGACATTCTCAGTTTCCCAGTTGTATCTTTTCTGTTTATTGTCTGGTCTCCCTCTGTCCCTCTTTCCTTCTCTCTCTCTCTCCCTCCCTCCCTCTCTGTCTTCTGTTCACTCTTTTTCCCTCTTTTACAATCTGTTGGAATCAAAAAGCAAACAAGGACCATATGCCACTATCGGTTAGATATCTCTAAAGTCTGCTTTAATCAACTCCTCCCAAGCCCCAGCTTCTGCTCTTTCTGTCTGCAATTTGTTGGAGAAAGTTGCCACTGAAGCTGTATTTTACATAACCTCCTTCTTGTGGACATTCATACAAAATTCAGGGCAATTCTCAGCGCCATTGTTACCTGTCTGCCTTCCTCTGCTTTGCCTGTGCTGGAAGCACCTTCAGATTTATTTCAAGTGAGACTCATGTGAAGCCTTCTGCCCTTGTCCTGCAGTATTCTCCAGAGCTTGTGCCCTAAAGGCCATGCTGAAAACTACTGGCCACTGGCCACTGCATCCTGTCTCCTTTTCTAGTAAGCACACTCTGAATAGCTGCTTAATGAATTGAAAGGAGTGAATGGTCACCAAGGAAGAAACAGGTAAGACAGGAAGGATCCTAACATGGTTGCACAGTGTCTTTTTGTTGAAGACTAGTTGAGTTTTCTCTCATGTACGCATGCATGCACACACACACACACACACACACACACACACACACACACACACACACACCAGAATGAACTCTCAGACAAAACCTCTCACAAAATGGTGACAGTTGAGCATTTGTGATCAACCTTGAGCTCTGACTGCACACTGCACACTCTGGCCTTGCTTCAGATTGTGATAACTTTGGGGATGTTCCTGACTCTTGTTTGTTGAATTTTCAGTGGTCTTTTACTTCCGGGATCATTGTAAGTCTGTATTGAGTGGATTCAAGAAAAGTGTTTGGACCCATGCCTGGTATATTGTGAGTCTTCATAAATGCTGATTCTTATCATAGAGCTGAGTTTTATCACATAAAAATGCTCAGTGTGATGGTGCATGTGTGTAATCTAAGCACTGGTAAGGCAGAGAAGAGATTCCTTGTGCCTTGATGCCCAGCCAGCTTAGCTTGGACACTGAAATATCTTGTCTCAAAACTCAACATGGATGTCTCAAAAACTAAGATGGATGTCTTCTGATAAATACCATCAGGTCTTTAAGTTTGAATATGCACATGAATATGACACACTTGCAACTGCACATGCATCACATGAATACACACACATGTGCAAACAAGTGTACACATGAATGCACACACACATGCCCATGATTACACATACATACATACACATGAATATACACATGTGCACATGAACACACATAGGTACACATGGACATACACATGTGTACATGAATACACATACTTACACACGAATACACATACACAGAAGGAGGCATAGTTCAGTTTGTAGATTCCATGTGGAGCTCTGCAGAACACTTCAATGATACACCCCAAGGTTCTTCTTGCACACTTAATTTATTCAGTGCCATTTTAGCCTTCAGCCCCCTCCTCATGCTCTTCAGTGTGACTGGGCATGAAGCATCACTGTATGGACAGACAGGACAAGATGTGATACTCCTGGTCCATCCTGATCGAATCAAAACACTCATCCAACTCTTGCCTTGCTCACTTGCCCTTAGCTACGTCTCAGCAACACGAGACAACTCAGCGCCTGTCATGTTTGGAAACTCACTTCCCAAGTCCTCTTCCATGACTCAGCAGGCAAAGCCAAGTACATCTGCCAGAAGCAATTAAGGAATTATCACTCGACAGAGGAGATATGCTTCTGTGTGCCATTAAATATTCATATCCCACTGATACACTGTCATAACACACTGTGTGGACCCAACCAGCCATCAGGACACGAGTGGCCTTTTTGTGAATAATGAAATGGCCCTGGCCAGCATCTTTCCTCCCTCTGCTAAATGTTATGTGCTAAATGTTATGATTTGTCCTTCATAGCTGTTCTGGGAGGATGCTTGAATTGTCAAGATGAGGAGAATGAGACTTGGCAAGGCTAAGCCACAGGTATGAGATTCCCATACTGCAGAGGTGGAATTTGAGGCTGCTTGGATTTCTAGGTGTTTGCCCCTTATTGGTCAGGGGGTGCCCAATGAAATTCTGTACAGCAAACTCGCATCTCTTGTTCAGCTAGGGTTAGAAACTATCATTTGCTTCCTATGTAGGACATACTCTCAAAATGCTTTTATTGCAAGATAAACTCAGCACATTGCAGAACAGCACTGCCAATCCTTAAAGTTAGAAGTCTACAAAATGCTTTTGCTTTAAAAATAAACAGTGAAAAACAGCACAGCTGATATGGAAAGTTAGGAGTCTATGGCAGTGTGATGGTTAATGTCTAATGGTGTTTCCATAGAAACAAGTTTTTAATACATATAAACATACAAATGTACTTGCTTTTTAAATTATGTTTTGATTGTTGACTTTGAAAGGTCCTTTCCTCTCTTCTTTCTTTCCTCCTCCCTGCCCTTCCCTGCCTTCCCTTCTCTCTTTCTTTCTTGTGTTTGTATGGTATATGTATGTGCACATGTGTGTGCCTGTGCATGCATGTATGAAGGTCAAAAGTCAATATTGTGTATCTTTTTCTACTGAGCTCAGTTTTATTTGAAAAAGGGTCTCTCACTGAACCAGAAACTCACCAACTAGCTGAGTTATCTGGCTACTGGGGCCCAGAGAGTCTCCTATTTTGCCTCCCAGCAGTGGGATAACAGGTATGCTATCATGGTTGGTTTTTGTATGTATGGGGATCTGACATCAGGTCTTTAAGTTTGAGCAGCAAGCCCTTTATCAGATGAACTCCTCCCCCCACCCCCTACAGTTCTTTCTTACCTCATTGTTTCTTCTTGATGCCAGCATGTTTTGAAAACTTTTCTAACACACACACACACACACACACACACACACACACACACACACACACACACTCTACACATGTGTCCTGGTGTCCTGGCCTGAAGTACCAGGGTGATTCACATGTATTTGACTAATTAACTGGCAGTATTTAAGCAATATATTGATTGGGATTTTGCCTGGGATGATCAGCCAGAAAAATCTGCTTTTACTTGAACTTGGCTCCTGGTAAAATCATGTGCATGTCTGGGGCAGGGGCTGGGCAATTGTGAACAGAGGCTTCTGCAGCCTGGTGTTTGAAATGGCAGTGGGCATCTATGACAGAGGAGGTACATATGTCTAAAATTTTGTAGGTCTTTAAAGTTATGAACAATTGGCTTTTATATGGAGACAGTTAAAAATATTTATGGTGAGAAAGAACAGTACAGGCTGCTCACCACAGTCAGCTTGTAGGAAACTGAGTGGTGTGTGTGTGTATGTGTGTGTGTGTGTGTGTGTGTGTTCATGCATGCATGTGTGTATGCATGCACTTGTATGTATGTGTGCATAGATATGGAAACCAGAGGTGAACATTGAATGTTTTCCTCAGTCACTGTCCATGTTATTAATTAATTAATTAATTCATTCATTCATTTGAGATGTGTGCTCTTACTGAATCCAAACCTCACCAATTCAGGTAGACATACTGGCTAATGAGCCCCAGGGATCCTCCTGAGTCTACTTCCCCAGAACTGGAATTATAACACCTGTCAGCACACAGAAGTGTTAAATGTTGGAAGAATTACTCAGGACAGAAGAGTCTCCCAGGTTTAACTCTTTGCCTCTCTTTTGCATCAGTCTGGTTACACTATCAAAGAAGACTTCAGTGTTCCCAGATGGGGAATATGCTAAAGAATGGTGTTATGCTGCAGAATCCAAGCCCTTAGATCCCCTGGGTCATAGCCTGGCTGCATCTCTACTAGTAGGCTAATGACACATTCACATCTCCAAATGTTAACTCCTCTATCAGAAAATGGAAATGACCACAGAGAATGCTCACATGAGGGAGGCTTCAAAGAGTTAGAGACACAAGGAGGTCACAAGGGGGAGCAGGAAGAGTGGCCTATGGTGAGGCATTGGGTGTGAGCTGTGTGGAAAGAAGGGTCATTCATTGGTGTCTGGTCCACTCCAGCTGATCAACCCAGACTGCAGAGAGATCAGGTTGTGATTCCTGGAGTTCCACATGTTAGGAACCACAGAGGAGGACCCAACAAATGCCATCGCCAAAGCCTCCACAGTGCTAACCACTTGTTCTGGACTCTAACAGAAGGAAGTGAGTGTTCTGAAGGTATCAGCTCAAACAGGTTCCCCTTTCTCTATCCAGTGGGAAACGCCCATGGATATTGCAGGACTTGGCCCTTATCCTAAAGCTAATTACACTTGAACTATATTGGAACAATCAGACCATAACTCCCCAGGATTTAGAGGTGGGGCTTGGCTTCTGTTGGCATTTGAGCTAGAGGTAGGGAGGAGTCAGTTTGGTGACTGGGGGCACTGTGTTTGGCCAAGTATGTTTTATACAGGGAGAGACCAGGACTGTTGCCATGATAGAAAAAAGACAGTTTTTCTGCTGTCATCTCTGTGGATGCAGGGCCACACAGAAGTAACTGGTCACAGGATTTGCAGGGGTTTTCAGTCCTAAGTGCCACTACTGCTGGGCTCAGTGGTACAGCCTAAGCCAACTGTGCTCAGTGAGCTGGGAAGCTCAGTGAGTTGTAGAGAAGTCAGAACATACTAGAAGGAAATAAGGAGTCTTTGGAGGACAGATTGGTAGCTGGTCTAAGGCAGAAACTATCCTTAATGAACCTGGAATATCTTATATCAGAAAGCCAGGAAGTCTCAAGACCCCATGGCCTGTCAAGAGGACCCAGGAGCCAACTTTCAGGGGATATTAGTGGCCAGGGCTAGAACAATGAGAATTAACAGGAATACTGTGGGGAGCTGCAAGCACTTATAATATGCCTAAATTCAGACATTTATAATAATGCTAACCATGGCCTCCAAGCTCACAGGTCCCCTTTAGGTGAACTGGACTAATACTGCATTTTGAAAGCTGGTAAATAAGCATTTGGGCTGTCTTTTCTGGGTAAACTGTTTATCAAGGTAACCGAGAAGGTAAAGGCATGCTTAACTTTGTAGGTGTTCTAGCGAATACATGAAAGGCTTTGGTAGAATGTTACTTTGAAGGATGCACCAGGGACAGAATCCAGGACTTGGACATACTCAATGGGCTCCCTACTACTGAGTTACATGAGCTAAATTTATGATACCTCACAAAATAAAGGTTTTAAGAAGTGCTTGCTAATGGCTGCTCATGTTCAACAACTTGGGTACCAGGACCTTCTCATGACCCCGTAAATGCAGACCACATAAATAACTGGAACCACACAAAGGTTCACGGTCCAGATTCCAACTTCTAGAATTTTCTGAGACAAAGGGAAATGACAAGGTTTAGGTCGTAGTTTAATCCAAATATAATAAGTAAACAAAACAGATATTCATGGGACAATCAGGGGAATTTGAATAATAAATGCAATGATTTTGAGAGGTGTGTATGTGTGTGTGTGTCTGTATATGTGTGTGTGCGTGTGTGTATGTGTATGTGTGTTATATGTCCACTTGTTTGACTATGCATGCCTGTGTGCATATGCAGAAGCCAGAAAATAACACTTGTTATCCTTTCACCAAGGCAGAATTTCTCTCTGAACCTAGAGCTAGGCTGGTGGCCAGCGAGTCCCAGCAATCCTCCTGTCTCTGACCCTGACAGTGCTGGTGTTAAGGCAGCATGCATGTGGTCATGCCTGGCTTTTGATGTCAAAGCTGAAGATTTGAAATAAGATCTTAATGCTCACTCTACACAGCAAGCGCCCTTACCCACTGAGCTGCCTCTATGGCCTGGTGGGTTTCTTTTTGTTGTTTTGTTTTGTTCTTTGGGCTTCCTGGAGAATCTGAGTCTTTGATATCCTTTCCACAAACACTTTTGGTTAAAATAAGCCATAATCAAATTCTGTGCCAACAAAAATTTTGACCAATAGGAGCAAAGAATGAAGCAGGTGTAGGGAAAGCTGATGTGACATGGTAGGGAAGGAGGAAGGCAGCAGTGGGATGGAGAGATGCCATCCTATGGACTGGGCCCTCTCTTCCTTATTCTGCATCCCTATGCCTCTTGAGGATAACAAACGGTATACTTCTCTATCCCTGTCCACATTATTCCTTTGAAGCAGGGTCTCTCACAAAATTCTATCCTTGGATTCTGTGAGAACTTCTGTATGCTTTGTATGATTGTATGATTCAATGTATAGAAAGCTTTTTCTTGGCTAACCAAGGATATGATCACTCACTTTTGCTTACAACCCAAATACTTCCAGCGTAGATACTGGCGCCATAGTCACCAAGCTACCTATCATGTCTACTTCTATTTACCAAGTGTAGATTTCCGTAATTATTGGTTTAATAAATAGCTGAGTTTCATTTGGCTTCAGATAAGCAGCAAGTGTGCTGTCTATGCCAGCAGAGGTGTTCTGGGCCTCTTGGCACAGGCCATACTCACTGTAAGTGAACACATTTACTGCACATTCTTTCTGTCCTATATGTCTGTCACCTGTGATTTAGCATGTCACTCAGTCTGAATGTCATTGACTCTAGGAGCCTAAGTCCTGTGTTGGTGTGGCTGGAAAAGGACGAATCCATGGAAGTTAGTCCTCTGTAGAGGCATCTCATCTTTTGTCGTGGTGAGAACCCTGTATTAGTGGGCATAGCCCATTCTGATTATTAGTACGGTGGCAGATACAAGGCATTACACAGTGGCAGTGCAAGGGTTTTAGCGAATGAATTTTAAGTCAGTCTTGGCCTACAACACTATTTTTGTTATTTGCTGCTGTGTTATCTCCACAGATGTGTTTAAGCTCTTTGTCTGTCTGCCTGACTGCCTGCCTGTCTGTCTGTCTGTCTCTGTCTCTGTCACACACACACACACACACACACACACACACACACACACATACACATACACACACACACACTGCTGTTTACTTATCTGTAGTTACATTTTCTGAGGTTTTAGTTATTCACAGGCAGCCATGGTCTAAAAATACTAGGCAGAAAATTCTAGAAATAAACAATTTGTAAGTCTAAATAATTTTTATTACAATATATTACTGAGTTGTTCTGTTTTGTTGGTTATTGTTGCTAATCACTTATCATGAGTTACTTACAAATTAAGTTTTTTTTTTTACAATCCTATTCATCAGTTTTCTGTTGTGACAATGCTTGTCGTTCAGAGGTCCCAGTCCATGCTAGGACCATTCTCTTTGCAGCCTATGGTGGCCAGGAAGTAGGGAGAGATGGGGGAGGGTGAAGGGGCACAAAGTCTTTTTATGGCGTACCTCTGGTGCTCCAATTCCATGCTCCACCCACTAAGGTTTTGACTTTCAAATATCCTGAGAAGCTATGCACCCATCAATGGATCAGTGCACCATATGTAAATTTTACAATAATCCCAAGAGGTAGACAAGATGTCCCACTTTACAGATGAGAAAACAGTCATGCAGTGTTAAATCTGTCACTAGGAGCAATGCTGGCATCTCCACCAGGACTGTATGAGTCCACATTCTGCCTTCTCCTAAAGGATCCTGCTTTCCAGAGCACCATTGTCTGTGCAGTGAATCAGACATCAAATGGATGATCCCTGACTCCTCAGTGCAGAGTTAAAGGAAGAGAGCGAGCAGTTCCCTTTGGAGAAGAAACAGCTGGGAAATGAAAGAACAGACTTGAAAGATGATGTGTTTAGTGTTTATGTCTCTTTGCCTTGTCCCTCAAGTTCAGTTAAGCATCCAATCATTGATGCTGACAATTTATGAGGATCTTGGGCAAGTGATGGCGTGAAACTTCCCTGTGGCTCCAGCGTGGCAGGCGATTCATTTCACAGACTGTGAGGCTTTTAGGATAAAATACTTTGCTAATATTTTCCCCAAGGGCAGCAAATGGCCCACAGCAGTTTACCAAGAAAGTGCTGGGATGGTCTTGAGTAAGACTCTTCTGCTTTCTCAAGCCTTTTCCTGCAAGGTAACAAAGTGACTATCCCCTGTCCCTATGTGGGAGATGGAGCCTTTGATGCTCATGGTCTCTTTAGAAGCCTGACTTCCTCAGCCTGTCCACCCTCCTCTCTATGCCTTTTCTTTATTTCCTGTTGATCACATAGGTGTATGGTCTTTGTGAGAAAATAAGCTTCGTGGTTAGGGTTCAGAATAGTGTGAAAAGCATTTTTGGCAAAATATAAACTGGACCAAGGTGATTTTGGTAAAGGAGAGGCAGGACAATGACTCAACTCACTTCACCACTCTCAGGTGATGTTAGTTAGTGATGGCTGCTATAGCCCATTTACACATACATCTCGTTTGTCTTAATGGGCGACCATCTGGGAGGGAGGGACTATTATCAGGCTCACTATAGTGATGCTTTAGTTGTATCTCAGAGGAGGTGGGCCACTCTAAAGAGTATTCTGCCAGGATAGTTGGATGGGTTAAGAATTTTGCGAGCCTAAAAAGGTGCTAGATCAAAAGTGGGGCACCTAATAGCACCATATGATGGTTTGGATACCTGGGCAGGGCGTGAGAGCCAGGTATAGGAAAGGAAGTGGTGGTAGATGAGCTAAGGAAGGTCCCTAAAGGTGCTGGGAGCCTGCTAGCAATGTCAAAGCTGGGGAATGACATCGTTTATTTGTATTTGTAAAGATCATTCCAGAAGATGAGCTAGAGGAGGACTCACCCAGGAAGGGAATGGCTAGAGAATAGTATCTTTTCTAAGTATCTGTGTTAGGCAATGAAATGGCTGGGAGAAGAGCACAGAAAGAACTGGGTCCTCAGGGGAAGCATTGCTGTGACAGTAGGGCTGACTATGGAGGAAGGCATTGTGGTTTCCAGACAGTACAGGGCCAGCATTGTGCATGTGATGTGTCCAGCCTGGGACCTATGGCTACCAAAAGGACCATTACAGAGACCCATACGCATGGGCCTGAGCATATAGATTGTGCCAACCAATTCTTCTAGTTCCGCTTTGCCCAAAAGAACTAATGAGTTCCTTTCTTACATACCTACTTGAATAGTGTGTGTGTGTGTGTGTGTGTATGTGCGTGTGTGTGTGTTGTATATACACAGAAAGAAATCTTTTCATCACTGAATCAGAAGGAAACTATTTTTTCACTGTAAGTCTCTGTTGTTTTCCTATCCCAGCCCAAATTCATCAGCCTTTAAGAGCCATCTTAGAACAGTCAGATATTAGCCAAACTTGAATTTGAGGCTGAGCCCTGCTGTGTCTCTGTGACTTTGATTGTGCTGTGCCAACTTCATATAACTCAATTTCTTAATGTGAAAATGTCAGCCTTGTGTTTGTTTATTTAATTATTTTACTTTATTTATTATGTGTATATGTGGATACACATGCACATGTATACGTCACAGCATATGAAGGTCAGGGGAGAATGCATGGGGATTGATTTCTCTTCCTATACCATATGGGATCCAGAGACAGAACTCAGGTTCAAAGGCCCAGTGATTATCCAGTGAGACATCTCTCTGAGCCAGCTTTATATGTTTTGAAGAAGGTTTTCACTCTGTATATAGCCCAGGATAATCTAGAACTCAGATTTAGATACGCTCCTGCCTCAGACTCTCAAATGACACAATTACATGCTTTTACATTGTCTTCTTCTTGGGGTTGCTGTAGAGAGGAGACAATGCCTATTTCTACACATCCTTGGTATTTTGATCCGGATGAATCACATAGTGGCTGGCAAGATGCTTTAGCAATTAACTGCACTTGCTACTCTTCCCGATGACCTGGGTTCAGTTTCCAATATTCACATTAGGCAGCTCAAAACCTCTTATAACTCTATCTCCAGGGGATCTCACATCTTCTTCTGACCTCTACCAGCACCTGCCCTGCACACACACAGCAGTAACAGATATATACCATACATTTAAAAAATTTTAAGTGAATTATATAGAAGATAGCCTTGTCCTAAGTTGTTAACACCTAGTGACATGGTAGCTCTCTTAGTTGAAGTATTTTATAATGTCTGCACAGTGATGAAACATTTCTCAGAATATCTTATCATTCAGGGTCATGTGACTATTCACCTCAGAGCCTAGCACAGAGTAAGTGTGCAATGAACAGTAGCGGTTACCTTCTTTCCAGGTATGGAGGCTTTGGTTCACTAACACGCTAACACAATCTAAAAGATTGATGGTCATTTTAAATTGTCCACAGGTCTTGGTGAATATAAGACATATATAAGGGATTCAACAAATGCGGACCATTTTTAGTGCTCCAGAACACCCAGTTCTCCAGAGTAGTCCGAGAATCTCCACAGGATAGCAGCTCACATGGAACTGGATCAGGAACATTCTAGCAGATCGTGTCTTATGACTCTGCAGCTGTCAGAAGCCCACAGCTGAATTTCCCAGCAGGGACCGTGATTCACGCCTGCTGCTGAGACCACAAACACTGGGGAAGAAGCATCGTTCTCTGTTATTATCTCTGGTTTCAGCTTCCTGGGGGAGAAGGCAAAGCCAACTCTCACTGTTCTGTGGTAATGAGGTCATTGTTAGAGGCGACCCATTGGTTAGCTTCCAACCTCACTTAACTCGAAAGCTCCATTCCTGCTTCTTTCATTTCTGATCTCTCACTGAACAGCAGCAAATGCTGACAGCTAGGACATATGTGATGGGGCTGAAAGGGACAAATGGGGGAACACAGCTGGTGCACACCCAGCCTCCTCTCACATACACGTTATCCATTTATCATAGCCACTCTGAGAGGTAGGTACCACCACTCCAACCCCCATTTTAATTTTAAGAAAATAAAACTCAGAGGGGAAAATGTGAGTTCCCAAGGGCACACAGCAAGTAAGAGTGTCAAAGAATACCACACAGAACTCCTTTCTATTGATGCTAAAGAATTATTCTACAGTTGTGTTTTAGTAGATGAGGACACCAGAGCTGGAAGGTATTCAATAATTAATGCAATAATTCAAAGCAAAAGGGCAGTGGAGATGTGCTTTAAACTTAGGCTTTGTGGTTCTAAACCCTGGAGTGTTTCCACTAAACATACTACTTTGTTGCTACTCAAAATATTGTCCATGGATTGCCCGTGTCAGTGTCAAATTTTAAGACTATAGCTTCTCAGGACCTAGTTAGGTCCATTAAACCAATGTGCATTTCATTCTGTGTCCATGGTGATGGTGTGTAGACTGAAATCTGTCTGTCCAAGATGATGTCTTTACCTGGCCTCTTAGGGGAAGTTCCACCTAAGGTGTCCACCTAGGTACTCGACCCTCAGAGCAGAGAGGAAGTCAACTTGGATAGTCTAGGCTTGCCTAGCTCCCTGATGATACAGTCCAGTCAATCTCATATAGAACAGAAGAACCATGTATTAGAAAACCTTCCAGACCAAAGAATCAAGAGGGTGAATGAGGTTGGTGAATGCCTAAAGCACTAAAACATGGTGGTTTATGCTGTAGTAATACAAAGAGAAGTTGGTACCTATAAGACTAAACTGTGGCAGTGGCCTAGGACTGGGCAGAGGTTTAGATGCTGCCAGGTGACCATCAATGAAGGCTGGTGGGTAGTGGTGAAAATGGTACTGTTGGGGACAGGAGAAATGAATTTTGAATGATCATCTTCAATGGACAATGAACAAACCCTATCGCCTGCAGTAGATGTGAACATGGAGGTGGTGATAGTCCACAGTGAGCCTGCCAGTTGGTTAAGGAGATGTGCAGGCAGGGTGTGGAAAGTGTCACCTGACTTGGATTAGCCCCAACCTAATTATTTTGAAGCAGAGGAAAAACCAGTAGAACTCATGTGAGATCAAAATAGACTGGGTGAGTACTGGTGTGGTCATGGTTAAGCAGAAAATGGGGTGGGAGAATAAGAAAGGGGAAAGGCTTGAAGAGAGTGTTAACTAAAACTAAAACTGTAATACGAAGACTTACAATAATGGGCTACTGCATAAGCTAATCAAAATGTGTTTCTTTAAAAGAGCTTGAACAGAGGTATCCTGCACAGATTGGTAATACCAATCTTAGAATTCATGGGATGTGGGCTATTTCCCTATCAGTTGTTGTTAAGAAGGTCAAAGAGACCCCGCCTCCCATACAATACAGAGTGTTGCAGTTGCTCTTGTTTACCAGTACTAGGTAATGGGATGTTATTTCTGAAGACATCACATGCCTTAGTTTCAGGACACAGAGGAATCAACCTAGAACTCAGGAGGAAGCCTTGTTCCTGACAGCTAGTATGTATAGGGCCAGCAGGTGCTATGCAGGCTACTGGAAAAGAAAACTCACCAATGTTTCACCTGGATTTGGACCTTGAGTGTTAGGTACCAACTTGCCAAACTAGATGTGCCCACTGGTGCAATGGTGGCATGATTGTTATGGGGTAACAAACTCATCTCTCTTTGGTTTGGAGGCCTACTGCAGTGGAGTGGATCCATGCCTAGAACTGTAAATATGAAAAAATTTTTAACCAAACCCATCGCTATGGAGGTCATAGGCCCTAGTAGGGAACTTACTACTGTTTTGACAACTTGATATGTCATCAAAGCATCTTCTAAATATTTATGTTTATATTGATAGACAATGCTACTCTCAGCTTTGATCAAAGTAACTTCTCTTTCTATACAGTGAGTTCAGAGACTCGTAGTTACTTAAGATTCTGAGGATAAGTGAGTGACCAGTTAGCATTCAATCCTAAACAGAACTTTTATATCATCCCTAAGAGGCTCAGGAAACATCATAGAGTAGGGTATGGAAAGAAGGTAAGGAATGGATGTCAGAAAGAAGCGCTGTGGAATGCTATCCTCTAGGTATAGCATAGACATTGTAATCATGAGCTCATAGCAGCTGAGTTGTCTGCATTAGGCTTGTGTGAAACTAGGCATGTCAACAGCCATGGATCAGGTAGGGGCTCCTGGAGGCCTGTGCCTCCTCACTGAAGAATTATTGGAATTCTTAGTGGAAGTTGTGGGAAGGCAATCATTGTCTTTAGCTGTGTATACACTGGAGGTCTAATGGATAGGTCTACCGCATTATCACATAGATGGCTTGGTTAAACCAAGTCAGTAACAAAACAAAATAGGGGTGTGAGAAAGGGATCATAAGGAGAAAGGGTATTTATAGGAATGGACGGAAAGTAGGAGAAGGTAGGGGTGAGAGCACCCAGAACATACAATATATGTGAGAGACCATCAAAAATTTAAACAGATTTTCGGAAAACAAAACAAAAACCAAATTCAATAAGAATGAGTCACTTCCTCAGTGTCATGGGCCACATTTCTGGCTGTGGCTGCCACATGAGAAAACGTATCTTGACTGCTGCAGGAGCTTCTGTTGAGCCACCTTCATCAGAGATTATCTAGGGAGCTTTCAGAGCATGGAGAACATGCTTGACAGTTACAGTGAAATAAAAAAGCACATCTGCTCTCAGTGTGACCTCTGGGACAGTGGCGTGCATAAGCATCTGCTCTCAGTGTGACCTCTGGGACCTCTGCTCTCAGTGTGACCTCTGGGACCTCTGCTCTCAGTGTGACCTCTGGGACAGTGGCGTGCATAAGCATCACCAGGAAGCTTGTTCATGCTCTTGAATCATGATCCAAGGATGGAATCACCAAAGATAAATTCTGTGTTTAATGTAAATTTTATTTTTAATTGACATTTAACAATTGTGTGTGTGTGTGTGTGTGTGTGTGTGTGTGTATGTACATGTTTAAGCACAATGTGATAATCTAATATATGTACATGGATTTGAAGATATAGCTTGGTAGTGGGGTGCTTTCCCAGCATACCCACAGCCCTGGGTTAAATTCTCAATATTACCCCAAACGAACAACACATACATGCCTATGTAATGATCAACCCAGAGTGCTTAGAATACCATTGCCGTGAGCATTCATCACTTTTGTAGTAGGCAAACGGAGAAGACATCATATCTATGTACCATGGGATACTATCTAGGTATAAAAAGAACAAAACTTTGTTATATGTGACTGCATGGGTGGTAGTCTAGGGGAGTACTGTTAGTAAAATAGACAAGACACAGAGAGACAAATACATTATGACCTCTCTCATCTGCAGATTCTAAAGCAGCTGTTCTTAGAATGTAGAAAGAGACTATCAGAGTCACGCTTCCCCCAAATGAGGAGGAAGTGGGATTAGCAGAGACCTACCAAGAGATGCAAAATTAAAAATTAGGAGGACACCAATGTGCTGTCACATGCCTGTAGTCCCATAACTTGGGATGTGGAGAGCCCTGGAAGATCAAGAGTTTGAGGCCATCTGAGGCTTCTGTTTGCATTACACGGCAGGGTGATTATGTTCAGCAAGATAGTATAGGAACCTAGAGTTTAGCAAGCCTCTCTGCCCAGATGACCATGACTGCAAATGAACCTTGCAAGATGTGCTAAAGCAATGGTTCTGAGCCTTCCTAATGCTGCAACCCTTTAATACAGCTCCTCATGCTGTTGTGAACCTCAAACCATACAATCACTCTATTGCTACTTCATAACTGTAATGTCGCTACTGCTATGAACTGTAATGTAAATATCTGTTATGTGACCCCTGGGAAGGGATCATTTAACTCCACAAAGGGCTGTGGCCCACAGGTTGAGAACCATTGTGCTAAAGTGTTACATGTTGGGGAAAGGGGAGAAGAAGCGACAGACCACATGGACTAGCCAGGCAAACAGAAGAATTACAAAAGCTGGAGGACAGCTCCTGATTCAGGCTTCATGCAGTGAAGGCGGCAGAGCCCAGGCAGAGCAGGAGGCTGTGAAGCAGCAGAGCAACATGTCCCTTACTGTCTTCTAATTTTTTCAAAAGCTGAAATCCATATTGATCCGAAGAAACTCAGAACTAGAGAAGCAGGATGATTCCTGTGTTCCAGAGCAGGGTAGAGGCCATGGAGAAAGGACCTGAAAGGCTGGAGGAATTCCCACAACATATGTCAGCCAATTAAATATTACTCATCTCATTTAAATGTGTTACTATTCATACCAAAGAAATTTGAGTACCATTGAAAATCATCTCATTTCTATGACCCAGCTGTCCCACTCCTGGGTAAATAGCAAAGGCCTGTAAGTTAACACACCACAGAGATAGCCGTGCAGCCATTTTTATTGTTGTGCTCTTTATGACAGCCATGGAATGGAATGAGCTGAGATGTCTATCAACAAATGAAGAAATAAAGGAACCACGGACATGGATTCTAGGCAGTCGTACAGTAAAATGAAAATATGATATTCACAGGAAAGTGGATGCAATCTGATCATTATTTTAAGTGAAATAAAGCAGACTCAGGAAGACAAATGTGAGATTTCTCTCATGTGCATAATCTACACTCAAAATTGCATGTATATTTGTTCACATGGTTTTATTCTTAAAAAGAAAAAAATCTACAAACTATTTTGGGGAATCCTTGTGCAAGCGGTGAGGTCAGATCTTTAATGTTAAAAAGGGAAATACCATGGGTGTCTCTTTCCTTCCTCCTGACCCACTTCCTCTTCCTCCTTCCTCTTCCTCCTTCCTCTACAGTGTCCTTCCCCTCCTCCTTTCTGTTCTCTTTTTTCTGCTTTTTTTCCTCCCCATCTATCTCTGTATTATGTAACAATATTATAGTAAATAAAGCATTGTATCCTGCCTTTTTCATTGAAAGTTATGTTCTGAGCATTTCCTTGTGCCATTATGGGTTTTCTGAAAACATGTTTGTTAGTGGCTGTGCAGATGGCTTGTAGATGACTATTATTGTAAGCTGTCTCAAATCCTTTTGGGAAGTAGGTGGTGTAGAATGCATGAATTATAAATGAAAAGCAAATTGTTCTTAATTTTACCCTCAAACTCTCAATGTGCAGCAGTTCTCTGGGGCTCTATTTCTTCAAAGCCACCCAGGCCAAAGGGAGAATGACAAGGACCACTAAGGAGGAAGGAGGTGGAAAGATGTGACCTGGGGTCCCGGAAGAAATCTTACTGTCTAGATGAGATTGCTCATGCCATCTGACAGTCAAGGTCCCCAATGGTTCCAACTATGATTTCTGATACAAAGCTAAGGCCCTTATGGAGAGAAGAAAAAGCCCCATTGGAGAGATATTTACCTTTTCTACTACTCTGGTCCCAGGTGCCATCAAAGCCTCCCCTGATCAGAGCAATGTCCTCCTCAGTCTCATTCTTCCAGCTTCTCTCTAATGCTCATCTCTACAAGATATCTAGTGACCTGGAAAAGCTGCATCAAATGCTGATCTTCTTTCTATTATACCACCATGTGGGTGGCATAGCACCACATTATCAAGTACCTGCCACATGATAACACTCTCTTCCTCATCCTCCTTAATTCCCTAAATAGAGCATACAGGCTCCCACCCAAGGGCTTTGACACCTGACCTCTTAGATTTCTTTATAGCCTATACTATTTACCTCTCTTTAAATGGACCACATGCAGATAGCCCCTCTCATCCCTTCTATAAAGCAGCTCTTTCTATCATCCTTCCTCACCCTTTCGTGTAGCATTGTCCTCCTGGACATGGTTGACTATAGGAATAGATTGACCTACGAGAGTTCCACAGCAGCTGCACCTTAGTCTGTTTTAATCATTCCTACATTCCTTATATTTTGAAGTATACTCAATTAGTTTTCAACAAAGACCACTAGTCAGAAACTAATAAATATCAAATGAATGAATAAACTGAAGAAATGAATGGAAACTTCTTGAGGAAGTCAGTCCTCAGAGGTAGAAGATGTTCCAATATTTCCTCTCCATGCAGAAGTAGGGGTGGGGACCATGCTGTTCCTTTGACACTCCACTATGCTCAACTGCCTTTCCCTGCCACTCCTCCACATCTTTGCCTGTGTCCTTTTTCTTCTCTTCCTCCTGACACATTTAGAGGACTGAGAGTCCCTCTGCACCTCACAGATGATGGGAGGAACCACTCTGTTTTTGTGGTGTTTAATAGCTTATAATGCATTTGGCTGCATATGATTTCTTTAGTTTCCCTATGGTTCCTGGAAGTGAGGTTCCTGCCTTCACATCGGCCCCTTGGTGTGCACCTTATATTGCTTTACAAACCAGGAGACGAAGATATCTGACAACACTTTTCCAAGAGTACATGAAGCAATGACTGTCCAGGTTCAGGGCAGATAACCCCCAAAATCTGTGCTCTGTAGCTGCTTGGCTACATGTCCTCAGGTAGCTTGGCTGAATCTTGGTGTAGGGCAGGGAGTGGTCCAGATAACTTCTTGGAAGAAGTAGCATTTCAGGTGAGATATGGAAATAGCATTGGCCAGAGTAAAGGAGAGGGAACTATTTCAGGTAGAGGAAAGAGACTATGGAAAGATAGCAAATGACATCAGGCCAATCCTTTAGGGAAATGCAGGAAGGACAAGGATGGGTGGCAATATAATGTAGGTGGAAGGTGGCAGGAACAAATAGTAGAAGCTAATCAAGTACTGAAATGTGCAGCGTGTAAGTTGGTCCAATGTAAAGTTGCTCCTTCAGGTCCTAGAATTCTGGAGCTATGCATTTAACCAAATCCTGACCAAAATATTTGAAAAGATTTGTTGGTCCTGAATATGTATAGACAGTGTTCTCAGTATTCCCAATGCATTCTAAAAGTTATTTACATATAATTTATATTGTATTAGATATTGAAAGTCACCTAGAGGTGATTTAAATACATGGGAAAGTGTGAACATGTTATGCTATTTGATATAATGGATTTGAGCATGCAATAAGCTGTATACATGCAAGAGATCCTGGAAGCTATCCCTTGTAATAATAGAAGCTGTGGCCCAGAGTTGACTTACCCCAAGGACTGTGGCTTGCATTAAACACAGTTGAGATTCAATTCCAGGTTTTGTCTCCAATGCTGCTGTTCTTTCTCCTCATTGTAGCTGTAGCCGCCTCCATCTGCACCCTCCTCCGGCCTCTGGCATCCCACAGAGAAGATAAGAATTATCTTTGCAGAAGTAACAGGGGCAGAGCTCTGTCCTGCTTACTCAGTCACTACAATACACAGAGTGTCCTTGTGATACAAACATTAATTCACTAATTGAGAAAAATATGACCCCAGAGCACCTGGTCGACCAGTTGCCATTATTGCACCCATTATTCAACATCTCATTTACTGCCTGCTTCCTCCCAGGTCCCTGATCCACTATTATCTGTGTCTGGTCAGGTCCATGTTCAGTGGTCTCATCTTTGGGGCATACCCTGAGTACTTTATGCTTCCATGTCATATCTCATGGATCCAAGCTGCTGGCAGAGTTTATAACTCTATGATGTGATCCCGTCTTCAAAGGCTAGGTGCTGCCCTGGATGTGGAATGGGCTCTTATGAGAACATAGCTCAGAAGTTGGCTGCCAGGCTAACATTCAGGGCAGATAACCCCCAAAATCTGTGCTCTGTAGCTGCTTGGCTACATGTTCCCCAGGTAGCTTGGCTGAATCTGAAGAGGCAAGGTAGGAGGCAGAGATGGTGTCTTGAGAGGGTCTATTGTAAATTAGGAAGCAGGAAACCAACTCTTAAATCTAGTAAGTCTACATAGAAGATAGCACCATTTGATCTGGCCAAATTTCTTTGAGCATTAACATGCTGGACAGGAGACTCTGTGATTTTATTGTACATATTGTATGCTAGCAATGTCTTTTCAATCTTACATTTTATTTGGCCACACACATATATAAAGACATATGAAAAATGTAGGGGTTGAAGAGATTGGATTAGTGGTTAAGAGGATGTTTCGTTCCAACCACATGATGTTGAGGCACACCAACATTAGAATGCTCCTCAGCTATAGGGGAGCCAATGCCTTCTGAATTCTGTAGGCTCCTGCATGCACATGTGTACATGATGTCTCCCTACACACACAATTAAAACTGAAATAAATCTTCTGTATAGTTATACATTTATCTGTAAATATATAGAGATTTGTTGCTTGGTTATCAAAGTAGAGAGTAATGATTGTGGATTAATCAGTGGATAAACTAATAAGGAAATTTAAAATTTGAACACTGGAAACAGACACCTGATACTCCACTTGATCTTTGACCTCTGGTCATAGCTCTATGTCTTCAGGGTTCCTATTTTCCCATCTATAAAGTTGGTGGAGTCCTCTGTTGTTTGGCAAATGTATGTAATTAGGGAGAATGGAACTGAGTATCTAAATCCCCGCCACCCTTTCCTGTGTGGCTCCACACCAATGGTTCCTGTGTAGAGTAAGGAAGGGCCCTGATATAGTGGCAAGGAAGTAGAAAGGTTGAGAGGACTTGGTCACCAAGCCGTGCTTATATAGAAAAGTGGTTTGGTGACACGTGGATGCAAGCAGAACCAAAGATAGGCTTGGAAGTGACTATCACTTCTTCCATGAGACTGAACACATACAGTCCCAGGAGCAAAGGGAAATGGTAAACTCTTCATCCATTTCCAGAATGTACAGAAAACAAGCAGAAGAAGATATTGCTGGGGCCAGTCCTAAAGGGACAACCACACAAAGCAGAAGGAAGGAAGTTTACTTTGTAGTAGAGTACCTTCTGGAATGGTGGAGGTAGCAAATGCCAGTTGTGCAACTTTCCCACCCTGGGACTGAATGACACAGAGATCATGAAATATGGAAGGGCAGAAATTCTCTTCTCCCTTGAGGAAGAACCAGAAACATGTGCAGAAAGGAAGATGCAGATTCCCCCTTGAAACACAATGTAGCTGTAGTCTTCACCATCACTGAGTCAAGGCTAATCCAATGGATAGTTGAAATGGGGCTCTCCTGCTTTGGGAAGAGTCAGTACTATGCAGCTCTGCTTCCTTTTCAAGAGAACTTCCCCTAACACATCCTTAGATGCTTTCCTGGAACCAGCATTGCAGTGGTTCAGTTCCTGCCCCCTAGAATTCTCTGAAATGGATCATGACAATTCCTCATTAACTACAGGCTCCCTGTACTACTGAAACTCCACTCTCCATTTCCTCTCAAATACTCAGCCACCGTGTCTAGCCTAGAAACAAGTGATCACTCCCCAAACCCACATACCGCTCTTCACTTAACTCCCTTCTTTATGGATCAGTGTTGAAGGAATTCATCTCAAAGCCTTCCTAATGCTTTGTTCTCCCTTGTCTTGATCTGAATGGATTCATTCAATTGTGTGAAGGGGGCTGTGAAACAAGCAAGATTCATCATATAAATACAAATTAATAAAGTGGCAAATATTAAAAAAGAAAAATGCGCGAATAATCTTAGCTGCTCACCCAGCAGTGGCAATGCTGTTGTGTTGGTCACTTACTGTAAAACAAGGAGTCTAAGAATTCTGTAGTACTAATCTGTTTTGCCATCAAAAGCTGACCCATGAGGCTCTCATTACCTCTCCTGCCATCCTGTGGATGAAGAAATGTGAGGCACAGAGAAATAAAGATTTGCATAAAGTCTTATGGTGTGTTGTCTCTGGAGTCCACTCTTAATCATCTGCACACCATGTGTCTGTAGGATCAATTAGCAGACCCTGTGCTCTGAGAGGAAGATAGGTGGAGATCCAGAAGAGAGAAGGACAGGGAAGACAGAGACAATCTTCTGACTTGTGACTCACCCACAGGATTTTCATGCTGGACCTGTACAATGACAGAGCTATGGACTTAAATTCAACTGGGGAGTTCTGCCCTTGGACTGTTACCATTTGTAGCCTTGTCCCTTACATTGTAGCTACTCCTCAGTATACTTCGAAACTAGAATGGCTCCCACAGGAGTCATTTTGAGAGCTCACATTTTGAGTGCTTGGTCTCTAGTTTGTGGTGGTGTTTTGAAGGGTATGGAGGGCTTCAGAAGGTAGAACCTGGGTGACAGACTAGGTCACTAAGGGTGAGTCTTTGAAGATTATACCCACCTTGATCCTGTTGATGCCATATGAGAAGTCTCCATTACAAACCCTCACCATCATAGATGTCACCATGTTTTTCCATGGCTTTCTGGCCATGATGGACTGAGGCCTCCTGGAACCATGAGTAGCACAAATCCTTCCGATGAGACAGTCAGTAAACATTCTCCTCTTTCAGAATGTGGGGTTTGTGCTAAGTGACTCCAAGTCCAGTTGGACTTCTTTCTGCATTTGGATCCTTTCTAAGTCAAGTTTTAGGTACTTCCCTTTCCATTTTGAATTTGTGTGTGCATGTATATATGCTTGTGTGTGGACATGTATGCATGTGTGTGCATGTGCATGTGTGTGTGTGCATGTGCATGTGTGTGTGTGCATGTGTGTGTGTCCATGTATACATGTTTGTGCATGAATGTGGAGGCCAGAGGTCAACACTGAATATCTTCCTCAGTCACTTTCCACCTCAGTTTTTTGAGACAGTGTCTCTCACTAAACCTTAAGTTCACAAATTCATCTAGGTTAGCTGACCACCAAAGCCCCAAGGATCCACCTCTTCCAGACAACTCTATCATGCCTGGCTTTCACATTGTAGCTTCATCTGAGGGACTTCAGAGGAGCCCATCTGTCCTCAAACCTTTGTTTTACTACTCTAACTTTGATTAAGATAAATATCTGCTTCAAAAAGTGGTCTTTGAGTATCTGCCCAAAAGTGGTGTTTGACGTGTGTCCTCAGAGTTCAACTTTTTACTCTACTCCTCCCAAGAACCCCTAGTGTCTACCAGCCATGTCACAAAGAACTGAATGCTAACTGAGGATGGTGGTGATGAACCAGTCAAGTTACACAAAGCAAGGATTTGTTGACACCCCTGTGTGCTGAGATGCATGTCTTGCTCTGTGGATGCAGAATTGTGTAATGCTATGTACAGCTAGTTTTTATTGAATATTTCTTGCATACCAGTCACTGGATGGCTTCTCTAAGTGTTATTCTTGATTGCACTTTCCCAGCTCTTCCAGAGGTCATGGTCTTTCCTGGAACAGCAGGTCCAATGGCTGGGCTGACTGAATAGCAAAGGCATAGAGAGCCGGGGGAAAGGGTGGTCTAAATTTTCTTCTCAGAACCATGATCATGCCTAAACAAGTTCTTGAGACATCACTAAACTGAGTTGCTGCTCCCCAGACTCCACTTGCTCAGCTCCATCAATAATTTTACAACCCAAACAGCTGAGCCATGAAGGGGGCGGCTTGGTGCGGCTGCTTCACCATCTGTTTTTCCCCATCAGGCATAATGTTCTGCCTGGGGTACTCGAGAAGAAGAATCCTCTCTGCCTACCAGTTTGTTCATTCTCTGAGCAATGGTGAAAATGGGGCCCTGGGAGCCTCATCTGTAGATGGTCACTGGGATTGCCAGTAGTCTACAAGTGAAAGACGTGCCTTTCTCTGTACTGGCTATACTAGATGGCTGGCACACCTTTGCCTTTCTGACTTGTTTATCCCCTCGTACTGCTTTCAAGGCTGCCAGTTAGTCCAGACTGTCTGAACAGCCATGAAGTCCCATCGAGCATGGGTATGGACACTACTTTTTACTCTTGCTCATTGAACAGTCCTAGTTATCTGCCACGATCCTCACTTCCACCTTTTCCTTAGATCTCACTCAGATGTGCACTTAATGAATGATGTGCCCGATACATCCTGTCTCCTGCATTCTCCCAGGTCCTTTGTTTGAAGTTCTGAAGTAGAGCTCTGCAGCCTTCTTCCCCTTAGTTAAAACCTCTGCTGTGCACATGAGTGTATACCCCAGGGCACTCTGTCTCTCATATCCGCATCCAATTTGCCAAAGTCCTATCAGTCTTCTTTCAGAGTGCAATCAGAAAGACCACTTGTCATCCTCTGCCAGGGTTATCTCTGGGTCCAAGCCACTATTGTGAGTAGCTAAATTGTTAGAAGATCTTGTCTTGCCAAAAGTTGTCCCTGCTTCCTCTCTTGCTTCCCAAAGCAAAATGCACTTTCAAAAAGAATTCCATAACCTCTCTCTCTTTTGCTTGTAACCCTTGGGGCTCCTCATGAACTCAAGGTAGAACTCACAGCTTCTACATTTACCTGCCATGCTGAAAGTCACCTGAATGCTGCAACTTTCTGAACTCAGGTCCTACTACCTTTTCTCATCCCTCTGTTTTCAGGGTCTTCTTGTAGTGACCTTTGACTTACCCCAAACTTTACCACCTCAAGGCTGAATGCTGCAACCACTTTCTGGAATATTCTTTCCACATGCCCCTCAACATTGCATTCTAGTTTCTGCTGGGATCTTCCCTTATCTGAGAGCCCTGAGTCACTTCTTGTCCCCTTCACTGCTTTTTACCTCCAATAACCCTCTGATGTATCTTTAAATGTTTGACTATCCCCCAAGAACACTCCTGAAAACAGGACTTGGCTTTTACCTGGGCTTTATTCCAGGGCCAAGAGCAGCTCAGCACTCAGAGGGCCCTCTCTGAGCATGGCATCTGTTCCTTGCTTTGAGTGACAGGGCAATAGAGAGGTTAGGAGGTGAAGTTCTATGGTTCCTGGTTCATGGGTTCACAAGTGACTCTCGGCATGAGTCACTTAACCTCCCTGTGGCTTTTTTATTCACTAAGAAGGCAGTTGATAATGTCCGTGGGACTAAATGAACTGTGACTGGGACACCATGTGAAGCAGTGCTTATCACACTGCCATGATGGCCTATGAATGTCCACAGGTACTATGCAGTCACCTTACTGTGAATGTCCCCCTGGATGCACTGCACTGTACTTTGGAACACTGCATTGTTTACTAGCACGTACCCCTTATGTATGGTGCAGAAGAGACCCTGAGTAACTGTGTAGTGAAAGAATGTTGAAGCCATTTAAGGGTTAGTGTTGGTTATTTAAATTTTCCTCTATATCATAAACACACATTGTTTAGGAACATCTGGTTAGAAGTTTAAACAGCCTCAGGCCCTAGACAGTGGCTGGCAGGCTGTTTTAGAGAACTCTGTTCTATGTCCTCCTTGAAGGGTGGGTTATTCTTGTTCACCATAAATTGCTGG
Source organism: Rattus norvegicus (assembly GCF_021556685.1). Lineage (NCBI taxonomy): Eukaryota > Metazoa > Chordata > Mammalia > Rodentia > Muridae > Rattus > Rattus norvegicus. The sequence goes on from NC_141534.1 coordinate 186,512,571, forward strand.
CTGCACTCGGAGCCACTCACTGTCACCTCCTCCTACAGTCTTGCCCTAACTCTCATTTCTCCAGGCTTAGGTAGCAGTTAATTTAAGGCAGCCAATTAATAATTAAATGGAGCCAAACTGCTCTTTAAGTACCATAAAGCATTAAATGGAATGGCTTTCTGCTGACCAACAGAATTAGTCCCAAAAGCTAGAAAAATGCTCTAAGAACAAGTCTATGTGTGCACTTCTATGTGTGGACTTTTATGTAAGCCTTTTCTATTTTGATAATAAATGTGCAAGCTACACCATTAACTTTCTGTCGCGAAAACTTCCCAGCACGTAGTGGAGGGAAACCAAGTAAACTTCTATGCCCCAACACTTGAGCTCCCCAAACCATAAATATGTTGCCAAGACTCTTTTGTAAAACTCCCCAGCTTTTCATAAAAACAGAAGTCCCTCCTGGCTGAGGTTTGTTCAAGTGAATCCCAGACATCACTGCAAAATCAAAGACAAAGATGTTTCTTTCTCTCCAGTGCTTTGATGCTGTGATCACACCCAGAAGACCACCAATAACTCTTCAGTAGCTTTCTGTGCTTGCTCCACTCTCAGTGCTTTGGAAAGGGCAACGATGAAGGATGTACCCTTGGTTTCATTGCAACAAACCTCGCATCTGCTGACTTCCAGACAGCTTTCTTGGAGCTGCTGGAAAGTGTGTCTGGTGTGGCTTTTGTGTGGTACCAATTTCAGCAAAGGCCAGTTCCTCTGAGTCTCCTTGAACGATGGAGAGGATTTTACCAGGATGCACATGGCTCAGTAAAGAAGAGGGATAAATATCTCTCACCCACGAGCTAGAGACAATTGCAAGGGCAAGAGGGATTCATTCTCCTAGTAGATATTGCTGCAAGCCTCCTGGGAATGCCTCTTATGTCAATATTGCTAACTCTGTCTGTCTGTCTGTCTGTCTAGTTCTCCCCCTCATCCATATGTTGCTCTGTTAGTCTATGCATTCTACTGTTCTAGTCTGCCTATTTAACTAACAATGACCATGTTTTTAAATTTGTGTAGGTAATTTCTCTAAACTGCTCATTGTTAAAGAGATTTTATCCTATCATCAATGACTGCTCGAAGACCTTTAGTTTGATTTGCTATGTGTTCACTCAGACAAATCACTATAAGAAGACTGAGTAAGTATCTGAAACCTCATTTTCGAATACAGCCTATAATTTATGCACTTAATTTACCATTTCCTCTCTCTCAAATGCAGCTCTAGGAGGGCAGATCTTTCGGTTGATTTTGTTGGCTGTTGGATGTTCATGGGAGTGAATGCCTAATCAGCAGCAGTCCCCTTTAGCAGATGAACAACTGGAGCTGGGAGAGGTTAAAGGACCTATGTGCGCATCAAGTGTCCAGAAGGAGAGAAGCTGAATTCTGTACACAGGTCTGTCACATTCGTAGGTCCCTCCCCCCAAGAGATCTTCATATTGCCCCTAGCAAATCAAATACTCACAAGCCGAAGTTAGGTAAGAGGTGCCTTTGGGACATTCTGGTTACTATCAGCCCACACATTGTCTCCTCTCTGTATTTTTCACAAGAGATTTAAGTACTTATTCATGTATGTTTATAAGCCTACATGCACATATATGTATGGGTATGTATGCCACTGAACATGCTTTGAAAGAACAAGAGAGGGCACAAAGTGACCTCCTCTCTCACTCTCTGTTCCTTTGAGGTAGGGTCTCATTTCTGACCTAGAACTCACATTTTTCTTGGCTAGGGTGGAATCCTCTTGGCTCTGCCCTCCTTGGGCATATTTCCTGAACACCTTCACACACTCTACTGGATATGTAGAATAAAGACAAACATAAGACACTGAGGCTTGCAAGCTGACCACTAGCAGAGCACTGTGTCACCATGTGCAAGTATGCGTGTGATCATCAGCTGCTAAAACTGTCTGCATTCCATTGTTTCAACAGATTGCCCAAACCAGTCATTGCTATTTAGCTCGATTTAATTTTTAGCTCTGCTTATTATTTAGACTCACTTTTTTTTTCTTTTTTCTTTTTTTCGGAGCTGAGGACTAGACTCACTTTTAAATTGCCTAATTATTTGTTCTTGCTTATTAAATTTTTGCATTTTATAATATTTTTTAAAATGACCGTCCACCATAGAAAGTTAGGAATTATTCAGTTTTCAACCTTTATTTTTAAGCCATATGGAATCGCCATGTGGTCCAAGTTAATCATTCTATCTGACGACAAATTAAGCTATTGTGCTCAAATACTAGAAATAATACCAGAGTCTAGCATTTGGAATATAGTGAAGAAAATCCTTCAAATGTGGTCATTATCGGAAGGAGGATTTGGAGCGATTATGTAATGAAGTTGCATAACCTTGGAAGAGTCGGGAAGGTAACATGACAAATCACTATAAGAAGACTGAGTAGGTATCAGACCTGGGAAATGATAATGGAACCTGATTGAACGTATTGACAGTGCTGAGGAAAGAATGTAGCCATCAACAAAAGATGGGCAAGGGATGGTGTAGCCATGGAGACAGAAAGCAGAAAGGCAAGGGGCTATTGGGAGCCTCAGCTAGAGAGAGAAAGAGAGATTGTGACCAGTATGATTTTCTTTGTCTTTCAGATGTAATTACACATAATAAAAGTTTCAGTTTGGTCAGATGAACTTGGATAATTTTATATGCCACCAGTAGAACGAGCTAATGAATTTCTTTCACCCTAAAATGTCTAATTGCTACCAAGCCCTCCCAGTCTTCCACCTTCCCAGGACACAACTTTCTGATATTGCTCAGTTTAAAATAATTTGCCCCATTAGAGAGTTTCATAGTTTAGTTAAATCAGCTAGTTTGTGTTTGTGTATGTACACAGAGATATCTTTCTCTCTCTCTCTCTCTCACACACATACATATACACATGGTGATAAACAGAATATAAACATACTTTTTAAACAAAGGCATTATTGCTGAACTGTACCTTCAGACTCCCCTTTTTCGGCATCATTGGAGATCCAGTCCAGGACCTTGAGATGTTTTATCTCAAGGGTCAACTGCATTGGGGCTTAGAATTACCTTAGAAATAATCCTTTGGGCATGTCTGCCTTGGTTACTGTTGTATTGCTATAAAAAGACACCATGACCAAGGCAACTCCTATAAAAGAAAGAATTTTATTGATGGCCTCCTTACATTTTCAGAGGGTTGATTCATTCCCATCATGACATACAGGCAGGCATGGTCCTGGAGAAGTAGTTGAGAGCTTTGGATCCTGATACGCAGAAAGGCAGGCAGGAGGAGGAGAGACAGTAGGCCTGGTGTGTGGGCTTTTGAAACTTTAAAGCCAACTCCTGGTCCACATATCTCCTCCAACTAGGCCACACCCCATAACCTTTCCAGAATGATCAAGCAACTGGGGACTAAGCATGCAAATTTATGAGCTATAGGGGGCATTTTCTTTCAATCCGACATCATGTCTGTGAAGGATTATCTAGATTACATTAATTGAAAGAGAAGACTCACTCTGGCCATGGAGTCAAGTCCTGGCTAAGCAAAAGGGAAATGTGCTGAGCATGGGGATGCATCGTGCTCTGCTTCCTGATTGTGGACATGATGTGGCCTGTTGCCTCCTGCTCCTCCAGCTACATCTTTCCTTGATAGGCACTGTCTTTCAAACTGCAGGCTCAAGCCAATCTTTCCATCCTTTGTGTGTCTTTGTTACACAGCAATGAGACAACTAAAACAATCCTCACGCTTGCTAGGCAAACGTTCTACAACTGAACTCTGTCCCTAGCCCTTTTGATTTTTATTCATTTGCATTTTTATAAGATTTGTTTGTTTTTATTTTATGAATATGAGTATGTTGGCTGCATGTATGTCTATGCACCACGTTCATGGAGTGTCCTCGAAGGCCAGAAAAGGATCTTAGATATCCCAGGAACTGAAGTTACAGTTGTTAACCACTGCAAGGAGGCTGGAAACTAAATCTAGGTCATCTTAACTACCAGTGCTCTATCCTGTGGAGTCACTTCTCCAGCCCTGTTTATTTATATTTTGAGACAGGGTGTTACTAAGTCTTGAACTTTTGAACCTCCTGACAGCCTTTTCTGTAGATTCTTATCCACTTTCCTCTGTATGATTGGACAAAATCTCTCTTTCTGTACCTCTTTCTTTGAATATATGTGTAAACAAAATTATAATTTCTAAACATGTGTAATTCAGTGTCATAAATATATTCACCATTTGTGTAGCCATTTTGAAGCCTAGTCTGCTTTCTATTGCTATGGCAAAACTCTATGAAAAAAAAAACCAACTGATTTGTTTGGCTTTCGTGTCCGGATCACAGTCCATCACTAAGGGAAGTCAGGGGAGGAACTCAAGTGAGAACAGAGGCAAGAACTGTAGAAGAAATCTGCTTACTGGCTGGCTCCCCATTACTTGCTCAGACTACTTTATTATACAACCCAGGACCACTTCCCCAGGAGGTGGTACTATCCACAGTAGGCTGGACCCTCCTATACCAATCATTAATCTAGAAAATTCTCCACAAATTTTCCTACAGGTCAATCTGATGGGGCACAATATTTTTTTCCATCTTTATTAAATTCTTATTTACATTTCAAATCTTATTCCCTTTCCCGGTTTCCAGGCCAACATTCCCCTAACCCCTCCCCCTTCCCTTCAATATAGGTGTTGTTCCCCTCCCCATCCTCCCTCCAAGAATCCTGTTCACTAGGGGTTCAGTCTTGGCAGGACCAAGGGCTTCCCCTTCCACTGGTGCCCTTACTAGGCTATTTATTGCTACCTATGAGGTTGGAGCCCAGGGTCAGTCTTTGGGTAGTGGCTTAGTCCCTGGAAGCTCTGGTTGGTTGGCATTGTTGTTCATATGGGGTCTCAAACCCCTTCAACTCTTTCAGTTCTTTCTCCGATTCCTTGAATGGGGGTCCCGTTCTCAGTTCAATGGTTTGCTGCTGGCATTCGCTTATGTATTTGCTGTATTCTGGCCGTGTCTCTCAGGAGAGATCTACATCCGGTTCCTATCAGCCAGCACTTCTTTGCTTCATCCATCTTATCTAGTTTGGTGGCTGTATATGTATGGGTCACATGTGGGGCAGGCTCTGAATGGGTGTTCCTTCAGCCTCTGTTCTAAACTTTGCCTCCCTATCCCTTCCTAAGGGTATTCTTGTTCCCTTTTTAAAGAAGGAGTGAAGCATCTGCATTTTGGTCATCTTTCTTGAGTTTCATGTGTTCTGAGCATCTAGGGTAATTTGGGCTAATATCCACTTATCAGTGAGGGCATACCATGTGTGTTTTTCTGTGATTGGGTTACCTCACTAAGGATGATATTTTCCAGTTCCATTCATTTTCCTATGAATTTCATAAAGTCATTGTTTTTGATAACTGAGTAGTATTCCATTGTGTAGATGTACTACATTTTCTGTAACCATTCCTTTGTTGAAGGGCATCTGGGTTCTTTCCAGCTCTTAGCTATTATAAATAAGACTGGCATGAACATAGTGGAGCATGTGTCTTTGTTGTATGTTGGGGCATCTTTTGGGTATATGCCCAAGAGAGGTATAGCTGGGTCCTCAGGTAGTGCAATGTCCAATTTTCTGAGGAACCTCCAGACTGATTTCCAGAATGGTTGTACCAGTCTGCAATCCCACCAACAATGGAAGAGTGTTCCTCTTTCTCCACATCCTCGCCAGAATCTGCTGTCCCCGAAGTTTTCAATCTTAGCCGATCTGACTGGAGTGAGGTGGAATCTCAGGGTTGTTTTGATTTGCATTTCCCTTATGACTAAAGATGTTGAACATTTCTTTAGGTGCTTCTCAGATATTCGACATTCCTCAGTTGTGAATTCTTTGTTTAGCTCTGAACCCCATTTTTAATAGGGTTATTTGTCTCCCTGCAGTCTAACTTCTTGAGTTCTTTGTATATTTTGGATATAAGCCCTCTATCAGTTGTATGATTGGTAAAGATCCTTTCTCAATCTGTTGGTTGCCGTTTTGTCCTTACAACAGTGTCCTTTGCCTTACAGAAGCTTTGTAGCTTTATGAGATCCCATTTGTCGATTCTTGATCTTAGAGCATAAGCCATTGGCGTTTTGTTCAGGAAATTTTCTCCAGTGCCCATGGGTTTGAGATTTTTCCCCACTTTTTCTTCTATTAGTTTGAGTGTATCTGTTTTGATGTGGAGGTCCTTGATCCACTTAGACTTGAGCTTTGTACAGGGTGATAAGAATGGATCAATCTGCAATCTTCTACATGCTGACCTCCAGTTGAACCAACACCATTTGTTGAAAATGCTACCTTTTTTCCATTGGATGGTTTTGGCTCCCTTGTCAAAAATCAAGTGACCATAGGTGTGTGGGTTCATTTCTGGGTCTTCAATTCTATTCCATTGTTCTATCTGTCTGTCTCTGTACCAATACCATGCAGTTTTTATCACTATTGCTCTGTAATACTGCTTGAGTTCAGGGATAGTGATTCCCCCAGAAGTCCTTTTAGTGTTGAGTATAGTTTTAGCTATCCTGGGTTTTTTGTTATTCCAGATGAATTTGCAATTGTTCTGTCTAACTCTCTGAAGAATTGGATTGGAATTTTGATGGGGATTGCATTGAATCTGCAGATCACTTTTGGTAAAATGGCCATTTTTACTATATTAATCCTGCCAATCCATGAGCATGGGAGATCTTTCCATCTTCTGAGGTCTTCTTCAATTTCTTTCTTCAGAGGCTTGGAGTTCTTATCATACAGATCTTTCACTTGCTTGGTTAAAGTCACACCAAGGTATTTTATATTATTTGGGACTACTATGAAGGGTGTCGTTTCCCTAATTTCTTTCTCAGCTTGTTTCTCTTTTGTGTAGAGGAAGGCTACTGATTTATTTGAGTTAATTTTATACACAGCCACTTTGCTGAAGGTGTTTATCAGGTGTTTGGGCACAATTTTAATTGACGTTCTCTCTTCTTCGATGAGCATAGCTTGTCAAGTTGACAAACAAACAAACAAACAGAAATAACCATCAGTCACTGCTATTCTCTCAGAAAACTTTTCATTGTTTTAATCAGGAACTCTGTACCCAATAAATGATAATTTCTAATTTTCAACGCTTTGCTGCCCCTGGACACCTTTTTCCCATTTTCTGCCTCTATGAATTCAGTTACTTTAGGCTCCTCATATAAATGGAAGTCTATACTAATTCTATGTTTATGACTGGCATATTTCACTTAGCTTGTTCTCCAAGGTTCATCTACATTGTTCATTGCAATATGCTTTTATTTCCTTATAGCACCCTATACCACATTCCATGTGCACATATACACAGGTCATTTTATATATCCATTCATTCTATGACAGACACTTTTAGAATGTTTCTCTCTGTTGTAAGTTGTACATAATGGCATTATGTACACTAAGAAGAACTGAGCTCAAGTTTGTTAAAAATAACTATTTATTAAAATTATGTTTTTGTGTCTGTGTGTATTGTGCATATGCATGTGGGTGCTCACAGGGGCTAGAAGAGTGTATGGGATCCCCTGGAGCTGGAGCCATCTGATATAGGTGCTGGGAGGTGCACTTTGATTCTCAAAGAAAGCAGCAAGACTTCTTGCCCACTGAGCCATTCTCCATCTCCCTAGCTTTTAATTGGATTTGTATTTAGAAATGGATTTGTGTGTGCTATTTCTCTTGTGTGTGTGTTTAATTTTGTTAGAACTCACCATGCTTTTTTTTCCATGGAAAATGGTGATTTTAACATACCATCTGGCGGCCCATCTTTCAATTTTTCCACATCCCCACCCTAGTTATTTTTAGATTTTGTTGTTGTTGCTGTTAAAAGTTGTCATATCGGGTATTACATGGCATGTCATCATGGCTTTAATGCATGTTGTTTCTTCTGATAGTGATGTTGGGTGTCTTTCTATCTCATTATGAGACATTTCTGTATTGACAAAGAAATGTTTATTAAAGTCTCTTACGTGCTTCTGAACTTGGTTGCTTCTGTGACTCATTGATGATGAGTGTTCTTCATGTGTTCTGTATATGAATCCTTATGACACATGTAACTTCTGATTGTCCTCTCTCATTCTGACTATTCTCCTCTCACTCTATTGATAGAACCTTACACACAGAAGTTGGTCTTTGTGAACTCTCTCTTGCTGTTTATGCCTTTTGGCATATGCAGTGAACTGTCATTTAATGCAATATCATGCAATTTTTTCTTTATTCCTTTTTACCCCCAAGAGTTTTATGATTTTAGCTCTTATAGTTATGTCTTCATTTTGAGTTTTAAAAATAAGGTATAAGATTTCAATTTAATTTTAAAAAATATGTTTTTTTTTTAGAATCATGTGTTGAAAAGGCTGGCCTCCTTAATTTTAGAAAATTAATTGACCATAGATGTATTTGTTTCTAGACTCCTTATTCTATCTATGGTCTATGTGGTGGTCTTCTTATCCTATCTGTCAGTCTGTGTGGTAGTCTTTTGCCAAGATATTTTTATAACTATTTTTTGCAGCAAGTTTTAAGCTAAAAAGTACGACTCAGCCATTTTTGTTGTTGTTGTTCTTTTTTCTTTCAAACATTGTCTTGGTTATTCATGATGACTTGAGAATTTTGAACATAATTCAGATAATATTTTATATTAAGTATCTTAAAATACTTTTTGGGGTTTGTATAGAGACTACACTGAATCTGCTGCTGATGGCTTAAGGTACCTAAGGGGTAATAATTTTCAGATCCACAAACATGGGACACCTTCATCTTTATGTTGTCTTTAGTTTCTTTTAGTAATTTCTTGTAATTTTTAGAGCACATCTTCTTATGTTTTATTTCCAAGTACTTTGGTCTTTCTAATGCTATTTATTATATTTGTTCTAATTTTCTACTGATATTTTTCATTATTAGTGCACGGGAACTCAAACCAATTTTTGTAGGTTGATTATATGTCCTAAAAGTTCAATGAATATACTAATTTTAGTAATTTGGGGAGATCTTCAGGATTCGCTACTCAAGTTCACCTTATATGTGAACATATACAGGCCTGTGTCACCATGTCCAGCCTGAGGGTCTTTCCTTCCTTTGTTGCTTTGGCTTTCAGTCTCAAGGCTGAGTGTGACATAAGTCACCGGTTCTTCATGAACCGCTGGCATCGTGTTGAGGTGTCCAGGGGACTTAGCATTGCCAAGACCACTCTAAGGTCTAACAGGATTCAGAGATTCATGGGTAATACTGGCTGAGTTTTTCATTTCCTTGATACAGTTTATATTCCTGCTAATCAGGGATATCCATTGAGGATTTGTGATATCTTATTGAGGACACTGAAGCAACATTAAACAGTACCCAATTCCTCTCTCTCACTATCAGAATGTTACTCTTCACACACTGTTTTCTTGTTAAGGATACATCTCTTTATATCAGAGTCTCCACCTAGAGTTGTAACAGCCCTAGTTTTTTTTTTACCATGTATTTTCTGTTGTTTTTGAATTATATTTTAATGATACTGTCTGTTTTATTTGTATTTACATTGCACTTTATTTCTGAAAAATTATTCACAATATCATGCACTTACATTCACTAGGGAATTATACAAATAAATTGTTTTGTTTATCAAGAAAGCCAACATATAGTCATATAAATTAATTTGATTAAGGGCCAACTTTCTAGTTGAAAAGAGGGATTGAAAGTGAATTGTCTTTACCATTGAATGGGGCTTTATACAAGGAAGGCATTTGTGTAAGGTATAAAATAAATGGATATGTATTTGCCTGCTATTAAAACCCCAGGGATGAAGAAGGAGGGCACAGAGAGGAATAGAGAACTTTTAAGTATCCACAGTGACCATTCTGATGTCCTGGGAGACTGTAAGGACACTTATGTTATTTATTCCTAGTCAGTGAAAACATGCATTCTATCAGGGCTATCAACTGATCCTTAGCAAAGTGGTGGACTGGGTAGGCGTTCCCTGGTTTCAAGATGGTTGGTAAACTGAGCATAAGCCATACTTAGTACAGGTCAAGGTTTCCAGAGTAAATGGCCTAGGCTTATAAAAAAAATCAATATTTAAAATTGCAGAATTCTATAAGACAAATACACTTTTACTTTTCTTTATATAATTCGTATATTCTCTCAGTTTCCAGTTGACTAGAAAAACATTAAACATTGGTTTGTTACTGTCTGTGTCTTAAGTGTCCTGGCTCACGTATTAACTGCTTGATCCTCTTCAAGGCAACAAAACAGTATTCAAAGTTGGGACCTTTGGGTGGTTGCGTCAGGTCTCAGATCTCATCAGCCAGCCAATCCATTGACGGATGACCCTAGCTAAGAGGGTTGGAAGGGGGGGTGTTATAAAAGTCCCTCTCTCCATCCCTCTCTGTGCCATCCCTTTTCACTCCATGCTGACCCCCAGGAAATGCTCAGCTTTGCTCACTGAATGCGCTCTACAATGTCCTCTGCCTCACCAGGCCCAGACACCATGGAACCAAGTGGCCAGAACTTTCGAAACCTTGAACTGAAACAAAGGAGGAAAGCCACTGAGGAATTATTTGATGGCCAAGAAGACAGCCTCTTGCTTCGAAGACATAGTCCTCAGCAGCTCTAATCTCCTACTTGTGAAGGACTTCCTCAGAAGCTCTCATTAGTATTACATATATGGATACCAGTGGAAACAACAGAAAACCTATATGTGCAACTGAATGGTCCAAATTTAGGCAATGCAGAGCAAGACTCTCTAAGCTAGAAGAACAACGTATCAGCCTTCTCATCCCAGTCGTACTGGGTGTTTGATTCCTGTAACTCCTCTCACTCTGAGTAGACAACCATTCTGCAGTTGCTGACAAATGGAGACAATGCTGGTTACATAGAGTCAGACATATGTGATCTGTGTGAAAATGTTTTGCTTTGAAAACAGGTTAATTCACATTATGGTTTTAAGCAGTAATCTAGAGGATGTGCACCCTGGGAATCTGAAGGTGAGACTGGAAAGATGTTGATGTTTATTGCTTGAAGAACTGAGTATCAGACCTGCTATGCTGAAGTGAGTGTGTGAGAACAACTACATAGTAAACACTGGAAGAACCACTGGCCTATGCTCTCTTCGCAGGGACTGAAATGTGTTTGGAAGGGCTTTGCAAGACTGTCTGCATCCTGGCCCACTGCAGGGAGTTATCTTGTACCATGTGACTCAGCTTTCAAGTGATTTCTACTGTGTCTAATCATCTCTCCTTCAAAATGAGAAATGATGAACTCACAGTAAGGGATTTGAAATATTTTGTGGTTTAAAGCAGTTGCATTTTTTTTTTGGCAAAAGTAACAGAGTGACCAACTCTGAGTGCACAGAATTTATCAGATTTCCTACAATTGCATATGGTTTGGTGTGTGCATTGCAGCCAACCAACCTTGAGGAATCCCCTTTGCCTTTTTCTCTCCTGCCCCTTGCTTCATCTCTCATCCTGTCTTCCCTTTCTGTTGTGTGACACTTCCTGAGATGAGAGCAAACACCTTTGCACTCCAGAGAGGGTACCCCCAACAGAGCAAAATAACTCTTCCACCACAGTGTAGTTTGGGGGACCAGTGAGTTTATGAAAGCCCACCCAGCATGGTTGACCACTCGGAAAGCTGTGTCCCTGGAGTTCCTGTCTACTTGCAGACAGCTCAGGGAGAGTCTCTTCTCTAGCAAGTGATGCTCATTTCTGTAGCTTCAGGGCTGGTGCTTTTAAGTTTATAGTTTCTGGAGTCTTCTGAGTCGGACAGTGAGTTTCCGGATCTTCTGAGCCTCCCCAGGAGGTAGTGTTTCCATTCAGAGCAGTTCTCCAGCTCTCTTCATTTTCCTGGTCCTTCCTTCTGATCTCCTGTCCTTGACTGGAGATCTGTCCTTATCTTATGCCCTGGGGACAAAGGATCAATGATGTTGATAGGGAGCAAAGGATCAGCAATATTGATACTCACTAGTCTTCTGGATGGGGACATGGATAGGGAAGTTCACACAGGTTAGAAGTAGTACTAACTATTCCCAGTCCTTGCTGGGGAAAATATCTGTGCACTGGACCCTATTTTGAGAGTTTTTCAACTTGACTCATTTAACTCTGAGAGCAGCACTATGAGTAAGGTATTAGTATTTGTTATCACAGACAAGGAAATTAAAGTTCAGAAAGGTTATATAACTTCCCTGAGGTCATACAGCCAAGAAATGGAGACTCTTAGATCAGAATGACTCTTAGATCAGAACACTTGCAGAATAGTTCTTGGATACATACTGTGACAAGCTAGCCACATCCAACATAAGGAGGACCATAAGAGGCAAATGCAAAGTGTCACAAGGCTCTCTGTGTGGTACCTGAAGGTAACTCTATTGAGTGGGGTGAAAGGATGGAATGCTAGAAGTCAGAGACAGATTGTACAGAATTTACTAAGAAATTAATAACCCCATTGTTTTCCAAGTCTCCAGGAAGTTTCCCAAATCCTGGCTGAGGTGGCAGAGAGGAAGTTGCTTGGTCCTCAATGAAGCTTTCTTTACCATTGCTATGGTGTGCCAGCCCCTCTGCATGCTGGCCCTTCCCACAGCTGCCCACTGCAGGTACCCCATGTCTCTACCAGTGTATTTTCCCATGCTAACTTAGACAAGGTAAACCAAGGGGCAGTCCCCCTGGAGTGCTGTCTCTTTGACCATAGGCCCAAGCCTCATGCTGAATGGAATCTTGCTACAACCCCAAATACAGTCTTTCTGCCTGGCAGGGAGGTGGGAGAAGATTCCTGTGGAAAGTAACCCTCAAAGTGTGAATAGGAATTAGGATGTGAGGAGGGAGTAGAAAGTATCTGGGGTTCCACAAAAGCTTTCATCCCTTGCTGAAGGTTTTGCATCTGTGGATTCCGCCATAATGGATGAAAAAGATTTGAAATAAACTGTCTGCCTTGAACTTGTAAGAATTTCCCCTTTGTCATGGTTCCCAGTATAATAACACAGTATAATAACCACGGATGTGGCATATGTGGTGTATGAGACATACATGTATTAGCGTTTCATTACTGTGACAAAATAAGCAAAGTAGATGGCAGGCTAATAAAAATGTTAATTTGGGCCCATGGTTTCAGTCTTTCAGCTCATGGTCATTTGGCCCCATCACCAGTTGTCTACGCTGTGACATACATCATGGCAGAAACATGTTTAAACCAGCTGCTTGCCTTGTGGCCACAAGGAAATATATAAAGATAAATGGTGGAGGGATGCTATCCCAACCTTATCTCCTGCAGGGGCAAAAATGTCCCATTTCCTTCAGTTAGGCACCACTTTCTAAATTTCCCTCCCTTTCCTAATGACTGCACCACTTCCCTGCAGCATCACAGGCTGTGTCTAAGCCCTTATCATGTGACCTTTTATGAACATTTTAGATCCAAGTCAGAACAATGAGATCTAGAGGTGATTTGACATTTACAGAGGCTATGCTTAGCTTAGATGTAAACAGCAAATCACTTTGTATACAGGACTTGAGCATCTTTGAATGCTGGCATCCTTAGGAGTCCTGGTACCTAAGGTCTCAGTGATGCTGAGAGGCTCGTTGTGGGGTTGGGGGTAGGGTGGAAGAGAGTCAGAAGCAAGACACAGGCTCAGGGGATACACAATATTAGAAGCCTGATCCTGGGTTCTTGAACACATTTGGGGAAACCCTGTAGAATAATTATGACTTACATCACTGAGCATTCCCCACACACCAGCAGCCCTGCTGTCCACACGTAGTTATTTATTTGTTCTCCACAACAGACAACAGTAGGCATGCTGTCATTCTCTTCAGTTTACAGGTGAGGAAACTGAGGAACCAAGACATGACTTTTGGCGACTCACAGTAGGTGGCGGAGCTACATGCCCCCTAGGCTTTTGAGTGATGAGTTCTAGTTAGTCAAGATTCCTTGGCCTATGGACTCTGTTTTCTGATGGGCAGCTTGCTGCTTGTTTGTCCGGGTCCTCCTCATCTTCATCGTGAACGCAGAGAGGCTGAAAATTCAATCCCTGGCAATTCAGTTTCTGAATGCGTCTGGCTGGGCCGAGATGAATTCGAGTTTAATCTTGCATGCCTAACGAACTCACAGAGGTGTCTCAGAAATCCCCCTGCTTCGTTCTATTAGCAAGATAGTGTGTGCAGCCTATTTCCACTGACAGGCTGTTTTATCATTATTTTTAAAGCAGCGACTTGTCTCGAATAGTGCAGGTGGTGTCAAAAGGAAAGATAAGGAACCTAGAATAAAATGTCAGTGCAGGCAAGAAGCTAAATATCTGTTAGCTCAGCCCCCTCGGTATACAGAAAGGGCAGGAGTGTCCTGATAACTACCCCATCTACCCCAGCTGTCTGTTGCCAGAGGTACTGTGATTGTGGGGGTAGAGGGGTGGGGGGTGGGGGTTGGGGGGGAGGGCTGGTACTAGAGAAGTGATTGGGAGTTTGAATTCTGGCCTATGCCACATCTTATGGAAATTAAGGGGCCTGGGTCAAGTGGCTTTGCCTTTCTGGAACTCCAAACTCCCTTTGGAAGATGGGGTGGGGATTTGTCCTTTGCTGGGGGTTGTGGAGGTGGACTTCACATCAAGCGCACAGTAGGTGCTCAAATACATCCCTTTTTCAAAAGACAAGCAAGGACACAGAACAGGGCCATGTTTTGAGGCAGACAGGCCTGCAGGCAACTGTGGCTGCAAGAGAGGCATGCAGGAGTGATGGGGCAGAGCAGAGGGAGGTGAAAGATGGCCATGCATGGGTATCATGGCTACGGTATATATGCATATATGGTATTGATGTGTATATGTGGTATACAGGTCTATATGGATGTGAAGTGTGCCCTAAAGCTTCAGACTGAAAAAGCTTGTTCCTCAGTATGCTGAGGCATGAAGTGATGGACTACTTAAGAGGAAAGTCTAGGGGAAGGCCCTTAGGTCTTTGGGGTTCTGCCATAGGAGGAATTAAGATTTCTCTTGTGAGATTCATAAGCTCCTGCCATAATTCTCATAGGCTCTCCTTAAAGGGCCGACCAATGGGATGCTTAATGCAAGGCTTCCCACCTCCTTAACTGTGAGGTAAGCAACATTTTCTTCTTTATAAAGTGAGCTTTCCTCTGCTATTTTGTTATAGAAACTTAGTCAAACTTCCGTTGCTGTGATAAAATACCTAAGAAATTATTTTAAAGGAAGGAAGGATGATTTTTACTGATGATGTCAGAAGCTCTAGGCTGTGGTAGGCTGGCTTTACTGTTCCTGGTCTGAGATAAGGCAGAACATGGAGACATAGGGCATGAGGGAGCATCTGCTATCCTCACCGATGTTTCACTGTGCTGGCCACCTCATTTTACACTTCCAGTCACCAGAATATGTGATGTAACCAGGTGTGGTTTCAGATGCCCAGTCTGTTTCTTTGTTCTTTTGTTACAGCAACCCAAGCAGACTAAGACAAGATACGAAAGATTTATTCAATGGAGGTTTCTATGAAGGATAAAAAAGAAGGGACTGTAGTCAATGAAGAGAGATTTCAAGTATGAGGCAGGTCTGACGTCTGGCAAGGAAAAGAGAGAGTGATGGGATAGAGGGAGAGAGCTTCAACTCATGGTGTAGCAGGGAGTCGGGTGTCTACCAGGCTAATGGGGAAACCCGGTGAAGTGACTGCCTTTTCAGGCAGGAATTTGTAGCTGTTGGAGTGGCTGAGGTCCTGAGCCTTTTCTTCTTTCTCTCCTCCCTCTCTCAGCAGTTCATTAGCTAGAGCTTCGCAGCCTACATGAACACTGTGCTGGCTGGATGCTCTGAGTCAGGCCTGCTCCCTGCAGGAGGACCTGAACGGGACACATCTGTGGTCCATGCACTTACCCCCATAAATCCTTGTTTGATGTAATTGAACTGTCTTTGCAAGATATAGACTTCTATGCACTGATGCTTCTGTACAATAAGCATTTATCAACCTTGGTAAGGACTGAAGTGTGTCTTCTCAAACATCACATTAAAGTGTTCAGCCTCAGTACTTCTCTATCTGCATTGAAACGGGGACCTGAAAAAGAGATTAAGTTAAAATGAGGCCATTACTACAGTGAAATGAGTGACCTCATAAGAGGAGAGACCCAGCATAGTGGGGCATGCAAAAGGAAGTATGTCAAAAGAGAGGTGTCATTGATTCTAAGCCCAGGAGAGAAGCCACAAAAGAAACCTCCCTGCCTCCAACTTGACTAGAACTTCCAACCACCACCCCTGCAAGGGAATTCATCTGTGCTTATTAAATGGCCTGGCCATGAGTGTTAATTGTTATTGAATCTGGGAAAACAGATAATAGCTAAATGCTTCATGGCCTTTTCAGGAATGTAGAACAGGGTCATTGCTCTTTAGGAATAAGGATAAATGGTTACCAGCAAAACAATCCACTCATCGGGCATCCTACTGTGTGGATTAGCATCCTAATCCATGGCCTGTGTCCATGATATGCAGCAACCTGGATGTCCTTGGTTGCTGCACCAACTCTGCATGTGCATATAACTCCTTTGTGTCCATTTGCTGTCTCTTACGGGATACTTTCATTTGATATAGAGCCAACTCTAACCCAGGGATCCTATCTCAACCCTTAACTACACCTGCAAATATCCTATTTTTAAATAGGACTGTATTCTGCAGTTCTGGGCTGATGGGAATTCTCAAGAAGGCAGGAAAGGATGAGATAACACCATTCAATGCAACACCATCAGTTTTGTAAATTCCCCATAAATCTCACATAGCAAGTTCAGCACAGGTGAAGGTGGAAGCCTAGGAAGGGTTATTAATGTGTCTAGAGTCTACATCAGGTAGACCATTATGCCCAGGTCTGAGCTGGCATCTGGTAAACCATCAAGCAAGGGTCTGAGTTGGCACCGAGTAGTCTACACCTCTGCTCCTCATACCTCCTCCCCACAGGTCCAAAATCAATGGAACCAACTAATGTCTTTCAAACTGAGAGACAAAGTGTGCACTTTTCCATTTCAGCTCATTCTTTGTCATAGTAACAGAACAATAACACAAAGGTTGGAAGTTAATTTCAATAATGCTAGTTTTATATCTGTATTTTTGTGTACATGTGTTGTGTGATATACTTTTAGCATTTTAAAAATGCTGTTGCTTCAGTGGTATTTTCCTAGGCTTTATTGTAGATATTTTTTAGGTGTAGATCTGTGATCTGGAATTAATGTTGGTGTTGATTAGAAGTGAAGTTTGAGTGTGTAAGTAACCTCTTAGTCCAGAGCTAAATAATCTAGCTATGTTCCATACCATAGTAATAATATTAATAATAAAGAGAAAATAACAGAATAAAGCTGGTGTTCTGTAGACAAATGACAAAGTCCATTGTGTCATTTAATAAAGAGAACGTTAGCTTATGTAACTGGAGGTCAGCAGATTAATTAGTTTGTAGATGATTCTTAAATTATTAGGCTATAACAGCATTGGATTTCCATCTGTTAATACACTCCAGAGGAGAGGTGAGCCCGTAGGTGTGGCGGGACCTGCGGACCTGAAGAATATGGCCAATCTTCCTGTCTTCCATTTCAGATCTTCTTCACATTTCAGATGAAGTCTCTCCTCATAGAGGGTAGACAGTGAGTCTTTTAGGTTTGCAATCTCATCCTCACAATGACCCAATTCTTCCATGTTTTGATGGATTACGTTTTATCAATTTTAAAAAAAAGTTTCTAAAGTGTCTCATGGTGGACACTGCTGACTTTGGGCTTGCAGCCAATGCTGTAGCTGTCTTGAGGAACCTTAGACTTTGAGTTATCCAGTTTCCAGTGTAGACTCTTTTGTCTTTCTAGCTCTTTCCTCTTCCTTCCATTTAAAGGCCCTGGCTAGTCATATTCTCTGGCCCTCTGTAGTCAGACTCTGCCTACCTTTGCTCCCATATTTGAGTAGTGACACAACTTTGAGAGAGATGTTTGAGCTCTTGAGAAGTCAGTTTCCTTATCTGGAAAAGGGAAAAATAATAGTTCTGCCTACTAGGTGTGTTGAGAAAAAAGAGATAATACACATTAAAATTAAAGAAAGCAATAGCTGAGGCCTAAATAATTGTCCATTATTATTTTTTAAATTGTATTTATTTACATTCCAGTCATTGCACTCATTGTCCCTTCTCCCAGTTCCCCAACCCATAGTTTCTCATCCCATTTCTCATCCTCCCTACCTCTTAGAGGGTGCTCACCTCCCCACACAAGCCTCCCCTTTCCCTGAAGCCTCAAGTGCATCTTCTCCCACTGAGGCCAGACCAGACAGATCTCTGCTAAATGTATGCCAGGGCCCTCAGACTGGCCTATGTATGCTTCTGGCTGGTGGCTCAGGCTCTGGGAGCAAAGTGAGTTTAGTCAGAATTATGCGGCTGTGACAAAGTTCCCCAAGGGATCTTACAAGATGGAAGGATGACTTTGGCTATGGTTTCAGTAGATGGTTGCTTGTCTGTGTCACTGTGGATGAGAGGGAGGCAGCATGTTATGGCGAGAACTAGACTGCCCACTTCTGGCAATCCAAGCAGAGAAAGGGGAGTGGGGCTGGGGTTCCCACAGTCTCCCTGGAAAGCATGCCCTGGGCGTATAATATACTTCCAGTAGTTGGACAACAGAAATGGGAGGGTCAGAAGTTCAAGGTCATCCAAGATACAAGGGAATTTGAGGTTTTTGTGGGACTTGAGACTTTGTCTTAAGCAAGCAAGCAAACAAAGAACAAAGAGCAAACCCAAAACAAAAGAGCAAGTTCTGGATGACCTCACTTCCACTTACTGAGTCCCACATCCTAAAGGTTCTATCTCTGGGCATTAGCATGAGTTTGAGGAACAAACCCTCAACATATGAACTCTGGAAGAAACATCAAAACCAAACTTTAATAAACACTGTCTGAAACAGGAGTGGGAAGAACTTTCCAGGGTCCCCTTGGGAAAGGTGAAGGAGAGGTGGGGAAAGCGTTCTTTCTGTAAACCTTTTCATTCAAAGCAGCTTTATGACCTTCTGAAGCCAAACTCAAATTAACACAGTGCTGCTAAGTAGAGACTCTCCTGCTGGTCTCCTATAATGAATAAATACCTTTCATTTGTAATTAGCAGCACCCAGCTGCAGAAGGGCAATTAACAAGCTAAGGGAATGAAAACAGGAGGTCCTCTTAAGAAAGCAAAAAACATCAAGGCTTCCTTGCTTAGTGGGGTTTGCCTTATATGCTCCTGAAATAGCAGGGGCCTTTTCTTTGGCTCTTTTGTGATCTTGTATATGCCAGTGTGTGGGATATCAAGGTTTCTATGATACAGGGACATTGTCAGGAAGGGCAAGGCCACGGGAACCCAGGCCAATAGCTACTCCTTCCTTTTCTATACCAGTTTCCACTCTATCTGAGAGCTTCCTAGGCCCACAGTTTTAGGAACATGAGTAAAGAAAGCTTCATGTCCCTGCAGTGTTGGCTTTTTCTTCATTAACCTTCTGTGATTTGTCCTTGTGTGGTTTTTGCAGAAGGGGTATAGTAACAGACCTTGTAGGAAAGCTCTGATGTCCGGAGTCCCTGACTTACAGTTAGACTTCTCTGAGAAGCTGACTTCCCTCAGGGTAAACAGAGACAGAGGCTAGCCTTGGCCTCTCCTCCAAGGAAGGGGAGCGAGGGTGTGTGTGGGGCACTTTGACATTGGCAGCATCTCTTATCTGTGGGGCAGACAGCACCAGACTCAGCAGCTCCTGGCATCACCAGGCGACAGGCAATTAATCAGCTGCCAAAGCTGGTCCCCTCAAGTCTTTCTCAGTCATCTTGTGAGATGGTTACTGCAAACAGCATACTTTTCAGAAGCATAAGATATTTTTTTAAAGAACACATGTTTAGTATAGGAGAAGATCCTATGATTTCATTTTCACCCCTCAGTTTTTGAGGCCCAGCCTTTCTTTATAGCATGAAGAAAAGCATCCAGGTTTGTTCAGAGTGTCCTCAAAGCCAAATTACTGTCAAAACATTTGGACCAGTCAGTGCTATGGCAGAGTTATGATGTGGCTAGTGAGAGGAGGGGGATTTTGTTACTAACCAAGGACTTTAGGCTCTGCAGATTGACCCTAGGCGAGAATAAACACTGTGTAGACAGCAGACTGGAACTTTGAGCCACTCCGACCCTTAGATCCTTATGAGCCTCATGGACATGGGAGACCAGATTAACTCAGGAGCTCTGGTTAAGTCCTTTTAACTTAAGGATACACATGTTTCAAAGGGAACTTCATGAGAGCTATACTTTCCCTGGGACACAGCAAACAGACAGCCAGGTCCAGTATATTTTGGAATCAAAGCTTGATTACTCTAATTAACAAGACCTTTAGCAATTTCTCTCACTTTGCTGAGAGTCAGTCTCTTCTTGGGCTAATTGGGGATGCTATTCACAGTGCTGTTGAGGGACAATGGAAACTGCATTCAAGAGCACTGGTGGGCACATCACAAACTTTCCTTCTCCTGTGTGCTGATTTTACTGCTTACCCATAGCAAAGTAATAGCTTAGATGGGAGGACATGGCTTTGAGTCTTAGTAACAGTCTTTAAAAAAAATTATATGAGTACACTGTGGCTGTCTTTAGATACACCAGGAGAGGGCATTGGATCCCATTACAGATGGTTGTGAGCCACCATATGGTTGCTGGGAATTGAACTTAGGACCTCTGGAAGAGCAGTCAATGCTCTTAACCTTTGAGCCACCTCTCCAGCCCCCCTTGGTAACCGTCTTGACAAATTTCTTGACAAGGTCAGTGTCTTAGTTTGGGTTACTATTGCTATTATGAAACACCATGACCAAAAGCAAGTTGGGGAGGAAAGGACTTATTTGGCTTTCACTTCCATATCCACAGGCCATCACTGAAGAAAGTTAGGACAGGAACTTAAATAGGGCTAGAATCTGGAGGCAGGGGCTGATGCAGAGGCCATGAAGGAATGCTGCTTACTGGCTTGCTCAACATGACTTGCTTAGCCTGCTTTCTTATAGAAGCCAGGACCAGCAGCCCAGTAATAGCATTACCTATAATGGGCTGGGGTCTCCCACATCAATAACCAACTAAGAAAGTGTCCAGCAGCTGGGTATCATGGAAGCATTTTCTTTTCTTTTCTTTGAAGATAATTTTATAATTATATTTATATACGGAAAACTTAATAGAGTACATTCAACCCAGTTTAGTTGCAAGTTCTTTGGCCTTTGCCTTTTCCAGCTTAGCAATGTGAGGCACAGGCTTTGGCCCAGAACATTGTTCCCAGTGGTGGTGGATCGCATCCTATTCCTCTCTGTGATTGGTCCTAAGAGCTTTCCACTAGCTTAGCCAAAGCACCCTTGTCTTCCAAGTTAACTTGTATAAAGGCAATCTCACCAATAATTAACTCATCAATAGATTAATGATTTATGAAAGAAATGGCTTTGTTATAAGAATTACCTTTCCCTGGCATGCCATGATACCCTGATCTGCCATGAGATGCATCACAGAAGCCCCACACAGCAAGGAAGATGGTACTAGATGTAGCCCTTGACTGTAGTCTTTTCAACTCTTAGAATTGTGAGAAACAAATTTCTCTCTAAGTTATTCTGTCTGGAGTCTTCTGTCATAGCAACAGAAAATGCACTATAACACCAGGATTAGGGAATAAATCCTGTGGATCAGTAAGGTCAAAACCTTCATCATCTTGTTCCAGGCTTTCAAGGACAGACCTCAGAGACCCTCAAAGGCTTCAAGGAGCAGGAATAAATGGGCAAATGGTCTTTGTTACAGAACTTCCCATAGATAAATTGCAGTCAATAGCTTCCAGTCTTTCTCTATCCTGAGACATAGTTCATTTTGTCCAGCTTTGGCCAAATGGAAAGAGTAGCTGATTTTATGGATGATCACATGGTAAGAATCATGAAACTGCCAGAGAATGAGGCTACCATCAGTCATACCTCCAGAAACAGACACACACACACACACACACACACACACACACACACACACACACTCACACACACACCTCTCTAAGCTTTCTTACTCATGTCACATTCTAGATAAAGGACAGGCAGTTATGGAGACTGGCTTTCAAGCTGCCACTCCTCCTACCCACAGCTCTCGTGTTTTCCACATGTTTATGTTTCTTCAATGACCTCTGGAAGCATCTGAGATTGCATTCTCTGCTTTCCAGACTAATATGTCTCAAGAAATGGCATCCTTATGAACTGACTTCCCTGGAGTGGAAACTTGGTTCTGGTTTGCAGTGAAAACAAATGGATCATGGAGGCCCCTGTGAATTCGGATTGATGCTGGCTGGATGTCAAGTCATTAGAAGCAAATTGGCTCTATTGTGGAAAGATCAATCATGACCCCTACCTTGCCAACCTGCTTCATACTTCAGAGACAACTCCTACATTACATCCCTGGAAGCACTTGGCGCTGCTGTGGCTTAATTAAAAGAACACCACATGCTGGTTTGCTCCACTGGGGATGGCTGGACTGGTCTGGGCTGAGGAGAGGATAGAGGATTCCCCTGGCCCATCATCTGAGAATGTTGAATTGCAATGTCACCAGAGCTCAATGGATGCTTGGAAAGTGAATGTGGCTTAGGAGGGAAAGAACTCCAAAACTTGTGTGTCATCATATGTAGGGACTTGATGTAGTCTTTACCAAGGCAGAAGACCCTGAAGGGCTTTTGTGGTCTGGTACCAACCCTCAGGGTATTAGAACAAAGACTGGGTTGGGGTATAAAAATAAACATTATCATAGAAGAGATTAATACGACCTTCAAATGAGGATTCTCTAGTTCTCAGCAATACTATGAAGTAAGGGGAGAGTGTCGTCTCCATCTCCAGAGTATTAGTGTTCAAATACTGACTGAAGCAAGCAAATGGGACATCTGTAAGACTAAATCTATTGCCTCTCAATTGTAGCTGCTCTTTAGAATCACTCAGAGAACTCTAGAAAAATCATGATACCATGGCCCATCTCAGCATGTAACAGAATTTCTTTGTGATATGCCTAGATATAAATGTTTTTAAATGCTTGGAGGAGTCTAAACATAACTGCATGTGGAAAGTCAACATTTTGGTCACTAGGGCAGCAACCTTTTCGTATTCGCTCTAGCTGGTTCAAGAGAAGAATCCAAACAACACCAGCCCCGTGTCTCGCATGCTCAGAGAGCTCCAGTGCTCCGAAAGGAAAGACAGCAAGCACTGAAGGGTACCAAAGGCTTGTTAGATCTAAAATGCAGCTCTCCCAGAAGTGGGGAAGACGTAGGGGCCTCCCTTCCTCCTGTAGGATGAAGGGTGCTAACTATCATAGATAGGTGTCTGTTTATGTCATCCACGATGTATACCAGTCATTCCTTCTAGGTTCTGCCCAACAGTTACCTGGCAATAGGGTATAAAAGGGACTGTTTGGCCTCTCTTCACTCTCTCTATCCCTTTTTTCTCTCTGACCCCCTAAGCTCTCACCCTCTTCTTCTTCTATCCCCTCCGCCCTCCATCCTCTCTCTCCACTTGTTCCTGGCCAGCTTCCTATCCCTCTCCCTTTCTTTCTCTCTCCCCCTCCCCTTCTCTCTCCCTTCTCTTTCTCTCCCTCTACCCCCTTCTCAACTCCCCTTCCCATGCTCCCAAATAAACTCTATTCTATACTTTCTGTCCCTCTCTCTCTTTCTATCTTTTCTTCCCCATCTTCCTTATTCTCCATGCCTGTTTTTATTCCCTTAGCACTTATCTCTCCTCCTTTTGTTTCTCCATTTCTTCACCCTTCTCCCTTATCTTCCCAGCACAATCTTCCGTAAATGCTTTCACCTTCCTCCTCATTCCTTGCCTTGGGACTCAGCCCCTCCTTGGCTTCTATTACCCACGGAAACCTCAAAGCACAGACATAATGGCCCCAAACCTACTCATGGCTCAGAGTCTAAGGCTCTTGCCTTTGTGCTTGAGTAGTCTCTTACCAAATTTCTCTTCTTGATCCCTTCTTACTGGCCATAGAAACCAGGCTGCAGAGTGCCCATTTTTAGAGCCCAAACAGTACCTGTCTGTTCATTTGCTCATACTATGTCACCTGCACGAATGCTTTCTGTTTCCCTTTTCCATCTGTCTAGAAATGCTCCCATCCTTCAAGGTATCCCAAGCAATATTAGATCTTTAAGGAACCACAGAGGTGTCTTTAAGGCTCCTTTTTAGGCCCTTGGCACTTTACCTGGATAGTTCTGTGACCTACTGTATCTTGATCTGTATGATAAGAAGCGAGCTGGCTAGAGACAGGCTGGGTGGCTATGCTGTCTGGTTTTGATTTCTCTCTCTGCCATTGCTGACTTTAACCTTGAAGGAATCACAGAATGTTTGTACCTCACTATCCTCCTTTGCAAAACGGGGGTGTAGCTGTACCTGCTTCAAAAAGCACTAGTGAAAGAGGAGCGAGTTAACATATGGTGCCCAGCACAGTGGCTGCTGTGCTGTGACAGCTGGCGCACGTGTCTAGCTCTGGCAGTGCTCTCTCTGCAGCATCTTGATCTGATCATCTCCACACTGTCAGTAGCTCGGCACCACCTACTTGGTATCCCAGACATGTTTGCTGCTTTGCTCATCAGACAGGATCTTAGTACTGCAGGGCATCTGGGCTCCATAAATGATTCCCAGGTACCATTCAGACATACTGAACGCGTGGCTTTTGAGTCACATATCCCCAGTTCAACTTCAGGTCCTGCTTTTCCCATGCCATGTAATGTTTGGGGAAGAGGAATTTCTTGCCCATGTTTTCTATTGTAATTGGGAGTTTAGGTGTTCCCCAAAGTGGGCTGTAGAGATACTAGGCAGTAGGGCCTAGTGCAAAGAAGTGAAGTCATGAGGGCATGTCCTTGAAGAGCGTATTGGAACCCTGACTCCACATATGATGTCTTTGTTTCCTGGTCATCCAGAGGTGAGTAATCCTTACTCATGAGCCACCTTGCCATAGGCCCAAAGGCAAGAGGGCCAAGCAGCTACAGGCTAGAATTTTTGAAATTATGAAGCTACATTCTCCACAACTGCAAAAAGGCAGGAGACTAACCATGTCACAAGAGCTGCTGGGACAATTAGGTGAGTCAACTCTTGCAAAAGATGATTGGAGGAACACTTGGCACTTGAGAGAGCAGTCAGAAAATATTACACCACGGTTGGTATTCTCTCCAGCATGTTGAACTTAGAGCCTCATGCCATCCACCATCTCCCTCTCCCATGCATACATATACCACAGTATATGCAAGCCAGAAAGAGAGAGAGAGAGAGAGAGAGAGAGAGAGAGAGAGAGAGAGAGAGAGGCCCTGTCCTTCTGCAATGACAGAGCAGACATGGTGGTTAATTACCTGCTGGCAGCAGCCTCCCTCACACAGAGCTCCTTCCCCACCCCACCTCACCCCACCCCACACCCGCCCTCAGAAGATGGGTGCTTCCTAAGGACAACTGGGCATTGTTATTTAGATGCTGCTGTATAAGTAAATTGTCTTGCTTGTCCCAGAAGCCTCCTCCTACCTGTCATTTTCCAGGAATCCCAGCGACTCATCTATTTCTCCATGAAGCCAGATGATGATGAAGCTCCAGTGTCCTCCCCTGAGCCAAGGGTATGGGGCAGAAATTTGCAGTTCATTCATACAGGGCTTCAAATCTTTCTTTGTCAGGCCTGGCTGTGGGAGCAATTTATATTTCTCTGCATTGTCTGCCTAAGGCAAGAGCCAGCCCACTCCTTTTCCTTGGTTTGGAGATAAATAAAAGGGAGGGCGTTGTCTTGCAACAGCTTGACTGAAGGCAGGCTTTGATGAGAGATAGATGAGAACTGACTGGAAATCCACACCCCAAAGAGTAAACCTGTAGGTTTCCTGTAACTTTCTGCTCCCACTCAGAGTCCCTAAGACTGGGCCACAAGAGAAGAGGGTGAACCCTTATGTCCACCTTCCGCAGTTGACCCTCACCATGAAAGTTAAAAAGCATACTACATATTTAAGTAAGGAAAAATTGAAGCACAGAGAGGTTCAGTGACTCCAACGGAATCACACAGCTAACAAACCACTGATTGGGCATTTAATCTAAGTCCAATCCTCTCTCTTTTCTTCTTTTCTACTTACTTTTAACCATTCCAAGCTGCTGAAAGTGATTAAAAATACAAGTGTTTGATACTCCTGGCCCTGGAAAACTAGACTATTTTGAGGCAGCCTTCCCTCCCCCCAATTACTGTCACCAGCTAGCTGTTAAGGAGCATTTGTTATAGGGACTATACATGGGCATTCATGACTTCGTGCTGCTGCTACATGCTCTCTGTGAAGTTGGAAGTGATGAGCCTATCTACCTCAGAGGAAACTGAAGCTTCACGTGATGACTGAATGGGGCCCAGGCCTCTCTGGATTCTGGTGTCAAGGTCATAGTGTTTTATCTCTGCTAGCTGGGAGATTTCAGGAGTTTTGCCTCTGATTGTGATGGGTTAAGTTATAGTTTGAATCTGAAGTGTGCCCCCACAAACAAACTCTTATCTTTGAACACTTGGTCCTTCATTGTTCTGAAAGTTTGTGGAAGCTTTGAAACACGGACCCTAGATGGTGGGGGTAGGTTACTAGGGATGAACTTTGAAAGTTATACTCACGGTTTGTCCCAAACTTTTTCCCTCTTGGGCCACTGCCATGTGAGTTGTGTCCTCTGGGTCCCCCACACCCCCATCATAGACTCTAGCCTGACTTCTCTTCTGTCCTCTGACACTATGAGTTGAATGAACCTTTCTTCCTTTGACCTGGTTCCTTCAGGTAATTTGTAACTCATACAGAGGTCTCTTAGCCCAGGGTTAGGAAGAGTCTTGGAGGATCACAGTGATTGGAGGACTTTTTTCTTCTTTGATGTCATTTTGTGTCTGCATTGTAGAACTTTAAGGAACCACAGAGGTGTCTTTAAGGAAAACATGAGGATAACAGGGTGCATAGAGCTCTGAATTCCTGTCAAAATATCAAAACATAAGCCAGACTCCCTGCACCACTACGGTTAGAGGAAGCAGTCTACAGTGTATTATGGTTGCAGGTGGGAGCCAAACAAGCCTGCATAGATACAATAGATAAATCTATACATTTATCTGCTCATCCAGCCATCTATACATCCACCCAGCTTTCTATTCATTCATCTACCCATCGACTTATATATCAGGCAATAAAATCTATTTGAGTGTTATGCAATGCATCGAGGTTCCATCTAATTCTGTCCCTCTTCCCATAGAATTTAGTCTATGGTGTTTTTTGTCATTGTTGCTTTTAGGACAGGGTCTTAGGCACCCAAAGGTAGCTTTGAATTCACTCTGCAATGGAAGATGAATATGAACTCATCTTCCTGCCTTTACTTCTCAAGTGCTGGGATTGCAGATGTGGACCACAACGCCTGGCTTAGGATATTTTAATCTTTGTTCTAGCAATCTACATGCTTTTCTGGTGTACAAGAGAACCTCAAGAATGTGTTTGGCAGAGGCCAATAAAGAGTAATGAAGCAGCTTGCCTGGTGATGGGTGTGGATTTCTTTGTAGACATATGTTCATGGTTTACTTTTTGCTTTACATGTTATTCTACTGTACATTCTTGCTCTTGCTCCACATGCCTTTCTTTTTTTTTTTTTTTTTTTTGGTTCTTTTTTTTCGGAGCTGGGGACCGAACCCAGGGCCTTGCGCTTCCTAGGTAAGCGCTCTACCACTGAGCTAAATCCCCAGCCCCTCCACATGCCTTTCTTAACATAGGAAGAGAAATGGATGCTTAACAGGGGGTTTCTTCACTAAATTGGGAATAAGCTGACTGGGATGGGATGGTCACTGCACGGCAGAGTAGAGTAATGGACATGGTTGCTTCCCCTTCTCTGTATTTATTGATATAGTAGTGGCATGGCTATATTACTATATGTGTTTAACGCATTTGCTTGTAAACTATTGCATGAATGGATATGTAAATATGCAGAATCAGAGTGTGTACGTTTGCACATGTTTGAGTGATGTATGTTAGTACTAACACCATATTTGTAGAACGGAAGTATGTGTTTACATTCGAGCTCATCTGTTCATGTGCATGAGCAGCTGTACCCATAGGAATGTCAAAAGACCCCACTGGTTGTCTCCCATATCCATTGTTCTGCTTTTCTATGGTAACAGGTTCATTGCTGGATGCGTGGCTTCTCAGAATCATGATTGTGGTGTTTGTTTGTTTCTTTTGTTTTGTTTTGTCGAATCCACAGTGATGAGGGATGGCCATGTGTCCAAGTTCTTGTCAGTGTGTGTGAGCAGAAGAGATGAGAGTGACTGCAAAGTCTTCCTTTAAAGGGCAAGGTCGAACTGTTCATGATCCTCATCTCCATTACCATTGACTAAATTGCAGCACGGAGACACAGAACGAAGAATAATCTCTATGTACAGAAGAGCTACAAGACAGAATGACCTGGAACACAGGTACATGGGAACCTCTTCACTGGCCCATAACTGCTTATTACAAATCGTTTCAAGAGACAATGATGAACACCTATCTCAACCATGTGGTTCTGAGTCTGGGTAATGACTGCAGCATCTCTACCAGGTTGAATTCTAATAACATGCAGCATATGCATATGTACAGTTTTGCTAAAATTCATTTCCTTTTTATAGAAAAGGGAAATGTTTAAAACAAGATACCTGTGTGTTATTTGGGTAGAAAGGCTATACCAGGAATCTTACCAATAGTATAGCTTCTTTAGGGATAGAAGGATCTGGAGTTGACATGGTTGTAATTCAGCTATAGGATTACTTGAGGTATTCACGAGAGTTAAAAAAGAGTTGTCTTCTTACACAATTTCTAGAGGTCTGATCAGCACTGTAGTGGAATACCAGATCTACAGAAAAATCCCTTTCCATAACTTCTAGGATCTGCCTTCTCATTCTTTACTGGCCTTCTGCCAAATGCAAGCCTTGAGTTTCCCTGTGCACCAGAAAAAACATAAAGAATACTACAATGAAGACTCAGAAGACCTAAGATAGGTGTTGTGGTATCTATCTGTAGCCCAACATTTGGGAAGTGGAAGTAAAGAGATGAGAGATTCAAAGACATTTTTCACTACAGTGGTATGGTGGTTTAAATATGCTTGGCCTAGGGGGTAGCACTATGAGGAGGTGTGGCCTTGTTAGAGGAGGTGTGGTCTTGTTGGACAAGGTGTGTCACTGTGGGGATGGGTAATGACACCCTCTTTCTAACCACATGGGAGCCAGTTTTTTCCTAGTGGCCTTCAGATGAAGATGTAGAACTCTCAGCTCCTCCTGTACCAGGCCTGACTGGACACTGCCACAACCCCACCTTGATGATAATGGACTGAACCTCAACCAATAAGCCAGCACCAATTAAATGTTGTCCTTATAAGAGTTGCCTTGGTCATGGTGTCTGTTCACAGCAGTAAAACCCTAACTAAGATCAGTGGTATGGACTTTGAGAAAATTCAACTTACCCTCTTGTCTAGCTTTGAACTTCTCCCCAACAGAAAGGGGATATTGGACTATAGTGTCTCAAGATTCTTCTAGATTCAGAGGTCTCATTATGGTAGCTTCTGCATTAGTGGAAAAATTTCTTGACTCCCAACCATTGGATTTTCTGCAAAGATTACCAGAAATATATACACCTGGAAAGCATGCATTCTGCTTCTCTAATGAAAGCTATATAGGACGAGACCTGCAGCCAGCAGATGCACAGAAGCCCAGGGCCCTTTGGCTTCAGAACCCTGCATATATTTTTGAAGACTTGCAGGTGCATAGGTTCTCAGCCAAAGACTATGAAACAGCTACAAATTAATTCCACACTGGTAGGGTGAAGAAAACTTAACATTTATTTTTCTAAATGAAAGTAAGCCTGGCTGTGAGTCCCTGACCCACATGACTGATGAGGTATATCATTTCTGTCCTATCTGCTGCCTTCTCTACCCTGGGTCAAATCCTAGGTCTTAGCTTGGTGACAGGAAGAGGGGTAGTTTTCAGCTGTTTGTTTTGGATGATATTCCCTCCAGTGGCAGAGCCAAGCTATGGCTTAGCTGTAGGGACCTCAGCTTGCAGCACAGTGCTCTGTGATCTCACCTTAGTGTTGAGGTATCAGCACTTGAGAACTTACTGCCTTTGCTGCACTGCAGGAGAGAAAACCACAGGCTTCTTGCACTGCAGACTCCACCTCTCCATCCTGGCAGCACTAGTCTCTTTCACACACACCAGCCCAGCTCAGGAAATCCAGCTGCTGTCCATGGTCAGCCTCACTGCCAACTGCAGGGCTGGGTAAGTACTTCATTCAGGAGAGTTTCTAAAATTAGCAACAATAACAATAACAAAACCTGTGTCTATGATCTGCGTCCAAGAGACTGATCTTGACCATCTATCAACACTGGACAAGAGGGATACATGACCATTTATGTGATTTCCAACAGCCATGTTAAAAATAGCAAAATGAAATCTGTTAATAGACTTTTATTTAACTGATTGTGTTCAAATTGGCAGTGCTTGCTAGAGTTTGAGTGTCAAATGTATCCCATAGACTCACGTGTATGAATACCATCTCAGTGGATAGTTGGCTTCAGGAGACTGTGGGTCAGAAGGCATGGCTGGTGCGGGTGAGTCATTTGGGGACGAGCCCTTACTATCTATATCTATACCTTTGCTTCTGGGCTGAGCTTTATATTTCCCTGGTAGCCTCCATGTCTGTCCTAGCATGAAGGACTGTGCATTCAAAACTGTGAGCTAGAATTAACTCTCTTAAGATTATTCTGTTAAGTATTTGGTCACATGCAAGGAAAGTAACCCATATACCACTTCAACGGGCAACCAACACAATGTTATCTGTGAGATGCTTCATGTCCATCTTTGGTACTGATTAACATGCATTAGAATTCTTCACAGATGAACCATGCATCAGGAACATGATAGACACACGAGGATTATAGTTACTGTATTGGACAGTGAACTATAACAATAATAAAGGAAAACTAAAAATGTGATTGGATAGATAGCTCAGTTGGCTTACCAGCACAAGAATCTACTTAAGGATGCCAGGCATGGTGGTCGTGTGCTTGTAACCCAAGTGCTGAGGATGTAGAGACAAGAGGTTCCCTGGGGCTCTCAAGCCAGGTAGTCTAGCCTGGTCAGTGAGTTTCAGGCCAATGAGAGACCCTGTCTCAAAGTAGATGGCTGGCATTCTGAAGGATTACACCCAAGTTTGTCACGAAGACACACTCAAGCACACCCCAACAAGATCACCTGCACATACACACATAAGAATGTAGCTATTGCTCTAGAAGTTGGAAAAAAAGGAAAAAAATTATCTTTTTATCTTTTCTTTGCTTTGGCAAGAAACAAGACAGAAATGAATATCTCAGTAGATTATCTTGACACATTGGGTCACGTAGAAGAACAGTACCTCAGAATAGTTTAAGCAAATTAGGAAACTCCTTGGAAAGATGTACAGGAATCTCTTGTGACCCCCAGGGTGAGGAATGTTCCCCACTTGGGCAGCCATGCCAAGATGAGAACTGTTACTTTAGTGTCTGTCTTGTTTGGGGGTGTGTAAGTTTCTCATCTTTTCTTATTCTTCTATCCTTCTTCCTGTATAAGGCTTGCCTTTTTCCCTCAGGATTATCTTTTCCCAGTTTCTATCTTCAAAGGAGAGGCACTGGTTTAAATGAGTCCCTACTGTTCCCAACTCCAAGTATTGCACAAGTACAGGGATCAACACTAACCAAGCTACCCTCCCAATAAGTACTGATTCTAAACTTGTAAGGGGATGAGTTTAATTGGCTTATTACAGTCCATACTGTGGTGTTCCCTGACCAGACTTGTTTCCCATTCAATTATACATCTCCAGATACTGGTGTAGCCAATTATATTGGAAGGAGCTCTAATCTGTCAGATATGATGGGGAGAAAGTTCTTAGGGAAATGGCAAGTGCCCACAAACATCTCCTTCATGAGGTAGTAGGGAAAGGTTGAAACATTTAAATGATTGTGGGTACTATCTTTCTACCTGATAAAAAGTTCAGGAGGAACAGAATGAACTTCAGACTTTTCTGGTGGGGAAGAAAAAGTGACTTAAGTCGCCTATGTTCATTGTAGCATCATTTTCAGTGGTTGAAATGTGGCAGCAATTTCAGGTCTAAGCACTGAAGAATGAGCCAAGGAGATGGCACTGTGCACACATGCGAGATAACGTAATTCAGCCTTTAGGAGGAGACAAATCTGACACCTGTTGCAAGCTGCATGAGTCTCCAGGACATTGTATTAGATGAAATATGCCACCCCAAAAGAGCTACAGTTGATGTATGATTCCTGTTCTGTGAGTTGTCAAACTTATGGAAACAAAATGAAGGTTTCTAGGGCCTGGGAAGAAGGAAGTAGGGCGTAGTTTAGTAGGGACAAAGCTCCCATTTGAGGTGACAGGAAAGTTCTGGAGATGGATGGTGGGGAAAGTTGAGTCGCCATGGATGTAAGAAATATACTCTTAGAAATGGCTGGAATGACAAATTTTATGTCATGTGTGTTTTAAGCACAATTTTAAAAAGTGTCAGCTTGACTCCTAGGCTGACTCTAAAGAACTGGCCATTAGCTGTGAGGATGAGAAAAGTTCACATCCATTCCTCCTGGGACTGCCTCCGTGCTTACAGAACATGGAAGGTCATTAGGCATTTGTTGCTCATGTTAAATTATATACAGTTGCTTTTCTTTCCTTTCCTTTTTCTATTTTTTTTGGTCTAATTCAAAGATTCATTTTTAAAGCAACAGGAAGTGCTGGTGATAACAGCATTTGATAGTTTATGTGCTTAGAATAGCTGTTCCTGGAAGAAGGAAAATGCACTAGCACAAATCCTTGCAGGGTTCCCTGCCCCAGACCCACCTTGCTCTCTTATGGTATCTGGATGATAGTGAAGGAAGAAGAAAGAGCAGAACTGAAGCAGGGAGAGGAAGTCAGGAAGCTCAGGAAGGCTTGATTTCAGGAAGCGTGGAGTGAGGAGAGAAGGACGCTAGAGAAAGGATTTTTGGGTTTTGCTGAGCAGTATGCAGGTCTTTCATGCTTGTCATTATCTGCAGAGAGTGCAGCAAATATGTAAATTGCCTTTCCCATGACTGTTCATTCAAGTGTCAGAAGGAGGTGTGGTTAGACAGGGTGACAAGGCTGTATTTGGGTCACATTTGCATCTCCAGGGTCCAGAGCCTGTTTTTGGGCCATGCTTACCCTGAGTCAGTTGCATACAGCGGCAGGAATGGCCCAAGGCACTGTCCAGAGAGTGGCGTCTTCACCAGCTCGCTTCTTTCCTAAGACCCCTGCTTAGGACTGTGCAAAATGTCTGTCGTTCCAGGGTGGTTGGCTGCAAAAGGTGTGACGCTCCCCTCCACAAGGAACACCTGCACAATTACCTCTTCGTGTTGTTCTGGAACTCAGCAAGGGGGCCGAAGCAACAGAAGACAGTGGAATGACAGGAATTATATCGAGAATTACTGTGTATCACTTCATTTAGTGCAAGAGGGAGTTAAAGTTCACTTGGCTCGAAGGCAAATAAGTTAAGTTATTCAAAGTCAGTCTTGTTAGACCATAAAGCCATTGGCAATATTTCATATAAAAGACTCTATAGAAAAATAAATTATAATTATTGAATTGAACTTCAAATAATAATACTGCCACCTACTCTTTTCCCTTGACTTTCTATGAATTTTGATGAATTATGAAAAGTTCTATGGCAACATAATCACTTAAATACAAAGCTAGCCAGGTAATAACACCAGCACCTTGGTGCCAA
Source organism: Rattus norvegicus (assembly GCF_021556685.1). Lineage (NCBI taxonomy): Eukaryota > Metazoa > Chordata > Mammalia > Rodentia > Muridae > Rattus > Rattus norvegicus. The sequence continues at coordinate 186,546,288 of NC_141534.1, forward strand.
AGAAAAACTCATTTGCCGTATAGCCTGATCTCTATTTATTCTCTTGTTGCTCTGATTACTAGTCTCTAAATTAATGTTCAGAGTACCAGCTCATCCTCCTTCTCCCACTATGGCCCCTCTTCCTCCTCCGCTTCCTCCAACCTGCCATCTCTATTTTCCTTCTTCTAGGCTCCATGTCTTTCTTGAAAGCTTCCATTCTGGCCTACAAGGGTGCCATTTGTATGCACCTCTTGGGACAAAACTAATCATGCTCTACTAACTTCTAAGCTCCGAATCTTGTCCTTCTGAAAAGTCTACAAAGGCCAGGTGTGGAAATACATATCCACTACTTGAAAAGCTGAAGCAGGAGGATTTCAGGTCTTAAGAGCAACCTAAGGGACTGGGAAAATAGTTCAGCCCAATATTTCTTGCCATACAAAAAGGAGAACCCGAATTTGAGGCCTCATTCTACCTATAAAAAAGTGGGGCACAATGCTGTTCATCTGCTATCCCAGTGCTGGGGAGGGAGAAACAGAAGGACCCCTGATGTTTGCATGCATCCAGCATTGCCTAACTTGTGAGTTCCAGGTTTAGCAAGCTCTGACTCAAAAGTAAGGTGGAAAGCAATTGAAGAAGACAAATAGTGTTAACTTATGGACTTTACATGCAGGTAAATACATATGTGATGTATTGCCACAAACACACACACACACACACACACACACACACACACAAGCAATATAGGGAAACTGTCTTAGAAATTTTCAAACAATTTCTGACACATTATGTTGACACATCTTTCTGGAGATAGCATATTTTGATGCATGTATACAATATATATGATCAAACATGATAATTAGTTTCTCCATCATCTTAGATGCTTGTTAATTCTTTCTGTTGGCAACATTTAAAATCTTCTCCTTTAGCTAATTTGTGTTTGAAATAGACACAAATTAGTGTTAATTAGGGTTATCTTACAGTGCCATAGAGCACTAACAAGTCACTCCTATCCAATGATATTTATGAACCCATTTATTTAGGCAACCTCTCTCTAGTAACCGTAGTGACAATTTCAGAATTTAGTTTCTTTTCTTTTTTCCTTTTTTCTTTTTTTTCTTTTTTTTTTTTTCCGGAGCTGGGGACCAAACCCAGGGCCTTGCGCTTGCTAGACCAGAGTTTGGTTTCTTATGGGTATATATGCCCTTGGGACATATGCCCCGGAGGGGAATAGCTGGATCATATAGTAGATCTATTTTTAACTTTGTGAGAAATCTCCATCCTGTTTTCTATATTGGTTGCAACAAGTTATGATCCCACCAACAATGGGTAAGCACTCCCCTTCCTCACATCCTTGCCAGTATGTGTAACGTTCTTTTTCTTTATGATAGTCATTCCAACTGGGCAGCGATGGAATCTCAAAGTAGCGTTAATACACATTTCCCGGATGGCTAATGATGTTGAGTACTGCAAACATGGTTATCACTCGGTTGTATTTCTTCTTTTGAGAAACCTATGGTCAATTCTATGGCCCATTTTGTGGTTTGGTTGTTTCTTTTCTATCTTTTCTTTTGTTCTGTTTTGTTTTTTTTCCTAACAGAATTAAGGTTTAATCCTCCAGGATGGCTGGAAAGATATATAAACCGACTGGAGTTTGATATTAAGATGTAGAAATTTCATTCCAAGAAACACAAGTGCAAGATTTTGAATTAGTTTTATTATTTTGAATTTTTTCTGTTTTTCTTTTATTAAAAATAGTTTTTTTCATACAATAAATTCTGAACTCCTCTGAAATCTTCCCCACCTCTCTTCCCATTAGCATCCAAACCCTTTCTGTTCCTCTGTAGAAAACAAAGGAACCTATAGAATAGTTATTTTAAAAAGATAAGATAAAAAGAAAACACACAAGTTGGAATAAGAAAAAAAAACCCCACAAGACTGGAAGCCATGATAAGGTATATACACAAAGGACTTGTAAGGTTAAAAAACTGTCCCAACAAAGGATTATGAAAAAAAGAATCCCCCAAAATACCATGGAACTTGTTTTGTGTTGGCTCTTTAGTAGCTTGAGCATGGAGCCTGCTCTTGGGAGTGGTTTGTATCTCTAGTGAGACCCCATAGGACAAAACGAACTTTTCATTTTTGAGTAGTTATAAATTAAAGATAACTTCTGGGTTAGGGATGGGGAGCTCGTGCCCACTTCCTCTCCTAGTGTTGGGACTCTCTGGTGCAGACCTGTGCAGGCCCTGTGCGTGTTAGCGCAGTCTTTTTGAGAACATATGTGCACTGTTCCTTCTATGTTTAGAAGGCCCTGGTTTCTTAATGTCCTCCACCCCTTTGGGCTTACACTCTTTCTGCCTTCTCTTCTGCAGAGTTCCCTGAGCCCTGAGGGAAGGAGTTCAATGGAGACATCCTATTTAGGTTTCTCACTCTCTGAACATTACTTGGGTCTCTGTATGTAGGAGGAGGTTCCTCTAATGATGGATGAGCAGGGCACTGATCTATAAATATAGCAGAATGTCGTTAAGAATCATTTAATCACTATGTCCCTTTAGCAGAACAGTAGTATTTGGTATCCCTTAGGTTTCTGTCCTATATAGTTTGAGTTCTTAGCCACTTGAGTGGTGTCAGGCCTAGGCTCCACCTATGGGATGGCTTTAGATCCAATCAGACATTAGTTAGTTGTTCTCACAAGTTTTTGTCACTATTGTTCCCATGCATCTTGTAGGCAGGTTGTCATTGTAAACTGAAGGGTTTATGGCTGAGTTGGTGTTTACCTTTCTCCTTTGGTAGCAATCAAAGGACCTTCCAGTACTGTGAGCACTAGTCAGTAAAGGCTCAGGATAGGCACTAGTTAACTTATCCATGTTCAGTGAGTTAAATAGTGATTGTCTTCAGCAACAGGCCTGTGCCTCCAGTTTGTGGAGAGAAACCAACAGCCTTGGCAACAGCCTGGTTTGTTTGGGGTTCCCATGGGGACCCTTTGGGGCCAACAACTTGGCTAGATGTAACCTATTCCTGATACTGGGGTTTCACTTGGTGATGAGAGATGTCCAGTTGAGACTCTGTGTTCCCCATTATCTGGGGGATTTATTTACATTGCCTTCATATACATGTATATCACTTAGGAAGCTTCTGGATTAGGTTTACATACAATCCCTCAAATGGTCCTTAACCATAGCTCTCCCCCTGCCCCCCGCATTTCCCCCTTAATTCCCTTTTCCCTGCCCCTCCCCCACACTTTATCAATGCATAACTCTGTTCTATTTCCTTTCCTAGGGAGATTGATCCCTGCCCCCTAGTCCCTTAGTTTCTACCTAGCCTCCGTGGTTATATAGATTGTATCTTCCTTATCAAAGACTTAACAGCTAACAGTCACATATACATGAACATGTACTATAATGTATTTCTGGATCTTTGTTACTTTACTCAAGGTGATCTTCCCTTGCCCCCCAGCTCCAACCATTTGTCTGTGATTTCTTTTTTCCTTTTTCAGTTCCAAAGTCTTTATTGTTTATTGTTTTAGGAAAGATGATCCATCCTCTTAGTTAAATAAAGAGCTGTGTCCAGGAACCCATCAGTAATGCTGAAAAGGACCCTGGTTTATCCATTTCTATGCATTAACCCAGCCATGGCCACAGGACTTGTAGTCGATCAGTTCTTCGGGCTTAAAGCACAGACTGACCCCTTCTCAGTACTTTCCACTGTATCATTGCCATGAATATTGTTCCTGACAACCTGCATGCAGAAATCTCAAATGATGCCTGGCTTAGAATCAGCTGGACTGGTCTCTCCCAGCATATCCAGCCTGTCTTCACCACATTGAGACTTTTCCAGAGCATGGCCATCACAGGAGTTGAGTTCATGTACCTCACCAGACCTAGGAAGAAAGGACAGTCTTTCAGATCAATGTAGGAATGCTAGGTGTTCTTCAGATGCCCGAAGGAACTTCATGGCCACCAGGAGGAACCGCTCCTACTCAAGATACTTGACAATATTACCCACCAGGCTGCACTGCACACCATCTGGCTTTATGGCAATGAAGGTACAACTTGAGGTTTGTCATGGCCCAAAAGTCAGAGGGTCAGCAGGTGTCTATGGAAAGCATAAGCAATGGGTAACTTATCAATAAATTTCATCATTTCATCTTTTAAGTGGCTGAGTAATATTCCCTTATGCAACATTTTCTTTACTAATCTATTGAGGGACATTTAAACTCTTTCAAATCTCCAGCTCTTCTGAAAAGAGCAGTAATGAACTCTTTGGCTGAGAAAGTGTCTCTAGTAGGATGTAGCATCCTTTGGGTATGTGTCTAAGCGTGGTTTAGCTGGATCTTGAGGTAGATCTAGTCTCAGCTTCTTGTGGAATAATAATGGCTGTACAAGTTCGTTCTCCCAGCTGCAACAGATGAGTGTTCCCCTTACTCCACATCCTTGCCAGTATGAGTGCTCACTTGTTTTATTGATCTTGGCCATATTGACAGTTGGAAGATGAAAAATCTCAAAGTAGTTTTGATTTGCATTTCCCTGATCACTAAGGACCTTGAACAATTTTAGGGGTATCTCAGCCATTTGAGGTTCCTTTCCTGAAAATTGTATGTTTAGATCTGTAACACCCCCCTTCCTTTTACAATGAGTCAATCTATTTTATTGATACCTAATATTTTGAGACCTTTATATATTTTGGACATTAGTCTTCTAAAAGATGTGTAGTTGGTAAAAAAAAATTCTTTTTCTGTTCTTTAGGCTGCCACTTTACCCAAATGACAGTGTCCTAACCATACATAAACTTCTCAGTTTCCTGGAATTCCATTTATTAATTATTGATCTCAGTGACTGTGCTAATGATGTTGTGTTCAGAAGTCTTTATCAATGGCAATGAATTCAAGGCTATTCCCCACTTTCTCTTCTGTCAGGTTCAGTGCATCTGGTTTTTTTGTGAGGTCTCCCAGCCACTTGGAGTCGAGTTTTTTGCATGGTGGTAAGTGTGGATGTATTTTGATTCTTCTACCTGCAGCCATCCAGTTTGACCAGCACCATTTGTTGAAGATGCTGTCCTTTTTTTTTTCCATTTTGTATTTCTGTCTTCTTTATCAAAAATCGGGCATCTATGGGTGTGTGAATTTATGTCTGGGTTTCAATTCCAGTTAATTGGTCAACATGTCTATTTTGTGGCAATATCATGCTGCTTTGTTACTGTTGCTCTGAAATGCAACTCGAGATCAGCAGTAATGGATGGTACCTCCAGCAGTTCTCTGATTACTTAGGATTGTTTTAGTTATCTTGGATTTTTATATTTCCATATGAAAATGAAAATTGGCATGGACTTGAAAAATTGTGTTGGAATTTTGCTGGGGATTGCCTTGAATCTATAGATTGCTTTTTGGTAGGATCACCATTTTTATTATACCAATCCTACAGATCCATGAGCATGGGAAGTCTTCTCATCTTCTAGTATCTTCTTGAATTTCTTTTTTTAAATGACTTAAAGTTTTTTTATTCATGCAAGTCTTTCACTTTCGTGGTTAGAGTTACCCCAAGGCTTTTTGTTTGAAGCTATTGGGTAAGGCCTATGGGCCAAGCATTCAAGGAGTCTATAGGAGCCATATCTATTCAAACCACCACAGCCTGCGTCTTTTTATTGAGAAATTAAGACCATTGGTGTTGAGAGTTATCACTGAGCACTGTTTTCCGATTTCCATTATTTTATTGTTGTGCCATGTGTGTGTGTGTGTGTGTGTGTATGTGTGTGTGCATGTGTGTGTGCATGTGTGTGTGTGTGTGTGTGTGTGTGTGTTCCCTCTTTTGGTTTGCTGGGATTGTTTCTTTTATTACTTATGTTTTATTATTTATTTATTTTCATGTTTCTTTTATTACTTGTGTTTTCTGGGTGGGACCGACCTCTTCAAATTGAAATTTTTCTTCTAGTACTTTTCACAGAGCTGGATTTGTAGGTACATACTGCTTAAATTTGGTTTTATCTTAGAATGTCATTCTCCTCCTAAAGTTTTGCTTGGTATAATATTCTGGGCTTGTACCTATGGTCTAGAGTTTCTACAACTCCTGTTCAGGCCATTTTGGCTTTTAGAATCTCAATTGAAATGTCAGGGGTTATTCTGATTAGTCTATCTTTATGTGCTGCCTGGCCTTTTCATTTGCATATTTTAATATTTTCTTGTTCTGTTCATTTAGTGTTTTGATTATTATGTATTGTGGGGAATTTCTTTTCTAGTCTAGTCTATTTGATGTTCTGTGTGCTATAGGCGCCTCCTTTTATAGGTTAGGGAAGTTTTCTTCTATGATTTTGTTGGATGTCATTTGCTATGCCTTTGGCCTGGGTTTCTTCTCCTTCCTCTATTTCTATTATTCTCAGACTTGGTTTGTTTTTTGCACAACATCCCAGACTTCCTGGGTTTTTATGCCAGGTATTTTTTAAAATTTAACCTTTTTTTTTTGACCAAGGTATCCTTTGCTTCTTAATTGTCTTCAAATGCCTGTGAGTCTCTCTTCCAACTCTTGTATATTGGTGTGGCTTGCCTCTTAAGTCCCTGTTGCATTTCTAAACTTTTCCTTTCCTGTTCCCCTTAGTTTGAGTTTACTTTATTAACACCATTTATACCTTCATGTCTTGAACAGTTTTCTTCATTCATTGCACTGCTCGTGTTTTTGTGAATTTCAATAATGGGTTTATGCCAACGCTTTTAAGGGCCTTGAGCATAGTCATAATGGCTAATTTGAAACCCCTGTCTTGTGCTTCAGCTATATTGAGTTTCTCAGGGCCTCCTGTAGCAGGGTTGCTGAGCTCTAGTGTAATACATTCTGGCTGGTACTGTGTTTTTATGCTGGCATCTAGGCATCTGGTTTGGGATGATTAAAATTCTATGTGCTGGTATCAATTATTGTCTTTGTTGAGTGGTATTCTGTTCCATGGTTTCTGTTGCCCTCTCTGGTTCTTAGAAGAATGTCATGTGGTTGTGTGTTGTTTGGGAGGAAATGCTTCTGAGATCCTGCCAGTAATGGCTACCGGTGTCCTAGGCAGAATGTATCTTAGTTGGGGTGTCTATTGCTCGAATAAAACACCATGGCCAAAAGCAACTTTGGGAGAAAGGCTTACACTTCCACACCACTGTTTATTATTTAAACAGAAACTCAAACAGGGAAGGAATCTGGAGGCAGGAACTGCTGCAGAACTGAGAAAGGAATGCAGGACCAGCTCTCCTGCTCTCATGACCTCCTGCCTGCCACAGGTGAGGGGAGGGAATCTCTCCCTCAGTGACTCCACAGCACAGCAGACAAGAGACAGGGCCCACTCCCCCATGCTCGTGCCCTCAGGGACTTTCTGACCAGCAACCAGGGCTAACTCAACTGTGCTTCCTGGGCTACTGTGCTTTCTGTATAACATATGGGTCCACTCTCCAGAGTACCAGAGTACCGCAGCTGGCTAGGGGCAACGTCAGCTCTCCTGTTCTTATACTCCCAGGGTCAGCTATCTCAAGATACCCAGACAAAGGATGAGGCCAGTTCTGCACAGCACTCAGACATCAACATGTCCCCTGATCCAGCCCAGACCAGGGACACATGCCTGACCTTTGGTGGTAACTGATCCCTGCTGCTGTAGGGCCACAGACCCAGACATGGTCCCTGGTGGCAACACGGGCCGTGTCCAAGATAGCGCATCACCAGCTACGCTAACAGGCTGTTCCTCACTACAGTTAGGTCTCCAGTTCTGCCTCTCTTCACTGTGCCCACATCTTTCTGTTTCTCTTTCTCTTCCATTTCTCTACCAATTACTTGCTCTTCTTAGAGGTACCCAGAGTCTGAGTGTCTTGGGTCATCTCAAGAGTGCTATGCTCCACCTGTGCATTATGACACAAGGCAGGGGTCAGCTTGAGCGGTCTGCCGTGGCCTGAGTGTGCTGGACTGCTGGTCATCTCAGGCTAGCTCCCTGTCTGTGCCTAACACTGCCACACTGATAGTCATCTTGGATTTGCTTTTTTTCCCTCTTTTCTCCTTCCTTTCTTTCTTCCTTCCTTTCTTTCCTTCCTTCCTTCCTTCTTTCTTCCTTCCTTCCTTCCTTCCTTCCTTCCTTCCTTTCTTTTTCAAGGAGCATTAGGCTACTAATCTATTCAGATGTTCACAGGTCGGAACATTGAACATAGACATAGTCTCTCCTCTCTGCCACCTACTGACACACACGTGACACAGCAGCCACACCTGCAGTTTCTCTAGGGGCAGTCCTGATCATGATTTTTGGGAGAAAACACTCAGTCTTTTGCTATTAAGTATGAATTCAGCTTCAAAGCCCTTGAAGAACTTGAGGAACTTTTTTTCCACTTCAAGCTTATTGAGTGTTTTATTATAAGGGTGTTGAAGTTTTCTCCATGGTCTATTCATCTGTTTGTGTTTTATTCCTGTTTCACTAATGTGGCATATTTCATTTTTGACCTTCATGTGCTAAACCAACCTAGTATTTCTGGGACAAGTTTCCTTTGGTTATAGTATAAATCCTTTTCAGATATTGCTGGATTGTTTTGTAGCATTTGTTTTCAAAGATTTCCATCTACATATTGTTTGTTTATAAATCTGTACAATTTCTTTTGTGGCAGTAATAAAGTTGAACAGTTGGACCAAGGCCCCATGGTACATTGAGTCTGAAGCATTGACTATGGAGCCTTGTATAGAAGTGTCTAGCTAACACTTCTTATAGAACATAAGCTTTTCCAGGAATACATACATTGTCTAACTGCAGATATGTTTATGTTTAATGAGCATCTACTATCTTGAACCATATGAAATTGTAATTTGTTTAGGTCAAGTATGTCCAGATATAAACACCTGATCGTGTCAACACAATACAGTTTGACAATGATGTGACATGAGCACAGTATAGGTTGTATTCTCAGGAGCTCTTCAAAAGGGAAGGCAGTTGTATGTACACACAGATAAAACACATGGACATGCACACAACACAAACATGAGCACACACACGAATGCACAAACACAGACAACCCTTTGATGTCAATGAATGTCACCATTTCTATTATTGAGATAAGAGCTGAGCATTGCAGGAACGCAGACCACTGTGTGATTATTTTCTATTTGTGGGAGTGAGGCAAGGAGCTGATGGGTAGAGAGGCCTCCAGAAAAGTGTCTGTGTTGTGCATGCTGCACAATAAGCTGCACTTAATAGGATTTATAGGATTCCATCATGTAAAGAGGGCATTTCCAGAACCTTCCTTGTATATGTGGGATTGATACTGAACTTGAATGAAGATATTACATCATTTCCCTTCAAAGAGCATTGTAACAGACAGGGTTGGAATATGTTCCCACGAATACAGGATTTAAAATATAAAATCAGCCCACCCCCCCTAATTCTGTAACTGAAAACATCACGGGAACTGTGGTCTACTGAAAGTCACAGAACTTCCTGCCTCTTCGATATGATGAAGCTGGATGATGAGAAAGTAAGAAACTGTGATGTTTGGTACCCTCTGCTTCTAGAATAAGAACTGAATTCCCATCAGTTGCATGCATGCCACACCTGTCTAAGCAATTCTAAAAGCCTTTAAGGAAAACATTAAAAATCTGCTTTAGATGGAAATGACCCACAATTCCAGCCCAGGTCCTTTCTCATGTCATCTCACTTCATCCAATATTTATCAGGGTGACATACAGGTATTGGGACTGGGTTGTTGTAGGACTTTTGGGGTTGGTATAAATGAACATCGGTTTAACCCAGTTAGGGGGCCAGACAAAGAAATAGGACCATCAGTTTTAACAGTGCATCAGTGTGTTTATCTGACTCACTTGCAAGAGTATTGGTAAGGGGTTATTTAGAGGAGCATTGGGGGCTCAAAAGCAGCTACATCATCAAAATCCCCATTCTAGTTAAATAGTCCATGAAAGTGCATCTCGAGAGCACTGTCCAAATTGTAGGTAGCCCTGATGGTCAGAGAATCTCCTATCTCAAGCAGTTATCACTGTTTGTGTAGCTTGGCTCTTGTAACCTGAAGCAGCTTCCTGAAGGAAGCTTGTAGGTTTCATCTGCTTCCTGAGTCTTCTGAATGTCTCTCTTGCCTGGGAGATGTTTCAACTAGAAGAAATAGGTACATAATACCCATCATTGTAGATTGCTGGGCAAATCAGACCCTTGGACTGTCAATGATGCCTTTCTGTCACTATGACAACCCAAAATGTTCTCCGCATTCCTATGTAACTCCTGTGAGGATTACTGTTTCTTATAGAAAACACAATGACTGGCAAACAGTCATTGCTCTGCTGAGTAATGTCAGCTGCTCACTCAAACACTCTGGGCTCTGTTTCTCTTTTACTCATTGTCACTATAGTGAGTATTTATTTGTAATTAATATTTTAAATACATTTTGATGATTTCATGTGTATAAATGTAATATGTGACATACAATATATAATATGCAATATATAGCATGTAATGTGTGATATGACATGTAATATGTGATGTGCAGTGTGCAATGTATGACATGTAATATGTAACATATATTATCATGTACAAGATACCATATATATGTTATACATATTTATGGTATATACATATACATTTATATGGTATCTTATAATATATACTCTTATAATAAATAATGATGTATATTGTATGTAATATGTAATATATAATGTAATGTAAGGTGTATAATATACTTACACATACACATATATATATATACCATATACATATATACATACACATATACACATAACATATACATACACATATACATGGTATCATGCTCATGTCCCTCCAGAACTTCCCCATTCTGCTTCCCTCAGAGCTCCCCAAAATATACCTTCTAACTTTCATTTCTTTGCTTTTTTTTAAAAAATATAACCCATTGAGTCTAATCACTGCTGCCTTCATGAGCATGGGCAACCTACCAGAGGCCACATTCCCAAAGAAAAATTTATTTCTTCTCGCTGAGGCCATTTATTCTCAATAGCTCCTTAGCTTGAAGTAGAAACTCATGAGCTCTTCCTCCTTCTCTGCTGGAATCACTGGCAGGTTTGTCTTCATTGGTGTGGGCCTTGGCCAAAGCTTCTATGAGGTCACAAGTGCATCAGCCATGTGCTATCCAGAGGACTGTGCTGGAATTACAGGTATGGACAGCCAACCCCAGAACGATGGCAATAGTTTAAAGAAAGTACAACAAAAACAATCTCAAACAACTCGCCTCATCCACACCTCATGTTTCCCACAGCAGAAATCAAATGTATGTTATTAGACAGAGAGGGTGTGCTTAGTCGTAGAATCATTAAAAATGTAACAGATCTGAAACAATATTCTGTTTACTTGATTTCAGCATAAATCTGGGGAGTTGAATAAAAACATAATTGTAATAATCACTTAATTTTAGACTAGTGGCAACCACTCCTTTTGGTATATGGGAAACATATGAGTTTTGGTTAAGTAACTTTTCTGTTTGTCAGCTACTACATCAATCCACTGCCTGAACTTCTCAGTTCATTCACTGTAATGCAATCGTCCCCCTTTCACAGGTGAGGAGGCAGGAGCACCAGGGTGGTTGTATCTCTTATCCATGGTCATCCTTCCAGGAAGAATCAATCTTCAAAACAAGGCTCCAAGATGAGTCTTACTTTGGAAGGAAAGGATTATTTTAGCTCATAGTAATCTTTTAATCACAAAAAAACTTTGAAGGTCCCACTTAAGAAGGTATCTATCAGAGCAACACGTGAGGTGGTCCGGCTAGAAGGAAAATTCAAATACTGACTGAGAGGTGCTTGGGAAATAGCTGAAAAGACAAGTCTGCTCTCTAATAATTTGAAAATAGAGTCAGGCTGGGGGCTAGAAACTAGGAGAGCTGAGGTGGAGCAATGAAGAGTGGTCAGAACAGAATGTTTACCCCACCCTCGTGTGTGTGTGTGTGTGTGTGTGTGTGTGTGTGTGTGTGTGTGTGTGTGTTCACGAACATCCTATACTTACCTCTCTGGCATCCCTTGCTGCCTGAACTAGATGCAGAAACGGGATACTCATCGAGAGGAAGAGTGGTATATTAATTACTTTTCTCTGTGCTATGACCATATATCTCACAATAGCAACTTCAAGAAAGAAGGGTGGCATATTGGGGTTCCCAGTTTAAGGTAATGTTGTCCATCATGGCACCAGGAGCTAAAGTGGCTGGTCACATTACATCTGCAGTCAGGAAGCCAGAGCAAGGCAGTTGGGGAGGATATGCTCAGCTCTGTCTGTAATCTAGTTAAGTTGACAGTAACAGTTAACCACACTCAGAACCAAAGTAGGATTTTCTGTCTCCAGTGTGATAGCTGTAAGGGCATGATCTGTTGTGGATGGTTCCAGATGAAAAGTCCTATAAATATGAGAATCGTGCTTCAGTGCTGCCTGAAAGCCCTAAACCCTTGTTTCTTTAAATATTCCTGGAATTACCATCTCATCTCAAATTGGTGACATTTGCTGTTGGCCTTTGAGCCACATGGGGGCTGCTCTGTTCTATGCACTAATGGTTGCAGGCCATTCCCAGGATGGCCTATGTTGGGTGTTTCGGTCCTTATATTGTTCCTGTGATGTTGCTTTAGGAAGATATGCTTCTGTTCACTGGTACAGAATCTCCACTTTTCTGAATTAATACTTTTGTTTTGTGCTTTCCTTATGCTGAGCAGTGTCTATTGTTCAAGATTTATCAATTTTCTTTGGGAACCTAGGCCTTGGCACATATGTATTCCCCCATGTGAAACACTCACTCATCTCCCCTCTCTGTGCCTGGCTAACTCATCATCCAGGTCTCAGCTAAGTCATCACTTCATCCTGGGTTGAATAAAGTGGGTCCTTGACACTCTCATCTCAGCTGTGACTACCATCACCCAGACTCATCACTCCAAATGGCCACTGTGCTGTTAGCCGCTTCCAAGTGCATGCTGGGAGGGAGTCACCGTCATCAATCCAGAAACTCTGGTTTTTACAGTTCTTTTTCTTTCTTCATTTTGGTATTTTTTGAGATAGAATCTCACTACGCTTCCCAGTAGAGCCTCAAACCCTAAATCTTTTGTTTGGTTTTGGTTCCTGAACAGCCCCATCAGTTATTGTAAGTATTGTCATTCCTTGTTTAAATATAGAGGTAAAAAATCTCAAAATGAAATTATCAAAAGACAATTTGACTTTTCTCACATGCAGTGGGTGGTGCTCGCCTCACCTCATTTACTGAAACTAGAAATTTATTATTTTCTAACTGAAGCTGTTCTCTGGACAGGAAACTACCCACTCTTCTGAGCTATCAGAAACTACCTTCTGTTGGCATGTATTTACTTCTGGGAGGTTAATCAGGTCATTTGATTGTAGCTAAGTATTCAAACAGACCCGTTTCTCCTTAGTTTCCATCCACAGAAATTCTGGTCAAGTTGGAGTCTAGAAGGAACAGATTAGCATACTGAGTACTCCATCCTTTTAAAAGAAAGGCTTATGTTAATTACACCAAACAAAAGTAAGGACCATCACCCAAATCTTTGGTGAAATTAAGCAAGCTTTATTTTTTATTTTTTGTCAGACAGTGATATCTCCCTAAAGTAAGGTTTGAGAAAATAACATTGAATATAGGAAAAATGGGGTTTATTTAGTCCTCCAAAACTGCAAGGCCATAGAGTTTCCAAGGAGTTTTGGTTATCTAGGAACTTGGCTGAACATTTAAAAGTTATTTGGTACAACATCTTATCTTATCAGGGTGTAAGTTAGCATGTTGGGGTATGGAACATGTCAAATTTTAGAAAATAGGTCGAGACCTGGTCTAATCCCAGTTTTACAGGAAATGGGAATGAGTTTATTTTGATTTTGTAGCAAGATGTCTTAATCGTAAGATAGAGTCAGGGTGGTCAATCATTCCCCCCTTGTCTTATGTGTCCCTTTCAAATTCTTCCTGGGGAATGGTCATTTATATCTGTTGGATGGGCTGATAATGTAGGCAGAGGACAAGAATCTTAGCATTTTCTATTTGGTGAGAAACAAAATTTGAATCATTTCTAGGGTCTGTCTAATTAAATCTGATTGGTTAGCATAGAAGAATAGATTTTTTTTTCATAAAGCTATCCTCTTTGTTCTGCATAAATCAGGCTGAGTGCTATATCATATTGTAGAACTATTTTAGCTAACTCGCTGCTGATAGATTTTGGTCTATTTGGTTTTTTTTTAATGTGTACCTTTTTGGCAATGAGGGAGTCTGGTAATGCCAACAGGCATTATATATATAACACGTTGTTCCCTTTGCCAAGGAGTCTCCTTTGGACTTAACATTCCAGCCTTTGTTGAGAATAGGGGCCAATGTATTTTCTTCATTACTTCCTACTGAAATGAGGGCACTGACGTCAGGGCCCAGGAAGTCAGGAATATTAGCCAAAGGCTGACAGGAATTCTGGCAATGGGACATTCATCAGAAGCATCTGGTTCACATACCCAGCTGAAGAGAAAGCGAGCAGTCGTGTTGGCTAGACTGGTTTATCAGCTTTCAGCTGGTCAGCACCTATAGCTGTTTGGAGTGTTTGCAGTCCACTACTGATTCCTGGAGGGTGCCTACCAGTCGAGTGGAAATCTGCAGAGACAGATAGAGAATAGGGGCAGATGTTAAAGTTAAGGGACTTAAAGCAGAAATCTTACATTTGGAATTTCCGACCCCTCCCCCTTCTCCCCCCCCCCCCCCCCCCGTCCGAGGACCAGGCAATAAACAGGGAAATGTAGGTTGTCGGTTGACATGACAGGAATACTTACCTGCAGTCTGTTTGACCTGTGGCAGGGAGATTCAAGTTGCAGTTCCCTAAAATGTGTATGAATCCTTAAGTTTACAAAAAGGTAAAAGTTTTAGATACATTAGCATTAGTATTGTTTGTAATCCGAATTGAAATTCATATTAGAAAAGAGAGAGAGAAAAAAAAGCAGCTAACAGGCTCCTCTGAAAGATGGGGGGTAGATTAGTGCCTTCGAGTTATAGCAAAAGCTATGGTTGTGGGTTATGATCGTTCTTTTCTCTGTCCAGAGGGCTGCAACTATACATTGGATAGAGATGTCTTTAGCATCATGAGAAGCTTATTTAGCTCTATTCTTAGAAAACAATCAAGGACATTTGAACTCTTGAGCTTGTGATTGATATTTTTATCAGAATTCCATCGATCAATGTTTTTAATCTCTGAAATTTTGAAATTTCAATATAATAATAGTTTAGAGTAACTTGTATTTGTATACCTTAAATTATTTTTGGACCTTTACAATTTAAGTTTTTATATTCTCAGACTTTTATAACTTGTATTTCAGAATATTTTTCTTAGACTTTCAGAACTTAATATATATTTAAAACCTTTTTTAATCCAGTCATTTACTTTGGGACAGTGAAAGGCACCCTGCTTCCTCATTGAGTTAAGATTAGAAACTCTGGTGACCCTGAAAGGACGGTAGACATTTCACTTGGCTCCCGGATACCAGGCCCTTGTCATTAGCCGCAGCCTTCCATAGATTTGTGGCCATCAGTCACATAGGGGCAATGCCCCAAGCCTTTCCACAGGTAGAGGATGTGACCACAGGTCAAGTAGGCTCAAGACAGATCTCCATTCTAATGAGGTACCTAAAGGCCTGGGGGTTTAGCCAATAAGCTTTCCTTCTTAGATACTCCTGAGAAGTGGGGTACAATTTTACTCATTTACCTTCCACCATGACAATAAATGTCTTAAAACCATGGACTTCCTCTTTTCATCAGGATCCTCCGTGGAGAGCCACTGGCTAATCTCCCATAGAAGGTCTCTCTGTGCTCCCAGCCACAGCAGCCCCCAAGCCAAAGCATCACGCTGTCAAGCCAAGGACTCCCCATAGGGACCAACCGAAGCTCCCCTCTTTTCCTCCTCTGTACAGAGCTAGATCCAGCCCGCAGGCCCCCACTCCATTCTCAGCTCTTCTGCAGCATCCAAGGGCACTTGAATGCCCAAGAGCCGGAGAACAAGACGGCTCCAGCCTTGATGCTGGCTGGGGACCCCTGAGTCCAGCTCTGGCTGTCCTGTGCCTCTGGCTGTCCTGCGCCTCGGACTGGGCTTCCTCATCCCTGCAGCGGGGTCCCGCTTCCCTACATCCTGACACCTGCCCATCGAAGGTGTGGGGTAAGCGCGGTCAACTTCCTGTGTCCTGCCTCCCGGAGCAGCAGTGTCCAGTGGTAGAGCGGACTCAGGACCCCACTAACCCTACAATTTACCATGAGACACAGGAGGATGATTGCAAGAGAGCAGTCATTGCAAAGCAAGTTTCTTTAAATTGTAAAAGTTGCACCTGTTTATCTTTTATTATGAAGCCTGCTAGTAAGGCAAATATGTCTGTGAGTTTGCCATTGACATTAGGAGGCCTAATAACTCTATAAAAGCAAGACCTGATTCTCATATATAAAATGCATTAAGCAGCAACTATTGTCAAAATTAACACCACCAGAGAACCTAGAAGGATAAGTTATAGCAGGAAGTACAATCCAAATGAACTCTCAATGAAAATCACAGAAACTGCCCAGCTACCTGGATGATTACCCCAGTAGGCTCCAGGGTTAGTTCGTCGGTGGCAGAGGATCATCTTTGACTGTCACACAGGACAGCACTGCGTCTTCAGCTGCTGCACAGGCCAGCATAGTCCTTCAGCTTCCAGACCCAGTCAGAGAGATTTTCCTGTGGTTGAGGAACTTGGGAAAATTGGCCAACTTTGACTTAGGCAGAGTTAGGGCAGTGAACCCAACAGTGTCTATGGTTTGTGCATGGCCTTGGACCCAGATGAAGCATCAGGCAGTTTTCCAAATGGTTAGTGTCCTCACAATCCAGATTTACGCTCCATCTGAGTTCTTTGGAGACATTAGGGTCGCCTCTAGGAGTTGGTATCTCTGTCTGTCATAGCAAGTTTTTTCCATTAGACATTTTAAATGCCATATTTAGCAGATCTCTGTAAAGTCTTGAGGGCCATCTATGCACTTTACTTGTTTTGGGTAATTTGCTTTAGTCCTAACCCTGAACACATACACAGGAGGCTAAACAAAGCTAATTCCTGTAAATAAGTTACATTCATACCTAGTATGACTACACACATAGTTCTGAACATATTAAAGAATTTGATCATTTATAAGGTGACTATTAACTTGCAGTCTTATTTTATTTACTTATTTGTTTATTGCTGTTTTATTTTGCTGTATTTTTTCTGTCATGAAATCAGGTGGTGCATCTGTCATTCCACAGACAGGAAACTTTGAAATAAGTGTGCTTGGCTATAGAGAATGGGGAGCCATAACCCAACTCCAGAGCCAGCTTTTCAATAAAGCAGAAAAGCATAACGCAATGTTTCAATATGATCCATATCTAAAAGACACGGTAATTCCTGCTAATTTGAATTCAGTGACTAGGGGGAGGGACCAGAGCAACCTGAGGACAGAGAAAGCAGCTGTGGCCAGTGGCCAAAGTGGTCATAGTGCTAGTCAGTAGCCCTTCCCTCCCCCTCACACACACTTGGGTCCTGGTTTTCTTCCCTGCTGCTGCCTTTGAGTGCTTGCCTGCACCCTACTGATTCCCTATCCACTGTAGTTTTCCATGCAGTACTTTATCCCAGCTAACACCTAGTGCAGACCAAGATAAAACAAGGTTTGGGGTCTGGATGGGTCCCTATGGCAGCTGCAGTAGCAGGGCATGTTGGTGGGAGGTAGTGGTAGACAGTTTAAAGAGACAGATACAGCAAAACATGAAATCAATAACAAACACAAAAGGTTCAATGGACAGACTGAGTCAGCAAAAACAAAACTAACAAGCTTAGGTAGAATGTAGAATGTTCACTTAGTCAAAAGAAACCAATCGAAACCAAAACATGTGGCAGCCCCTTTCTTTCATACATTTAACTGGCTTTGACAAATTTCTTTCTCCAACCCCAGTATCCAAGAACCAGGCAGACAGAGAGATATTTTCACTAGTAACCTGGTCAGGAGACAAACAAAAAACAGAACAAACACAGGGGACCAAGAACCAGGTGCCAAAATCCAGATGGGCAGTGTAATGTCTTGCTGGAGCCCTGGACAATGTTTGTGTACCTTGTCAAGTACCTCTCTATGCCCCAGATGGGATCTCACCAGAAACAGTAACAGATGTCGTAGAAGGAGATTTCTTCTATGACTTACCAATAGAGGCCTCCTCAGACACTTGTTTGCTGGTTTCTTTTGAGTGTGACAGTTCACTCCAACTATCTACGAAAACAGAAGTATGCCTTGGAACATCTTCAAGATGCATATCTGCTGAGGCAGTATTCTGGTTCTGGAGTCCTGGAGTGAAGGTCTGTCTTCAGACTTTGGGTTGGGGTCTTGATCTTGCTGGGATCTCTAATTGTTGATTCCATTGAACAAGAATAAAGACATTACCCACAGTCTTCAGTAAAATTAAGCAAGCTTTAATTTCTCTCAGACAAGGCTATGTCCCTGATGTAGGGTTTGAGAAAATAGCATTGACTGAAAGGCTAAGAGGTTACCAAGGGTTTTTAGTTATGTAGGAACATGGCTGAACATGTCAAAATTATTTAGCACAACATCTTATCCAATCATGGTGTAGGTTATTGTCTTAGTTATAATTTCTATTGCTGTGAAGAGACACAGTGACCGTGGCAAGTCTTTTTTTTTTTTAATTAACTTGAGTATTTCTTATATACATTTCGAATGTTATTCCCTTTCCCGGTTTCCGGGCAAACATCCCCCTCCCCCCTCCCCTTCCTTATGGGTGTTCCCCTCCCAACCCTCCCCCCATTGCCGCCCTCCCCCCATAGACTAGTTCACTGGGGGTTCAGTCTTAGCAGGACCCAGGGCTTCCCCTTCCACTGGTGCTCTTACTAGGATATTCATTGCTACATATGGGGTCAGAGTCCAGGGTCAGTCCATGTATAGTCTTTAGGTAGTGGCTTAGTCCCTGGAAGCTCTGGTTGCTTGGCATTGTTGTACTTTTGGGGTCTCGAGCCCCTTCAAGCTCTTCCAGTTCTTTCTCTGATTCCTTCAACAGGGGACCTATTCTCAGTTCAGTGGTTTGCTGCTGGCATTCGCCTCTGTATTTGCTGTATTCTGGCTGTGTCTCTCAGGAGCGATCTACATCCGGCTCCTGTTGGTCTGCACTTCTTTGCTTCATCCATCTTGTCTAATTGGGTGGCTGTATATGTATGGGCCACATGTGGGGCAGGCTCTGAATGGGTGTTCCTTCAGTCTCTGTTTTAATCTTTGCCTCTCCCTTCCCTGCCAAGGGTATTCTTTTTCCTCATTTAAAGAAGGAGTGAAGCATTCACATTTTGATCATCCGTCTTGAGTTTCGTTTGTTCTAGGGATCTAGGGTAATTCAAGCATTTGGGCTAATAGCCACTTATCAATGAGTGCATACCATGTATGTCTTTCTGTGATTGGGTTAGCTCACTCAGGATGATATTTTCCAGTTCCAACCATTTGCCTACGAATTTCATAAACTCGTTGTTTTTGATAGCTGAGTAATATTCCATTGTGTAGATGTACCACATTTTCTGTATCCATTCCTCTGTTGAAGGGCATCTGGGTTCTTTCCATTTTCTGGCTATTATAAATAAGGCTGCGATGAACATAGTGGAGCACGTGTCTCTTTTATATGTTGAGGCATCTTTTGGGTATATGCCCAAGAGAGGTATAGCTGGATCCTCAGGCAGTTCAATGTCCAATTTTCTGAGGAACCTCCAGACTGATTTCCAGAATGGTTTTACCAGTCTGCAATCCCACCAACAATGGAGGAGTGTTCCTCTTTCTCCACATCCTCGCCAGCATCTGCTGTCACCTGAGTTTTTGATCTTAGCCATTCTCACTGGTGTGAGGTGAAATCTCAGGGTTGTTTTGATTTGCATTTCCCTTATGACTAAAGATGTTGAACATTTCTTTAGGTGTTTCTCAGCCATTCGGCATTCCTCAGCTGTGAATTCTTTGTTTAGCTCTGAACCCCATTTTTAATAGGGTTATTTGTTTCCCTGCGGTCTAACTTCTTGAGTTCTTTGTATATTTTGGATACCGTGGCAAGTCTTATAAAGGAAAATATTTAATTTGGGCTGGATTATAGTTTAGAGACTTAGTCCATTATTGTCATGGAGGGAAGCTTGGTGACACAGAAGCAGACATAGTGTTAAGTTGTAGCTGAGAGTTCCACATCTGGATCAGCAGGCAGCAGGAAAGGCAAGTGAGTCACTGGGCCTGGCTTAAGCTTCTGAGACCTCAAAGTCTACCCCCTAGTAGCACAACTTCTCCACAAAGGTCACAACTCCTAATAGTGCATCTCCTTATGGGCCTATGAGCACCATTTTTAATCAAACCACCACTGGGGTGGAAAATGTCAAATTCCAGAAATTGGGTCAAGACTTGCTCTAATTCAAGTTCTACAGAAAACAGAAGTTAACCTATCTTGACCTTGTAATGAGATGCCTTTTACAATGAAGATGGAGTCAGGCTGGTCCATTACTTATCCCACCATGTTTTCTGATTGCAGTTTACAGAATGAAGGTTTGTTACAGAGTATAATTTGTCATAGTTTATGATGTATTGGTTGCTCCTGAAAACTCTGAATTGGGAACTGACCTTGGGTGCTGGCTCTGCACCCAATCTTATAACTTGTGGAGGGAGCCTGACTCCCAGGTGCTCTGAAAAAACCCAGGATCACAGGTGAGACCACATCTGTCCCAACACCTGGAATAACTTGGAACCCCAGTATCCAGGGAGACAGGAACCTCCACCAGGCCAGTGGCCTGGGTTTCTTCTGGTTTGAATCTGCACCTGGAACAGACCTGGGGTGCTGGTTTGCACCCATTCCTACAACTTCCAGAGGGACCCTGACTCTCGGGTGCTCTGAAACTCCCAGGATCACCCAGGATGACACACCCAGGATAACAGGATCACAGGATCACAGAAGAAGCTCGACTCTCAGGGGATCAGACACACCCAGGAGCTCTGACACACTCAAGATCACAGTTGAGGCCACATCTTTCCCAACACCCAGCACAACAGGAACAAGGGAAATACAAACCCCTGCCTAGCCAGAGGCATGGGTTCCTTCCAGCTTGCATCTGTGCCTAGAGCATACCCAGGGCTCTGGCTCCCCACCGACTCCTGTAACACCCAGAGAAAGCTTGACTCCTAGGAGTTCTGACACAACAGGAACTCAGGAGCTTGTTCACACCAAGATTTCAGGATCCCAGAGATAACTTGATTCCCAGGAACTCTGACACACCCAAGATCTCAGGATCACATAGACAGCTGGACTTCAAGGAGTTCTGATACAACCAGGATCACAAGAGGAACAGGCTCCAGTCAGAGACAGCAAGGGCAGGTGGCACTAGAGATAGCCAGATGACAAGAGGTAAGTACAAGAACATAAACAACAGAAACCAAGACTACTTGGCATCATCAGAACCCAGTTCTTTCACTACAGCAAGTTCTGGATACCCAATCACACAAGAAAAGCAAGATCCAGATTTAAAAATCACATGTCATGATGATGATAAAGGACTTTAAGAAGGATGTAAATAACTCCCTTAAAGAAATACAGGCAAATACAGGTAAATGGTTAGAAACCCTTAAAGCGGAACCCAAAAATTCCTTAAAGGATTACAGGAAAACACAAACAGGTGAAGGAGTAGAACAAAACCACCCAGGATCTAAAAATGGAAATAGAAACAATAGAGAAAGCACAAAGGGAGACAACTCTGGAGATCAAAAACCCAGGAAAGAGATCAGGAGTCATAGATGTTAGCACCACCAACAGAATTCAAGAGATTGAAGAGGGAATCTCAGGGGCAGAAGGTACCATACAAAGCATTGACACAATAGTCAAAGAATGCAAAATCCAAAAAACTCCTAACCCAAAAGATTCAGGAAATCCAGGACACAATGAGAAGATCAAACCTAAGGATACTAGGTATAGAAGAGAGCGAAGATTCCCAACTTAAAGGGCCAGTAATATCTTCAACAAAATTATAGAAGAAAACTTCCCTAACCTAAAGAATGAGATGCCCATGCACATACAAGAAGCCTACAGCCAAATAGACTGGACCAGAAAAGAAATTCCTCTGTCACATAATAATCAAAACACCAAATACACAAAACAAAGAAAGAATATTAAAAGGGAAAAAGTCAAGTAACATATAAAGGCAGACCTATGAGAAGTACCAGATTTCTCACCAGAGACTCTAATAGCCAGAAAATCCTGGGCAGATGTCATACAGACTCCAAGAGAACACAAATGCCAGCCCAGGCTACTATACCAACAAAACTCTCAATTAACATAGATGGAGAAACCAAGATATTCCATGACAAAACCAAATTTACACAATATCTTTCCACAAATCTAGCCCTGCAAAGGGCAATAGATAGAAAATTCCAACACAGGGAGGGAAATTATACTCTAGAAAAAGCAAGAAAGTAATCTTCTTCAATAAACCCAAAAGAAGATAGCCACATAAATATAATTCCACCTCTAACAACAAAAATAATAGGAAGCAACAATCAGTTTTCCTTAACATCTCTTAACATTAATGGACTCAATTCCCTAATAAAAAGACATAGGTTAACAGACTGGATAGGTAAACAGTACCCAGCATTTTGCTGCACACAGGAAATGCACCTCATTGACAAAGACAAACACTACATCAGAGTAAAAGGCTGGAAAAAAAATTTCCAAGCAAATAGTCCCAAAAAACAAGCTGGAGTAGCCATTCTAATATGGAATAAAATTGACTTTCAACCAAAAATCATCAGAAAAGATAAGAAAGGACACTTCATACTTATCAAAGGAAAAAAATCTACCAAGATGAACTCTCATTTCTGAACATCTATGATCCAAATGCAAGAGCACCCACATTCATAAAAGAAACCTTTACCAAAACTCAAAGCACACACTGCATCTCACACAATAATAGTGGTAGACTACAACACCCCACTCTCATCAATAGGCAGATCATGGAAACAGAAACTAAACAGAGACACAGTGAAACTTACAGAAGTTATGAAGCAAATGAATTTCACAGATATCTATAGAACATTTCATCCTAAAACAATAGAATGTGCCTTCTTCTCAGCACCTCATGGTACCATCTCCAAAATTGACCATATAATTGGTCACAAAACAGTCCTCAACAAATACAAGAAGATTAAAATAATCCCATGCATCCTGTCAGATCACCATGGACTAAGGCTGGTCTTCAATAATAACAAAAACAACAGAAAGCTTACATGGAAACTAAACAATGCTCTACTCAATATATTTTGGTTAAGGAAGAAATAAAGAAAAAATTAAAGACTTTTTAGAGTTTAATGAAAATGAAGGCACGACATACCCAAAGTTATGGGACACAATGAAAGCAGTGGTAGGAGGAAAACTCATAGTTTGGAGTGCCTCCCAAAAGAAACTGGAGAGAGCATGCACTAGCAGCTTGACAGCACATCTAAGAAAGAAAAGAAGCAAATACTTCCAAGAGAAGTAGATAGCAGAAAAAAAAATCAAACTGGGAGCTGAAATAAAGCAAGTAGAAACAAAAATAACTACACAAATTAACAAAACCAGGAGCTGGTTCTTTGAGAAAATCAACAAGATAGATAAACCCTTAGCCAGACTAACGAGAGGACACAGAGAGTGTGTCCAAATTAACAAAATCAGAAATGAAAAGGGAGACATAACAACAGTATCTGAGGAAATTTAAAAAATCATCAGATCCTACTACAAAAGCCTATATTCAACAAAACTGGAAAATTTGGATGGAATGGACAATTTTCTAGACAGATACCAGGTACCAAAGTTAAATCAGGATCAGATAAACCATCTAAACATTCCCATAACCTCTAAAGAAATAGAAGCAGTCATTAAAAGTTTCCCAACCAAAAAAGATTAGCACCAGATGGGTTTAGTGCAGAATTCTATCAAACCTTCAAAGAAAACTTAATACCAATATTCTTCAAACTATTCCACAAAATAGAAACAGAAGGAATACTACTCAATTTGTTCTATGAAGCCATGACTACACTTATACCTAAACCACACAAAGACCCAACAAAGAAAGAGAATGTCAGACCAATTTCCCTTGTGAATATTGATGCAAAAACACTCAATAAAATTCTCACAAACCCAATCCAAGAACACATCAAAAAGATCATCCATCATGATCATGTAGGCTTCATCCTAGGGTTGCAGGGATGATTTAATATACAGAAATCCATCAATGCAATCCACTATATAAAAAAATTCAACAGAAAAAAAACCATGAACATCTCATTAGATGCTGAGAAAGCATTTGACAAAATTCAACAACCCATAATGCTAAATGTCTTGGAAAGATGAGGAATTCAAGGTCCATACCTAAACATAATAAAAAGCAATATACGGCAAACCAGTAGCCAACATCAAACTAACTGGAGAGAAACTTGAAGCAATTCCACTAAAACCAAGGACTAGACAAGGTTTCCCACTCTCTCCCTACCTATTGAATATAGTACTAGAAGTCCTAGCCAGAACAGTTGGACATCAATAGGAGGTCAAAGGGATACAAGGAAAGGAAGAAATCAAAATATCACTATTTGCAGATGATATGATAGTATAATTAAGTGACCACAAAAATTCCACAAGAGAATTCCTAAACCTGTTATACAACTTCAGCAAAGTGGCTGGTTATAAAATTAACTCAAACAAATCAGTAGCCTTCCTCTACTCAAAGGATAAACAGGCTGAGAAAGAAATTAAGGAAATGACACTCTTCACAATAGTTACAAATAATATAAAATACCTTTGTGTGACTCTAAGCTCTGTATGACAAGAACTTCAAGACTCTGAAGAAAGAAATTGAGGAAGATCTCAGAAGATGGAAAGATTTCCCATGCTCATGGATTGGTAAGATTAATATAGTAAAAATGACCTTCTTATCCAAAGCAATCTACAGATTCAATGCAATCCCCATCAAAATTCCAACTCAATTCTTCATAGAGTTAGAAAGAGCAATTTGCAAATTCATTTTGAATAGCAAAATACGCATGAATGAAAACTATTGTCAACAATAAAAGAACTTCTGGGGGAATCACCATACCTGACCTCAAGCTATATTACAGAGCAACAGTGGTAAAAATTGTATGGTATTGGTATAGAGACAGGCAGGTAGATCAATGGAATAGAATAGAGGACCCAGAAATGAACCCACACACCTATGGTCACTTGATCTTTGACAAAGGAGCTAAAACCATCCAGTGGAAAAAAGATAGCATTTTCAACAAGTGGTGCTGGTTCAACTAGCAGTCAGCATATAGGAGAATACAAATTGATCCATTCTTATCTCCTGTACAAAGCTCAAGTCCAGGTGGATCAAGGACCTCCACATAAAACTAGATACATTCAAACTAATAGAAGAAAAAGTGGGGAAGAATCTCAAACACATGGACACAGGGGAAAATTTCCTGAACAGAACACCAATGGCTTATGCTCTAAGATCAAGAATCAACAAATGGAACCTCATAAAACTGCAAAACTTCTGTAAGGCAAAAGGCACTGCCTTTAGGACAAAATGACAGCCAACAGATTGGACAAAGATCTTTACCAATCCTACACCTGTTAGAGGGATAATATCCAAACATACAAAGAACTCAAGAAGTTAGACTCCAGAGAACCAAATAACTCTATTTAAAATGGGGTATAGAGCTAAACAAAGAATTCTCAACTGAAGAATATGGAAAGGCTGCAAAGTACCTAAAGAAGTATTCAACATCTTTAGTCATCAGGGAAATGCAGATCAAAAAACTCTGAGATTCCACCTCACACAAGTCAGAATGTCTAGGATCAAAAACTCAGGTGACAGCAGATGCTGGCGAGGATGTGGAGAAAGAACAACACTCCTCCATTGTTGGTGGGATTGCACGCTGGTACAACCACTCTGGAAATCAGTCTGGAGTTTCCTCAGAAAATTGAACATTGTATTACTTGAGGACCCAGCTATAGCACTCCTGGGTAGATACCCAAAAGATGCTCCAACATATAACAAGAACATATGCTCCACTATGTTCATAGCAGCCTCATTTATAATAGCCAGAAGGTAGAAAGAACCCAGATGCCCTTCAACAGAGGAATGGATAGGAAAACGTGGTACATTTGCGCAATGGAGTACTACTTAGGTATAAAAGAAAAACGACTTCATGAAATTCATAGGCAAATGGATGGAACTAGAAAATATCATCTTGAATGAGGTAACCCAATCACAAAAAACACATATGATATGTACTCACTGATATGTGGATATTAGCCCAAATGCTCAGATTATCCAAGATACAATCCACAGACCACATGAAGCTCAAGAAGAAGGATGACCAAAGTGCACATGTTTCAGTCCTTTTTAGATGGGGGAACAAAAATACTCATAGGAGGGGATATAGAGACAAAGTTTGGAGCAGAGACTGAAGGAAAGGCCATCCAAAGACTGCCCCACCTGGGGAATATATATATATATACAGCCACCAAACCCAGACAATATTGCCGATGCCAAGAAGTGCATGCTGACAGGAGCCTGATATAACTGTCTCCTGAGAGGCTCTGCCACAGCATGACAAATGCAGAGGCAGAGGATCGTAGCCAACCATTGAACTGAGAATGTGGTCCCATTGGAGGAGTTAGAGAAAGGATTGAAGGAGCTGAAGGGGTTTGCAACCCTATAAGAACAACAATATCAACCAACCAGACCCCCAGAGCTCCTAGGGACTAAACCACCAATGAAAGATACCACATGGAACGACCCTTGGCTCCAGCTACATATGTAGCAGAGAATGGCCTTGTATGGCATCAATGGGAGGAAAGGCCCTTGGTCCTATGAAGGCTTGATGCCCCAGTGTATGGGAATGCCAGGGCGTGGAGGCAGGAGGGGGTGGGTTGGTGGGTGGGTGAGCACCCTCATAGAAGCATGGGGAGGGAGATGGGATAAGGGTTTCTGGAGGGGAAACTGGGAAAGAGGGTAACATTTGAAATGTAAATAAATAAAATATCCAATAAAAGAAAAAAATCGAAAAAATAGAAAACTCTGAAGTGACTCGTTGCATTTTATTTTCTGCTCCCGTCCAGAATGCTGTTTTGTTTTGTTTTTCTTTGGAAACTTCCAGAGATGTATTCAGTCATATGCACCTGAAACTGAAAATTCAGCAGTAGGGAGGCATCGCACTTGTGTTGGTGCATCTTGTGCATGGCTGGGGAGCTATCCTGACATCTATGTCTTGTGACTTCACAGCTTAGTGTGCAGCTCCCATGACCTGGTGGGAGCAGATTCATTTGGGACTCTGCTCTAATGCATTTCTCATTCTTAGAAGTTCAGCCAAGAAGTTCAGAAGATAATTCTTCTGCCCCCATAATGATTCCTAAATCTGTTTGCCCATCAGTCAATGCAGAAAACACAAGAGATTGGCAACTAACTAGTAACGTGGATTATGTCTTCTGCAAGCAAACCAAACACTAAAACTCTAGGTTCAAACCAGTTACTCAATAAATGCCACTCATTAGTTGTCAGTCTTGGGAAATGAGGTTCTTCCCTGGATTTTTTTTCCATAAAATTTTGAGCATGAAGCAAGTTGCCTCCTGTTTCCACAGAATGAAAAATGTTTTATTATGGGGGGGTCACCTTTTTAGATGGGGCTGATCTGTGACCCATCCCTACATTTTCATCACAGTGTGTGGGGGCAGCATATGTCCTGGAAACAATTATTGAAGGAAGGAAGGAAGGAAGGAAGGAAGGAAGGAAGGAAGGAAGGAAGGGAGGGAGGGAGGGAGGGAGGGAGGGAGGGAGGGAGGATGTGAGAGCAGATGAATGAGTGGAAGAGAAAATGACACATGTCAAATATTTGGCACAAAACTCCTTCTCTTCTTTTGTGACTACACTCAAAGGAAACTCCTTCCCAGAAGCCTTATGAAATCCCTCAGACTTAGGGATTTCAGACATAGGGATTTTGTGTTTCTTTCATCCTTGGTTTTGATGGTCTCAGAAAATGAGACTGTAAAGTATGGCTCTTGAGGTGCTGAGCATTTGAACAGGGGCAGCAGCTTTGGATCTGCTGACCTTCCCTGCCCACAGCTCTCTTCAGCTTTGTACTTCTCTGGGATTTTCTTTCTATGGGCTGCCCTACTGTCTCAGGAGCCCTTGAAGGGTCCATCTACAATACTTCACCCAAAAGAGAACATAGGCCCATGGTGACATAAGATGGGTGTGAAGCCTGTCCAGAGAGACCTAGCATAGCAAAATTCTGTTTGTTGGAGGGCAGGGGGCTATGAGTTTTGCTTGCCTATCAAGTCTGCATTTGGGAACTTGGTACTCTCTCTGTGCATCATGCCACAACTCCTGTTTTTCCCCTCCTTAGAAACCTTACACCTCCACCTCTCTTTGCAATAATTTTATCATGTACTCTTTAAATTTCACACTCTGTGTGGTTCCTGCCCTCCTAGTTGATAAATAGCATGTCTTTCCTCCTACTTGTCTACCTGTTGTCTATTTATTTAGACAGATTAGCAAACTATTATGGGGTGGATATAGAAAAGTCTCTCCTAAAGAATATATGCATATATATTCAATGATACATAGAATCAGTGATCTTATTCATGTCTTTCTCTGTCTCTCTCACTCAGAGTTTCCCAAAGTAAAGGTGCTTGTGTTTATTCATAAACTACACACCTCGTAATGATCATCTATACGTTTCATTCACACGTTCATGGCAATCATAAATATTCATCCTGTGCCATGATCTGTGTTAGAATTTGGAGTAAGTACAGCAGATGCCCTCCCAGAACTCACAGTTTATTTCAAGAGAAAGATGATCTCACAAAAAGAATGGTTGTGTTCTAGGTAATAAATGCAAAGTAAGAGTTAACAGCCGAGGATGCTCAGTTCTGCAAAGAGCCAGGTAGGATTTCCCAAAGACACTGCTCCAGAGAGATCTAAACGTGAGAACTCATCAGGTGAGTCGGAGACAAAGGGAGTAAAGAGACAAGGCCATCTAGACAGGAAGCAGGTCTCTGTAAAGTGTGGAGGAAGGAAACAGTGAGACAGGCATGCTTGCTCCACATGAACTGTAGAATCCACTCAAGGATGTTAGAGAACGGGGCTGGGAAGTAGTGAAGAGCCAAACATGGAGGCTCCCTGAAATCTCAGGCAGTAGAAGAGGTGACATGGTAGAATCTTGACAGTCATGCTTGAGATAAACCCGAATCTCTTGGATATAGCAGGACGAGAGAATATCTTTCCTATGACTCTGGACAAGACCGAAGCTTCTCACTTAAGACTTGTAGTTGGAGCTGAGAGTCCAGTATTTTTCCTTGTTGTGGGTTAACTTGACTTGAGCTATGTCCTTCTAAAATTAATATGCAGAAGCTTCACCCCTGGCTCCAGCCTCCCCTGAGAATACCTTTGGAGTTTCAATTTTTAACATGGAAATTAAGTTAAGAGGCGCCATCAAGGTGTGTCCCAGGCCAAGATACCTAGAGGCTTTGTGAAAACAGATGTTTGGTATGCAAACATACACAGAGGTAAGACCACTGAGGACTCAGTCGTGAAATCACTGTGAAAAAGTTGATTGTCAAATAGAGAGGTCTAAGGAGAAAAAGAAAAAAAACAAAAATAACAGCAATTTTACTGGAATTTAGGTGTCACATTACTGGTCTGGTCACCTTGACCTGAGATATTTAGCCATGCAGATACTGTCTGTCATGGATGCTTGCTCTCCACCTAACATTCTCCTTTCGCTTTCACCCTTCTTAACCATCTCCATTTAACTTCTCCCTCCAGGGTACTCTTTTTCCCCCCCTCTTTATTCCCAACCTTGACCCTGCTCTATAATAGTAGTCTCCATGTTCACTAGGATCTTTGGTGCTCGGAAGATTCCCAAGCCTAGGTTCTACAGCCGAAGGCTCTCCTCTTGCCCTGAGCTAAGTGATATCTATAGAGGGCTGTTCTAAGGCAGAGCCATCAGCCTGGGCTTTGAGCCCAGCTTTCCCTTGTGTAGTTAGATTGGAGCATCTTCTCCCCTGCACTCCTGTAGCTTATTTCCTAGAGGGCCTAAGGTGGCACTGATCTCCTCATATCACCTCAAGAGTTCATTTATTTATATTTTTTGAGCATACCCCTGCCATAAGCAAATCCTTTGGCTCTGCATGGGAATTTAATATTTCTTCTATTCTGTTGAGTTTACATTTTTTCCTTGTAAGTTACTACCCTGGCCTCCTTACGTTCTCATTGGCCCCTTTCTTGATTAGAGTTAAGTCACAGATCCACTTAACTCAGTGTGCAATGCTCATTTCAAGTCCAGTTTGTGCTAGGAAGCTAGCTGGCATCTTTTTCTTTGTTATATATTAGTCTAGAAATGGTGAGGTGGCCATCTACCTACCTTGAGAACAAAGAAGCTAAGAAATCTTGGAAGACAGAAAATAAGGAAGCCAACCCACAAAAGATCAGAGTGACAGTGACAGAGATGGAATATGTTCTGAGTCCCAAGCAGTGTTCTGGTTTCTGTTTTTAAGACTAATTTGTACTTGAGTGACTATGGCAGAGAGGTCACATATGAAAAATATCTTCTTTTATCATAGCACTAAGACCCCATGGTTTTTAGGGAGGCAAATGGATGTTCAGATGAAAACTGTTCCCAGCATTCCTAGCAGCTCTGTGTGATTCTAAAAGTATTTTTCTGGACCATGGGATGTAGGCTGAGTTGAAGCATGTAATCTCAGAGTTGATTTCTTAAGGTACAGGAATACTTCTTTCACTAATAGATAAGGTTATATTTGTTACCCAAGGGACATCTTAGGGGAGATTTTGGCTCATAGCTTCAGAACCATGTGTGAGGCTCTATGAAAGGAAAAACATCAAGGGGCAAGAAAATGTAGCAGTCATGGTCAGATTATCACATGGTTGACAGAGAATGGCTAGGGCAAGATATGGTACCCCAAGAGACCAGGGACCAACTGGCTCAGATCTCCTGCTTTCACCACCTCCCAATAATGTCACCTATTATGGATCCATCAATAACTTAACCTATTTGTTAAGTCGGAGCCCTCATGGAATTGTTCCTGGAGATGCTCACAGACACAGCCAGAGGAGAGTTCCACTAATCTCCTGGGCAACCAGTGGTCCATTCTACACTGATCCAATCAAGTTGACAAGATTATCAGTCATAGCTCACCTTTACCTCCTTCATTTGCCAGGTGTTAGTGAGTGTTCTAAGTCCATAACACCAGGGAATGTCAGAGCAAAGACATTCAAACAAACAAATAAACAAAGACAACAACAAAAACCATTCACCTCACTAGTCCTGTCCTGATTATAACTTGACTATGACATCAGAGAATAGTTAACTTAGATATGCCATGAGTTAAGTAGAACTGTATGTTACCATTATATTCGGACACTATTCTACCAGTGGGACCTTTGTCTACTCTGAGCTCTATTGGTGGTTTTTGGGAGTCAGAGGCTGGCTACCATCTCTTTGTCACTCTTCTATAATTCTTCAACTCAATTCAAAGACAGCTTACCTTTTCTCTCCTGGTCATTCACTCCAATGGCCAGGGCTGTGGTGCCCTGGGTAAAGGCTTATTGAATGGTGAAAATTAGGATAACTCCAAGAGACAACAGAAGCAAAAGCTAGAACACAGTTGAGCTCCTGGTTCCTGCTCTTTGTAATTTTCTCATATTGCCTACTGAACTGCTTTCTTGGGACTTGGCTCATTGAGTTCAATGTCCTCCTCCAGTTTGAGTTACCAGTTCTTCCTAATTCCCACTACGATCACAAATCCTCTGTGCTTTCATTTTCATAAAATATTTGCTGTATTTCATTTTTACTGCTGGACACCAGTGAGTGTAAAAGTCCCAGGGTTTTTTGTTAGTTTGCTTTTCAGTGCTGGAGATCAGATGCTGAGTGTGCCCTGAACACTGAATGGACAAGCTGCATGCTCAGCTCTCTAAACGATTCTTATTTCAGAGAGGATTTCTGGAGTTACACTGGTGGGTCTTTGAACTCATGAACCTCCTATCCTACCTTCTCCAATAGTATAGAGTATAGACATCTACCATAGTCCTAGCTCTTGCAATGTTTTTAATCAGATGGGAAATAGGGTCCATTTTTCCTTTTAGGGTGTTCACTGTGGTGACAAGGATGCAAAGCTGAAAGCCAAGAAGCTAGGTAGACAGGAATACTGATATAAGACCCTGGTCTGCATCCTTAGCCTTTTCAAAGGAAACAGAACCTCCCACATCCTAGGGTTCCTACTCCTACTCCCAGGATTCCTAATACTCAGCCCCACATCCTCAGGGTTCCTAATACTCACACTCTCACTCCCCAGGGCTCCTAATACTCAGAGCCCCAACTCTCCAGGACTCCCAATTATTCAAACCACATCTGCTGTTCTGTCCCAGAAAACTGTATTAGCAAGACCTGGATGAGAGGTTTGGAGGTAAGAATGGGAGTGAATTTCAGAGGAAGACTCTTCATAAGACTCAGTTCAGTGGGTTGGGGATTTAGCTCAGTTGTTGAGCACTTGCCTAGCAAGTGCAAGGCCCTGGGTTCTGTCCTCTGCTCCTAGGGAAAAAAAGACTCAATTCAGGCAAGGTTCTTGATGCAGGAAGCTCAAGGAAGTTACTCATTCGCCATTACATGACTTTTACATCTATTTTTGTTTTGTAGTGTTATGCGTATGGGTGTTTTGGCTACCTGTATGTTTGTGCACCATGTGGATACCCTGTGTCCACGGAGGCCAGCGTAGGGCATCAGATCACATGGAAAGGAAGAAAAGAGCTGCCCTGGGGGTGCGGGGAATTGAACCCAGGTTATCTAGAAAAGTAACCATGATCTTAACTGTTGAGCCATCTTTCCACCTCAATTTCTTCTTCTTTCCCATCTTTATTAAATTGGGTATTTTTTATTTACATTTCAAATATTATTCCCTTTCCTCTTTTCCAGGCCTACATTGCCCTAACCCCTCCCCCTATCCTCCGATGTGGGTTCCCCTCCTCATCCTCCCCCCATTACCGCCCTCCCCCAAATAATCCTGTTCACTGGGGGTTCAGTCTTGGCAGGACCAAGGGCTTCCCCTTCCACTGGTGCTCTTACTAGGCTATTCATTGCTACCTATGAGGTCAGAGTCCAGGGTCAGTCCATGTATAGTCTTTGGGTAGTGGCTTAGTCCCTGGAAGCTCTGGTTGGTTGGCATTGTTGTTCATATGGGGTCTCAAGCCCCTTCAAGCTCTTCCAGTCCTTTCTTTGATTCCTTCAGCGGGGGTCCTGTTCTCAGTTCAGTGGTTTGCTGCTGGCATTTGTCTATATATTTGCTGTATTCAGGCTGTGTCTCTCAGGAGAGATCTACATCCGGTTCCTGTTGGCCTGCACTTCTTTGCTTCATCCATCTTATCTAGTTTGGTGGCTGTATATGTATGGGCCACATCCATCCTTCAGTCTCTGTTCTAAACTTTGTCTCCCTATCTCCTCCTAAGGTTATTCTTGTTTGCCTTTTAAAGAAGGAGTGAAGCATCTGCATTTTCGTCATCCTTCTGGAGTTTCATGTGTTCTGTGCATCTTGGATAATTCAAGCATTTGGGCTAATATCCACTTATCAATGAGTGCATACCATGTGTGTTTTTCTGTGATTGGCTTACCTAACTCAGGATGATATTTTCCAGTTCTGTCCATTTGACTATGAATTTCATAAAGGCATTGTTTTTGATAGCTGAGTAGTATCCCATTGTGTAGATATACCACATTTTCTGTATCCATTCCTCTGTTGAAGGGCATCTGGGTTCTTTCCAGCTTCTGGCTGTTATAAAAAGGCTGATATGAACATAGTGGAGCATGTGTCTTTGTTATATGTTGGGGCATCTTTTGGGTGTATGTCCAAGAGAGGTATAGCTGGGTCCTCAGGTAGTTCAAGGTCCAATTTTCTGAGGAACCTCCAGACTGATTTCCAGAATGGTTGTACCAGTCTGCAATCCCAACAACAATGGAGGAGGTTACCTCTTTCTCCACATCCTCACCAGCATCTGCTGTCGCTGGAGTTCTTGATCTTAGCCATTCTGACTGGTATGAGGTGGAATCTCAGGGTTGTTTTGATTTGCATTTCCCGTATGACTAAAGATTTTGAACATTTCTTTAGGTGTTTCTCAGCCATTCGACATTCCTCAGCTGTGAATTCTTTCTTGAACTCTGAACCCGATTTTTAATAAGGTTATTTGTCTTCCTGCAGTCTAACTTCATGAGTTCTTTGAAAATTTTGGATATAAGCCCTCTATCAGTTGTAGGATTGGTAAAGATCTTTTCCCAATCTGTTGGTTGCCATTTTGTCCTAACGACAGTGTCCTTTGCCTTACAGAAGCTTTGTAGCTTTATGAGAACCCATTTGTCGATTCTTGATCTTAGCGCATAAGGCACTGGTGTTTTGTTCAGGAAATTTTCTCCAGTGTCCATGTGTTCGAGATGCTTCCCCACTTTTTCTTCTATTAGTTTGAGTGTGTCTGGTTTGATGTGGAGGTCCTTGATCCACTTGGACTTAAGCTTTGTACAGGGTGATAAGCATGGATCGATCTGCATTCTACATGCTGACCTCCAGTTGAACCAGCACCATATCCTGAAAATGCTATCTTTTTTCCATTGGATGGTTTTGGCTCCTTTGTCAAAAATCAAGTGACCATAGGTTTGTTAGTTTATTTCTGGGTCTTCAATTCTATTCCACTGGTCTATCTGCCTGTCTCTGTACCAATACCATACAGTTTTTATCACTATTGCTCTGTAATACTGCTTGAGTTCAGGGATAGTGATTCCCCCAGAAGTCCTTTTAGTGTTGAGGATAGTTTTAGCTATCCTGGGTTTTTTGTTATTCCAGATGAATTTGCAAATTGTTCTGTCTAACTCTCTGAAGAATTGGATTGGAATTTTGATGGGGATTGCATTGAATCTGTAGATCACTTTTGGTAACATGGGCATTTTTACTAATTAATCCTGCTGATCCATGAGCATGGGAGATCTTTCCATCTTCTGAGATCTTCAATTTCCTTCTTCAGAGGCTTGATGTTCTTATCATACAGATCTTTCACTTGCTTGGTTAAAGTCACACCGAGGTATTTTATATTATTTGGTACTATTGTGAAGGGTGTCCTTTCCCTAATTTCTTTCTCAGCTTGTTTCTCTTTTGTGTAGAGGAAGGCTACTGATTTATTTGAGTTAAATTTATATCCAGCCACTTTGTTGAAGGTGTTTATCATGTTTAGTAGTTCTCTGGTGGAATTTTTGGGATCACTTAAATATACTATCATATCATCTGCAAATAGTGATATTTTGACTTCTTCCTTTCCAATCTGTATCCCTTTGATCTCCTTTTGTTGTCTGATTGCTCTGGCTAGAACTTCAAGAACTATATTGAATAAGTAGGGAGAGAGTGGGCAGCCTTGTCTAGTCCCTGATTTTAGTGGGATTGCTTCAACTTTCTCTCCATTTAGTTTAATGTTAGCTACTAATTTCATGTATATGACTTTTACTATGTTTATGGGCCTTGAATTCCTGTTCTTTCGAGGACTTTTATCATGAAGGGGTGTTGAATTTTGTCAAATGCTTTCTCAGCATCTAATGAAATGATGATGTGGTTTTTTTTGGGGGGGTTCTTTTTTTCGGAGCTGGGGACCGAACCCAGGGCCTTGCGCTTCCTAGGATCATGTGGCTTTTATCTTTCAGTTTGTTTATATAGTGGATTATGTTGATGGTTTCCTGTATATTAAACCATCCCTGCATACCTGGGATGAAGCCTACTTGATCATGATGGATGATTGTTTTGATGTATTCTTGGATTTGGTTTCCAAGAATTTTATTGAGTATTTTTGGTTCGATATTCATAAGGGAAATTGGTCTGAAGTTCTCTTTCTTTGTTGGGTCTTTGTGTAGTTTAGGTATAAGAATAATTATGGCTTCATAAAAGGAATTTGGTAGTGCTCCATCTGTTTCAAATTTGTGCAGTAGTTTGGATAATATTGGTAATGAGGTCTTCTATGAAGGTCTGACACAATTCTGCACTGAACCCATCTGGACCTGGGCTCTTTTTGGTTGGAGACTTTTAATGACTGCTTCTATTTCTTTAGGAGTTATGGGGTTGCTTAAATGGTTTGTCTGTTCCTGATTTAACTTCAGTACCTGGTATCTGTCTAGGAAATTGTCCATTTCCTGCAGATTTTGACGTTTTGTTAAATATAGGCTTTTGTAGTAGCATCTGATGAATTTTTTTTAATTTCCTCTGATTCTATAGTTATATCTCCCTTTTCCTTTCTGATTTTGTTAATTTGGACACACTCTCTGTGTCCTCTGGTTAGTCTGGCTAAGGGTTTATCTATCTTGTTGATTTTTTCAAAGAACCAGCTTTTGGTTCTGTTGAGTCTTTGTATAGTCTTTTTTGTTTCTACTTGGTTGATTTCAGCTCTGAGTTTGATTATTTCCTGCCTTCTACTCCTCCTGGGTGTATTTGCTTCTTTTTGCTCTAGAGCTTTTAAGTGTGCTGTCAAGCTGCAGATATATGCTTTCTCCTGTTTCTTTCTGCAGGCCCTCAGAGCTATGAGTTTTCCTCTTAGCACAGCTTCCATTGTATCCCATAAGTTTGGGTATGTTGTACCTTCATTTTCATTAAATTCTAAGAAGTCTTTAATTTCTTTCTTTATTTCTTCCTTTGACCAGGTTATCACTGAGTAGAGCATTGTATATGTGGGGGTTCTTCCTTTATTGTTATTGAAGATGAGCCTTAGCCCATGGTGGTCTGATAGGGTTCATGGGATTATTTCTATCTTTCTGTATCTGTTGAGGCCTGTTTTGTGCCCGATTATGTGGTCAATTTTGGAGAAAGTGCCAGGAGGTTGTGAGAAGAAGGTATATCCTTTTGTTTTAGTATAGAATGTTCTATAAAAATCTGTTAAGACTTCTTTTAGTCTGTCTATGTCTCTGTTTAATTTCTGTTTCCATGATCTGTCCATTGATGAGAGTGGGATGTTGAAATCTCTTACTATTATTGTGTGAGGTGCAATGTATGCTTTGAACTTTAGTAAGGTTTCTTTTATATATGTAGGTGCCCTTGTATTTGGAACATAGATATTTAGGATTGAGAGTTCATCTTGGTGGATTTTTCCTTTGATGAATATGAAGTGTCCTTCCTTATATTTTTTGATGACTTTAGGTTGAAAATCGATTTTATTCGATATTAGAATGGCTACTCTAGCTTGCTGTTTCTTTCCATTTGCTTGGAAAGTTGTTTTCCAGCCTTTCACTCTGAGGTAGTGTCTGTCTTGGTCTCTGAGGTGTGTTTCCTGTAGGCAGCAAAATGCTGGGTCCTCATTACGTATCTAGTTTGTTAATCTGTGTCTTTTTATCAGGGACTTGAGTCCATTGATGTTGAGAGATATTAAGGAATAGTGATTATTGCTTCCTGTTATATTCATATTTGGATGTGAGGTTATGTTCCTGTGCTTTTCTTCTCTTTGTTTTGTTGCAAAACTATTACTTTCTTGCTTTTCTAGGGTATAGCTTGCCTCCCTGTGTTGGGATTTACCATTTATTATCCTTTGTAGGGCTGGATCTGTAGAAAGGTATTGTGTAAATTTGGTTTTGTCATGGAATATCTTGGTTTCTCCATCTATGTTAATTGAGAGTTTTGCAGGATACAATAACCTGGGCTGGCATTTGTGTTCTCTTAGGGTCTGTATGACATCTGTCCAGGATCTTCTGGCTTTCATAGTCTCTGTCGAAAAGTCTGGTGTGATTCTGATAGGTCTGCCTGTATATGTTACTTGACCTTTTTCCCTTACTGCTTTTAATATTCTTTCTTTGTTTTGTGCATTTGGTGTTTTGACTATTATGTGACAGGAGGAGTTTCTTTTCTGGTCCAATCTATTTAGAGTTCTGCAGGCTTCTCGTATGTTTATGGGCATCTTTTCTTTAGGTTAGGGAAGTTTTCTTCTATGATTTTGTTGAAGATATTTACTGGTCCTTTGAGCTGGGAGTCTTCACTCTCTTCTATACCTATTATCCTTAGGTTTGATCTTCTCATTGTGTCCTGGATTTCCTGTATGTTTTTGACCAGTACCTTTTTCTGTTTTACATTATCTTTGACAGTTGTGTTGATGATTTCTATGGAATCTTCTGCTCCTGAGAATCACTCTTCTATCTCTTGTATTCTGTTGGTGATGCTTGTATCTACGGCTCCTTGTCTCTTCCTTTGGTTTTCTATATCCAGGGTTGTTTCCGTGTGTTCTTTCTTCATTGTTTCTATTTCCATTTTTAATTCCTTCAACTGTTTGATTGTGTTTTCCTGGAATTCTTTCAGGGATTTTTGTGACTCCTCTCTATAGGCTTCTACTTGTTTATTTATGTTTTCCTTTGTTTCTCTAAGGGAGTTCTTCATGTCTTTTTTTAAGTCCTCCAGCATCATGATCAAATATGATTTTAAATCTATATCTTGCTTTTCTGGTATGTTTGGATATTCAGTGTTTGCTTTGGTGGGAGAATTGGGCTCCGATGATGCCATTTAGTCTTGGTTTCTTTTGCTTGGGTTCTTGCACTTGCCTCTTGCAGTCAGGTTGTCTCTGGTATTACTTGTTTTGCTATTTCTGACAGTGGCTTGACCTTCCTATAGGCCTGTGTGTCAGGAGTGCTGTATATCTGTTTTCCTGTTTTCTTTCAGTCAGTTATGGGAACATAGTGTTCTGTTCTCACACGTGTAGTCATTCCTGTCCACTGCCTTTCAGCTGTCCCTGTGTGTGGGAACCAGAAGGACCTGCCCCTACTTCTACTGGGTCCCTGTGTGCAGGGGGCCCAGATGATGCTAGGTGTTTTCCTCTAGAGTCAGAAGTGTGGGCAGAGGGTAGTCTCCTCTGGTTTCCCAGGCATGTCTGCCCCTCTGAAGGTCTAGCTCTCTCTCCCACGGGATTTGGGTGCAGGGAGCTGCTTGACCAAGTCCTTTCAGGTCTGGGTGCAGTCTGGACCACAGGGCTCCTGCAGCTTGACTGTTGCAATTTTCCTGTGCCCTATACAGTTTCCTCTTGGGCCAAGGATGTGGGTAAAGGTTGGCAGAAGTGGTCCACCTCCATTTCTTAAAAGCAAAATTATTTTTATTAATCACATGACTTTTAAAGGAGGTCAAACACTTGAAAGAGGATGAGTTTAGCCTCAGTTTCATCACATGCCAGGGGCTTTACTAATAACAGCATCTGTTAAGAATTGCAGTACTTCTATCTCAAAAATGGTTTTTAAACTTATTTTTTCAAATAATTATAATTATTGCCAGCCAATACAATGGGCTCATGGTATTCTTGCCACAGCTCTGGTAGGCAGGAAGCAGGGCCATTCCAATTCCATGTCATGAGTGTGGGTCCTGGTTGCAGCCTTGACTCATGAGAGGAGATAAAGAGAGGGTAATTGCACCTTATAGTTGTGAGCAAAGGCTCAGTGAAGAAACCACTGAAATAATCACTCCATGGTTGGGAAGAAGTTTTTATTAAAGATGAGGTGTGTGTGTGTGTGTGTGTGTGTGTGTGTGTATGTGTGTGTGTGTGTGCGTGTGTGTGTGTGTGTGTGTGTGTGTGTGTGTGAGAGAGAGAGAGAGAGAGAGAGAGAGAGAGAGAGAGAGAGCAGACAGAGTCATCTAAAGTGTCTAGAGTGGTAGAGGTTGTCAGGGCTATCTAACTGAGGATTCCCTTTGAACCTGAGCATAGACTTTCCTCTAGGTCATAATCATCTATCTTTTGCATAGAAGCCAACATTCTGGTTTTAGTATCAAGATACCCTTTCCACAAGGAGTCCTCAGCTCTGCTTCCATTGGGAAGACACCTGTATCCGGAATGTCTGAGATTCTTGGGGATGTCTGAGACGCTCTCCCTTGCCCCTAAGTTCACCTCATGGTTTTCTTTGGAGCTAGGTCCAGGGTACAGCTCTCATTAATGCTGGGAGGACACTCGGCTGTGTCTGGAGTCTCCCTGGCAGCTGAAGCAACATCTCAGAAGAGGTAGAAAATCTGAAACAGTTGTCACATCTCTGCCGAAACTGTCACATGTGGCTTTTGGGACCAAGATTCATATCCAACTAACTCCTGCTGTGTAGGAACAGTGGCCTTCTGGTGTATTCAAGCCCTTCCCAAGGTGCCCAGCAGATCAGACCTGCATTTGTATGGAAACATAAGCCTGTTCCTTCCCAGGCCATGTCTAACACACAAAAGACAGCATATAGCAGGTCACTTTGTGACATGAACATGAGAGGTGAACTATTTAGGTGAGAAAGAATTGTGGGAGGGAGAAAAGAGAAGTGGTTGTGCAGAGGCAAAGACTTGTAGGGAAGGCAGCATGCTCAATGGATGCAAGTTGCAGCATTTCAAACTACAAGCTACATTGTTTATTCCTTCTTTCGTATCCCGCCTTGCTCCTCCCAATCCCTGGGGAAACCTTCCACATCTGTTGAACAGGGAATGGAGTGGATTTATTTTGGGATGTGTTGAAGTGTTTACTTTTATCTCCTCCTGGGTGAGGGCCTGTTTGACAAGCTGTCTATGGGAGGCCCCACACACCTGGCTGTGATTGTAATGGTTTGCCACCACATGGAAAATGGGGATGTAAGGGGAGTCTCATTCTGTGGGTACCTGAAACACATAAAGGAAACAGCCTTGGGTGGGAGCTCTGCCAAGGAGAAGATTTCCATCTGTTTTATTCACTGCAATATTCTCACTGCATGGGACAGAAGCTAATGCACAGTAGGAACCTAGTCAGGGATGACCTATGAGCATCTCTATCTGACTCCAATATGTCCTTTCCCATCTCAATGTGTACATCTTCTGTTTTCAGTTCTTGAGATTGTATATGAGGGCTTTAGTACC
Source organism: Rattus norvegicus (assembly GCF_021556685.1). Lineage (NCBI taxonomy): Eukaryota > Metazoa > Chordata > Mammalia > Rodentia > Muridae > Rattus > Rattus norvegicus. The sequence continues at coordinate 186,587,162 of NC_141534.1, forward strand.
AGATGTATCTGAGGGCAGGGGGTTGTAAAGAAACTGCTGACATGACCTCTTCATTGTGTGGTTAAGGGGAAGGGGTTTTATTGTATATGGAGAGAAAGAACGGAGGCATCTGGAATAATCCAGAGTAGAGAAAGAAATAGACTGAATATCACCATCAGACTGGACATGGCCTGGGCTGTCTGTGAGAGAGGGGAGAATAGCATGGGATAGAGAACAGAGAGAGCATAGTAAGAATAGCAGCAGCCCAGAATGGTGAGAATAGCTGGGTTATAAGGAGAGTGAGTAGCTAATGAGAAGGAAGGGCCAGGAGACGGGCGTGGAGCCTTTGAACTGTACAAGTGCTGGTGAGTAAAGACTGAAGGAGCCTGGAGGGTAGCCTGGCACAACAGGCATGTCAATGGAGAGCAATTTGTCCCTTTTGCTGATGTAAGGAATATGATTCCTTTGGAAGACTGGAACAGGCTTCACAAATTCCTGAAGAATGCTGGCTTTTATCTTACCACCTGAAATCTTTCTATAGCCCATCTTGAGCTTAATATCGAGATCTATATGCTGCCTTTTGGAGTTGGGGAATTGGAATCTCCTTTGGACTCAATGATCCAGCCTTTTGTTGATAAAGGATGACATTAATCTTTGACTGCTTCAACATCAGGAAGAGATAGTTGTTGGGGCTCAAGGAAGGCTGGAATGCAGGTCAAAGGGCAGGAAAGAGAGGGTATTCAGGCAATGACAGAAGCATCTGGTTTGATTGCCCCGTCTGAAGAGGTTGGGAGCAATCACATTGTCGGATTTGGGGACAAAGCTGAGAAAACACACTCTAGAGACAGAAATTTGTACTGAAAGCCTTGTTTTCTGTTTTCGGGATCTGAACTATCCTCAAATGGAGATGATACATTTTTAAAGGATGAGAACACAAAGTGAGGGGACCAGGGTGGGCTGTTGCATTAACTAATCATATTTTGATACAAAGGGGTTATCTTGTAAGCAAGACACATTTAGGGTTGAAGGTTTATGAGTGGGTTGCTGGGAGTTCTGTCTGGGCTCAGGAAGTGGCAATTTCTGGATCCATATCCTCTTCTGGATCAACTTCTAGGAATCTCAGGTAGAGTCAGATCCATAGGCCTCCCCTGGGGCCTCCACTCATCCCAGGTCTCTGGCAAGTCCTAGAGATTGCCTTTGTCACCCAATGCTGATTTCTCTTCTGTCTCCCCTGCTCTCCTTATGCCTGATCCTTCCCCACATCCACCCTGCTCCCTCCCCATTCCCTCTCCCACCCAGTTCCTTCCTTTCATTCACCTCTGATATCTACTTTGTTTCTCCTTCTGAGAAAGATTCAAACATTCTCCCTTGGGCCTTTCTTGTTATTTGGCTTCTTTGGGTCTGTTGATTATAACATGGTTATACTTTATGGCTAATACCCACTTATAAATGAGTACATATGCATGTCTTTTTGGACTGGGTTACTTCACCTAGGATGATAATTTTTTAATTCCATCCATTTGCCTTTGAAATTCGTATACTCCTTATTTTTAATGGCAGAGTAGTATTCCACTGAGTAAATAAAGCACATTTTCTTTTTTTCTTTCTTTCCTTTTTTATTAAACCATTTATTCAGTTGAGGGATATCTTGGTTGTTTCTAGTTTCTGACTATTATGAATAAAGCTGCTATGAACATAGTTTAGCAAGTGAACCTTCTGGTATGGTGAAGCATCTTTTTGGTATATTCCCAGGAACTATATAGCTGAGTTGTCAGGTAGAACTTTTCCTGATTTTCTGAGAAACAAGTAAATTGATTTCCAGAGTGATTGTACAAGTTTGCACCCCCACCAACAATGGAGGAGTATTCTTCTTACTCCATAACCTCAGCAGCATGTGCTGTTCCTTGAGTTTTTGATCTTAGCTATTCTGATAGGTGTAAGAGAGAATCTCAGAATCATTTTGATTTGCATTTCCCTGATGACTAAGGAAGCTGAACATTTCTTTAAATCCTTTTCTTTCATTTCAAATTCATCTGTTTAGAATTCTGTTTAGCTATTTACCCCATTTTTCTTGGGTTATTTGGTTTGTTGGAGTTAAACTTCTTGAGTTCTTTCTATATTCTGGATATTAGCCCTCTGTCAGATGTAAGGTTGGTGAAGATCTTTTCCCAATCTGTAGGTTGCTGTTTTGTACTATTGATAATGTCTTTTGCCTTATAGAGCTTTTCAGTTTCATGAGGTCTCATTTATCAATTGTTGATCTTACATCCTGAGCCATTGGTTTTCTGTTCAGGAAGTTGTCTCCTGTACCAATGAGTTCAGAGCTATTACCCACTTTCTGTTCTATCAAATTTACTGTATCTGGTTTTATGTTGAGGTCTTTGAACCACTTGGACTTGAGTTTTATGCAGGGTGATAAATATGGGTCTATTTGATTTCTTTTACATGCAGACATCCTGTTAGACCAGCACCATCTGTTGAAGATGCTTTCCTTTTTTCCATTGTGTGGTTCTGGCTTTGTCAAAAAACAAGTGTCCATAGGTATGTGGGTTTATTTCTGGATCTTTGATTTGACTCATTGATCAATCTGTCTGTTTCTTTACAAGTACCATGTAGTTTTATTATTATTGCTCTGTAGTACAGCTTGAAATCAGGGATGGTGATACATGCAGAAGTTCTTTTTATTATACAGGATTATTTTAGCTATCTTTGTTTTTTTCCATATGAAGTTGAGGATTGTTCTTTCTAGGTCTGTAAAGAATCATGTTGGAATTTTGATGGGAATCTCATTGAATTTATAGATTACTTTTAGTAAGATGGCCATTTTTACTATGTTAATCCTTCCAATTCATGAGCATGGGAGATCTTTCAATCTTCTGATATCTTCCTCAATTTCCTTCTTCAGAGACTTAAAGTTCTTGATGACAACTTTTTAGGTCTTTCACTTGCTCGGTTAGAGTTCCAAGAAGATATATTATATTATTTGTGGCTATTGTGAAGGGTATTGTCTCCCTAACTTCTTTTTCATCCAGTTTATCTCTTGTATAAAAGAGGTCTACTGATTTCTTTGAGTTAATTTTATATCCAGCCACTTTGCTGAAGGTGTTTATCAGCTGTAAGAGTTTTCTGGCAGATTTTTGGGGCTTATTTATGTATACCATCATATCATTCATGAATACTGATACTTTCATTTCTTCCTTTCCAATTGGTATCCTCTTGATATATTTTAGTTGTCTTATTGTTCTAGCTAGAACTTCAAGTCCTAGATTGAAGAGATAGAGTTGACAGCCTTATCTTGTCCCCAATTTTAGTGGGATTATTTTAAGTTTTTCTCCATTTAATTTGATGTTGGCTATTGGCTTGCTGTACATTGCCTATATTGTATTTAAGTATGTACCTTGTATGCCTGGTCTCTCCAAGACTTTCATCATGGAGGGGTGTTGGATTTTATCAAAGGCTTTTTTGGCATCTAATGAGACGATCAGGTGGGTTTTTTTCAAATTGTTTATATGATGGATTAAATTGATGAATTTCATGTATTGAACCACCCCTGCATCTGTGTGATAAAGCCACTTGATCAAGGTGAATGATATCTTTAATGTGTTCTTGGATTTGGTTTGCAAGAATTTTATTGATTATGTTTGCATCAATGTTCATAAGGGAAATTGGTCTGAAATTTTCTTTCTTTGTTGTGTCTTTGTATGGTTTAGGTATGAGGGTGACTGTGACCTCATAGAATGAGTTGGGCAATGTGCCTTTTGTTTCTATTTTGTGAACTAGTTTGAAGAGTGTTGACACTACCTCTTCTTTGCAAGTCTGGGAGAATGTTAAAACCATCTCACCTGGAGCTTTTTTTTTCTTTTTTTGATTGATTGGGAGACTTTTAATGTCCGCTTCTCTTTCCTTAGGAGTCATAGGACTATTTCTGCCTGATCTTGATTTAACTTCAATAAGTAGTATCTATCTAGAAGATCATTCATTTACTTTAGCTTTTCTAATCTTGTGGAGTAGAGGTGTTTGAAGAAAGACCTAATTATTCTTTCAATTTCCTCAGTGTTTGTTGTTAAATCTCCCTTTTCATTTCTTATTTTGTTAATTTGAATACTGTCTCTATGCCTTTTGGTTAGTTTGGCTAAGGGTTTGTCTATCTTGCTGATTTTCTTAAAGAATCAGCTCTTGGCTTCGTTGATTCTTATATTGTTCTAACCCATGGTGATCTGATAAGATGCAAAGATTTTTTTCAAACTTCTTGTATCTCTTGAGGCTTGTTTTTTTGTTTTTTGTTTTTTTTTTGTTGTTGTTGTTTTTTAACTGAGTATGTGGTCAATTTTAAAGAAGGTTCCATAAGGTACTGAGAAGAAAATATTTTTTTTGTGTTTGAGTGAAATGTTCTGTAGATATTAAGTCCAATTGATTCACTAACACTGTTAGTTTCATTAATTCTCTGTTTAGTTTCTGTCTCAATGACTTGTTCATTGGTGAGAGTGGGGTGTTGAAGTATCTCACTATTTGAAGTATCTCACTATTAATGTATAGCATTCAATGTGTGATTTAAGCTTTAGTAATATGTTTTTATGAATGTGGATGCCCTTGTATTTGGGGAATAGGTATTCAGAACTGAGATGCCATCTTGGAAGATTGTTTCTTTGATGAGTATGAAGTGTCCTTCCCCATCTCTTCTGATTACTTAGGTTGAAAGCCTATTTTATTAGGTATTAGAATGGCTACTTCAGCTTGTTTCTTGGCTCCATTTGCTTTGAAAACTTTTTTCCAGCACTTTAGTCTGAGCTAATATTTATCCTTGTTTCTGAGATGTGTTTCTTGTATGCTGCAGAATGATGGATCTGGTTTACTCATTCACTCTCATAGCCTGTATGTTTTAATTGGTGAATTGAGCTCATTAATGTTGAGAGATATTGATGATCAATGCTTGTTCCTGTTATTTTGATTTGGTGGTAGTGTGTGTGTGTGTGTGTGTGTGTGTGTGTGTGTGTGTGTGTGTATTTATCTTCTTTGTTTTTTCCTTGCAATTATTAATTTCTCGTGTTTTCTTGGGTGTAGCTACCTTCCTTGTATTAGAACTTTCATCCTGATATCCTCTATAGGGCTGAATTAGCAGAAAGATTTTGTTTAAATTTGTCACAGGGACTGGAGTGCAGGCCTGCAATTGCAGGTAGAGGTATGGATCTGGGGATAGAGAGCAGAAGGAATAATGTCATGAAAAATCTCAGTTTCTCCATGTATGATAACTGCAAGTTTTGCTGGGTATAGTAGTCTGGGCTGACATCTGTGGTCTCACAGGGTCTGTTTGACATCTGTCTGCTCTTCTTGCTTTTAAAGTCTCTGTTGAGCAGTTAGGTGTAATTCTGATAGGTCTGCCTTTGTATGTTGCTTGACCGTTTCCCCTTGCAGCTTTTAATATTTCTTTATGTTTTGATTAAAATTTAATGTTTTGATTATTATGTAGCAAGGGGACTTCCTTTTTTAGTCTAATCTGTTTGGTGTTCTGTAAGCTTCTTAGGCAAATTAGCAATCACTTTCTTTGGGTTAAGGAAACTTTCCTCTATTATTTTGTTGATATATTCGGGATTTTTATTCTGGGCATCTTCTCCTCCTTTTCCTATTATGCTTAAGTATTTTTTTATAGTGTCCAAAATTTTGTGTTAGAAACTTTTTGGATTTGACATTTTCTTTGGCTGATGTACCCGTTACTTCTGTGGTATCCTCTATGCCTGAGATTCTCTTTTACATCTCTTGTGTTCTGTTGTGATGCTTATGTCTATAGATCCAGTTGTCTTTCCTAGGTTTTCTGTCTTCAGGGTTGCCTCTGCTTATGTTTTCTTTATTGTGTTTATTTCCAGTTTCAGGACATGAAGAGTTTTATTAATTTCATTCATCTGCTTGATTATAGTTTCCTGTCTTTCTTTATAGTTAGTCCTTTCCTCTTTAAAGGCCTCTGCCTGTTATATTATATTTTCCTGTATTTCTTTAAGGGATTTATTTATTTCCTCTTTAAAGGTCTCTATCATCTTCATAAAGTGTGTCATTGTGTTGCTCTTCAGGTGTATTAGGATATCCAGGGCTTGCTATAGTAGACGAGTTGGGTTCTGATGGTCTCATATTGTCCTGGCTTTTGATGATTGTGTTCTTTTTCTGTCTTTTAGCCATCTAGTTGTCTCTAGTGTTGACTAGCCTGATAGTCCTGGCTGTAATAGGCCTCTGGTTGTCTTGGGTGGCATCACCAAAGAGCAAGATGAACTGTGGTCCAGGGACTGGAGTGCAGGCCTGGGACTGCAGGTAGAGATATGGATCTGAAGATAGAGAGCAGAAGGGATAATGTGAACCTTGCTGCTGCTTGGTTTGCAGTCATCCCAGCAGGCAGGAGATTGGGGCAGAGAGTATCTCACCTGGTTGTGCCAGGGGGCAGCAACCCTCCAGGGAAGAAAGCTGAGCTGTGGCCAGGAGAGTGGAATGTAGATCCAGGATTACAGGTAGAAGAACAGACCAGAAGACAGAGCACAGAGGGGATAGGGCAGACCTCTGCCTATTGGGATTGTTGGGAGGCCAGTATTGATCATTTTTGTTACAAATTTTAAGTTAAATTTTGTTATAGATTTTTAAACCACATCCAAAACACTTAAAAATTTTGAGATAACAGAAAATTTATACAATGGTCTTAAGAGATTCTTTTGAGAGCAGAGAGCAAAGAAGGCTTAGAGATAAGAGATTTCTGAGAATGGAGAGTAGAGAAAGCTTAAAGATAAGAGATTTGGGGGATCGTTTGCTTACGCAGTAACGGAAGTTGTTACAATCCTCGAGGCTCTGACAATCCAGGGTGCCATCGTTGGCCATTGAGCTGTACAGAGGCTAATCTGTTTATAATAATACAGCAAGTCCTTAAAGAAATCTTCGAGTCCAAGGAGGGAAGAGCATAACAGCCCATGGGACTCAGGCTCTAGCAGGCAAGGAAGGAGACAGAACAAGCTCTAGGAGAGAGCTGAGGGACAGATGGGAGTGAGCCAGGAGATAGGAGAGACTTAAGAAAAAGGGTTAAAGACAAGAATCTTGCTGGAGGGAAGGCTCCTGTAAAAAGAGATAGGGGCAAGTATCTTAGCTAAGAGATGTCCCGAAACACAGTGGGGAAGCATTCAGCAAGCCAACAAGAGATGGCCTTTCTATGTGATGGGCACCCAGGAGGACATAGCAGGCTCCAGGAGCCAGAGACACTGAAACTGACAGGACATTTACTGAGTGCGTGAGAAGATGAGTGGATAGAACAGGTGGCAGAGAAGTGACTGAAGAGACAGAACATTTGGAGTTGAATATTGTGGGTGACAGAAGCCAGAAGAAACAAATGATCCGTGCCTTAGGAGAGTCAAATCATCAGCATGGTTTGATTCAGAAAGACCACAGCCCCTTGGAAAAGGGTCCATTTGTGTTCTGCACTAGATATATACCAGGGTTTTGGCACCACATATATAAATTGTTGACATGATTGCTCCAAGATGTGGAAAGGTTTTATGTTGATGGGAAAGAAAGAGAACAGCCAGGGGCATCTTGAAGAGTCCATAGCAAAGAAAGAAAGTAGATTGAACATGGCCAGCAGATTAGACACTGCCAGGGCTGCCTGTGACTCTGCGTGAGAAGGGGTAGAAGCAGGGAACAGAAAATACAGAGAACACAGTGGAAATAGAAAGATTTGTAAGAAGGGTGAATAGCTACCGGGGAGGGAAGGTCAGGAGACAAGTGTGAAGCCTTTGAAATGTATAACAAGTAAGTACTACAGGAACTGAGGGATCCTGGAGAATGGCATGGACCTTGATATGCTGATAGGCACCACAGGTATATGCCAGGAGAGCCCTTCGTCCCTTCTGCCAGATATAAGAGAAAGACTCCTTTCGGCAGGCTAGAGCCAGCTTCACAAGTTTCTGAAGAATGCTGGCTTTTTAACCTCACCACCAGAAACTCTCCTATAGTTTAGGTGGAGATCATTTACAGATATTTGGATTGCCATTTGGAGTTTGGAAAACTGGAGTTTGATTCCATTAGACCTGACAGGAATATTCTCTACTTTACAACTCAGCTATCCATATATTCATTCATCAAATACCCATGGTTTCTTGCTCTGTGCCAAGCACTGTGCTAAGCCCAACATAAAATTTGCTGTTATTTAATGGTGGGTAGAGGAAAACATGTCTGTTTGCCTGCCTACATATCTATCTACATACCTATAAGTCTATCTACCTACTTATCAATTATCTACATATTTACCTATCAACTAGTCAATCAATCAATCATCAATCTATCTCTACAGATATGAAAAGTAGACTATAATAAATGCACCAAAGGTAAGCCCAAAGCTCTCTAAAGCTGGACTTGGTAAGTTTTCTTCCAGATTGAGGGAGTGACACTGAGCCCTGGAAACCTAGTTAGCAACTAAATGATGAAAGAGACCTCACTGGAGTAGCTGAGAGTGGGGGAGGAGTGATATCTGTATATAGACCTACAGAGGTCATTAGGAGTCAGAATCTGCAGGACCTCAGAAGCCATTTTAAATGTTTTGGTTTTTATCCCAGAAGCCATAGGGAGCCACTGCAGAGGTCTGAGTGAAGTGGAGATATTTGACATGATCAAATTTGCTTGACAAAAGGCTCTTTCTGGCTATAGAACTCCTCTAAGCTCCCTGCCACTTGTCCCAGCCCTGAGCAGCCTCCCAGCCCAGTCTGGGGCCAAGCAATTACTTTGTCCTGGTGAGGACAGCCACAGTAGGTGACTGAAATCTCAGCCCTGTATTTATTGACTTTTGGCTGCTGTTCATAATGAACTCTCAGCTTCCCTAGGGGGGCTCAGTAGATTTGCAGAGAAAGTGAGGGAGGGGCAGGGGCTGCCGGGAGTGGATATGGGCTATGGCTGGTGCTCGGGTTTTCACATCTGTCTCCCTCAGTTCATGCCTGCTGTAGGGGGGATGTATTAGAATTCAATATACCTTGCTTGTCTTTTCCTAGAGAAGAAAGGCTGGTGTGTGGAGAATCAGGCCCCTTATCATTGCTGAAGAGAATGCTGCTCACATGAATTGCTGTATTAATAAGCGGGGAGAAGCAGAGTCCAGCTTTTACCCAGGATGTTTAATCTCTGAACTTCTGGCGGCAACTCCAGATGAATGGGCTGAGCTGGGCATTGCAGTCTCTATGCTCAGGAGATGAACAGGAAAATCTTTGTTCCCTCTGTCTGGGAAAAATAAAAGGTGAGTACCGAAAGGAATCTTAGTTAACATACTATAAAGATGGACACATCTGTGTCCATGGCTGTGCTACTGACAACATCCTAGATACAGAGTAACCCGAGCTACTTGTCAACAGGTGAATGGTGGACAAAGAACATAAACACAATGGAGCTTTCTTGAGCACTAAAGAAGAATGAAATTACGTCATTTGCAGGAGAATGGATAGAACCAGAGTGAATTGTGTTAAGCAAATTAAGCCAGACAATGACTACAATATGCCATGTTTCTCTCATGGATCCAATTCAGGTGTAAATATATACATGTGTTCACATGTGATAGGTATGTTCACATCTGACAGGAATGTAGGCATAATGTTTTGTATGGTGTATTTATATTAAGAATGGCTCATTTACACAGGAACGTAGAAGGAAGACTATGTGGGTGAAGAGAGGGGTCTAACGGGGAAGAGAGAGAGCAGAGCAAGAGGGGATGGTGGGGAAGAGAAGCCCAATGTTGCATGTATTCTGTCTTGTACATGCCATATATGAATGATGTGAAACACAGAAGGGGACTGTTGGTGAGGAGAAGATGGGGAGTGATAGGAGATGGTGGCAGGTGGAGGAGGCTAGTGGGTGAGGGGCAAATGTGAGCAAATTCACTACACATGCTTGTGAAAATGCCCCAATGAATCATTTTTGAGTATGATATGCAGAATATTTATCATGGTGGCTTTGGAGCGGCAATCCAAAACTCCATCTTACGCTCTTCTAATCAGCACTGTCCTTAGTCACAGTGGGCTCTGATGGATAGAACTTCTGAAAGAGTCAGTCTATTTGGCCCAACCAGAAGTGCCCGTTCAGAGAGGAAGCTGCCTCTGTTGGGACCACACTTACTGCTGTTCAGAGCTGAAGGCTGTCTTTTGAATCTCAGAGGGTATTTCCAGGACGGCTTTGGGTTGTTGACAAGCAAGAGGGACAGAAAATAAGTTACAAATGACATTATAGCTACTACTTCTGTTAATAGACACCTATAAGTGGAAACTAGTATATGTCAGGCCTGCTCTTTAGATAACAAAATGTATCTCATGAATTTTTATTGAAATGGCATGAACAAGGGACTTCCATGGCGCACTGACCACAATAGGGTGGCACCTGCCAGACTTTAGGTCCAGGTTTGTCTGGCTCTCAGACCAGGTTTGCAGCTACCATTGAACTCTTTCCTGCACCTTCTCTCTTCTGCCCAATAGAAGCATTTGCAAAGTGTCCCTAAGAGAGATTAGCCTGCTGGATTAGCTGGCTTTATTCAATCCAAAGCATTCCTGAGGTTAGTTCTCCCACAGGATTGTATTTGGACTTGACATCTACCAGGGACTGATACTTATCTCTGTACAGACTTTTAAGCTGTATAGAACAGTTTGTGTAATCAGGGTCCAGGAACCTGAGTGGCAAGAATTACTTGGGGTCAGTTTCTTAGGGTGATGGACACAGGCCAAAGAATCCCTCAACCTAACCAAATAAATCCATGAACTTGGCAATGAGATGTTTCATTGCTCATAGCATCTTAAAGCTGTGTGGTGGTCCCAGTTTGCAGATAAAAAAAATTGAGACCCATTAATGGGAATTACTAGCTGAGGTCTCACACAGCAAGGGTGTGTTAAGGACAGTGGGCTCTCTAGGGCTCTTTGGGTAATAAAAGGCTGGCACCTGTCCACACATGGGAGAAGGAAATAGACAAGCTGTTCTTGCATACCTGGTTAAAAGAGTTTAGTTAACTTTTTTCTTTCCTTAATCTGCCTACCTTCCCAGAGCTTTAGAGAAAAAGCTCTTGGAAAAAAAAAGGCTCATTCTGATGTTTTATTAATGGAGACTGCTGGTGTTTCAACCATTTTAATTAGGACTGAATTTTACTGTATTCAGACCCCAGAGAGCATCAAGGGAAGAGAGCCACTGAGCAAACCTGAGGATCAAATGAAAAGATTAATTAAATATCAACACATAGGCAGCTTGAGGCTGGGGGGACCTGCAGCCCCTCCCCCCACCCACATGTGGATTTGGAGCAGGGCCCCTCCCCCTCACACACCTCCATATGAAGCAAGGAGGATCAAGCAGCACACAGAGGTGAGTTGCTTTATACTTAGGGAACATTTCAGTTTGACACCAGCCACTAGTTCTTCATCCAAAGATTTAGGAGTGGAACCCTTACTTGGGACACTGCTCCCCTAAATTTCCTTCAAGATACAGGTTCTGGCTATGTTCTCCTGTTAGTCCATTGGTGTTTTTGTCCTGACCAGTGTGTTCTGGATACTGGTTTGGTACTGAGTGCTTTCCAGAAGACAACTAGCTTAGTCACCACAGCAATGCACTAAGAAAGATATTCTTACACCCCCATTTTATAGGCAAGGAAACTGAGGCTGAGGGAAGAGCTAATTTGCTTGAAGATTCACAGCTGCTAAGTGATAGAGCTGGAGTTCAAGCCAGGATTCTGCTCAGCCCATGGCTCTGACCACTGGGGAATTGGTGCTGGCTCCTGTATTGTGATCACAGATGCCCACGGTCCAACTTCATGTCCTCAAGCGTTAACCTCCAATGGGATCCCACTTTACCAAGCTGGCAGTTCTTCTTTATTCTGGCCCTGTGAAGCTCTGAGTCCATCATTGTTCTGTGAGCTGGTCAGCAGCACCACTGTTCAGATGTTTCCTCTGAGACCACATGCAAATTGCCTAATTTCTCCAGACTCCCGTTCTTCCTTCCCTGTTTGCTTTCTCAGCAGTGGGGACTGAACCCATGACTTCATGTATGTTTGGCGATTGCTGTGCCACTGAACAGCATCCCCCGCCCTCACTCCTTTATAAAATTGAGATGCCAAGGCTGTGGGGTTGGCTCAGCAGTGAAGAGCGCTGGCTGCTTTTCCAGTGGTCCCTCGTTGAGGTCCTAGCACCCAGGCCTGGTGGTTCACAACTTTCTGTAACTTCAGGTGCAGGAGATCAGATATCTCTATCTTCCAGAGACTTCTGCACTCCCGCACCCGCATGTACACACCCACCCATGGACACATACACTTACACACAGAGGAAAAACTAATAACAAATTTTTGAAAATTGAGACGATGGTACTCACAAACAAATAAGTCAATATGTGAAAATCCCCGAGACAGTAACTGTCAGGGGAGAGCACCTCCCAAAAGCTCACCGGGCACTGTGATCATTTGTAGTATTACAAATTAGGCTATTACTAGAATCTCTTTCCGGAAAGGCTTGGGATTCTTTCAGTCCCTTAAGCTTGTTTTGCTTTCTGTCTCTCAGAACTCAAGCTTGAGCTTGAAATGCCCTTTTTGACTTCATCTTAATGAGGTCTACCTGTTGGCTTACAGACAGTTCTGCTAGGCTCCACCCAACAGCTACCTAGCAATAGCTTGCCTAGCTGTCTGCCAGGCTTGAGCCAGGCATGTAAGAGGACTGCTATCACTTCCTCTCTTTCTGTCCTCCTCCCCCTTCTCTGCCTCCAGGTCCCTGCTCCCCTCCCTTTCCTCATAATAAATCTTCTTTATACTAGGCCTGTTGTATGGCATGGTTCCTCAGGGGAACACCTCAGCATGGGCCCTCCAAGGCATTCTCACCACCAGGGTCACATTAAGGTACATTAAACCATATTATAAAACACCATCGCTGTGATCTTTCTAAGCTACCAAGCAGCCTTACCCCATGTGCAGTCATCAAGAAGTATTTATTAAATTGTAAAGGAAAATAAAACATTACACTGCCCCTTTGGTATTCCTAATTTGGGGTAGTATTTTTCTGGTCCAGCCCAGGCCAAGCACCCCTTAGATACCAAACAGGTGATGTTCCTCCTTCACTGGACGGTGCTCCTCTACAGTAGGGAATATTTACATTCGTAGAAGCTTCTGGTCTTCCTTGTCCCAAGAGCAAGGACAATAAAACATGAAGCAAGCTTCATTTCGAACACCAGTGATAATCATTCAACAACCAGGAGAGCCCACTGAGAACTTTCTAATTCCCTGCAGTTAAGGATTAAAGTGGTGTGTGTGTGTGTGTGTGTGTGTGTGTGTGTGTGTGTGTGTGTGTGTGTGTGTGTTTGGGGGGTTTTTTTAACAAATGAATTACCGTTCTAGCCATTTTAAACTGGGATGGGATTATGTGTATTAATCATATTCTAACAGTCATCGTTACCAGCTACTTTTAAAATTTTAAAGAAAATATTAAATTTCATGTTTATGTTTTTATTCTCCTTTTGGGATAGGCTCTCATTGTGTGTCCCAGGCTGTCTTCAAGTTCAAACTTACAACTCTTTTGTCTCAGTCTTCTGAGTGTTGGGATTATAGATAAGTGCCCCCGTGTTTGGCATGTAGCATGTATATTTCTAAGTCAACACATAATGGGTGATTTTACATGTGTGTGGACATGTGATTCTTCAGCATATCAATAGAGTGCATCGTAATTGTCTCAGGGTGACTGGCATATTTGTCACCTCATGTGCATGTCATTTCTTTTTGATGGGAATAGTCAGAGTCTTCTCATGGCTACTTTAAGATTTTCAATTAATTGTCAACCGTCATCACTCCACAGTCCTAGAGAACACTGGCACTTCCTGTCCAGCTGCCTTGCTCATACCCACTACCTACCTCTTCATCTCTCCCCCCATTCAGAATGGTAACACGATGCCAAATGGAAGTGCCACACGCAGGGCCATGATGGCCGACTGCTTTATGAAGGTATTCAGAATTTCATTTTAACATACTCTATCACCTACAAAAATCATACTCAGGAGTTAGAATTTAATTATACCACAAAAAATATGGGCTATAGAGGAGCTGAGTTTAGCCCCTAGAGACTGTATAAAGACATGGCCACACGTATCTGAAATCTGAGTGCTCCTACAGCAAGATGGAAGGAAGAAGGGTAGGCCAGTTCCCCTGTTATACACTGTGACAGACTCTTTGTCCCACAAAGTCAAAGCAGGGTTTGGTACTCAGGGTTGTCTTCTGACCCCCACACTTGTGCCAATGGGCCTGCACATGCACGGGCACACACACACACACACACACACACAGAGGAACACATAAACATGCACACACATACATACTAGGCATACATACATACACACACACATACACACACACACATACACACACACACATACACACACACACACACACACAGAGAGAGAGAGAGAGAGAGAGAGAGAGAGAGAGAGAGAGAATAAATTCTACAGTATTTAAGTTTGCAGTTTTGTTGAGGCATGTTTACAGATGTTCTGGGCTACAGGTTGGATACTCCTGCTGCTCTGGCGTCTGCTCATTGGTTAACTGTCTCTGGGGAGTTAAGAGCATTTAAGTCAGAAACCAACAGAAGCCTGTTAATACAAAGAGAAGCATTTGTGGAATGAGGTAGCGGAGCTTGATGATTAGTTTCATGGCGATAACATGCTTGATTTTAACCCCAAATCTTCTGCTGATTGCCATGTGACTTCACGCCTATGACCTACCTCTCCTACCTCATGCCTCAAAATACACACCGAAGCTATAAAAAGAGAGTTAGAGAAATCTCTTTCATGTAGGCCATTTGTAAGGATTAAATGTGGTGTTGTGCATAGGGAATTGATACTATTCTCTGGCTGTAGTTAAATGTAGCCATTTATCTCTGGCTTTCAGACCAGAAGGTCAGTCCTGTGGCTTAGAATGTAACCTTCTTAAGCATGTGAGTCATTATTGTCTTGCCTCCTGGAGAACTCGAGAATCTAGTAAGATGCCAGGCACTCAGTGGTACCAGTTGAATGGGAAGCTGTGATAAATATCTGGGAAAGTCCTGATAAGGGAGAAAACAGTGTTGAGGGTCACAAGTGCAAAGGTCTCAGTCCACAGTCACTTGGCTCCATGTTTACTGAGCCAGTTATGAGGAAGAATGACATTGTGAGACCCTGTGGTACAGCAAAACTGCTCACCTCATGGCACTTTGGAAGAAAAGTAAAAGGAGGGACTAGGGAAAAAGTATCTTCAAAGATACATCCTTGGTCATTTACTCCCTAATTTTCATCACCTCCAATAGTACCATTCAATTATGAACCATCAATGGACCCACCCATGATCCATTCATTAGCCCAGAGCCCTCATAATCCAATTGCCTCCCAAAGCCCCAGTTCTGAACACTGCATTGAGGCCCAGACCTGCAACACATACACGCATCTCCCTACTGGGAGATGATTCAGATCCCATAACAAGAGATCAGTTGCGTGTTGTAAACCCAATGTAACAAAGAGTCATTAATACTTGGTAAACCTTAATAGCATTATTAACCATCAGAGAAATACGAATAAAATCACATGAGGATTTTGTCTCACCCCAGCCATCATGAGACCAAACACTAGCAAGGATAGTAGTTTAGACATTGGTTGTGGGAGATAGAAGCCGTTCCACCCACATACAAATCAGTTTGAGTAAAATAGATGTATCACATGACTGACTACCCCATTCATGAAAATTTTCCCAGAAGACTTCTGTGATGGATAGTTTTATGACAGCATGATACATGCTAAAGTCATCTGAGGGGAAGGAACGTCAATTATGAAAATGCCTCCATAAGATTGGGCTATCTACAGACCTGTAGGGCATTTTCTTAATAAGTGATGGATATAGGAGTGCCCGGCCCATTGCGGATGATACTATTCCAGGGCTGGCGGTCCACAGTTCTGTAAGAAAGCAACCGAGTAAGCCATGTGAGCAAGCCAGTTACCAGCACCCCTGCATGGCCTTAGCATCAGCTCCTGCCTCTGGGTTCCTGCCCTGTGTATGAGTTCTAGCCCTCACTGCTTTTAATGATGAACTATTATGTTTACTATGAGTGAAATAACCCATTTCCTTCCCAAGTTGCTCTTGGCCATGGTGTTTTATCGCAGCAATAGTACCCCTAACTAAGGTAACTTTCACGTCTGTGTATTGCAGAGACACTCATGTTTGCTGTATTCAGAATAGCCAAGTGACAGAAACAGCAGAGGAAGAGATAAAGAAAATGTAGCTTATATACACAATGGAATTATTCTTCGGTGACAAAGAATAAAGTTATGCCATTTTTGAAAAAAAAAAAAACAGATGCAAGTGAACATAAACCCATTAGTGAATTAAGCCAATCTCTGCACATCTTCTCACATTTGTCTGTCCAGGATTTTTATATAGACACATGAAGTCATCCCATGTAGAAGTCATGAAAGTAGAACTGAAACCATCAGAGGTCCAAAGAGGACTAATGGGAGGGGTGAGGGAGGATTGACAAACAGGGAGGGAGTAGGGCTTGTGGGATATACCCAAAGTACATTATATATGTACATGAATATGCTCTTATGCAACTCAGTATTATTAAATTAAATGAAAGGGAAAAGAACAGCTGGATGCTGAGGATTGTGACTTATTAGAGTCACAGCAAAAGCCTAGACCCACCTCTACTAAAAATACGGTAAGCTGAGCACGACAGTGGTTAATCCAACACTCATTATTTGACCGGCATTTAGCACGTGCCTGGCACCTCTGAAAACCTTAGGTAATTCAAGTCCTTTAATTTTATTTATGACTCAACCTGTGAGACAAAATTCACCAGACTCAACACAAAACCAGCCTGAAAAGCTAGCTGTTTTCTTTTAACGGAGTGAAATGTCAACAAGTACAAATGAACCCAGTGATAATTGAGTCCATCTGGGGATGTTGGGCAGGGTCAGGTGAGGACAGCGGTGGAATGCTGATGAAACATCTGTAGCCCCAGCCTCACCTGCTTGTTAATTACTAGGATGTTTGCTGCCTGCAGTACTGTGGCCTGCTTCACTCCTTCTTCCCCTCCCCTATTCTTTTTAATTCACCCTTGATTCTCTTAACAAGACAGATCTCATCCAGCTTGCTACCCTTCCCTAGGGAAAGCAAGGAGAAAGAATGCACTTGTTCCCATGGGTTTAGTCCTCTAGAGAAGGAGCCTCACTCTTCATCTTGGAGGCAGTGCTCAAAAATGGTTTAATTGGATGCAGGGTAAGCTGGTAGGAGCAGATGTCAAGGAGCTGTGGCCTAAATCAAATTCCAGATTAATTAAAAGGTGTCCAAGTGGATTGAATATTTCATGTTCTGAGGGCTACAGGAACAGAAATCAAATATGAAGGTACAGTTGGAGGCGGGTTGGAAAGAAAGGATGGAGGGAAGAAGAGAAAGGAATAGGGAGAACAGGAGGAGGAATGGGGAGGAGGAAGAAGAGAGGGATGGAAGGAAAAAGGAATAGAAAGGGGAGGAAGGGGGAAGAAAGAGGAAGAAAGAAGGAAGAAAGGAGGGAGAGGGAAGAAAAGAGAGAAGAAAAAGAGGAGCAATGGAGGGAAGGAGGAGGGAAGAGGGAGAGAGAGAAGAAGGAGGCAAGGAAGGGGAAGGAAGAGAGAAAGGAGAAGCAGGGGTAAGTGGAGGAAAAAGGAGAGGGGAGGGAGGAAGATGGAGGGAGGAGTAAGAATGAGTGCATGAATTCCTTGAACATTTTCTAGCTTGTCACCTTCATCATCAGAACTTCCCAGAGGACCATGTTTTTCCTATGGCCCCATTTCAGCCAATCCTTTCTGTTATCCCATGCGGGATCCTAGATGCTGAAGCTTAGGAAAAACAAGTCTTGGTCTTTCCCGTTCAACTTCCTGAGTTCCAGAAGCAAGCTTCTCTGTCCAACTATCACTTCAACATTAGCAGGAATCCCGTGAATTAAAGGCTAAATGCCACTTCCCAGCCACAGGTTCACCAAAGCTTAGAAGAGGTTTCTGCAGAAAGGTATGTTTGCTGTTACATTTCTATGCCATAAAATTAGCATAGCAAAAGCAAAACATGCTAGCCAGGGCTCCTGCTGCAAACTTACAGTCTTAGCTTCTTGAGGGCAGGAGGGCAGGGCAGGAAGATAGCAAGTTCAAAGCCTGCCTGAACTACAAAGTGAGTTTAGGGGTTATTCTGAGAAGCCTGAATGAGACTCACCTCAAAATATAAAAGTAACAATAAGAGTCCTAGAATGGGGCTCTGGTAGGCATGAAGCTGCAGGTTCAAATCCCCAGCACAACAAAACAAAAACAAGCAAGCAAACAAAAAACTTCATGTAGACAGGAGTATAGATGAACTTGAGTGCCTGGGAAATTAGTTTCTTGGGTCTCTCTCCAGCCTTGGAAATTCTGCTTTACCCTCTGTGCCTACTTCAGTGTGCAGGACTCTCACCTCTTCTGTACCTGTTCGTGTATTTGTCCTGTCTGGCCTTGGTCTTTGTCTTGTTATTTCCCCTCTACCCACCCTTTCCATTTCTTCTTTCTCCATCCTTCCAGCTCTCTGCCCACCTACTCAACTTACTTATATTTCTCTCCTCTGCTTGGTTGTCTCTTTCTTTTTTTCTCTCCTCTCTTGCTGTTCTTTCTGTGGTCTGTCTGTTCTTTGTGAACTTCAGTTGTCTTCCCTACTTTTGCTGCTCCTCTCCTGCCTCTGACTTCCATACCCAACCCCCTAACTTCTTCATTCTCTCTCTTGTAGCCATCATTAGTGTGTGGTTGACACCGTCACTTCAAAGCAGGCAAATACCCATCTCTAAATCCTGAATCAAAGATACTGAGGCACCTCTTGGAGACAGGCCCAACCAGTTCATGCCTGCAGCTTAATAAAATGTGTTTTCTATTTAGCCTCAGGCTTTGAGTAGCCTTGAGTGGGGTCACCTCCAGGAGCACTGGTCAGTGTGACTGAGCCACAAAATAACAGGGAGTCAGGATGACACAAATGTCAGGGGATGGATGGCTAAGCAGGTTGGTACAACAAAGAGGGCTGTTGTCCTCCCTGGGTGGTCACCTTTAGCTGATCCTCTGGTTTATCTGAGCTCAGTCACTTGTCCTTAGGAGCATGGTCTCCTTACTTCCCCCTCTTCTTCAAATTCATGGTTACATCATCAGTGTGGTTGAAGTGTGGTCTGGACCTTCCTATTCAACTTTTGGTGATTTCCCAGATAAAATGCAAGACAGAAGGAGCCTCCTGACTCTAATTATTTTGCTAGCTCCTGGTTCTGCATATCAATTTCCCTCCTCTGCACCATTCATATTCTATAGGTCTGGCTGGTAGGGAAGAAGATGCCTAGGGAAATCACATGGCTTTGCACAGGAGATTTGTTCCGACTTAGGAAGAGAAACTATCTTATTTTGCTTGATAATCTCTTATTTATGGGTTTGTTCTTTTCTCAATATTAATGAGACCTCCTATCTCTATCTTGCTGTGACAGCTTTATCAACATCTCGGCAACTGCCTTTCCATCCTGTAAGAGAGCTGTGATCAAATAGAATTGGCATAAATAATAGGAAGAATCCATGGGATGCTTGTGAGCAGAGACTTGCTCGATGCTCTGAGGCCAACAGTAAACAATGATGTCCAATGCAGAGAGCTGGGCTTCTTTTAGCTCATTGGGGCTCTGTGGGTTCAGATTCTCTATGTAGTGGCAGACACTGTAAGAGAGGCTCTGGGCTTTTGTTTGTTTTGTTTGTTTTGTTTGTTTTGCTCATGTTCTAGTGATTTGGATTAATGACTGGATTTTGCCATCAAGAAAGAAGGCAAAAGCCTCAAAAAGAGCTGTGACATAAGGCTGGTCTGCAGTTAGTGGTGGACGACACTTTTCATGAAGCTTTTCATATGAAGCTGCAGCCATAGGTTGAATCTCCAGCATGGCAAAAGCAAGCAAACAAACAGAATGATCAAAGAGCTGCACCAAGGAGACTCACCACTCAGTACCACAGAGAACTTAGAGATGCTCACATAGTGAGCTCTTCAGAGGGCTCTCATCACATCCTGCTCTGCATATGCTGTATGAAGAGTGGCAATGTGATGTCTAGGGAAGGATGAAATGATGTTTTGGCATGGGCAGCATACATGCATTTGTTTTCTTGAATGTTTTTGATAAGGATGGTTTGCTAGACTGAATTGGGGGCAGAAGGAATGAAGAGATAGAAAGAAAACAGAGATAGCAAGCATATGGACACAGAACAGTTTGGATCAGGTGGCTTGAGCTCTTGAATAGAGAAGTCACAGCATCCTGGAAGCTCAATGTGTTTATTATTGTGACAGGGCAAAACAGTGCAGAGGTCCCTCCATCTTGTGTTGTTGCTGAGACCATTTCAGGTTTAACTAGAATTTCATCTCCTTGATAGAAAATCCCATGGAAAATTACCCAGCTGTATTCTAAGAGCCCAAGATTTAACTTAGCTTGTGCAGAAGCCTCTCCAGCTAACTGCCTATCTTTTGTTTCTGTAAAGTCATTTGCTCATATGAAGCCTCCCCCATCTGCCAAGCAAGATAGGACATTGGTCCTCTCTTCTTTGGGGCTATGCTCTAGTTTGGAATACCTGAGTATAGTCACAGCCAAATGGAATAAAGATTTTCAGTTGACCATAAACTGTGTCTGAGTGGTCACCTCCAGTGGGCTCCCTACAACATTCTACAGAGTAGAAAAAGGAGTCAGCATTATGGTATAGAACTGAGTCAAGAGGGCTGCTTTTGCCATCACCCTACCCCTGCCCCTGCAGTAGGAACTGGTGGCTAGGCAGTGCAGTTAGACAGATTTGGCATTTCAGGCCTCCCACCCTGTGCCACCACAATGCCCAAGAAGAAGGTCCATGGGGATGGAGCAGCGAAGGTAGAACCCAAGTGCTGCTCTGTCCTTGGTCAAGCTCACCCCTGCCAAGGTAGACAGGAAGAAGTAGATAATGGTCACAGGGAAGGATAAAGGGTCAGACAAAGATGGGCAAACGACAGGGAAGAGAGGAGCAAAGGGCGACAGGCTGAAGTGGCTGACCAGCAAACTACAGATCTGCCTAAAGAAAATGGAGAGGCAGAAGCCCAGTGTCCAGCGTCTAAAGGAGAAAAGACCCCAAGCCTAACTAGCCATTCATCACGTTTGTCAGTGATCTCCTCCCCCTTCTTGTGCAATCCAAAGGAATCATTTTATCAACTGCTTTGTAAATTCAAGTTTTTCAGTAGCTCTAGAAACATTTTTAAAAGTGTGTGTGTGGGGGTCCAATCTCATCCCATTTTTAAGTGTTTCTTTTTTTTTTTTTTTTTCGGAGCTGGGGACCGAACCCAGGGCCTTGCACTTGCTAGGCAAGCACTCTACCACTGAGCCAAATCCCCAACCCATCATCCCATTTTTAAAGTATAAATACCTTTAAAAAGAGGTAAATCATTTTCTGGTTGTTTATTTGTCTATCTGTCTATCTCTTTATCTCTATCTATTTGTCTGTTATTAGGTACAAGAAGAAAATATAATGAGAAAATGCCAGGGTAATGAATCAAGAGAGGCTGTGACTGTCTCTGGAATCACTGTAACATTCCGTGGAGGGGCCAATTTTATACCCTACAATACAAAGCGTGCTAAATGTCAGTTTGGAGTCTCAGTTGTGCCTTTGTATATTTTGGTTATATCTCATCTCATGTTTCTGGTAGAACCATTTCCTTAAAAAACCACTCCTTGGTCCTGCCCTGTCATAAGTGCAAAGTCTCTGGTCATGGCAGTCCATTTTCCTAACAATTGTGATAATGTACTGTGAATGATGGGAATTTTGAGTCCGTACTGTATGTGACTTGAAATTTCGAGTCAGTAAAATGTGGGTCATGAGTGTTTGTTTAGTTTTTGTGTGTGCAATTAAGGACAACTTGCCAAGTTTGAGACTGGAGCATCACTGGAATTCAAAGAGAGACAACATGTATGGCTCTTTAGAGTCCTAAATACATGAACACAATATATGACTCTTCAGAGTGTGGGTACGGGTGTTGAGAATTGAAATGTCTATACTCTGTTCCTCACCCAATAAAATCTCAGTTGTAAAAGAAAGGAGGTGGAAAGGCAAGTTTGACTAACTCTTGTAGGAGCAGTCTCTCTGGGAGCCATCTTTGGGGACTTAAATATTGTGAGGGGTCAGAAGAAAGACACAATGGACTTTTTCCTCATACACCATCAACAGTTGCATTAAGACCAGGAGGGAAGACTCTCCCATTTTCCTGAGGCTAGCCTGGGGAAGGCTTTGCTATGTTCCATGAATGTAACAACACACATCTACTCAGGGTTTCCTTTGTTCCCCACAATAGACAATAGATCTGAAAGTATAGAGAACTGACCATACTTGTAAGCACTTTCTTGATACCCTCCCATTATCCTTTGATATTGAGTGACAAAGATTTATTTTCTTTAATCTCAGAAATAAATAGGACTCAAGAGTTTAATTTTATTCAGTCGCATTTCTAAACCTTTCTATGATCTTTTACTGTGTTTCCCGAGTGAAAGTAAGAAGCTCAAGCTTGGAAAGGCTATGAACTTTACACCAGTCATGTCCCTGGGTGAGGAAAAGTCTGGGGTATTGTGAAAGGTTGCATAAGCCATCCTTATACAAGTCTGCGGAATGTTCACTTGAGTCAGCAAACTTGAAACACATCTAGTCCATGACTGTTCTTGTCTTTGAATTTTTATTGGAGCTGAGGAAATGGCTCAGGCAGTAAAGCACTTACTGGACACTGTGTGAGCAGTAAGTGAGACTTCAGATCCTCAGAACCCACGTAAAAGCTGGACAGACATGATGGCTATGTAATCCCAGCACTCAGAAGGCAGAAACAGAGAGTCCCCAAGGCAAGCTGAGTAACCAGACAAGCCAGAATTGGCAAGCTTTTGATCCAATGAACGAGGTGGAAAGTGATCGAGGAAGACACTAAGTGATGACTTTATACCTCTGTAGACACACATATGTTCAACCTGAACATATTCAATTTCAACATGTTCAAAACTGAAGCTATATCTCTTTATAGAATAGATACATGACATCCAATGTAGAAGAGACTCTAAACTCCCTTGAGGCACTCAACATGGAGGCCCTGAAGGCAGAATTTGAACATGCATCTAGGTGCTCATTTATTCCTCACCACCAATTTACCACTTGTAAATTTAAGAATTTACAAGCAGACATAGTTCCTCCATAAATACATATATATGGAGCCCAAGGCTAGGGATAATGGTGGCTGGTACAGCATTGTTTTTTCCAGGAAAACTTAGCAATAGTGTAGAAATCCATCTTCAAGAAACACAGCTACCTAAAGGTGGGTGCAGTCATGCAGAGACCAATTGCAAAGGCGAGGAAATGAATGAGAAAGCCTCCGTGAAAAAGCTGCCCTAGCAAACCACACAGTCCCCCATCCATGACTGTGGATGCTCTGGCTCTCCTGTATTCTGTTATGTTAAAATGCTGCTTGCTGCATGATTCACTCTTATTTCATGTGCCAATAAGAAAAGCAGCAGTCATAGCACCACGTCTTTGATGTAAGAAGAATCTTTACTTCACAGTACAATTTGAAAACAATAAAATGTCAGTCCTAGAATTGGGTTGGGGAGATAGCTCAATGGGTCAGGGACCTTGCCGTTAGGTTTAAGGATTGAGGTTGATCCCTGCAGCATGCATGATAGAGTGGAGGTATCCTCTCCTGCAAGTTGTCCTCTAGCCTCCACATGCATGCTATGGCACACATTCATGTGCATGTACACACAGGTGCACAAATGAATAAATAAATGCAAGAAAAACTTTAATATAAAAACAAAGTAAGCTCTAGCATAAACAGTCTGCACATGCACACTCATGTTGTTTGTTTGTTTTTTGTTTTTCATTTTTTTTCAAGATAGAGGAAATTTCACTTTCTAAGGTTTATGCTCCTGCATTTTTAAAAGTTACCTACAAAATTCTAGCAAGTATTTGTATGAAATAAAGTCACTGATTTGGACACCCACTTAATAGGAAAGACATACAAAGTTTTGTTTGGCACCAGCTACTACATTAATGGTGTATTATAAATGGAAATGTCATATTGCTCACAAAAGAGTCCTATTTGCAGGTCAGTATTAGGTCAGTGTTCAATATTCCACACAAACAATTCTCCATCAGTCAGAGGCAGGTGAAGTTTAACCACTGTGCTTTGGTTCTAAAGATCCCTTGTTGGGGTGATGTTTTGGGGATATATTGGAAGCTTTGTGTGTTGGGGTGGGGGCATCTGTGAAACTGGCCTATGTACAGGCGATTTTGCTTTGCTGTGTGTTCCCACTATGATGTACTGCCACACCACAGACTCAGGTCAGTGGAGCCAACTCTTCATGGACTGGACATTCTAAAACTGTGAGCCAAAGTAAAACTTTTTGCTCTATAAATTGATGATCTCTTGTCTTTTGTTGTATAACAGAAAGCTGTTTAATACAACTACACTGTGTGAAGGAGTTTGGAATTCTCAAGTTCCCTGAAAAAGCAAACTTCTTCCATGCACCTTTGGTGTACACAGAAAATGTCAACAAGTGAACTATTAGCTGTGACCAGAGATGCTTCATCATTAGCTTTGCAGTACAAACAGATTCTTTATACGGGGCATTTTTCCTTTGACTATTCCATACTGTTGAAGAGAATGAGGGCAGGACTGACTGCTCAGAATAGAACGAAAGCTCAGCAGCAAAGAGGATTAGCTATATCCCCTACCCCCAGACCCCACACACTGAATACACATTTTCACATTGCATTCCTGTGCTGCCATGGTGTTATGCATATCACAAGAAATAATTCTTCGTTGTTCTGAATGGCAGAGAAAATGTTCAGTCCAAGCTCAAGTGGACACCTATTCAGACCATGGCTCTAATTCTGTCACAGCAAATAACAACAATACTGGAGAATTCAAGATTCCAGCAGCTAGGACACCATTTTTTCCTGTTTATATATGGGAAGGGGCAATATTCATATAAAAAAGAACTGGGCCATAGATTTCCAAATTATGAGAGATGTGCAAAATAACTCAGTCTAGTCTACTCCCGTGAGTGAACTTACCCCAAAATCTCCACAGACAGAGCCTTTGCTTGATATTTCACACACTTTCATAAAAGTCTCTTGAAACAAAGAATGAATGTGAAGTGTAATAATCACCACAGTGTCAGAAAGTCTTGGACAGCCAAGGAGAAGGTAGCTAAAACAATCTGCACTTACAGGGAACAGTAGACATATTGATTGCTTTATCAGTTAGGAAGATTCAAAACTGTTATGTGTTCCACACACAGTGCGAACATATGCACAGAGACCAGAGGAAGATGTCTTTCTCTGGTGCCCTCCACTTTTTATATGTTTTTGATACTGGGTCTCTCATTGAACTGAAGCTTATTAACTTGCTAGAGTGGCTGACCAATGAGCATTAGCTGCCCTCTTGCCTCTTGGTAGAGTGGCTGACCAATGAGTGGTGTCAGTTATCCTCTTGCCTCTGTCTTCTCACCAATAGGACACACCTCTGTGTCCAACTTGTAAGTTGGTACTGGTATGCAAATTCAAAACCTTACACTTGTAGTCTATGCACGTTACCCAGTGATTTCTCCCACCAGCCCTCTCCTAACTTCTTTCTTGATGATATAACTTGGTTTCCTTAAGGAATGTAATTCATGGAAGGATAGAGCGTCTCCCTATCCTGAGGATAGGTCATGTTGGGAGCAAGAACTTTACCTCCTTTTGCAAGTAGGAGAATGGGATGCAGTCCTGGTGAATGGCATGAGGAAACATTTCTTAGAAATTTGAGGAAGTTCTAGGAGATGTGTTTTTCTACTGTCTGAGAAGTTTCTAGAGCAGTGGTTCTCAATCTTCCTAATACCTTGATCCTTTGATATAGTTCCTTGTGTTGTGATAATTTTGTTATTGTGAATTGTAATGTAAATATCTGTTTTCTGATGGTCTTAGGCAACCATTTTGAAAGGGCCCTTCCACCCCTGAGGGGTTGTGACCCACAAGTTGAGAACTACTGCTGTAGGGTGGTACATCTTTTACCAGCCTTGGAGTTTCCAGGGGATTCGTCTTCAGTCTAGAGAGACAAGGCTAAGCTTTACTCCTCTTGTTCAGGATATGAATATTTTATTTAAAGTTCTAAGCTTGGAGTTACTACAGCTCTGATTAATAAATCCTGAAGGGATAGGTAAGAAGACAAAACATAACATGTTGATGATGGAAGCCTAAAGGGTTAGTTTAGAAAAAAAGTGAATGCCCACCTCAACTCTGACCTCCTTGCCTTCGTGCCTCTTGTCACGCTGTTAACTCTGGTTTGATTTGATCAAGCAGATGCACCTGGGAGGCAAAACTGTTGGAGGATAGAGGACCAGAGAGAGGGAAAAGGAGGGGGGAAAAGGGACAGGAGAAGGGAGAAAGGGGGAAGAGAAGGTGAGGGAATAAGAAATGGAGGAAGACACCAAGAAGGAGAGGGGAGGGAGAAAATTAAGAGAGGAAGAGGAGAGGGGAGGAGAAGAGAGGGGAGGAGAAGAGAGGAGAGGAGAGAGGAGGGGATAGAGGCAGAGACAGAGACAGAGAATAATTAGAAAGTGTTATCAAGCTTGGCTACTGCTAAATGTCATTGTCCTCTAGGAAGCCGTGCAAACTGTATCTCCAGTTTAGTGCTGGCTTTCTCACTCTGTAGCCTGGCATGATCAAGATGCAGGTGTAGGGAGTTACTAGTACATACTTAGAGCATACCAAATTCTGAAGAAATCCCAACAGTGCTGAGACAGGAGATAAGTCCCTTCTTGACCTCCAGTATTTGTGTGTGTGTGTGTGTGTGTGTGTGTGTGTGTGTGTGTGTGTGTGTGTGTGTTAGTTAGATACTTAGTGAGTGAGTGAGTGAGTGAGTGAGTGAGTGAGTGAGTTATGTGGAGGCCAGAGGACAACCTTAGGTGTCATTCTTCAGTTGCCATTCACATTGTTTTATCTTGGGGACAGTGTCTCTCACTGGCCTGGCACTAGCCAAGTAGGCTAGGCTGGCCAGCAAACCCCATGGATCTGCTTTCCTATGCTTTTCCAGAGCTAGCCTCACAAGTACACACCACCATGTGTGTCTTTTATTTTATTTTATTTTATTTTATTTTTTACCATGGATTATAGGGTTGAACTCATATCCTTAACCTTCTAAGTAAAAAACTTCACTTTGTTATTTTTCCAGCCTCTGACCCCACTTTTGCAAACACAACAATGCCCATGTGTTCCTTGAGGAAAATGCTATTATGCCCAGGGTATTTCAGATCCCCTTTGCAGTTGTGGCAGGGTTTGGTGAGTGGACATAGATGTTCTCTGTTAGCTACTTGTGAGTTCATGACTCATCCTCATCACCTTCATTCTGTGTTCTCATGCTGTGTTCACCTCATCCCAACCCAGTCTACATTCATTTTCTCTTTCATCCCCAACAAGTTTGAGCCTCTGTTGCCTTGTCTTCACTGGACTATGATTTCTAAACCTGACAGATTTCTGTGGCCACAGGACATGGATACCCCTCCTCCTACGATTCTTCTATTGAGTTTTTTCCTTCCCTAGTTTCTCACATACTCAGAAGTGAGCCACACCAACGTTGCTCTTCCCCATTTAGCTATTGACCCAAATAGCACAAAGAATCCAAGATCAGAGGTGAAGTATATGATGTATAATATTCAGTAAATACCCCATTATTAAAATAATAATGGAATTCTTTTTACTGGTGGTTTAAAGCATCCTTAATAATATATGAAGTGACAGCCAATGTTGAGACCTGAAGCTGAAGTAGCAAAAGATATTAAAATAGTCATAGATGGTAGGAGACCTTGATTCAAGCAACAGGGACAAGATAGAGCAAGAGTAAGAGAATGAAAAGGGTGCCTCAAGTGTTTGGAGATCTCAGTCTCTTTCAGTATGGGCAGCATCAAGACTTTAAAATGTGCTTTGTAAGAGGACTCTGTGTGATGCTGGCCATTCACATAAGAGAGGTTAGTGCCTTTGAGAAACCATCATTAAAAGAGACTTTGTGTAATTAGATAATGGCTGGAGTTGCCTCGTCTTTGAAGAATTAAATAGCACAGCTCATATCTCCAACTGCAGCTCGTGCTATTGGATTAGACCTCCCTAAGTCCTATGGCTTATGTTTGTATCTCAAGCTAGAATTTCCATTAGTGCGAAAAGCGTTTATCTTCTGCTCTCTGGCCTGTGCTCTTCTTGCCGCTTGCATCTGTCCAAAACTGCAGCAAAGCTGATTTCCCCTGCTCCTCCAAAATGCTTGTCAATTGAGAGAGCTTCACAAAAGCCAGGTTCCTCTCAGTGTTTTTGGCTGAATACAGTCATACAAGGAGTTCAATTATAGCGAAGCCAACAGTTTAAGATAAACTGTTCGATAGTCTTGTTCTGAGGTGCTTTTGTTAGACTTCAGGCTGTGGAGAGAACATCTCATTGGCTAGTGTTGCCCTCGAGGTTTCTGTCCAGCAGTTCTGCTAGAATCCTCTGCCTCTGAGACTCTTTAGACATCTTTGTTCTTCTTTCTAACACCTGTTTTCTAATTACTCCTGTGTTAATACACAGAGATGCTCAATTTTCCATGTGTGTCCTAAACTGGCAAAACTCTGGGACCTGCCCTTCTACAACCCGAATTGTTCTTCAGGACAGCTTTGCTTGCCAAGTGCAGCCCCTCCATGAAGCTCATTCTTAACTAGAGATTTTATTTGGGAGTGGAAAGGAATCAATCTTGAGTGTTCCTCAAAGGGAAAATGAACCTAATCAAGTGTAGAAAGTGAAATTGCAGATAACCAGAGATGTGGTGAGATCCATCCCTCCTAAACAAAGACCTTGAGGCATGGGGCATCAGGTATCTGCCTCTGCCCTACTCCTCGACTGGAGTATATTTCAACCTTTTTAAAATCTTGTGAGTCAGCGAAGGCAGGGGACCCCCATGGAACTAATTAGAAAGGCCACCAGCTCCAAGGTCACCAACCATGATCTGCAGTAGAAATGCAAAGGATAGGACCTTTAAGCCCTAAGTTCAGGGTGGCCATGAAATGAGATGAGATGAACATGCTCTGAAGTTCCGGCCAGGCTTCCGACTATGTAGATGTTAAATGTGCGGGCCTGGCAGCCAGCTTATTGCATCCTAAATGCTGGCTCACTCCATCCTAGGCCAGTTACCGAGCCTCTCTGCTCATCTATCCACTCATCAACCTGTGGGTGAACCTATTCACTCATGTGTCCATTGACAACACCTTTGGGTTGTTCTGAACATTAAGTCAAGTCTATGTCCTCTGCTTAGATCCATGCTTGGTTCAAACCAAGTCCTCATTAAACATTAACTCCTAATGCAGTTCTTAACCCAACTGATTGACAATAGTGTAAACCATACAAGTTAGCTTTGACTCAAGCAGATTTGCATGGGATGCTCTCAGTGAAGCTGATGGTCACAGCTTGCTTTGCTTATATCTATTGTGTGGCTATCAGATGAGGACACACACATTATAACAGGATCCAAGGCTGCCTTGTGGAGTAGTTGTGTGCCTGCTGGGGAGTGCTCTCATACTTTCCTGTGATCACTGTTAATTACTGGATTGTGTTCATCTCCATGAAATATCAGGTACCTGGTCTGGCCTGTACCCTGCAACTTAAATCTTTGCATGTTTGTGTGATTGCAACACACACACACACACACACACACACACACACACACACACACACACACAAGCTTGAGGAGGCTGGACTTTGACATCAGTTGTCTTTCCTTAATCTCTCTCCACCTTTATATTTTTTGAGGCAAGGTCTCTCTCTCTCTCCTCTCTCTCTCTCTCTCTCTCTCTCTCTCTCTCTCTCTCTCTCTCTCTCTGAGTCTGAAGCTTATGTATTTGTCTAGGCAGACTAGTTGGTTCATGAGCTTCACTATCCCTCCTCTTCAAAGCTGGGATTACAGGTAACTCTTTTTTATGCCCAGCATTTCACATGGTTCATGTAAATCCTAAATCAGCAGCTCATGCTTCCATGGTAGGAACCTTATGGACTATGCCATATCCTCAAACTGCCTGGGATTTAAAACAACCACCCCCCCCAAAAAACCCTCCAGGTGATTATAATTACAGCCAATGTTGAGAACCATTCTTAATAGCAGCAGCAGCAACAACAGCACACATGGGGCTTGGGATACAACTCAGTAGTAGAGTTTGCTTAACATGCATAAAGCCCTAGACTGCTTCTCTCCAGTACTGCAAAACAGCAAAAACACATCCAAGGCACACTACTACAAATTAAGCCAGAAACATTGTAACTGG
Organism: Rattus norvegicus; assembly: GCF_021556685.1. Lineage (NCBI taxonomy): Eukaryota > Metazoa > Chordata > Mammalia > Rodentia > Muridae > Rattus > Rattus norvegicus. The sequence continues at coordinate 186,617,473 of NC_141534.1, forward strand.
GTACAGGCATCAACAGATTTAAAAGCTCTCATGGAGATGCAAGGTGCAACTGGGAGCTCAAAGCTATGGTGCTTGGAGCTCACTCATTTGAATCTAATCACAGGGCTGTTTAGGATTTTCCCACTGGAGCCAGGTTTCATTCTTGTCAGTTTTATGGCTTGCAGTAACAAACAATGCAACATACCTACTTGTTTAAAATAGAGAGCATCTCTCTGGGACAATGGCTCAGTGAGAAAAGCACTAATTGTACGAGCTTGAAAGCCTGAGTTGGGATCACCTACAGCCATGTTAACTACAGGCTGTGGTGGTACACTCCTGTGACCCCGGTGCTGAACAATTGGAGATAGGTGGACTCCAGGAGTCCTGGCTAGAATTAGAATGAGCAGGCTCCAAGGTTCAGTGAGAGACCCTGCCTCAAAAGACACTATGGAGAGTTATCAAGGATACCTGATGTTGACCTCTAGCCTTTGAGTGTGAGCACACCTGTTTCCACTCATGTACACACACAGACTACAGAAGCACACACACACACACACACACACACACACACACACACACACCTTTGTGTTGAAAAATCTCCCTTCTCCCCCATATTCCTACAATTTTGACTTTGCAAGTCTGATTATCTTAGTGTTCTAAAACCATAGGATTATGGTGTGACTTTGTAGAGGAAGAGTTCTTAAGATCACAGAGCCACATCTTGGTAAGTCCATACTGCTGAACATTTGTTTCTTGGAATTTACCACTCTTCTGGTAAGAGTAGCTCTGCAGTTCTCTTGAAGAACCACTTTAAACTCTTAGCTTGTATTCTTTGCTTTGCCAAGGGTGAGTGAAACAAATATACCTGTGGGTGCATGCATTCACAAATACTTTCAAAGTATGTTCTTGCCTACTTCCTTTAGCCTGTGTACTGATGCTGGGCTGTCAGCACTGAAGACCTGTAGACTGCATAAGGACAGGAAGTGAGACTGTGCTGCTCCCTGGGGCCTGGCACAGTGTCCGGCCCAGACACACAGTAAACAATCACGGAGATTGTATACTGTAATACAGTAACCCCAAGCTCTAGCAGTATGGGTCTGTCTTTCCTTAGGACTTCCCTTTGACTTGAGTGATTCTTGGATTAACCCATTATCTAGGGATTTTCTCTCACTTATCTCTTCCATGTGGCAGACTATGTCCTTCGCCTTCCAGGTTCAAACAAGATCAGGACAAATGCAACTGCTTTATGGACTTAGCTGTACTCTCCACTAACAAGATATGTTAATCAGCCTCCCATTATTATGACAAATGCCTCCGATCATCAACTTTTCTAAAAGTAAAGGTGTCACTTGCTCTAGTGTTGGACACGTTGGGCTACAGTCTTGTTGCTTTTGGGACCTGTGTTGAGACCTCACACCATGGTGGAGAGTGTGTGGCAGAGCAATGCTCAGTGCGTAGCTGAAAAAGGAAGAAGAAGGAAGAAGAAGAAGAAGAAGGAAAGAGGCACGAAGTTCCTATTATTCAGTGACACACTGGGAAGTGACTCCCAATGGGTCCCACCTTTTAGAAATGTCACAAAACTTGAGACAAAACCTTTGACCTATGGGCCTTTGGGGACACATTTCAGATTCAAAATATAGATGATCACAATGGTTTTCTTCTTCCAAATACCTATGGGGAAAGTAATACTGACATACACAGTCTAGGCAGGTCCCTCATACCTCCCTTCCTCACTGCAGAGCCCTGAACACATATACAACCTCTGTGTGGTATTCCCCATGCAAAAAGGTGGGATATGGGCTGCAGGATGACTCAGTGGCCTGAGGCACTTGCTGTCACTCCCGATGATCTGAATTTGACTCACAGGATCCACATGTTAGAAGAAGAAACTAATACTTGCAAATTGTCATCCGACCTCTACATGCCTTTCTCTAAATAAATAAACCTAACAAAATGTTCAGTTAAAATATTGGGATAAAAATACTACTAACTGGGACAGAAGAGGTGCCTCAGTGGTTAAGAGCACTGACTGTTCTTCCAGAGGTCCTGAGTTCAAATCCCAGCAACCACATGGTGGCTCCCAACCATCTGTAATGAGATCTGATGCCCTTTTCTGGTGTGTTGGAAGACAGCTACAGTGTATTCGCATAAAATGAATCTTTAAAAAGTAATACTAGTGAAGGTACAGTTTTCTCTTGATTTTCACAGTTGTGTTCCAGGTCTCATGACCGACGTTATGCCTGTCCTTGTGAACATCTGAATTGCCTCTAGACTGCTTTCCTAGCAAATGCAGTAGAAATGGATCTGTGTTGTTTAGAGAATGACAGAAAGAAAGTCTGTATGCATTTACTGCAGATGTGATTCAACCCATGGGGGATGAGTTCTCATTTGTGGACATGGTACACACTTACGGTACACACTAGCTCAGGGAAAAAAACCCAGAAAGACTAGCAGTCATTTCTGGGAACTCAGTTCATAGGTGAGGCACTGGGCCATGAAATAACTCACACCTAAGGCCAAAGGGCAATTTGCTCACTTGTTCCCATTCAAGATTATTTATTATTAAGGCCCTTCTGTGTGTCAAGAACTGTGCTGCTAGGAATGAGATAAGAAAGGCGAGTGAGACAAACAAAATACCCTGAACCATGGCTGTGTCAGAGGTGGCTCTAGCATAAACAGATGCTCCCATGTGCAGTGAACATGGCAGAGGGGAATTGAGGGTATGACAGGAGAGAAGTTTCATACTTGACTTCCCCGAATTAGAGCATTTACACAGAGGAGGGAAGAGTATGAACTTTTAATACTCTGTTATACAAAAGTAAAAGGTCATGTTCTTTCTGGCCCAGCTGATGCAGGAGTTCTCACTTTGGTAGCCCAACATCCTTTCTCTTTGGATCCCTGTCTTTGCTAGTCCCAAGGACAGATCATCCCATTGATGGTTTAAATATAAATATTCTGCATAGGCTCAGATGTTTGAATACTTGGATCCCCAGATGGTAGTGGTGTTTGAGAAGGCTGAGGACCCTTCCGGAGTACACCTATAAAGAAGGGATTTGATGTTTTATAGCCTGATTGTATTTTCTGTCTCTCTTTTCTTAATTGCTGATGCCAGGTGACAAGTTAGTCTCGAGCTTCTGCCATCATGCTTTTTCCACTGTAATGAACTCAATCCCTCAGGAACTGTGAGCCCAAATGAACCCTTTCATAAGCTGTTTCCTTTTCAGCATTTTGTTGTAACAGCACAAAAGGCACTAATACATTCCCCTTCCCTTCAGATGCAGGGCTAGGAGACAGTGTGGGGTTCTTTGTGACTCTGGCTTGCCTGTTTCTGGTTCCCTTTCTCTGAGCTGCCAGCACCTCTGTCAGCCACCTTTCACACCTCTTCTCCAGTCAGAAATTTTGTAATACTCCACATTCTCTGAAATCACCTCCATGGGATACTAAAGAAAACTGTCCCTTAAAAGAGCCATGTTGGCCTTATGCTGTGTTCCTTCCCTCCCCATATATCTTAAACAAATCAACATTCCAAGACATTCCAAGACAAATCTTCCCAGAAGTATTTGGTGCTGGAATGCAATGGGACTGATGGTTGCACATTGTTGTTGGAAGACACAGGTTAGATTTTAGTTTTTGAAATCTATAAAGTTTACATTAAAATTCCTGTCTTGGACATCTGGGAAAACAAAAGACCTAGAAACCCCATTCTTGACTCTCTACATGGCAACCTTATATTGATCTAAGTGGTAGGTATGTCTTACAGATGGAGCATGCAAACTGCAGTTTACCACAAACCCCTCTCCTCTCTGCTGTCTTTCCAACACAGCTTGCTTCAGGTACTCGGCATGCTTCCTCCGTCTCTGAAGGCACTCAAGCTAGCACCAAGTTTGAATTTGGATTTAAAATGGATCTGGTGCATGGTAGGAGCTACATTAAAAGTACCCACTAGTAATAGCAATAATGGCAGTCATTATTCAATGAGTAGAGTCCCAAGGCTGGATAAACAGGTACTTTTCCTGGATAGCACCGAGTCGAAGTAGTTACAACACAACCAAATACACGAAGCACTTTGTTTCCTCCTTCCTAATTGGCACTCTTGCATGAGGATGTTTCCCAGAAAATTGCACAAAATCTTTCCCCATCACAGAAATAGTGCATGTTGTTATAGCTAAGAGATTATTATTTACCACTACTACATAATTAGGCATAATTTCAATAATTGCGTGAACACAGAGTACTGAATAAATATTCCCTAGGAAAACATGATTTCACAAAATGAGAATTCAAGTTGATGGTGATGTCTGCAGAGTCCTAAAGGGCATCTGCCATTCTGATCAGATCAGGGAGAAGTCACAGAGAGGACTATCAGGGCCATGGACCAGCAAAGCATTTAAGTTTTCCTGGTCAAGACAGTGTGCTTTCTTTGTCTCAGTCTTTTACAATGTGAGTCCACACCAGTAATGAGGAATAGCAGCTTAGCTGACTGGAAATGCTGTTCCATTAAGCTGGTGAGTGCCCTTCCAATCTAGGGATATCCCTCTCCTCAGCTTCTCTACTCCCCTATGCTCCCATCTCTTTTTACAATGCTGGTTCATGCTCAGTAATCTCAGTGCTTGGTAGGTGGAGGCAGGAGGATTAAAGTCATTCTCAGCTATATATACATACCAGCCCAGGGTACAGAAGACCATGACTTACACAAACAAAACAACAAAATTCAGTAATTTACAGTGAAGAGCAGCTGTCTAGGGTGTGGGAGCTGTCCTGGGTGCTGACAATGAGTGGGACTCAGGACAGCCATGGACATGAGTTCTGTTACAAGCTCCTCCCCTTGGTCCTCAGGGAAATCCGAGTTGGTTTGCCATCCCACAGGTTCCTCCTGTGGTTGATGGTTGTCTTCCTGCCAGTCAGGAACACCTTAGCTTCAGAATCTGCAATAAGCAAACCAGAACTGACCTTCCTCTCTTGGAATGGGTAAGAGGTAGATAAGTTATCTTAACAAGAATCCAGGAAGAAGTGCCAATGGACTGATGGTGAAGGAACCCAAGAAAGTCACGACCTGCAGCCCCACCTGTGGGCACTTCTTAAGGGCTACAATCTCTTCTTTATTCATGTCCTGACAACAACCTATATGATCTCTCCCTAACCAACAAGTTCCACTTTTCACATTTTCTTTTTGAGACAAGACCTTGCTATATACCCCAGAATGCCTCAGACTCATGATCCTCCTGCCCCAACCCCTCTAAGTGCTGGGATTACAGGCATGTGTTACCATGACTCCAGTTTGTCGTGGATTCTAAAGTTAGGAATTTGAACTTGACTCCTAGGCTGCCATTGTTATGTGTCTTTCAGCAGTTTGTGCAATATCTCAGGACCTCAGTTTTCTCATCCTTGAAAGGGAGACAGGATCTCTCCTCTGTGGAAAATGGTAAGAAATGCTAGAAAAATGAAACATGGTGTCAAATGTAGCTAGATAATATTTTCATGTATAAGTCACTCAGTACATGATTATTTATAAATAGATAAGTGATATGGACCTTACTCAAGCTTTCCCTTTCTGGGAAGCATTTTCATCACCTCTACCCAACATTTATGCATGCAATGTCTTTGATTTTGAAGCTTAATCTGGGTGTCGTTAATTTATTTTGTCTGTTAATGATCAACTTCACCAAAACCTACCTGAGATCCTTTATATCCTTGGCAAGCATTCCCATCCACCTAACACCCTGCTGAGTCTTTGCTAGGCACTGGATTGATTTATGTTTATTGATTGACAGCATGTGCATGAATTGCCTTCCTTTGTTCTAATGCTAAGTCATCTCCTGTAGACACGGAGCAGGGGAGATGTGTATTGTGGTGTTGGGATTGCATTGGAACATCCCCTCCCACCTCGGCTCAGTTATAGCAATATTGCTATTCATGCATGGATGGCTATAAAGACCATAGTCCTCAAATTTACATAGATCGACTGCAGTGGGTCACTCCCTTCTTTCTTGCATGAAGGAGAAATAAAGGATAATTGCAGGGTTTTCTTCAGTTCCATTTGTGTATGTGAGGAGCCTTACACTGGTAGTAATTACAGAAAGGAAGGAAATGGAATAAGTAGCAAAAGAAGAATTAGTTGTACTGACCTAATTAATCTCCCACAGAAAGGATTTCCCTCTTACTTGGAAGGTAGTCTCAGATAACCTTGAAGCCATTGTATGAACCTCTGCACTTTTCATCTCAAGGGGAGTGGATGGCAGAAAGAACAGTCTGAAAAGGCAACCTTTTGAATGTCTTTCAGAAATGAAATGACCTTGATTTCTGGACCGGTTCCTCCCAATGAAATTAAATTACATTGAACCTTATTAATTAGCAAGGGGAAACTAATCAGACTGGAGAGAAGTGCTCCCCCGAAATGTCCTCTGGCAAGAGAGCTTTGGGAAGCCTGTGGGAGCAGAGAGGTGAGGGGTCTGAGTCTCCAGTCAGAGCTGGCTGATTTTTTCACATTATTTACACACACACACACACACACACACACACACACACACACACACACACACACACCATTAAAGAAAGGCACCCCTTCTTACCAGATACTCTCTATGCTTTGTCTCATCATGTCACATGTCATGTATCTGGTCCAAAATGCCACAAAGAACTATCCTGACAGGACAATCCAGATTCAATCATTAACAAGGCTTTGATAACGGAAGTACAGGCTCACATTTGATCTTTGCACGTTTTCTCTGTGCATTGTGTGAAACGTGGAGAAAAGGAGGTAAAATGCATGAAGAAGGAAAGTTAGAAAGTGTAAATAATGAGGCAGAGGGTGTGAGCCCAGTCAAGTCACCCTCTGCTGGTGAAAAAGGTGACAGGTAGTATGCACACATTTTGTCAATGTTATTACATTGGCTTCTCTTAATACTCAGGAGATATAGATGGTATTCCATTGTTTTCACTTTATATGTGGAAATTGACTACTAGACTATTTAAAAAACTTGATAGATACACGAACCCATGCTTGTAATGCCCAAACTGAGAAGGTAGAGTCTGGAGGATTCCTGGGCTTCTCTGGCAGGCCAGGCCAGCTGAATTGGTGAGATCCAGATTCAGTGAGAGATCCAATCTCAAAGCATAAGTTAGAGAACAATTGAGGAAGATGCCCAATATTAACCCCTAGCCTCAACTAACTCTCTCTCTCTCTCTCTCTCTCTCTCTCTCTCTCTCTCTCTCTCTCTTAAGAAACTTGCTAGAATTATACTGTAAGGGTCAAACTTAAGCTTGACTATGTGGCCCTACATGTGACATGTACTGTGTGGCTCTGATCTACTATTAATGTAGAAAATAAGTTGTCCAGATATGTGAGACTTGGGAAGAAGGACCACTTGCTAGAGTGCCAACTGTTGACAAAGCACAGGATGGCCTAACTATTGCAGTTAAACTAGATCTTTTAGGGGATGACAACATCCTGTCTCCATCGTATTTGTCTACACAGTACAAGTTATTCCAATTAATGCCAAATTCCAGTTACAAATGTGAACCTAGCCAATAGGACTCAGAAGGCAGTGATGTGGAGTGAGAGAGAAAAGCCAGGAGCCCTTTTAGAAGTTTCAGCTCTTTTGGCCACAACTGGTTGTTGGCTATCACTTGCCTCCCCAATGCATCCTGAAACTGAGATGGTGAAGATTCTCAGTGGGTGAAGTGCTTGATGCACAAGCATAAAGGCGTTAACATCCTCAGTACCCATACGAAAGCTGGGGTTGGTGGTGCATTCTTGTAACCAAGACTGGTCTGCAGGAGCAGAGACAAGTGGATCCTGGGGCTCACTGGTCAGTCTGTCTAGGCAAAATGGCAAGTTCAAGGTTCAGTGAGAGACCATTTCAAAACCTGACAGGAGAGTAATAGAGAAGGAACCTGAAGTCAGTCTCTGGTCTGCGCACACACACACACACACACACACACACACACACACACACATTTCTAGAGCTCATGACCAGTGTGCCACAGTGTTTGCAGGTAAGGCCTGTGGGAGGTGATTGGGTAATGAAGGATTTGACCTCAACACTGGGTTCTCAAGGATGAATTAATGGATTACAGGGGCTTTGTTATAAATTCAAGCTCACTCTTAAAACATCCTGTCTGCTGAGAAGTGAGCAACTCTGTTCCACCCCTTCTCCCTACCATGATGTCCTTCCTCACAGGCTCTCTGCATATTTCCTCATGTATGTATCTTGTCACAGCAGTAAGAAGAGCACTAACATAACCCATTGCTACAACAAGTTTCTAATTTTCCTTAGATAAGACCCCATTCTAAGACAACTTTAAAAACTGCCTCTAAGGAAATGCTTATTGTTACATAACTCCAGAAGGTGCTTCCAAGGTTTTAGATCCAAAGGCTTAAACATCAAAGTCCTTATGCTATATGAGAAACAAAGGCCCAGTGGGCGTCTAATAAGGAAGCTAGGGATAAGCATAGACTCATCTCTGTGTGCTTCAGCTAATGCAGGCTGAACTGGCACAGAAGTTCTTGTCTTTCTCACTCTAGTAGGTTATCCCAGCTGCAATGGTGATGCAGAAACACAAGCCTGTCACGGGACACATTTGTGGTGCTGTGTGTGTACTCATGTGTGTGTGTGCACACGTGTGTGTGTTCATGCTTGCGGATGTTTGTGTGTGTTTGGACATATATTTGTGTATGTCTAAGGGGGATAAGTTTTTGAGGTTGACACTGGGTGTCTCTCAATCCAACTCCAGGTTGTTTTGTTTTATTCTCTCTCTCTCTCTCTCTCTCTCTCTCTCTCTCTCTCTCTCTCTCTCTTTTTTCTTTTTTCCTTTTATTTATTTTTTTGAAATAAGATCTTTCACCAAAACTGGAGCTCACTGATTGGTTAGCTGGTTGAACAGTAGGCCCTAGGTATCTTCTCAACTTTCCCTCCTCCACAGTGGGATTATAAGTGCCTGACCATTTTTTTATGTGGTTGTTGGGAATTCCAACTTGCTTTTTCATGTGAAGACCCAATCCAATGCTTCTTATTTCCAAGTTTCTAAAGCTGGTACCCTGTTTCCTCTACCTCCTTCTATTAGGTGAAGCAAGTCATTTGTTCAAAAAGTCATGGAAATAGCTATTCTACCCCTTGATTGGAGGAGAGTCTTTGACTCCTGGGAAGACCACTTTCCTTGAGGGTTTAGAGAAAGAACATTGTATCTTCCTTCCTTGGCCCATTTTGACAAGCTGAGTGACTTTCTGCCCACTCAGTGTTTCAAGAGAGCAGCCAAGCCCCTTGGAAAGGTGCTGAACAGACAACTTTGCCTAATACATCTTAAAATTAGTACATATTTTCCCCCAAATAGGCCTTATTTATATCATGTACAACAACAACAAAAATGGAAGATAATTAGGCGTACACAGCAATCAAGCATATTGGCTTGGTTGGAATCATTAAACTTAATTACTTTCACTTGTTATTCCTGGGGGCTATAATATCACTATTAAATGCCGATGGGATCTGCAGTAGGTTTGATTTAGCTGAAACAAGGACTTGGTAATTTACAGCCTCTCAGAGACTTTCATCAAAGTGAGGAATGTGCTGAGTATCTCTTCTTGCTTTTCCTGGGACCTGCTGGAACATACATACCTTTGCTGATCTGCTAGGCTGTTGCTTGCCACCTGTCTCTGTGATCTGCAGGATTCTGGCCTCTGTGATTCCTGGCATCCCTGTGCAAAGCACGCACTTTAAGCCCTTCATGGACTTGCTGCATTAACCACCGTCTTACAGCAGAGGAAACGGAGGTCCCAAGAGGCTACAAAGCTTGCAGCTTGCTTCAGATCACATAGGTCACCCCCACCCACCATGGAGCAAGCATTGGGGGTTTCTGAGTCCAGGGTAGGCACTCTGCTGCCTTAAGAACTCCCTCAATCGGTTAGTTTCCCCTCCCTGTTTTTCTTTGAATATATTTTCTTAACTAAAAGTTTGGTATTCAGTTTGAGAAGTGATGGAACTTCTGAGGAGTGGGACCCAATAGAAGACTTTAGGTAATCGGGGCTGTGCCCTTGAAGAAGATTGCGGGGGACTTGTTCCTGTCTTGTTCTTTTCCTTTCAAACTTTTGTAATTTTATTTTCCGTTCTTATGCACATGGATGCATGTGTTTCTATGTGGAGGTACACAGGTGTGGAGGCCAGAGGTGGTCATGTTCTGGGCTTGATCCTCAGGAACTGGCCATCTTTTTTTTTTTTAAGACAGGGTCTCACTCACTAGTCTGGGCCTCAACAAGTGGTCTAGACTGGCTGTCCACTGCGTCCCAGGAACCCTGTCTCTCCATCCTCCCTCCAGGACTATAAGCACACACCACCACACTGTGGGGTGTTTTGTTTTGTTTTGTTTTGTTTATGGTTAGGATCAAATCCGAGTTCTCAAACTTGCAAGGTAAGGACTTTGCTGATTAAGCTATCTTTCCTGCTCAAACCTCAATTTCTAATAAAGCCATAACTTATGTATGCTAACCACATGCCTGACACTGCAGTACATGTTTTAAATACTTGATATCATATGCTCTCACCAGTAATCATATGTGCTATAGTTTGCATAGGCCTCCAATTTGACCCTTTTGAGAAGTGATGGGACATTTAAGGAGTGGGGCCCAGTGGAAGGCTTTTAGGTAATTGGGGCTGTGCCCTTGAAGGGCATTGTGGGGGACTTCAGTCTTGTTCTTTTTCTTTCCATTTCTAGATGCTATGAAATTCTCTATCACCATTCTCATTCTCTATCACCAGTCCCCACACCAGAGTGTGTCACCACAGGCCTAAAGCAATGATGTTAATCAGTCATGGCTTGAAACCTCCCAAACTGAGACCAAATAACCTTATCTCTTTATAAGCCGATGATCCAAGTATTTTGTCACAGTAAAGGGTAGCTGACTAACACTATTGAAAGCCTGTGCTCATCAAAAGTCTTTGGGTCAGGCTGATGTCAGCATGTATGTCAGTTAAAAATGTTTTCAGCTGTGGGTCAGATTGGATCTCAATGGTTTCACCATTATTCACAGTAAATGGATAATACTTAACTATACCATTGCCCACAGTTTTCACACACATCCCTGGATCTGTATGTTTCATCCTATGAGAAGGAACCCTGAGAGGCTGTCTATAGCATTGTTAGGAATCTAAGCTCTGTCCACTTCGCTTCCATCATCCTTAGAGCATTTTGCTGTTGTTTTAGTTTGGTTCAGTTTGATTTTCCTTCATGGTAGTTGCTCTACCTCCAGGTGTTGTTTATCTTCAAAATGAGAAGGGTGGAGGGGAGGACACTACCCGAGGGCCCTGCTTTATTTGTGCTAGGCACACTACTCACTGTCACCGAACAAAATGGCCCTATGGTCACTTTCATCGCAGGGTATCCTGGGATGGATCTTGCTTTATTTACATGTATGTATGCCAAAAACCAGGCTCCTGTGACTGGGGCAGGAGCAGAGAAAGAAAAGCCCAGCCAATGGTGCTCCAGCATCCTCCGAGGATGGGCCAGCAGGCCTTGCAGAGTCAGTGCGGCGTGAGGCTTTTCTCCTTGACAGGCTTCACTCTGCTCTGTTCTGACCCTAATCTTCACACAACCTACTTTTAAAAGTTAGCATACAAACAATGGTTTCCTTATGGCATCTCCTATACACACTTTGTCCCTGTTTCCCTCCTCCCACTGCCCTTCCACAGACCCTTGGCCCCTCCCCTTCAAGCTGCCTTTCCCTCCATTCCTCCTTCACTACCTTTGGAGGAAGTTCATAATCTCTTTTTCTCAGATCCTCTAAAGCTCCATTTTCCCAGCCAGATTTTTCAGCTTCAGAAGTGAAATGCAGACTCTCCCCATGTCTGTCCCTGACATGGAAATAAAGTCATTTTAAAACCATGGACCAGCCATTGGGGAGGGACTTATCTCTGCCTTGGACAGACCCTAGTGAAAACAAGTTCCCCCTCAACAAACATGGATGTTGCTGAGCTGGGGAGAACCCTATGGATGGAGAATTAGGGTGGGGGATAAGTACGATTTAATTACGAGATTAACTAGGCTCAGAGTCAAACCTCTCAACATGCTCCTAATTAATTGATCAGACACACCACCTGCTGACCTTCTCTCTTACACAGGCTTCCCAGAATGCACTGGGTGAGGAGGGAGCAGACAGCCTGCTCAGGCTTGGGGAATTGGGGAGTTTCCCATTAAGTGGGTATGCAGTCAATTAACATGTGAGCCGAGAGACCTTCTGAGCATGCCTAGTAATGGTCAATTAGAGCTAGTAGATGAGGGCTTTGAGGAAGAGGGAGCCCTCTCTGTTTATTGATCCTCCATGAGTCTGTGGGGTACATAGTCAGTGGCAATTTCCAACAGCCATTTCCAGCTCAGATGAATAACGTATTCTGAGGAGGCACAGAGTGGAAAAAGCAAGCACAGATACAGAGTCTGTTACTGTCAGCTCAGTGATAACTGGCATGTGGCTACGAGGTGGTTTTGTAAAAATAATTTCAACTATAAAATTATGCCCAACGATCAGGCATGACAGCGTTTCTTGGGTGGTTATCATGATGAGACCTGACTCAACCTTAACTTCCATTAGTCTCATGATCAAAGTAACATGAGATAGTGCATGGCCCAGATGACATTTCAGCCGAGGAAACCTAAAGCCAGAGAGGTTCAGGGTATCAGACAAGTCACACACCTCAGAAGCAAGGGAAAAAGAACCCAAACACATTTGTGTCTGACCACAGAGCCCATGCCTTTAAACATTAATCATTCCACCCTGCATTCCTGTTACCTTAGGAAACCTGATAATGCTAAGAAGTAAAAATAAATAAATAAATAAATAATATCATTTCCTTAATCTGAACACAGAGGGACAGTCTGTGCAAGACAGTCTAATCTTTTCCTCCTGTGTTCTTTTTAGTTTCTGGTCCCGGGTTTGTTTCCCTTTCAGAGTAGCTTTCCTTTTTTTCCCCTCAAAAACAAAGCTATTAAAGCCCAGGATAAATTGCTGACTCATGATGGGCTGGTTGCGTCTGTAGCTTACCAGGTTAGAGCAGTGACTGAAATGGAGTTAATTACTTAGAGGAAAGCAGATCTGCTGGTTTGCCAGCATGTGTGGATCTATTGCCAAGGGTCCCAGCATTGTCATGACCAAGCTTACCCAGAGGAAGAGGTGGTGTGCAAAGATGCTGGACCCCAGGGGAGAGACAGGAAAGCAGGCAGAAAGAGAGGCAGCTCTGACAGAGTGTGCTGTTCTGATAAAGGGGGAGGTAACAATATCCTCCTCACCCCCCAATCACAGCTCATTGGGTCTAGCCTACACTCCTTTCAGGTACGTTCATAAAATGAATCTTCTTTTAATTTTGTCTTTCTTGACTTTCTTTTCCTGGCAACTAGACAATCTCTGAACCAAAGGAACTATTGCTGACATTTGGGGGGAGCTTCCTTCCACTAGAATGTGCATGCTCAGATGTAGAAAGCTGAGATTTCCCCCTGGGTTCCAGCACATCCATCCTGACTAGTTTATTATTTTTCTTTCCACTCCCATACCCCCATTCTTAATCTCAGATACCTCCCACAGCACCTACTGTAATGGTTGTATCTACATCCCTCGTGTGTGTTTGCTTGCTTTCTACATACGTGATGTTTTAATATACTCGCATGGCAGGATGCCATCAATCTCATTCGGCTGTCTATCCTCTTCTGTAGATATCGATATGTTGTAAAGTTCCCATTTTCCAGCTTTGCTGTCTTCTTATGATTCAAACCATTCCTCCTAGTTAATTTCATTGCTATTTTCTTGTTACCACAGTGAGATGGAGTTTAGCTTCTTTTAAGGCTAGCTTTCTAGTTTCCTACAAGAAACCTTTCTTCTACGAGAAGAAAGGGATGGCTTCAAAATTCCTCAATGTTAGAAGACACTCTTCTTCCCATCAACAAGGACTCATTTCCCAGCCTTTCCCAGTATCATCAAGGAAGAGGATGGATTGGATGGTAGAGAGGATTCTGAGGTTTTAGAATCCTCTCTCTCCTGCACCCCCTGGATGTTCTCCTCATATGAAAGATGGGGAGCTAGTGAGGACTTGGGAGCTGGACAGCATGGTGGGCTTTATCCATGCTTTAGCCCCGGCCTTTAGCAAGCCAAAGAAAAGACAGATGAATAAATACATTAGGGCATTTAAAAAATTGTTGTCATGGTTTCCTGCCTTGTGTACCTTGATAATAGATGGTAGGGACCTCTACAAGTGTCTATGTCCAGACACCTATAGTGTAACACAAGGAAATGACCCAATGCTAGTGTATGTCCCCATCTTGGCTCTGTCTTCTCTTTATTGGCTTCATTCTGTAGTAAGTTTTCACAAAAGACAGGCAAGGATTGACTGCCCTAGGTTCACTTCACCTCCTTTGCAACCTGTGGGAGACAGACGGCTTTCCCTGTCATTCTAATCAAAGTCCCTGAATCCATTTTCTCCCACTAGGCAGTCTTCCCTGTATTAGTCACTGTGGTGTGGCAGGACTTGCCCTGGCTTGAGCCATATGTATGCAATTGGCTCCATTTCCATATGGAAAGAGAAAGAAGAGGGTTCAAAGCTTCCATTAGAAGAAAGGAAACAGCTCATGGACAGACAATAGCCAACACACACACACACACACACACACACACACACACACACACACACACACAAATACAACAGTGTGAGTAAAAGAAGGTCCTTAAAATGTTCATATAGGTGGTGGAGAGTAGGGACAAGAAGCAGCTGACTGAAGTAGGTGGGCAAGGGGGACCTTGTGTATTTTAGCTGCTACCAGTGCTGAACCTGATTGTTTAAAATGGATCAGAAAACAAAGTGCTGTCTTTAGAATTGAATAGACCTGGGCTCAAGTCTCAGTGCTTCTGCTTTCTAATTGTTTGGCTCCATCAAGTCTTTTTACATCATGAGCTTCCTTTTCCTTGGTTTAGTATAGAGGTTCCTGTAAAAATACAAGGCAATGGCCTAAAGCAGTGGAGTGTCTGACCCAGTATAGACTCTGCCACTCTAGGCATTTGCCTTCTCAACCACTAACGCTGTTTATTACAGTGTATCAGTATGATTTATTGGTGCATCTGTGTCCCTCATTCTGTGTGTATACTTTAAAGGGAGCCGTGGATAATTCATCAGTTTTGCTCAATAGTTAGAACTTAACTAGACACTAAATACTGATTAGATAAATGAATAGTGCTTACTAGAGGTCTGGTTCAGAGTTAATTACATGGGTAATTGCTGATGAGCTTGACCCAGGAAACGTCAGTCCTCGAGAAACTCCACATTGGGGGCTGGGAAGATGACTTGGCTGTTCTGTGAAGATCCTTGATCCCCAACGCCTATGTGAAAGCTCCAGAACTAAAAAGAGAAGCAGGCAGATCCCTGAATCTTACTGACTGGCCATGCTCATCAGTCAGTGAGCTCTAGGTCCAGGGAGAGACTCTATCTTCCAGAAATAAGGTAAAGTACTGAAGAGGATAGCTGGCACTGATCTCTTCATGCATATGTGTGCATGAGCGTGCGCGCGCGCGCACACACACACACACACACACACACACACACACACAAACAAACAAACACATATGCATACATACACATGCACAGATATGCACACACACACACACACACACACACACACACACACACACACACAAATTCCATCTTCTCTTTCAACTTAGCCTTTATAGAAGCATTATATTTTCACCCTAGTCCAAGTCTGAGGCCCCTCTTGAAAACACCTAAATGTGAGTCCAATTGGACATTCACCTGTCCTTGAGGTTGGCACAGAGAGAAGTCAGCTAGTAGTAAAATCAGGGTGGGTTTAGATATGAACGATGATGTAAGTATATTTTATGAGAGCACAGATAGAGACAAATATGCTCTGTGAATTTAGCATGGCATGATTTTAATAAACGAGGCCATTGGGATGTGCAAAGCTTTATACATCATGCCCTGTATTTATATTCCTGTCAACCTCCTTCGCTTAAGCAGTCTATTTATTACAGTCTATTTCTCACAAGATAAATGCTGCATCGTGTCAGACAGAAATAAGTGAGGTGGGGTGGGTCTGAAACAATGTTTAAAACAGAAGAAAATTCGGAGCGGAGGTATGGAGGGTAGCTTCTGCTTTGGAAAGCCATTGTGCTCTTGACTCAGGAGTGTGGGAATAGCTTGGGCCTGCAAGCCTTCTTGCCTGATCTTAGAAAAGTCACCCCAACATCTCCAAGTTTGTCTCCAAGAGAAATGAGGATCAATTCCGTGTGTTGTCAATCTTGATTGGACTGGAGGATCTCCAGGTGGCTGACAGAATGTCATATTGTGTATGTGTGTGAAGGTGTTCCCCAAAGAGACTAGCTTAATAGAGAAGATCCACCCCTCCCCAGTGTGGATCCTGTATTGTCAAATCACTAAAGAGCTCTGAAGGACAAGTTCTCTCTGTCTGGAGATAGGACATCCGTTTCCTGTCCTTGGACTTCAGAGCTCTGGCTTCTCAGGGGTTGAAACTCTTTCTGAATTTCATCACTGACTTTCCCTGTTTTCCAGCTTGCAGATAGCACATCATGGGATGTCTTGGTTTCCATAATTATATTAGCCAATCCCATAATAAATTCCACTTTATGTTACACACACACACACACACACACACACACACACACACACACAGAGAGAGACAGAGAGAGTTACACATGCACATGCGTGCACATACACATATATCTACATATTTTTAAAAATAATTTTATGTATATGCTGTGTGTGTTCATGTATGCACATGTATGTGTGGCTGCGTGTATATGGGGGTCTGAAGACAACCTTGGATATTTAGTCCCTGGTTTCTACCTTATTCAACACCGAGCATCTTATTCCCGGCTGAGTATAACAGGCTAACTGGCCCACAATCTTTTGGAGGTGTCTCCATATCTTATCTTGCAGCAGAAGTGTTGGTACCATACACTTGCTTTGTTGCATCCAGCTTTGCATGGGTACTGACTCAAACCCAGGTTGTCACATTTGCATAGCAAGCAGCTTGGCCACTGAGCCATTTCCCTGGCCTCACATCTGCATATCTTATATGTTCTATTTTCTCAAGGACTTTAGTAGTATGCTCTGATAAGCAGAGAAAATCAAGGAATGCAGCCCCCTGAACTATATGAAGGACTATTTTGCAGGCATTTTCAAAAACATTCCTGAAACCTGATTTATCCCGCTTGAATAATGTGCTCAGCTTCTAGCCAATCAAATACAGCTCACAGGCAAAGTGTATACTGGCTCCTCTACTAAGACCACTGTCAATCAGTGGGGGGAGGCTAGCCTGAGAGCAGAAGTCTCCAGGGTAAGAGGAAGATGTTTTTTTTTTCTGGGATCATTCTCTAGATATCAGCTAGAATGTGGTTTGGCCAGTGTCCTCTTTTACTTCACAGTATGCTCCCCTTCTAACCCTAATTTAGGAGATAGACATTCTTTACTACCCCTTCCCTCAATTCACGGGACAGAACTTAGTGCAGCCTGTGTGCTTGGCCAGTGAACTCTACCAGTGAACCCCAGCTGTCCAAGCTCTTCACTGATCATGGTTTCCCGGGCATGCTGTGATCTGACTGCCACCTGCCAGTATTAGACAAGCCCGCCCCACTTCCCAATTTTCTCTCTGAAGTTTCAGACATTCTGAACTCCCTGTGGCTCCTTAGACGCAGCATTGTGTCTTATGACCCTAGTCTTTTGTACATGCCACTTTCCAGCCAGACAGGCCTTGATCCTCTATCATTTACTTGATCTTCAAAACAGCATATACACTGCCTTAATTAAAAAGATTTTCCAACTTCCCTTCCCATCTCGAATCTCTTCATCAAACTAAGAAATGTTAGATTCCTTTCCTTTTCATTGTTCTCTTTTTTTTTCCAGTTTATGTGGCCTTGGGTCACATAAGGACATTTTTGTACAGCCGTGTAATGTACTTTGAGCATATTCTCCTCCATATTCTGATTTTCCTCTCCCACCCCTCTCCTGTCCCTTCAATCTCCTTTGTTCCCCTAGAGTCATTTCTGCTTTATGTCATAAACACATATATGATTTTGTCTGTCTATATAAAAGCTGGGAACCACTAATGAAAGAAAACCCGTGACATTTGTCTTTCTGGGAATTGCTTAATTATCTCCAGTTGTATTCATTTTCCTGTGAATGATGCAACTTTGCTTTTCTTTTTGCCTGAATAATTCCATCATGTGTGTGTGCCTGCATGTGCGCATGAACACACACACACACACACACACACACACACACACACAGAGAGAGAGAGAGAGAGAGAGAGAGAGAGAGAGAGAGAGAGAGAGAGAGAGCGCTATTGGTCATATCTTGCCAGGTATTGCTGTATGTGGTTTCCAGAACTAAGTTAGGTCATCGATGTGCTTTCTCTCCTAGCACCTCACATAGTATCTTCTGGTCTTATGAAAGCCAGTGAACAGAGAAGAGGTTCTGGTCAGTTTGAAATTGGTTTCTCTGTATCCTGCAGTTGAAGTGGGTTTCTTCAGTAATTGAGCCTTGCCATGTGGCTGTGGTGGGTAACCACGATGCCAATAGCCTGTGCTCTTTTGAAGGTTTCTGAGGCCTCTCTGACCAATAACTTGTAGGGAGATATTCCATGCCTTAACTTTCCTTTAATAATCCATGTAGTCTTAGAGCTTTACTTTCCACCCATGCAGGGTAATTGCATTGAAAAATCTTTTTAAAGTTGTATTTTGAAATTAGCTTACCAACTAGTGAGTTTCCATAAGACTTCCATTCATCCTTAGTTTGGGATAATTTACTCACTCCTCCCTGCTCTCTCCCAGTCATAAGTTCATCCCTTCATAATTCTTGAACCACCATTATCTTCAGTCTGTCCTGTCACATGTGCTCTACCACCCCTCCAATTCCTTTTTAAAATTGTATTTCATCAGGCTCCTCATTCGCCCTTCTGTGCCTTGGCCCTCTCCTCCATCACTGGTTTCTGCCATATTCCTGCACCCCTCCCTGCTAAACCTCTTGTGGAATGAACTAGTAATCCAAAGTTAAATAAAAATAGAGAAAGGGAGCGTCCTTATCTTGTTCCTGATTTTAATGGAAAAGCTTTGAGGTGTTCTCCATTTCATGTAATGTTGGCTATAGGCTTGTTACATAGCCTTTAGTATGCTGAGGTATATTCCTTCAATTCCTAGTTTCTTTGGGATTTTTTTATTCATTAAAGATGTTGGATTTTATCAGAAGTCCTTTCTGTATCTTTCTGAGGTTATCACATGATTTCTGCCTGTGAGTACATTTATGTGACATTGCATTTATTGATTTGTCTATGTTGAGCCATCTTGGTTTGAAGCCAACTTGATGGTGATGAATGTCCTTTTTGACATTTCTTTAATTTGCTTTGCAAGGGTTTCTGCATCCTATGTTGATGAGGCAGTTTCCTGTTTTTGTTATGCCATTATCTAGCTTGGGTATCATAGCAATACTGGCTTCCTAAAAAGAATTTTGCAGCATTTCCATAATTTCTCTTCTATGGGATTTTTTTTGAATGTTGGCTCTTTAAGGCCTGGTTGATTTCTTTGTTTATTCATTTGTTGTTGTTGTTGTTGTTGGTGGTGGTGGTGGTGGTGGTGGTGGTGTGTGTGTGTGTGTGTGTGTGTGTGTGTGTTTAGCTAATGGTTTGTCGATCTTGTCTTTGCAAAGAACCAACTCTGTTTAGTTGATTCTTTGTTTCATTTTGTTTTTCTTTCCCATTTCATTAATTTCTACCCCATCTTGATGACTTCTTTCCATGTACTAATTTGGAATTTGGCTTGTTCTTGTTTTTCCAAGGCCCCAAGGTTCACTGTTGTCATTTGTTTGAAATCTCTCTGGTGTATTAATATCATTTGTAACTACAAAGTTCCATCTTGAGATGATTTTTGCTTGAGTCCCACTGGTTTTCACACACTGTGCTCTCGGTTTCTTCTGGTTCTGGGAGTTTTAAATTTTCCTTCTTGACTTCTTTGCTAACACAGTCATAGTTTAACAGTGTGGATTCAGTCATAATACAATAGAGTGGTTTGCATTCTCCTTGAGTTTGTTTACATTCTTCAGTTTCTCTTGCTGTTGATTTCTACTTTTAGTACATTTTGGTCAAAGAGACTACAAGAAATTATTTCATTTTTTCCTGGATTTTTAAAGACTTGCTTTGTGTCCTGTTAAAGAAAGTTCCACCAGTTGTTAGGAAGAAAGCATGTGTGGGAATGTTTGTATGGGACACTCTGTAGAACTCTGTTAAGTCTGCTTCATCTGTGATGCAATTTAACTCAGATATTTTTCTATTTTTTATTTGGATGACAAGAATGAGGTAGCATTTGCAATTTTTCATTCATAAAAGAGTTTATTTGCATCTTCTTTGACTTCTTTGAACATTCTTATAATCATTCATTTGAATTGTTGAAATTTCTTCTCAGTTAGTCTCGTCGGAACCTGTTATTTTACAACTGTTCGGGGTGGGGGTGAGTGCACTGCCTTGGCTTTTGGGTTGTTTTTTTTTTGTTTGTTTTTGATGTTGTTTTGTTGTTGCTTTGTTTTGTGTTTCTTCTACTCACACATGGTGCTTCATAGATTGGATCTTATTGGCTGTGCACTTCCAGTTGAAGTATCCATACCCACAGAGTTGTAGTAGAATGGAGATGCGTCATTCAGTGTCTAATCCCTCAAGCTACTGCTCAGCTATGTCTCTGGGTATAGAGTATTTCCTGAAAACAACAATGTTGGACAGACCCACTATTCAAGTGCTACAGTAGCCAACTAAAACAGTTATTACTTTAACTTTTATACCTGTGGAAGGGACCAGGGCAGCATCATATGTGGTAGGACATTAGTTAACTAAGGTTGGGAGTAGAAGGAAAGTGTATAGGGTTAGGGACAGGGAATCCTATTAGACAAACAGAAAATCTATAGGTAGGGAAAGTAGCTGAGAAGGGAAAACTTGGATGCTGTTAGGGTCCAAAATATAGATTACTGAAGCTATGGGGAAGTTATAGTTAAGTAGAAGATAGGAGGATAAGGAAAAGAGGGAGAGGTAGGACTCAAAAGAAATTGTATGTGCTGTGTATGTGAAGAATAGCAGAGGTTATGCAAAAATGGAGATTAAAAATAGTAAATGGTAGCAAATAAAAACAGCAAAAAGATAAAGTGCAATGAAACTATACCAGGTTAAAAATGTCATCACACCAGCCAATGCTTCTTTCTTGGTGGGATGTTTTGAGTTCTTTTTTCCCCTTTAGATGGTTCATGTAAAAAAAACAAAAACAAAAACAAAAACAAACCTGTGCAATGTTATAATTCTAGTTCAAAGCTATATAAGCAAATCTGAGTCTGCATTGACCCATGATAGCTTAATCCAAACTACCTTTTGGGTTGAGTTCTAGTTCCTATACTGATGCTTCTAAGGTAATTACTTTCCAGGTTGTTGCATCAGCACAGGCCCTGTCTCTCTCTGGCTTGGCATCAGTGTATGTGGAGATATGGGGGATGGGAGTGCTCGCTGAAGCCTCCATTGACTGCAGTGGGAGCCATAGCAGGGAAGTTGCCTCAGGCTCACAGTATCTTCAACCCAGGCCTCCAGACTCCACCTATCTCTGGGCTCTTCCCATAAAGGTGTATCTGGCCCTTGATCCAACCAGACTCTCCAGAAGCATTTCTCTCCTTCTGTGTGTGGTACCAATGTGTGGAGTCAAGGGGGCATATAAACTGTATTCTGGCAAATCTCAAGTTCTCATTGGGCAAATTCCTCCATGCTGGGTCTGAATCTCTGCCTCAGGCTTGTCAGTTTAGGAATCTCAACATCGGTAGTATGTCCTGTCTTTGGTTGGTTCAAGCTGCTTGCTTCTGTAGCACTAGCCCTGTGCACGTGCGTGCGTGCGTGCATGCGTGCGTGTGTGTGTGTTGGAGTGGGAGCACTTTCCCAGAGGTTTCCAGTATCTTCATCTAGCACCACTTGTTATGGCTAAGCCCTAATTCACAAACCCTCCTGTGGGCTTCCAGGCCTCCCTATGGAGATCTCAATCGACTTAATAAATCCACCTGTAGCAATTGTTTCTTATAGAAACAGAAATTTTTGTGTGTCATTCCATCACACACACACACACACACACACACACACACACACACACACACACATACACAGAGAGAGAGAGAGAGAGAGAGAGAGAAAGAGAGAACACATCATTTCTATTATAATTAAATGTCTACCCATCTGCCTCTCCTGTTAGACTATGAGCTTTATATGTTCAAGGACTACCTTGTATCTCTATATCTTCAATTCCTACTCTGATACTCAACGCTGGAATTCAATAAATAGTTGATAAATGAAAAAAAGCCCTCCAGAGTTGAGTCCTTCACAGTTCATGGGATGAGATTGAGAACTAGAGTGCAGAACTGGGCACTCAAAGATGCAGGAATTATGGCCCTGTAACATTTAGTGGAAAATTTTCAACAGGAGCTTCTTTGGTTTCTAATTAGGGGAATTATGTTAATGAGCCACCTTGCAAAATCCCTGATAATCATCCTCCAAACTTACCCCACTGGGTCTCATTTAGATGTAAAGGATCACAGAAACAGTGTGGTAATGAAGACAGTTTCTGGCCTCAATTAGCACGCACTGCCCTCATGGCACCCTGAGGATCTCCTGTCTGCTGGACACAAAGAACCAGCTCAGCAAACCACAGTCTTGGGGCTTTTCCAGGTCCTCAGTTATCTTCCCACTGTGCCCCTGCTACAGCGCCCACTCTCATGCTCACCATGTATTTAGTCCACTGATCATTTTTATGATACTGAGGTTAATGGTAAGTATTGATTCTTTGACTATGTCTCAACAAATATTCATCAAATCATCCCGGCGTCTAGGAAGATAGACATTAAAGTACCCAGAGCCATCAGATTTGAGCTTTGGCCTTCAAGGAACTGACATTTGAAATACCAGCCAGAAATACAAGAGGATAGGTTTAGGTGTCCACATTTATTTATTTATTCATTCACTCAACCTGTCTTCCTGTCTGCTTAGTTCCAGTAGAGTTAGAGCCCTGTCTTCTAGACCAGAGTTGCTTGCTCTAAAGTGAGTTTTGGACTCTCTCAGGAATTGTGAGAAGGAGTTAGACTCTTTCCAAGCATGGGCTTTTGTTAAGGTGTCTAGTTCATCAGGAGCAGTCATACAGTGACAAGTGACGAGCTGAGATGAAGATGGAGGATTAACCTTGCTAGCTTCATATATATATATATATATATATATATATATATATATATATATATATATATATATATATCCCTTCATGGGATCTGACCACTAGCCATGCTTTAGGGGTAATGCAGGCGGCAAGTGACCTAACTTTTTTCAACATAGTAATGATTTTCTCCAAATATTCTTAGAGTAGTACATATCTGATTTTGAGCTAGCCACATGATTATTTAAAGTCAAGACCATGTTGTCCTATTTTCTTTCAACTGGGTAGCAACGTAGCCAAGTTCTGGCCAATGGACTTTCAGCATACAGTTCTTTGTCATTTCTGAACTGAACCCTTAAATCCAACAATGTGGATCTTCTCTACATTTTCCTGTGCCCCTTCATGCTCACAGCCAGGTTGATAAGTAATGAAAGCATATTGCTAGTATGAGAGATTTATGCAAGGTAGAGGAACAAGTTCAGGGAGCTGCCAAGCTAAGAATATTTTCATCATGATGGCTGGCTGCATGCCAGTGGAGAACAACCTTCCATTGTGTTAAACCTTTGCTGCTTTGGGTCTCTGGTATAGTATTGAAGTGACATTTAAATAATACAGTAGGTTATATCCTAACTCACTCATAATATATATTATATAGTGGATTATACACTAAGTGGTATACAGAGTCACTTGAAACCCCCAACGTTCTGAATAATTGTACTATTTATTGAGCATCTGCCACATATCAGGTTCTGGGAGGCACAGTAAGCTCCCTAGTAAGCAAGCTAACGTGGACTCTGAGGATGGCACCAACCATGAGGGAAACATGGCTAAGCAGCTGCAGAGCACTTTCTCTGAGAAAGACGGCCACTGTTTCCATTAGATCAGCTGTGCTTGGAGTATTGCAAGCAGGCCTCTGAACTGCTAGAATTCCCTTACAGGAGGGGAATGGAGCGTCATCAGACACCCCTCCCATCTGAGCATTCAGCTACTCTTCCCAGTCATTTGTATGCAGTGATGTCTCAGTGGGGTACTAGAGTATATGGGGTCAGCAAGGCTAAGAGAAAGGGACTCCATTTATGTGACTATGGTGATCTATGCTGGGCGAAGACTTTCCAGTGCAACCACTTTGGGTTCACCTACACTTCTACCATTCATCCCTCACCCGTGCATGCTTTGTGCACAAGGTACTTAAATTTACACACAAGTTAATTAACTGGTTCACTCAGAACCGGAGTCTCTGGGATGAACTTTGATATAACTGAACTTTTGTTTATGGCCTTATAAAGAAGGGATAAACGTGGTTAACATCTTGCTTGGGAGGAATTTCCACAACACTAGCAAACCTGTGACAAAATACCTGACAGAAGTCACTTAAAGGAGGAGGGTTTTATTTTGG
Source organism: Rattus norvegicus (assembly GCF_021556685.1). Classification (NCBI taxonomy): domain Eukaryota; kingdom Metazoa; phylum Chordata; class Mammalia; order Rodentia; family Muridae; genus Rattus; species Rattus norvegicus. The sequence goes on from NC_141534.1 coordinate 186,642,054, forward strand.
CTCACAGTTTTAGGGGATATGGTCCAGTAGGGTGAAGGAGGCATGGCAGCTGAATCAGCTCTGATTATAGTGACAGCCGCTCAACAGGGCAAGAAAGAGAGAGCTTGGGCTGAAGGGGAAGCTACATATCACCTTCAAGGCCCTCTCCAGCAACCCACTCCTGCTGGCTAACTCACTATACCAAAGGTTCTACAACTTTCTCAGACAGTGTTACCAAGTGGGGTGACATATTCAAATACACGAGTCTATAGGGGCTATTTCACAGCAAATGACGGCATTGGATGTAGCCATGGGAAGTACAATTACGTAACATTTATGTTCATATTATTTTATTCACTAACCCATGGCAGGCCATCACTAATTCATTGTCCTTTCTTTTCCAAGAGCAAATACTCTCCACCCCAGCCTGTAGACATTATCAATCGATCTGACTTGACTGAAAGATATGACACCTGTGTAGCTTCCTTGACCAGTGGACCAAGCACTGAGCCTTATACACAGCACTTGCTTAAAGGTTTTAGTTTCCTGTGACTGCTTAACAAACTTAAAGCAGTGGAAACTCATTTATCACAGTGCTAGAAGCTAGAAGTCTGGAATCAAGGTGTCAATAGGCTGACCCCCACTCCTGGGGATGTCTAGAAGAACTCATTATTTTCTTCTTTCTGCTGCTAACATTCCTTGACTTGAGGCTCTCGTGATGCTCTTCCTGCTTGGCCTCCCTCCTGTGTGCTTCCTCTCCTAATCCACACACTGTACTTATGGCCCAACTCCCACATCCAAGATAAACTCCTCTCAGCATCTTTAATTTGATCATATTTCACTGATAGTATTTTCAGACTGGGGGTACTAGGGCATATACATACTTTGGGGGAAACCACCACTTAACCATCATAGCACCAGGGTATTCAGGTAGAAAGAAATAACCTGGTTATAAAAGCTATATAGACTGATGGGATATAAACCTATTATCTGGAAACTGTAACACAATGCTATAAATACTAGCAAATTTGGTGGGAGGAGACCCAAAGAGAGATCTAGCCTTAGTGGATAGAAGGTTCTAGAAGGCTTCCTAAAAGAGTTGGTATTCTTGTTATTAGTGGCTAACTGCTTAGTTTATTTGTACTCTTTCAAAGTATGGTCCTCTCTAATCAGTGAGTAAGTATTTCACTTCTACTCTCTCAGCTTGGTGTTAGTCTTTTAAGATTGTTACCATAGAAAAACAGAGGTAGGGTGCAGACTCTGAAAACTCTAGAATCAGAAGAGAAAGAGGAGATGATTCAACCTGAAAAAGGAGACATGAGTGAAGGAGCAATGAGAAGGTGGGAAGGAAAGAACAATGGAAGGTTGAGAAAAGGACCCTTGTGCTCTGCTCTTCGCCATTAGTGATGCCTATCAGACGGGATGCCGCTATCAAGGCTTGCAAAGGTAAACCCATCTCTGCTTCAGCTGACTTTAGCAGAAAAGGAGAATTGGTTGGCTGTACATAATGGAGAGGCCCACAGTCTCCCTTCAGATCTGTCTGGATTAAAGGGTACAAATGACAGGATTTAGGTAGAAAGCTAATTGCGCTCTTTCTTTCTCAAGTATGATTTCCTTTGTCTTGCTTCATTCTGGTGGGCCACAGAAGCTTCAAGTTGAAATGTCAATGGAATAAAAGCATTTCTTTCCCAGTATTTCAATCAATAACTTCATGTTCTGAAACTTACGGGCCTTGTGTAATTATGTGCCTGAATCAGAACCAATTATGGCGGCTCTGAGGTGTCTGGCCTGTTGGATGTGAGTAGATGACAGATAGAAGTCAATTTTTACTTATAATTACTTCTGTCCCTAAACCATCAGGGAGATGGCAAACTATGGTTCCTTAAAGGACAAAAAGGGCTACTTAATACCAGGAGAAGGTATTGATCATGCCAGAAATGAGTATCTATATAGAAAAGCATAATAATTGCTATTGTTACTCTGATCCCTGCCAGCGTTATCAGGCTTAACGTGGTCCACTTAGTTCTCATAGCAGTGCAAGAAAGTAGACACTGGAAGTGTGTGTGTGGGTGGGTGGGTGGGGTTGGTATGGAAATCAAGAGTAAGTGAAATGAAATTTTTCCCTAGCTCACATGGCCTCAAATTTGAATCTATTTGGCTTTATAGTCAGTTTCTTCTGCTAAACTATACCTACTCTCTGGCTAGTGTCTTGTGTCTCTCGGCTTTCTGTGTTTCAATATTTTCATTAGTAAAATGAAAACTGTTATAGTTTGAATCTGACAGATTTTCTCATAGACTCTTGTGCTGTTTGAGGTCAGGAAGCGTGGCTGGCAGAGGTAGGGCCCTAGGAAGGGGTCTTGAAGGTCATAGCCCAGTGACTTCCACTCTTACATTATGCTTCCAGATCTTCCAAGACACAAGAAACATCAGCCACAAACTCCCACTGCCAGCCATGTACAGAGCTGCTTCACCATTCCTCCTCTGCAGTGACAGATGGGACCATCTGAAACCATGAGCCAAAATAAACTCCTCCTCCTGTCAGTTGCTCCAGCGAGGTATTCATTCAAGGAGAGAAGAAGGAAACGGATGCAGAGATCTTGCTCACTGGGCTACTGTGAATGTGAAATGCTATGGAGTCAACCAATGTCGTCTGTCACTATTGGCAGTGACTGGGCTCCTCAGCATGCCCACAGGAATGCATTCAGAGACAGTAGTGTGACAAATTGTCCCTTGGTCCAGAAATCCCACAAAGGGGTCGGAGATGGCTCCTTCAGGTACATCCCAGGCCTTCTTGTCCTCTACAGACCTACCCCAATTAAAGGATTCTATATAAGCTTGCAGGATTCCTAGGATTCCACTTCTGTATCCAGAATGTCCCCTTGTCTACTTTTTAGGAGGGGCCAGTGGAATACTAAGGACAGCTGACAGGCCTTCGAAGCCTCCAGCTGCATAGGGAGCGACTGATCTTTGGCTCCACTCCAATTGTTCCTCCTCCACTGTTTCTCCTCCACGTTACCCTCCAGGGAGGTGGCCGGCTGTGCTGAAGATTGGCGAATTCTCTCTGCATCTGCTGAACTGAAACAGCATATTGATGATGGCCTGCAAATGTGAATTAGATGGGAGCTGCTTTGCACTTCAATAGAATAACAGGTGTTAGTTCTTTGTGGATGGGAGAGAGGGTGCTTTTCTGCTGTTGGGATGCAGGGGAGGGGAAGGGAGTTGCCTCCTCACCTGTGTCACTGATGATTTCTGAGCACTTGTTTTGGATCTACTGTCTGCCTGCCATTTTAGTCAAGGTATCCTGTGATTCCTTTCCATAGACACACCCTCCAGGAAAAATTTTGTTATCTGAAGTGCAACAGTCAACTTTCTGTTACCACAATAAAAATGTCTGGCCCTGGCTTGACCCTCTAATAACAGCCTTCTCGGGGCAATTCAAGGGGGAGCTGATTGCCGTGATACATGCCTAGAATCTCAGCCATTCAGGTAGCTGGAGCAGGAGGATCAGGAGTGTGAGTCCCGGGCTACCCAGTGAGATTCTCTCTCAAATTTTAAAATAAAAAAGGCAAGGTTTGTAGCATAATGGTAGAGTGTTGCCTGGCATGTGAAAGGCTCTGGCTTTATTCTTCAATACAAGAAACAAACAACCCTAGGGAATGTTGTAAGCACCAGCTTCCCAAGATTCCCTACTGGGTCCCAGACTCAGAGGACTCACCAATTCTGAAAAGCATCATCTTGAGGACCAAACCTCCAATCACAGTAGGAAATGGAGTCAGAAATCATACCCAACCCCAGCATAAGGTTATAAATGAAGACTCCAGTGTTCCACATCAAGACAGCTTTTCCAGCAACGAAACTCAAATGCAGATATATCTGATGCAGGACTGCACTGGGTGCTCAGTATCAATCGCTCTCTTTGGGCTTTGGGGAAAGAGTTGAAAGGAAGACATAGGGCTTTCTTAGATCATAAGTTCTGGAGCCAGAGCAGGAATTCTCAGATGTTTTCTATAAAAGTTCAGATAGTGAATAGTTAGGACTCGGGGTCACACCTTCCTAGTTTTCTTCTACTTGCATCCTTACTAGTCCTTACTATTGGAGCAGTAAAAAACACATAGAGAAGTAAACTGATGGTCTGACAGGTTAAAGAAATATGTATTCAGTATTCACTGCCTTTTCCAATGAGCAGGTATGAAACCTTGTTTAGTTCTTCCATTTCCTCATCTGCAAAGGGAGCTCTAGTATCTGCTAACACCCATTTTAAGTGTGGTATGTGATGTGTTGTGAAGACTGATGAGTTTAGGCATAAAGAACTCTTGTTAACAGTGTCTGCCATAGAGGGAGGTTTACTGCCATATGGTGCCATCTCAGCCATTGTCGGCATCATCCACCCAGAGCTTTTACATATGATCATGGGTAAAATGTGCTTCGCAAGGGTGCTATTGGGATGGAAGGATAAAATGGGTGCACAGGAAGTGACCCATGAGGTACCTCTCCCACTTTTATTGGGATAAAAAGTAGGAGTGACACAGTTGCATGCAGAGTACCCAAGACAGGGCTCTAAAAATTGTCATTCTCAGTAGGAAGACAACACTTCATAGAAGAGAGACCACTTGACTCAAGTGCAAAGGACAGTTTCAAGAGGGGTTCCTTAAAAGAACTGGGCTTGGAGGGATGGGAGAAGAGTACAGTGACCATTTTTACACAGACATTTACATCAAATGCCATTATGACGCAGCAAATGGATACTCTACAAGCCTGCCCTGACAAGACCCATGGAGGGGGTATTGGTGTTCCTTATTGAGTAGTCCCTCCTGGGTTTCCTCCAGATGACCGACACACTGTGCCTTTCATGGAGTCAGCTAAAGTTCACAGAGTTTAGGAGTGCTTAATGCATTCCTGTTTTGTCTTCTGCCTGCCTGGCCTTCTTGAATGCAATGAGAGAAATACAGAGTGAATTTAATGTCTTTTGCAAACACTAGCTGCCAAGATGTCTGCATGTGAGTTTAAGCTGTAATAGATGGTGTACCAGCGAGTTAGCTGGGGCTCCAGAGTCATAGATTGGGCTTCAGGTTGTATCATGGCTATGGCTTTCTAAGTGACCATCTATGGCCTACCTGGTCAGAATCTGTCTCCTCACTTGCAAAACAGGGAGTCCCATAGCATTCAAGAAGAGAGCAAGCATGTGGAGACACAGAGCATGGTATCTGACACATAGGAGGCTGTTACAGTACTGGAACTTACTGGATCTGGGGGCATAGGGCAAGATGGACCTGGATTTAATCCATTCAAGCTTGGGCATGCCACTGACTGCCTGAGAAGGTGAGAACCTTACATTCTCCACCTGAAAGGTGAGTACAGTGATTGAGAAGACAATGAATTTCTACAGTACCTGGTTCAAAACTTGGCACGACAAGAGCAGTGGCCATTTGTTTTATTACCATGTCCACTGTTCATAATCACAGTGGATAGCAGAATGTGAAAAATTGAAAGAGGGGAATCCTGCCTTAGGTCTCTCGCTGACTAGGTGGACCAAAAGCAGTAGAAAATGGCCTCAACTTCCACCCTAATCTTTAAGGCTCTGAAGTCAAGGTTCTGTCAGGGCCACATCCACTCCAGAATCTTTCTTTGCATCTGCCTCTGGTAGATGCTAGCGGTCCTTAGCTTATGGCTACATCTCTGTTTCTATGGACATGTCACCTTACCCTGTCTGTGTCTTCACCATATTTCTCTCTGCTTCTCTTGAAAAGACACTTAGGATAACTCCTAGGACTTGAAGTAGCTGGTCTTTCGTCACTGTGATAAAATACCACAATAAATAGCAACCTGGGAAAGAAAGGGTTTATTTCTTAGGTCATCCTCCATTACTGAGGGAAACCAGGGCAGGAGCTCAAGGCGGGGATCTAGAGACAATAACAGAAACAGAGGCCACTACTTACTGGCTTGTTTCTTACTACAGCATTTCTCAACATGTGGGTTCCAATCCCTTTGGAGGGTTGAATGACCCTTTCCCAATGTCACCTAAGACCCTCAGAAAGTACAGACATATACATTACAGTTCATAACAGTAGCAAAATTACACTTATGATGCAGCAACAAAAATGATTTTTTTGGTTGGGAGTCACCACAAGAGGAACTGTATTAAAGGGTCACGGCATTAGGAAGGTTGAGATGCACTGCCTTGTGGCTTGTTCAACTGCTTTCTTATAGCGCCCAGGCCAGGACCACTTACTCAGAGGTAGCACCACTCACAGACAGCTGGTCCCTCCCACATTAATAACCAATCAAGACAATACCCCACAGACAGGCCCATGAGCCAATGTAATGGGGACAATTCCACTGTTAGGTTTCCTTCTCCAAGCTGTACCTAGTTTGTGTCAAGTTGAAAAAAACTAACCAGCACATGGTCCATCTTAGCTACCTGGGAAAATCCTCTTCATCTCAAGATCCTTAAGCACATTTGCAAAAATGTTCATGCCAGGCATTAGAAGATTCTGGGAATGAATTTTTGCTACCTTGGGGAGCCTCCATTCAACCTACCTCATTTTATGAATCTCATGGAAAAGTATGTGCAGCACGAGCTGACTCTGGGTCTGTACACAGAACCCCTGTACCACACTTCTTCCTCTGAGCTGCTGTGTATGGGTGGTTCTAAGGATTTAATCAGGCAGTATGGAGAAAGCACCTACCCTGGTCAGGAGGAGAGCCACCATAGGGGAAAGGTGTGGAGATTCAGCAGAAAGGATAAGGAGAGTTGGGGCACTAGGAAGGGAGTAAGGAAGAGTCTCAAAGATGCCTGTTGTGCACAACATCTTAGGACTAAGGGAACTGTTGCATTGGAGGTTTGCTCAGATCGCCATGGTCAACTGCAAGCCACATCTGAGTGATGTGCCCTGCTGATGTCCCTTTCTTTCTGAAACTGTTGGAACTCATTGATTCATTGATTATTGTTAATCTAAAAGCCCCAAGCCAGTCAATTCATAAGCTATAACTCAACCCTTCGCCTGACCCCTTGCTTGGGTGGTGCCCTGCTCTGGCCTCTGGTGTCCTCAGCCTTTGACTAAGAGGAAGTGACTTCAGCTATAGGTGCTAAGCCACACAAATGAGCCAAGCACCTTAGCACAGGAAGTCCCTCTTGGGCTCTTAATCTGCTACACCATATGTTCTGCAGGCTCTGTGACTTGGCGTCCTTAGCAGAGTAATGTCCTTTCTGATGTGATTTTGTGGCTATGTCTCTGATGACTAAGGGCTCCATGAGGTCAAACATAAACCAAAGCCTTTGAGGTTCTTGACTTCCGGGCCAGATGTTTCCCTCATATTAATGCATAGCGTTTCAGCAGAGGGATTTTGTGTGGTGCTCACTGTTACCATTGCAGCCACCCAGAGAAGGTTGTCCTTCATATACAGGGGCAATAGTCAGCATCAGAACCACTCCTAGAGTTGACACTTGGGACTCATTGGTCTCATGATGACTGTGAATCTCAGGTCCTCCCTGAGACAATGAATTTGAGTGGACAGACGGATGGCTCTGCGCTGGCTGAGAAACATAGCTGTTGTGGTAAAAGAACCTGCCTTAGCTCCAGAGAATGTCTGCTAGTCTAAACAACATGGATCACTCGACTGCAGATAGCATAGCAATGTACCCCTGACTGTACAAATGTGTCCTTTCGACTCCTGAGGCTGCAGAGCGGAAGAGACCACCAACACTGCTCACCCCTGCCCACATCCCTGGCCCAAGAGGAAACTGTATAAGGCCTCTGGGCTCCCATGGGGGAGGGCCCAGGAGTGGCAGGACCCCTGTGCCTGAGACACCACCAGAACCAGAAGGAAACAGACCGGATAAACAGTTCTCTGCACCCAAATCCCGTGGGAGGGAGAGCTGAACCTTCAGAGAGGCAGACAAGCCTGGGAAACCAGAAGAGACTGCTCTCTGCACACACATCTCGGACGCCAGAGGAAAAAGCCAAAGACCATCTGGAACCCTGGTGCACTGAAGCTCCCGGAAACGGCGGCACAGGTCTTCCTGGTTGCTGCCGCTGCAGAGAGCCCGTGGGCAGCACCCCACGAGCGAACTTGAGCCTCGGGACCACAGGTAAGACCAAATTTTCTGCTGCAAGAAAGCTGCCTGGTGAGCTTTGGACACAGGAAAGCAGAATTTCTCTAGGACCGGGCACGTTCTGTGTTTACCGGAAGTCCCACACCCGCGGATCCCGGCCCGCAGCAGCTCTCTGCCCCCAGACCCTGTGAGAGAGAGACCCAACCGCCTGGTCAGGTGGGCACTCCTGAGGCTGCAGAGCGGAAGAGACCACCAACACCGCTCACCCCTGCCCACATCCCTGGCCCAAGAGGAAACTGTATAAGGCCTCTGGGCTCCCATGGGGGAGGGCCCAGGAGCGGCAGGACCCCTGTGCCTGAGACACCACCAGAACCAGAAGGAAACAGACCGGATAAACAGTTCTCTGCACCCAAATCCCGTGGGAGGGAAAGCTAAACCCTCAGAGAGGCAGACAAGCCTGGGAAACCAGAAGAGACTGCTCTCTGCACACACATCTCGGACGCCAGAGGAAAAAGCCAAAGACCATCTGGAACCCTGGTGCACTGAAGCTCACGGAAACGGCGGCACAGGTCTTCCTGGTTGCTGCCGCTGCAGAGAGCCCGTGGGTAGCACCCCACGAGCGAACTTGAGCCTCGGGACCACAGGTAAGACCAACTTTTCTGTTGCAAGAAAGCTGCCTAGTGAACTCAAGACACAGGCCCACAGGAACAGCTGAAGACCTGTAGAGAGGAAAAACCACACGCCCGAAAGCAGAACACTCTGTCCCCATAACTGACTGAAAGAGAGGAAAACAGGTCTACAGCACTCCTGACACACAGGCTTATAGGACAGTCTAGCCACTGTCAGAAATAGCAGAACAAAGTAACACTAGAGATAATCTGATGGCGAGAGGCAAGCGCAGGAACCCAAGCAACAGAAACCAAGACTACATGGCACCATCGGAGCCCAATTCTCCCACCAAAGCAAACACGGAATATCCAAACACACCAGAAAAGCAAGACCTAGTTTCAAAATCATATTTGATCATGATGCTGGAGGACTTCAAGAAAGACATAAAGAACTCCCTTAGAGAACAAGTAGAAGCCTACAGAGAGGAATCACAAAAATGCCTGAAAGAATCGCAAAAATCCCTGAAAGAATTCCAGGAAAACATAAATAAACAAGTAGAAGCCCATACAGAGGAGACACAAAAATCCCTGAAAGAATTCCAGGAAAACATAAATAAACAAGTAGAAGCCCATAGAGAGGAGACACAAAAATCCCTGAAAGAATTCCAGGAAAACACAATCAAACAGTTGAAGGAATTAAAAATGGAAATAGAAGCAATCAAGAAAGAACACATGGAAACAACCCTGGATATAGAAAACCAAAAGAAGAGACAAGGAGCTGTAGATACAAGTTTCACCAACAGAATACAAGAGATGGAAGAGAGAATCTCAGGAGCAGAAGATTCCATAGAAATCATTGACTCAACTGTCAAAGATAATGTAAAGCAGAAAAAGCTACTGGTCCAAAACATACAGGAAATCCAGGACTCAATGAGAAGATCAAACCTAAGGATAATAGGTATAGAAGAGAGTGAAGACTCCCAGCTCAAAGGACCAGTAAATATCTTCAACAAAATCATAGAAGAAAACTTCCCTAACCTAAAAAAAGAGATACCCATAGACATACAAGAAGCCTACAGAACTCCAAATAGATTGGACCAGAAAAGAAACACCTCCCGTCACATAATTGTCAAAACACCAAACGCACAAAATAAAGAAAGAATATTAAAAGCAGTAAGGGAAAAAGGTCAAGTAACATATAAAGGGAGACCTATCAGAATCACACCAGACTTCTCGCCAGAAACTATGAAGGCCAGAAGATCCTGGACTGATGTTATACAGACCCTAAGAGAACACAAATGCCAGCCCAGGATACTGTATCCAGCAAAACTCTCAATTAACATTGATGGAGAAACCAAGATATTCCATGACAAAACCAAATTTACACAATATCTTTCTACAAATCCAGCACTACAAAGGATAATAAATGGTAAAGCCCAACATAAGGAGGCAAGCTATACCCTAGAAAAAGCAAGAAACTAATCGTCTTGGCAACAAAACAAGGAGAATGAAAGCACACAAACATAACCTCACATCCAAATATGAATATAACGGGAAGCAATAATCACTATTCCTTAATATCTCTCAATATCAATGGCCTCAACTCCCCAATAAAAAGACATAGATTAACAAACTGGATACACAATGAGGACCCTGCATTCTGCTGCCTACAGGAAACACACCTCAGAGACAAAGACAGACACTACCTCAGAGTGAAAGGCTGGAAAACAACTTTCCAAGCAAATGGTCAGAAGAAGCAAGCTGGAGTAGCCATTCTAATATCAAATAAAATCAATTTCCAACTAAAAGTCATCAAAAAAGATAAGGAAGGACACTTCATATTCATCAAAGGAAAAATCCACCAAGATGAACTCTCAATCCTAAATATCTATGCCCCAAATACAAGGGCACCTACATACGTAAAAGAAACCTTACTAAAGCTCAAAGCACACATTGCACCTCACACAATAATAGTGGAAGATTTCAACACACCACTCTCATCAATGGACAGATCATGGAAACAGAAATTAAACAGTGATGTCGACAGACTAAGAGAAGTCATGAGCCAAATGGACTTAACGGATATTTATAGAACATTCTATCCTAAAGCAAAAGGATATACCTTCTTCTCAGCTCCTCATGGTACTTTCTCCAAAACTGACCATATAATTGGTCAAAAAACGAGCCTCAACAGGTACAGAAAGATAGAAATAATCCCATGCATGCTATCAGACCACCTAAAACTGGTCTTCAATAACAATAAGGGAAGAATGCCCACATATACGTGGAAATTGAACAATGCTCTACTCAATGATAACCTGGTCAAGGAAGAAATAAAGAAAGAAATTAAAAACTTTTTAGAATTTAATGAAAATGAAGATACAACATACCCAAACTTATGGGACACAATGAAAGCTGTGCTAAGAGGAAAACTCATAGCGCTGAGTGCCTGCAGAAAGAAACAGGAAAGAGCATATGTCAGCAGCTTGACAGCACACCTAAAAGCTCTAGAACAAAAAGAAGCAAATACACCCAGGAGGAGTAGAAGGCAGGAAATAATCAAACTCAGAGCTGAAATCAACCAAGTAGAAACAAAAAGGACCATAGAAAGAATCAACAGAACCAAAAGTTGGTTCTTTGAGAAAATCAACAAGATAGATAAACCCTTAGCCAGACTAACGAGAGGACACAGAGAGTGCGTCCAAATTAACAAAATCAGAAATGAAAAGGGAGACATAACTACAGATTCAGAGGAAATTCAAAAAATCATCAGATCTTACTATAAAGACCTATATTCAACAAAACTTGAAAATCTTCAGGAAATGGACAATTTCCTAGACAGATACCAGGTATCGAAGTTAAATCAGGAACAGATAAACCAGTTAAACAACCCCATAACTCCTAAGGAAATAGAAGCAGTCATTAAAGGTCTCCCAACCAAAAAGAGCCCAGGTCCAGACGGGTTTAGTGTAGAATTCTATCAAACCTTCATAGAAGACCTCATACCAATATTATCCAAACTATTCCACAAAATTGAAACAGATGGAGCACTACCGAATTCCTTCTACGAAGCCACAATTACTCTTATACCTAAACCACACAAAGACACAACAAAGAAAGAGAACTTCAGACCAATTTCCCTTATGAATATCGATGCAAAAATACTCAATAAAATTCTGGCAAACCGAATTCAAGAGCACATCAAAACAATCATCCACCATGATCAAGTAGGCTTCATCCCAGGCATGCAGGGATGGTTTAATATACGGAAAACCATCAACGTGATCCATTCTATAAACAAACTGAAAGAACAGAACCACATGATCATTTCATTAGATGCTGAGAAAGCATTTGACAAAATTCAACACCCCTTCATGATAAAAGTCCTGGAAAGAATAGGAATTCAAGGCCCATACCTAAACATAGTAAAAGGCATATACAGCAAACCAGTTGCTAACATTAAACTAAATGGAGAGAAACTTGAAGCAATCCCACTAAAATCAGGGACTAGACAAGGCTGCCCACTCTGTCCCTACTTATTCAATATAGTTCTTGAAGTTCTAGCCAGAGCAATCAGACAACAAAAGAAGATCAAGAGGATACAGATCGGAAAAGAAGAGGTCAAAATATCACTATTTGCAGATGACATGATAGTATATTTAAGTGATCCCAAAAGTTCCACCAGAGAACTACTAAAGCTGATAAACAACTTCAGCAAAGTGGCTGGGTATAAAATTAACTCAAATAAATCAGTTGCCTTCCTCTATACAAAAGAGAAACAAGCCGAGAAAGAAATTAGGGAAACGACACCCTTCATCATAGACCCAAATAATATAAAGTACCTCGGTGTGACTTTAACCAAGCAAGTAAAAGATTTGTACAATAAGAACTTCAAGACACTGAGGAAAGAAATTGAAGAAGACCTCAGAAGATGGAAAGATCTCCCATGCTCATGGATTGGCAGGATTAATTTAGTAAAAATGGCCATTTTACCAAAAGCAATCTACAGATTCAATGCAATCCCCATCAAAATACCAATCCAATTCTTCAAAGAGTTAGACAGAACAATTTGCAAATTCATCTGGAATAACAAAAAACCCAGGATAGCTAAAGCTATCCTCAACAATAAAAGGACTTCAGGGGGAATCACTATCCCTGAACTCAAGCAGTATTACAGAGCAATAGTGATAAAAACTGCATGGTATTGGTACAGAGACAGACAGATAGACCAATGGAATAGAATTGAAGACCCAGAAATGAACCCACACACCTATGGTCACTTGATTTTTGACAAAGGAGCCAAAATCATCCAATGGAAAAAAGATAGCATTTTCAGCAAATGGTGCTGGTTCAACTGGAGGTCAACAAGTAGAAGAATGCATATCGATCCATGCTTATCACCCTGTACAAAGCTTAAGTCCAAGTGGATCAAGGACCTCCACATCAAACCAGACACACTCAAACTAATAGAAGAAAAACTAGGGAAGCATCTGGAACACATGGGCACTGGAAAAAATTTCCTGAACAAAACACCAATGGCTTACGCTCTAAGATCAAGAATCGACAAATGGCATCTCATAAAACTGCAAAGCTTCTGTAAGGCAAAGGACACTGTGGTTAGGACAAAACGGTAACCAACAAATTGGGAAACGATCTTTACCAATCCTACAACAGATAGAGGCCTTATATCCAAAATATACAAAGAACTCAAGAAGTTAGACCGCAGGGAAACAAATAACCCTATTAAAAAATGGGGTTCAGAGCTAAACAAAGAATTCACAGCTGAGGAATGCCGAATGGCTGAGAAACACCTAAAGAAATGTTCAACATCTTTAGTCATAAGGGAAATGCAAATCAAATAACCCTGAGATTTCACCTCACACCAGTGAGAATGGCTAAGATCAAAAACTCAGGTGACAGCAGATGCTGGCGAGGATGTGGAGAAAGAGGAACACTCCTCCATTGTTGGTGGGATTGCAGACTGGTAAAACCATTCTGGAAATCAGTCTGGAGGTTCCTCAGAAAATTGGACATTGAACTGCCTGAGGATCCTGCTATACCTCTCTTGGGCATATACCCAAAAGATGCCTCAACATATAAAAGAGACACGTGCTCCACTATGTTCATCGCAGCCTTATTTATAATAGCCAGAAAATGGAAAGAACCCAGATGCCCTTCAACAGAGGAATGGATACAGAAAATGTGGTACATCTACACAATGGAATATTACTCAGCTATCAAAAACAACGAGTTTATGAAATTCGTAGGCAAATGGTTGGAACTGGAAAATATCATCCTGAGTGAGCTAACCCAATCACAGAAAGACATACATGGTATGCACTCATTGATAAGTGGCTATTAGCCCAAATGCTTGAATTACCCTAGATCCCTAGAACAAATGAAACTCAAGACGGATGATCAAAATGTGAATGCTTCACTCCTTCTTTAAATGAGGAAAAAGAATACCCTTGGCAGGGAAGGGAGAGGCAAAGATTAAAACAGAGACTGAAGGAACACCCATTCAGAGCCTGCCCCACATGTGGCCCATACATATACAGCCACCCAATTAGACAAGATGGATGAAGCAAAGAAGTGCAGACCGACAGGAGCCGGATGTAGATCGCTCCTGAGAGACACAGCCAGAATACAGCAAATACAGAGGCGAATGCCAGCAGCAAACCACTGAACTGAGAATAGGTCCCCTATTGAAGGAATCAGAGAAAGAACTGAAAGAGCTTGAAGGGGCTCGAGACCCCAAAAGTACAACAATGCCAAGCAACCAGAGCTTCCAGGGACTAAGCCACTACCTAAAGACTATACATGGACTGACCCTGGACTCTGACCTCATAGGTAGCAATGAATATCCTAGTAAGAGCACCAGTGGAAGGGGAAGCCCCGGGTCCTGCTAAGACTGAACCCCCAGTGAACTAGACTATGGGGGGAGGGCGGCAATGGGGGGAGGGTTGGGAGGGGGACACCCATAAGGAAGGGGAGGGGGGAGGGGGATGTTTGCCCGGAAACCGGGAAAGGGAATAACACTTGAAATGTATATAAGAAATACTCAAGTTAATAAAAAAAAAATGTGTCCTTTCTCCACTAATGGATGTAAAGTATTCCTCCCAGCTATGTTACAGGCTGTGTGTGAGGGGGTTGCTTAGTCTGTAGAATTAACGGTGTCTATTAGCATTAGACATTTTCCTAAATACATAGCTTTATGAACTGAGGTGGGCTGTTTAAGGGTCATAGCAGGCTTTTCAGAGCAAGAACAACATGAAGCAGGTATCTTGAACAAGCAGGAAAGGGAACAATAGTATTGATTAAAAAGGAAGTCTACACAATATGCCGTGTTACAAATATTTATTAATGACTTGTTGGAATAAGAAGACTGCCAACAAAGAACAAATCAGTGCCCAGATGTGAATGTGCTACCTTTATGAAAAGAAGGGCAGAGCAGTCAGAAGTCAAGCAGTCACCAGGCTGGAGACGTAGCTCTATTACCATCTTTGAGTGCTGGGTTCAGTATTCAGTAGGAGGAAAAAAGTGCACTGGGCATTGGTCATGTCGGCACGTGTGTAAAATCCTAGCAGTGCGAGGTGAGGGAGGAGGATCAAAAATCCAAGGTTAGAGCTAGAGAAAATGGCTAAGCAATAGAGCTCGTGGCATTGGTAGCATGGGGCACATATATGGCGCATAGACACACCTGGATGCAACATACCCATGCACATAAAAAATGACTTCTTTCCTTTGCAAAAAGAACCCACAGCCCAGACAAAGCATTGTGAGACAATAAACACAAAACACAACTCCAAAAATACCATTTCAAATTCACTTCATGTCGGTCATCTATGACTGAGAATGGGGCCTGTCCTTAAGTATGGGTTGTATACCCAGACTCCATTGGAGAAAATCATCTTATCTTTGTGAGCTGTTTCAATTGTAGATAGCTTCTGGGTTAGAGTTGGCAGTTTTTGTTTACCTCACCTGTCAGGATAAAAACCCATAAAAATAAAATTGGAAACCATAACATATATGCAAAAGTTCTGTAAGGTAAATCACCATCTGCCTCCTCCTCCTCTTTGTTCTCCTCCTCCTCTTCCTCCTCCTCTTCTTCCTCCTCCTCTTCCTCCTCTTCCTCCTTCTCTTCCTCCTCCTCCTCCAAGATGGTTCTCAGTGATTGAGCTCAATTTCAGTACATGAGATCCTATCTCACCAACCACTCCTCACCAAAAGTCAGGGAGACGTGGCTCCAAATAATAGCTATGCCACCTTAGAGGGATGATCCTGAGTGAGACTTAGAAGTCTCAGTTTTCTGACCTGTGAAGAATGTCTCCCACTCACAGGCTTGCTTTTGGACTTCTGTGAGATTGTGATTATGAGTTCATTTTTTCACATTTTATTTCTTGTTTAGGATTTTAGTGAAGAACACTTTTTCAAAAACTATATCTGAAGGAAGCGGAAAGCAGACTCCAGGTAAATGGCAGGTGCATATGGCATAGGTACATGGGCTCTTTCTTTCCTTGCACCTCTTGAGAGCAGAGAGGCAGCTGAAGGTTCTAGGATCTGTTCAAGAACTACAGACCTAGTTTCCCCAAACCACGACACCAAGAATGGTACTGGGATGCAAGCCAGGTCTTGCAAAAAACAAACAAAACAAAAGCAAAGCAAAGCAAAACAAAACAAAAACAGAAAAGACCTCTACGATGTGCACTCCTGGTCTTATGAAGCAGTTTTGGAGGATGGCAGGGACTAGAACTCAAATGGAAAAGTCCTTGCTTGCATGTATTAAATTAAGCCAGTCCCCTAGTGACTATGCTTCTGTAACTCACCTGCTCATTCAGGACGGCTTCTGGAATGTTCCAAGATATGCTGGGTAGGTAGAGCAGGCCTTGGCCTTGTATTAGCTCAGTTTGTAAGACTCTGACTCATGAGGACCCCAGATGAAGACGGGGAAACATCATTTGTAATGGGAACCCCCTGTGTTCCCTTATTCCCATCTATGTCTCAGACTACAGTTGCACTTGGGTGATGCTATCAGGGACACTGTATGGTTGTAAGGCCCCCTGCAGGACTTTCAGAGGTGACAGCAATTTGAAGGACAGTGTGGTCTACCTTGTCAAGAGTGCGGGCTTTGTATTTAAATTCATGCAGATTTGAATCCCACTAAGCTACTGCCCAGCTTAGTGAATTTCATCAAATCCTCCCATCAGACACCTCACCTTTGGGACACAGAGTGTCACAGGAGTTAGGACACTTATCTAAAGTCACAGAGCCAGCAAGCCAGGCCATTTCATTGACTCTCAAGACTGTCTGACACCACATCCCAGGACTAGGTGATTTCTCTAATAGTAGCCTATTCTGCATGGTTTATAAAGCTGTTGTTTTAAAATGCAGGCTATGTTGTTAGATAGGGTCAGGGAGACCAAAAAGAGATGGCAACTCGTGAAAAGACCTCAACTCACAGTTCCCAAGATGAGGGGCAGGTCCATGCCGTTTGAGACTTATTTGAGGGTGTGTGTGTGTGTGTGTGTGTGTGTGTGTGTGTGTGTGTGTGTGTGTGTATATATATATATATATATATATATATATATATATATATATATATATCATGTTGGTCAGAAGATGGGTGTGGTAGGAGGAAACCCAGGGAAAGAACATATTGAGGCCACAGTAGGGACACATGGCAGGCTGATTACCCAGGCTTAGGATGGCTGAGTAACTACCATGGAATTTGTGGTGTGGGACTCTCCTGGTTTGCCTGGTACATGGTCTGATGGTGATGATGACAAGAAAAGTTGTGGTGTCCAAGCCTGCTAAAGGAGGCCTTTGAGTGTAGTGAATTGACTTGCACAAGAAAAGCTGCTGATAGGATTTGGGGTCTCAGAGATCTAGATAGCTTTGGGAGGTGTATTTCCTGCTTGGTTAGCGAGCTCTTGAGATGTCAAAGCATCATAAAACACAAAAACATCAAACCAAAAAACAACAGCAACAACCACAAAACTCCCAAATAAAATCAATACCCACATCCTTAGTGGACTTTCTGAGCCTGTGGCTTCCTGATGGAATTGCATGGCTGATGCCCCTTCCTCTGCACTGAGACTGAGTCCAGGCCTTGCAAGTGTTCTTCCAATGCAACCCCAGGCTTACAAGGCAGCTTTGGAGGAAGCAGTCTGAATACAGAGATCAATGGTAAAATGCTTGCCCAGCATGCAGGAAGCCTTAAGTTTTGATTGCAGAATAAGCTGGGCACGTAGTATCTGACTGTGAGCTCCACAACAGGAGGTAAAATTGTGCAGAGCAGAAGCTTAAGGTCATAGTAGGCTATATAATATGTTCAAGACCAGCCTGGGATACATAAGAACCTGTAGAGGAGTTTGCTTTTTTAATTTTGTTTTTCTGTTTTCCATAGTTCTAGGGATCCAACTCAGGATCTCACACATATTACCATATTAATGTGATATATTGTTGAAATGAGACAGAAAATTAATATTTTCTCCCCACTCGGCTATGGATGGTTGAAAATCCAGAATCCTACTCCTCAGGACCAGTGAGGTTATAAGGACATCTGCTTGTCATTGCTCGTTTACCAGAAAGAACAGCTCTCTCCTTTCTGGTAAATTAAGTCAAGGCTTAATTTTTTTTAAAGAAAGCTCTTATTCTTCATTTCCAGTTGATCTACCTCAAGAAATTTAAATGGAGAAGGGACCCAAGCAGTTAAGATCTCAGGGTAATTTTTTTGTATTGATTGTTCTGGTGTGAGAGAGGTGTGTGTTCACTAATGCATTAATAACTTGCAGGAGTCTTTGCACCATACAGGTCCCAGGGACTGGAGTCAAATCATCAGGCCTGGAAAGGAATGTCTTTACCTGCTGAACTATTGCACCAAGCCCTTCAAGTTACTTTTTTTATGTAAATAACAAATTAGTGGAAGTAGCCTAGATGCCTAGTAACAATGTGGTGGTTAACTATCTCCAGTACTTATATGCAATAGGATTTTACACAGCCATTAAAATTATCTTACAAATAATATGCACATATATACTCTTGAAAACAATGAGGATCCCACAATTCAATTACTGCCAAGTATCTTGATGGTTGTCAGCAGGGTCAGAGACCTTGAGGACATTGAGAACAGACCCTGACATCCTAATCAGCAGCTTGTAAAGCCAGGGTTGGAACAACAGGACAGTAAATACTGGCCAGAGGAAACAGACTGGGTCCTGTCTCTAACCTTGGTGGGAGACTTCACATCCTGCCCTTCCCTAAAGGTCATAAACACATTAACTCTATAAACCCAGTTCCCGGATCACAGCTCTTCTAAGGTGACTATATAGAAGGCCTTCTGAGAAACTGTGAATGCGTCCCATCACCCACGCCCATAAGAGTCCATCCAAACGATCCGGTCAACAATCTGGACAGGAAAACACTCCCAAGAAAGCAGTCACTTCCAGAAACCTGTAATTTGTAATTATATAAAACCCATCTGCAGTGTAGATAAAGAAAATAGTCTTAGTGGCAAGTGTCTACTCTCACCCCTTGAAAAATGTGCCCTCCTCTCCTCTGAGCTACACACAGTAGCTCATCCACAAGGACAAAGCAGCTGAGGGGGTCCAGAGCAAGAGCCCAGTGGTGTTGTAATTAGAAAAAGAAGGTTCCAAGGGGATATGTGAAATACATTTCTCACGTAGCATGTATGCTATATATAATCTTTTTTTGTAAAAAACTCCTAAAACTTAGATAGCAACCTGCTAAATGTGGTTATCCGAATGGTGGGTTAAATGTGGCCTCTGCTTATTCTGAGTACGTATATATTTTACATATATATTCTGACATTGCTACAGATTTGTAATTCTTATAGCCATAAAAACAATGCAATGTAACATTTCATATAGCATTCCTTATTAGGGAGTACTTTCTGGTCTGTTTCTCCCTTAGGAAGGAGCATTTGGAAGAATGTGGGGAGGGGCTCAGAGCTGGGGTTGGGTTAAAGGATTCCATCCTTGCTGCTGCTGACAAGGAGGAGAGTCGTCCCTGCAGAGAGCGCTAGCTGTTCTGACCTTCACTGTGAAACGAAATTAGAAGGCCACTTGAAAAGAGAATGTTTTCTCTCCAAGTTTGCTATGAATATTTAAAGTGGAAAATATGGATTCTGTCAAATGTGGTTGAAGAACACACAAGACAGAGAGCTGGGTTTGTGCTCAGACATAAGTGTAGGAAGGAAGACAGCTGAGCAGGGAGCCGGCCATCACAAAGCCTGCTGACTTGGGGTGTCGTGGACAGATCGATGGTGCTGATGTAGATGGAGGAACGACAAGGATTACTGTACAGCCCGCATCTTGCTATGTTCCAAGCTCTGAGCTAATGAGGGTGTGCATGATTTATTATGTTTGAAATGCAACCAGAAGGAGGACATTCCCACTGGCTACAAACACATTCCTAGGCCTGAAGGGAGGCAGGCTCATTAAGTGGCATTTGCTTCCCTCAATAAACAAGTCTTCATGGCCTCTTCCTTTTAGACATGTCAGAGTATCCATAGGCTCTTATAGGGTTGTGGGTCCCGCATCCACTCCACCACTGGGCATGGCCGAAGTCCACTGTGCTTTTCTCACTGGGCAGGTGCTGGGCTGTACGGAAGCCCCAGAAACCGAGGGTGGGGGTTAGGGGTTGGGGGTTGGGAAAGCACAGTCTGAAGCTCTTGGTGCAGCTGGAAGTCGAGGAAGAGCTGAGAATGAAATCTGAGCCTAGGCTGGATCTAGCCCAGGGCCATGGGGGTGGGAGTGGGGGTGGAAGGGGGCTCTGGCTGGTCCTGAGGGGTGGGGGGCAATCCTTGGCTAGGTGGCAAGTTGCAGACTTGGGCTTGGTGGCGGTTGTGACTGGGAGCACAGAGCAGCCTTCTATAGGAGACTAGCTCTACAGGCGAAGGCCTTCTCCATGGTTCCCTATAGCAGATTCCGATGAAAAGAGGCAGTTCATGGTTTTAAGGCATTTATTGTCATGGTGGAAAGTGGATGTGTAAAACCATACCCTACTTCTCAGAGTGGGCCAGAGACTAAATACCTTTGGCAGGGAGGAGTGTCTGGGAAGGAAAGCTCATTGGCTAAGTCTCCAGGCCTTTAGGTACCTCATTAGAATGGAGATCTCTGTCTTGGGCCTACATCCTTTTCCTCCTCTGGGGGCTTGTGGCGTTGCCCTTACATGACTGATGGCCACAAATTCAATTAGTGATAGGTGCTTGGTGCCCCAGAGCAGACAAAGCTCTTACCATCCCTTCAGGGTTTTCTGGGCTTCTAGCCTTAACTCAACTAGGAACCAGACTGCCTTTCATAGTCCCACTGGCTCTCTTTCTCCTGGTCCAGGTAAACCCGGATATTAAATAAAGAGGTGGTCTACCATAGCCTACCCAGATAAGTGTGTGTATTAAACACATATCCAAACACGAAGCCAGACAGGGCCTGGAACTCTGGATCTGACCATTTAACGTATAACATCCTTTGACCAAACCTCTTTGTATCAAAAACATGGGGAAAAATGATAAGAGAAGATCATAAATCTGCCGAGGAAGTCTCCAAGTATTAAACTATGCCTTAAAATAGCAAAAATGTAGAAAGCCTAAATGACCAGTTACATGAGATTTTGCAGAATTATTTATATTTACATACAGCAGAGTTTATGCAGCCAAGAAAAATTATGGAGAAGGCATCCTGGCCCTTGCTAATAAACCCAGCGTTCAGGAAGCCGAGACCAGCCTGGGGTACATCAAAAAGCTTTATGTCAGCCTGGGCTATAGAGTGCAACTGTCCCTCAAAAAAAAACGTGATGACAACAACAAGTAATGGTGTAATATAGACACAAAATCCCAAATATGTAATTTGCCCAAAATATAATTATAATTAGAAAAATAAGGTGGCAAGGATTATGCATAATGTACTTCTATTCTGGGGAGAAATAATATAATCCCTTTTGAAGGACAGATCTGGGTTAGACATGGAATTATTTAAAATGGGCTTAATAAAGTTCGGAGCGCTAAGGTTCTGAGGTGTTAGATGCAGAATAGATTAATAATAGTAAGATTGAACCAACACTGCTTACTCCCTCATTCACCCTATACGCACTGGACACAGATTGTGAGTCAGGTACTTAATCCTCCAACACAACGAGGGACTGAGGAATGGCCCCTGCCCTAGAAGAGGCGTGGTCTGGAGAAGGAGACAAATGTGTGAGCTGTGGAAATATTAGATGCTCCATAGACAAAGAAAGCCAGCCTGTCGTAAGCACAGAAAATAGGGGGCTAAATGTGTTTTGGGGGAAGGAGTAGCAGGAAGGCTTTCTGATAGAAAGGTTTTGGTTGGCTCTCACCCCAGGAGTAAAGGTGACGGTGTTGGAAGTAAAGTGCAGGGTTGGTGGTGAGGTAATGAGAAGAGCATGTAACAGTTTGACACTTCCGCGTCTACAGTCACCTTTATAAACACCAAGATCCCAGAGGACACGGGCTCATGAATGAACGAGCAAGTGGAGATTAGTTAAAGGGAGATTTGTGAAATCAGAGCAGAGAGCCTCTGATGGGGAGATGTGGGAATTCCAGTCTGAAAGGAAGCTCGGGAACATGTTTGACATGATCTATTTTCCTAGGAAATTAGGCCTAACCCTGCTTTACACCTTTGTTAACTCTAAACAGACTGTAGATGGAGAATCCCATGTTAGAATATGTACAGTTTCCAGGTCTCTTTTTACCTCTGTCTTCTAGGTTATCCAGCCAATATCTCAAGGCTTCCACACATCAGGTTTTGGAAGCTCTGGACCACAGTCTGTTAGGATGAGCTTGGGTATGCTCTGGTAACAAACAGCTCCAAGCCTTTAGTTATGGTGGTGGTTCTGTGGTTTTGTTTTGCTCTGCTTCATTTTATACAGAATCTCCCTATGCAGCCTAGGCTGACCTTGAACTTGCAACCCACCTGCCTCAGTCTCACAATTGCTGTCATTACAGGTGCACACCACCAGGCTTAGCTGTCTCTGAAGCTCAGTGCCAAATATGACAGATGTTCTACTTCCTACTCATGTTCTATGGCCTTTGTGAGACACTGTCTTCTCTACCTGGAAATGCTGCAGAAAGTCATGTGATTCTATGGAGAAAGAGAAGAGCAATTCTGCTTTGTACTCAGGAGGAGAGGAAAAAACAGTTTGGTGAATATCATCAGTGACTACCCAAGAGGCAGGAGAGTTACCCACCGTGTTAATGTAGGGAAGTCACTGAAGCTTTCTGGGCCATTCCTTTTTTAAATCTTTTCCAGTAAGAATTACAGAACAAAAACAATTCTAGAATATTCTCTGCCTCTCTTCTGTTGTCTGTTTCTCCCTTCCTCATTCCTTCTCTCTATCTCTACCTCCTTCTGTAAAATAACAGGGCGGGGTAGGACGCACCTAGGTAGAGAAAGGTCACGTGCTTTCTTAGAGCTCAAGCCAACATCCTGACGAATGTAGAAGCAGGGGACAAAATTTAACCTCAGAGTCCATAAAAAATTTACAGAACTGCAAAGTGCCAAGCCAAAATACAAAAGAGCTCCCTGCACTACGGGAAATTATTGAAGCCATAAAGATCCCAGCTCTTGCAGATGAGGCCATCGGTGAGTAGAGCAGAGCAAATCAATAATGTCATACGCCTTGCCTGGATCAAAATGCTCAAGGAAATCACAGCAAATAAGAAGAGGACAAGGTTCGTCTCAGTCAATCTTTGCGCTGGTTGAAGCCATGGCAGGTCACAGTCTAATCGGCAGGCCCAGAATGTTAAAAGCCAGGAAAGCATTTAATCAAAACCGGAGCCACCATAGATTCTAGAAGATAATTACTCAGCACTGTGGAGGAAGAGCAGCCTGGAGGAAGGGTCTGGCATATTGAAGCAAACGCTAGTTTCATAACTCCAGAGAGTTCTCAAGTGTGACAGGGAACGAGAAGCAGGGAATGAAAAGTATCACAAGCCAACAATACAAACGATGTGTCTCACTGTGTCATTCTGTGCTGTGTGCGCCGTGGTTCAGGGCACATTCACCTGCTCCTACATTCACATGGGTATTCGTTTAGTTTTAATTCAGTGCTGAGGTGCACCTGGAGCATTGTGTATGCTAGTAAGAGCTCTATCACTGAGTTACACTGCCAGGACCTGGGATTTTGATTTAAGGTCTCAACTGTCCCGGGTTAGCCTTGGATTTGTGCTCCCTGTGCCTCAGCCTCCCGAGTGCTGGGATTCTAAGCATGCACCACAATGCCTGGCTCAGGCAAGAATTTATTAAACATCCACTCTGTGATGGGCAGAATTTTAAAAGGTGGAGTTCCACCAGGGGCTAGAAGGATGAGGTCTCTGTTCTTGTGGAGTCTGGAGCCGACACTAGAGGAGAGGAGAGAATGGAAAAGAAGAAGAATGTAATTATGGCGAACAGTGGTCATGAGCAAGTCAGTTAGTGGAGAGATACACAGAAGGTTCTGGAAGCCATAAGCTACTCCGCCTCTTCTGGGGTAAGGTATTAAAAAGACCGACAGGCAGGACTGAAGTGCCGAAGGCTGAGACGGGCGCAGTTTGTCTGTTGGGTGTGTGTGTGGTGGGATGGGTGCCATCAGAGTTAGTATAGACACCCGGACACCAAATTCTCAGCACAAAGGAGATTTATTACCCCTCAAGGGCAAGTATGGGGCTGTCTCTGGATTGGGCAAAGAAAGACAGCAAGCAGCAGGTGTTTCTGCAGGAGTGGGTTTTTAAGGGCTTTGGGGGGAATTTTGTGTTAGGGTGAGGAGGTAAGCCTGACTGGACACGTTAACCAAATAAAGAATTCTGATTGTTGCACCTTGGTATTTTGTCTCAGCAATGAGTCAGGAGTCAAATATAAGAATGGACCTTAGGAGCTAGCTTTAGGAATGGAACCCAATGTTCAACAAGGGAGAGGAAAGGGGAAAACCTGTCTGCAAGGATTGGGTCTGTTACAGAGTCTTCCAGGCAGGACTTCCAGAAGACAAGTGTGAGGATACAGGAGGAAGAGACATGGGAAGTGGGCAAGGAAGAGCCTGAGAAGCCTGAGCAAGAACTCAGGCTCTGAATGACTAACCAGATAGTCCAAGTGGCTGAACTCATTATGGTTTGGTTGGTATTGATCTCCAGTAGCTGGATTTACCAGGACCTGAGCAGCCTCATGGTCCTGTAGAGTATCTTGGTCCTCCCTGGTATGCTGGAGTAGTGCCAACAAGACTCTGACATGATGAATACATAGGAACCAAGCCCTCATTCGGTGACTTCAGTCCCGTATGCTTAGCCTGACTACATTGCTATTCACTGCCATTATTATCTTCCTGTGTTTATACACCTTATATGTATATGTAGAAAATTACTAGATCTTATGGAAGAAATATGAAAAGTAATTTTAAAAAAAAAACCACATTTTTAAATTTAAAAAGTTCTATGTAGAGACCAGCAAAAAGCAGTGACCCTTTGCTATGGCCCTTTAAAACAATTTCTCTTGTTGTATGACCCCTAACCATAAAATTATTTCACTGCTACTTCATAATTGTAATTCTGCTACTGTTATAAATTATAATGTAAATATATGATATGAAGGACATCTGATATGTGACCCCTGTGAAAAGGTCATTCAACTCCTGAAGAGGTCATGACACACATCCTGAGAATCACTGGAGGGGTAGAGGTACCTACTGCCAGGCTAACGATCTGGGTTCATACCCAGGACTTGCATGGTAAGGGAGGAAACCAACTCCTGCAGCTGTCTTCTGAATTATAGCTGCACGTGCAGACAGACAGACACATTGAATGAATGAATGAATGAATGAATGAGATTTAAAATTCTCTATATTTGTTGCACAGGCTGCACAGTGATATATCTACACACAGGAGAATGACTAAACAACAGTTTTATGTATATATCACTGATTTTATTGATTCATTTTTGTGTGAAAATATACTTGAATTGTCCTTCATGTCCAGTGATTGTCAAGAATTCAATATATCGTTATTAACTGCAGTCATTTTTATTTGATGAGTAAACTGAGGCTCAGGGACCATTGGCTTCAGTGACCATTAGGTGTTATGGTTTTGGAAAGTGTCTCCAAAGTCCCATGGACTAATGTCTGGGTCCTCAAGCTGCTCCTTCTGGGAGGTGGTATATCCTATTGGAGTTGGCACTTAGTAAGAGGCCTAAGGGTCATTGGGGTCACACCACTAAAGAAGATCACAGGACCTTCTTACTCTCCTTTCTGTCACCTTTCCTGGCTATGAGGAAAGCAGCCAGCTCTGTTCTCCCTGCTGTTGCCACTAGGGCCCTGCCCCCAGAGATTCAGAACAATGGTCTGCCCAATATCAGTTTGAAAGCTCTGAAAGAGTGAATCCAAGTAAACCTTTTCTCTTTATAATTTGATTATCTCACAGGTATTTTGTTACAGAGATAGAAAGCAAGCTGCCATTCCCTGAAAGAGTGGTCTGGGGACTGGTGATGATCCCCTAATAAACAGAGTTTTGTTGGTTGCTTGGTCCTTATTGTTTAGCATGACCCTTGAAAAATAGCAACCTTTCAGTAAATTTCAATCACTATTGATGACTTAACAGCAATGCACATTGCCAACAGAATAAATGAATCTTCATTTCAACAGAAATAAAAATTATACTGCATGATTTGCTCCTGAATTTAGTTTTGCTCACTATAGGCATTTTTCATCATCAGTGAAAGTCTAAACTCATTCTTTCTTTGTGTGTGCACGTGATGTACATGTTGCATATGAATATGCACGTTAAAGCCCAAGGACAACATTGAGTGCCATTCCTCCAGAACTGTCCATCTTAAATAGTTTTGTTTTGATTGCTTCTTTGAAACAGGGTCTCACACTTGGTGTGGAACCCACTGATTAAGCGAGCCTGGTTGGCCAACAAATGCCAGGAATCTGCCTGTCCTCACTTTCCCGGTGCTGAGATCACCAGAGCACTTGGCATGAAAAAAGTTGGTTTTCCATTTTTTTCCAGCTACATGGCTCCTGTCCTTGTGGTGCTCACAGATACAGATCAAACAATAAAACAGCATGCATGTAACTGAACAGCGTAAGTTCAGTAAGCAAGGAGTACCTCTTTTGGATGCAGTTCGTCCGCAAAGCATTGTATGTTGGAAACTTGGTCTTCTTCAGAGTTGGAACTTGGTGGGCAATCCTTAGGTCATTGGAAATATCTCCTCCAAAAGTATCATAGGAGCCCAGACTCATTGGCTTTCTACTTCATAATGCTATTTTTCTTCCCAGATGTGTCCCCATTTGAAGTAATTAAAAAAGGGAGTGTCCATTCCAGACCCTGTACTGTGGCCACTCATCATCCCAAATTGTAAGATGAATAAACTCTGCTCTTTGAAACAGTTGCCTGGCCTGGAGGATTTTCATTACAGTAGTGATAAAAAGAACCAATAGAAATGTGTCAGAAATAACTTACTGGAGTGGACATCAGGGAGCCTTTCAGGGTTACTATAGATCTAGATGATATATCAAGATAGGCAGAAGAATGAAGGCAGAGGTGACAGAGGGAGGTGCTACAGGAAATGAGGTGAGTACAAAGGCCCCAGGATGCAGAAGATGTAACATTACTTAAGGATTGAGAGAAGTTCAGAGCAGCAGAATCACTGCATCCTAAGAGTAGCATAAGAACCCTGTCTTAATCCCAGACACAAGGATAGCAACCATAATATAGGTTTTGAATTCTTATAGGTGACTTGAGGCTGGTTTCAAAAGATGTGAAGCAGAATATTTCCCCTTGCTTGGACAGGACCAGTGGATCCTTTTCCTAACTGCTTAGCTTCATGTCTCTCTTAGCACACCTCTCTACAGCCAGGCCTGAGTCCCCTCCTTCCTTCACTGGAAATAGTTCTGACATCAGAGCACCGTGGAGTCCAGGCCAAACTGCTTACTAACATTGTGGAGATAGTGTCCCACATGCTCATGTAAGGTTCATTTTTATAACCTTCATCTCCTGTCATGGACTACCCTCCAGGAGGTTCTGCTATGAGAATTCCCCTTTATTTGAGAGAAGCCACATCTATACCCACAGGGTGCCATCTTCCTTGCCACACAGACAGGACAATACAAGAATTGGGGGCTGTTTCATATTAAGTTATGACTGAGGCAGAGACTCCCCGGTTTAAATGAAGTTATCTCACACTCTGACAATTTGATTTTTATCTTCTTTCTTGCTTTTATCATAGGCTCAAAAATCTTGGGAGCTGGTCTTACTTATAATGTGGGAGCATGTGTTGCTGGCAGTGCCCAAATAAATGCCCCTTTCTTCTCTATAGAGTGATAAAACATCTGATTTCTAAGGTCATGCTTTTTGGACTAAAGATTATATTTCCCAGATTCCCTTGCCGCTAGGTACAGTCCTATGAGTAACTCCAATCCAAGCTCCTGGGAAGTGTACAGCTATGCTGCCATCTATAACTTCTGTAGAGATAAGTGGCATTTCCCTGTCCTCATTCCTTTCACACCTGGCTATAATGTCATGATACAGCATTTTGCACAGGGGTGATGACTCAAGATGGCAGAGCCATGACATAGGAGAAACCTGGTATTTATGACACCATGAGGCCTCCATGTCACCTCTGTAAGTGCCACACTGTTAAATATGAAAGAATTAAAGTTCATTTAACCACTGTTATTTTAGCACCCAACTTGTGTTCTAAACCACACATTTCCCCATCACATAAGTTAGGGGAACATAGTAGGTCCTCATGAAGTTGTCAGTAGTCTATAGTTTTAGACTTTTCCAGCCAACAGTGGGGATGAAACTGAAGGCACTTAAGGAGTGTTCTACAGAGACAATCTTTAAAGGAGGCGCCTTAATGGAGATGGGGCAATATTGGATTAAGATAGATCTTTACAGAAAAGGAACACGCAAAATCCAGTAATACATTCTGTAAATCGGTGTGGATGTAAGAGACATATTTTATGATACAATGGGGATTTAAATGTGATGTTCAGTTCCAGCAAGAAAGAAAAGATTGATTCTCTTGAAGGGGAATGGGACAGGGAGATGGGAATGGTAGACATTCTGAGACTTTTAAAAT
Source organism: Rattus norvegicus (assembly GCF_021556685.1). Lineage (NCBI taxonomy): Eukaryota > Metazoa > Chordata > Mammalia > Rodentia > Muridae > Rattus > Rattus norvegicus. The sequence goes on from NC_141534.1 coordinate 186,670,778, forward strand.
TGAAGAAATCCAGCCTTATCTGTGCTATATCTGACACCACCACCCACTGCCTGCTCTGTTTGCTGCAAAAGACTGCAGCTATGCCGAACTGTTTTGTTGACCCCAGCCTCTGCTCCTCAGTATAGGTGGAGGATATAGTGAGACCTTGGTTTTCCTTCCAGACCATTGCCTCTAAGAGAAGGAAAGAAAAAGGGAGGTTGGGAAAGGATTGGGGTTCTCACATTTTTTTAAAGAAGCCAAACATACCAAAGCATTCTGGGTAAAGAGAAGACAGGCACAAAGGCCCTGTGATATCCAGAATGCAAGGTGCCTGAGGAATGCAAAGACAACTGGGTGGCATGCTTACCTTGACCTAAGGATGAGGTAATACTTTATTTCAATCCCACGTGAGGTTTCGTCTGAAGCAAAGGAGTATTCACACACTGGAACCTCATGGAAGATGGTCAGTGCTGGGCAGTAGAAGACAATTCTAAAACTAAACCTTAAACATGACCAGGGGAAGTTGTCTCCACTGCCTTAGCTAAAAACCAGTGTGGCCAGACTCCTCAGTGCAATGGTGTCAGAACTACTCCTGCTGAGGGCTGGATGGGACTTAGGCCTGGCCTCAGAGAAGCTGACTGAAAGAGACGCAAAGCTAAGCAGTTAGGCCAAGGAGAAGATGCATTGGTTCTGTCCAGGCATTTTAAGTCACCCCAGCTGCTGGTAAAAATATGAAAGTTACGTTCGAGTCTCTATTCTCATAGCAACTTGATGGAGAGCCTTGAAAACTACTGAGCTGTCCCTCACTCCAAACTAAAGCTCTCAGTCTAAGAGGCCATTGTACGGGTCAGGACCCAAGACTTTCAACCTAGCCCCTGTCTCCAAAGCAAAGCCTTACACCCAGATAAGTGCACAGGATCTGGGATTTGGGAAGATGTGTGTTTGCCACATCTGTGGACACAAGCAGACTGAGCTGTTGGCTTGTCAGTTTCTTCACTTATATATAGGATTGTCCTTATTTGTGTACAGGATTCATATCATCTCCAAGCCACCATGGGGATGTCGCTTATCAACCCAGGGTTTGTTTTGGAAGAATGATGTCTTGAGGTGAATTGATCGGCTCCTTGAAGATGAATATGCATGCTTGATGGAGGATGTGCAGTCAGCCACACAGCAAAATTCTGCATTGATCTGCCCTCTGAGAACCCCAGTGGAAAGGGGGTGCTGGATTTAGCAGAGAAAATGGTTTCCAGACTGATTCTATCGCTAATTTAATATTTGATGTTGACAGTGTCCTTTCCCTTCTTTTGCTGGCCCAGCGAATGCTGGGCATTTATGGTACAACCTGGCCAGGGTCCTGGAATGGGTCAGCAGAAGTCCGCGAGGACCAGAATCTTGATCTGAAAGAGTTTCGGCTTTCCCCAACGTTCTATGAATACCAGCCAAGTTCTCTGTTCCACACAAGAAATGGCAGAATGTGCTGTGAGGATGGAGATGAGAAAACTAGGTCCCCACCCTCAGAGTGTACTAGTGGTTCAGTGAGACAATACGGACAAGATCACTTACACATGCTGCACACGTCTCTCTTGCTCATCGTTATCCCACCTGGGAAGGGGCCCTCTATTGCTCAGAAGCTCTGTGTTCCTCAGTGCTACAGTCTCACACCGTGCTTCCTTCCTGGTTCCCACCTGCTGGCCCCCGTCTGTTACCCCTGAACCTCTGCACATGCTGCTTCATGCAGGACCCTCTGCCTCCTAGTCAGACACATTGGCTAATTTCTGGTCCATTTGGGGATTGAGTTCTGTTATCTCCACCCCTATAAAGCCTTCTTTGAAGTTCCAGGACCAGGTTAGGGTGTGGTTTGAGTGTCCCATACCCCATCATATTCTTAGTTCAACTCTTACTGCCAAGAATGGCAGCGGCCTGGTTCCTGTGTGTCTTCGACTCCTTACTAAAGATGTGTTAATGTTGTGCTTGCTCCTGAAGGAAAAACCGGGCTTTGAGGAATGAGCAGATGTGAGACCATAACAGGGGAAGGGTCTAAGAGAACTTCATTCACCCTGGATACCTCATATGAGGACCATAGGAGTTGGCTTCCTCCTCTCTTCCAACCTGGTGCCAGAAAGTCAGCCAGCTGCCCCACTCTCAATTCCAGTAAGAATTTACCACCATGATAGTTATCAGGTCTTGTATGACCTTATAAGGTTTTTCCTCCTCAGGCTCCCTAGCCCCTGGAAAGGGGGGGTGCTGGATTTAGCAGAGAAAGTAGATTAGTAGGAAGATGAATAAAGTGTTTCCAACAGCCCCGTTCTGGCTTACTGTACACAGCCACACCTGCCCACCTTTTCAGGGGCATAAATACCTCTTTCTCCCTAGCCCCATTAAGTTGAACCAGTTCTCCAAAGCTGTTCCTGTGGGTATGTGTTCTTTACTTGTGCACTTACTGCCGATCAAGGCCCTGCATTGCACCCACACACCCTGGCTAAGTTTCCCACCGTCCAGCCTAGTCCAGTGCAACAGGCTATCTACTTGGAATGGGAAAAGCAGACTCAGAGCACAGAGCAGCAGGCAGGAGTGGATAAGAAGACCAGAAAGAGTGAGCACCCTCTGTCTGAGGGAGTATACATGGGCTTAAGTATATGTGTAGGTGTGCTTCAGTAAATGAACAAGAATTTCAGGGATAGGTGGCAGGGAATGGGCAAGATGCAGGATGAAGCTATCATTTGCTACACAGTTTCTCCAGACCAATCTCCAATTGTTCTTAGTCCTTGAGAAGTTCAGATTCCCCAGGAGTCCAAGTCACAGTATGCAAAAAAAAAACTTCACACCTACAAAACTGCACTCATTTCCTGAGAAGTCTCCTGTGCACCCATCTTCTGAAAACTATGTGTCCAGACTTCTGTAAACTATGTGTCTGGGCTTCGTCCTTTAGAAGAGGAGGTGACAAACTCCTCTACAAGGAAACAAACAGATAGATTCCCCCCGCCCCCAATTTTGAAGCCATTACATTTTGATAATGACTACATAGTGCTGTCCTTGTAATGACAGCCAGAAATGAGGTGTGGACAAATGGGTGTGGCTATGTTCCAATAAACCTTTATTGACAGTACAAACATCAGCACTTTTCCATTATACCTGATCTTATAATAATGAGCTCATTCAGATAGGGAATTCTTAACGGCTGAAGGACTGGGTTTGGTTAGGGGACTCCCTCGTTCCCAGTCCACTTCTCCTTTTTATTCATCTTCGGTCCTCAGCCCAGGGGATGGTTCTGCCTGCATTCAGGGTGGGAATTCCCTGCTTACATAAACCTTTCTGGAGACAGCTTTACAGCCACTGCTGCAGCTGTGTTTCCCAGTAACTAATTCTCATCAAGTTGACTATGAAAACTGTCATTTGAGGCCTCCTGATCATGCGCATCTGGCTTCTAAAGCTGAATGAATAGAATCCCTTTTCCTTATGTACTAGCTAGCATCAGGAATTCTGTCAAGATAGCACACAGTGGAGACACAATCCTTCCCTCCAGAGTAATATTGCCAGGACCCCTTCCCTTGGCAGTCCCCCAGCCACAAGGCCTTGGTTCTCCCCTCTGCTTCCAGCTTCTGTTAATCCCTTTCCACAAAGGGTCATCAGAAAGTTGCAAGTCTCTCAGCCCTTCACACCTGCAAGTCAGCTTCAATTACCATTTTCTCAGTCAGAGCTTCTATTACACCAAGCACATTCTAAAATGTCTACCCACCTGGCCTGTCATTTTCTCAGTGTTTTGGGGTTTTTTGCAGAGGCAGGAGCCCATTCCAGAGACTATGTATGTACCCCAATTGCTTAGAAGCTCTACATGCAGTCTGAGCTCTTTGTTTGTTTGTTTCTACCTTCAAATTGGGTATTGTTAAGTTAGGAATACCAGAGATTGACTTTTGAAGCAAAAAATTAAGCTTTAGGATCGATACCGGTTTCATGCTACAAAGGATTTTTTATTTATTTTATGTACAGCATTCTGCCTGCATATGTGGTTGCAGGCCCGAAGAGGGCACCAGATCCCATTACAGATGGTTGTGAGCCACCATGTGGTTGCTGGGGATTGAACTCATGACCTCTGGAAGAGCAGTCAGTGCTCTTAACCGCTGAGCCATCTCTCCAGCCCTGCTACAAAGGATTTTTAAAGACAGAGCTGTAGTCCACACGTTCTTTTCTCATGGTGGATGAGGAAGTGTGGCTCAGACCCCATCCCTCAGGCTCTCACCTGAGGTCAACCACTCAATACATAAAGGCTTTACAATCAGAGCAAAGTGAAGTGGGGGAGCTAGCAGGGCGTTTTCCTGAAATGAAGCCCAAGATCACTCTTGTGCTGAGCTTCATTAGTATAAACAGCATTTCAAAGCCTAAGACAGGATTTCCTAGGATGAGCTTGGCAGAATCTGAGCTTTTGCATGTGAAGGTTCTGGTTTTAGGACCCCTGCTGTTGAAGATGGTGACACAGAGAGAGGACCTTGTCAGGGACTAGAAAGCTGGCTCCCACACTGCAAATGTGGCCAGCCATTTACCTTTGGTCAATGTCCTTTAGTCAGTCCTTCTTGTCACATCATGTTGCAGCAATCAACTTCATCGACCACTACTCACTCAAACCATTGTTCAAGAAGAAACGTTCTATCTAGCTCTCACCATCAGAATGTCTGCCTTGATCTTTGTCACTACATCCATGACATCATGCTTTCACAGCCATTGCTCCTTTTCCTTGCTGGATAGTATTCCGTTGTATGGATATACCACATTTCGTCTGTCCATTCATTGGATAGTTAGGCACAATTAGTAGTTTGAAGTCTAGAAGATGCCACTGTCCCCTCCATCGCCCAGACAATACATCACTTAGCCAAAGACAGATTTCAAACACAGTTCAAGTGAACTGGTCGTGTACTTAGAACTTGGAGATTAGCTTGCTGCTCAGAGTTTTATCCACATTTTCCTATACCAGTTTGGAGCAATTTCTTACCTCATTTGGCAAATTCAAAAAATAAAGATATAAAGTCTCTCATATAGTTGTCATTTAACAATTTCACTCCTTTTTTTTTATTAACTTGAGTATTTCTTATATACATTTCGAGTGTTATTCCCTTTCCCGGTTTCCAGGCAAACCTCCCCCTCCCCCCTCCCCTTCCGTATAGGTGTTCCCCTCCCAACCCTCCCCCCATTGCCGCCCTTCCCCCAACAGTCTAGTTCACTGGGGGTTCAGTCTTAGCAGGACCCGGGGCTTCCCCTTCCACTGGTGCTCTTACTAGGATATTCATTGCTACCTATGAGGTCAGAGTCCAGGTTCAGTCCATGTATAGTCTTTAGGTAGTGGCTTAGTCCCTGGAACCTCTGGTTGCTTGGCACTGTTGTACATATGGGGTCTCGAGCCCCTTCAAGCTCTTCCAGTTCTTTCTTTGATTCCTTCAACGGGGGACCTATTCTCAGTTCAGTGGTTTGCTGCTGGCATTCGCCTCTGTATTTGCTGTATTCTGGCTGTGTCTCTCAGGAGCGATGTACATCCGGCTCCTGTCGGTCTGCACTTCTTTGCTTCATCCATCTTCTCTAATTGGGTGGCTGTATATGTATGGGCCACATGTGGGGCAGGCTCTGAATGGGTGTTCCTTCAGTCTCTGTTTTAATCTTTGCCTCTCCCTTCCCTGCCAAGGATATTCTTGTTCCCCTTTTAAAGAAGGAGTGAAGCATTCACATTTTGATCATCCGTCTTGAGTTTCATTTGTTGTAGGCATCTAGGGTAATTCAAGCATTTGGGTTAATAGCCACTTATCAATGAGTGCATACCATGTATGTCTTTCTGTGATTGGGTTAGCTCACTCAGGATGATATTTTCCAGTTCCAACCATTTGCCCACGAATTTCATAAAGTCATTGTTTTTTATAGCTGAGTAATATTCCATTGTGTAGATGTACCACATTTTCTGTATCCATTCCTCTGTTGAAGGGCATCTGGTTCTTTCCAGCTTCTGGCTATTATAAATAAGGCTGCGATGAACATAGTGGAGCACGTGTTTTTTTTATATGTTGGGGCATCTTTTGGGTATATGCCCAAGAGAGGTATAGCTGGATCCTCAGGCAGTTCAATGTCCAATTTTATGAGGCACCTCCAGTCTGATTTCCAGAATGGTTGTACCAGTCTGCAACCCCACCAACAATGGAGGAGTGTTCCTCTTTCTCCGCATCCTCGCCAGCATCTGCTGTCACCTGAGTTTTTGATCTTAGCCATTCTCACGGGTGTGAGGTGAAATCTCAGGGTTGTTTTGATTTGCATTTCCCTTATGACTAAAGATGTTGAACATTTCTTTAGGTGTTTCTCAGCCATTCGGCATTCCTCAGCTGTGAATTCTTTGTTTAGCTCTGAACCCCATTTTTAATAGGGTTATTTGTCTCCCTGCGGTCTAACTTCTTGAGTTCTTTGTATATTTTGGATATAAGGCCCTTATCTGTTGTAGGATTGGTAAAGATCTTTTCCCAATCTGTTGGTTGCCGTTTTGTCCTAACCACAGTGTTCTTTGCCTTACAGAAGCTTTGCAGTTTTATGAGATCCCATTTGTCGATTCTTGATCTTAGAGCATAAGCCATTGGTGTTTTCTTCAGGAAATTTTTTCCAGTGCCCATGTGTTCCAGATGCTTCCCTAGTTTTTCTTCTATTAGTTTGAGTGTGTCTGGTTTGATGTGGAGGTCCTTGATCCACTTGGACTTAAGCTTTGTACAGGGTGATAAGCATGGATCGATCTGCATTCTTCTACATGTTGACCTCCAGTTGAACCAGCACCATTTGCTGAAAATGCTATCTTTTTTCCATTGGATGGTTTTGGCTCCTTTGTCAAAAATCAAGTGCCCATAGGTGTGTAGGTTCATTTCTGGGTCTTCAATTCTATTCCATTGGTCTATCTGTCTGTCTCTGTACCAATACCATGCAGTTTTTATCACTATTGCTCTGTAATACTGCTTGAGTTCAAGGATAGTGATTCCCCCTGAAGTCCTTTTATTGTTGAGGATAGTTTTAGCTATCCTGGGTTTTTTGTTATTCCAGATGAATTTGCAAATTGTTCTGTCTAACTCTTTGAAGAATTGGATTGGTATTTTGATGGGGATTGCATTGAATCTGTAGATCGCTTTTGGTAAAATGGCCATTTTTACTATATTAATCCTGCCAATCCATGAGCATGGGAGATCTTTCCATCTTCTGAGGTCTTCTTCAATTTCTTTCTTCAGTGTCTTGAAGTTCTTACTGTACAAATCTTTTACTTGCTTCGTTAAAGTCACACCGAGGTACTTTATATTATTTGGGTCTATTATGAAGGGTGTCGTTTCCCTAATTTCTTTCTCGGCTTGTTTCTCTTTTGTGTAGAGGAAGGCTACTGATTTATTTGAGTTAATTTTATACCCAGCCACTTTGCTGAAGTTGTTTGTCAGCTTTAGTAGTTCTCTGGTGGAACTTTTGGGATCACTTAAATATACTATCATATCATCTGCAAATAGTGATATTTTGACTTCTTCTTTTCCGATCTGTATCCCCTTGACCTCCTTTTGTTGTCTGATTGCTCTGTCTAGAACTTCAAGAACTATATTGAATAAGTAGGGAGAAAGTGGGCAGCCTTGTCTAGTCCCTGATTTTAGTGGGATTGCTTCAAGTTTCTCTTCATTTAGTTTAATGTTAGCAACTGGTTTGCTGTATATGGCTTTTACTATGTTTAGGTATGGGCCTTGAATTCCTATTCTTTCCAGGACTTTTATCATGAAGGGGTGTTGAATTTTGTCAAATGCTTTCTCAGCATCTAATGAAATGATCATGTGGTTTTGTTCTTTCAGTTTGTTTATATAATGGATCACGTTGATGGTTTTCCATACATTAAACCATCCCTGCATGCGTGGGATGAAGCCTACTTGATCATGGTGGATGATTGTTTTGATGTGCTCTTGGATTCGGTTTGCCAGAATTTTATTGAGTATTTTTGCGTCGATATTCATAAGGGAAATTGGTCTGAAGTTCTCTTTCTTTGTTGGGTCTTTGTGTGGTTTAGGTATAAGAGTAATTGTGGCTTCATAGAAGGAATTCGGTAGCGCTCCATCTGTTTCAATTTTGTGGAATAGTTTGGATAATATTGGTATGAGGTCTTCTATGAAGGTCTGATAGAATTCTGGGCTCTTTTTGGTTGGGAGACCTTTAATGACTGCTTCTAAACCCATCTGGACCTGGGCTCTTTTTGGTTGGGAGACCTTTAATGACTGCTTCTATTTCCTTAGGAGTTATGGGGTTGTTTAACTGGTTTATCTGTTCCTGATTTAACTTTGGTACCTGGTATCTGTCTAGGAAATTGTCCATTTCCTGTAGATTTTCAAGTTTTGCTGAATATAGGCTTTTATAGTAAGATCTGATGATTTTTTGAATTTCCTCTGAATCTGTAGTTATGTCTCCCTTTTCATTTCTGATTTTGTTAATTTGGACACACTCTCTGTGTCCTCTCGTTAGTCTGGCTAAGGGTTTATCTATCTTGTTGATTTTCTCAAAGAACCAACTTTTGGTTCTGTTGATTCTTTCTATGGTCCTTTTTGTTTCTACTTGGTTGATTTCAGCTCTGAGTTTGATTATTTCCTGCCTTCTACTCCTCCTGGGTGTATTTGCTTCTTTTTGTTCTAGAGCTTTTAGGTGTGCTGTCAAGCTGCTGACATATGCTCTTTCCTGTTTCTTTCTGCAGGCACTCAGCGCTATGAGTTTTCCTCTTAGCACAGCTTTCATTGTGTCCCATAAGTTTGGGTATGTTGTACCTTCATTTTCATTAAATTCTAAAAAGTCTTTAATTTCGTTCTTTATTTCTTCCTTGACCAGGTTATCATTGAGTAGAGCATTGTTCAATTTCCACGTATATGTGGGCATTCTTCCCTTATTGTTATTGAAGACCAGTTTTAGGCCGTGGTGGTCTGATAGCACGCATGGGATTATTTCTATCTTTCTGTACCTGTTGAGGCCCGTTTTTTGACCAATTATATGGTCAATTTTGGAGAAAGTACCATGAGGAGCTGAGAAGAAGGTATATCCTTTTGCTTTAGGATAGAATGTTCTATAAATATCTTGTAAGTCCATTTGGCTCATGACTTCTCTTAGTCTGTCTACGTCTCTGTTTAATTTCTGTTTCCATGATCTGTCCATTGACGATAGTGGGGTGTTGAAATCGCTTACTATTATTGTGTGAGGTGCAATGTGTGTTTTGAGCTTTAGTAAGGTTTCTTTTACGTATGTAGGTGCCCTTGTATTTGGGGCATAGATATTTAGGATTGAGAGTTCATCTTGGTGGATTTTTCCTTTGATGAATATGAAGTGTCCTTCCTTATCTTTTTTGATGACTTTTAGTTGAAAATTGATTTTATTTGATATTAGAATGGCTACTCCAGCTTGCTTCTTCTGACCATTTGCTTGAAAAGTTGTTTTCCAGCCTTTCACTCTGAGGTAGTGTCTGTCTTTGTCTCTGAGGTGTGTTTCCTGTAGGCAGCAGAATGCAGGGTCCTCGTTGCGTATCCAGTTTGTTAATCTATGTCTTTTTATTGGGGAGTTGAGGCCATTGATGTTGAGAGATATTAAGGAATAGTGATTATTGCTTCCCGTTATATTCATATTTGGATGTGAGGTTATGTTTGTGTGCTTTTCTTCTCTTTGTTTTGTTGCCAAGAAGATTAGTTTCTTGCTTCTTCTAGGGTATAGCTTGCCTCCTTATGTTGGGCTTTACCATTTATTATCCTTTGTAGTGCTGGACTTGTAGAAAGATATTGTGTAAATTTGGTTTTGTCATGGAATATCTTGGTTTCTCCATATATGTTAATTGAGAGTTTTGCAGAATACAGTATCCTGGGCTGGCATTTGTGTTCTCTTAGGGTCTGTATAACATCAGTCCAGGATCTTCTGGCCTTCATAGTTTCTGGCGAGAAGTCTGGTGTGATTCTGATAGGTCTCCCTTTATATGTTACTTGACCTTTTTCCCTTACTGCTTTTAATATTCTTTCTTTATTTTGTGCATTTGGTGTTTTGACTATTATGTGACGGGAGGAGTTTCTTTTCTGGTCCAATCTATTTGGGGTTCTGTAGGCTTCTTGTATGCCTATGGGTATGTCTTTTTTTAGGTTAGGGAAGTTTTCTTCTATGATTTTGTTGAAGGTATTTACTGGTCCTTTGAGCTGGGAGTCTTCACTCTCTTCTATACCTATTATCCTTAGGTTTGATCTTCTCATTGAGTCCTGGATTTCCTGTATGTTTTGGACCAGTAGCTTTTTCTGCTTTACATTATCTTTGACAGTTGAGTCAATAATTTCTATGGAATCTTCTGCTCCTGAGATTCTCTCTTCCATCTCTTGTATTCTGTTGGTGAAGCTCGTATCTACAGCTCCTTGTCTCTTCTTTTGGTTTTCTATATCCAGGGTTGTTTCCATGTGTTCTTTCTTGATTGCTTCTATTTCCATTTTTAATTCCTTCAACTGTTTGATTGTGTTTCCTGGAATTCTTTCAGGGATTTTTGTGACTCCTCTCTTTGGGCTTCTACTTGTTTATTCATGATTTCCTGGAATTCTTTCAGGGATTTTTGTGACTCCTCTCTATGGGCTTCTACTTGTTTATTTATGATTTCCTGGAATTCTTTCAGGGATTTTTGCGATTCCTCTCTGTAGGCTTCTACTTGTTCTCTAAGGGAGTTCTTCACGTCTTTCTTGAAGTCCTCCAGCATCATGATCACATATGATTTTGAAACTAGATCTTGCTTTTCTGGTGTGTTTGGATATTCCATATTTGTTTTGATGGGAGAATTGGGCTCCGATGGTGCCATGTAGTCTTGGTTTCTGTTGCTTGGGTTCCTGCGCTTGCCTCTCGCCATCAGATTATCTCTAGTGTTACTTTGTTCTGCTATTTCTGACAGTGGCTAGACTGTCCTATAAGCCTGTGTGTCAGGAGTGCTGTAGACCTGTTTTCCTGTTTTCTTTCAGCCAGTTATGGGGACAGAGTGTTCTGCTTTCGGGCGTGTAGTTTTTCCTCTCTACAGGTCTTCAGCTGTTCCTGTGGGCCTGTGTCTTGAGTTCACCAGGCAGGTCACTTGCAGCAGAAAAGTTGGTCTTACCTGTGGTCCCGAGGCTCAAGTTCGCTAGCGGGGTGCTGCCCACGAGCTCTCTGTGGCGGCAGCAACCAGGAAGATCTGCGCCGCAGTTTCCGGGAGCTTCAGTGCACCAGGGTTCCAAATGGCGTTTGGTGTTTTCCTCTGATGTCTGAGATGTGTGCAGAGTGCATTCTCTTCTGGTTTCCCAGGCGTGTCTGCCTCTCTGAAGGTTTAGCTCTCCCTCCCATGGGATTTGGGTGCAGAGAACTTTTTATCCGGTCTGCTCCTTCAGGTTCCGGCGGTGTCTCAGGTGCAGGGGTCCTGCCTCTCCTTGGCCCTCCCCCACGGGAACCCAGAGGCCTTATACAGTTTCCTCTTGGGCCAGGGATGTGGGCAGGGGTGGGCAGTGTTGGTGCTCTCTTCCGCTCTGCAGCCTCAGGAGTGCCCACCTGACCAGACAGTGAGGTTTCTCTCCCACGGGGTCTGGGAGCAGAGAGCTGCTGCGGGCCAGGATCCGAGGGTGTGGGACTCCCGGTAAACACAGGAAGTGCCCGGTCCTAGAGGAATTCTGCCTCTGTGTGTCCCGAATTCACCAGGCAGGTCTCTTGCAGCAGAAAAGTTGGTCTTACCTGTGGTCCCGAGGCTCAAGTTTGCTCCCGGGGTACTGCCCACGAGCTCTCTGCGGCGGCAGCAACCAGGAAGATCAACAATTTCACTCCTAGGTGTCTACTCCAAAGATCTTAGAACCTATGTTGTTACAAAACTGCATATATGAAAAAATGCTAAGTGGCTCCAAATTGGAGACAATACAAATATCTATTAACTTATGGTATATCCATATAATGGAATATTATCCAGCAAGGAAAAGGAACAATGGCTGCTAAAGCATGTGATATCATGGATGTAGTGACAAAAAACATAGCAGACATTTTGGTGGTAGGTGCTAGATAGGAAGGATGATTTAATGTATGGCCACATTTAAATTAAAAAATTTAAAGGCAATGTTATTGTCAGGAAGCTGATCAGAGTTCACTGAGGACTAGGGCTTTGAGCAGGATGCATACTAGCTCAGATAGAATGTCACCAGGGAAGAATGTTGGATTTGACAGAACTCTTAAACTGGATCATGATGATGGTTGTACAGTTTTAAAAGTTTACTAAAACTCACAAAAGTGTATACTTATGTATTTATGGTACATTAATTATACTTCAGCAATGAAACACAAACACAAGACTTTTAGCTCCCTTTCTCTCTTTCTCTTCCCTCCTCTTGCCATCCTCTTTCTTGCCGCTCTCCAAATGTTCAATGAGCCACTTAGATATCCCTAACCCTACATTGGATGTTGTAGCTCTCCATTTACCACCCAGAAAAATGTTTCTATTTGTCAATGTATGTTTATTGTATATTCTGGGTGGGACATGGATCCCATAGCATGCATGTGGAGCAGTACATGAGTGACGATGTTCATGACCTAGTAAAAGAGGAGACAGAGGGTCTGGTTGGTGCAGAACTTTGTGATAAAGCCTTGTTTTATGTTCCTGGGGAGTGGCAAGGACAGTATAGCTGGAGAAGGAATAACAAGAGGAAAGACAGAGGCAGGGCTATGTCTCTAGGACCTCCAACATGTAACAAGAATTTGGGGTTCTAGTTAGGAATGGAGAGAGGGTTGGAAAGTTGCTGAGGGTGTGAGTACTTTCTGTGTAAGCATGAAAGCTTGAGTTCAAATGCCCATAGTCATGTTAAAAGTTGGGTATGTACAGCTGTGAAAACATGGAGACAAGAGGATTGGAGGATCTCTATGGCTTACTGGCCACCAGCCTAGCTCCAAGTTCCTGAAAGCTTCTGTCTCAATGGGACAGGGTGGACTTGACATCCTCTTCTGGCTTCTATGTACACATGGGGACACACACACACACACACACACACACACACACACACACACACCATATTCAATTACATACACCTAACAATTATTAGTTGATCCTTTTAATAAAAAGAATAAGGGGATGAAGACTAGGGGGTAGAGGGATGTGGACACATTGGTTCAATGACATGCAATTATAATTGAAAAAATGAGAATAAAAATGTATATGTATGTCAACAAAGAGGCATGGTGCAGACAAATGACTTCCTGAGACCTGTGGATGGAGAGGACATATAGAACAAAAACTGGCTGGAGTTTCCTCCATGGGCAATGATGGTACATATATGTATATGTATGCATACTTGCATATGTAAACTCTGTGGAAGGACAGCAAAGACAGTGACAAGGGTAGTTCTTCTGAGGAATGATTTCTGGTTGATAGGGTGGGAGAGACTTGGCTCTCTGGATATTTCTCTAAATCTGCTACACATCGAAAATAGTAGGTTGCAATGTAATTAGCACGTTTACCCTATGGAATACTGAAGCATGGCAACACAGCACACTAGAGATCACATGATTCACTTTGTCCTGTAGCTGTGACCACTGCCTGAACAGTGTTAGGTTATAGAACATCAGCCTGGGGAAAAGATGAAAACTTTGAAGCATAGGGAACAGCAAAATGTCCCAGTGGGTAAAGACTCTTTGTCTACCAAGCTTGATGAAATGAACTTGATTCCCCAGAAACCATGTAGTGAAAGGAAAGAACTGACTTCAAGTTGTCATCAAATCTACAGGAGTACACTGTGGCACATTCATATATGCATATATAATATATACATATATTATACATATATATATGTATGTATACACATATGTATATATACACATGTATATACACACATATATATGTAGATGATGTGTGCTTTCTGCTGAATGCAAGCTGTTTTGACACCATTTTAAGAACTTGTAAATCAAACTGGACTGAGTCACCTTCTTCTTTAATTTTTCTTGCATGTTTTGTATGTACATGAATTTAAAATAAAGTTTAATTCTTGAATATTAATCACCATATGAGTAGCAAAGCTTACTGTGGCAGTATGTGAAAATAAGGTGTTTGGTCCCACACTGAAGACAATGGGTGTCAGCGGAGAGCAGAAGGGAGGAGAGTACTGTGATGAACTTTACTAGGCTGACGCACAGTCCGTGGTGCTGGCCACCACCTCTTTCCTCAGCTGTTTTTCACTTCTCTGACCTTATTTTCTTTTCATGAAATGAAAAGATGGACTTTCTCTGAGGAAGTTGGCATTGTCCTTCAAAGTAGATGTCTGTGGCTCAGGTCTGAACGAACTTTGCAGTGTCTGGATGCTGAGTTGTTTGAAGTGACCACAAGCACTTGACCATGGACTAAGTCCAAGAAACCAGAGTACTTAGACCTGAGTTCAAGGTTCAACCCACCTCTTCCTTTTTGTACAAACCTCTTCAAGTCTTGTCTTCCCTGTCTTGACCTTCAGTCTCTTCTGTAGAACAAAGGGACAAGACTACCTCTATACTCAAAGATGTTGTAATGAGAATTCAAGGGAGAAAATCATGTGAAGCACTTAGCAGAAGAGATTAAGGAGTCAACAGATCCCAGAAGTCATGGGACACAGGCATGGTGAGTTAGTGAACCTTCCTTTTAAAAGCCATGTGGACAGCTCCTGCGAGTGCCACAGAGATCAGAAAGAGCTGTATATCAAGAGACTCTGTAGTTTGTTAGCATCCTGACATCCTTCCCAAAACAACAGCAGCAGCAACAGCAATGTAACCTTCACAAGCAACAGCCACACAGAAATGCAGTGGTGAATCATGTGCTTATATAAGATGCTACACAGCTAAGAGAAGCCAATGAGACAAATTTGCCTCTTCATATCTCAAATCTCATGTGTCATGGAGAATATCCTGGTTCTGACATGCCTTTCATACCCTTCAATCACTCCTTTGTCTCCTTTCATAACAAAAGGAGAAGTCCCCTTTTATTGAGAGAGGATCGCTCCACATAGCCACAGCTGTCCTGGAACTCATTCTGGAGACCAGGCTGGCCTGCCTCCTGAGTACCAGGATCAAAGGCATGCACCACCATATCTGGCAGAAGTGCTTACTTTATGAGCCACCTTTTACATAGGCATGTTTATGTCATTGTATCCATATAATTTTCCTATAATGATGTTGAATAAAAATTCCCTTTAAAATATACTTTTGGGCAGGTGTGGTGACCCACACCTGCAATCTCAGCACTCAGAAGGGAGAGACAAGAAGATGGGAAATTCAACACCAGCCTCAGCTAGTTAGTAACTTGGAAGCCAATCTGGATCACATGAGATTGTCTATAAATACAATCGGAAGACTAGGATCAAGCCATGTCTGTTGTTGCTATTACCTGGGTACAGAAGACATGTAGATGGGACCCAAATGACAGAAACTGGGAGTTGGTCATTAAAGTAGGTGCTGAAAGGATACACCATGTAGGTTCAGAGGATGAAGAGGTCAAAGAGGTCAGGGATCACTATTACTTGGAGCAGACTGGGCCAAGTATGTACCTCTAACAAGGATGAGCGTTAACAAATGGAGTAGGAAAGGACTTCAAGGCTAAGAAGGCAGAGTGAGCAAAACCAGACCAGGCTGCTCCGGACAAGCTGGACACACGGCCTTTCACATGTCTCCAGTCAGAGTTCCTATGGCATTTTCTGGAAAATCCCTTTCTAATCTGACTGTAGGCTTAGTCCCCTGTCACCTGCTCTTAGATGTCCCTTTGCTGACTTTATTCAGAAAACTTCAGTTTTCGACTACAAATCTACCTGTGTGGTAGTTAGGTTAATGCCCCAGCCTGTCCGTGAACACAGTCTCCCACCCCACACCCCCACACACATTAAGCTGTAAGCTTTGGCATGGAAGAAACTCGTGTGTTTTTATTTCAAGAATTTCTTTGGACTCAATAATAGGTTTGGCATAAGGTAGGGACTCAGCCATTTGTCTGATCCGTCAAGCAATTGATGAATTAGTCAGTTCATTAATTCGCTCATTAAAAGCCATGTTTTCCACTGAAGAGTCCACAGGGTGAGAAGAGGGACTTGGGACCACAGCTGCAGTCCGGAACTCCCAAATTCAAGTATAAAGTGATTCCAAGGCCTTTCTTCTACCTCAGCAATGTATAACCAGGTGGCATTCTGTGCCCTAATACATCTGTTGGCTTTAATCTAACTGTCATGTTTCCTATTGCTCATTGGCACAGTAATTTAACTTTTTTGCTCCTAGAACATCTTCTGGTAAATTGCCTTTGCAAGAAGACACACCATTCTTACTTTGTGCCCTCACTCCTTCATGTTGCCCTCCCCTGTTCCATCCACTGAAGACTTTAAATTGTTTTGGGGGAGAGGGATGTGTGTGTATATATGACCACACCAGAGGTCAGTCCCCCAGGTTGCTCCTCCACTTTGTTGAGCCAGGCTCTCTCACTGGTCTGGAGCTTTTGGTGTAGGACTAGAGTAGCTGGCCACTAATCCCCAGGGTCTGCCTGTCTCCACCTCCCTAGCGCAGGTTACATCAGACCTGGTGTTTTTACTGGGCTTTGGGGATCAGACTGAGTTTCTTGTGCTTATGTAGGAAGCAGTTTACAGACTGAGTTTTCTTTCCACTCCTAGGCCATTAATTCTTTTAGAAGGTTCTGCAGCATAGCAAGTCAACACACTCAGAAAGACCATGGTCTCAGCTGGTCCTTTGGCTCCTCCACCTCACTTATTTCCCTGGTCCATGCACACCTTCTCCTGTGCTGACATAGTTCCTTCACTTTGGTCCTCCAATGCCCATGACCGAAAAAGCAATTGAACTTAGGGCTGAACAAGATTCCCAAAATCTGAATACATACTGTATGTATAGGACTTGCCAAAAGAGATTCCTTTTTTCAATCTGATTTTTTTTTCTGGTTTCCCTACGATGTATAATTTCTAGAAAATTCCCAGGTGATGCTGGTACTGCAGGTTCAGAGACCCTTCTCTGAGGACCACACATCATTTTGACTGTGAATGAATTCAGGGTCTCTAATAGGCTGAAAAGAAAACAGGTGTGCAGCCTCCTCCCAACCAACCAAGTCAGGATCTCCAGATGGGAGGCTCATCTGTTTCCATAGTAACTCTGATGCTCTAAAGACCAGAAAGGCTTATCCAGGACTAATGTCTTAGAGTCATTTCCTGTTACTGTGATAACACATTCTGATAAAAGTCACTTTAGTAGAGAAATGGTTTATTTTGGCTTACAATTTCATGTTACAGTCCACCATAGCAAGACCGTCAAAGAGCAGACACTTGAAACAACTGCTGACCTTAAGTCCATGGTCAGGAAAAGGAGGCCAGGAAATGTATGCATGCTGCTGCTCTGTTTCAGTTCTTACACAGTCCAGGATCCCCTGCCTAGGGAATGATACCACCTCCAGTGAGCAAATCTTTCCACACGAGTTAGCATAGTTAAAATAATCCCTCACAGGGGGTTCTAGATTGTGTCAAGTTGATAAATTAAAATTCATCACCACATATAGCAAGGCTAGTCAGAGATAACAGGAAAATTCAGGCTCTCCAAAATGTGTTTCCAATACCTGACACTGAAGGGTGTTTTCTATACATTATCATAGCTAATCCTTAGTTTACCGGTGAATAAGCAGACACAGGGAGGTAAAGCCTCTTGCTGGGATACAACAGTAGAACCAGCCTCTAGGAATGCCTGTCCTGGGGTACTGCTCTCCCTGGAGAAATCACCTATCACATGCCCCCTCCTCTCAAGGCTCTGAGATCATTCCAGAAGGGCACAGGGAAAGCCTGTAAGAGCCAGAGATGGTGGATGGCTATAAGGAAACAGTGTTCTCTAGACACAGCAGGGCAGCTGCACATAGGAACTCACGGTGGTTTTGACAGCATGCACAAGATCTGAGCAAGCTCAAGGCAGAGAAAATCTCAACACAGACTGAGGCAGGGGGCAGGAGTACACAGGAGGCCCCACTCCTAGCTGAGGAGCTATGGTAATTACAGCTTCAGGAAGAGGGTAGGGTAGTTGTTTTTCTTTTAAGAGTACAGGCCACATTAGGTCTAACATACCTAAAAAATATTAGCCAGCACAAATGGGACTTAATGCGTTAACAAATGAGTGACACAAAGTTAGGTGAGTATAAAATAGATATAAAATGGGGTGGGTCCAGGAGAGGATGGGGGAGGGAAATGTTCAAAATACAATGTATAAAATTCTCAAAAGAACCTAATAGAAATATTTAAGAAATATTGATGAAAAAGCCCACCCCTGTACTCTAGTTCCATTTCTTGGTGCAACTCAGATAGACCTGGGTAGCTCAATAGGTCTTCTCCCCTAGAGTCTCTCATCCATGAAGCAAGGCTAATTTCATCCTACACGTAGAAAGGGAACACTGCTCTTGCCAGATGCCACAGCTACCACTGTCTCCTTGCAGTTTTTTCTTCTCAGCCTCAATGGTGTGTCTCAGAGTGCCTCAGAGACTATTCCCTGACTGCCTGAGAGACACGTGATCTTAATAGAAACCCCATAAGGCCTTTCAAATGCCAGAGTGCCATTAATCGTTTCTTTTCACACACCACGTCATTTTCCCTATAGACTTCTAACTCAGTTTCAAAGTAAAAACAGACCTTGCTGATCTTAGAAAGATGGTTTGGGGCTGAATGAGATTCGAAGATGACTCAGTGGCTAAAAGAACTTTCTGTTCAAGCATGTGAACATGAGTTCAAATCCCCAGCACCCGTGTAAAAAGCTGCCATGGTTATATATGCATTGAAGGAGAAGCAGAGACAGGAAGCTCACTGGGCAGCCAGCCTAGCCAAACAGCAAGCTTTCTTCTGGTTCAGTGACAGTTCTTGTCCTAAGAAAATAAGATGGAGGGAGTGACAGCGAAAGAAACTGATATCTTCCCCGTGGCTTCCACATGCTCACATACCTGCACATTCATCAGCACGTGCGTGTGCGCGCGCACGCGCACACACACACATCCCACACATGCACATCCCACACGTACACACACAACACATAATTAATTATTAATTAATTGAGTTATTTAATTAATTAAACTTACATTCATTTTTCAAGCAAAAGCAGACAGCAGAGGGCTGAATCCATAGTGCTGTTTGTGACGCTCAGTGTCTTCTTGGTAGCAGCGCTGACCCCAAGTTCCCGTCTCCTTCCCCTCAGGGCCAGTGCCCGCCCACAGCTTCCTATACATCGTTGCTGGAGAGGCTCTGCTTGGTAGTTTCACCCTTCCTATAGCACCTGTGTGTCCATTCTGGCTGAAGAAGATTCCTTCTGCCCACCCAGAAAAGACCCAGTCTGTCAGCTTCCCCTTTGCAGAGTCCCCTTACCTCTGCACTCCGTGGTGAAGACACTGTAGGAATTAGGAAGGACTGGTAAGATTTGTCCCTTGTTGCGCAGGTGGGACTTGAGAAATCTGTGGCCCTGATGGAGAGAATGGAGAAGCTTGCTGTTCTGGTCAGGTTGTCTTTCTTACCCACCTTTCTCTTCATTCTTTAGCTGAAATCAGTAACAAGCTGCTCCCACGGATTTATCCAGAGTCCACTTGTGACCTTGAACTTGACCTCTGAGAAAATGTGTGAAGGGAGCCTCAGCAGAGGAGATGGGTAGGATAGGTTTCAGGGGTCCCCCAGCCTGTTCTCTACTGCCTTCCTGGATGAAACTTACGTCATTATGCCAAGATCACCCCCAAGCCAAGCCTTTCATGGGCAAGAACCTGTGCTCCTCATCAGTTATTTTCAGTGAACATTCTGGAGCCAGAGAAACCCGAGATCATTCAAATCTCAGGCCTGTTCCTAGCCTTCAGTACAACCTTGGCAATGAATACACTTGGTTTCTTCAAGACACTGTTTCCTCTTCTGAAAACTGAGGGTGAGAGGTTCTCCAAAACTGCTGAGGAACACACATTGGATGATGCCAGTATAGTCCCTGATACCCAATGGGCTTCAAGACTTTCTCTCATCTTTCTATGCTTACAAAACCCTTTCCCAGGTTAGGGCAGGTGTAACTGGAGATAACACCCATTACTTAATGAGATCTGCCTTCAAACATATTCTTACTTTTAACTCATATAATGCCTACAGTAACTCCCAAATTACTATTCTTTAAAGAATTACTCTACAGAGGAAAGAAATTTAAAAGTCCCATAACTTAAGCTTGGCATGATAATTCATGCCTGTGATCCCAGCACTCAGGAAGCCTAGGCAGGAGGATAACCATGTATTCCAGTCAATAGTAAGTTTGAAGACAATCTGGGCTACACAACCCTGTCTCAGAAAGTCAAAATCAAATCAAAACAAGGTCCAAACACAAACAAATCAAATTCAATAGCATACCAGGGTCAAAGAACAGAGCACTCACATTCCTGTCCCCACACCTCCACCCTGCCTACCTTTCCCCTAGGAAAGATGCCAACATGTCGTCCTGCCTTGCTGTGCTTACAGTTTTTTTTTATAAGCTCAAAGAAATGACCAATGAATGAAGATTTGATTATTGAGGCCGGATGGGACTCCGTGGGATCCTCCTTGTGACCCTTTCTCCTGAGGCTGATAGAAGACGTCCTTGCTATGTTTCAAAATGTTCTGCTCCTGCCACTTTTCTTGCTGCACTTTTCCATGTTCAGTTCATGTGCATGAGTCCTGGAAAGAATTCAGGACCTGCCTTGCCGGTTCTTAGCAGCTCTCTCTGCATGACTAAGAGATGTGGCTTGAGTCTCAACAGGGCCAGTCATTGGTTCATCGCTCCTACAATTTCTGGGCTACCTTTACCCCAGCACATCTGGCAAGCAGGACAAACTGGGGGTTTTGTGTTTGGATCAGTGTCCCAACCCCTCTACTGGAAGTCTTGCCTGATTACAGGAGATGGCCAGTTCCAGATTTGTATATCTCAATTAACTAAGCTTACACTCATAGATTCTTGGGAATTTCCATTGCCCTAGGTTTCTACCTTTTTGGAAAGCCTCAAAATTTCAGTTGTTTCCCCAGTACTTTCTCCCTTAATCTCCTCCCATGTGGTCCCTACTGTTTCCATTCCCACCTGCCTGGATGCAGTCTACTCATTGACTATTCTATTTCCCCTTCACAGGGGGAGTCACACATATCCCCTCTTGGACCCTCCTTGTTACTTAGCCTCTCTGGCTCTGTAGATTACAACATGATTACTTTATTGCTGAGGAGCCCACCCATGACACTGCCTGGAGTGTCAGGAGCCAGAGGCCTGATAGCTCAGAGATCTATCAAACACACCAGGGGTGGGAGAATGATTCCTAATGATATTCTACTATATTCTTTGACAGGTGTCTCACATAATGGTAACCAGGCAGGCTCTATCCAGTAGCTGATGGAAACAGATGCCAAGATCCACAGCCAAACACTAGACAGAGCTGGGTGAATCCTATGGAAGTGGGGAGGAAAAACTGTAGGAAACAGAAGGGTCAAGGACATCACAAGAAAAGCCACCGAAACAACTAACCTGGGCTCATAGGGGCTCACAGAGATGGAACTGACAATCAGGGAGCTGGTATGGTTCTGATATAGGCTCTCTGCACACGTACCAGTTGTGTACCTTGATCTTCTCACAGAACTCTTTACAACGGGAGCCATCTTTGATACTTTTACCTGCTTTTGGGACCCCTTTTCTCCTGCTGAGTTGCCTCATCCAGCCTTAACATGAGGGAGGTGCCTAGTCTTACTGTGATGTGATATTTCATGTTTGGTTGATATTTCTGAGAGGCCTGGCCTTTTCTGAAGGGAAACAGAAAAGTGGATGAAGGAGGGGTGTTGGGACTGGAAGGAGAGGATGGAGGGGAAACTGTGGTCGGGATGTAATATATGTAAGAATAAATAAAAATTAGAAAAAGAGAGAGGAGAGAAGTGATGCTTGGCTCCTGTGCCCTCTGACCCTAGTGACAGCAACCAGGCAGATCCCCAGCTCTCAGGTCTGAGAAAACTGTTCTCCATTCATCTCTCTCAAACCAAAGGGCCAGAAAGCAGAAAAATATTGTCTCAGGCCTCCTGACTCTGGAGAGAAGGTGTGCAGTGTCTTAGTCAATTGCTACAGAGACCCACATTGTGGCTCCATGGGGCTCTGGGAATAGTGGTTACCGCTCCCCCATGCTCACACTCCCCACCTCAGGGAGAGAAGAGGGGAGGGAGTTGGCAGTGACTGAGTGCTCCATCCAAAGCCAAGCATCGATCTGCCTCTTGATGTTGTCATAGCAACAGCTCTTCCACTTGGGGAAAGATCAGCTGGGCACCGCTGGGCTCTCTTTACCCCCTAGTTCCCCCCCACCCCGCCACAATCCTGGATGCCTTTCTTTCTGCTCTTGTAGGTTGTCTGGTGCTATCCCTGCCCCCTTCTCCAACTCCTCTGTGCTTTATTCCTTTCCTCCTTCTTGACGAGCTGCCCTTACTCTCTTCTTCCTTCATCCTGCTCTTCAGGGGTCATGAGGTCTCAGGCCTGTGTGGCAGTAACCTACTGGCTATCTCTGAGGCATCCAGAGATTCAGGGGATGGGGAAGGGTGGGATCTCCTTCTAAGCCTGGCTATTCAAATCAGGCTTTTTCCTTTCCTTCCCATAAGTCTATTTATTCCTTGACCTCAGGCCAAAGTCTTGTTGGGGAGATGGCACAAAGTCACTGAGCCACTTTGCCTGAGAGAAACTGGAGAGGGAGGAGTTCAGATCCTGAAGTCAACTCTCTGAGTTGCCCCTTACAAGCTTTCTTTTTCTCTGTAAGCAAAGATTTCTGGAGACAGAATCTCCTGTTAAAATGGGAAAAATAGAAATAGCGCATACTGCACTAGGTTATGGTCAAGGCAAAATAAGATGCTAGTAGCAGCTCTCATAAGCTAGGAACTGGTGACTGTTGTTATAGAATCACGGCTTGCATCTGGACAGACCACACCAGGCTAATGCAGCTCCATGTGGGTGAGGTTTATTGTGGAGGGGGGGAGACAAAGAGGGTAAAAAAGAAAGAAGAAGAAGGGAAGGGGGCAGGAAGGGCCTGCCTTTTATTTAGACTGTGATATAACCACTAGCATGTAAAGGTGGGAGGTAAACCAAACGAACACTGGGAATGTATGGCCATTACCATGGCAACAGATGCATGAGGTTCCTGTCGCCTATGAGTGACATTGCCACTGGGTTCAAAGGTGAAAGCCAGTTCCTGATACCAACACTGTATATGCGCATAATTCAGTCTATGACGTTGCCACATGGTTATCTCCAATTACAGCTAAAGAAAGGGTGCTCAGGGAGGGCAATGGCTTGCCTGAGGTTCCTTGAGCAATTTTCATCATGGGAGGAGAACTACTGGACTTGGACTTGAACTCTATAGCTTCTTGTCTTTGGACAGTGGTAGCATATCTGGCACATAGTAGGTCATTATATATCAATATCTATCTCTATCTATCTATCTATCTATCTATCTATACTGATAATTAAATTATTACCATATGTCTAATTTCCTTTAGGGATTAGACTTCTTGCTCTTGAAAACCATGAAGTTAAAAGTTAAATGTCTCTCTCTTCCCCCCTCTCTCTTCCTCTCTCCATCCCTCCTTCCCTCCCTCTTTTCTTCCCTCCCTCCAAGGTGGCGAGGGAATCAGAAACATCATCAGAGAAAGTGATGGTAGATGAGCAGGTCACAGGTGACATATAAGCAATAGGAAAAAGACATGTAGGCAGGTAATATTATCTACACAGTGGTACCTATACCCAGAGAAGGTGGCCAGTACTGTTAGAACTGAGAAAGGAGAGTCTTAGAGGGACAGCTATTGGGAGAAGTATGCCATTTAAGGGAAAGGAGAGATCTGGAAGAGAAATGTTAGTGTGTGTGTGTGTGTGTGTGTGTGTGTGTGTGTGTGTGTGTCCCTACTGTGGCTTTAAGTCAGAGGCTAGCTGTCCTGGATGTACATTAGAAAGATCTATAGAGACTTCTTTTTGTTCTGCCTTGATATCAGTGCTGGATTTCATTCCTGGTGATTCTTATTTAATTGGTCTGGGGTGGTCCAGCCATTGACATGTTTTATAAAGTCCTTAGGTGATGCTGATATGAATCCAGCATGATGCTCTGGGTTAGGTGTTTTAGAAGCACTAACTCATTTAATCTCCACGACAACTCTGTGAAGTCAGTACCAAGGCTCAGACTTATAGATCACATGGCAAGAACTTACAAGGTTGAAACAAGATCTCTCTCTCTCTCTCTCTCCTTCTTCTCTCTCCCTCTCTCTCTCTCTCTCCCTCTCTCCTTTGCACTCTCCCTCCCTCCCTCTCTCCCACTGTATATACATATGTCTCTCTCTGTGTATGTGTGTGTGTATGTTTGTATGTATGTATGTATGTATGTATGTATGTATGTATGTTTATACATATCTCTTTTACCAAGGTATGAGGGAGCTATTAAGGGTAAAAGCAGAAGGAGTAGAGAAAGTGGTAGATGGATAGGCTGCTTCCAGGTGACATGTACCATCCCATGAAAAAGGCATTGAACATGGAGGACTTGTTTTCAAACCCCAGCTGTGCCAATCAAATTGTTAGTGACTATAACAGATGTGGATCAAGTTGGCTGGTTACACATAATAGAAAATCCAAATGACATTGGCTTGTTGAAAATAGTTTTTTCAGGGGGGCATAAAATGCAGAGTGGGTATGGAGAGGTGGGTGGTGCTGAGGCTATGTTAATTCTCTGATGTTCTCAATATTCCAGAATTTTGTATCCTAATCTTTCTAACATCCACCATTGGCTTCTGTTACCTTATTGCTGTAGGGGTACAGAATGGCCACCACAGCTTTGGTCCTCAGGCTTGTTTTCCAGAAACACAAAGAGAAGAGGCTCAAAGAGTCTGCTCCCAAAGCCAGAGTATTCCTGAAGGAGACTGTCTAGAACTATGGTAGATAATCCCACTTTGGTTAGAGCTGAGTTACACACTCATGCTTCCCTGCAAAGGACGAGAATGAAGCTTTGGGATTTTAAATTTTTTAATGTTTAAAATGTTTTATTTTTATGTTAATGCCTTGGGTGCCTATCGGCATCAGATTCCTTGAATCTAGAGTTATAGTTCCTAAACCTGAGTTTCTCAACCTAGGTGTTGGGAACCCAACTTAGGTACTCTGAAAGAACATCAGGCACTCTCAACCACTGAGATGTCTCTCCAGCCCCTGTTAGTTTATTTTTTAAACCTGGATCTATCACCACCAACAGCAAAATACAGGTTCTGCTTTTGATGATCAATAAGGGAACAGTAGCCAGAGGTCACCTTCATCTATAGAGTAAGCTCTAGGACAGCCAGGACTACACAGAGAAAACCTTTCTCAAAAAAACAGACAGATGAGGAGAAAGATGGGAGAGATAGAGATAGATAGATAGATAGATAGATAGATAGATAGATAGATAGATAGATAGAGATAGGGGGAGGGAGGGAGGGAGGAAGAGAGAGAGAGAGAGAGAGAGAGAGAGAGAGAGAGAGGAGAATGGTTAATGATCAAGTAACTAGTTGTCTCTCCATCTAGGCATCAATATAAAATTAACTGAATGTATTGATCAGAGAGATAGATCATCACTAACTTGAAGATTTATCAGGCTTCATGATTCTGTACCTGAAAGTATTTATTGGTGATGCTTATTGACAAGGAGCGAGGACTAGCAGTACTCCAGCTACGTTTTATAACTCCTTGATGTCAGAACATACCTATGCCTGTTCATCCATTCATCCAACCACCTCTAAAATGTGAGCATGAAATGTCTCCTAAGTATCAAGGATACTTAAGACAGACGGCATCCTGCTTCCCTACTCTCTTGAAGCTTACAGAGCAACAGAAGATAACCA
This sequence comes from Rattus norvegicus, assembly GCF_021556685.1. NCBI lineage: Eukaryota > Metazoa > Chordata > Mammalia > Rodentia > Muridae > Rattus > Rattus norvegicus. Next base: position 186,696,616 of record NC_141534.1, read on the forward strand.
CTAACAAATAAGTGGCAAATGTTCAATCAAGAGCCATGGCGAGTGTGGAAGAGGTACAGACAAGCTTCAGAGAAAATGAGAAGGACATAATTTAAATGGAAGTTGAGGGAAGAGGCGTCCCCAAGAATTTCTTTCTTTTGAAACAAAACTACAAAGGAGATAGGGGTCTACTATTTGAACTCAGAGGAATTACGTCCTCGGCAGAGAACAGGATATTTAGACAGCTCCTGAGGCAGAGGTGAGTCAGACTCTTTCTAGAAAATGAAAAATGATTAGTATGCCTGAAGACCATTAGTAAAGAGGAAGCTGGCATGGACTCTGACTGAAACACTCAAAAGATGCCACACCTTGCTGGGCCAACAGAGCTTTGTTTGGAGCAGGAACTTGGATTTTATTCTAAAAGAGATGGGGATCCATTAGCAGAAATGGGGCATAGATGGCACAATTGGACGTGAATCTTCAGACAGCTATCTGGCATATTCACGTACCTGTCCACTCATCTGCTCATGAATCCAGCCCTTGCCCATCCACACACCGATCTATCATCTATCCTTCTGTTCATTCATCTTTTCAACTACCCACCCGTCCATTCCTTATCCACATACTCTTACGTTACCCACTTACCTGTGCGTTCAGCTATTTATCTATTCACCCCTATTCCTCCTATCCATGTAACTACTCATCCGTCCATTCATTCCCCCACCTATTTTTTATAGATTTATCCATTTGCCCATCCATCTGTATAACCACCTATCCTTCTACTGACCTATTTGTCCTCTATCCAGCTACCTACATAACATTCACCCACTCCATCCATATATCTATTTAATTATCAACCAACCTATCAATTTATACTTGTTAGTTTTTATTATCAGCTTAGCACAAAATAGACTCACCTGAGAAAAGGGAGCCTGAGTTAAAGAATTGCCTCCATTATTGACCTGTAGACATATCTGTGGGAAATTGTCTTGATTTATGACTGATGTAGGAGGATTCAGTACTAGGCAGGCCAGCCTGGGCTGCAGAAGAAAGCAATCTAAGAATCCCAGAGGTAGCAAGCCAATAAGCATCATTTCTGTATAGTTTCTACTTCAAGCTCCTGCTTTGAGTTCCTGCCTTGGCTTCCTTCAAGTGGATTTTAGCCATGACATTTACCACAAAAGCAGCAAAAGTGACTAGAATACCATCCATCCCTTATCTGCCTACCCATACATCTATAACTTTATCTATCTGTTTAAACCATCTTTCTTCCCATCCACCTATCCAACTATCCTTTCAGCATGAATTTATATAGTATATTTATATAGTATATAGTATAGTATATAAGTGCCAGATTCTGTACTAGATGTTTGGGGGGAATCAGATGGTTCACTCTCTGTAAAAAGTTTATTTACAACTTCTAAGGATAGGAAGATACAAAGATATCACCTCAGTGCAGAGCAGGACAACAGTGAATTTTAAGAGATGTGACGTAGGACATACCCTCGGTGATATTTATCAGGTGCTGATGGGAAGTGAAAATTCAACCACAAGCCATTCATAGCTTTGGCTGCCAAGGTCTAGAACTTCTAGGCCATGGAGATCACGTTTGAGAGGAAGAGCATGCCAAAGGGACATGGCAGCTTTGGAATTTAGCTTGGGGACAAAAAGAACAAAACAAACAAACAAATTACAACTCCCCCCAAAATACCAGTAGGTAGACACATAGACACATCCAGAATGAATGGAGCTTTTCCATGAGCCTGTCCTCCAGTGTCCCTCTGCATGAGCCTGTCCTCTAGTGTCCCTCTGCATGAGTTTGAAGACTTCTTGGCAGCACATTGGTAATTTTTCATCTTGATTCTGAGGACTGTCAGTGAGAGCAGGTTCCACTGCTCCAGGCCAAAAGCAACCCATAGCAGAATAGATAAGGATTTGGAACCAGCTTTCTCCAAACTCTGTCCAGCTATGAGAAAATAGTGTAGCCTCTTTGAAGCTTGGCTGCTCCTGTTCTACCATGGTAGATAATGTTGAGCCTGAAGTGTCCTGGGATTAAGGTATCTGAAACCCAAGTTCAATGGCTCATCTATTCAAACAGACCAGAGAGCTTGAGGGAACATACACAATTAAAGTAGAAAGGAGGTGATGGTTAATGATGTGGATGCTGGAACTCATCTCCTGGAGTCAAATCTTCTTCCCATTTCCCCCTTTCTCTTGATTCCCTTTGTGTCTAGAAAACCCTGGGCCCAGTCATTAATTTACAGTAGGAGTATTTAAAATATATTCTCCTTGGACCTCTCTCAATGCTTCAGATCATTTGACAAAGAGGTGCTGAGAATTGAACCCAGTGCCTTATTCGTGCAAAATATAGTTTGAACCACTGTGTCCCATCTGAAGCTCTCCTCAGAGCATCCTGACCCTTCTTACAACAAATGTAAGGTACCCTTCTCTCTTGGGTTTATTACCCAGAAACAAAGCAAGTAAGAACTAGGGCTAAGCTCAGATCCTCCCTTTACAAAGGCTTCTGGGAATTACTGAGGTCATGTTGCTGGTAAGCACACAGTGAGGTGGGGGTTTGAACTTAGGCCTGTCTAATTCAGATCCTTATTTCATAGAGTTTGGAGCTGACTCAAAAGACAGGCATCGAAGCAGGTCACTTATAAGGAGATGAACAAGTAAGAGTGAGTATAAAAAGTACGTTCTGAGCAGTGGGGACTGTAGAATGGGTGATATGGGCAGGAAATGACAAATCCTTAGTTATGGACTATGGGATTGTGAATATGGGTCTATGAATTCTGAGGCCAAAAGATTCCCAGAAGAAGTATTCAAGTCTAAAACCCATTCTAAACAGCACAATACTGGGACCTAGAATGTTCCCAATAATCAAAAAATAAAATACTTTCCCAAAGATCGTGGCATCAAAAGGGCCATACATGTTCTGCCCCACTTCCAGCATCTAGTGCCTTTCCCCACTGGACTAGGTGGAAGGTGGTCACTTGGCATTGGAGGTTGAAAATAGGCTGTGGCAGGCTCAAGGCCTCAACTCCAGGACTGAGTGCTTGGCAACGCCTCCATAGAGTGAGAGAATGGCAAGGGTCTAAGAGTCATCGCCACTCCCCAAACACTAGCCATATGACCTTGGGCAAGTCTTGTCTCCTGTCTGGATATCTGATTGCTCATCTGTAAAATGAATGTTTGGAAGTAGATAGATTTTGCAAATCCCTTCTGGCAATAGCGGTTGTGGAACCAAGGCTGTCCTTCCCCTTGGAGATGTGTTCTCACAGCGCCTTCTACTGACCATTCCGCAGAGAGCAGGAATAACACCGATCTCAGTTCCTGAGGCTAGGCCTAGGGAAATGAGCTATCAGTTGCCTCTCTCCTGTGTGTGTGTGGGGTGGGGTGGGGTGGGGGGTGGGGGTGGGGGTTTAGAACCCCAGATCAGAGTTGGGAAAAATGACTTCCCAGAATCACAGGAGTTTAGGGAGGGAGACTTAAGACCATTGCGTCAGAGCAGTGTAAGCCAACACCTGCTTAGGGATTAAGAGTTCCCAGACTAGTTGCTGTGTATAAGGTGGTGCGAATAAAGATCCTAGGACCTGCCTGAGAGAAGCTGTGTCTATATGAAGCTACAGAACTGAGATTTGTTCATGTGAGACCCGGAGGAAACAAAGGGTGTGAAGTGTGCAATTATTACTAGGTGCTAATGAAGCTTGGAATGTTCAGGTTATCATGTCTAGCAAACATTTTGGGAAATGGCTTGGCAATAGATCTAATGCTGAATACATACACAATGACATAAACGGGTCTAAAGAGTCTCTATAGCTAAAAACTGGAAACAACACGCATCCCCATCAACAGTAGAATAGATCAATAAACATCAGTAAAGCGAACTCAATTCTCCCAATAGAAAGATGCCAGCAATTAAAATGATCAAAGTGTAATTAAACACAACAAACAGTTTCCAAACTTACAAAGGAAACTTTGAACATAAAAAGTTAGGCTCAAAGATCCCTATTGTGTGATTCCTTTTGTAGAAATTTCAAAATTAGGCGAAGCTATAATAGGAGAAAATGATTAGCCTGGGGTGGTATAAAGACAGGAGGAGGAAGGGATGGCGCCTGGGGAGCATTGCCAGTTCTATTTTATTTTCTGTGAGACAGGGATTTGCTGTGTAGCCTAGATTAGCTAGGATTACAAATGAGCATCATTGCATCTGACTTATTTCAGAAAGAGGGTGTCACTGTGTTAAAAACCTATCAGTCCACAGAGAGGAATGGGCATGAGATGTCTATTATATGACAATAAAATGTATCGAAGCTATTCTGTAACTGTAGACAGACCTCACCTTGTTCATCACTTCACCACCAGCAGTAATAAAAGTAATAAGAGACATAACTGTTTTGAAGATAAAATCTTAAATGCTTATCTTCTAACTGGTAAGCCTCAGTTGCACAGGAGAGCATGACAGGGCAAACCAGTTCCCAAGGAGGGAGGAACCAGTCACCAATGAGCTGCCTCACTGGGCTCCTCAATTAGGGCCTGAAAGAATCCAAGAGTCCTCTCTGCTCCTTTCTGACCTTGAACCTCCTTTCTGCCTGGCCCTTCTGAGACTAAAGAAGTATTTCTCCAGGTTCTGATCTAACTGGAGGGTTCTGAGGTCAAGGTTTACCAGAGGGACTTTGTACAGGGACAGCCTTGGACCAGGTCAAAGAGAGCTGGGCTGAGGGAGAGGTTTGAAATGCACAGTTTGTCCATGACAGACTTGGATTGTCAAATATCTCCATTTACCATTGACTCCATGGAAGGCGGGTGGTGTGTTTGAACTGTTACACTAGTGGAAGTCGAACCAAGCATGAATTGCTTTGTTTCAGCTCCACTGCACACGAGGTGTCAGTTTCCTTAGGGACAGGAGAGGAGGCTGAATTAGATCACCAGTGACATTCTTTTGGGTCTCCCAGGGTTAAGGGCTAGTTCCCGCTGAGGGTGAAAGGATATTAATGCTGCCCTGAGAAGAGTTGTTTTAATATTCTGTAGCCTTGACAGAACTAGTAACTTTCACCACACACATGCTCCTACACATAGGCATGTATGTAGATGCATGAACACATGTATGTGTATATATCTATACACAGGTATGTACACAGACAACTTGGAAAATTCTGAGGCTATCATAGACCAACAAAAGGTCATGTAAGGAGGTCATGTGTCAAGGAAGAACAACTGAGTTACGCCTTTATAATTGGTCTCATCTGAACTGTGCAGCTTTGGGAAAGTGACATTAATACTCTTGAACCTGTGTCTCAGCTGCAAAGTGTGACCTTTGATTACTGCCCCAACTACAGACACCAAATAAATGGGAGGCAGTGTGGTATTTGTATGACACTGGAGTGTTACTTATGCTTCTCTGTACCCAATTTTTCCTATACAAAATGGAAAAATAACAGTACATCTTGATAGCCCCTATCAAAGGACTATTGTGAGGATTAAGCTAAATACTCAATCAATAAATATAGCGTTTGACTGGCTGGTTTTTATATACTAAGCATTCACAAACTATATTGGATGTGTTAAAGGATGACAAATGTAATTTTAAAATTTAAAAGATAATAATTGAATACAATGCTTTTGTAAGGAGCATTCATCTACTAATGAAAAGACTGAATTTTTTTGGGAGAGGAGGTAACAGTAATTACTTTAGGTTAAAGGAAAATCATTTTGAGCAAAGTTCCAGTGTGGAGTGTAGGCTTAGCCATGTTATACCCAGAACTTCCTTTGTTGTGTAATACTATGTCTTATAAAATATAAATGTACTCACAAGCACTGCTTGAAGAGCATTTCTGAACTAGTGATTAGCCCAGCTTTTGTCTTCTATAAATCGGTCCAATGTAAAATCTATAGTGTTCTAGTTTTGACTCAATTTGTGTGGATAAGGTGTCTAATTGGCATTTATGGTGGCTGGTGTTGATTGTCAATAAAATTGGAATCACTTGGGAAGGGAGTTGCAATGAAGGACTGTCTGGATCAAGTTGGCCTGAGGCCATGTCTGTGGGAAGAGGAAGTATTGTCTCAATTATACTAACTACTCTTGGAAAAATCCAGCCCACTTTGGGTGCCACTAGTCCCTAGTCAGGGAGTCCTGAACTGTGCAAGTGTAGAGAGTCATAAAAGTGAGTCAAGCACTAACAAGTATGCATACACTCATTTCTGTACTTGACTATGAATGTGATGTCATCAGTAGCTTCAAGCTTATGCCTTGACTTCCCCATAATGACAGGTTGTGACCTGTAAATGCAGTCAAATATTTCTCTTAAATATGCTTTTTTTTGAGGGTACTTTTATCACAGCAACAGAAACGAAGTCAAAGCCACAATGGCATGTAGTCAATGTATATGATAGACTCATAAAGGATTTCCCATGTATGTAATGACAGACTCACAAAGGCTTCTTCCTTTGAGCTCCCCTCTTGCTAGCCCTACATCTTTTCCCACAGAGTTTTCTTCCCATTTTTATGTCACATAGGTAAATGATTTACAGGTTCATATACAAGAGAGAATATGTGGTATTTTTTCTTTCTGGCCCTGGCTTATTTTGTTTAACATGATGGTATCCAGTGACATCCATTTTCATGAAAACAGTATAACTTTATTCTTTATGGCCCGATAAAACTCCATTGAGTAGATGCATACCACATAGCCATCATTTAGCCAGCTATTGGTTGAAACCTAGGCTGATCCTCTATAGCCTGGCTAGTATGCATAGGGCAGCAACAATCAGGTATGCACACAGCTCTCTGCGGTATGCTTACCTTGATTCCTTTCTGATTTAGAAAACATGATTTTCAAGGATGGCTTTTGGTTGTATGTAGGGGATGAGAGAATCAGTAAAGAGTTGTGAAAAGCTGCTTTCACTTGTTCTGATGAGAATAACAGTAGTCATGATGATTGATGGTGATGCTGCTGCCATTATCTTCCCCATGATGCATTTCAAAGTGACATCCTGGCTTTTGTCTCCTGTGTCCCCAGTAACCTTCTAGTCACAGTTACTTCACTTTTACACATAAAAATGGAACACTTGAAGGATAGCCTGTAGACCAGAGGACAAGGGTTCAGTCCCTTAAATTAAATTAACTCTTCTCAAGTAACCCAGAGCCAATTTAGAAAATCTTCAAACAAGCCCATCTATCCCTTGACAACACAACCAACTTACAAGACATTTATGAAAACAAAGTGAGTTTTGCTTCTAGATGGGAGCTCCAAAAATCTGCCATTGTCACTGGGTCCCTAACATTTTTCAAACTGAGTACATGGACTTGTGCATTCTAGACAAGTGCTCTACCACTGAGTTACATCCCAAGCCTCCACATGTCTTTCTGATACTTGTGTACTGAAAAGCATCACTATACGGCGCCCCAAGATTTCATTGCTCATTGCCTGCTGCATGCATTGAGTTCTAGGCCAAACTTAAGTTTTCCAAACTCTTAAAAAAACATTTTACTGTTTCTTTGTGAGTTTCACATCATGCACCCCAGTCCCACTCATCTCCCCATCTCTTCCTATCTGCCCTCTGCCTTTGTAATCTTCTCCCCAAAAGAAGATAGACAAAACAAAACAAAGCATAGAAAACACCACATTGTGGAAGCTGCAGTGTGTCCTAGTGTGTCCCACATCTTTATTAGCAAATGTTTATTGCATTGAGTCAATGGTCGGGTACAAGGTCTTGGATCTCTGCTATAGCATCAATATTGAATCCTTACCAGGACTCCTCTCGGATATCCTATTGTTGCCCTTTGTTATGGAGGTTCTGCAGCTTTGGATCTACAGGACCAGTTCTTTCATAAGCTTCAGCAATTCATAAATGAGGTAGACTTGGGGGTAAGAGAACTCCAAGTCCTGGATCTGGGCCTGGGTGGTAGTTGAGTTAGTCAGTCTGCCAGCTCTCCAGCATTGTCCCAGCTAGCTCACCAAAAGATACAGCCAGCAATGGGCAGGGGCAGCTCTCCCACACTCATGCCCTTGGTCCTAGTTAACCATACCACCAGAGCCAGCTCTACTGTCATGCCCAGTTGAAGGGTGGGCCCCATTTTTCCAAGTGCTGCAGCCAAATGAGGGCTGGGACAGCTCTGACACTCTCACATGCTCAAGGCTTGCTCATTTGTGCCTTGGCCTGTGTTGAGGGTGGTGGTGGTGCAGGGCCAGCTGGTGAGGGTGCAGGGCCAGCTCTTTTGACTGCCACAGGTGACAAGGGGGAAGGGGACACAGGACATCAACCTCACGCCCATGCCACTTCACAGGCAGACAGATGGAGTGGCAGGACCAGCTCACCTGCTTGTACCCTCAGGGCTGGTTCACTGCAGTGCCCTCCACCAGGGCCAGCTCTACTGTGCTGCCCAAGTGAGGTCCAGGGCCCACTCTCCTGAGTGCTGAAGTCAGTGAGAAATGAAATCAGATCTCCAGAGTGCTGCCACCAGTGAGGGGCAGGGCCAACTCTGCATAGCCCTTGTATATCTACATGATCCTATGAAGCATCCCAGACTAGGAACGTTCACATGGTCTTCAGTGGTAGCATGGGCCATGGACATCGACACAGATCCCTGCTGCTGCCACAGACTCATGCATGGCCCTCAGCAGCAGCACAGGGCAGGACTTCACCATGGCCCCAGGTGTCAAGATTGGCTACTACCAACAAATTCTTCCTCTCCGCCCTCATGTCCCCTGTTCCACCTCTCTTTATAATGCTCAAAATGTTCTTCTCCTCATTCTCTCTCTGTCCACCATATACTTGCATCTCATAGTGGCTCCCACTGTGCGTGGGCCACACAGCTGGTGGGCCTCTGTGTGTCCTCCACCTGCTCAAGCTGTCCTGGAGCATCAGGCCTCTAGGTGTCTTTCCCAGACTGGGCCATGTGCTATGGCGGTGGGCAGGTCTTTGGGTGTTCTCTGTCCATCTGCCTCAATGACATGGTGGCAGGCTGGCCTCTACGTGTCCTCTACCTGCACACATTGCTTGGTGTGGCACCATGTCAGCCTCTTTCCAAACTCTTAATAAGTTTGTTCCCTTCCCCTTTTGTCAATGAATAATATTCACCCCAGTGTTTCTCTTGACTACACCCCCATCGATAACTATTATTTTGCTTCAAACCTCAAGTCCTTTTTAATTCAATTAAGATAAAGCACAACCTTCCTCCTTATTGAGTTCTTACATTCTCCCCACCCACTCTTCCCTGATCCAGTCCCTGATCAGTGCAACTCAAGCTCCGAGGCCCTGATTCCACATCTTCTCCAGGACACTAGCTATATTGCTGCCTGTGCCTCTTTAATGTCCACCTTGTCATGACAGAGAGAAAGAATGGACATGCTATTTCTCTTCTGAACCTCGTTCCCATCTACAAAACGAAAGGGCTAGACTTGTTGAGACAGAGAATGTTCCTCCTCTCCAAGATGAGCAAGGCTGCCTCGGTTTTGTTTTGCTTGGCTTTGGCTGCTATTAGTCTGCATGCCCCCTTTTGCTAAGGAGACTCTGAGCCCTAGAAGGGTAAGACTGCCCTATGACCTGTGCCCTGTACCCTGTGCTTCTGACACCAGTTGCTTCAGAAGCTCCATAAGGACTAAGACAGTTTTTTCTGAATCTGAGTCAGCTTTCTTTTCATTGTCCCCATCATCCTTCTACCATAGAGTTTCTAGGTGCTGGACCCAGAGCACATTACCTCAGAGGACATTATCAACTGTGCCATCCTGGACTGGACACTTTCTTATTCAGCACCTTGCTGGGCAGCACTTGGAGCAGAGGAGGAAGAAGAAAGTTAATGGGAAAGGATACATGGCTGGAGTTCTGCCTGCTTTGTGGGAATTTGTTCAGAATTTGGGTCTTGTGTCTTGGAAGTGTGTGTGCATGTGACTCTCTCTCTCTCTCTCTCTCTCTCTCTCTTATGTTTATGGCATGTGCGTGTGTGTGTGTGTGTGTGTGTATAAATATGCATTCATGCATGAGGATCAGCTGAGTGCTTCTGTACAGTATATATGAGAAGTCTGTTTGTTTTTTTGTATTAAAAAGTCATGCATATGTCAATAAACACATTAACACTGAGTATCAACACTGGTATGCATGCTTCTGTTTGCCAATTTATTTATCTGTTCACATGTGTCTGTGAACACACACAGACATTTTCTATGAACACATATATCTTTGATGGATCATTTATACATATGGGACATATGAAGCTGTGATATTGTGTGTGTACTGTACTAATGGAGGCAGAACACAAAATTTAGCTAAGCATATGTGCTCCAAAGTCTGCCTACCTGGGCATAAGCCCTGACCTCAGCACTTAAAAATCTATAATATCCTCACCACAAAGATTGTTTACTCATCTTTAAACTGGAGAGGATGACTGTACCTACCTTTAATATTTAATTTGAGGGTAGAATGTCCATAGTTCATGTTAAAAATATTGATCATTACAAGGTTATTCATGCTAGTAATAAATATATAAGTGGCTGATCTGGAGGGTTTAAGTATAGCTTTTTGTATGTGAAGATATAGCCTCAGGCACATAACCTTAACAACCTTGTTGTATGTGTGTGTCTCTGTGTGTGTCTATATGTGTGTCTCTGTGTGTGTCTATATGTGTGTCTGTCTGTGTTTGTCTGTGTGTATATATAACTATTAAACTTTTTATGTTAATGTATACAGAAGCATCTAGGTGCATAGAACTAGAAACCAAGGACAGGCATATATGTATTTAAGTGTGTTATTCTTAAGTATGTTCTAACAGGATTGTCTGAGGGAAAGGATTATGATTCATGTTTTATCTTATCCAGAACCTGGGCCTGAGATTTAGCAGTTATTCAGCACATTTATGTTGACAAAATGCATGAAGCGGATGGAGTAGGTAGAGACTATTTCTCAAATCCCATGCTCACTTGAAAACAGAGTAAAAAGCAGGGACAACTAGTTACCTAGCTAGGTGTATGACACATAAGTGGAAAGATAAATTGATAAGTAGATGAGATGGAGGGCTAGATAGATGATAGCTATAGAGAGATATAAAAAGGCAGACAGACAGAGGACATTTATTCCTCCAAGTTTGGCCCTAGTTGGGTGGAATCCTATCTACTTATTCTAAAGGAGATTTCAAGTTCATTTCTCTCAGGAAGCCTAACCATTTTGTTCTGGTAGCTTTATGTGTTATCTTGGACTTGCTGTGAGGGCCTGATGTCAAGGAAGCCACAGATTGAAAAGTGAAGTTTCCTACCTAACACTTCCAAGAGTCTGTTTCCTTTCACCTCTGACTATCTGGGTTCATGTAGAAGTATACTTAACAGGAGAATTGTACTACTTAAAAGATTTAAGAACCTTGTTCTGGTTCCAAACCGTTCAATCTACTGAATAGAGAAACTCAGCCATGGAGAAGGGAGAAGTTTATGATGTCCAGACCTCTGCTGTCGGCCAGTTTCTACCATTCAGTCTCCACAGGAATGCAGTAGACATTGACCTTAAAGCTCACAAGGAAACAGAAGCTGCTGTCACAGTGGTTCATGGGAAGAAACAGTCTCATTCATTTGTGACCCACCCATGAGGTTCGTCTCATAGGCTATTTAGTGTTCCTTGGTCCCACTTAACTCACCTCAGTTGAGGGGAGCTGGAGACCCAAACAGCAAACGGGAGTACCCTAAAGCAGTGTGAGTCTGGGGCAACAAGATGGTAGATCATCGCTGCAGTTCCATGAATGAGGAAGTGGTGTGCAACTGAGGTGCAGGAGACACACACAGAAAAGCAGCTGTAACCAGCTATATAGCTTCAGGAAGTGCGTTAGATGGAATGGTGGACAAACTGTGCTGTCTCGTGGCTTCTGTGATCTGACTCCTAGTGTGTAAGTGAGTGTAGTAAGATATACTACTTCCTTTGGTCTTCTTGATCCACTATCATCAGATTATTTAATATACTCTTTAGAAATCCTAATTAGTAAGGAAAGCATCTGATATGCTTCCAGTGTACAGGCCCCAAGTGTAGAGATGCGTGTAGTTCTGGGGACCATTGTAGTGGTGGAGAGCTTAGAGAACTAGTGGAACCAGTCTCCCCTTTGAGAGTCTTCAACCTCCTCCCCACAACTGCATGTGTCCCAGGCTCACTGTTTAGACCAGAATGGAAACATATCACAAAGAATAAATGCAAGGGTTCATGTATTCATGACATCGGCTGTCAGGACAAGAGAGATTTTGAAAGAATCATGGGATTTGCCCTTTTCTGCCCACTATCAGGACAACTCTAACCAGGAGTTATCAATACACATTGCATCTCCTGGGCTGTTCACATGATTCACAGAGGGATTCAGTTCTACTGAACGGTGGATATGAGCCGTTGCCAGAGGGAAGAACTTTAAGGCCAGGTGCCCAGCTGGACTCTCAGAACAGCCAGGCCAGGAAGACAGGCAGGAAGAACGTGGGCCAGGCCAACAGGAACCCTGAAATACAAGAGACACGAGTCAAATGTTAAGCTTTGATGACACTTAGCAGTCAATGCCAGATAGCCTCCTTGCCACTTGCTGCAGAAAAACCAGAAGGCAGCATAGCTCAAAATTTGGTTGGGACAACAACTGCTTTTTCCATTTTCTTCTGGGAACACAGACAGGGATCTTCTCAGTCTTCTTTGCAAAGAGGTGATACCAGGAGACTAGACCTTGTCAGTGAAATAAGGATGAAAATTATAAATTTCCCTTGTTGGGTAGTAATAAAAGCCTCCAGCATATTCTCTCATTTGCCAAATATCCTGGATCTGACTCACAGAACATAGTGATGTTACCAAGAATTACCGGAGGGTAAGAGGAGTATGAGTTTCTAAGGACTAGATCATAACTGTATTCCCTAGCACAAAGGCATAGAGGATTTAGGGTTATTGGCTAGAGTTTGTGCATCACTTACAGTGACTAATAAAGAATAGACCAAAAGACATGATTAGAATGCACCACCTCTGAGGCTTACTATTTAGATAGGAACCTCAGGTCCGCAACTACCTGGGTAGACGTGGACAAAACATTATGTGTCTTTTTTGCCCAATTTTCCTTATATAGAAAATGTAACTATTTATAGTACCTATTGATATATTAGATTTCATAAGATTTCAATAAATCAGTTCATATCAAGCATTTAGTATAGCACTTGTGGACTGAAAACTATATCTCAGTGACAACCTGCTTACATGGCAAGCCGGTGGTCTTAGGTTCAATCCCCGATGCCACAATAAAATAAAATGTAAAATATGTGCCTACAACATGGGAAGCATTGCATAAGTGTTGGTTTTGAAAACTAGACTTTGATATCGTGTGTGTGTGTGTGTGTGTGTGTGTGTGTGTGTGTGTGTGTGTGTGTGTGTTCTGCGTACTATTGTATGTTCAGTGTTAGGGAGGGGGAAATATTTGATGGCAGATGTTTTGTATAAGCATGTCAACCCCCTTTGACACCACTACCAAATTAGACATCTCTCTACCCCCAACAATTCAAAGTAATTTGGTGATATACTAGAGAGTGGGGAGGGGAGCACATGATCTTCAGACACACAAATTATGACAGAGCGTTTTTACGATGAGAGATGAGACCTAGTTAATGCTGAAGCATCAGAAGTGAATCTGAGTGATGGCAAACTATGAGAACCACAGAGCCCTCTTGTGGCAGCTTGCTGCCTCTTGTTAGATCCATTCCCTCCACCTCTAGACGGTGCCAACATTCACAGCCCACCCAAGAAGAGAGACAGCTCAGCAGGTTGGAAAGTCACTGTTCTGATCACTGTGCTAAGCTAAAAAGGTGACGAAAATGGGGGAGACTTGAGGTGACTGACTCCCAGGCACTTTTGCTCTGTGCTCTGTGCATGTCATAAAATCACACAACGAGTTTTAATTTTCTGGATACCATAGAAGTTACCACTGAACTGTTCTTGCCTGGGACATATTTAGACTGCCGTAAAGTTGAGGTCTTGAACATGAAAAGACCATTTTCCTGCCTATGTTCAAAATATCTGTTTTTCAGAGGATAGAAAAAATATGTTTTCCATCTTATCCAAAACACATTCTTTGATGTCTCTGGCCTTAAATTCCACCTCATTCATCAAAGCCCCATTTGGATACTGTGCCATCTGAACTCTCTTGACTTCCTCTGATATGGTTAATTAGGCCTCCATGCACTCCTGCTCCCTCTATCTGCTTGTCCCTGAGCATCTTATGCCCATGTCTCATTTATTTAGTCAGCTGATGTTGCTTCTGCCTGTTCAGCTCCATTCACCTAATACTTCCCGATCCAGAGACACTTTCTCTCTAGGTCAAATGATTTCTCTAACAGTTCTTCCGATCCATGATCTCTTCCTGCTTTGATCATTACCCCATCAGACACTGCGTGGGCATAGGCCATCCCAAACAGAGATTCCATTTCCAAGGTTCCTTTGCAGCCAGGGGTGGCCACATAGCTAGATAATAAACAAGGAGACATAAATGGAGGTGTTGGGGGCCAGCCGCCGACATGCTCCACAACACTCACTGACTTCCTTCATTGTTCCCCTGTCCTGAACTCTGGATGCTAACTTACACCATTAAACTGATGACCTCACATGAGAGAGCAAGCAGGAAGGAGCTTGAATCCTTGACTGATCATTCTATCCTGGATTCTCTTACACATAAGATTCCACTCGTCTTACAGAAATAAACGTCTCTCTAATTTGAGACTTTATTACTTATGTCTGTAACTTCTATCACACCACCCATCTTTTATTGCTAACTAAACTATTTTTTTTATTTATTTCTCATCCTGGAACACAAGCTCTCTGAGGGAAGGTACCTGCTCTGACTTGATCAGCATTGTATTATCAGTTCCTAGAGCACACAGTCTTACTTGGTAAACATTTGCTGTTGAGCACCTGGCTCCACTGCTAGATCCACTCTAGGGTTAGCCTCATTTCACTAAGCCATGGTTCCAAGCACAGGGCCTGACACATTGAAGGGGACGCATAGATGTAGAGGGTTGGAGGACAAAAGGAAAGACTTGGTAGTGCTGTGAGAAAAGCATAAGGAAGCCATGTACCTGTATTGCGGGGAGTCCCGTTGGAGGTATCAGGATTCTGAACACCTGTGGGCAAGAGCAGCAGGTGAGGGTCTCCTTGGTCATGCGCTGATGGCTGCTGCCATGGAGCTACAGCTGATCCCAATCTTCCTGGGTCCCAGTCATTACCCTCACAGGCAGTCCTCACCGTGAAGGTTTCTGTCATCTGGCAGGTACGTATCTAAGCACATTCTATCTAATTTTCCTAATGGATTTGTGGGGAAAGTACCTCCATCTCCCATTTGCCAGTGGGAAGACAGAGGCTCAGTGATGTTAAGGAACTTGCTATGTTGATTTTTCAGACAGTAGCAAGAGCTGGAATTCCAGCCCTCGATGGTGGCTACTTTCCATTGTCAACCAGAGGTGCCTAGGAGATGGTAAAGCACAGCTCAGGGTGTGTGTGTGTGTGTGTGTGTGTGTGTGTGTGTGTGTGTGTGTGTGTATTATCCAGAGAAGATCAACTAAAGGAGTCAAAAACTTCCCTGAATGTGCACAGTACTATTCTATAGCCTGGGAAACTTGGGGGTTTCAAAGCAGGAAGTTTGAAAGTTCCATGATTCACTCCTTTTCTCTCCCTCCCCTCCCCTCTCCCTTCCCCTTCCTGGTTGCAATAAATTGAGCATCTTTGTTCTGCCTCACCCTTTTTCTGTGGCATTCTGCCTGAATAGAGGCCCATAGATTAGAGGCAAGTCACTGTGGACTGAAACCTCGAAACCATGAGACAAAATAGATCTTTCCTCCTTTAAGTCAATTCCAGTCACAGAAACAGACAGCTAACAAAACCTGTGGACTAGTTTCCAAGGAGGATGCCCATAATCCTCCTCTTCAAATTGTCCTGGGACATCACACAAGGCTCTAAGTTGAGAGCTCAATAAGGGGACAGGACCACTCAAGGCAGAGCCTTCTTCATGTGACAGCTCAACTTGTTCTTTGCAGAGGCTGAGCGGGAGTAGGGTTACCTCCTGAGGCTGCCCAGAACAGCAAAGCTGATGATACACATAAAACTGTTTGGCACAGAGTGAAAGTGAAAATATTATTTGACAGGAATTAACATAACTGCATCTTAATTTCTTCAAGCCAGAAAGTTCTTTCTTGTTTGGTAGGAGAGGCTCTTAACTCCTCCATTCAGGTGGCAATACAAATCATGAAAGTACTATAGACACTTGTGTAAGATAGATGAAAACTTACAGAGTGGTTGCTTAGCTACCCCTCTGTCCTATCTCCAGAGGACCATAGCCTTGGAAAGGACAGTCAACCTAAAGGGCCCTGTATACGCTGTGAGGAAAAGCAGTGAAATAGACTCATCTGGTTTCATTCTAACTCCTGCCAATCATAAACAAGTGATCTTAGATAAATCTATTAATCTCTCTGAGCCTTGAATTTTAACCAATCAAAAGGAAACAATCATGGAGGGATTAAGTATTCTGACAAATGTAAGAGTTATACCTAGTCTCTAACACTTAGGCACCACCATAAATGCCAAAACTCATAGAAAGACATTCATCACTAATGGGTGAACCGAAAAAGCAGAAAAACCCAAGGCTGCTGGCATTGATGACTCTAGACATCTAAGATTAATTAACAGCACGTGGCCATCTATCCTTGTACCAAGTCTCACCCACTTACTTTTCTTAGTGATGGGTCCTATATCCAGAACCCGAGTTAAGTCGATGGCTGGTTCACTACTGCGAAGTCGACTTGTAGAGCAAGACTGTAGAGACATAGAACTCATTATATTAGAATGCAAACACCCGGTCCCTATGTACAGCATATCACAGATATAGATATGGATATCTGTGGACCCATGGCCTAAGCACTTGGATATCCTATCATATGGCCTTCTTTCTGATGGTGTGGTTTCTGTCAACTGTGAGAATTCAGTCAAACCTTAACACACTTGAGTTTGAATCTCATCTCTATTCTCTCTTATACAATTGGGACAAATGTCTTCATCTGTCTATTATAATCAACAGTTCATGTTTGGTTTTCTTTTGTCAGTTACTCATACATTCATTTATTCATTTATGCATACAAGCATGTAAGAAGGTCAAGGACTAACACTAACTGTCTTTCTCCATTGCTGCCCACCTTACTTTTTTGATACATGGTCTCTCAGTTATCCTAGGGCTTGTTATTTTGGTTAGGCTGGTGATACAGTGAGTCCCCAAAATCATTCTGTCTCTGCACTCCCAGGACTTGGGTTATAGATACATGCCACAATCCTAGTTTTCATATGCATTCTGGGTACCCAAACTTGGGCTCTTGTGCTTGCATAGCAGGCCTTTTACCACAGAGTTATGCACACCTGGTTTTAAATATTAAAATAAACCATAATAGTAGCAACATATAGACATGTTGAAAACACTCAAGGAACATCAGCCATTCAAAAAAGTGTCCAGTAGTGGTGAATGCATGGGCTCAGATGGGGACCATTCAAATCTGATATTCTAGTTCTGTGTGGGGCTTTGAGTTAGGAACTTCTCTGATCCCTGGTTTCTTTATCTGCATAGTGAGGCTTCATTTCTTCATTGGGAGAGCTCAGTTAGGTAACAATGAAAGAACTGTGGTAGAAAGTGCCTGACATAGAGGGGGGACTAAAAAAAGCCTTACCACAGCAAGACACACACACACACACTCACACACACACACACACACACACACACACACACACACACACACACATCCTTCATCTGAAAGCCTGAGGTAAAGAAGTCTTCAGTATTTGGGAATTTCTCAGTTTTGGTAATATTCACAGTCTTTACAAGCTACTCATCTATAATACAAGACTCTGCAACCCAAATATTCCAAAATCTGAAACATGTTGAACTTCATCTTGGTCCTCAAAAACTTTAAGATTTTTGGAACAATTTTGGGTTTGAGATCTTTGTATCAATTATGCTTAATCTATAATACCATAATTATTCATAATAACTGCTATACTAAGGAAAGCTGTTCTGCCTTCTAAAGAGACAACGATTACTCATAAATAGGCTTTGGGGATACTCAAAGTCTGTGCAGCGTCCTTCTTTAACCATTTCTTTTTTTTTTTTTCCGGAGCTGGGGACCGAACCCAGGGCCTTGCGCTTCCTAGGTAAGCGCTCTACCACTGAGCTAAATCCCCAGCCCCTTAACCATTTCTTTTATAGTCATCTACCCATCCACCTGTCTCTCCACCTCTTCAAGCATCCATCCATCCATCCATCCATCCATCCATCCATCCATCCATCCAGTTATTCATCTATACAGCCAATTTCTTCCCTCCTCCCTCCCTCTCTTTTCTTTCTCCCCCTCTCTCCCTCCTTCTTTCCTACCTTCCTTCCTTCCCTCTATGCATTTATCCAATCTTCTTTCCATCCATGCCTCCATCTGTAAACCCAATAAATGTATATAGAGAACCTACTGGGCGTCAGTCCAAAAAGACACTCACTGGTTGACACTGTTCAGTAGTGGAGTCACACAGGTAAACCTCACAATGCAGGAAAACTAGGTCATAATTTCCAGCAAACATGAACATCTGCACTGAAAATCGGCTTTCCGAGGACACCCCATTCTCCTCCACATTGATGGTGGAATCACGTTGGTTTGGGCATCTAGGAAAATGAAAAGGGCAAAGGAGTAACTTCTAACCAAACACTGAAAAATTGCCATCATACTTTTATGACATTTTTCTAGTCCATCATTCCTCAATAAGATTTTGTAGTTTAAATTTTGGGGTTCACAGTTTCTAGGGCAAGTCCCCATTTTTAGGTAAGTAATCCAGGGCTGGTTAATTATTCTTGTTATCCCTCCATGGTCTAGTTTATTTGGTTTTTTTTCACATTATTTAAAAAATTCTGTATTACTGAAAATTATATGCCTATGAAATGTGATCATGCCCTCCATTTCCCCAATTCCTCCATGTGTCCCTTGACTGTAGAGCAGAGATAATCATGTCCATTTCATATGACTAATATGAACAAGCACTCAATGGGGCTGCCGTGTTCATTTTCTCATCACAGTGCTTGGCATACATCTGAACTCAAAGACAAATATTACCAAGGACCATTAATATCATTTGAATTGTGACCTCAAAATAGGCATGGTTTTTTTTTTTTTTTTGGTTCTTTTTTTCGGAGCTGGGGACCGAACCCAGGGCCTTGCGCTTCCTAGGTAAGCATTTCCTTTGTTTTTATCATTAAATAATATCCAATCATATCCTCTCCTATACTGTTTGTAATATCATGTCCACTTTAATCAATTTAAATATCTATATACTGGTCCATTATCACTTCATTGTGCTACGCTTTTACAGGAAAATGATCAAGAACACTGAAATGGGAAATGATTGGTATTTCTGCACTGGACTCACCCAATTTGTTTTAATACTTTAGGTTAATATGTCAGGAATAACATTCCAAGATCAAACAGGATGCTTACAATATGTTATGTCAAATTATGTCCAAGTGGGGTGAACCAATTTACACTTCTGCCAACACTGGAGAAGGTTTTACCCAAAACTTAGTTATGACAAAAACAAACAAATCGCAGAGTCTCCCGATACCTGTTCCTGATGATGAAGTACTTCACAATGTCATTCCTGTCTCCTGAAGGGGTGGCATAGCAGTTGGTCAGCAACAGTTTGAACCTGGAGGTATCACCCCTATTCAAGAGGGCGCCCACGTAGAGTATATTCTCCACTGGAAGCAACACTTTGCTTCCTTCATAAGGGTGTGTGTAGCTTTGGTCTTGGAAGAGTGCCATCGTAACAGTGAACTCTCCTGCTCCACCCACATCAACATTCAGGGAACTGAGATAAGGGAAAGCACAAGAGTGCGTATATCAGGCTTTGAACAGAAAGGGCAACTAAATCAAGCCCTGTGTTAGTATAAAGCTATGGGGGATGGGAAGATGCATCTCTGATCTCTAAATTAATAGCTGATGATCCTTTGAAACAGAACTCTTATTGGCATCTAAGCACTGAACTTGGCAGACAGTTGAGCCTGTCTCCAGGATCTGTACCCATTTCACCCAGTATGACAAGTACATTAAGCTCTTACTCAAGGAAGAAGAGTTAGTAAACAGTGCCATCTTATCACCTGGGCAACAAGGATTGAGTTCAGATCTTATAGGCTCACTATTTTTAGCCTTATGTCCTGTTTCTCCACCCCACAATCTTCAGATGAACCCATTTGAACCAGATGAATGGCTTTCATTTTTATATTTATGAGCATAGGCTCCAAGACACTTAAAGCTTGGAAACATTTGAACTTCAGCATTTTTAACCCATTTAATCCTGCAATTGAGAGTCCAGGAGGCAATTGGGAGATGGGACAGGCACCCTGGATTTCTGGATGACAGTTTAGAAAAAAACCCTGGCAATTCCAGGACTATGTAAATAAACCCAGGTCAATAAGTTTCATTCCAGGCAAAGGTGTGGTGAGAAACAGATGCAAACAGAAGCCTGGATCCCATTCCACCTGGACTGTTGTTTCGGTCTCTTTCTGCTGAGGATAGGTGCTGTTTCTTCAAAGGTAGACTTAAATCCCAAGCCTTTAATAAAGCCTCTATATCCCCTTCTGATCTCTACCCCAAGAGATTAGGTCTGGGACCTGTGTCCACTTACCCAAAACACCCCAAGCTTCTTCTACATTGCATTGTCTAATTATTAATTAAGATATGATTCATTGCTTGCTGCCTTTCTTCTCAATAGACAGTTCCTGTAGTATTTGTTTTCTGAGCACATCTTAAGCACTTATCAATGGTATAGTGCTGCCTCATAGTGGATGTCTTCACTATTCATAAGTGTCTTGATCAGGCTGAAAGTTCTTAACTCTAATTCAGAAATGGACAAATTAGGGAGTGGAAGCTCTTGAAGCAGGTTGGTAACACTGTGTGGACATTATAGATTGTGTGATCAATGTCAGAGCTACATGTCAAAGATCAAAGGTCAAGACAATACCTTACGATGGGCTGGAGTGCAGTTTGGAGACTGACATTCATGTCCAGAGGGTAGGCACACTGGAAGTTGACGTTGACAAGGAAGTCCCTGATAATGAAATCAGTGGCCAAGGAGAGGGTGTTTCTATAGATGGCATGGGTCCCATTGTTCTTTGGCACAAAACAAAACCAAAAACAAACCATATGTATTTATTATGCAGATGTGTGTAGGTGTATGTTGAACTCAGATCTGTATGGTTCCATCGTCAGTATTCCCAGGAATGGAGCCCCTTGAATTCTGGCCTCCAGGGAGTAGGGTTTCTCTTCTGCCTGTTGTGCTAACCCAGAGTATGGGAAGCCCAGAGTAAACACTAGAAAATGAATGACTGACCCTGTGGAAGAGCCAGAGGTTGATGTTCCTGCTCTTCCTTCACCACCCTTAATTAAGATCATCATATTAGAGCCCACTTTATAAAGTTCAAGTGTTAATCCCAGCCTAAGCTCTTTAACATGGACCAGAGTGTGTAAAATCACATAGCCCTGGAGGTCCAAAGAGGATAAGACATTTGCCTAAGATCTCACAGCTAGGAAGATGTTCCCATTAGCACAGATCTTATCTTCCAGTAGCGATGGGCGTGAACAGCACTTACCTCCAGGATGTTCCCACAGTCATTAGCCACAACAGGGCTGGTCGTGGACACCCAGTTGTTGGGCTCATCTTTCATGGTACCTCTGCAGTTCCGGTCATTCAGGTAGGTGATGATGTCCTCCTTGAAACCCAGACCTCCCAGCAAACACTTGTCCAGCTTCACCTTGATCTCATTAGCCCCACAGTCCAGAAGAGGCTGCAAACTCTGAGTGTCTAGGAGGCCAAGAGGGAGGTCAGTGGAGTGAAGAGGGGACTAGAAACAATGAAGGGCATCTACATTCTCTGCCTTGCCCCATGCCTATCAAGGTGCTGAATAGACTAGATGGGGTCTGGGACTCCAATAGAAATCACACTCAAACTGGTAAGGAGGCCTCTGCTCCAAGACTTCTAAGCATCTGAGGTACAGATGTGACTTAGCTGCTGTTTGGAAGACAAAATGGTCCTCCTGTTTTCATCTTTATTCTAGATTAAACCAAAGCCCACACCATAGCCACTTGTTGCTAGAGTATTTCAGCAGCTGACCTGGAAGTTTGGTCTGGCCCCGCCCTCTCTCACCCTTGCAAACTCACTGGCTTATAACTCAAGGCTTCCCCAATGTCCATTTTATGGCCCCTTCCTCTGGTCCCTGCCTCTTCTCAACCCCCTAAGCCTCATGCCTCTTGCCCTGTCTACTCAGCCCGAGGAGCTGCTCACCAGAAACATTGAGGTCTTGCCTACAGACACAGGTCCAGCTGTTATTTTGGAATACACATTCCTCCTCGGGACGACAAGCAATCTCACACTTTTTCGGTGCGGTGGAGGGGTCTAGAGGGAAGGAATGGAGAGGAAAGATTAGGATGCAGAGCAGGGTGGGTCTAAGTCCTCCCAAAGCAAGGCTCTCATTACATCACAGTCTTTCTAAACATATGAGATACTTGCCAGAAGAGCCATGGTCACAATTCACATTTCCTAGCTCCCAAACCCAGCAGAGGGAGTAATATCCCTGAAACTGCCTGGCAGGCCAAGTACTATGTTAACTACTTTCCATGCTATGGTCCGTTTGAGCCCTATGGTAGAAACCTGTGACAGAACGAATAATTTTAATTCCATGGTTGCCAGCACTACAGGGCCTGGGTTTAAGTACCAGCTCTTCTTATTCCAGCTCTGTGGTACAGGGACAGTGGTGACCTTTCTGTGTTCCAGACCCTAATAGGAACAACTACATGGATCCTACTTCCTGTACTGAGTAGGGAGTTTCAGTGCACTGCTATGATTAAAGAAGAATGGTAGTGAGTGTATTGTGGGCAGTGCAAGCTGTTAGCTTTACCCTTTGCTTCAGATCAGAAAACACGTTCTAAGAGGAGTACAGTTTGAGACAAGTAAAATTTGAATGAGCTTGGGTTCTTCCTATTGTTTGTATGTTTCTGTGTGTGCTTGTGTCTGTGTGTCTGTGTGTGTCTATCTGTGTGTCTGTGTATGTTTCTATGTGTGTGTCTGTGTGAGTCTATGTGTATGTCAGAGTGTCTTTGTATATATCTATGTGGGTTTGAATGTCTCTCTCTCTCTCTCTCTCTCTCTCTCTCTGTGTGTCTATATGTATCTTCGTGTGTGTATGTGTGTGTGTGTGTGTCTGTGTCTGTGTCTGTGCTATATACATATGTGTGGGTGTGAGCACTCATGCATGCACAGAGGCTAGAGGAGGATGTCAGGTGTCCTGCTCAGTCACTCTTCACCTTATTCCCTTAAGACAGGGTCTCTCATTGTACTAAGATCCAACATCCTGTCCCTGGTTCCCACAGTAGCAGGCATGCTTGATCATGTTGCACTTCTTACATGGGTTCTGGGGATCTAAACTCTAAATGTGCCCACCATTTCATAGCAAGCACTTCTACTGCTAAGCCTCCTAACTAGCCCAATATTATGCAATATTCATTTACAAGTCAGGCTATCTCACACTCAAATGTAAATTTCAGGCTTGTACCTGGCATGTCCCAAATTACATTTCCATGTGTATCCCTGACAGGAGCCCAGTGGTGGTTGCTTTGTTCAGTCTCCTCCTGACTGTCTCTTCTAGCTCCACTGAGTTCTGGGCACTAAAGCTCACATTTCCCTGCAGCTGCTGCTTACCTGTACAGTATCTCAGACTGCATTCAGGGGTGCCCTGTAACTTGTACACGTGATATTCTCCTGATTCTCCCAAACAGGCCTTCACCTGGACCTCAGAACTCCAGAAACAACAATTTTCATTCCAGTTGGCACAGGCTGTGCGGTTGACAATGCCATCTCCAAGGATGGGGTGCGATCCACTCAGCCACATGGGAGCATAGGTGTGGCACCGGTACACATTCACACAGGTCTCCGGCATCTTCACTCCCCCATCACCCACAAAGCGGTACCAGCCCCTCAGGTGACTATCACACTCCTCTGATGACACCGTGTTCTCTGTGCTTCTGGAGGGATCATTCAGGACGGTGTGATTCTGGCAGGGGTCAAAGCAGATGCCAGCACTTGATGAGCCGGGGGCTCCACAGTCCAAGTCCACATTGGAGGTGTTTCTGGGGTTTCCATAACCTGAGAAGAACAGAGAGCATGTGAGTTTATTGAGCAACTCCAAAGCCCTTAGGGTTCTTAGCCCTTCTCCATTTTGCTTTGAATGTCCTACTGATCCCAACGAGACCAATAGGTACAGATTGCAGTAATTAACACCAAACTTTGTCATTCAGGAGGCAGAATGATCAGGAGCAAGGACATCCAGGCCAACACCTTGTACAACCCCCACTGCCCCACACTGGGTTACAAAGAGCTTCTCTGTGGGCCACTAGCAAGATACCATGTAGGTCCTGCTCAACCATTGTTTGTTTTGCCCATAAATGTAGTATAATACTCCCTGAGAAAACTCTTAGTTGTTAGTAAAGTGAGTTAAGCAGAAATCAATATTGACATGTTGCTTAGTTTGGCAAAAGATGAGTCTTAAGATACATGTCTTAAGGTAAAAGTTATCCTAAGTTGGATCCATCTCTAGAAGCAATCAGAAATTTGTTTATAGCCCTTGGAATTTTCCCATGCATGCATGAACACACACACACACACACACACACACACACACACACACACACACACACACACTGACGGGGGCTTTTAGTGTATTATAAAATTAACATTGTTTCCTATCAGTAGATAACATTACAGGCCAGCATCTACAGACGCAACATGTCAATCATCCCCAAACTTAGTATTATTGGTATATTATTGACTGAGTTATTTATTATTGTACAGGTGTCTTCAAATAGAATTAAAGAACCCTTGGCCTCTACCCACCCAATTAAGAGGCTGCTTTTGAAGATTCCAAGCATCTTGAATGGTTTCGAAAGCCAAAATTATCTCCACTGAAAACCACTCACCGAACAGGCCCATTTCTGTTCTAGAGGAGGGTGAGCTGGGATGTCTGAAGAGCCAGAGAAACGACGAAGGGGATGGTCAGATGCTGGAAGAGGGGATTTAAGAGCAGCTCTGACCTGGCTGGTAACCTGGAAAGGTGCTGATGCTCTCAGGAGATTTTTTTTCCCAGAGATTCTCTTTAAAAATTAGTTTTGTGTAGGGGTCTGAAGAGATAGCTCAGTAAGTATAGCACCTTGTAAGCATGAAAGATGTGAGTTTGAGCATGGAGAACTCGCTTTTAAAAGCTAGGCACAGTGGTATGAGTTTCTAATCCCAGTGCTGGGGAGGTGGGAATAGGAAGGTCCTTGGGGGTTCACCAACCAGCCAGCCTAACCTACACTGAGACTGAGAAAGTGTGTTATAAAGCAAAGTGGATGGGACTGGAGGAATGGTAGAATGGTGCGCTTGCACACCTGTGTGCGCATGTGTGTGTGCGTGTGCGCGCACACATATGCAAATGCAAACATAGGATGTAGGGATGATTCTATTAATTCTGTTAATATTTATAAAATAAATATCCAACCGCTAAAGCTTTTGAAGACCCTCCCAGGGTCCTTTTGGGTATGTATGCTTCATTTGAGAGACAAAGCCTTCAAGGTTAAATGAGATGTCTTCCATATGATGCCAGACCCAAGAGCCTAGGTCCAGCAAGTTACCTGTAGAATGATGAGTGAAGCACACCTTTGGGCTCACAATCTTATATGCATCAGTGAGACTTTTTTTCAAAGGAAGGAAAAGGCTGCTTTTCAGCTTTGCTCATGTATGTGTTTGCTCTAAGAAGAGGAATTGTCGTCCTTGTTATTCTTGGCTCATTTCCCACACACCCTGTGCTTTCCCATGGGAGTGAGAACTCAGTTCTCTCCCTACCCTCCCACCATAGGGCTCGAATTCGCACCTTGAGCATAGCTGGGAACTTTTGCTAGAACTGTCTGGGTTGCTCCCATTTGCAGACCTTGGGAGCTGGGTGTGGGTAATATCTCATTCTAATCTCAGCATTGTGTATTGTGGAGGCCAAGGCCAGAAGATGGAGAGCCAGCAAAACACACACACACACACACACACACACACACACACACACACACACACACATGCACAGAGAGAGAGGGGGAATCTTTGAAAAATAGAGATATTGTTAAATCTAGCACCTAGTTTTTATAGATGGGCAACTTGATAAAGAAGGGGAATAGAGTGGCAGAATGATCTCCCTTATCTTTCAGTCTGTGCTCTCTAATCACCTCCTGGAGGGACTGCACAAGCTAAGGTTCCTGGCTCCCCTTCCCTTTCAGGCTCTGAGAGAGTCCTGCCTCCCTTGCTCTTCTCTAGTCTTTGTTTCCAATTCCCTGGTTTTGGAACCAACCAAGCAGCCTTTTCTCCTCCCTTCCTCTGCTCCTTCCCCAGGTCTCCTGGAGCTTCTGGGATCCCTGGTGAGCAGACACTCACCTTGATGGGATCCCTGGTGAGCAGACACTCACCTTGATGTGTTGTAGATGGAAATACCAGTGTCAGAAGGCAGGAGGCTGCAGCCAGCCACAGCAGGTCACAAGCCACCATCCTTTTCATAAAGTGAGGCTTGCTGGTTATTCTGCAGCCTGCAGATCCTCCATAAATCTATAGAAAAGGAAAGGCTCACATTAGGTCAAGCTAACAGACCTTTAGCCCCTGGGTAAGGTTGAAACGCCTGTCGGCTCAGCACCTATCATATGACTCTATTTGCTTGAAGCCCCTTCCATGATTTGTCTCACTTAGGTCTCTGAACCACTCCAGAAAGGCACTGTTGTTGGTGAAGAAGTTTTGTCTTAAGAGTACATAATCCAAATAATATTGATGCAGCAACTTCTCTGAAAATACGGACATTACATGGCCAACATATGGCAACAGGTCCAGGTTCTCGGAACCCAAACTGTTAACATGACACGCAGAAATGGAGTGGGATGGGAATACGGGCATTTCAAGATGAAATCCATAGCAAGCTAGCAAAAGGTGGGTCAGAGCTGTAGACTTTCCAGGAGCAGTATCTGCGAAGTCCCTGCGTAGATGCAACTGACAGTCTCTGGAAATTGAAGGCAAGAATTCTAATGATTATTGGTATCTAGGGAGGAGAGTTCTATCTATCTTGATTATATGCATCAGGTTCTGCTAAGGCACTCTGGAATTTCACAAGTGGCACTATGTTAGAGACTATTCTAAGCCTTTTTCTCTCTGTACAGAAGAGGGCATACACTGGCATCCCAGTTTAAAAAGAATTACATGATGAAATAATTAATGAATGAAAAAGCAAGAAAGAAGCAAACAATATAAAGACAAAAAATGTCTGCTGACTTCCAGTGACATTTACCCTTTTGTGCCCTGAAAGGGCACCTCTGGGTGATTTCTTACAACCTCTAAAGGGTGGAAATTGGGGCTAGAAACCTGTTTCTGATGGAATATCATGAATAAATTATAAGAGAACAGAGACAGAGGAGTATCCAGGACTATGCTTTTAGAGATGCCAACCCAATTGGACACCTATGAGTAGGACTATGAACTGACTTATCTGAGGACCATTTGACAATGGCTAAGGCCCAGAGTCACTTCTGGGTTCAGAAAGTTTGCAGATGGCCATAGCAAGTCCAGGACATAAAGAGGATGAAACTCACTGGGAGGAATAAATCCCACTGGGTTTTGGAACAGGACTTACCATAAAAGAAGCCAGAGTATCCTCCTTCCTCTGCCCAGTGTGGGAACATAGCCTGCTGCCTGCCTCTTTTATACTGACACTCCCCACCCATGTGGCTCTTCATGATTGGTGCTGAAGTAGGTCTGGCACTAAGTTCCCAGGCACTAGGACTTAAGGAACACAGGTAAGATAAGCCATTGACCATCAAGGGTAGCGAAAGAAGGGCTTTTGTGCCACCGGCATGGAAACTCTTCCAGAAGGTGCTGTTTCACACGAATGTTTCTCTGTAAGCAACTGAAATATGTACTTAAGGTTGGCGACACCAGGCGCAGTCAATACCCCACAATCATTATTTTCTCACATTGGATCTTCCAGTAAACCCACAAAGCTAATGTCATGTCCATTCCCACAGAGCAAACACTAATAAGAAGGAAGCGAAAATGCCTAAAGCAAAGTAGACAGAAACCAAATGGGCTTGTTTGCTCAGCAGAGATCCAATTCAATTCCTGCTCCTAGCTAATGACATTAGAACACTTCTGCTTGACTCACCTGGGGCCTGGGAATGTGCACAAAAGAAGGGACAGGTCTGAGAGCCCCCCATTCTTAGCACACAGAGTTTACCCAATTTTTGATGGAATGTTTAGAAAGGGTGAATTCTAGAATGAAAAAGAGATGTCTGAGGCTTTTGAACAAAATCAGCACTAGTGTAGCCTCTCCTCTGAGTCTTTAAAACAAGTGGACTAGCCTAGACACTGGCCAGCACAGAACTGTGACAATAGCTTTAAAGGTTTGTTCAGATTCTGTTCCTTCTCCAAGTCTTCCAATATCTAACCCCATTGTCCCCTGTGCACACAACTTTGTGTATCTCTTTTTCCTCTGAGGCCAATTATACTGCCCAAATATTCTTGGATGTGTGAATCTCTCCTTGGGTATGGTTGATTTGCCAGGGGCTCCACTCCCAGACACAATGGACTCTCCCTCTCCCAGCCAATATTACAGAAGCATTTTCTCAGCTAACATTTCTTTCCCTTGATAACTCACTGTAGCTTGTATCAAGGTGACAGAAAACCAATCAGAACAGGGAGCTTCAGTCCATCATGGAAGAGACAATAGTACAGAGTTTAGTCTGTGGCAGTGGGCATGTGGCAGAATTTGTTCACATCATGAAAGATCAGGAAGTAGAGAGCAAGACAGGAAGTGAGCTCAGGCCTAACATTGAAAGGTCTGCCTTCAAGTGATCTACTTCTGCCAACTGCACCCCACCTCTTAGAGGCTCCACAGCATCTCAGATAACACCACCACCTGCAAAACACGTTGGAAAGAGGGACCTGTGAGGACCATTTCACATTCAAACTATAGCACAGAATGTCAAATTCATCCGCAGGCTGAGCCCCAGCTTCGATGCCTCTCCTGAGCTTCACAACCAGTCTCCAGGTTCTGTTTGGCTCCTCCTCCCGCGTTTAGACACTTGAGGGTCCCCCAAACTTAACAGCTTCCAATCTGAACTCATCAGCTTCCCTGACCCCACCTCCTGTCCCTATTTCTACCATCCACCTTGCTCAGTGGTAGCACTGCTCCCAGTCTTCCAAGCTGGAGACTTGACTCCTCTCCTCAAGCCTCAATTCCAGGAAGCTCTACACTGTGACTTCCAACATTTCAATGTCTTGAATGCCCTCTTTATTTTTACTTCACCAATCCAAGTTTAGGTCACCATCGTGTGAAAGGGTGATTTTGGTGCTGGTTATGGGTCTCTGTGCTTTCATGCAGGTCCCCTTGTTTCTGCAGTTTTTCCTGTGCCTGTGTTTTCCTTTGCTCTCAGCACTCTATGCCCTAGGGATCTGACCATTTTACACTTCCTACTTCTTTTCTTACTTCACTGTACCAGCTCGACTTCACACTAATGCCAGATTCTCTGGGCTCTTTCTCATCCCCAAATGCTTGAATAATCTTTCCCTTGCCCAGATTACCTCATGTTTACCACCTCTGCTAGGAAGCCTTTCCGAACCTACATTCTGCCTGACCCTCGGTTCTGTTCCCAGACCTCTCTAGGACAATTCAAATCACATTGCTTGCCTGATAACTAATCTGCCCATTGAGTCTTCAGGAGCTTTGTGAACAGGGATTTTGATCTTCACTGAGAAAGCATTTGTTTAATTAACAAATGGGTGGAAGCAAATGTCTATGTCAGGCCTCCTCTCGTGAGTCACGCTTTCGGTGTGCAGGTGTTGGTCAGCCTTCATGGAAAGACACAAGGTTCAGTATATTCACTGCTGCTGTTCCAGCCATCTGTCCCCAGCTGATGGCTCAGCCCCCTACTCTCTCAGTCTCTGCATGTCAGAGAGACTGTACCCTGTCATTCTATGTGGAAAAGATACTCTTGTTACTCTCTTATGCAGCCCTTGCCCTTTTTCTCCTCCCCGATGATTGTCACCGCTTGTTACATTTCATAGTTATTATTTCAAAGTATCTTCTTTACCAAATGGCTCTATTTCGGTAATTTCCTATTTCCTCATTACTGTAAAAGTATCTGGCATTTAATTTGTGCACAGAATATCTAAGGGATACATTAAAGTGGTGTAACTGGCAGATAGAAAGCAAGTAAGGAAAAGACAAGAAAGGGGCAAAGACGTCATTGTGATATTTCTCCTCCCCCTCCTCACCCAGTTTTTGCCTTTAGCTGCTGATCCTGTTTTCCATGGCCTAGACATTCTCTTCAAGGTCTGCAGCTCCCAAGTCACAACACAGAGCATTCTGTATAGCGTCATTCAGTCCAAGCTGACCACAGACTAATTGTGGGTTGGGCAGCATCAGACCAGTTTTTGGGCCACCTGCACAGCTCTTGTATAATAGCAAGAGGCCTGCACATTCTGTGTATGTCTGTGTGTGATAAGAGCTCTTAGCATAAGACACATTGTCCCAGCAGCCCTTGCTTCAGACCCACAAGTGTGACTTTCCCTGGTATCTGATGGAGGCCAGGAAACAGCTGGGTCAGAGAAAAGAGTTCCCATCAGCATTGGTGACTTTTTGTCTGGAGACCTCTAGGATCTCTGGGTGTCTGGCTCCTGTTCATGTATGAAGCCTCACAATGACTCTCTACCAATGGAAGGTGAATGGCTGTGCTCTCCCCCGCTGCTGATGGTTGAGAAAAGGCCTACAACTTTAAGATTCACAAGTAAAAATCCAGTAAACAGGAGTCCGAAGGAGACATAAGACACCTGCCATTGCTTCAACATCTCTTCCTTAGGACCTGAGAGCTACACAGCAGGGACTGACTCTGTCTTATCAACAAATGTTTCTTAGCATTTGGTGTAGGCCTAGAACATGTGGAGTCCTCAAAACGCATTTCTGAAAAACCACAGAGCCCTATGAGAGGATCAGGTTTGTCTCCCATTGCAAGGAATCAGCCAGCTCCTGTTGTCTGTTAAAGTCTCTACTCCTTGAGTCTCTGGCAACCTTTGGAATTGCTCACTGTCTATGCTGACTGCTATATCCCCAGCAGATCTCAGAAACCAGCACAGTAGTGACTTGGCAAATGTTTTGAATGGAAGGATGGATGTAAACATGAATGAATAGACAAGTGAAGTTCATATACATTGTGTGTCTTATCTGGGGTCACATGGCAGAAAACTCATTGAGCCCCGTTTCTTGGAGCAACTGTGAAGTACATAAAGATAAGGAAAGGATCTGTTTTATTCCCACCGTGTAATGCTCAGCACCACAGACAGTGCTCACAGCAACTGTGTGCTCCATAATGATTTGAATTAACGACTCCAAAAGCTGATTGTTTTAAACTTATTATTTTGATACATTCCTTAAAGAGACAGGGGCTTCATGTACAGACACATTACATGTTCCAGTTGAAGAATCAGCAGCATTGAAAGATATCAACTCGGTTTTGATGGTGAGGGTTAAAGGAAAAGGGTAAGTGCAAGCTGGAGGCAGTGTGAGCTCCCTCTCTCCTGGCTGCTTACCAGCCTGCATCCCCACTCCTGGCCAGCAGGAAGTGAACTGGGAGCCACACCAGGTTTTCTGTTTTCCATCAATGAACCATCAGGGTCAAAGTAGCTGAGAGAAACAGCAGCAGCCAGATGCTCAGGAACCCTAAAAGGTAAACAAATATAGGAACATGGCAGATGTTGGTATCCTTTTGTGCAGAACAACACAAGACAGTTTCCTACAGAATAGCCAAGAAGGAGACTACTCTTTCTTACTAGGCAGTTAGAAGAAGGTGTATGCTTTGGGTGGGAAAGTAGATAAAGACTCCATTCCATTTGAAGTGGTTTGAAAATGGCAGTAGTGAATACTTGGTATGGATGCTCTTCTAGTACCTAACACACTCAACCATCCCAGAGACCCTGAAGGTTAGGCACAGAGGACAAGCCTAAGTCATAGGAGCACCACAACTTTCCAGCTCCGAGCTCAGTGATACAGAACTTATGATAAACACCAGGTCAGTGTAACAGCTCTCTTAGATCCAGGTTCTACAAGCCAAGAAAGGCATTTGTTATGTGGATTCAATTTTCATCTAAAGTGTCAAATAAGGCAGCAGGCATAAGAGAAAGGCCACAAAAATATCACCAGTTTCTGGCTTTTGTGGTCTGAGGCCTGAAGAAGCAAAAAAAAAAAAAGTTTCATGTTTGACTGGCTCAGTTGGCAAAAAGTAGCCCTCAGCAAATATTTGTAGCCTGTGGAACAACCCCGGGAGGTGTTAGAGATGACCCTCAGCTTCAGGAAGTGCCAACCAAGAAAAGGGTAGGGCAGATGTACATGTCCTTGGGAGAACTGCAGCTCTGTGTACATCTGTGTAAAAAGACACAAACACGTGTGATCTGTGTGTGCAGATACGAATGTATGTAATCAGGATGTGCATTTATGAACATATGGGATCTGTATTGCATATGTGAGTATTGTGATATGTGTGCAAACATGAGTGTGCCTGGTCTATATGCAGACATGAGTGTGTACAGTCTGTGCGAGGATATGAGTATGTATGGTTTGTGCACAGATGTGAGTGTGTATGGTTTGTGCATGCAGACCTGAATGTTTGTGATTCATATACAGATGTGAATATGTATATTCTGTATGTTCATGAATGTGTGTGAAGATGTGTGTGTGTGTATGAGTATCAATGGTTTGTGTACAGATATGTGTGTAAGCTGTGTGCAGATATTAGTATGTGTATGTCTATGCAAATAGGAGTGTGTGATCTGTGTGTAAGCAGATACAAATATGCACACAGTTAAAATGTGTGTGATATCATAGAGATCTGAGCATGTGTGCAAATATACCTGGATACTGGATACTACATTCTCTCAGGCTGTTGGGTCATGCCTCTGTTCCTGCACACTACTGTGAGACAGCATGAGTGTGTACATGAATAAAGACCAATGTCTAGATGTTTCCAAGAGAAATCACTTCTTGGTATCTCAGGCTCTGAAGGCGATGCCCTCCCGTCCACTCAGACCCCCAGATAGAAACCAGAGAGGGCTGTCATGGGGCAGGTAACTATACAAAAAGAACCTAAACTTACCCAAGTTGCTGGAAGCAGCCTTGGACACTGAGGCCTGGACACCTTTGGGAGAAACAGAAAGATCCATGAGAAGTAAGGCATGTGACTTCCAAGGAAGCTGAGATAAGCTTCCCTGCATAGTCAAAGTCATCTTTCTGAAACCAAAATCTGACCATGCCTCTCCCCTAAACTGGATCGTTCCAGAGCCCCACTCCCATTGCCTTCAGAAGAATGGCTTTAAAACCTATCATGATCTACAAAGTTCCACAGCACTTGCCCCACCTACACTAGTTTATCCAACACCACCAGCCTAGCTTCCCTCAGTTCTCCTAACAGGTCAGTTTCTTTTCCATCTTTCTCCATCACCAAGACTGTGTTTGTTTCCTTGTTCAGGACAGTCCCAAAGTCTGTGTACATGTTCTTACTACGCCAAGGCAACTGCAGTTCTACACATCTAAACGATGCCATTTTCCCTACTAATCAATAAGATCCGAGGGAGCAGATCTGCTGGGCTTGTCACAAGATCTTAAACCACAGTAAGCACCAAAGAATGTCTCCGCAATGAATGAATGAATGAATGAATGAATGAATGAATCCTCTACAACTGGTAAAAGAGCAAGGCAGCGGATAGCCCACCTTATGCCCAGAGAGTCCACAGATGCTCATTCTTCAGTTCCCAG
Source organism: Rattus norvegicus (assembly GCF_021556685.1). Classification (NCBI taxonomy): domain Eukaryota; kingdom Metazoa; phylum Chordata; class Mammalia; order Rodentia; family Muridae; genus Rattus; species Rattus norvegicus. Next base: position 186,730,502 of record NC_141534.1, read on the forward strand.
TAGGCCCAAGAAGCCAGGCTCTGCCACCTTGCCTCTTCCCCATTCAGAAGCATGACAGAAAAGTAGATCTCTCACCTTGTCGTGTGATGGGACCCAAGTTCAGGACACGGGTCTGATCTATGAAGTTCCCACTTCGATATCTAGTACCAGAACAGGTCTGTGGGGGAAGAATGACACAGAAAAATCACTCATGTGTGGAGAGGAAGGTAGAGTATGATCCTGGCATAAGACGTGGGTATTGTGGATTGCCCTGGTGCTATTTGAATTTTGATACTAATTCTGCTTCCTCAAGAGAGGCTGCCTGGGATGTGGAGTGAATCATGTACTCAGGTGACTTCACGTGAACCCTCTCCCCAGTTTAACTTGTAAAATAAAGGCTAGAGTCAGTGATAAGGCAGTGGAAGAGAGGTGGAGCTAAAACATTTTGGGGCTATGAGGAGAGAGTGAAAGGAAGAATGAGAGGAGGAAGGAGAAAGAGGAAGACTGAAGAGAAGGAGGTGGAAGGAAAATGGAACAGAAGCATGTGGCCTGGAGAAATGACAAGTTATGAGGGATTTCATAGCTGGGGAATAGAGTAGTGTAGTGGTAGATATGCCCAATCTAGGCATGCAGCTTATATTTATATTAATTTAGTCGTGTTTTCCTTGCAGAGGCTTATTTGGGTTGGAGATTTACCACGACATGTGGGTGGCCAGGTCAGAAGAGCATCCTCCTGCCTCATATAGAAGATAGGAGCTCACACCCAGCCTGGCCACTTATTGTGGACAAGTCACTTAAGCATTTTGAATTTTTCCAATTGAGAAAGAGAGAAAGTATTGGTGAATTTTTGTGAAGCTTGAATATATTAAAACAACTGAGTTGCATATAACACCGGAAGCTTAGCTCCTCTCATTGACAGATATGCTTGCAGTTTGCAAATAAGGCCAATTTATTAGCCAAGCACTCTGAGACAGTCACTGCTTCCTAACAGTCAGGTAGACTAAGTGCCCTGATTGGCCCTGCCCACTCTATCTTGCAGCTCTGTGCCCTTATGTTAAGATAGGAAAACATCACAAATTCATGTCTTCTTTTATGCCTGTGGCCAAATGTCTTGATGATAGAGATGGGCTGTTATGGTGGGTATATGACTCACAGGTTTACACTGCTCACTCATAGTGTCACACAGGTACACCTCGCAGTGAAGGTAGACAAGGTCGGAGTTTCCTGCAAACCGGAACATCTGAATAGAGAACCGGGCCTGAGAGGACTCGCCATTCTCTGTCACCTGAATGGTTGTATCTTCTGTATGTGGACATCTGAATGGGGAAAATTAAGATATGATAGAGTTTGTTAAGCCAAGACTTTGAAGCTCTACTTCTTAGGTTTTAATACTACATCATTACCTGTTAGCCGTGTGACTTTGGGCAGCCAGTTAAATCTTTTTTCCTCAATTTCTCAATAAGCATACAGGAGTATTAATTATAGTCCATGTCAAAAAATAATTGTGAGGGTTAACTTAGTTATTTTTTGCAAAGTACTTAAAATGCCATCTTTGGGGCTAAAAATTGATAAAAAAAAAAAACTTCAACTACAGAGTTGGAACAATCCAGAAGTCAGAAACTTCTCATTGATAGGGATGCATATTCAAGAATCAGTGTCTGTTCTATGCTGTTGAATGGGTGCCTGTTCCACAGAAACCAGGGAGTCCTGCCAGCTCCTGATCCTACACAAGTGTGTGCCCCGAACTGCAATGCATTTAATGGCATCCAGAAGTTCACATTTGTACTGGCCATTCTGGGCATGTGAACTGGGTATGCCTGTTACATTTCATGGTTGTCCAAAGATAATTTAGAAGAAAGCTAGAATGGCAAATTAAAGAACCAATAAAGAATCATTCAAAGCAGCATTCACTCTGTATTAGATAACCACTATAAATCAGATCCAATCCTAGCATCCCAAACTCTACTTGAAAAAAAGGAGGAGGGGAAAAAAGAGGAAGAGGAAGAAAATGAAGAAGAAAGAAGAAGGAAGAAGAAGGAAGAGGGAAGAAGAAAGAGGAGGAGAAGGAGGAGAGAAGGAGGGGAGGAGGAAGAGAAGAAGGAGCAGGAGGGAGTGAAGGAAGAAGAGATAGAAAGAGGAAAAGAAGGAGTAAAAAGAGAAAGACAAGGAAGAGGAGGAGGAAAAGAAGGAGGAGAAGGAGAAGGAGGAGAAGGAGAAGGGGAAGGAGGAGGAGGAGAAGGAGAAGGAGAAGGAGAAGGAGGAGGAGGAGGAGGAGGAGGAGGAGAAGAAGAAGAAGAAGAAGAAGAAGAACAAGAACAAGAAGAACAAGAACAAGAAGAACAAGAAGAACAAGAAGAAGAACAAGAAGAACAAGAACAAGAACAAGAAGAACAAGAAGAACAAGAACAAGAAGAACAAGAACAAGAAGAACAAGAACAACAAGAAGAACAAGAACAAGAAGAAGAACAAGAACAAGAACAAGAAGAAGAACAAGAAGAACAAGAACAAGAAGAACAAGAAGAACAAGAACAGGAACAAGGACAAGAAGAAGAACAAGAAAGAAGAAGAAGAACAAGAAAGAAGAAGAACAAGAAAAACAAGAAGAAGAAGAAAAAGAGGAGGAGGAATAAGAATAATAATAATAAGAAGAACAAGAACAAGAAGAAGAACAAGAAGAACAAGAACAAGAAGAAGAACAAGAACAAGAAGAAGAACAAGAAGAACAAGAACAAGAAGAAGAACAAGAACAAGAAGAACAAGAACAAGAAGAACAAGAACAGGAACAAGGACAAGAAGAAGAACAAGAAAGAAGAACAAGAAAAACAAGAACAAGAAGAAGAAGAAGAAAAAGAGGAGGAGGAATAAGAATAATAATAAGAAGAAGAACAAGAACAAGAAGAAGAACAAGAAGAACAAGAAGAACAAGAACAAGAAGAACAAGAACAAGAAGAACAACAACAAGAACAAGAAGAACAACAACAAGAACAAGAAGAACAACAACAAGAACAAGAAGAACAACAACAAGAACAAGAACAAGAGGAAACCGACGATGACATGAAATTAAGCAGTAACCCATTCCAAAATGGAAATCCATATTCAACACAGCTCATGACAGCCCCAAATACTCAACCCAAGCAGATATCCTAGTGTCCTCTCTGGTCACCTTCAGTGTCCTCAACTTGCCTCCTGTCTTGTGATGTAACACTTCTCCATGAGTCATAACGCTCAGGCCAGCTTCCTCATGCACCCACACAGAGACACAAATACACACCACATTTCTTCCTGCTTTTTTAGGACATTCTTGAAGCAATTTTATACTCATGAAAAATAACATTAGAGTTTCCTGCAGAGCATGTGTTATTTATCCCCATGTGGCATATGAGAAAACAAACATCCAAGTACATGAGTTGACTTGCACCTCAGAGCAAGGAAATGGAAAAGCCAAGGATGGAGCTCATATCCTTCTCATGCCCTGTCACAATCATGTCAACATTGTCACAATTCCAGGTTGCCTGTGTGTCCCAACATCTGTATTGTTGCTTATTTAATCTTTTTTCTTTCTTAGGACACAATCCTGCATACATATTGATCGTGACTACACATGGCAATCCCATTGTATAACTTGTCATATGAACAGAAGAGATCTTACAAATAGAACAAAGCTATCAGGTGTTAGTTGGGCACTATTCATAATGAGAAATTCTAGAACAGACTTCTACTTTATAACAAAGGTATATTCTAAGCAGAGGGTGAAAATTGGGTGAGCATGTATCTTCCAGGTAATCAGGCTGATTCTAAAGACCATCCTCAGGAGAGGGTAAGTCAAGGCCTCTCAGGAATACCCCCCTGCCTGCATCATAGGCAGAGAAGCCTCTTCCTCCCCGAATTCATTCATCCAAGAGGCCTTTTCTCTCCAGCACTCTGCATATCTCACTTTCATGTAACTGCATCTTGCCTTCAGAATTTAAGCTGCGTGAGTGTAATGGGTTTCAACTCTTGTCCTCACCAGGGCAACCACACCACCTGGAAATCAGCAAACTTTCAAAATATCTATTAATTAAGGCCTCTTATGGAAGGGACAGCACACCCGTGCCCTCATGGTTCCAGCAGCTCCTTAGCTGACCACGCCCATTCTGTACTCTTTCCAGCCAGATCCTCTCTTTCCATTAGGTTTCTTATATTTTCTGAGTCATGGATGCCCACCTGGCACTCCAGTGAACGTACGGAACTCTCTTCAAATAGAATGTTTTCTTTCATAAAACAAGATGTTTCAAGAATACAAAGAAAAACAGTTAACTCTAGGCACACCTCTTAAAATGTTTTTTTTTTAAAAACCATTTGATATGTGCTTTACATACTTGCAAAGTCATTACATAATAAGATTTAGGGAGAATCCTAATGAATTCGGAGCTAAAAACTAATGAATTGCATAGGTAGATCCCTGCATTCTCAAGGATGGAACCCTTTTGTGGCTTTTTGCCTGTATTTGGAGTGGGTCAGGATGCTAAATTTCAGCTACCGGATTATGAAGATACACTTCCCCCATTAATTCTAAAGACATCTCTCCAGACCCCATCTATGAGACCCCACATAGGATCAAATGCTTTACCTGTCCTGGATAATGAAGTATTTTACAGGGTCCGTGGAGTTGCTACTGGGTGTGGCATAGCAGTTGGTCATTAGCAGTACAAACCGGGACAAGTCACCCCCATCCAGCATGGTGCCCACATACAGAAAAGCCTCAGTGGAGAGCATCACAGAAGGACCTTGGTAAGGCTGTGTGTAGGTAGGGTTCTGGAACAGTGCCATCTGCACAGTGAACTTGCCTGTCCCACCCAAGCTGATGTTCAAGGCACTGTAGAGGAAGAAGAGCTGGTAAGAGGACCAAGTTGAGAACACTCACAGATGGTTACACTTTTTGGTCAGCCATCTTGTAGTTATCTGGTGTTTTTATTCAGTGGCGGCACTGGATCCCTCATCGCAGATTGGCAAACTGCAGTGACACAGGGGTATGGGATGTTGGGAAGAAGGGTACTCAGACTGAGCAGATCTCAAGTACCACTGAGGGTTCTACATCTCTAGCAAGGTCCTGATGATTCTGATGTTACAGATCCATACACCATGTCTTGAGTATCATGACCACTGCAACCCTGGTGGCCCCTTGCTACCATTTTTCAAAATAGGACAAATTTTTGAGGGACCTGCCTGGACTTCTTGAGTCTCAGCCTTAAAAGGCAAAAAAAGGTGAGCTGTCAGGAGTCCTGCAGACTTGAGTTCTGAGGATCCATCATAATGTTACTTTTGATACCTACAGGAGACTGGGTCTTATAAATAGGTGGCTTTTAATCTAAACACTCAAGCTAATAGGAATTCCATTGGATGGTCTCTCAAAGGAGAAAGAGGTGTTTGTGTCACACAAAATAAGGTGTCTGAGACATGCCCAGCCACACAGAGGTCCACTTTACAATGGAAATCAGGCTGATACTCCCATGAGCCCCAGAGAGATTTGGTCACATACGTATTGCTCTGGCATCTTAAAGGCAGGCCCAGGACATGAGTACATTATCCCAATTCACTCTATTCAATAACCCAAAGTAAGCAAGTCAGACACATATCAGCCCAGAACTCTTCCCTGAGTCTGCCCTTTCTATTGTAGCAGTTCTCAACCTATGAATCACGACTCCTTTGGCAAACCTCTATCTCTCAAAACATTTATACTGTGATTTATGACACTAGCAAAATTATAGTTATGAAATAGCAACGAAAATAATTTTATGGTTGGGGGTCACCACAGCATGAGGAACGGTACTAAAGGGGTACAGCATTAGGGAGGTTGAGAGCCACTCTTTTAGAGTTACTGTAATACTCTCATGAGATGTTTCCTATAAAGCATTTAACATGATGTTTAGCATAGAGCAAATGCTCAATAATTACTAGTGATTGCACCTGTTGTTGTCTTTCCCAACATGAGCATCAGTGGCTTGTGACTCACCATACTCAAGACTTTCAATTTCATTTAGCAAAAGAATTCTATTTTTCATCAAAATGGACAGAGTTTTTCTGGTTCACCTCTCCAGCTACTTTTGCACCCAATCAAGGCAGCTCTGAAGAGCATGATCTGTAAATTCTTCTTTAATCAGACATTTTCAATTCAGAGGATAAAAACTGAGATCTAAATATGAGATATGATTTCTCAAAATCCCTTCCAGAAGCAAGACCACCCAATCCTTCTGAAAAGACAGAGACTAGTATTTTATTCACTTTTGCAAAATATCATTGTCCTAACAAAGGCAATGAAAGTATTGTTAAATCCCCCTTGCACATGGGGGCAACAGTTAGATGGTGGATCTGGGCTCCCCACAGCTATCCAGTAAATATATGTCAAAGTCTGGGCTGGAATCTGGGTTCGGGGATTCCTCACTGTCTCCACTAAGCAATCCTGCCTCCCAGCCTCCAAAGCCAGTTCCTATTTGGCAAGGCAGCTGAAGATCTCATGGCTGAAGATCTGAGGGTCTGAAGGAGTGAAGGGTGAGGGACTGAGGGGTTAAGGGGCTGAGGAGATGAAGAGGTAAGAGGGTAAGGGGCTAAGGGGATTAGGGTTAGGGATTCTAGGCTGAAGCCCCCAGGATCACTGGAGGTCCTTGCACCCTCACCTAACCATAGGCTGTAGGGAGGTCTTCAGACTGACTTTCATGTCCAGAGGGTAAGAGCATTCAAAGTTGATTCTGATGTTGATATCCCTGATGATGATCTCACTTGCCAGGTAGAGGGTGTTGCTGTAGGTGGCGTGGGTTTCATTTCTCTGTGTTGGGGGAAGAGGAGTAGGAGAAGGGACATAAGACACTGAGCAGGATTTTACAGCCAATGAGATTGTCTGGACACCTGAAAGCTGCCCTCTCCATCTCTGTGTCACAACAGAAGTGACTTTAGGAGAAGACATCGTGTTCAAGACCATGAGCTACATCCTCCTTCTGCATTACCATGCCTAGAGTGACTGGACTGTTGAATCTCTGCTTCAAGGATGAAGGGATGGGAATTCATGGTTCCCTAAGATCTGAGTATATCCCTGCAGAGCAAGGGATCTACAAAGCCTGGGCTAGTTTCAAAACTGCAAGTTTTCTCTTAAAAACTAAAAATCATATGCAGGCTATCCCTAATGTCTTTTTACACTGTCCCTAACAAATAACAATTTCTTCCTTTCCATCTGTTCTTTTACTTCTTCACACTTTCTTTCCAGGGATGCAAGAGACAGGAGAAAGCCAGGCACCAGCCACACAAACATTATGGGCTGATCACTGCAGAGAGCTCTGGGGGGCCAGGTTCTCCTCAGGATCCCTGGACACAAACAGGCTTTCCTCTTGTCCCAATGTTGACCCTAGTGGCTGGAAGCCATCTCTGCCAGCCTAGCCCTACCTTTCCTGTGTGTAAAATGGGAAGCCATCTTTATAGATCAAGATTAGATCAGACACAGGGGTTAATTTAATCCTCTCAACACCCTACAGAGAAGTAACAATCCCTCCATGATGAAATTATTCAGTCAGGTCAAACAACTCACCCAAAGCTTGTACAAGGGGTAGACTTAGGGCTTAACCTGGCACTAAGCATTCTAACCCTACTGTCTCTACTGGCAAAGACTTACCCTCAATACTGTCCCACAGGGACCATCCCTGGCAGGAGTCACTATGGACATCCAGTCTCGTTCACCCCTCTCACTGAAGCCTGAGCACTGTCTGTCATTCAGGTACATGAAGACCTTCATAAAGCCCAAACTCTGTAGCTGGCACTTGCTGAGGGATATCTTGATTTCATTGGCCTCACACTCCAGCCTGTGCTCCAAGAGGGAGACATCTGAAAATGGTCAGAAACAGCAGGATTAGGAGCCTGTGCCTCTGAGGCCAGGCATTTCCCCAGGGTCACAGCATGTTCACTGGGCTGACTACCAGATGGTGGCACTTAAGATGCCTTAGGCTAATCACAGTTCTCTCCCAGACAAAACTGAATTATGAACATCAATGGGTAGGTCCAACTGCCAGCCACCCAGCTCCATGCTCCTTTTGTATACAAAATTTAGGTTAGTTTGAGGGTCTTTCACTCATCCATTATTAACATCAAATCCAGATGACAGGAGAAAATAGAAAAAAGAAAAAATTAATTGCCATTTATTCTGGTATCCTTGCTACATGCAGGTGCCAGTCCCCTCATTGATGGTGACTCTGAGGCCATGTACTAGTTAGTTTCCCTCTTGGACAAAGAATAGGCTCAGGGTTTGGAGTAAACAATAATGAAAAGCTAGAATGTTTTTCTTATTAGTCAAGTATTTGGGGGTTGATGTATGACTCTGTGGGTAAAGGTGTTTGCTGTCAAGCCTTACTACCTAAGTTCAGGCTCTAGGAACTATACAGTAGAAAAACAGAACCAAGTTCCGCAAGTTGTTTTCTTATCTCCACCCATGTGCCATGGTACTTGAGGCCCTCCTCACATATACACAACACACACACACTCACACACACACACACACACACACACACACACACACACACACCCCATTGCATATAACTTTTTAATTTTTTTAAAAAATTCATTTAGTCTTGTGAAAGTATTTTACTAAAGCACAACAGAAACTTAATAACTTCCTGCCCATGTGTTCCTTTCCACAGCTAACCTTGTGAGGCGTTATTTGCAAATGTAATATGACTGCCCACACCCTGAACCAACCTCAAGGAAGCAAGCACCACCAACTTGGAGAGGACTGTGTTCATCATACAATTCACCATACAAAGAATACTTGGATTATCAGCAGGATCAGACCATCAAACAACACATGACCCAAGTCTGGAACAGACTCAGCCGTCTTCAATGACACCATGAGGAAACAAGAGGAGAGGGGACCAGTGCCTTGTCCTGTAATGTACACTGACCATAGAACTGCTACAATCCAGTTCTGATGTGGCAGGTGGCTCAGCAGCTTCTGGTTACCTAGTGATCCCGCCATGGGGTCCTCAGAAAGAAGATACTGAATAGGAAGAGGTCCCCCCAGCCCCTACCCTCTGAGAACTTAGGAACCAAGTGAGGAGGAACCTCAAACTGCCCAGGCTTTCCAGCTCACTGATTGGATATGTATCGTCTAGGTCACAGGCCCACACCAGCATGAGCCTCACCGCTAAGTGCTGATCATTCTCTCAAAATATCTCCCTCTGGGTCTCACCTGTAATGTTGAAGTCCTGTTTACACTGGCAGCGCCATCTGCCGTTATCAGATACGCAGTCTTCATCTACCCCGCATTCTTCGCAAGTCCCCTCCACGGAGCTAGGATCTGCAATATTACCAATACAAATAATCAACAGCTTGTGCCTCAAGACCGACCCCTGCAGACTAAGGATGTAGGGCATTGCCAGACTCACCGGTGCAGTAAGCCAGATTGCACTCAGGGGGCTCTGTCAAGTTGTAAACATAGAAGCCACCAGGGCAGGCCTTCACCTGGATCTCTGTGGACCACAGGCAGCAGTGGTCGCTCCAGTGTGCGCAGGCTGTGCGGCTCACAATGCCCTCTCTGCTCGAAGGATGCGAGCCATTGAGCCACATGGGTGCAGCCGTGTTGCACCTCAGGACGGGCACACAGGTCTCAGCCATGCGAACGCCACCCTGGCCTGTGAACCGGTACCAGCCGTGCATATCTGAGTCACAGGAGTAGCCGGCACCATAGTCTGTGCTGCGCCAGTACTCAGTCAGGGTTTCATAGACATTGCAGGGGTCTTGGCACACCAGCTTTCCACTGGGACCCTGAGGCAAGCAGTCCAGCCCTGGCTGACAGGAGCCAGGGGAGCACTCACAGTACCAACCATCCCCTCTATAGCCCTTGGGACACACGCATGAGTAGCTGCCTTCCGTGTTGACACAGGTAGCCAGGGAATGACAGTTACTGAGCCCCTGCTCTGTGCACTCATTCACATCAATGCAGCCCAGCCCAGGCGTCAGACGAAAGCCATCCTGACAGGAGCACTCGTAGGAGCCCAGTGTGTTCACGCAGATGCTGTTGGAGCAGTTGTGAGTCCACGGGGTGGCACACTCATCTATGTCCTCACACACCAGCCCATCTCCAGTGAAGCCTGCCTGGCAGGAGCATGTGGTGACCACCCCATCCAACACACAGGTGGCATTGTCGTGGCATTCAGAACACCTTCCTGTGAACAGAAGAGCCCAGCCTCAGAACCTCAACAGCCGGCAAATCCCAGGACTTGTTACATTGTTGACACCTTCAAAACCCACCCATCCGAGCTCCCCCCAGTAGACTTTTCTACTCATCTAGTTAGGCATGCAGGGCCTTCCCATTGTGCCTTCTTTTAAAATGACCATATTGTCACATCAAAGGGCTAACTTGTCACCAGGGCTAACAGCCTTTCCAATCTGTGCCTTCTATTCAGGTCCTTTTCTCTGCCTATTCAGACTTCATCAAGACCCTGCCCAGCGTCTCTTCTCTCTGAAGATCTCCAGCCCGTTTGCCAGGACACTGACGCTCCACTTTTAACAGTAGAAGGAAAAAGCTTACCATCACTGTGTGTCTGGCAAAAGATGTGTACTTTTCATTTTGGAGGTTACCAAATCTTTCCCAATGTACCACCAGGTACCCATCTTTATTTTCTTTATTTACAGAACAGAACATTGAGATTCCGAAAGAGCAAGTCTCTTACACGTTGTCAAACAGGGTACACACACATGGCCTGACCACAGAACATGTGCTTTTAACCATGACCTCACAATTATATTTAATGTGACTCCAAAGTATTCCAGGGTAGAAGGCAAAGCTACCCCCATGGGATGACCTCACACTCATAGAAGAAGTGAGTCAAACCTCTTATGTAACTGGGCATGCTCGTGACTTTATAGTGAAATGCAGATATGATTTGGAGATGTACTAGCCCCTTGTCCTGCCATCAAAATCATCCACACGCTGTTATTAATTCAGAGTCTCAGGCTCCTTGCTAGACCTACTAAAGCAGAATTTGCACCTTAACAAAACTTTGAAGTGAGTCCTGTGCTCATTACAATCCGAGGAATAGGCTTAGAATAAAGATCATATCAAGTGTGATAAAAGAGGGGCTAAGATTGCTCCTGCAAAGGGAACATTGCTCTACACACACGCGCGCGCACACACACACACACACACACGCACGCACGCACGCACACACACACACACACACACACACACACACACACACTTACTTGCTTCTGGTGAGTCATTGGCTCCAGCTACAGTGAACCAGGGGGTTACCACCATAACCAGCAGCAGCCAGGTCAAAGAGAGCAGCTGCCCCATCCTTTGTGCTCTGCCCTCTATTTCTGGTCCTGGAAACACCTGCCGAAGGCAAGGATAGGTTGGGTACTTTGGATTTCCCTTGTGTTTCTGATGCCTGGAATCTTGAGAACAGAGCTGGGTGAGGCGCGTGCATAATCTAATCCCCTTCCCTATAGACAGAAGAAATGCTTTTGTCATGTACCTTTTATATGGATCAGAAAACATCACTTATATAGACCAGGAGACACCGTTTATATGGATAAGGAAGACTATAATACATATTACTATTTTCAAAATGATTGCTTGTGGTTGCAACAGGTGAAATAACTCTAGATGGATGCAAACATTATGCTAAATTTTACAGCAGCAAACCAGGATAACATGATGGTCAGCGACAGGACCCCAGTGTCCAGATGCTAAACTTCCTCTCAACTGCCCTGAAAGAGGATGGGATTAGATAGAGAGGTGGATACGAGAGATCACAGCTCCAGACAGTCTTACCTGAACCCAGGACAGGACTGGTCCATTCACAAGTAAGTGCCTGTGATCAATATATATATATATGTCTGCCCTTGGCTGGCCCTCTCCCTCCAATTATTCTCTGCTTCTGCCCCTTGAGATTGTTTCTGTGGGGGTAGAATTTTTCTTCCCATTTGGCATAGAGTTCACCTTTTCCAAACCATGAGGCTGTTGTTGTTAGTTTTTCCTCTGGTAGTTAGAGACAGAAAATGATTGACATTGGGGGTCACACCTGTGCCTGGAAATACAAGGTCTCTGTTTGCACCTTTTGGCAGCAAGACATTCCTCGGTTAGACATTAACTGGCAAAGCAGTGCCAAGGTTCTGGGCTTTTTCTTAGACCTGGGCAAGGACAAGGTGGACCCAATACCAAAGGGGCAGGAAAAAAGACAATATCTGAAGCCAGCCTGGGTTAGGATAACAGAAACATTTGCTTCGAAGCCTGGAACACACACCTGATCTGAAGAACAGCTTCACCAGATTAGTCCTCCCCACTAGAGTCCAGACAGGAAAGAGAGAGTCTCTGAGAAAGTTATCAGGTTGCAAGACCATCTGGACATCCCTCAACTGGACCTCTGTCAGACAAGACTAGAGTCCAGACAGTAGAGGATCCTTGGGTTGGGGAATTATCTTATAATTGAAGAGGCTGTTTGCCTGAGTCCACCATGACTTGTATCCTAGGGAATTTAACTCTTCTATTTCATGAGACCATTTCCTTTGCCATGAGATGAGATGCTTCACCCTGAACAGTGATGCTGGTTAATGGAGATGATGTAAGTGAAAATACTTGGTGACATTTGATTCAATCAAATTCTGCACTGGATGCTTTGCTGATATGGAGTCACAGATAGAAATAGCTAGAAGCTGAGCCACAAGCCACACCCAGCTCCACATAGAAGGAAATCCAAACCTTGATACAATAGATGTCACTGTGTTGAGAAAAAGCCACTGTATTGACTGAGCAGGAAGCATAACCATGACAACCACATTGACTTTCTTGGGACATTTCTTATTCTGTCTCTTCATAATGTACTAGAAGTGAAAGTTTTAGACCAAAGCATATGTACATATATATCTCTGGCTCAGTCCTTAGCACGGCATAAACTGAGTATAGTGGAGCACACCTGTAATCCCAGCACTTGCGAGTACAGACATGAGGATCAGAAGCTCAAGGCCATTGTCAACTTCATAGTGAGTTTGAGGCCAACTTAGGGTGCATGAGACCCTGCCACAAAGAGTAAAATAGAATATAACAATAGCAATTATTTATAACCTCCCTCTAGTACAAAATAGTTCTGAATATAACTTTCATTTTGGCCAACATTCCATTCTCTTTGCTAAAGTGAAAATTATCTTTTTGTTCACTTTTGCAGTTTATGTTTAGTGCCTACATGTGTGTGTGTATGCATGTGTGTGTGCATATGTATGTATGTATGTATGTATGTATGTATGTATGTGTGCATGTGTGTATGTATGTGTGTGTACTTGTTTACTATCACTGATTCTTCTCTTTGTAACTTCAGTTACTTATGCCCTGTGTCTTTCTTACAAGGTCCCATGTAAACTCTATTCTTGTATTCCTCCTGGATTTAAAGGTGGCAATTTTTTGAAGTTTGCAGAATTAGCAAAGCTTTAAGTAGGAGCAAGGAGACTTTGGTCTAGTGTCTATTCCTAAGTGTTAGCACTATGTTTTCTGGTCTCTAGATTTGATGCATTCCAGTCTCAGTGCCTGGCTGGTCCTCAGAGGACAAACTTTCCTGGGCTGTCTAAGTCTCTAGAGATGACAAACATCTTGCTACTAGGAACCCTTTCTATGTCTACCAACCACTCCAGAGCCATACCCCAACTCCTGTCTCCTTGGTGTGGCTGTCATACAGGGCTACTATTCAGTGCTGTGATCACCCCAGAAAGCTAGCCGGGAACCAGAAAACTGAATATATAGCTTCTATTTCCCAAACCCTCTGAAATTCAAGAAACCAACCATTCCTAAACTTGCTTATCCCATCCCTTCCTCCCCACCTGAAGAAACCTCAGTAGAGGACTAGGAAAGTAACTCACTCACTAAAGTGTCTGCCACAGAAGCTTAAAGATTTGTGACCAATCCCATCCCCGGCACCCACATAAAAAGCTGGGTGTGATAGTGTGCTCTTGTAGTCCCAGCACAGGGAGGCATAACCATGCTGATTCCTGGGGCTTGCTGGCCAGCCAGCATAACCTGCTTAATGAGATCCAGGCCAGTGAGAAGCTGTGTCTCAGAAGCAAGGTAGATAGGTCCTGAAGATTGACACCCAAGATTGGCCTCTGGCCTTCACACCCACATATGCACATGTACGCACACTAGCTCACTGCGTGCATGCTCATACACATATGGGGAGGGTTAAGACTTGTGTGAACCCATCTCTCCTACTCCTTTGCTTCCTGGCTCCTCTGGTACTTTTGAATCTACTTTCCTTTTCCACTCCTCTGGCCTCCTTCCCCCATGCAATGCCCCCTTATTTAAGGATCTGGCCACCTGGCCATCAGCCTTGCCATAACATCATAATACTAAATCCATTTCACTCATCACAAGCTGGGCCATCCTCAGAGTATCTGCATCAGCCATTTACTTGCTTATCCTTCTTTGCTCAACCCTTGACCCCTCTCTCCATTTACACACATGGGATGACTTCCTGTGGGATGACTTCCTGTGGGATGACTTACTTTGACATGACTTCCTGGCATCCTTCACAAATGTTGATCTCTCATCTTTCCAGGCAACCTGCATCTCTTCTCCTCGGGATAAAGGGCACATCATTCACTTAAGGGAGGAAGAGCCCTCTCTCCTTGGGTGCTTCAATGTCTTCCCTTCTCTCCTTCACTTATTCCCATATCCTATATAGACTAACTTACAGAGACACTCCATTAATCTCACACGCACCAAGTTATTTTATACCCTACTTTTTGTGACCAAATTTCCCAAAGGATTTATCTACTCTCTCCATTTCACACCAGTGTGCTTTCTGAAGTGCCATCTTCACTGAAATTACACCACACTGTCAAAGACATGCCTGTTGTCAAATGCAGTCTTACTTCTTGGACAGTGTTCTGTACATACTTGGTCTTGAAGGAGACTTGGATCTCTTGAAATATTTTTTCGCTTAACTTGTCAACACAGGCAGGGCATTTGATGTGAATTGTTATGACCAAAGTGCTTCTCTTTGGCCAGACTGTTTTTGTTTCATTAAAATAGAATATTTTCATAGAGTATATTCTGATTATAGTTCCCCCTGATTATGGTTCCCTCAATTATGGTTCCTCCTGATTATAGTTCCCCCTGATTATGGTTACTCCTGATTATGGTTCCCCCTCCATTACTCTTTCCAGTTCCTCTAACCTCCTCTCCCATTTGGATCCACACTGTTTCTGTCTCAAATATGAAATAATAATAAAATAAAGAACAAAATAATCAGAATATAAAAAACAGCCAAATAAGAGAAGGAAGTAGAAAAAGCTCAAGAAATGTTTATCTATGTAGAGACACACACATTCACATTCAGCAATTCCAAAAACCTGAAACAAGACACCACAACAAATGTGCAAAGGACCTGCAAGGTAGGAAAAAACAAAAGAAAATCTCTCTGACAAAGAATCTCCAAAGGTGACACTGAGTTCATATTTTCTTGGCCCTCTACTGCTGGGCATAGGACCTACCATTTGAAGTGACTTATTTTCCCAGTGAGACTCCCTTTGAAGAAACTAGTTTTTTTCTTTTTTGCAAGTGGCTATCAATTAGGGCTAACTTCTGGGTTAGGAGTCAGAGCGTTCATCCACTTCTTTCAACTCTAGAACCCCATCTGGTGCAAGCCCATGCAGGCTCTCTGTGAGTTCATGTGTGTTCCCTCCCTGTTGTGTCTTGAAGGCTTTAATTTTTAGATGCCCCCCATCCCTCTGGCTCTTACCCTCTTTCTGATTTCTCTTCTACGGGGTTTCATGAATCCTGAAGGGAGGGATTTGATGAAAACATCCCTTTTAGAGCTGAGTGTTCCAAGGGATCTCACTCTGGATATTGTCTGGCTGTGGGTCTCTGTATTTGTTCCTATCTACTGAAGAGAAAATTTCTCTGATGATGGATAAACAAAGCACTGATCTATAGATACGGTGGAATGTCACTAGGAGCTATTTTATTGCTGTGTTCTTTTAGCACAACAGTCATATGTAGTTTCCCCCTAGGTCCCTGGCCTATCTGGTCTCAGGTTCTCACCCACCCAAGCACTGTTAGGTATGGGTTTGATCTCATGGAGTGGGCTTTAACTCATCAGATAGTGGTGGGTTACTCCCTCAAGCTCTGGACCATTATTGCACCAATATATCTTGCAGGCAGGCCACTCTTATAAATCAAAGGGTGTATGGCTGGCTAAGGGTTTACCTTTATCTTTGGTGGAGTGTCTACTAGGACCATGAATACCTTTAGATGGAGGCTCTGCTCAGGCACCAACTCAACTTCTCTGTGTTCAGTGAGTTGTGTAGGTATTGTTTTCAGCAGTGGGGCCTTGCTGTCAGTTTATGGAGAGACATCAAAAGTCTTGTCAATAGCCTGGATTGTTTGGGAGTTTCCATGGGCTCTTTTGACCAACAACCTGATTAGATGTAACCCATTCCTGGTACTGGAAACTTTATTTGGTGACAGGAGATGCCCAGTGTGTGCTCTTATATTATCTCAGTAAACTAGGAGAACAGACTGAAGTTCAGAGAAATAGAGTAACATCTTCAAGGTTACATACCTAGCTAGTGTTAATTAACTGCAAACTGAAGGCCAATTTTTTTTTTCGGAGCTGGGGACCGAACCCAGGGCCTTGCGCTTGCTAGGCAAGCACTCTACCGCTGAGCTAAATCCCCAACCCCTGAAGGCCAATTTTATTCAGACTTATCCCTTCAGTCAACTTTCTATCTTGAGGGGTAAAGAGTATTCCATGCTTAGCCATTGAAGAGTCTTATACTGAAAAGTGGTTCCATCCTTTTCAGTAGGGTGGAGTTGAGGGGATGGAGGGTTTTGAGAAGCTGATGAAACAGAAGAGGTTCAAGTGACAGGTGGATCCATTTGGAAAGACCAGAAAATGAGCTGTGAGGAACCCCTTCCTAATAGAGGGGTATCTGTACCCTATCTTTCTGCTACTTCTCCTCTTCTCATCTCTGAGGCCCCAGGTGCACTTTTGGAACATGCACATTGCAGCCTTGGTCTCCATGCCACTGCTTGTAGCGGACTCAGTTCCACGTGAGTTAGTCTCAGCAGTCCCATGGACCCCTCCTTTGAGAGGCAGCCACATGGCTGTGAGGTGAAGGCAGGTGAGTCTTGCATCGTGTTCTGAATACTAAAACATAACCCCATAGAGGCATCTGGCTCCAGTGAGTTCCAGGGCCTCAGGCTGTTCCTTGCTTCATCTAGACGTGAGCAAGTCAGTTATGTCGGGTTGAGAGAGGGAATTGCTTCTGGGGGTCTAAAAATACAAATAGCTTTTGCCTTGTGTGATGGGTGGAAAGCACAGAGGTCCATGAGGAACTTAGGGAACATACATAGTTCCTACAACAATACCCCTCACTACTTCTTGGGAGTTCCAATAGCCCCCCAGTAAAACGAATCATAAAATCAGTGTAAGTATGAAACATTGAATAATGACACCCCCCAAATATACCCACATTCTAATCCCTTGGACCCACAAACATTGCTTTCGCAGAGTGAAAAGTACTATACAGGTATGACTAAATTGAAGCGAGATGGGGGAAGTGGGAGCGTCCTGAAGGTGGGACACAAGCACAGCAGTGCTTAGAAGATGAATGCAGAAGGAATGTGGGGATGAAGCATGAGGTCACAGTGATTCCAGGACCAAACCCAAGCCGAGGAATGCAGGTAGCCCTCCGAGAGGCTGCAAGGCAAAGGTTGCTTCCAGAATGCACTGACCCTGATGATCCCTGACTTTTAACCCAACATGAAAAAAAAATCAAGACAGGTTCTCACAATGGGCTTTAAATCATAGTCCCCCTGCACCTGCCTCCTAAGCACCAGAATCACAAATGTGTATCAAGTCTAATGAAATTGAAGTCAGATTTCTGGCCTCTCAAAGAATGTGAGAGTAAATCCATGTTGTTTTTAAGCTATTACATCTGTGTTAGAAACCATGAATGTAGAGACCAGCATGGACCTGGGACAATGTCCTTACCTCTTCCTTTGGGGATAGCCATGAGATCATGCCTCTTGGAGAGAAGGTGCTATCTGATAATTCCATTTGCTCCAAGGATGTTTACTGAGCATCTGCGATGTACCATGCAGAACACACAGCAGACACTAAGGAGGCAGTATATGTATTCATGGGGCTGGTCACGGTGTTGTTGGGAGCAGACATTGTGCAATCACTTGGTGAAATAGCAAAATGCTTTCAAATATTCTTGTCTCGGAGAGCCTTTTAGAAGTGGTTACATTGGAGAATTGAATGACAAACGTAGAGATGAGTGAAGATGGGGGGTGGGGTAAGTATCCTGAAAGCATGCGTTTGGGTAAAGGGAACAAACCCACAGAGAGAATTTGTTATCTTCAAAGAATATTCTAAAAGTGTGAATGGTGTATGGAAACTGTGAGACCTGAGGAGAAATAGAGATCCATAATGCTAGACTTCTCAAGACTTTGTAGGAATAGAGAAATTGGAAATACTCTAAATGTCATGAAGATACCAGTTACAGGGTAGAGAGAGCATCTTCTGCTCTAAAGAAACTATGGGGGACTTAGCAATACAGAGAGTTAGGTGGAGTCACATAGAAAGTACAGGATGGGTCTCATCAAAGGGACAGCTGGAGTCACATAGGAAGAGGTGGGGTCGTGTGGAAAGAGGAGCGTGAAGTGCCATGGAGGAGAATGGGTAAAATCATGTAGGTCATCAAGTTTATAGTAGTAAGAGAAAAGGTCACAGGGGATGATTCTGGCCTAACCTCATGATGGTGGGTCACATACTAGCCTGTAGCTATCTAGAGACAGGCTTGGCATTGGATTTCTTATGGTGCAAGCCTGGCATTACATCTCACTTACAAGACAGCCAAAGTCATGAAGGCCCAACTCGTGGGAGGTTACTTACATAGCGGTTAAAGAGAGGAGCTCTAGAGCGATATAAGTGATAGACTTCAACAGTTTTCAAACTGTGTGGTTCTGACTGGTTAGTCAGTCTCTTTGTGTTTCCATCTCTGGCATCTGCAAATGGGAACAATGAAACTGGCCTCTAATGATGTTCTAAAAGTAGGCAAAGGACCAGGGAGCTACAAACATTCATTTGGTATTGACATCATGGCTCCCCTTGCTGCCCATGGCTCCAGACCAAGTGGCTTTTCCAGTTGGTACCAATCAGGAAAAAGAGGAGATGAGGAAACAAAATCAGAGAAACTCATTAGGCTTTATTGTATAGCCCCCACCCACCCTACCACTCAATATATGGCATTGTCAGAGTAGATTCACTCAGAAACTGATGTCAGGACCTGGAATTGGTTGCCTTCCTCCCTGGCTTCAGAGAAGCTAAAGTTCTTCTTTGATATCCAGTTTTCTCTCTGGTTTTGGCTGTTCCTTTGGCTGAGCCACTTTCTTCTCCTTCTCAGCCGTTTCCTTCCTTCTCTCCAGCTCCTCTGGCTGGCTTATACTGCCCAGCGCAGGAGACTCTTTGGCTGGCCTGTCTTGTTTGCTTGTGTCTTCTACCTTGAGAGGCGGCTTCTCAGGCAACTTGTCTATGTGCTGCATCTCTGGCTCAGCTAACACTTCCTCCTCTGCCACTTCATTTTGCTCAATGTACAATAGCTAGTAAAGAAAATGTGGGAACAAGAGAGGGAAGGAAAGACAGAGTAAGGAAGTATGTGTAAACATTGTGGTGAAAACCAGTAATGCTGTTCTGGGTCAGCCCAGAAAGAATCATTTGTGGCCTTTGTTTCCTCATAGATAAAGATGATAAAGTGCCTAACTATGGTTCTGACCCCTTTGACAGAGGGCACACTTCTTATATGACAGGTGTGGTGACCAGTCCCTAACTCCAGGACAGATCAGGTGACTTTGACTTAGTTAATGAGATACCTCTCTAGCATGCACATTACTACTACTGAGAAATGGATCTTTTCTTTCTAAACTGAGAGGAGGTAAGTTTGGAGCCATGGGGGTAACATTTACCATCTATGGGGAAGTGACTGCTTGAGAAAACTCCCAAGACAGAAGAAAGCAGGAAGACAGAAAGCAGATATGACCATCTGGGTCCTGCTGGGCCAGCGTCCTACTAGGTAAATGGGATAAACACCCATTGCTACTGAAGTAGGCAAGGTGACTTTGATATTAGCAACAGAAAGTACCTTAACTGATTTAGATGCCATCTTCTAGAAGGTGGCTCACTCTGGCATGGTTAGGAGAAAGGGGTGACTGTGGTCACATTTATCAGGACAGCAACTCCAGAGGGCAGACTCCCATCAAGACATTTGATCACTATCTCAGGAAAGTGACAAGCGGGCCGTTTTGAAGGCTGTATGTTACTTGAGAGTCTGTTATCTAATGACTGCTGTTCCTACTTCCTTGTCACAAGTTCCCATAAAATAACCAGTGAGCTCACTCAGAGTGGGTGGTTGTCCAGGGCAGCATCAAAGCTGTCTCCAGAGAGAATGAGATAATAGATGGGACTCTTGGCATGATTGTTATATGGGTTTCCTGGTAATTGTGTGGTGAAGAGAAGACCCAGTCTGTAGTTGTGTGCCTTACCTCATCATCTTCCTCAATCCTAACCTTGACATGGCTTTCCAGGAAGTCACAAAAGCCCTTCATGGTGTGCTCTCCTTTATACATGACAGCCTAGGAAGACAGCAGAGCAGGATTAAGATGGGAGCTTCTTCCTGTAAGTTGCTCATAGAGTATTATAAAACTAAACCCAGGATCAAATTCCTAACAGCCTAGACATACCAAAAATGTCTTAACCTCTGTGAGTGTCCTTTTCCATGGCTCTGAAATAAGGATAAGAACTCTCTCATCAGAGGACATGAGGAATGGATCATATATGAACCACAAAGTCATACTTTATAGGTCTAACCCCTGACTGGATTACTTACCCATGTGACTTCCTTACTGAATGCAGTTTTCTCATATGGTATTAACTCCAAGAGCTTTCCCATAGTGTTGTTGGATTAAATGAGCTAATATAGGAAATGTGTCTAAAGCAGTGCTTGGCTTATGGTAAGTATCACACGCACTTGCTCTTTTGAGTAACTGGTTTTAGTAGTATTGTAACAATAACAAAAATGGTGTTAAACACCTACTGTGTGGTCAGCAAGCATTCATAATAGTTCCCTTTCTTTTGTGGGTCTTTAAGGGGACTTTTTACCACATAACTTGAGATTGGTGGCTCTTAGCCTCATCCTGTCAATTTAATTTCATTTTCCCCAGATTTACTACATGTACCTTCTACACTGGGATGCTATCACATGCACTCAGTGATCTGGTCATCCTTTCCCCCTCATCACACATGATATACATCCTACCTATAGAGTTCATGACCTGTCCTTTAATCAAATGTAAATCTCAACCATTCTCCAGAGTCCCAAGTCTGTATGAAAACTTTAGCCCCATTTATTCTCCAGATTCTGTACCCCACCCCCACTGCATACATAGATGGATCTATGTCATGCTTTTCCTCACTTTCAACCTCTCATTTCTGAAACAAGGACCTTGACTCATGCCTCTTTGATACCATTTTCCATCTACCAAAGCCCCATAGAGAATATGTTTCACCAGTCCTGGTTATGGTTGGACAAGAACTAGGATTCCCAAGTGTAAAGAGGATTGTTGATGTCTGGGATACATGTTTTTAATCTGGTAGCATTCCAGCCCAATATTCCTGCACAGACATCCTTTATTCTCTGTAGTCTGAAGTACAGAGAGGACAGCCTCAATATTAGAGGCAACTCTGTCCTATCAAAACATCCATATACCCAGATGACATGGTGATTGGCCAACAATAAGCAATGGGCTCAAGCTGTGTGCGATTACAAGTCTTAGAACTTGCCTGTAATATGACGGAAAATATTCTGCACTTGAATATGAGAACATACTAGGGACTGGGACTGAGAATGTTCAGTAAAAGGCTGAGCTAGAGAGAAGCTGCATTCCCAGTAATGACACATTTTCAACTATGTGGTCCCAAGAGTCTCTCACCTCTTGCGAGTCAGTAGGGAAAAGCCGGAAGAATGGGTACTGTTCTGGGTTCGCCAGCTGAATGTCATTTGCTGTTATGTCAATCTTGGCGATGATGACTGTGGAGTGGTTTTGATACTTTATACCCAGCTCTTCCAGAAGTGGTAATAGCACCCTGCACTTCTCAGACCAGGGTGCATCTGGAAAGGAAGGGTGTATCTCAGCTCCTGCTGTCCAGGACTCTGAAAGCTGATGCCGTGTAGCAGCCCTGTTGCCTTCTTACCACGAGTCTGCTCAGCAGGCTACACTCTCTTTTAATAACACCATAGCTTATTTTTATATCTCAGTATACGATCACTATTAAGTAATCAGAATAAAAATTAAGCCTAGTTCTGTTTCTCTTAGACACTAACATTTTCCATGTGTTAATATGGTCTTTAAAACAACAAAATAAAACAACAAAACAAAACCTTTCCTTTTAGAATAGTATTCCACTGCAGTTGAAGAGAAAACCAAGGAAAATATCTATGCCGTTGTTATGTTCGAGGGAAAATGGTGTGTTTATAGCACAGAAGTTAAGCTACTTACCCAAGGTCATCCAGAAAATTAAGCGAAGGGAATAGGATCTGAAGAAAGGTCAGTCGGGCTTGATTGTACTACAAATATGGCATAGTATAAAGTTACATAACATATATTATTATATAACTATCGGACATGCCTTTTAGTCCCTTGGAAGAAAATATGCCCAGGAAGCTAAACAGGTATGTCTTAAAATTGTGACAACTACCCTTGGCAGGGGACACTGGCCTTCCTTGTGGAAAGTTCCTTGAGCTTTGAGTGACCCAGACAGCTGGCCCTTTGGAAAGAGACCAGAGCGGAGATCCAAAACAGGGAAATCCAGACCTCACTGATTTGCCCTCATCTGAAGTTCAGAACTCAAGAGTTTTGCTCTGTGGGAGGAATGGCCTCAGAGGCCCTGACAAGCTCATCTATCCATTTATCAACCAAGTACCCCTGGTGACCAAATCTCCTGCCTGCTGCACCCAGACACCCCCTGGAGTCTGATAGGCCCTGGCTAGGAACATGGAGGACTATAATGGCTGAAGCCCCAGGGTGCAATCCGACAGCCCTGCTTCTAAGAAAATGAGGCTGCTCTTGCCTTTCATCAGAGGCAAATGAGTGTTCTCAGAACTCTGTGTGTCTCAGAAGTGGAGAAAGGCTTCCTCAGCTCATCGATGAAAGGGAGCAGAGAGCTATGACTCAGCTGTATAGCTCTCAGAAGCACTGTCAGCTGTCAAGTGTCTGCTTCATTGAGGTTGTGAAAGGGTGTATGATGGGCTCAGCACAGGGACGGCTGTACTTTGGCTCTTAGCGTTTACTGTGTGACCTTGACCTGTATCTTGGAGAAAGGCAATGTGCTATCCTCACCACCTTGCTACACACAAGCCTGGCCTGGTGTACAAGCTCACTAAATGCTACCTTTACCTGTCTGAAGTAGCTTTGGAGTCACCTTCTGCAGTGTCTCATGGAGAGAAGGTTCTAGTTTGGGGAGGCTGGCGTATAAACTATAGATGATGGGAAAGAGTCACAGTCCTTGGTCGGCAGTGGAAATAATTACGATGGAGTAACAGTAGTCATTATTTGTGGAGTGCTTGCAACATGCCATATACTATATACAAAGTCCTTGACATGAAACATTTGTGCCTCTACCTCACAGGAACATTGGATGAATCAGATACGGTCCAAAGTAGGGGAATTATGGATGGCAGCATGAATGTAGGTGCTGGAGCCAGACGGAAAATGGTCAAAATCCAGTTTCTAGCACTTACTGAGTAACACTGGGAATAATTGTTGGCTGAGATTCTGTTGAGTGATCCACACATTGGAAGCACAGCAATAGCTGCTTTCAAGAGGATTTGTTAGGTAATAATGACATAGGTATACAGTG
This sequence comes from Rattus norvegicus, assembly GCF_021556685.1. NCBI lineage: Eukaryota > Metazoa > Chordata > Mammalia > Rodentia > Muridae > Rattus > Rattus norvegicus. The sequence goes on from NC_141534.1 coordinate 186,754,411, forward strand.
AAGCAAGCCTGAGTCCTAACGTACTGTTGCATCCAGTAAAGCCGTGTTAGCCAGCCATGTTACTGCTGTTACACATTGTCATAGGTCTGGATTAGCTGGAAAGCATTCACACATGGGAAGAATTAATTTGGGGCACCAAGTTGCCTGTGGCTGCTGGCATCCTGAGCTAATGTTGTTGAGAGTCAGGAGATAATCCTCAGCATGGTTTTAGAGTTTATGGGTTTAAAGCCTGCACTGTCCAAGAATTCACAAACAATACTTGTAAAGTATTGGAGCCCTTAGGCTCTCACTGTCTCCATGAAGATACTTACAGAACATCACAAACACATCCTTCTCCTTATCAAAGACAACCACATTGAAGTTCTTTCCCACGAGCTTCTTAACTGGCTCTTGGTCCCAATATTTTGGAATCTCTTCACTGGATTTGTGTTTCTAGGAAGCAAATTCAAGAGGTCTAACACTCCCCGGTATGGAAAAGAACAAGCAACTGGGGTTCCCAACCCTCCATTATAAACAATGAAAGGCTTTGTTTTGGAAAGACAAACTCTTGAAAGGATTTGCAATGCAGAGATAATCATGAACCCAGTGATATCTTCTCACTGGTCCAGAGCAGCCTGGAGTCAGGGTGCTGAAGGGGAGTCAGAGCTCTGGGCTGCAGTTTATCCATACACAATTCTTGGGATTCTCAGACGACAGTGGGACTTATGCCATTAGCTTCTCCATTAAGACTATGGCTGTCCTCATTACTGTGAGAGTCAAGACAAGGCGTTTGTGCGCTGGTGTCCCCCAAGTTCATCACTACTTTCCCTCTTGCATTTCTTTGGCTATACTGATCATCAGTTGCCCCAAAGCCTAAGCCACTTCTGACTGGTACACTCTAGAGTGCCCGGAAGGCCTTACTTCAAGTTCTACTCTCCTTCCATCCAGTTAATTCAAATTTATCCTTCAAGATGCTCTTTGGAGAAATGCTTTAGATTTCCCAAGTTATATGAGGTTCTACCACCATAAGTTCTTTGAAATATTTCCTCATGCTTCTTTCAGAATTAATATTCACTTCCTTTTTTTCTATTTTTTTTCTTCCAGACTAGGTAGTACACCATAAAGGACTTCTTTTCTTCCTTTATCAAGTATTTGCACATAGAAAGACCTCAGTAAAAATTGTTCAAATGGATGACGGAAAGAATGAATTTAGCAGCTGTTTTGGCTTAAAGTTTTAGAAATCTTAGAATTTGTTTTTCTATACTATCACTGACTCTTGGGTATCTCTTGAGTCTATACCCTCTCTTTTCCATTTCCCTGTGACTGCCCTAGTCTAGCTAGCCCATGCTCCTCACATAGATTCCCTCTGAATCTCCTTCGAAACCTCACTATGCCTTTCTTTCCTACAATTAAAGCTCTATTTGTTTCGTGGAGATCTAGTTTCTCCTGGTATATGGAATGCCAAATCTTTAATATGCTTATGAAGTCCTTGCCATGTGGCTTCTGTCAAACTCTTTAGCCTTCTCTTTAGTGATGATATCCCTCCTCTACCTTACAGCCTCTGGAAATGACTTGAAGGTGCTTTCACTGGAAGCATAAAGGTGGTGGGAAACTGGCCATGGAAGAAAAACTATGATGCAAACAATGAAGAATTGGGAATAGGCAGATCAGATGGAAATCACTGATCAGGTGGCGAATGTTTATCTGTGTTCCAGTAGCACAAGAGAATGTGTTGACTTTTGAAGAGTGGAAAAGCACCCTGCATGTAACTGGAGGAAAGAGAGGCTAGGGAGGGTCTCAGGCACATTGTAGATGTGATAACAGAATGTGCGGATGCCTCTAGCATAAAGACTTCTCTTCCCTTGATGGTACATGACTAGACTGTTGAGCTGAGAGAGAAAATAGGAATGGGACTGGAAGAGAAATTGACCTAAAGTTAAAGAGATAAATACCATAGAGAGATTTATACAGAGATTCTGAAATATTTCTTGGTAGAGGGAGGTTTGGTTGGTGTGTCTACAAGGTCGGTCAGTCTCATGGTAAAGTAGCTCCTTTTGAACATTACTATGGAGGTAGAATAAAACAAGTGTGTTCAGCAGGAGTTAGATTTTTGCCTGGAGGTGTGTGTGTGTGTGTGTGTGTGTATGTATATATATATATATATATATATATATATGTATATATGTATATACATATACATATGTGTGTATGTGTATATATGTATATATGTATATATATGTATATATGTATATACATATACGTGTGTGTGTGTGTGTGTGTGTGTGTGTGTACCTTCTATACCCTCAAGGTATAGAAGAAATGGAACATGAAGAGGATGAGGAAGTTATCAGAGTTAAGGGAAAAAAAAACATAGAATCCAAGTTCATGGAGAATGTCACCCTAGAGACTGAAATAGGATCCAAAGATCAAAGGTCATGGGAGGGGTGGGGCGTTTAGTAGTGTGGTCAGTAGTGAAGTGAATTAAGAGGAGGAGAAGCTTGAAATGAGGCCTTTGGAGGAACTTCCAGCTCTGGATTATTAGCACATGAGCCAAGTGGCTGAGATGGTGCAGACATGACAATTCACAGAGAACAGAGACAAGCGTGTCAGATGTTAGTGTCTAGGAAGGATGGTAAAGCAGATAGCCTGCCCTGAGAAGTCTGCATCATTAAAGAAAGGGAGATGGCCAGAGGGTAGCAACACAGAAAAGACGGAAGTGGTGAAATTGATGCCAAAGGCATGAAAGTCAAAGAACATTGGATTTTAGATGATAGAGAAATGGTTTGGAAGCATGAGGAAGGACACCAGCTTTTTCATCTGACCTCAGGATCATGTAAGTCAGAGAAGAGCTTCCCCTGAGAAGGCTGCAGAGGACACAGGGTCCCCATAGAAACAGACAGAAGGGGATGGAAGCAGCCGGAGGTAAGGTCCCCATAGATGTTGAATTATCTGAAGGCTCTCCATACACCCCTGTCATCACGCCTGTCACTATCCAAAACATGTTTGAAGGATTCTCTGTTTACTCTCAAAGATGTTTTGGTTTGTAAAAAAACCACTATGACATCAGCAAGAGTGCTTATGGTTAAGTTCCTGTACCTATCCCTTCCAGCAACATGGACTACTCCTCTCCAGCCAACACACACGTTAAGGGTCTCTGAAGCTCTGAGGCTAACTCCTGGATGCTACTTGCTTCATCTCTTCTCTTCTGACCCTAGTTCAAGGGGATATTCTGAGAAGAGGCTGTAACGATGAAGACCTCCTTCAGGTGACAAGTCAGCTCTCTAGAACAGCTGAACTTCTCCTGAGAATTTTCTTTATGACTGAAGAACTGGCAGCATATCTCCAGCCTCAGAAGAAGTCACGAGATGCAGTGATTCAAGGCAGAAATGAAGAGACTGTATTCCATTGAACCTTGGAATGGTCTCTGTGCTGTCTCTTCCTATAGCTGGACAAAACCCAACAGGACTGTAAGGAGGTGCTCAGGTTCTAGTCATGACTCACCTGAGAGCAGGCTTACCTTGGCAGTTCTGCTGAGGAAGCTATTGCAGAATTTCTTGAGGCTTTCAAAGGTTATATTATCCGTGGGCATTTTGTACCTGGCATCAGAGCTTAAGTTCAGGATTTGAACAGATGGGACATTGACTCTTGAGATCTGGAAGTACTCAAAGATGCGTTTGTTTTTAGGTTCATCCGAATTCACAAGGACGAAAAGAATCTGCCAAGTCAAGCAAAGTTTCTTGTAGCTCTGGACCCTTCGGATCAAGGGTAGGGAACCACTGAGAAGCTAGGAACTAATGAAACTCAAATAGCAAGGATTAGGGAGCACCCCAAGGCAGACTCACTCCTATACCCACGAGCAGACAGGCAGCCTCCTCAACATAGTTTTTATGCGGTGCATAAGCCACACAGCTTTAGGAACTTAGCATGTCCTTTCTGTTTATCCTTGTTTCATGCCTTGGCTCCCTCCTCTGGAAAATGCTAAGCCTGATCATACTTGCTTTAGAGAGTTGCTTAGAGAGTTTAGAAGGTGGGCAAAGGCCTGGTTTACTGAATGGCAAGTGGAAAAATGTTTCCCACGTGTCAATTCAAACTTACTCTATGAAGGAAACCCGTAACCCATTTATTCATACATTCACACAATAAATGTTCATAGAGTGCCGAGTACATATTCAAAAATCTACGTGGAAGACGGAATCTCTGCTCTGTGAAACTTACATTCTAGTGGAGGACATGGATGAGAAACACATTTAGGTAATGACAAGCGAGGATTAGAAAACACAACAGAGTGATGGGGCAGAGAAACCATGCAGATGAGCTAAGACATGGGCTCGAGCTCAGAGAAGTCAGCGTGCCAGGAGAAAAATCCATTTTAGCAAACAGTACAGGGACTATCAGTTCATCAATTAGAAACTCGACACGAGAGAAGAAAATCTCTAGTAGAAAAAAGAACACGGAAATCAAAATGTTCTGGAAAGGAAAGGAAAGTGAGACACCAGCACCGTGACGGAGAGCATCGTGGGGGATGAAATCGGACGCTATGAAAGTGAAAGTGGAGATCAGAAGTCTAGTAGGAAACTTAGGTCTGGTTTGAGGAGAATAAAGACAGTATCAAGCCAGAGAGTTTTGAGGAGAGGAATGTGCAAACAATTAGTTGCAGAGAATAAGTGAGAATGGATGCAAGGAGATGAGTTAGAGGTTTTCACAGACACCTGCTGTCACCTACTCTCAGGTCATTCATCCATCCAAAGGTTTGCCCACAAGAGACAATGCACCAGTCTTCTGGGCTCTATGGAAACTATAAAACAAAACAAAACAAAAATAACAAACTAGAACAGACTGTTAAACTATTTTGAACACATCCAATAAGTATCAGTTATTTCTACACCCCGGATACTGTAGTAGGCAGTAAAGTGGTGAGGTTTGGTGGGACAATATTAGTCAAACCCGTTATCTGTAGCTCAGTAATGACATTTGGGGATGCTCTCCCCAAATTGTGGCAACATGAATTTAGAGTTCCCTCTCCTGATCTGTTCCAAGATAAAATTCCAGCTACATTAAAGGATTAAGGCAAAACAAAATAAAAAAAAAAGGAAATACAGTTCAAGGTCAGCAAGACAGCTCAGCAGGTAAAACCGTCTGCTGCACTGGAGTTCAGTTTCCAAGATCTGCATCCTAAAAAGAGAGAACAGATTCCTCACGGCTGTCCCCTGATATCCACACACATACTGTGGGATACATATCCCCATGTGCACACATACCCACAGACTAATAGTAATTTTTTTAAAAAAAATAAACATAGCTAAGTATTGACTATTATAGCTCATGAGAAGTCACCAGGCCACAGTCACATTAAATATCTGAAAGTATAAAGCTGAGAAATGAAGTAGATTAATACTTGTGAGAGGTATCTGTTATTGGAAGCATCTTTCTGAAAACTAGCGTGTTTGTACTTCAGTGTCTTTGCTCTGTTTTTATGTTTCAACATTATCGTTTAATTTCAGAATTACTGTAAATGAAAAAAAACAAAAAAACAAAACAAAACCAAAAAATCTTTCATAGTCCAGATGCAGTAAGTCACACACACAGACATAGGGATAAGAGGTGATTTCTTTCCACTGGTGCTGCTGAGAGAAGTTACAAGCACCAGGAAATGTACTTTAGCTCATTGATTTGAGTGTGTATTTTCTACATTGAAGTCAGAGTCTCTGTAGAACATAGACCTGAAAAGAACACCTTGAGCATATTTACTAAGATGAATGAAAGACCATAGGCTTGGCTCCCCACAAAGGAAGAATAGAACAGACTCATCTGAAATAAAATAGTAAACATTATGTAGCATTGATATGTAAATTGTGAACTACATACACAAATTATGTGCACATAATTTCCGAATTAATGTATAGTGAGTAGAAAAGACAACTATACTCAAGAGTGTGCTGCGGTTCCTCTGCGCCATTAAAGAGCTTTCAACAATGAGCTGGGCTACAAACCTTGTTCTGGAATTCCTTTGAAATTTGTCTGTAATGCCGGATTATGGTGCTGTATGGCTCTGAGTTTTTGGAGATAAAGAGCAACATGTGATTTAAGATGTTCATCTCATAAATCAGGTCCTTATTCTGAAATTGCAAGGAAAACGTGTCATTCAAAGGACACACGCAAGGGTACCCACTGTTCTTCTGGACCCCTTTGCCACTGACCTCAGGGTTGAATTCAATCACAAAACCCGTGAGCTGTTGCTTTATGACTTGATTGAGATAGTCTTTGTTTGTACTGTCGTTAATAAGCTCTTGACGTTTCACAACTCTCCCCTTGAGCCAGGGGAAAGGCATGTTAGATGGCAATAACTTCCATAATATATACACCTAACAGATGTAAATAGTACATCCCACCCCAGCATGAGAGTAAAACATTGAGGATATTGGCAGGAATAGTACATAACCCAAATACTTAATAACTAGGAACATTGAGCAAATCAGTCTGTATGTGAGATAGCAAATGTGATGGACTGGCAGTCCCAGCTGCTATGCTCTGAAATCCACCAAAATACTTGCATTAAGGCTGAGTACCGTGCCACATTGCACCAAAGAGTGGCTGAAGGTTTCAGGGATACAAAGGCAAACCCAGAACTGGAAGATCCAAGACTTCCCCAAGAGGCACCTCCGATCAACTTCCTGTGGTTAAAGCCCCATCTCTGAGACTTCTTCTCCAAAGGGTCCCACCTTCGTTGTGATCTGATGGCTCTCTGAGTTCCTCCCCGCTATGTGTTTTTCCTAATGAATAGTTGGAATATCTAATCCTGCTATGTAACTGCTCCCAGAAGGATTTGGATAAACATAGGGGTAATGTGGTAACTTACAGTCCGTGAGCAGTCTTCACCCCCACCAGCCAGAACTTGGTACAAACTTCTCCCCTAGACTCTTGAAATGCTTTCCACACTGACCTCTCCACCTCTCCTCTGCTTCCTTCCAGCTTCCCCACCCCTGCCCCTGACACCAGCCATCCTGATGGTTTTAGAACACAAACTTGATTTTTGTCTTTGTTTTCTTGCTTCAATGTGTTATAGTCCTAAGATGTCCTATGTATAAAGTTCCAGCTCTTTGCTGGTCATAGCAGCAGTCCCATAATTCTAATTGGAAAGCTGTAGTTGTGCTAGCTACCGACCCGAACAAGGTGTATGTGTTAGTTCTCTTAGCCTTGTAGGATTTCCAAACAATTGGTGATGTTGGAAGGTGCTAATATTGGTCTCCCACTTTTCCTTTTCTCTTTCTTCTTTTTCTTTGTTGTATTCATACCCCTCACACTTTCCACATGAGGGAATTGTGGCACAGAGAAATGAAATAACCTATCCAAAACTACTAGGTTACAGACAGACTCTGGAGTTAGTTATCTAGTTGGTTAGTACTAGGATGGAACCTTGAGCTTCACATGTACGAGCATGTACTCTACCATTGAATCATACCCCAACCCTGAAGTCAGGATTTATAACTAGTCTAACCCTAGTGTTCAATGTTTGTCAGTTTAACATAGACCTTTCTATAAATTATACGGACTGAGAACGTTGTATCTATGCATTTAGTTTTGTGTGTGTGTGTGTGTGTGTGTGTGTGTGTGTGTGTGTTATATGTGCATGTATATAATAACTAAGTAAAAAGAGAACATGAATTAGAGAAAGAGCAAGAGTATATAGGATAGTTAGAGGGAGGAAAGGAAAGGGATAGATTATGTAATTATAATTTCAAAATTAAATTACTATAATTGGTAGATAAATAAAATATACCACTTTCTGCCCATAGGTCTAATAAAGAATCCAAGTACTTAATAAAGGTATTTATCATTAGTAAATAAAAAAAAACACCTGAAATGTATTTTCCACAACTGCTAAAGCCTTTGGTTTTATAATTGGTTTACTCTGCAGAACTTAGATGTGTAGACAGACTACAGGTAACAAAAGTTTAATAGGGTTTGTGAAGGAACTCCCCAAATTCTATGTATGGCAGATATTGGCAAAGGCAGAGAAGTTGGGAAGTCAGGGGACCAGGAAAACAGATTTCTCACAAGTCAACTAACCAGTGACACTTAGGTCATAGTTAATAGAACCAGAGCTTGTCCCCAAGTGCTATTCCTTAGTATGAAGTGAAAGAGCCCTCACAATCAATAGGGCCAAGACCTACCTTTTTAAATACAAGGACGCTGTCAAGGATCACGTGGAATCGCCCAAATGAATTTTTTATTTGTATTGCTCCAAACGTTAGTTCTGGAAAGTCCTTGATGGTGTCATAAAACAATTCTGCCACTTCTTCCTCTAAATCCTGTTTGGGAAAGACCATTCCATGATTCTCTGGAGAAGCAACAGTGCCTGGCTTGAGGGGAAGATAGGAAAGAATACTCCATCTATGCCTTTGATTTTCTAAGTGTTGGGGTTTTGCTGGGTGGTCTGTCTCCTTTTATGCATGTTTCCCATCCAGAATGTTTCTCTGACTATGACTGAACCACACACAGCGAATTCTCAGAGATCAAAGGTGATAACTGGATATCTTCACTTTTCCTTTTATTAAAAGTTGTCCTAACCCATGAACTGAGAATTTTTTAAAATTAATTCCTGAAGCACTTTCAGAAGAAGCGATTTGATTTGACTGTACAGAACAGCAAATGTGAACTGGTATTGGGATGCAGCTGCCCTGTTGGCCTTGGGGATTCAGCATTCAGCATGAAGGAATATTTGGGGCAAGAATACTCTTGGGGGAGGAGAAAGGGAAGAGCTATGCACTCTCCTCATGTGAACATGATAGCAAAGATGGATGTTATTGAGAGATGAAGAATTGTCAATCCAAAGTAAATCAGTTAAGGCACATGAAAAACTCGTTTTCTACAAGCAAACATACTTGGTAATATTTATAACTGTAAAGAATAAAGAGCAATAGAAAGTGACCATAATACAATTCATAGTGACATTTAAATTCTTTATGTGTTTTTCCAAGCATCTTCCCTACTGCATCTGGATGGGGATTGATCCCTAGAGACCGGCTAAGCCTCCGCATAGTTACAGGCACTGTTAGAATCATAGTTAAAATCATCCTCAAGCTGGAAAACAAAGGCATCCTCTTAGTCTCCGACATGCTACATAGATACCCCAGAGATCAGTTCCACTGTTAAAACCAACTAAATAGGAATGCCAATTTCCTCCTACTCTCTCCATTTTTTCCCCATTCTCTAACTTCTAACATTTCAACTTTTGTGTTCTCTTTCTTCGTTTGAACCAGGAGCTTCTTGGAAACACCAGTTCAGTGGATGGAGAAATTGGGCAAAGCTCCGATCCAAGTTAGAAACCCTCCTTCCCTCCCCACACCACTCAGAAATGACCTACAACTCTCTACCCCAGTACCTGGAAGAAGCCAACGATGACCAGGGGCCTGGATTTCACAAAATCGGCCACTTCGTTGCTGTTGTTGAACAAAAGGGCTTTCTTGCTAATTTGTCTTCTCAACCAAACAACCAAAGCTGTTGATTCAACCACATCTGAAGAGAGACAATGAAATGAGTACCATCAGAACTTCCCGGAATTCAATGAACAGAAACTTCATGTCTTGAATCCCACCCTTTGCAGGCTAAAGACGGTATCTCAGTTTTCTTTTTTTTTTTCCTCCAGAATTGCAAGACATGAGTCTATCAACCACAGCTGACTGTTCCTAACTTCTCCCCACAGCCCGGACCCTGTACTGAATTTCGTACTTATATTAAAGCTTCACAACAACTCTATTCCCATTTTGCAGATGAGGAAAGCAAGGTTCAGTTTGCCAACAGCCAGTTCGTCAGCTCACCTAGGAATCTAACCCTGGAGGAAGCATCTTCAGTCCTCTCTAAGGTGATAGAAAAAGGAATTTGTTTTCTTAAGATATAAGTCAAAAGGTCACATGTTTCTGAAAATTCGGGGAACATCCAGTTTCTGCATCTATGATTCTAATGTTCTCAATGAGATCTAAATATCCTGGAAGGTTCCAGAACCCCGGCTTCTATCATTTAACTGCCACATGGGAGAGCCAAGCACAGAATTCCTAACCTCTAGAGTGAGGACACATATTCCAAATCTGGGAAAACATATGGTATACCAGAATGGACACATGGCTGTGTACAGTCAGATGTGCCTTTCCTAGAAACATCAGTTTCACAAGACAAAAAAATGGGGTAAGTTCTTGTTTACGGTAGTGTCTGGTATAGGGTTATGGAGAAATCTTTAAATAATTTTTGAACACAACAGGATCTGTTTTGAATCGCTTCAAAATGCAGCCAAACCATCATTTGTGACTTGGTAATTCCTTTAACTATTCATTTACTGGACATATGTGTATTGATTTCCCCTCATTGCATTAAGGTGCAATACTTAAGTCTTGCAGATGTTGTTGTGAGTAGAAAAGAAACAAATTACCACAGCTTTTGAAGCTCCTATATGTTGAGGAAGACAATAGTCAGCTAATTGCACAAACAAGTGTATAATCATACCCAAAGGAAATATTTGGAGCAAAGTTATATGAACTTGTGGCAAAAATATCTGACCTGGAAGCCAAGATCAAAAAAAAGTTTGGTAGGGACAATGACATAGGAGCTAAAATCTGAAAAATGGCCAGGAGCTAAGCAGGAAGCATTAAGAAAAGGATAGCCTCCAAGTTAGAGCACAACACTCGTGCAAAGGCCCCGAAGCAGGACAAATTGCCTCATAAAGACTGAGCAGTTCATCCAGAATCGCAGAGGCAACTGAAAGAGACTTCCAATATCTTAGTTACGTTTTAGCTGCTATGATTAAAAGCAAAGACAAGCAAACAAGCAAACAAACAAACAAACTGTCTGGCAAAAGCAACGGAAGGGAAAAGCGCTCGCTCTGGCTCATAGGTCGAAGCACAGCCCATCACAGCAGAGAAGTCAAGGTGGTGGGCAGGAGCCTGGAAGCAGGAGGTCATGTGACATCAAAACACAGAGAGCAGTGAGTATCATGCTCAGCTCACTTGCTCCAGTTCTCATCCTCTAGTACCTGTCTGGGGAAGGCCCGCCCTCAGTTAGCGTGAGTCTTCCCACATCAATTAGCCCAATAAAGCTAATCCTCCACAGCTGTGCCCAGAGCCCCATCTGCCAGGGGATTCTAGATCCAGTCAAAAAGACAACAGGAAGCACCACAATTCCGAAGACAGTGGTTCTCAGCCTTACTGATGCTGCCTTGACCCTCTAATACAGTTCCTCATGTTGTGGCGACCCCTCCCCTCAACCATGCAATTATTTTCATTCTTACTTCATGGTGGTAATTTTGCTAATGTTTTGAATTATAATGTAAATATCTGATATGCAGGATTTCTGATATGTAACCACTGTGAAAGGGTCATTCAATCCCCAAAGGCGTCAAGACCCCCCCAGGTTGAGAACCTCCATCCTCAGAGCATTAGAACTGTAGGAAAACCGTGATTAACACTGTTCCAAGCAGAAGTGCATGATAATGTATATTTAATGACTTTTTACAAAATAGACATGTGCATGTAACTGCTACTCAGATAAAGAAATAGGGTGTGGGGTGTGGTCCTGGCCAGCCTTTCAGGGTCTTCGTATGTTGAGGAAGACAAGCTCCATGGAAGCCTCCCACCCCAGAGTCCTCGTGTTCCTCACCTCTAACATCACGAATCTCTTTCCCTGTCCCTTGCTCCCTATAGCTGGAATCCTAGGGTATGTTAACCCAGAGCACAGTGACTAGCTTCCATCAGGATTTCTGGGCACAGAAGATGGAACGCTCAGCTTTGGTAGACACAATTAAGATTGACAACAAGGCCTCATGCCTATAACCCTAACTCTCAGGACTGAAGGAGGAGGAGCCTCAAGCCCCAGGCCAACCTGGGCTACAGAGTGACCCCATCTCAAACAAGGCAAAGCAGCATGCACACACAGAAGAGATCACCAAGAAAGCCTTCAAATGAGCTTAACCATCAGGTCAGCAGGCCCATGACTGCAGCCTCAATTCTTCCCTGCACTGATGGTTTCCTTGTTCATGTGCTCCCTGCCCCCAGTCATTCTGTCTTACCACCCCCTCCCCAGCCCTGGATATTTTCTTATGATTTCTGTAAGTGTATCACTTTCTGAAACTGTTGTCACGATTTGGAGTAAACTTGTGCGCTTCCAGGCACAGTTAGTGCTAAAAAGAAAGAAAAACAAAGAGAAAACAAAATCACTATACAATGAGGGAGCAAAGGAAGTGGACCACCAGGAAAGCCAGCTTGAGAAGAGTTGCGCCCAGGCCTCTTCTTCTGGGAGTTGCTTCTCCTCTTCTCTGTCTGGTGCTCTGGAGACTGGAAAGTTCGGGTTCTTGGAGCATCTTATTCCCAAGTGCCTGCAGCTTGGGTACTGCCCTTGCCAGACACTGTGCCTCCCCTGGCTCCTGGCTCGGTGCCAGAGGACACAGTGTTAGTAACTCAGGTGTGAATGCTGCGTCAATGATTGACAGGGCCAGAGCTTGGCTGCATATTTCCAAGCACAAGCTGTGACTGCATCAACTAATAGAGGCCCCAGAGGCCATTTGAGTCTCCTTCCTGCGGGGAGGTAGACACAGCCAAGTCTCTCACCACCAGTCCTTGCATACTGGAGGACCGAGCTTTGACCCAGCAAGGACCGCATCCCACCAATGGTCATAAATAATCCCAGTGCAGGTGGTGCGCAGAGCAATGTCTCCTCTTGGAACTCCAAGGAGTCCTGTCAAGTAGGTATTATTCATTCTGTCTAGAGTGAGCAAATGTAAGCCGAGGTCTATAGCTTTTCTCAAGTACTCACAGTCTAAGCACATCCTATTCAAAGAGTGGGCTATCCTAGCATCCCGTTTCCCCTTTCTGTGCTTGGGAAGTAACATTGAGAGGCAGAGGAGTAAGCTCAAAATTTAATGTGTTGTCTTCGGGTGTGTGCCTTCCTGAACTGGGCTCTTGTTATTTCATTTTGTTCAAACTTAACTATTCAGAACATAATTGTTCTGAAATTAATACTTAATAATAAACATTTCCATTTATTTAATATAAAGCACCATGGAGATCACCATTCAACAAACTTAGCCCTTGAGCCAAATATGGCCTGCTGTTTGATTTTATAAATAAAACTTTATTGAAATACAACCATGCCTGTTCACATAGTGTACAGCAGAGTGGGTAGTTATGACAGATTTTCTGCCTCATAAGGCTCAAATATCTACTACTCATCCCTTTCCAGAAGTCTTCCCTGACTTTACTGCTAACTAGCCTGAGCATTGCCTTTGTTAAAAAAAAAAGCGTTCAATATTTCAATGTATTTATTTATGTGTGCCAGTGTGCAGGTACCAAGGAGTATGTGTGAAGGTCAGGGTAGTTTGTTGGAGCCCAATGTGTGGGTTTCAGAGATCAAACTTGGGTTGCCAGGCTTGGCAGCAAGCCCCTTTACCTACTGAGCCGTTTTGCCAGCCCCAGCCTAGGATGCTGTGTAGAAGTTGTGACACTTTACTGGGCACCAGCTGTAAAAGTCACTGCTGGGCTGGGCTGTTGAGAAGCATACAAAGCACCCAGAAGCCAGTGCTGGCCCCACCAGGCCCTGTGCCTTGCAAGCATTGCCCCGCCTTCCGAGCAGCCCCGGGGTGGTAGAGATTTCACATGCCTCATTTTAAGATCAGGAAACTGAGGCTAGGCAAGAGGCATTGGTTGCTCCTGAGGCAAAAGGCGAGGACTTGGCTGCAGAGGCAGGAACCCAAGGATGGAGGTTAGATCACCCTTGTCTTTGTGGCTTCAAAGCAGATAGCATTTTGTGAGGTAACCTCTTGATCAGAATGCACAGATACCGTGGAAACACAGCTGAGAAGCAGGCTGCATGCCCTAAGCAGTCAGGGTAGACTTCTTGGAAGAGGAGAGGGAAACCTGCTGCATGGCAGAGGTGGTCTCAATAACTCATTGCCACCTCCAAGACGAAGGAGTCCTTGAGTACGTTCTCCTCCAACCTCACATAGAGTGTAGAAGCTACAACACAATCATCTATCATCTCTTGACGGAATCAGGTCTCAGTTGTCCGTCAACAGGGAAGGGCAAGCCAGCACCTGAGCTATGCCATGAGCAGGTGTTTATTTGCACAAAGTACACCAGGCCTGCTTCATTCTTCACGGTTCTCCCTGAGGCCAAGACATCAAGGGCCCTTGCTTGGCTTAGATGGTTGCCTCTTACTGAGGATCATTCCTCAGCATCCCGAGCAATCAAATGCCATCCCTCTTGTCACCTTTTCTGGTTCCACACACTACCCCTCATTTGGACTGTTGGGGCCTGGTTTGTTACACAAAGTGCCTTTCCCAGCCAGCCTGCCCAGTGTCTTCCCTGCGCCCTCTTGTGGGCATTCTGAGAACTGCAACGAGCTTGCATTTCCCTTGCTCCTAAAGTCTAATTCTCCAGGTCCTGGAGCAATATTCCATTAGGTTTGTTCAAAGCTAAACTGCCTACTTCTTCTTCATCTCTTGAGTTGGACTGTCTCCTTTGTGTGGCTCATTTAGCTCCTGGGATTTTCTTGTGTTCCCTGCTTAGAAGGCTTCAGAAGTGCCAAACTCTGTAAACAGCAGTGCCTGTTTTCTGATTCTGCCGTTCGACGCATATACGCATATACCGTGGTGCCATTCTAGAAGATGGGCTTGGTTCTTTTGTTACACTCATTTATGAATTATTCAAGGATGTGTGCCACAACTTACCTGTGGAGGTCAGAGAACAACTCACAGGCATGGACTGCCCTCTTCCACCCCGAGGGTTGCAGGAATGGAACTCAGGTCCAGTCTTGGCAGCAAATGGCTTCACCCACTGAGCTACCTCAGTGCCATCCTGCTGAGTTCTTTCAGGCTTCCCCAGTTTTGTAAGATTCATCCATTCTTCCACCCAGCAGTGAGTCCATCCATCCATCTGCTGCACCAACCTATCCAGTATCTGTTTATACTTCCCATATCTATTAACACTTAAAAATCAGGATCATCTGTGCCACACACTAAAGTATATAATTCTCCAGACATCATCATCATGGTAATGTGTCAGTATCTGGGTTTGTGAATAAATTTGTCAGCAAATAAAGCAATGAGTGACAGTGGGAGAGAAAGTACTGGGTAGACACCCCACTCAACCTTCTGTTCCAGTACCCTTGGGTTCTTCTTGATTGTTTATGTGTGTGAATGTACATGTCTGTGTGTGCATGTGTGTGTGTGTGTGTGTGTGTGTGTGTGTGTGTGTATTCAGAGGCTCAAAGGTCAACCATACATGTCCCGTGTTCACCCCCCTTTTTTTCAAATGGGGCCTCTCACTGGTCTAAAAGTTACCAAGTCAGCTCGCTTGGATGACTTGCTAGTCCTATCCACCTGCCCATTTCCACCTCCCCAGCTCTGGGATTACAAGAAGTCATCACCAATCCTGCATTTTTTTCCCATAGGGATCCTGGAGATCAAACCTGAGTCCTTGGCAAGCACTTTACTATCAAGGCTATGTCCTCAGCCCCTGGCAACTCCCTCTTTGGGCCAGAAGTGTTTCCCTGACAAAATTCTCTAGTACAAGAGCAGAGTTGGAAAGAACCTCTGGTCTGGAGTCTAAAACTCATGTTCCCCTCCTTGGCTGAGGTCTTGTGGTGGGAAGGCTGAATGCTCACCAAGTCCCATTTTCCTTCTGGACATAGAGGTGAGCCATATGTCTAAGCCTTCTTGCATTTCAGTGGGATCATGGATCAGAATTCCAGCCAATGGATCACAAGTAGGAATAATGTTGCCACTCTCCAGCCATGCCCACTACCTATGGTGACTTCCTGTGTTTGGATACCGAGGAAAAAGGAGATGGCTCCAGGGAGTGACAATATAAGGATCCCAGGTCAACTGGGAAGCATGTGGACCAGAATGTCACATATCCATCCTTGACCTGCCAATGGCTTCCCATGAGCATGCAACCACCTGAATTCCAGTCACCATTACCTTTGCAGCTGATGGGTTCTAACCTGTTGCCCTCATAAAACAGCTTCAACTCCGGGGCATGGGTGATGTCAAACTCCTGCTTAAGCTCCGTCTCCATGGTGATGTCCACTTTGCCAAAGCCCAAGCCATTCTTGCCCTTCCCAAAGATCTCCGCAGCTTTGCCCAGCTCCTTGGCCAGCTTCCTGGACTGTTTTAAGGTTGGATTGTCTGAAAGAAGCAGTGTAAAGATAAACTAGGCTTCTCTCTCCCCTTCCCTTTCCGGTCCTCTTTGTCCTGGGAGCCCCTGGCCCCTGTGTTCACAACTAAGGAGTAGGTTTCAGAAATGTTACAGGCAAAGAGGCAAATGCATCTTAGAAAGGAATGATTTGGGAGATTTTCAGAATCAAGTGAAATTATTTAACAGTGACATGGTGCTTAGTATTTTCTAAGGGTTTTACAGGTATTAAGACTATTGCCCCTCTCAGTAATCTTAGATAGATGTTATCATCATCATCACCACCACCACCATCATCATCATCGTCATCCTCCTCCTCCAATTTTATAGGTGAGGAAACTGAGATACAACAAAACCACATACTTGCCCAAAGCCCTGATACCAGGACATACTCAAGCTGGCTGCAGAGCTCCTATTTTTTAACTTTCCCTAGGCATGTAAAAACACTTAGATTAATGGCTATCGCATAATAAAGACATAATGCATTTTAATTACCACTGTTATTAAATGATGTAAATTTTTCTTTGGTCAGAAATTAAGGGCTAGTGATATAGCTCATTTGCGCCATCTGGTGGAATGTTGTGGAACTAAGCAATCATTGTGCCTCTCCTGCAGTGACTAGGAACTCTCCAAAATCAGGTGAGGAGTGTGTGAGGAGCTGGGCACACTTGATTCTCACTCCCCTCTCTGATCCCACCACCTTGCCAAGGGGTAGCCAAGGGGACTTTGTACTCTGTTATAGTATATTAATATTCTGGAGTCCTTGGCTCTTCACACAGCTGGGCAGCGAGTGAGGTAGGGGCTCTTTACTAAAATCAGCCTCAGAGAACTGACCTTGGCCATGGCATGG
Organism: Rattus norvegicus; assembly: GCF_021556685.1. Lineage (NCBI taxonomy): Eukaryota > Metazoa > Chordata > Mammalia > Rodentia > Muridae > Rattus > Rattus norvegicus. The sequence goes on from NC_141534.1 coordinate 186,771,415, forward strand.
ATGTCCACGCTGGCGGGGGAGGAGATGAAATGGTAAACGTCCTGATGACAGTGACAGACTGCAGAAACCTACTGCCACATGTCTGAGGCTGATATCTGAGTCGGGACTGGGGGAAAACAGCTTCCCTTTCAACCCAGAACATTCTATCTTTTCCAAACCTCCTGTCCATCTGGCACACTTGGGGATGGGTGCCAAGGCCACATCTGACAGATATATGTTCATAAAGCAATGCCTTGGAGGCTGGGCCTTGTGACAGCTGGCACTGGCCTGGTTGCCCATCACTGCTGGGTCCTGAGTGTGAATGATCACTGTCATAAAACTCCCCAAGCAAGGATGGCGGCAGAGACTTCGTGCCTCCCACACGGATCGATGCTTCTTCTATCTGCTCCGCCACCATTGTTACCTTCATTACACCCATCTATCGCCAGCAGCAAGCTCTGGCCTCTTTGCCAGTCGCTCTGCTCAATGGCCTCTCCCAGCTTCCCTGCAGACCTCATCATGCTGGGCTCATGCTTGCTGAGTGTGTGAGCGCATGTGATCAGGCAGGAGAAGCCTTGGGATCATTGCCAAATGGTAGAGCATTTAGAGACTCCACACAGAACCGCATGGGCTGTCTGAAATGGAGGTAGAGGAGACTGTGCTGCCAAGGCCACAGGCCTCTCAGACTTTCGTCCCGCCCACCCCTTCTCTTCTCCATAGTACTTTTAGCCACAAGATACACCACAGGTTTTGCTTCTAAAGCGTTTGTCTCTCCTCTCCTGCCCGTGAGTTCTGGGAAGGATATGTAGCTCACCACTCATTCCTCGGTGCTGAGAATACATCTTGGCCATTCCAAGCCTTCAGTGAATACTTATGAGTAAATACGTACATCTTCTGAAGGTCAATGGAGTGGTATGGGACAGATTGAACAGCCGTTTAGGTGGAAGAATGGGTTTAAACCGAGACCAGTTGTTTGCGTGACCCTAACCTTTTTCAAACTTGCTTCATGGGTAAGATGGAGACCGATGTACAGTGTTTGCAATGCAGGTGTTTGATAAATGCCCAAAAAAAATAGCACTGACAAAGTTAAAACCATGACAGCTATCATCAGCAATGCCTTTACATCACCACAACCATCGTCACCATCAGCTTCTCCATCACTGCCATCATCACCCACATCGCTATCTACATCATTGTCATTTTCACCACCACCACCACCACCACCACCACCACCACCACCACCACCACCACCATCATCTCCTAAATCTTAATCTCTACCATATTACCATTATCATCATTTCCATCAACATCACTGCAAAAGGAATTATAAATTGTAGCTAGCTTTTATAAAGAGACACACAATCCAGGCATTTTATTTACAAGCTGTAAACCTGCATTGGGCAGGTTTCGGAGCTTTTCTGACTGACAACCCAGCCATATGTCCCTCGTTGCTTACTGTTTTTCCTGGCCACATGCTCACGGTCCATCTCCTTCCATGGCGGTTTCCTCCTCTTCTGTCTCCTTTCTTCTTTTTCTTTCCTTATCTGCAACTCCTAGCCAGGTAACTGAAAACCCTCCTACCTCTATCTCCCACCCAATCATAGGTGGTCTTTTATTGACCAATTAACTTGGGGAGCAAGGTTACAAAGCATTACTTGGTGAAAGGGAGGATGTGCTTATTGGTGGCAACCAGATCTTGGGGGCCAGTATTTAGCATTTAAACACAGAGCAGGGCCAGACCAACCCCAACCCATCACTATCTTTAGGATAATCTCTATCCTGCATTAGTTACTATTTTTTATTTATTTATTTATTTATTTATTTATTTATTTGTTTGTTTGTTTGTTTGTTTGTTTGTTTAGGCTATACTAAAACACTCCAACCAAAAGCAACTTGGGGAGAAAAACAATTTATGTGCCTTATAGTTCCAGGTCATAATCCATCACTGAGGGAAGTCAGAGCAGGAAGTCAAACAGGAATCAAATCATAAACCAGGGAGAAATGCTGCTTACAAGCTTGCCAGGGACCACCTGTCCAAGGAATGGCGATCCATTCCACAGAGGTTTTCACACTGTTATATTAACTAATAATTAATACAGTACCTCAGAGGCAAGCCACAGACCAATATGAGCTGAGCAGTTTCTCAACTGAGGCTTCTCCCCATGGATAACTCTATTCTAAGTCGAGTTGTCAATCAAGGCCGGCCTGGGCAGTTGTCACCATTGCCATCATTATATTTATCACCATCAACATCTCTCCATTTTTACCTCCGTCATCACCAAGTATCACCATCATCCTAATCCCAATCGCCATCTTCATCATCACCCCCACCAGTATCTACTGTGACCCCAAGACACATTCCTGCCACCTTTGCCTTAGGCCCTAATTCAATGACTTCTAAATCTTTGCTTGGTCACTTTCTACCAAAAAAATAGACTTTCTCTCTTTCTTTGACTCATTCAAGTTAATTGTCACAGAGAAAATGATATCTCAAGAAAATATCATTCATTCATTCATTCTTTAATTGACATGTGTGAAGACCTACCATGTTCCACTAGTGCCAGATCTAGGCATAGACATGGGTAGGGTTTGCTTCTCTAGCCCACAGTACACGCAAGTTTAGAAGTACTTTTGATATGATCTGGCAAATGTACCAGAAGGAAGGCTAAGAAGAAGACTGGGAAAGAGTCTTCCCCAGGCTAAATGGGAATGAGTAAAAGCTTCCTCACAAACTTAAATCTCACAGTCCAAGGTCAAAACTGAAGCAAGGATACTACAGAACCAAGCGCAGGACAAACAGCCCAGAGACTGGAGCCAAAATATTCCATTCTGACAACTAGAGCTGCATTCTGAGAACCAGCTTCTCTGGGTGCTTTACAGAGAACACACGGAACACACAAGGAACCCATAGGGGAGCCTACTTCAGGTGTCAGGCAGGAAATGGTAAGCAGGAGACCTTCAGAGACAGATGGTGTGGAGAGAACCGGGGACCACAGGGTTTGGGGTACAGAAACAGTAGAGTATAGAAATACACCCTACATGAGGCTACAGCAAATTGGAGGATGACCCTGAGGTTTCTGACTTTGACATTGGATGTGTGGTGGTGTCATTCATACGCACATGACGTTATGAGAAACAGGTGATCAGAACCACACCCAAAATAATGAAGTTTGTTTTAGACACAGACAGCTTGAGACCTGAGAAGGAAAGGTTCTGCCAAGCATCGACCCTAAGTTCTGAAGAAGACGAGAGACCGGCCAAGGATTAGAGAGCCGCTGCAATCTCCTCAAAATTCTCCTGCATAAAAAGCCCACCTTTGAGTTAAACATTTATAAGCCTTCCCCAAAATGATTTTCCCAAAGGTTAATTTAGAAGGCCTACCAGTTTTCAAAAACTCATTTTGAATTCGATTGTGTATTGACAGAATCAACAATGGGAACTTAATGACTTTAATTGAGTGTCGCTTTCAGATGGCTATAATCTCTGCTCATGTGAAGGGAAGTGTTGACATACTTTGAAGTGTTCGTATTGGTTGCTATTGGAGTGACTAAAAACCATAAAAGCAGGAGCTGAGCGTGTATCTCAGTAGTAGAGAGTTCAAGAAAAAAAGATGATAGCCTTCCACCGTGACAGAGCAGCTATTAGTGAGCAGAATTTTGCCTTCTTACAGGGACAGACCAATGCCCAGCTGAGTGCCTGCAGTACTTTTGTGCTTTCTATGCATTTGATAGTATATTGAAGCCCTGTGGTCCCCCAAATCAATGAGACAGGCAACACCCTTCATTGCCAGAGCCAGATACTCACGGAAAATCACCATTAGGAAGCGGGTCTCATTCAGTGTCTGCGTCAAGCCTTCAGGAGTCAACACCATTAAGTTATGATCCTCCAGGATGTGCAAAGGCTGGGAAATGTTGATGCCGGTGTCCATCTCTGGTGAGCCAAGGACCTCTGAGAGGCAAGCAGCCAGCAGCAGCAAAGGTGTCCAGAGCAGTTCCATAGATCGCCTGCAGGGGGCAGCAGGGGAAATAGATTTCTTCTCAAACCTACACTGATGGGGAACTGATGGAGCACGCAGGGCTCGCAGCACTCAGGCGCTGCACACAGCTTGGCAGCAGCCATACAGCAAAAGACAAGGTTGTTTGAGCAACCTCGATCCCTGGACACTGATTATATAAGGGAAGCTAGAACAACTCTCATTCATCAAGGCCTGGAATCAAACACAGGCCACGGGAGCCCATTGGTTTCCTAGTTACTTGGAGAGAAGTTTGCAGAATGAGTGCCAATGCAGAATGCCAAAGTGAGACTCTGATTGGTCACCTCCCACTATCCTTTACTAATACTAATGCTGCTTCCTGACCCACCAACTCTACCCAGACCACTTCCTTTAACCCTTGAACCAAAAATTTCATATTTTTCCTTTCTCTGTTTGCTACATTTGATCAAAACACTCTTCATAAGAGTGAGCCACAGGTCAGTGTCTATGCTAGGATGTTTCAAGATTTCCCTTGTCAATGCAATTAAATCTCTTCATTTTACCCTCAGACTCTTAGACAAGGGCAGAAAGCAGCCATAGCCTTCCCTAATATGACAAGAACAGTCTCTAGGCTACATACTAACATTCTTCTGAAAACTCTTGAGCCAGGTCCCACAGTTCAAATTACCCTTCTTACTACTGTCTTCCATGTTCCCACTAGGATGGCCCATGAATCCCCACTTAACACATTCCACTGATTTCCTAATTTAAAAAATCCTAAAATCCACATCCCTCTGGGCAAAAGCATGGGCAAGACTATCACAGCAATAGCCCAGTTCCTGGTACCAACTTCTGTCTTAGGGTTTTACTGCTGTGAAGTGACACCATGACCAAGGCACGTCTTATAGAGGACAACATTTAATCGGGGCTGGCTTGCAGGTTCAGAGGTTCAGTCCATCATCGCTATGGTACAAAGCATGGTAGCCTCCAGGCGGATGGTGCTGGGGAAGGAGGTGAGAGTTCTACATCCTGATCCAAAGGCGACCAGGAGAAGGCTGGATTCCACACTGGAGTGTGAGCATAGGAGACCTCAAAGCCCACGCCCACACTGACACACTTCCTCCAACAATGTCACACCTCCTCCAATAAAGCCGCACCACCTAATAGTGCCACTCCCTGTGAGCCAAGCACTGAAACACATGAATCTATAGAGGCCAAACCTATTCATGACAGCACAGACCTGTCTTAGTTACTGCTATGATGAAACACCTTGACCATGAGCAAGCTGTGAAGGAAAGGGTTTATTCAGCTTACACTTCCATATCACTGTTCATCACTGAAGGAAGCTAGGACAGGCACTAAAACTGGCAAAAACCTGGAGGCAGAGGCTGGTGCAGAGGCCATTGAAGAGTTCTCCTTACTGGCTTGTTATCTATGTATTGCTCAGTCTTTCTTATAGAACACAGGACCTCCATCCCTTGGGTGGCCCCACCCACAATGGGCTGGACCTTCCTCCATTAACCACTAATTAAGAAAATGCCCTACAGGCCTGCCTATAGCCTAATACTGAGGCAATTTCTCAATTGAGGCTCTCTCCTCCCAGTGACTCTAGCTTGTGTCAAGTTGACATAAAACTCACCAGTTTAAGGCTCAAATATCAAAGGTCCTTAGATGATTCTTGAACTCTTTGTTGTTTTATCTCTTTATCTGGGAAATTTTGCGTAGGTGCAAACTAGCGAAAATAGTAATATGTGTCCTCAAGACACACACTCCTAAGGTCCATAGCCCGACAAAGTATTCCATTTATAGTCTCATAAACTCTCTTAAGTTATTGTGAAGTTTATCTCTCAGGCATTCTACATGTCACCTATAAATATTTCAATATGAATTTCTAAATGATAAGGAATTATTAAGAGTATAGAAACCACAATATAATTATCACATTCAGTGAAATAGAAATAACATCTTTGTATTATTAACTATCTAGGCAGTGAATAAATTTTCCTGATCATCTCATGCAATTTTTGTGTGTGTATGGTGTGTGTGTGTGTGTGTGTGTGTGTGTGTGTGCATATTTGTGTGATGTGTGGGTGTTTGCAAGCTACCAAGCCTGTGTGAAGGACAGAAAGACGGCCTTGGGTGTCATACCTCACTTTCTACATTACTTAAGGCATGCACTCGAAGTGCCTGATTCCAGAGCTCCGGGTCTGTATCACAGAAAACAGACCCTACCGGCTGGTAAGACAAGCTCACTGTCTTAGTCAGTGTTCTATTGCTGTGAAGAGATACCATGACCACTCTCAACTCTTATGAAGAAAAGCCTTTGATTGGGGCTCCCTTAGAGATTCAGAGGTGTAGTCCATTATCATCATAATGGGGAGCATGGTAGCATGCAGGCAGATAGGGTGCTGGAGAAACTGACTTCTACATCCAGATCCATAGACAGCAGGAAAAGAGAGCCTCTGGGGCTGGTTTGGGCTTCTGAAATACCAAAGAAGTGACACACTTCCAAAAAGCCCATACCTCCTAATACCTTCAAATAGTGCCAACTCCTGGTGACCAAGCATTCAAGTCTATGAGCCTATGTGGCTCATTCAAGTCACTGCATTCACCATCGATCTTCTCTATACTTATGGGGCCAGAAAGCCGTGTGACTCCGGGAGCTAGTCCAGAGCAAAAGTGATGTCAAGATAGGTCTAAACTCTCAAAATCTCATCCTGAGACCCGCAGAAGTAGGACTGGCCCCTCCTTGCTCTAGGCCTGCATGTGCCATCATGCAGCATATATAACCCTCACTTCTGCCACTCCTGAGGTAGTGTAGCCAAATTACAGCTTTAACTTCCTCATTCCCTATAAGGACATGTCCAGCAAGCAGTGGAAATTCCTCTTCATGTAAATGAAGTATTCCCAAAACCTCAGCCCCAGCAAATGATGTTACTCACCCAAAACCCCACTCCACTCCCCGAGGTTTCTATAGGCCTTGTTACCCCCAATAAAGGTTTCACTGAAAACCTCTCAGAGACGGCTGTTTCTCCCCAGCACTCAAGCTGGCCAAGTTCTTGTGAACCCACCCTGCCCAAATAAACTTTGCTCCTTCCAACCCTGCCCTGTGTCCAATGGCGCCTAGACACCCTGAGGACTGAAGCAGACTGGAGCCAGCACATTCCAACTTTGCTTTCTCATTCAGTCATCTGTCCATCCATCCATCCATCCATCCATCCATCCATCCATCCATCCATCCGTCATCTATCCATCCATCCATCCATCCATCCATCCATCCATTTACTGTCTTAGTTAGGGTTTCCATTGCTGTGAAGAGACACAGTGACCATGGCAGCTTTTATAAAGGACAACACTGAATTGGGGCTGCCTTACCACTTTAGGGGTTCAGTCCACGGTCATCATGGAAGCATGGCCGCACAGAGGCAGTCATGGTACTGGAGAAGTATCTGAGACTCTACATCAGTATCCCCAGCAGGAGGAATAGCCAGGAACGCACTTTCTCCAACAAGGCCACAACTGCTTGAATAAGGCCACACCCCCTGAGTAGTGCCACTCCTTATGATCCCATGGGGGTCATTTTTATTAAAACAAGAACATTCACTCATTCATTGGTTCGCTCATTATGCACTTTTGAGGTGATGACCCAAAATCTTTCTAGGCACAGAAAGAAGCAGACTAGAGTCTTTGGGTTCTGTTGGGAAACAAGTAAATGAGACAGAAAGTAAGATGCTGGTAAGAGCTGGGGACAGGAGCAGGGAAGAAAGACTGGAAAAGGTGAAAGGGAGAGTGTAGCATTTAAAGCAGGCAATGGTAGAAAGCTTTGTGGAGGGAACATGTGACTACAGCAAGCAAATAAATGAACTAACTGTTTACATTCTCCAGGAGCGGAAAGAATGCAACCCCTCCTCCCAGCCATCAGCCACTGCTCTTCTTGCTCCTGAGAGTCCTTGAAGCCTAGGCTTGCCTCTGCATCATCTCTGGGAGACCCTCAAGCTCTGCAGCCCTACAGGCACTATACCCTCAGCTGCTCTCCGCCTGTGCCTTGAGTGTTTGTTACCTGGGTGTGGACCTCATTCTTTATGTGCCTGCCTGCTCCTGTGGCCAGTGTCCGTTGTGTTTCCCTGCTGAGACCCCTCTCACCCAGACAGTGCTCAGTCCTAAAACTTCCAAGCTCAGATTCAATGTCAGTCCCCAATTCAGGGGAGGGGATGGTGACTAGAATGGGACCCTTCCTTGGTAGGAATAGGTGACACTGAAGGAGTGTTCCCAAGCTCTTTTCTGGGAGTTTGTCCACCAGGATTCCACCAATATGGGCCTTCATATCCCAACCACTATTGGCTCTTATCCAGACCAGGGGATGCTCAATGGTCTTCTATTCTTTGGATTCCTCAATCCTCTCTCTCTCTCTCTCTCTCTCTCTCTCTCTCTCTCTCTCTCTCTCACACACACACACACACACACACACACACACACACACACACACACACACACACACACACACACAGAGCAGTCCAGTCAGAGACTACCATTTTTAATATGAACTAGACCAAATTGCTTCCCTTTCTGGAAAGGTTCTTATCATCTGCCAGCATGAATCATCCAAAAACTTGTGCAGTCTCTCAGGTCCAATGTCTCTAGACCTTGTCCTTAATGCCCTGTGACCTCGGTCTCTCCCCAGCTTCACCCCCCCCCCAGAACTTTGTTTCTGTCTACAACTTGTTTATCTCACCTTCTGGTCATCCAGAGCTGAGCTTGGAAGATCCTACTGAGAGTACGCACCAATGGACACCAGAGGTCACCCCAGCTCAGATACCAGCTATCAGGTGGGGAGGTTTCTCAAGTCACCCAACCTCATTCACCTCCATCTGTAGCACCCTGGCCTCCCAAACACCAGGGTTTATTTAGTATTCCAGTTGGCTTTTGCCAAGCTGTTTAGACGATCATGATCTTCCCACCTCAAGCTCTCAAGCGTTGAGATTTCAGATAATGAAGCACAGCATCTGGATCTTTAAAGATGTTAAATATAAATGACTAGCATGGTTCATAGCTGCTTCCCCACCTCCTAGAACCACATCTGGACCTGTTTTGATGCCCGGTGAAGAGTGAGTGAATGGATGGCCTTGTTTAATTCTTAGCACAAGCCCCATGGCCTATTTTAGTGGATCAATTACAACTACACAATAATGATTTTGTGAGAGATTTTGGTTTTTGTTTTGTTTGTTTACAAATACTAATGCTTGAGTCCAAACCCAAACAGGTCTCGGGTAAGGTTATGCTGAGCCTATAAAGCCATTGCACTGACCCTAATGTGTTGCTGTCTTAAATATATAATACATTTAGTAAGGTCACCAGGGTTAAGTCTGTCAATCAGAGTGGTCTTATTTAGTAAGCTCATACCTGCAAGAAGCTGGATTATTTTTGGGACTGTCAGACCATATGGAGCTGGGCCAGTCAGCCCTGTGGCAATCAGAGAGGATGCAGAAGTCTGAGGAGCAGGCTTTAAGTTTCCCCTTGTGACGAGAGCAGGTCCTGTCTGCTAATGAGTGATCCCAAGAAATCCACAAGCAGTAATTAAGTTCCTGCTTGAGCACATGGAGGCCACAACTGCCTCTGAAACTATGTTCTGAGTTCTAGGGTTCTAGAGGGCCAGGCAAGGGAGCTTGAGAATGGGCCATTGTTGAGTAAGAGGGGCCCAGCCTAGTAGCCCTGGTCAAAGCATGTACCCATGGACACCAGGGAACAGACTTTTTATAAGGCCAGAAGCCAACCTGACTGTAGGAAGCTGGCTGTCTGTGGATTGGCCTTCGAATCTTAGCACTGTCCTAACCCATGTGACCTTAAACATGTTTCCTTTTCCTGAGGCTTGGTTTCCTCTATTGTTTAATGAGGTGGCACTTGATGGATATAAAAAGGGTTAAACAGATAGGTGCAAAATGAGCACCTGAGTATATGGAAGCAGTAAGCACTCTCTCCCATCCCCACCATTGTCTGTCTCTTCTCGTTCTTCCCCTCCCCTCCCTTCCCTTCCTTTCCTTTCCCTCCCCTTCTCTTCTCTCTCCCTTCCCCTTCCCTGCCCATCTTTGCACTTGCTGTCCTGTCCCCTTCTCTTTACTCCTCCCCTTCGTATTCCCTTCCCTCCCTTCCCCTCCCTTCCACTTCCCTCCTCTCCCCTCCATTTCCTTTCCCTCCCCTCCCCTCCCCTTCCCTTCAGAAGTGTTGGGGATCAAACCCAGGGCTTCACACATACTTAGCAGCATTTTACCATGGAGCCACACTCCAGGCCTTCTTAGCACCTTTCCTTGACTGTCTTCCCTACACATCAACCTCTTCTTCCTCAAATATGATGCTCATCTTCTTACCTCGGGGCCTTTGAGTTGCAGCTTTCTTGGTCAGGAAGCTCTTTACCCAGGGATACTCAAGACTTCTCTTGGCTACTTTAAGCCAAGGGCCATGCCACTTTCCTGGCTAGCCCTTTCCCAATAACTTTGTATCAAATGCTAACAGCCTTACCCCATCTTGGGCCTTAATTGCCTCCTAAATTACATGTCATTTTTTTTTGCCTAGCGTATACTAGGCACCCAGGAAATATTTTTAAAATAAAGGCTATTTGTATTATTAGTATATCATTGTTATGGTTTTCAGCCTTCAGTGCTCTGCAGCCCCAACTCTTATCAAATACTGACACATATAGGAATATTGAGATTATATCACTTGAAGACGGCTCATTTGTCCATATATCTGAGTGAGTAGAACATATTTCTGCAAATTCAGGCATGAGTTTATTGCTTAGGGCTCATAAAGACACTGTGGCCAAGGCGGTAGGGAGAAAGAAAAGCAGCTTATGTGGACATGGCCAGGTTGGCCTCACTAGGAGATGAGAGAAGAAACACGGCTCATGAATGTTATACAGCCTGTGTGACAACCCCTCATCCACCTCTACTGCTAAGAAAGGTGCTCTGAGGTCCTGGGCCGGAGGGTGGGGACTTTACCAGGTTAGACTTTATCATAAACAAACAAACAAAAGTCAGAAATCACACTTTGAACCTACTACCCATGGAAAACCCCAACACAATATCTGACAGTGAAAAAAAATACTAAGTAAATCTTTGCTTTTGCTACTTGAGGACTCAACAAAGAATCATGAACTTTCCCAAATGCAGGATTGTTCTGAGTGTAGGGATATGGGAGGGAGCACAGAGGATCCCAAATCTCCATCCACATGTCCGAGTGTACCTGTGTGAAAGGGAGGCCTGATGTGAATTATCTGAAAGTGCACAGCATTGGAAAGTGGTCTGTCCTAGAGAGGAAGGAATGGTGGTCAGAGGAAGCGTGGCAAAAGCCTGCTGATAGAAACAGTTCAGGTCTGAGGAAGGGCCCTGGGGCTTCTCCAAGTGACACCTTGAAGGTAGGAGACCTTGGAGAAGGAGCTGCTAGAAACGAAGACACAGGCATGTAGCAGCGCTGTGCTGGAATGAATTATGGGGTAGGGTAGGGCACAAATTAACCTGTGGGAGCTTCACAAGCTAGTTCTGGTGATAGCCACACTCGAGGTATCCTAATGGCGGTGGATCAGGACAGTTTTTTGCTGCTGTCCTCAAAGAAGCAGCCCGCTTGCCTGCAGTGCGCCTGTGTCGCAGCATTGACTTTGACCCTGGAGGAAGTAAGGGGACATTAGAAAGCTTTCTGATTTCAACAGCTTTATTTAACTAAGATCCGGTTCTTTTTTTCTTTTCTTTTTTTTTTCCAGCAAATTTATATAATTGCGCTGCCTTGGCCCCCATCCAAGAGCTATTTCATTAGCTCTTAGAATCCTGCATGCATCCTTTGCCAAGCTGCTCCTTCAGGGTCACTTTTAATCTTTAAGCCCTGGGAGAAGGGCGTGGTGTGGGGGTGGAGGTGGGGGGGCGGCGAATGACCTTTCTGTTAAAGCAGAGTAAAGCACTCGTTCAAGTTTCTAGTTGTTGACCTGAATTCCTGGGAGCACATGTACCAGTACCTAGCAGGCTGACTCCAGGGCAGGGTTTAATCTTTCAGGCACTGTGTGCCTGGGAAACCCTGGCGTGAAGCCGCTTTCACAGACTTAGTGTCCCTACCCTCTGAAAGTTGAAGCTGCTGACTCCTAATCCGGCTCTCTGTAGGCTGTGCTTGGTGCTAAAGCTCCCTGCCTGAATCCTGCCTCCATCAGCTTCTGGGGAAATCTCAGGAGCTTTTTGGTCTGTCCTGCTGCCGAAGTGGAACACAGATGCCTTTTGTGCACCTCAGATTCTAAAACAAGGTAACTGAGCAAGAAATCCTTCACTGACAAGTGTCACCTACCCAGAGACCTTTGCGGGGGGATTAAATCAAGGATAGGAATGGCATGAGGTGACCTTAGGAAAGTGTGGAGAAAGAGCTGGAGGCTGTGGAGGTCAGCCATCAGGAAGGGAAGAGTCAAAGAAACAGACCTGGGGCAGAACTCAGGGGTGATGTCGGGGGATATCTGAGGCTCTTAATCCCCAGGTTAGTGGCTACGAGACAAAGGCTGAACATAGACTTCTCTGGAAAGTGAGAGTCAGAAGTAACTTTTTCCCTTCTAAGCCACCTCCTCTAATGAGGAAAGTAGCATGTGGGATAGAGTTGTCATAGGGCTTAATGAAAAGCTTTTTGAATAATTCTTATTATTGGTTAAGCATATGTTATTATACACAATAATGGGTTCAGTGTGGCTTCTCAGACATGGATAAAGTGCCTAATCATCCTCATTGCCACCTTTGTCCCTTTCCATCCCCACTAATCCCATCCTCTCCTCCTCCCCCCCTCCCTTTTCCCTCTCCCTCTCCCTCTGCCTTTTCCTCCTCCTCCTCCTCTAGTCCCTCTTTGACATTTTTGGGTTTTTTAAGTTATTATTTCTTGAACCCATTGAGTTTAAGTAGGGCTGCTTACAAGAGCATGAATGGTTGGTTTCAGGAGCATGGGCAACTTATTGGTGTGGAATAATGATGTCATTGAGTTTTGTTTCGTGTCAACATACTCTGTGCACAGTCAGCCTTCAGTGGCTGTGGGAATGAGCCTTTCCTGCTGTGGAAACACAGTCATTGTCTCCTAGTTGCCTGTTCTCTTACGACTAGAGGAACTTGGCCCAAGGGACAGAAACTGAGTGTCCCCAGGCTCCATATATCTCTGGGATCCTGTGAACATGCAGAGTCACACTCACAGGTGGGAGCCAAGGCACAGCTCTGGGGACCACTCATGCTCCAAGGCCCATCCTCTGAGCAGCAAGGTCCTAAAACAGCCCTGCCCACTGGCAGCTCCTGCCACTTAAGAAACCTATGTTGTGTTAGCCTCAAGTGCTCACTGTGCTTGCAGTATTGGTACAAAACACAAGTGAAGTGGTGTTCACATCCTGGATAAGTAAGATACATTCTTCTAATTTGTTTCTTTCTTACTTTCCTGCATCTCAGTGCTACAAAGCTGTGAGCAGCATGTGTAGCTACCATTTTGTCTCTACTGGGCAGAGTTGGGCCTTTCCAGATGCCAGCTGTGTTAACTACACTGATGTGACCATCCCACATTGCACAAATTAGATGAAATGTCACAGTGTGCCCTCTAAGGCTATGTAATTATTTATCAGTTAAAATAGTTAAGATGTGAGTTAATGGGCTAGGGAGATAATTCAATCAATAAAATCTTTGTCCTGTAAGTATGAGGGCCTAAGTCTATCCTAGAACCTACAGGGAAGAGCTGGCGACAGGCGGATTCCTGGGTTGCACTGCCCTGCCAGCACAGCCTAACTGGTGAGTTATAAGATAATGAGAGGCCTTATCTCAAAGCAGGGGACAGTGCCTGAAGAACAACAGCCAAGGATTCCACATGCACATGAGCACACATATGTGAACACACATGTGCACCTGAACACATATACAAATCCATATACATAAACAAAATGCATGTTGACTATTTTTTTTATTAACTTGAGTATTTCTTATATACATTTCAAGTGTTATTCCCTTTCCCGGTTTCCGGGCAAACATCCCCCTCCCCCTCCCCTTTCTTATGGGTGTTCCCCTCCCAACCCTCCCCCCATTGCCACCCTCCCCCCAACAGTCTAGTTCACTGGGGGTTCAGTCTTAGCAGGACCCAGGGCTTTCCCTTCCACTGGTGCTCTTACTAGGATATTCATTGCTACCTATGAGGTCAGAATCCAGGGTCAGTCCATGTATAGTCTTTAGGTAGTGGCTTAGTCCCTGGAAGCTCTGGTTGCTTGGCATTGTTGTACATATGGGGTCTCGAGCCCCTTCAAGCTCTTCCAGTTCTTTCTCTGATTCCTTCAACGGGGGTCCTATTCTCAGCTCAGTGGTTTGCTGCTGGCATTCGCCTCTGTGTTTGCTGTATTCTGGCTGTGTCTCTCAGGAGCGATCTACATCCGGCTCCTGTCGGTCTGCACTTCTTTGCTTCATCCATCTTGTCTAATTGGGTGGCTGTATATGTATGGGCCACATGTGGGGCAGGCTCTGAATGGGTGTTCCTTCAGTCTCTGTTTTAATCTTTGCCTCTCTATTCCCTGCCAAGGGTATCCTTGTTCCCCTTTTAAAGAAGGAGTGAAACATTCACATTTTGATCATCCGTCTTGAGTTTCATTTTTTCTAGGCATCTAGGGTAATTCAAGCATTTGGGCTAATAGCCACTTATCAATGAGTGCATACCATGTGTGTTTTTCTGTGATTGGGTTACCTCACTCAGGATGATATTTTCCAGTTCCAAACATTTGCCTAAAAATTTCATAAAGTCATTGTTTTTTATAGCTGAGTAATATTCCATTGTGTAGATGTACCACATTTTCTGTATCCATTCCTCTGTTGAAGGGCATCTGGGTTCTTTCCAGCTTCTGGCTATTATAAATAAGGCTGCGATGAACATAGTGGAGCATGTGTCTTTTTTATACCTTGGGGCATCTTTTGGGTATATGCCCAAGAGAGGTATAGCTGGATCCTCAGGCAGTTCAATGTCCAATTTTCTGAGGAACCTCCAGACTGATTTCCAGAATGGTTGTACCAGTCTGCAATCCCACCAACAATGCAGGAGTGTTCCTCTTTCTCCACATCCTCTCCAGCATCTGCTGTCACCTGAGTTTTTGATCTTAGCTATTCTCACTGGTGTGAGGTGAAATCTCAGGGTTGTTTTGATTTGCATTTCCCTTATGACTAAAGATGTTGAACATTTCTTTAGGTGTTTCTCAGCCATTCGGCATTCCTTAGCTGTGAATTCTTTGTTTAGCTCTGAACCCCATTTTTAATAGGGTTATTTGTCTCCCTGCGGTCTAACTTCTTGAGTTCTTTGTATATTTTGGATATAAGGCCTCTATCTGTTGTAGGATTGGTAAAGATCTTTTCCCAATCTGTTGGTTGCCGTTTTGTCCTAACCACAGTGTCCTTTGCCTTACAGAAGCTTTGCAGTTTTGTGAGATCCCATTTGTCGATTCTTGATCTTAGAGCATAAGCCATTGGTGTTTTGTTCAGGAAATTTTTTCCAGTGCCCATGTGTTCCAGATGCTTCCCTAGTTTTTCTTCTATTAGTTTGAGTGTATGTGGTTTGATGTGGAGGTCCTTGATCCACTTGGACTTGAGCTTTGTACAGGGTGATAAGCATGGATCAATCTGCATTCTTCTACATGTTGACCTCCAGTTGAACCAGCACCATTTGCTGAAAATGCTATCTTTTTTCCATTGGATGGTTTTGGCTCCTTTGTCAAAAATCAAGTGACCATAGCTGTGTGGGTTCATTTCTGGGTCTTCAATTCTGTTCCATTGGTCTATCTGTCTGTCTCTGTACCAATACCATGCAGTTTTTATCACTATTGCTCTGTAATACTGCTTGAGTTCAGGGATAGTGATTCCCCCTGAAGTCCTTTTATTGTTGAGGATAGCTTTAGCTCTCCTGGGTTTTTTGTTATTCCAGATGAATTTGCAAATTGTTCTAACTCTTTGAAGAATTGGATTGGTATTTTGATGGGGATTGCATTGAATCTGTAGATCGCTTTTGGTAAAATGGCCATTTTTACTATATTAATCCTGCCAATCCATGAGCATGGGAGATCTTTCCATCTTCTGAGGTCTTCTTCAATTTCTTTCTTCAGAGTCTTGAAGTTCTTATTGTACAAATCTTTTACTTGCTTGGTTAAAGTCACACCGAGGTACTTTATATTATTTGGGTCTATTATGAAGGGTGTCGTTTCCCTAATTTCTTTCTCGGCTTGTTTCTCTTTTGTGTAGAGGAAGGCTACTGTTTTATTTGAGTTAATTTTATACCCAGCCACATTGCTGAAGTTGTTTATCAGCTTTAGTAGTTCTCTGATGGAACTTTTGGGATCACTTAAATATACTATCATATCATCTGCAAATAGTGATATTTTGACCTCTTCTTTTCCGATCTGTATCCCCTTGATCTCCTTTTGTTGTCTGATTGCTCTGGCTAGAACTTCAAGAACTATATTGAATAAGTAGGGAGAGAGTGGGCAGCCTTGTCTAGTCCCTGATTTTAGTGGGATTGCTTCAAGTTTCTCTCCATTTAGTTTAATGTTAGCAACTGGTTTGCTGTATATGGCTTTTACTATGTTTAGGTATGGGCCTTGAATTCCTATTCTTTCCAGGACTTTTATCATGAAGGGGTGTTGAATTTTGTCAAATGCTTTCTCAGCATCTAATGAAATGATCATGTGGTTTTGTTCTTTCAGTTTGTTTATATAATGGATCAGGTTGATGGTTTTCCGTATATTAAACCATCCCTGCATGCCTGGGATGAAGCCTACTTGATCATGGTGGATGATTGTTTTGATGTGCTCTTGGATTCGGTTTGCCAGAATTTTATTGAGTATTTTTGCGTTGATATTCATAAGGGAAATTGGTCTGAAGTTCTCTTTCTTTGTTGGGTCTTTGTGTGGTTTAGGTATAAGAGTAATTGTGGCTTCATAGAAGGAATTCGGGAGTGATCCATCTGTTTCAATTTTGTGGAATAGTTTGGATAATATTGGTATGAAGTCTTCTATGAAGGTCTGATATAATTCTGCACTAAACCCGTCTGGACCTGGGCTCTTTTTGGTTGGGAGACCTTTAATGACTGCTTCTATTTCCTTAGGAGTTATGGGGTTGTTTAATTGGTTTATCTGTTCCTGATTTAACTTCGGTACCTGGTATCTGTCTAGGAAATTGTCCATTTCCTGTAGATTTTCAAGTTTTGTTGAATATAGGCTTTTATAGTAAGATCTGGTGATTTTTTGAATTTCCTCTGAATCTGTTGTTATGTCTCCCTTTTCATTTCTGATTTTGTTAATTTGGACACACTCTCTGTGTCCTCTTGTTAGTCTGGCTAAGGGTTTATCTATCTTGTTGATTTTCTCAAAGAACCAACTTTTGGTTCTGTTGATTCTTTCTATGGTTCTTTTTGTTTCTACTTGGTTGATTTCAGCTCTGAGTTTGATTATTTCCTGCCTTCTACTCCTCCTGGGTGTATTTGCTTCTTTTTGTTCTAGAGTTTTTAGGTGTGCTGTCAAGCTGCTGACATATGCTCTTTCCTGTTTCTTTCTGCAGGCACTCAGCGCTATGAGTTTTCCTCTTAGCACAGCTTTCATTGTGTCCCATAAGTTTGGGTATGTTGCACCTTCATTTTCATTAAATTCTAAAAAGTCTTTAATTTCTTTCTTTATTTCTTCCTTGACCAGGTTATCGTTGAGTAGAGCATTGTTCAATTTCCACGAATATGTGGGCATTCTTCCCTTATTGTTATTGAAGACCAGTTTTAGGCCGTGGTGGTCTGATAGCACGCATGGGATTATTTCTATCTTTCTGTACCTGTTGAGGCCCGTTTTTTGACCAATTATATGGTCAATTTTGGAGAAAGTACCATGAGGAGCTGAGAAGAAGGTATATCCTTTTGCTTTAGGATAGAATGTTCTATAAATATCTGTTAAGTCCATTTAGCTCATGACTTCTCTATGTCTGTCTACGTCTCTGTTTAATTTCTGTTTCCATGATCTGTCCATTGATGAGAGTGGGGTGTTGAAATCTCCCACTATTGTGTGAGGTGCAATGTGTGTTTTGAGCTTTAGTAAGGTTTCTTTTACATATGTAGGTGCCCTTGTATTTGGGGTATAGATATTTAGGATTGAGAGTTCATCTTGGTGGATTTTTCCTTTGATGAATATGAAGTGTCCTTCCTTATCTTTTTTGATGACTTTTAGTTGAAAATTGATTTTATTTGATATTAGAATGGCTACTCCAGCTTGCTGCTTCCGACCATTTGCTTGGAAAGTTGTTTTCCAGCCTTTCACTCTGAGGTAGTGTCTGTCTTTGTCTCTGAGGTGTGTTTCCTGTAGGCAGCAGAATGCAGGGTCCTCGTTGTGTATCCAGTTTGTTAATCTATGTCTTTTTATTGGGGAGTTGAGGCCATTGATGTTGAGAGATATTAAGGAATAGTGGTTATTGCTTCCTGTTATATTCATATTTGGATATGAGGTTATGTTTGTGTGCTTTTCTTCTCTTTGTTTTGTTGCCAAGTGATTAGTTTCTTGCTTCTTCTAGGGTATAGCTTGCCTCCTTATGTTGGGCTTTACCATTTATTATCCTTTGTAGTGCTGGATTTGTAGAAAGATATTGTGTAAATTTGTTTTTGTCATGGAATATCTTGGTTTCTCCATCTATGTTAATTGAGAGTTTTGCAGGATACAGTAACCTGGGCTGGCATTTGTGTTCTTTTACGGTCTGTATGACATCAGTCCAGGATCTTCTGGCCTTCATAGTTTCTGGCGAAAAGTCTGGTGTGATTCTGATAGGTCTGCCTTTATATGTTACTTGACCTTTTTCCCTTACTGCTTTTAATATTCTTTCTTTATTTTATGCGTTTGGTGTTTTGACTATTATGTGACGGGAGGTGTTTCTTTTCTGGTCCAATCTATTTGGAGTTCTGTAGGCTTCTTGTATGTCTATGGGTATCTCTTTTTTTAGGTTAGGGAAGTTTTCTTCTATGATTTTGTTGAAGATATTTACTGGTCCTTTGAGCTGGGAGTCTTCACTCTCTTCTATACCTATTATCCTTAGGTTTGATCTTCTCATTGAGTCCTGGATTTCCTGTATGTTTTGGACCAGTAGCTTTTTCCGCTTTACATTATCTTTGACAGTTGAGTCAATGATTTCTATGGAATCTTCTGCTCCTGAGTTTCTCTCTTCCATCTCTTGTAATCTGTTGGTGAAGCTTATATCTACAGCTCCTTGTCTCTTCTTTTGGTTTTCTATATCCAGGGATGTTTCCATGTATTCTTTCTTGATTGCTTCTATTTCCATTTTTAATTCCTTCAACTGTTTGATTGTGTTTTCCTGGAATTCTTTCAGGGATTTTTGTGATTCCTCTCTGTAGGCTTCTACTTGTTTATTAATGTTTTCCTGTGTTTCTCTAAGGGAGTTCTTCACATCTTTCTTGAAGTCCTCCAGCATCATGATCAAATATGATTTTGAAACTAGATCTTGCTTTTCTGGTGTGTTTGGATATTCCGTGTTTGTTTTGGTGGGAGAATTGGGCTCCGATGATGCCATTTAGTCTTGGTTTCTGTTGCTTGGGTTCCTGTGCTTGCCTCTGGCCAGCAGATTATCTCTAGTGTTACTTTGTTCTGCTATTTCTGACAGTGGCTAGACTGTCCTATAAGCCTGTGTGTCAGGAGTGCTGTAGACCTGTTTTCCTGTTTTCTTTCAGCCAGTTATGGGAACAGAGTGTTCTGCTTTTGGGCGTGTAGTTTTTCCTCTCTACAGGTCTTCAGTTGTTCCTGTGGGCCTGTGTCTTGAGTTCACCAGGCAGGTCACTTGCAGCAGAAAAGTTGGTCTTACCTGTGGTCCCGAGGCTCAAGTTCGCTCATGGGGTGTTGCTTATGAGCTCTTCACGGCGGCAGCAACCAGGAAGATCTGCGCCGCCCTTTCCGGGAGCTTCCATGCACCAGGGTTCCAGATGGCATTTGGTGTTTTCCTCTGGCGTCCGAGATGTGTGTGCAGGGAGCAGTCTCTTCTGGTTTCCCAGGCCTGTCTGCCTCTCTGAAGGTTTAGCTCTCCCTCCCACGGGATTTGGGTGCAGAGAACTGTTTATCCAGTAGATCCCTTCAGGTTCTCGACTATTTTTTAATACAGCAAAATTACTGTCATTGAGAGATCCCTTTTAACGTCTGAGTTTTAAGAAGTGGGCTATGAATGGATGGCCTCAGATACATGCAGACCCTGATACCAGAGAAGAGACACTTCCAGGGTCCCAGTGGAATGACAGTCAGTATGAGCTACACCACCACTCTCCGGGCTGGACACAGACTCCTCTTCAACCCCAATTCCAGAATTCAACACTACAGTCCTTCCTCTTTGGTGACAGGCAGAAGGTGACAGAAGACATGAGGTTATGGCTGAGAGGTCTGGTCTACCAGGCTCGGAGGAGTTCCTGGGGAGTCTTCAGGATTCACACACAGCCACCACCTCCCCCTATCCCTGAGGTTGTAGCTACCTGGGAAGCCATCAGCCTAGGGAAGCGGCCAGTGCCAGAGTACTTCAACTTTGCCCACGATGTGCTAGATGTGTGGAGTCAGCTGGAAAAGGTGAGGCTCACCCTGCCCTGGTCTCCCTCGGGGGCACCTGAAGTCCCCCCAGATACTGCAGTGAGACTGTAAGACAAGCACATTGCAACATTGTGACCTGGGAACTTGGTAAGTCCAAAAAATTGAAACTGTTAACATTTAAGCCTGAGACCTGAAGGGGACAAATTAGACCCCAGTAGTATGAGTCAGACACACCTTGAACAGTGTGCTTAAAGTGTCACCCAGTCTGAACCCAGATCACAGAGGGCATCTGTGTCTGCTCTTCATCCTCTTCCGATGGATCTTAAGCAGATGGAAGCTCTGTCTCTCATGCTCTTCTCTTCTGAGTAGGAGACACAGAAGCTCAGGCTCAAAGCTTTTCACCTAGAAGTGAGCAAAAACAAACAAAACTTGTTTTATATCATGTCTTAATGTGCACATGCTTCCTTCTTATTTCCCTTTCTATATGTGTCTGTTATGGCTATCTGTATTATATTTGATAGGAATAATTTCTTGGTAATAATAGAATGTAAAGTTTGTTCCCAAGGAAATTTTAGTGTTAAATTTGTTTATTTTCTCAAGAATAAACAAACAAACAAAAATGGGTTTATATATCCCTGGCTGGCCTGTAATTCATTATATAGACCAGGTTAGCCTTGAACTCACAGAGATCCACCGGCCTGCCTGCCTACTGAGTGTGTTTCTTTGTCTTTGAGACAGTCTCAATCTGAAACTCAGGCAGACCTAGAAGTATAGCCAACTTGTAGCCCAGTCTTGAACTCATGACAAGCCTCCTGCCTCAGACTTCCAGGTGCTACAGGCATGTAGCATATGCCTATCTTTCAGGCATGATCTAGGATCCCTATTTTATCTTATCTGTCATCAGTTCTGCCACAACTAGATGCAGCAATACCACTGAGCGTGGTAAATTGGTACAGACAGAGTAAGGATGGGTGAGACACTGCAGCAGCCTATGCAGTCGCTAGGCTTGTGTCATCTACATACTGAAATAACACTGAAAAGGAGAGAGAACCCAAATTCTCAGAACTAAGCAGAGACCTTGGCAGCAGAAGGGTTTATTACAATAGTTCCCTGAGCCTTGGTCTGAACAGCAAGCCCAGGGGGCCTTTTAAGTTTCCCTGGTCCTGACACAATTTTCTAGTCAACCAGAGGCTCTGGAAAACAGCAGTCCTTGTTCCCAGTGGAGCCTGACAGCCTCAGAAGGTGAAGAATGAAGCCAGTTTGTCCAAAGCTTTGTTTCCCAAAGAATAATCACTATTTGGTGTTATTTCCCCCATGTTTTTCTTTCCTTTTTGAGATTATAATTATAATATAGTTACATATTCTCTCCCTTCTCTTTCTTCCCTCCAAACCTTCGCACACATCCCTCCTGTTCCCTTCAAAGCTCTCATTTTCCTTATTGTTGAATGCGTGTGTACAGACACACATATATTCCTAAATGTAACTTGCTGTGTCCGTATGTTATTTTTATGCATATTTTCAGGGCCGACTGTTTGCTTCTGAACAACCAGTTGACTTGGTGTTACTATTGTGAGGCCGTCTAGATTTGGCCCAACTCAACCAGTAAGGAAAGTCTATTCTGGGGAAGCCATTTGTTGAAAAACTGTAGGCAAGTAGTTTAACATGATTACATGAAGCAGATGAAGTGTTAGATGTCCACAGGGCAAGCAGAAGACAAACCAGAAGCTAGTGGAGTAACTGGAAACCTCCAGTGCACTCCTGTGCATCTCAGAATCAGTGTGCAAGCCTCGGGCATTACAGGATCTTACTAGTGACTGAAAAACATTGGACAAGCCCTGGGCAGGGTCTCAGAGTTTATGGCCTTGTCCACTTTCAGTTTGTTTTCTCTGTGCTGTAAGAGGTCTCCCAGCATTTCCAGAGGGAAACTCCCCACCATCGTGACTTCCCCACTGTCATGGACATCTAACTCTCTAGAGCTTTAAGCCAAAATAAGTTGCCTTTGGTCATGACATTTTATCAAATCAACAAAAACTCATGCAACCTGGCGGGACTATTCTAAAAACTAGTGAGTTGTGTAATTGTATGTGGTGATTTGTAGGTGAAGTGAGTAATGGTTTAATTAAACAGGGAGGATCATGGACAGTGTAAGTCTTCTTACCTTTTACATTATAATGCTGGTATAGGAAATTTGTTTAGGTTTGCCTAACTCAACACTCGGAGGATATTAAGTTACAAATAAAACTGACAAGTCCCTGACCTACATGGAGGGGGGCAAGGTTTTTGGTTTGTGTTTGGCTGGTTAGCTTTTAGTTTTATACAGGAGGGTCTCATGTAGACAAGGCTAGCCCTAAACTCACTAGTCAAAGATGATTTTGAATTCCTGATCCTCTTGCTTCTGTCTCCTAAGTCCTGGTTTTATAGGCACGCTACACAGCACCTTGTTTATCCAATGTTGGGGACTGAACCCAGGAATTGGTGTATGTCAAACATGTACTCTATTAACTGAGTCATACTCTTGGCCAATTATTTTGATTTTTGAACTCTTTGATCAGATACCTATGTTGTTGAAATTTCCAGCCCCAATAAGCCCATATAAAAACACACAATCCAATAATTATAGGCTGTAAGGCAAAGTTGGCCAGATCTAACACTATACTAAGTTATTTCCCAGCTACAAGGCCCCTTGCTACTCGTGGTTTCTCCTGGCCATGTGGTTCTGCTCCATCATGGCTTCCTCCTTTTCTTCAGTCCTCTCTCATTCTCCTCTCATCCTCTTCTACCTCTCCACCCGCCCCCACTCTCAAACCTCCCTTCCCACCTTTCCCCTCCACTGCCCAATCACAGGCTCTAGCTTCTATTGAGCAGTTAAAACAGGCAGAGGGGTCACATGAGATCACCCGAGTACATAATGGGCTGCTCATCAGGAGCAACCCCTCATGAGGAAGCAGAATTAGCATCAGAATACAAACAGCATCAGGACAACCCACAACATTTCCCCCATTTTTTGTCCAATTAAAATTGCTCCTTCTCCTCTGATAACAAACAATATAATAGAGGAACTATTCAATATATCTATAAAATATGTTTTTTCTTTAGAAACAAATGAGCAAAACCACTCAATAATGGCTTCTATTTTTTTCCTGGCTGCACCTACTGTCCAGACAGGGCACCGCCCCCCAAAGCCTGCATTCTGGTGGGTGAATGGCTCAGGAACAGAAATCAAGTGGACGTTTGAGGAACTGGGGAAGCAGTCCAGGAAGGCAGCCAACATCTTAGAGGGAGCATGTGGCCTGAAACCTGGAGACAGATTAATGCTGGTGCTTCCGAGACTCCCAGAATGGTGGCTGACCGTCGTGGCTTGTATGCGAACAGGTCAGTGAGCAAGTCTAGAGCTCCCTTTGTAGGACTGACACTGCCCACCAGAACTTTTCAGTTCCCACAAGATTTGGAAGACGGAATGAAGAGAATCCCATACGGGGTTCACATTTCCTTTGCCTGACAGTCATAGACCAGATTGCATGCAGTGGTCAAACAATGACATGAGAATTAAAAATCAACCACTTAGTAAGGGTCAAAGCACAAGGAACCCTGCAGGTTTCTAAGCACCTACTATGTGCTGGGAACTGTGCTAAGAGATCTGTTCCTGATTTAAAAAATAAAAATAAAAACTTTTGGTCAGAGTGTTATTTATTTTTCCTACCAAATATCTCACTTTCACCTACCTATAACTTTTATTGATATTCATAAAAAATTAACTTACAATCACATCTCATGTTATCACGTGAAGTGGAACCTCCATTCTAACACAGAAGAAGAGATCAAAGCCGATGTCAATACAGTTCTGCATCCCTACATTTTCCTCATATGCTCTTGTCAGGTTATACTGGTTGACTTTCTCTGATTGACAGCTCTGGCTGTCGAGCATCTTCCTGGGCCTCAGTTCCTAAAGCATAGCAAACAAATGACTTTAGTGGGCTGTGACAACAGAGAGATGGAATGAAAAAGCACAGCAGTGCTTGGGGCTAGCTTACAAAGACCCGAGTTTGATCCCCAGAAGCCATATTAAAAAGGAAAGAAGCCACGTGTGATGATACATACTTATAATCTCAGCTCTGGGCAGAGACAGGTAGATCCCTGGTGCTCAACAGCAAGCTTGGGCCACTAGGCAAGCTCCAAAGCAATGAAAGATCCTGTCTCAAAAACAAGGTAGACAGTGCTTGAAGAGTGACACGCACACATACACACATAGCACCCCCCATACACATGCATACATAGCACAACATATATGTATACATAGCATCCAAACACACACATGCACACATAGCACCAACACACACATGAATGCATAGGACTGAAACATACACATGCATAGAAGAACACAATTCAACTCAGAGCATTCATACTGGGTGCTGCATTGTGTAAGCATTTGGGAGGCAGGGCAAAGTGCAGTGAGACCATGGGCTTGGCTCTCATGCTGTGTTGAAGTGACCTTTCCCTCTGCTTCTTGTTCTCACTAGTTGTTTTTCTCTATGAATGAGTATGTTGAACTCGATGGAAAATACTAATAATCTGTGCTCCAAGATACTGAGGGTTTTCAAATGGCAAGGCTGCCCGTCGTTCTTATTCTTCCTCCATGGAGGTAGATAGACTTTGCCACCCTTAGCATAGCTTTGGTGTTCTGGAGTCCCTGCCTATTATACTTCCTTTATCAGCAAGGGACCCATATACAACACAGGATTCAGCACAACATTTCATTTGAAAAGCATGAAAAAACACTGAACTAAGGAGTTGTTACAGCAATACAATATAATATATTCAAGATCACGGACTCTCAGCATCTTCGTCCAGCCTGCTATTGCTGTGGTAGAACACCATGACTAAAAGCAACTTGGAGAGGAAAGGTTTTATTCAACTTACACTTCCACATTTAGTCCTTCACTGAAGGAAGTCTGTATAGGAACTCAAACCTGGCAGGAACCTGGAAGCAGGAACTGATGCAGAGGCCATGGAGGGGTGCTGCTCTGTTCATCATGACTTGCTCCATCTGCTTTCTTATAGAGCCCAGGACCACCATCTGGGGGATGGTTCTACCCATGGTGAACTGGATCCCTCCCCCACATCAACCACTATCTAAGAAAATGCCCTATAGGGCTGGAGAGATGGCTCAGCGGTTAAGAGCACCCGACTGCTCTTCCAGAGGTCATGAGTTCAATTCCCAGCAACCACATGGTGGCTCACAACCATCTGTAAAGAGATCCGATGCCCTCTTCTGGTGTGTCTGAAGACAGCTACAGTGTACCTATATATAATAAATAAATAAAATCTTTAAAAAAAAAAAGAAAATGCCCTATAGACTTGTATGTGGGCTGATTTTATGGCCGCATTTTCTTAATTGAGGTTCCCCCTTTCAGGTGACTCTAAGTGTGTGTCCAGTTGACATAAAACTAGCCAGGACGAGCAGGTTTAACGCTGCTTTAGCTCTGCAAGTCCAGCTGTATCACACATTCACTGTGTATTCTTGGGGAAACCATTTGATTTAGTCAAGGCAGGAAAGTCTAAAGACCTAGGCTCTTCAAATGTTGTGGTGTGTTTCTCACAATAGCATGTATTTCTGAGCATTGTGAGAACTGAGTGAAGCAAAGCCTCGGCAGTTCTTATCACAGGCGAGTACTCCATGTCTTTTGAATTTCCTGGTTACCATGATTGTTCCTTCAGGTGTTCCAGCCCTCCTCAGCTACTTATTTCTCCGTCCTCTACATTCAGATCTTCCTTCTCTCCTAACAATCTCTCTTCTCTGTGTGACCCAAGGTGTGGTCATGATCCCAGGCATTTCCCAGCTGACACAGAAGGATCTCAAGTACCGGCTACAGGCTGCCAGGGTCAAATCCATCATCACCAGTGATGCCCTAGCTCCTCACGTGGATGCCATCAGTACTGACTGCCCCTCCCTTCAAACCAAGCTTCTGGTGTCTGATACCAGTCGTCCAGGCTGGATCAATTTCCGGGAACTCCTGAGGTAAATTGGGACACTCCAGGACAGTAGCAGTGAGATAGGCTTTGAATATTTTCTTTTTTCAGCAACAGGGTTGAATACAAAGAGACAGAACCAAATAGATACTGGCCAGACACATCATCCTGTGAACCCCTGGATGTTCAAGGTTACTCAGTAACTGGGTGCGCCACTGTATCCCAGCATCCTCTAACATGGTGGCAAAGATTGTTGGAATTCTTAACCAGAGTGTATAAGTTAAATTTTATGATACATTTAATTCACAAAAAGCTGTCAATAATGAAAAGGCTGTCTCATATCAGTGCTTGCTGTATGACAGGCTCTAGGCTAAATAAGATCCAGCTGCATTTATTTGCACGGGAAGGGCTTAATAACACCGGTTCTGTGGCTGACATTGCCTTTGGTGTTCAGAACACTGTAGTAAAGAAGAAATCTTCTTGCTTAATCCTTAAAAGGAGCTACACAGGTGCAATTTTATTTTTACAGGTGAGAAAACAGTCTTGAAACTGGAAATGACTCATCTAAAATGCCAAAGAGAAGTAAAGGCTGAATTAGGGCACAGTTGATATACGTTGCTCTGTAACAAGGATGCAGCGGGCATTGATCTGTGGATTTGAGATATTTGTCCTGAACAGAGACCAGAATGCCTGTCACCCTAGCATTTGGGATTGTGAGTTTGAGACCAGCCTGAAATACAAAGCCTGTCCCAAAACAAAATTAAAAACAAAGCAATGTCAGAAGATTCCAAAAATGGTCACTGGGAGCTGGACTCCTGAGCCTAGAGTGTCCACCTCTGTGAGCAGATGCACCTGAATAAATACAAATTTGTGTAATTTGGCATCTGCCCTACTTAGCCAGACATATCTGAATCAGAGCCTTAGGGTTTGTCATTTCTAATGCTCAGCCCATGACATTTTGATGAGTCATCAAGTTAACCTAAATATATCCTTTTAAAATTCAGTTATCATTAAAATTATCTGATCTTAAAAAATGCAAGGTTCTGATTTTATTTTGTCCAAGGTGGAGCACAAGTAACAGAATTGCTTTTAAAATTTAACTCAGAGATCACAAGACAGCCAGGTCTGAGACCCAGGAGCTAGCTGAGTCTTCAAATCCCAGAATTTAGGAAATTACCTAATCTCAAACGCCTAATTTTTGAGAAAACATTTAGAAAAAAATGTCTCTACATTGAGAATTGAGTTAGGAAGGGGACTGTTCTGTCAGATGGACAGAAATATAGACGGGAGAATGCATGCATCTGTCCTATCACAAGAAATGTACACAAGATCTTCGTTTGTGTGTAAGTGTGTGTGTGTGTGTGTGTATACTTGTTCATATAGGTGTATGCACATATGTGCAAACCAAAGGTTAACTTTATGTATGTTTCTGTATTACTTTCCACTGCCTTATTTTCTTGAGACAGGGTCTCTCACTGAACCTGGAGCTCACCATCTAGGTAGAACAGCTGCTCAGTGAGTGTCAGGCATCTTCCTGTCTCTGCATCTCCAAGCCTGAAATTACAGATGCAAACAGCATTCTTGTAGGTGCTGAGGATCTAAACTCATGTTCTCTCCTTTGTGTTGTTCTGAATGAGCTATCTACCCAACTTTTGTGGATCTCTCAAATAAATCATTTGGGTATTTGAGACTCAATTTTGTAGCTTTGGCTATAAAAATGGTTGTAGAGATAGTATCTATTTATGAACATGTCTGCAAATGACACAGTGCTCCACACAGCACCCATACATAATGTGTTGAAACAGCCCTACTACCACTGTTATATCTTTGGGACTGCTTGGAGTGTTGTTATTAGTGCCTCTTAGTATCCTTGCATTCTCCAGAGCGGCATCTCCAGAACACAACTGCGTGAGAACCAGAAGTGGAGATTCAGTGGCCATCTACTTCACCAGTGGAACCACGGGGGCCCCCAAGATGGTGGAACATTCCCAGTGCAGCTATGGACTGGGTTTTGTGGCCAGCGGAAGGTATTGGAATGACTTGTCTATAAGGCCCAAATACAAGATGGATGAGTGAACAGAGGGGAGAGAGGGAAAGAGGAAAAATATGGAAATGGAGTTCAGAGAAGAACCAGAGGGTTAGTCAGGTAGGGTCTTGTAGTCTTTCCTTTGAGGAAGTACAGGACCTGTTCCTTTAACTTGTTTTCTTAGCCTACAACACAAGTACAAAGAAAGTGCTGAGTAAGCGTTTGTTGAGATCATAGTTGAGTTGATGGGTCTTGTCTAGATTTGAAGAGCTTAAGTGGTATATCCTGAGGTCTGAGCTCCAAATTATGAATAATATAACCCATTCTAAAGGTGGAGTTATTGATGACGGTGCTCTGACTTCCTCTCATTTTTGGCAGGAAGTGGATGGCTTTGACTGAGTCTGACATATTCTGGAACACAACTGACACTGGTTGGGTGAAAGCAGCCTGGACTCTCTTCTCTGCCTGGGCCAATGGCGCTTGCATTTTTGTGCATGAGCTGCCCCAAGTTGATGCTAAAACTATTCTAAATGTAAGGAGAAAAAGCTAGTCCTGGGTTTCTGAGCTTTGCACATGTTGGGCAAATGTCCTATCATTGTGCAACTTCTCCAGGCCTTGTTTTGAAACAGAGTCATAACTATGTAACCCAGGATAACCTTGAACCAGAGGTCTTCTGCGTTGGAGTGCCAAGAGTGGAGGTTATGAGTGTATGCCACTGTGCCAAGCTCTGAATCACCTCTTGTGTCCTGAGTGTAAATGGGATGAATGGAATCAATGTTTCAGGTAGCATGAGAAAATGTAGGAGTCGAATGACAAATTCACTTAGAACTTTGGTAATCTGGATTCAGTCTATTTAGCAACCTCCAGTCATTACCCGCCCTCAAAATAGATCCCCAGGCATGAAAGTATTTCATCTTTCCAAACTTTATCAAAGCCTTTCACTGCGTGCTGCACCTCTCTTTCCTTCACCTTCTTCCCTATGCTTTTGTCAAAACACAAACTATTTGTCAAAACTTTAAGTAAAATCCAAAGTCTAGTCAGCGTGTGCAGCTGTCCTTGCACCGAGTCATTCAGCGAACTCAAGTCATTCACCCAGTGCCTCCTGTCTTATTTTTCTGGGCTCTTATCACGAAGGAAGAGGATTGACATCCCAAGTGAAGACATGGAATGCCTTTGCTCTCTCCTCTAAATGGCATTTTGTGAGATATCAACGAGCCTATCTCCCCATACCCATCTCTTTGAGACAAGCTGGGTCAAATGTGGCAAGGAGTATGGACTTCTTCGTTGGTCAAATTTGTATTCTCAGCCTAGTCTCCTGACTTCTTTGAGTCTCACTCTCTAAGCTGTCATGAGAACAAAGATACTGTGTTCCTAATACACTAGTTGTTATTCATTTCCCATCATCATTGTTCTTGGAGGATGTGTCAGCCATCTGTGCAGCTTTTCTCTTCACCATCCCTAGCCATGGCAACATATTCATGATCTATTATTTTGCAGTTTCCCAGGTACACCCATACTAACAGCAGCAGTGTAGCGATTCATAGTAATTCATGGTAAAAAGGCAGGAGCAGCACAAGCACTCATCAGAAACTGACTGTGTAAGCCAAATAATAGTTTCCAACTTGTTTTTGGCCTGGAGTTTGTCTTTTGGACTAGACTGCTGGCCGGTGAGTCTCAGGGATCTACCCGTCTCTGCATACACTACCACACCTGACTCCTTTTCTCATGGGTTGGGTTCTAGGACCAAACTGAGGCTCTTAGTCTTGTGCTGGTTGTGGCATCTCCCACAATAATTTTTACAAAGATAGCTTCTAGGAATGCAGTCATTTCAGAGCATGGTTAATCCTGGGTAATCTGTTTAAATTCTGGATTGTTGTTTTTATTGATTGTCCACTGAAAACTGGCCAGAGGTATCATTTCCTCATTGTCTGCCGAGGACAGCTAGAATGTAGTCACAGCCTAGTACCTTGTCTTTCCAGAGTGAGTCACTCAAGAGAGGGAGAAAGGTAAGAACATTTGAGACAGGAGCTGCATTCTTTCTGTCATCTAATCTCAAGTGACACACACCATGTCAACAGGATGCTATTGGTCCCATGGACCAACCTTGGAGCAGTGTAAGAGGAGACCCCATAAAGGTGCAAATGCTAGAAGGTGGATCATGGACGTCACCTTGACAGATAGCTGCCATGTGTAGTGTTCTACCCTGCTTTGTCAGTGACACATTGAGATCCATTTCACTCATCCCATTTCACCTGAGTTTCTCTGAGAAAACTGTCTAATTCTTGTTTTGTTTAGACTCTCTGCAGGTTCCCAATAACCACCATTTGCTGTGTCCCAACCCTCTTCCGGCTGCTTGTACAAGAGGATCTGACAAGGTACAGTCTCTGCTTGGCACTTACAGGGTCCTCATATGAGGGCATCCATCTTTCAGTCCAACTTTTCTTCTTCCTGTCTCTATATCTTTGTCTTTCTGGGAGTTTCTTGCTCCACCTCTGCCTCTTTCTATGTCTTCATGTGTCTCTCTTTGTCACTACTGTGTCACACACACACACACACACACACACACACACACACACACACACTCCCACATATCTTACATTAAGCTTTTAAAGATGGTTTTTATGGATCTTCATAATTCATACCCAGAAAACAAACTGAAAGTATTTAAAGCAATTCGAATTTTTGACTGGATCACCACCATACACCACACCCTTAGCATTTTCGTGACTTCTGTCACAGTGATCATTGGGTTTCCACAGGTCAGCTATAGAATAGTTTTGGTTACCAAAGGTTTTTCATTTGTTTAGACTAACAAGCTCACTCACTCCATCTCCTAACCCAAGCCAGCCATTCCTAGGTATCTGCCTTGGGATACTCAAACAAAGTTGACAACACTGTGCCTGGCTCTTATCCTGTACAAATACAACGGCATCCACTAGTTGGGCTTGGCTGTTTGCAGGGGTATTGGGTGAGTAACTTACCAATCCTAATCATGTCTCCCTCTTCTATCCTTTCCCAACGCCGTGTCTTCGCATGCACTCATCTTCCTAAGTCACATACCCTGGCCATTAAATATTCCAAAGAATGGAGCGCTTGCATGATTTTAAATGTATTCCTCTAAATATAAGAATCAATGCCATTCATTCCTTTCTTGTGAATATTCTCACACTGTTATTTTGGCTGGAAACAGCCCCTGGATAATTCTTCAAGACCAGTTAGGTACTGCTTAGCAACACTAAGTAATTGAACTGAATTAGTGAAGTACAACTGGGAAAAGAAAATGATCCAAAATTATTTATATTTAGTGTAACTTTTGAACTGACAGACAGGTTTACTACTTATTTAATATCTCTGGAAATTTTATATCCAGTCTTCGCAATTGGAGGATTCTTAGAAGGCTATTTTTAAAGATTTATTTATTTATCATGTATAAGTACACTCTAGCTGTTTTCAGACACACCAGAAGAGGGCATCAGATCTCATTACAGATGGTTGTGAGCCACCATGTGGTTGCTGGGAATTGAACTCAGGACCTCTGGACGAGCAGTTGGTGCTCTTAACCACTGAGCTATCTCTCCAGCCCAGAAGGCTATTTTTAATCTATTAAAATTTTCATTGATTTATTACTTTCAGTCAGGTCATTGCCTCTATGGATTTATTATTAGTTTGTTTTAGGTAGATTAATTTGAACACTTCACTGTTGTGCCCATACCTATCATATGAGTCTGATTTTAACCCAAATTTGGATAGGATTGATCTGTGGACCGCAGCTGCAGAGAGAGTTTGGACCGCATGGAGCTTACTGTGGGACAGAAGGGAACTTACCCTCTAGTGTCAGTGGGGCTAGTGTCAGTGGGGCTCTGAATATCTAGCAATGCTGGAGGGTAAGTAGAAATGTTTATGACATAGATAACCTTGTCTCCCTGCTTGAGAAAGGTACAAGTTCCAGTGCCTCAGGCACTGTTTGACCGGTGGAGAAGCCCTCAACCCTGACGTGAGGGACAAGTGGAAAAGCCAGACAGGCCTGGAGCTCCATGAAGGCTACGGACAATCAGAAACAGTGAGTTGGTGTCTCAGACCTCCTCATCAGAACCATCGCCCCATTATAGAGGATCACCAACTGACAGCAGTTCCTCACCTCTCCCTGACACCTGCCAGAAACTTCCCTGGCTCTAGGGCCCTGAAACTGACTATGGAATGCCATTATCCATGCCTCCTTTTGGTTTTAAGTCTCAGGTAATTTCCCATATGCCATGGCCCTGCAAAGCAGCTTTCCTGATGCCTCCCATGATTACTCTTTTTGTAGCTATGACAAACTACCTGGCAGAAACGAAAAGGTCCATTGTCACATCCATGTCCAGAATGGTTTCCTTTTCTCAGATATACACTGTCCTCTAGAGGATTCTAAATTCAATCCAGTTGACAATAAAGATTAATGCTCATAATTGGTCAAGGAAATTGTCACTCCAGAATAGCCCATGATGTCTTTTTAAATAAAATCTTAAGCAGTGAACCCTATAACCATCTTGGCAAGATGTGGGAGTGAGTGAATCTTTGAGCTAAATGACAATTTAGTTCTCTACCCATGAACACTACAAGTGCCTAATGGACTGTTGGCCATGGACAGAGAAGATTTTAAAAATAAGGGAAAAGAAGGGAAGAGTATGAAAGCGAGGGAAAGAAAGATGACAGAAAAAGAGGAGGAAGAAGAACGAGAAGGCAGGTGAGAGCCAGCATGGACCAGGAAACAAGGGGATGGAGGCTTCCCATGGTTAACACTGGTTTCTCTCCAGGTCCTCATCTGTGGCAATTTTAGAGGCTCAACGATCAAGTCTGGATCTATGGGGAAAGCAAGCCCACCTTATGATGTGCAGGTAGGCAGCCTCTGTGACAGTGCACTGAGCAATCTATGCTCTGGGGGATGCAGGGTGACCTTTTGAGTAACTTGGCTGTACAAAGGATGCTCAGATACCATACTATGACCTCTCTGTTAGATTGTAGATGAGGAGGGTAATGTCCTGCCTCCAGGAAAAGAGGGAAATATTGCCATCCGCATCAAACCTACTAGACCCTTCTGTTTCTTCAACTGCTATCTGGTAAGCTGTGGGGAACAGCTGGGAGGAGTCACAGTAATCACTCCATGCAGACCTTGAGAAGCATGTTTTGTAAGTATCTGTAGCATGACCCTTGTAGTAACTGCATTGAGTTGGTTGCTATAGTTATTGATTAGGAACACCGCTGTTGACAAGGAAGGTACAAAAGTGGATGGCTTATCCGGTGTCAAACAACTTATATGCAAGGTCCTATGCTTAAACAAGAGTGTGTTGAGAGCACAAACACAGATAGGAAAGGTTAAATTCTGGAAAGCAAAGTTTCTTACCGAAGAACCAACTGCAAGCTGGTGCTAGACCAAGTTTTCAAGATGTTTGCTTCTGGTTTGTTGGTTGAACTTCAGTCCAAGGTTCCAAAATAAGATAGTAATTATCTGTCCTCTAGACCTTGGCTAGAATCTCTTCCTATTCTTTTCTGTAAAACTTTCAAGCCTGGATGTGCATCAGAAACACCCAGGAAGCTTCAACTAGTACTGATCCCTACAACCACTTAAATCAAATCAACTAAATTTTGGGATGATGAGGATCAGGCCCCTGCGTAATTTGAAAGCGCAGCCAAGAATTAAGAACTACTTGTCACAGAGATACCCTGTAGCTCATATACTAAGCTGACTGACTGTGCATTTTAAAATCAACTTGTCAAGACCCATGAAAACATTTGTTAGAAATTTTAATTGGATTTTCATTAAGTCTATAAACCAACCCAGAAGAAGCTGACTTTCCACTCATTCTTTCTAATTTTCTTACACTAATTAATTGTGTGTGTGTGTGTGTGTGTGTGTGTGTGTGTGTGTGTGTGTGCGCGCGCGAGCACACATATGCCAGACTGTGTGTGTGTAGGTCAAAAGACAGCTCGGTGAAGTCAGTTCCCTGCTTTCACCATGTAGGTTTGTGAATTGAACTCAGATGATCAGGTGAG
This sequence comes from Rattus norvegicus, assembly GCF_021556685.1. Taxonomy (NCBI): domain Eukaryota; kingdom Metazoa; phylum Chordata; class Mammalia; order Rodentia; family Muridae; genus Rattus; species Rattus norvegicus. The sequence continues at coordinate 186,805,948 of NC_141534.1, forward strand.
CACTGATCCATCTCACTAACTCCTACTCATTCTTTCTGTCTTTCCATTTGTTTAAATAATCTTTCACCATTCCATGAGATCCTTTACATTCAACATGCTTTACCTCAAACATGAAGCAACTGGCAAATTGTTGTTGCTATATAGTAATTTTGTTTTCTTTTAAAAAACTATACATGGAATCATGAAAGTTCCATTTTTTGTATCTTAGACTCAAGATAATTTATTTACCAGTCACACAGATTTTTGCATGCACTAGTAAGTTTTTCTTTCCATTAAATAGTAACATTTTCTTTAGGACTTTTGGAATTAGGCTATTGTGTCAGCTTTGTGAGTAAAACATCTACCTTGCAAGCATGAAGACCTGAGTTTGAATCCTCAGAAACTACCTAAAGCCCCACATAGTAGCACACATGTCTGAAATCCCAGTTCCTAAGAGTAAATGGGGACAGGAGAATCCACAGAAGCTCCTGGGCCAGCTAGCCTGGTGCATGCAGTGCAAATATCCAAAAATAGACCCATCTAGAATAAAGTCAGGAAGGTCTGACACCTGAAACTGTTTCTGACTTCCAATAATAGCATTTGTCCACATTCATACACACACACACACACACACACACACACACACGCACATGCATGCATGCACGTACATGTAATTTTAGAATCATAACTTGACTTTTTCTTTACTGTATCACTGAGGTTTCAAGCCCTTTATTTTCTGTTGCCTAGGCTCAGTGTTCTTGCCTACCCAGCACCAGTTGCCCTGTGTGTAACCTCATGAGTTCACCTCTTCTAAGGATGCTCATGAGTGGTTGCTCGGGATCCTACCCAGCAGCTCTCATTTAATTAAAAGAGGGAAGGGAAGTCACAAATCTGCAGGACTCCAGCCTTCTGTCCTGTCAGAAACTCTGGACAGCTTGACAACCAATAAAGCACCTGTTGAAGGGGGCTGGCCACTGGGGGCTCTTCAGTCAGGAGCTGACCTAAATCGTTGTTCCCAAATGATCCTCCATGGACTCCCCTCTCTTCTAGGACAATCCTGAGAAGACAGTAGCATCAGAGCAAGGAGACTTTTACATCACTGGGGACCGAGCACATATGGACGAGGACGGCTACTTTTGGTTCGTGGGGAGAAATGATGATGTAATCAACTCTTCAAGGTCAGTTTAGCTCTTCCTCTCCTTGAGCATCCAGAGGGGAGGGGAAGTCATGTGAAAAGTTTGACTCTTCCAGCTACCGGATTGGGCCTGTGGAAGTAGAGAGTGCACTGGCTGAGCATCCGGCTGTCCTGGAGTCTGCTGTGGTCAGCAGCCCAGACCCCATCCGGGGAGAGGTAAGCCTTCAGGGAAGAACAGAAGGTCATTGTTTTCTACTTATAAGCACCCAAAGGAACAAGGGGAATGAGGAGTGGCAGATCCCTCCTTTGGTCTCAGCCCCACCCCTAGAACCACAAAGCTGAAACCCCACCTGCAGTCACACATTCCTTCGGATTAACCTCCTTTAGAATCATAAATACACTCTACAAAGGCAAGATGCGAAAGCCAAATTCCATTTTACTTGGACGGCAGACAATCCAAGCAATCCAAATGAGGCCGAACAGGGCCTGGCACACAATAGGTTTAACAGTAATCATAGTAAGAGGTAGCTCTTCTTAAAAGCCAGATTTGTTTGAACACACAGGGATAGTGAGTTCACACCTTTGGGAAGTGTGCAAGGAGAGCTACCCCTTAGCAAACATTTGGGAAGTGTGCAGAGTTTAGTGTTGGTGTAGACCTGCAGCCAAGTGGCGTTTTAAGCACTTCCATTGCTATCAGAAAGTATTCTTTACTTTATTTTGAGGTTATATAATATATATGATAATATATATAATAATAACATTTTCCCCTTCTTTTTCCTTCCTCTAACCCTTCCCAGATAGCTCTTCTTGCCCTCTTTCAAATTTGTGGCCTCTTTTATCATTAATTGTTATTATAAGTATATACATATATCTAATATATGTATATATACATGGAATATATGTATATACATATATATTCCTAAATATAACCTGCTCAGTCTGTGTAATGTTATTACTTAGGACAGGACCGACCGTTTGGTTTTGGATAACCAATTGGTGAACTCTTCCCTGGGGAAGACTGTTTCTCCCCTTCACCACATTCCCCAGTTGCCTGTAATTCTCTGTGCTGCATAGATACCTGTGGGCTTTCCCCTATCTACTCTGGCATGTTTATTGGTATTGTCCTTGTTGGGCTCATGTTGAGGCAGTCATGTTGGTGAGACTTTATGGATGTAGGCTTTGACATTTCTAGGAGACTAGGTATTTTAAAAATGCATTATTTTATGTGTGTGCATATGTGTGTGTGTGTGTGAATAAAAGTGCACACGTATCACAGCACATGTGTGGAAGTCAGAGGACACCTTGCAAGAGTAAAACCATGTAGGCTCCATATAATGAGCTCAGGTTGTCAGGCTCAGCATCAAACACATTTACCCCCAGAGCCATCTCGACAAGCTTAGGAATTGTGTTCTGAACAGTTGTTCCCTCTTTATCAGGAGACAAATTCCAGGGGAAACCTGGGCAGACAAAGCCAAGGCACAGAATGCCCCTTGGAATGACTGAAACAGAAATGGTGATATAGCTGCATGTTTGCTGGTGGGAAATGTACAGAAAGCACTCTCCAAAGACCAGAGGCCCTGGAGCAGGGCTGCATTTTTCTCAGTCCTGCCTGAACAGCCCCTGCCCCTCTATCCTCCTGCAGAAAAACCTAGAAGTGAATGGCCATTGGCATTGGGAAGGAACTTCCTCCTGGTCTTTATATCTTATGGGAATTAGTGTTGGCTTCTAATGGAGCCATTGTAAGATGGGGCTCCAAAATGATTCCAGAAAAGCCAATGCTTCAGTACTTTGGTTTGAACAGGCAGGAAATGAGGAAACAGTGTTGTTCACGTCACTGTCTGTGCTTGAGGATCTAGTTGAACCCTCATGTTTAAGTTTAAGTAAGCACATAGTTACAAGACTAGCTTAAGGAGAAAAGCATCATTTCCGAAGGCTTGATCCTTTCTGGGGTTCTCTCCCTGCAGGTGGTAAAGGCGTTTATAGTCCTTTCTCCAGCCTATGTGTCTCATGACCCAGAAGCCCTGACCAGGGAACTCCAGGAGCATGTGAAGACAGTGACTGCTCCATACAAGTACCCCAGGAAGGTAACCACCCAGGGTCCTAAAGCTGGGGAACAAAATGAGTCCCTGCTCCATGGCCTGGTCTCCTGGTCCAGGCTGTGTGCTGGGATGCACATACCCCAGTTGATGCTTCAACCTCATGTGTCTCTTGTCATTGGATCCTCTCTGAAGCACATGTTCTTTCTCTAGTGATCTGTAGGTGAGAAGCAAAGGGTTTGCTGAGAGGTGAAGACACATGTGCTCCAAGCACTAGCAGTTTTAACTGTTATCACAGTTAACATGGGGTTAAAACCCTAAATTGTGGGAGCTTTCCAAAGAAGTAGTGAAAGTAACGAATTAAGACAACAGTTCCTCTGGGAAATGATGGCTTCCTCCTCCTCCTCCTCCTCCTCTCCTTCTTCTTCCTCTTCCTCTTCCTCTTCTTCCTCTTCCTCTTCCTCTTCCTCCTCTTCCTCTTCCTCTTCCTCTTGCTCTTCCTCTTCTTCTTCTTCTTCTTCTTCTTCTTCTTCTTCTTCTTCTTCTTCTTCTTCTTCTTCTTCTTCCTCCTCCTCCTCCTCCTCCTCCCCCTCCTCCCTCTCCTCCTCCTCCTCCTCCTCTTCTCCTTCCTCCTCTTCCTCCTCCTCTTCCTCCTCCTCCTCTTCCTCCTCCTCCTCTTCTCCTTCCTCCTCTTCCTCCTCCTCTTCCTCCTCCTCCTCTTCCTCCTCCTCCTCTTCTTCTTCTACTTTATTGGATATTTTTTATTTACATTTTCAAGTGGAATTCCCTTTCCCTGTTTCCCGTCCATAAGCCCCCTATCCCCTCCCCCTCACCGTCTTCTATAAGGGTGTTCCCCCTCCACAACCACTCCCCCTTCCTGCCAACCCACCCTGACATTTGGTTTCTAAGCATGATTGTATCTGTTTGTTTGGTCACCAGGTGGCTTTTATTTCGGAACTGCCAAAGACGGTTTCTGGAAAGATCCTAAGGAGTAAATTGAGAAACCAAGAGTGGGGGAGATGAGGCGCAACCCAAGAAAGATGCTGTGACTCTCTGAAGGTTCTCAAGGAGAAGGAAGTGGGGCTGGCTAGCTACTCCTTGGAGGAGAATAGGCATCAAAGATGGTCAGCTTCCAAATGGGCATTTTGGAATGATGCTGGCAAATGCAAGAACATCCCTAGTCCAGAGCTCACAGACACAGCCCAGTCCAGCAAATTCACCAAAGCTTAACTTCCATCTCTGGAGATCTTCAGCATTCTGTTGTCCCTGGGACAGACAAATCAGCACAACCTTAATCCATGGTCTTGTTATGCCAGTGGAAATGTAAAATGTGACCCTTTGGATGAAGTCATTTGGTAACAGTATCTGGGTCATAACATTGACCATACTCTTCCATTTAGAAATCACACTTTTGGGACTCACTATAAAAGAAAAGACTCAAAATACAGTAAACATTTGGTATGCAAAGATACTCTGTGAAGCACAGTTTAAAACTAAACACACACACACACACACACACACACACACACACACACCAAAACAATAGAGAAATAATTAAATCAATTAACACTAGCTTGATCAATTAATGTAACTATTCAAGTACTTAGGCACAGCCTGTGTCCTGGGTAGGGGAGGGGAAATGTAAGCTGTATTAAAGGTTAGAGGGAAAACTGCCATTGGGAAGCTGCTGTGAGGAAACACACTGGAGACATGACTGGTCCCTTTCCTTAGACACTTGCACCTCTCAGGTTTTCTTAAGAAGTAGAAACAACTAATTTAATGAACAAGTTATTTTAGAGGGCAATCTTTTCTTCCTGGCCTGGGAAATGGTGCTGATCATAAAGTACCTCCTGGGTGAGCATGAGCACCCAATTTTCAGATCCCTGATAGCTATGTAAAGGCCATCTGTGGTTATGCACATCTGTAACCTTAACCTTAGTGGGAGGAGAAGAGAAAAAGATCCCTAGAACTGCCTGGCTAGCCAGCCTAGCCCATCAGTAAGCTATGTGCTCACTGAAAAGCCCTCAAAGTTTTTTATTGGTTATTTTATTTATATTTCAAATGTTGTCCCCCTTTCCAGTCTCTCCTCTGCAAACACCCTCCCATCCTCCCTCCCCTTTACATCTAAGAGGGTGCTCCCTCCATCCATATTCTCCCTCCTCATTTGTTTAGCATGCCCCTTCACTGGGGCAACAAGCCTCCACAGAACCAAACGTCTACTCTCCCATTGATGCCAGATGCTACATATGCAGCTGGAGTCAGAGTCCCTCCATGTATATTCTTTGGTTGGTAGTTTAGTCCCTGGGAACTCTGGGGGATCCAGTTAGTCGATATTGTTGTTCTTCCTATGGGGTTGCAATCCCCTTCAGCTCCTTCCATTTTTCCCTATTTCTTCCATGTGGGTCCCTGGGCTCAGTCCAGTGGTTGACTGTGAGTGTCTGCATTTGTCTTAAGTCAGGTGTTGAGAAGCTCCAAAAGTTAAGATGGTGAAGAATAATGGAAAACAGTAACATTCACCTCTGGCCCTGACATGCACAGATCTATATCTAAATCTAGATCTAGATCTAGATCTAGGTATAGATATAGATGTTATAGATAGAGAGATAGAGATGTATATCCATGCACTGGGAAACTGCTGTGAGTAAACTATACACACATAGCAACCCCTTAGAAGAAATACCAGTGGAAATGGCATCCAAAACCACCTCCATCCTCATTTCTAACTGTTCATAAATCGTTGCTCAGTCCATGAGTAGTAAGTATCCCAGGGCACGGTGTCGAGAAGCCATGTTCTTCTAGGTCCTTTAATTAGAAGGTGTGGTTCTGAATGACTGACACTAACCACAAAAGGGAGAAACTGATGGAAACTCAAAGCAATGCCTGTGACCTCTACCCAGATCCCAGAATTTCTCCTCACTGGTTGATATGTATTTATTGAGCAAGTGCTTAGTGTAGAGGCCTGTGAAATGATAACAAGCAAAGGCAACCAGCATGAGTTTGCTACAGGCAAGTCCCAGGATGGGGTGGCGCTGACAGCAAAAATCTGTCTCCTCTATTCCAGGGACAACTCTAAAATCAAAGTGCTGGAAGGTTGGCTCCATCCTGAGGTTCCTCTTCGCATTGCAAGTGTTGTGTTTGTCCTGTGCCTTATGCTCTTCTCTCATACCTGCAAAGGATGCATGTATACTTGCTTCTCAACTCCTCCTGTTTAAGGACACCTGTCACTTCCTGCTACATGAGGGCATTTGGAAGCCCATGACCTACATTAATTTTATTACTTCTTTACAGATTTTGACTTTAAGTAAGGGGTTGGGGGTGCAAGTTTCAGGGACTTCCTCAGCCACAGAGTAAAAACATGGCCAGTCTGGGTGACTTAATGAGACCTTGTCTCAAACTAAGTCAGTAAAAGAAGGGGTTGGACATGCAGCCAGTGGTAGAGCATTTCCCTAACACATGTAAGGCCCTGGGTTCAACCCCAAAAACATGAAAGTAAGGGAGTAAGAAAGCAACCAAGACCCCATTTCCAAATCCACTAGTCACATTCTAAAGTTCTAGTAAGCAGTGTTTCAACAAATCCACAATACTGCTTACAAAAGTTTAGTCTAGTGGATAGGCTGGTATTATTTATTATGGAGCAGTAGCAATAAGGTTATGACTGTGGTAAATGCCACAGTGACTGACAAGCCTAGGGAACTTAGGTATATAGTGGTTTGCATAAGAAGTCTCCATTGGAGCTTAGGAGATATTCTAATAGTTAAAGTGTTTTCTGTACAAGAAAGAGGACCAGAGTTTAGATCCCCAGAAATGCATGCAAATACTCCCTGAGTATGGTAGCACAGCCTCAAGGCAGAGATTGGAGACTCCAGAGAAAGCCGACTAGAAAGACCAGACATATCAGCAAGCTCTGGGATTTGATTGTAGAGTGATCCTGCCTCCATGAATAAAGTGGAAGAACAACAGGAGATGGTTCCTGACATGAAACTCTGGCCTCCACATGCATATGCAATCCCTGCTCCCCACCATGCACATGCATAACCTCACACAAATACATACTTGCACCCCCAGTCATGCATATGGATTCACAAATGTATAAAATATGAATGCATATACAGGTGATAAAAACACACATGAGAGAGGGGGAAGGAGGAGATGTCTCTAGTGAGCTGGGATTGACTGAAGCCTGGATAAAGGTAAGAGACAACAGTGAGACCTCTGGATAAATGCGGTAGACTGTGGAAAGGTTTCATGGGAAGGCAGAAGAGAGCAGATTACTGCTGGGAACCTTTCACACTCAGGTAGAGCCAGCCATACTCACACAATTCACAGGGCTTCTACCTCTGCCCTCATGTGGGCAGATACTGATAACATCTACTTTATATGGTCTGATAGACCCAGCAGGGTGTTGAAATACACATAACTTATACCCCCAGATCAAGAATTCAGCAACGAGTCCCTGCTCCCAAACCCCATGGGAGAGAGAGCTCAGTGCCCAGACAGGTGGGTACTCCAGAGACTGCAGGGCAGGAGAGACCTCCAGTACTGCCCACCCTTGCCCACATCCCTGGCCCAAGAGGAAACTGTATAGGGCCTCTGGGAACAAGAAGATAGGGGCACTCAATGCTGCAGTCCAGACACTGCCCGGATCTGAAGGGACCCGGTCAAACAGCTCCCTGCACCCAAATCCCATGGGAGGGAGAGCTAGACTGCCAGACGGGCAGACACCCCTGGGAAGCCAGAGAATACTCTCTGACCACATTTCTGACTCTAGAGGAAATCGCCTAGCGCTATCTGGGCCCCCTGTGCACAGGGTGCCGAGAGAAGGCAGGACAGGCCCTTCTGGTTTCTGCCCTCACGGCGAGCTGAAACCCACCTCTCAGGAGCGACTTCAGCCCTGAGACCAGAGGTAAGACCAACTTTTCTGCTCCAAGTGACCTGCCTGGTGGACTCAGGACACCTGAAGACCAGTAGACAGGAACGACTACATGCCTAAAAGCAGAACACTCTGTCCCCATAACTGGCTGAAAGAGAACAGGAAAACAGGTCTACAGCACTCCTGACACACAGGCCTATAGGACAGTCTAGCCACTGTCCAAAATAGCAGAACAAGGTAACACCAGAGACAACCTGATGGCAAGAGGCAAGCGCAGGAACCCAAGCAACAAAAACCAAGACTACATGGCATCATCGGAGCGCAATTCTCCCACCAAAGCAACATTGAATGTCCAAATACACCAGAAAAGCAAGATCTAGATTTAAAATCACATTTGATCATGATGATGAAGGACATACAGAACTCCCTTAGAGAAATGCAGGAAAACACAAATGAACAAGTAGAAGCCTATAGATAGGAAATGCAAAAAATCCCTCAAAGAATTATAGGAAAACACAATCAAACAGGTGAAGGAATTAAAAATGGAAATAGAAGCAATAAAGCACAAAGGGAGACAATCCTGGATATAGAAAACCAAAGGAAGAGACAAGGAGCCATAGATACGAGCATCACCAACAAAATGCAAGAGATAGAAGACAGAATCTCAGGAGCAGAAGATTCCATAGAAATCATCGATACAACTGTCAAAAATAATGGAAAATGGAAAAAGACACTGGCCCAAAACATACAGGAAATCCAGGACACAATAAGAAGATCAAACCTAAGGATAATAGGTATAGAAGAGAGTGAAGACTCCCAACTCAAAGAACCAGTAAATACTTCAACAAAATCATAGAAGAAAACTTTCCTAACCTAAAGAAAGAGATGCCCATAAACATACAAGAAGCCTACAGAACTCCAAATAGATTGGACCAGAAAAGAAACTCCTTCCTTCACAAAATAGTCAAAACACCAAATGCACAAAACAAAGAAAGAATATTAAAAGCAGTAAGGGAAAAAGATCAAGTAACATATAAAGGCAGACTTATCAGAATTACACCAGACTTCTCACCAGAGACTATGAAAGCCAGAAGATCCTGGACAGGTGTCATACAGACCCTAAGAGAACACAAATGCCAGCCCAGGTTACTGTATCCAGCAAAACTCTCAATTAACATAGGTGGAGAAACCAAGATATTCCATGACAAAACCGAGTTTACACAAAAACGTTCTACAAATCCAGCCCCACAAAGGATAATAAATGGTAAAGTCCAACATAAGGAGGCAAGCTACACCCTAGAAAAACCAAGAAATTAATTGTTCGCAACAAAACAAAGACAAGCACACAAACATAATCTCACATCCAAACATGAATATAACAGGAAGCCACAATCATTATTCCCTAATATCTCTCAATATCAATGGACTCAACTCCCCAATAAAAAGACACAGATTAACAAAATGGATACACAATGAGGACCCTGCATTCTGCTGCCTACAGGAAACACACCTCAGAGACAAAGACAGACACTCTGAGGAGTGAAAGGCTGGAAAACAACTTTCCAAGCAAATGGCCTGAAGAAACAAGCTGGACTAGCCATTCTAATATGGAATAAAATTGATTTTCAACCAAAAGTCATCAAAAAAGATAAGGAAGGACACTTCATATTCATCAAAGGAAAAATCCACCAAGATGAACTCTCAATCCTAAATATATATGCTCCAAATACAAGGGCACCTACATACATAAAAGAAACCTTACTAAAGCTCAAAACACACATTGCACCTCACACAATAATAGTAGGAGATTTCAACACCCCTCTCTCATCAATGGACAGATCATGGAAACAGAAATTAAACGGAGACGTAGACAGACTAAGAGAAGTCATGAACCAAATGGATTTAACAGATATTTATAGAACATTATATCCTAAAACAAAAGGATATATCTTCTTCTCACCACCTCATGGTACTTTGTCCAAAATTGACCATATAATCAGTCATAAAACAGGCCTCAACAGATACAGAAAGATAGAAATAATCCTATGCATCCTATCAGACCACCACGGGCTAAAGCTGGTCTTCAATAACAATAAGGGAAGAACGCCCACATACACATGGAAGTTGAACAATGCTCTACTCAATGATAACCTGGTCAAGGAAGAGATAAAGAAAGAAATTAAAGACTTTTTAGAATTTAATGAAAATGAAGGTACAACATACCCAAACTTATGGGACACAATGAAAGCTGTGCTAAGAGGAAAACTGATAGCTCTGAGTGCCTGCAGAAAGAAACAGGAGAGAGCATATATCAGCAGCTTGACAGCACACCTAAAAGCTCTAGAACAAAAAGAAGCAAACACACCCAGGAGGAGTAGAAGGCAGGAAATAATCAGACTCAGAGCTGAAATCAGCCAAGTAGAAACAAAAAGGACTGTACAAAGAATCAACAGAACCAAAAGCTGGTTCTTTGAGAAAATCAACAAAATAGATAAATCCTTAGCCAGACTAACCAGAGGACACAGAGAGTGTGTCCAAATTAACAAAATCAGAAATGAAAAGGGAGACATAACAACAGAGTCAGAGAAAATTCAAAAATCATCAGATCCTACTACAAAAGCCTTTGTTCAACAAAACTTGAAAATCTGGAGGAAATGGACAGTTTCCTAGACAGATACCAGGTACTGAACTTAAATCAGGAACAAATAAACCATTTAAACAACCCCATAACTCCTAAACAACTAAAAGCAGTCATTAAAAGTCTCCCAACCAAAAAAGAGCCCAGGTCCAGACGGGTTTAGTGCAGAATTCTATCAAACCTTCATAGAAGACCTCATACCAATATTATCCAAACTATTCCACAAAATTGAAACAGATGGAGCACTACCGAATTCCTTCTACGAAGCCACAATTACTCTTATACCTAAACCACACAAAGACACAACAAAGAAAGAGAACTTCAGACCAATTTCCCTTATGAATATTGATGCAAAAATACTCAATAAAATTCTGGCAAACCGAATTCAAGAGCACATCAAAACAATCATCCACCATGATCAAGTAGGCTTCATCCCAGGCATGCAGGGATGGTTTAATATACGGAAAACCATCAACGTGATCCATTATATAAACAAACTGAAAGAACAGAACCACACGATCATTTCATTAGATGCTGAGAAAGCATTTGACAAAATTCAACACCCCTTCATGATAAAAGTCCTGGAAAGAACAGGAATTCAAGGACCATACCTAAGCATAGTAAAAGTCATATACAGCAAATCAGTAGCTAATATTAAACTAAATGGAGAGAAACTTGAAGCAATCCCACTAAAATCAGGGACTAGACAAGGCTGCCCACTCTCTCCCTACTTATTCAATATATTTCTCGAAGTCCTAGCCAGAGCAATCAGACAACAAAAGGAGATCAAAGGGATACAGATTGGAAAAGAAGAAGTCAAACTATCACTATTTGCAGATGATATGATAGTATATTTAAGTGATCCCAAAAGTTCCACCAGAGAACTACTAAACCTGATAAACACCTTCAGCAAAGTGGCTGGGTATAAAATTAATTCAAATAAATCAGTAGCCTTCCTCTACACAAAAGAGAAATAAGCCGAGAAAGAAATTAGGTAAATGACACCCTTCATAATAGTCCCAAAAATATAAAATAACTCAGTGTGACTTTAACCAAGCAAGTAAAAGATCTGTACAATAAGAACTTCAAGACTCTGAAGAAAGAAATTGAAGAAGACCTCAGAAGATGGAAAGATCTCCCACGCTCATGGATTGGCAGGATTAATATAGTAAAAATGGCCATTTTACCAAAAGCGATCTACAGATTCAATGCAATTCCCATCAAAATTCCAACCCAATTCTTCAGAGAGTTAGACAGAACAATTTGTAAATTCATCTGGAATAACAAAAAACCCAGGATAGCTAAAACTATCCTCAACAATAAAAAGACTTCCAGGGAAATCACTATCCCTGAACTCAAGCAGTATTACAGAGCAATAGTGATAAAATCTGCATGGTATTGGTACAGACAGACAGATAGACCAGTGGAATAGAATTGGAGAACCAGAAATGAACCCACACACCTATGGTCACTTGATTTTTGACAAAGGAGCCAAAATCATCCAATGGAAAAAGATAGCATTTTCAGTAAATGTTGCTGGTTCAACTGGAGGTCAACATGTAGAAGAATGCAGATCGATCCATGCTTATCACTCTGTACAAAGGTTAAGTCCAAGTGGATCAAGGACCTCCACATCAAACCAGATACACTCAAACTAATAGAAGAAAAAGTGGGGAAGAATCTCAAACACATGGGCACTGGAGAAATTTTCCTGAAATAAACAGCAATGGCTTATACCCTAAGCTCAAGAATCGACAAATGGGATCTCATAAAACTGCAAAGCTTCTGTAAGGCAAAGGATACTGTTGTTAGGACAAAACAGCAACCAACAGATTGGGAAAAGATCTTTACCAATCCTACAACTGATAGAGGGCTTATATCCAAAATATACAAAGAATTTACAAAGTTAGACTGCAGGGAGACAAATAACCCTATTAACAAATGGGGTTCAGAGCTAAACAAAGAATTTACAGCTGAGGAATGCCGAATGGCTGAGAAGAACCTAAAGAAATGTTCAACATCTTTAGTCATAAGGGAAATGCAAATCAAAACAACCCTGAGATTCCACCTCACACCAGTCAGAATGGCTAAGATCAAAAACTCCAGCGACAGCAGATGCTGGCAAGGATGTGGAGAAAAAGGAACATGCCTCCATTGTTGGTGGGGTTGCAGACTGGTACAACCATTCTGGAAATCAGTCTGGAGGTTCCTCAGAAAATTGGACATTGAACTGCCTGAGGATCCAGCTATACCTCTCTTGGGCATAAACCCAAAAGATGCCCCAAGGTATAAAAAAGACACATGCTCCACTATTTTCATAGCAGCCTTATTTATAATAGCCAGAAGCTGGAAAGAACCCAGATGCCCTTCAACAGAGGAATGGATACAGAAAATGTGGTACATCTACACAATGGAATACTACTCAGCTATCAAAAACAATGACTTTATGAAATTCATAGGCAAATGGATGGAACTGGAAAATATCATCCTGAGTGAGGTGACCCAATCACAGAAAAACACACATGGTATGCACTCATTGATAAGTGGCTATTAGCCCAAATGCTTGAATTACCCTAGATGCACAGCACACCTGAAACTCAAGAAGAATGACCAAAATGCATATGCTTCACTCCTTCTTTAAAAGGAGAACAAGAAGACCCTTGGGAGGGAATAGGGAGGCAAAGTTTAGAACAGAGGGTGAAGGAACGCCCATTCAGAGCCTGCCCCACATGTGGCCCATACATATACAGCCACCAAACTAGATGAGATGGATGAAGCAAAGAAGTGCAGACTGACAGGAACTGAGTGTAGATCTCTCCTGAGAGACACAGCCAGAATATGGCAAATACGTAGGCAAGTGCCAGCAACAAACCACTGAAGTGAGAATGGGATGCCCGATGAAGGAATCAGAGACAGAACTGAAAGAGCTTGAAGAGGCTTGAGACCCCATATGAACAACAATGCCAAACAACCAGACTTTCCAGGGACTAAGCCACTACCCAAAGACTATACATGGACTGACCCTGGACTCTGACCTCATAGGTAGCAATGAATAGCCTAGTAAGATCACCAGTGGAAGGGGAAGCCCTTGGTCCTGCCAAGACTGAACCCCCAGTGAACGGGATTGTTGGGGGGAGGGCGGTAATGGGGGGAGCATGGGGAGGGAACACCAATATAGAAGGGGCGGGGGAGGGGCTAGGTGGATGTTGGCCTGGAAACCGGGAAAGGGAATAGCAATTGAAATGTAAATGTAAATAAGAAATACCCCTTAATCAAGATGGAGAAAAAAAAGGTATTCAGCATCGAGTAGCCATTGCTTCACACTCCTGAATAATTCAATAACTATAAGTTAAATAATAATTTAAATTTAAATTAATTTAATAATTGAACTAAAATAAATTTAATTTAATTTAGGTGTTGGGTCTTTGCATACATTGGAAGTACATTGGAAGTATATTCAAATACACCTTTAGAAAATAAAATCCTAAAGCAATATACAATCCCACATTTATTAAAGAAATGTATTTTTCTTTTGTCTTGCTATGTAGTCTGTCTTGGCTTTGTACTCTAGAGCCTCCTATATAAACCTTATGAGTACTAGAATTACAGTATGTGGTTTACTTAATTCGTTTTTTTATTTTGTTAATTATCTCAGAATTTCATACAATGCATTTTGGTCACATTCACTTCCCTCTCCAGACTCCTCCTAGATTCACTCCTCTTTCTACCCACCCAACATCGTGTCCTCTTTTTTAACCCCATCAAGTCCGATTTCTGCAGTCCATATACTTGTGGGTGTCCTATCCCAACCTGCAGGGTGACCATGCCCATAAGGACAACTGACTCTCTTCTCCCAGCAACTTTCAGTTTCCAGTAGCTCCTCAGTTAAGGGTAGAACTCCATGCATACTTCCCCCAACTCCCACCTCCACCTCCACTCCATGTTGAATCTGGCTTGAGCTTACCCAGGTCTTCTTCATGCTGTCCCAACTACTGTGTGTTACATGCTCAGTTGCCTGTTGTGTATGAAAAAACAGTTTTCTTGTCTTGCAAAATTCTGGCTTACCATCTCTTTATCTTGTCTTTTGTGATGATCCCTGAGCCTCCAAAGGCAGGAGTGTGGTATAGGTGCCTTATTTGGGGTTAAGAACTCCACTGTCTTCTCTTCTCTGTACCTTGAATAGTTGCGGGTCTATGTTCACCACACCATCTATTGCAAAAGAAACTTCTCTGATGAAGGTTAACAGGTGCACTAATCAATAGGTACAAAGATAAGTAGAAGTATTCAATACTGTGTTCCATTAACAGAATAATAGCAGTAGTTTCTCCCTAGGTCCTATGACATGTTCAGACAAAGGTTCTTGGCCCCATAGTAGTGCCAGGTATAAATTATATCTTGTATAGCAGGTCTTAAATCCAATCAGAAAGTGGTTGGTTATTCCCATGACATTTATGCTCTATTGAACCCATGGAGAGGTTTTGCAAGGCCAATCATTATTGTAGCTCACAGGATAGCAGATGACAAAGATAATAGTTACTTTTCTCAATAGGGATGATGCTTCAAGGTCAATACCAGCTTGATTTCTCCATCCTCCTTGACATGTGATGTTCAGTCAGAGCCACAAGAACCTGTGGCTTCAGTGTAGGTACTTTTAACAATCAAGTCCTGGAGGGTAATAGAGAACAATGATAATAGCCTGTAATATTGGGGCATCTGTGAAACTGCTGTGGCCATCAACTCCAAAAGAGGAGCCTATTCCTGACAATAGGCTTTTTATTTGATAGCCGGTGGTTTCTCATAGGGCCATTGCCAACCTGTTACAGGGTAACTTTATTTAAGATATATATATATATATATATATATATATATATATATATATATATTCTTCCTGTACCCTACCCACATATTCTCCATTCAATCCAACCCTCCTGGGTCCTTTATTTTCCCCCCTTTATACCACTGCATCCTATCCTCTTTACAATGAAAATCTCCCACCCTTAACCCTTATAGTTTCCTGACCTATATTGGTTTTACCAATAGAACACATACATCTGGAGATTCAAAACTGGTGCAGAAATGAGAGAAAATGTGACATTTGTCTTCTTGGCTCTGGATTACCTTACCCAGAATGATTGTTTCTTGATCATTGTAAAATGATTCATTTACATGCAAATTTTATAATTTCGTTTTTCCTCTTGAAAAACTTTTTATTGGTTCTTTGTGAATTTTACATCATGCATCTCAATCCCAGTCATTTCCTCCTCCCCTCAGGATCACCTGCCCCACCACCATCAGGGTCAGTTCTACTGTGCTGCCCCACTGAAGTGCAGGGCCTACTCTCTGGAGTGCTGCAGGAAGTGAAGGGCCAGGACAGCTCTCCTGCTCCCATGACCCACTCAGGACCAGTCTTCCTACTTGAGGCAGGTGTTAAGGACAAAAAAGAGGGGAGGGGATCTTTCCCTTGTCCCCAATGTTACCACACAGCAGTCAAGAAGCAGGGCTGACTCTCCCATGCTCATGCCCTCAGGAACCAGTTCACCTACAACCCCCCACATCCAGGGTCAGTTCTATTATTCTGCCCAAGTGAGGTGCAGAGCCTGTTCTCCCAAGGGCTGCAGTATGTGAAAGGCAGGGCCAGATCTCCCATTTTGATAATCTTGAGGTTAGCGCTCCTGCCTACTGTGGTAAGGTGAAAGAGGTGGGCATCTCTCCCTCACCCAGGTTACTGCATGGCAGACAAGTTGCAGGGCCATCTGCTCCATGGCCACTCCCTTAGGGTTAGCTCAGCCATGCCTCCACCAGCAGGGTCAGCTCTACTGTGCTGCTCAGGGCAGGTGCAGGGCCAGCTCTCCATGGAGCTGCAGGGTCAGGTACAGCTCAGGTCTCCCACCTGCTGCAGGTGGCAAGGGGTAAGGGAGGAGGAGAGTCTCTCTCTCTCTCTCTCTCTCTCTCTCTCTCTCTCTCTCTCTCTTTCTCTCTCTCTCATCCATGCCACCACAGGGGGGATGAGTAGCAGAACCAGCTCTTCCACCCTCATACCCTCAGGGCCAGCTCACCAGAAGCTCCTACAAAGTGTGGACCTACTCTCCCAAGTACTGCAGCTGGCTAGGGGCAGGGTCAACACTCCTGTCCTCACACCCCCAGGGCCAACTTTTCCATGACCTCCAGGTTTGAGGAGGGCATTCCTGCACAGACCTCAGATATCAATATGTCCCCATGTGGCAGCCCAGACCAGGGATGTTCACTTGGCCTTTGGTGATAACAGACCCCTGCTATGCTTCCAAGCATGCACCTATAGATTCATGGAATGTGCCCTATCATTGGTTGACTGAGGAAGAGACTATAAGAGCTGGTTTACTATGGTTCTGTATTTTATTATGCAGGTGCCACCTAGAAGTGGACAGATGTCCCTTTCTGGGACAATCATGAAAGACACCAGTAAAGGGAAATCTTCACAGTGGGTAGAACTTCTAGCAGCTAACATAGTCAAACATTTTTGTTTGGAAGGAGAAATAGCCAGATATGTGATTTCTCCCTGATGTATAGGCTGTAGTCAACAGGTTGGCTTGTTGATCAGGGCTATAGGAGGAGCATGATTAGAAATTTGGTGAGAAAGACATCTGGGGAAGAAAAATGTGGATAGATCTCTCCAAATGACTTCAAGGTACTTGTATCCCATGTGAGTGCTCATCAAAAATGACTTCAGCTGAGGAGTTCAATAATCGAGTAGATAGGATGACCCTTTCTGTGGGCAGTCAGCCTCTTTTCCCAGCCATTCCTGTCATTACCCAATGAGTCCACGAACAAATTAGTCATGGTGGCAGAGAGGAAGATTATGCATGACCTTGACAACATAGACTTCCACTTACCCAGGCCTACCTAGCTAAAACTGCTACTGAATGCCAGATCTGCTAACAAAAGAGACCCTCACCTAGCACCAGATATTGCACCATTCCTTGGGCTAACTAAACCAGCAACCTAGTGGTAGGTTTTCTACACTGGACTACTTCCTTTGTGAAAAGGACAACACTTTGTCCTTACTGGAATAGATACTTATTCTAGTTATAAACGTGCTTTTCCTGCACATAATGCCAGAACTACCACACATAGACTGACAGGATCCTTTATCAACCACCATGGTATTTCTTCTAACCAAGGAACTCATTTGACATCTAGAGAAGTGTGACAGTGGGCCCATGAATATGGAGTCCACTGATCTAACCATGTTTCCCACAATCATGGACCAACTGGCCTGACAGAAAGATGGAATGCCTTTTGAAAACATAGGCACATCCCTAATTAGGTGGCAGCACCATGGAAGATAGGGGTGGGGTCCTTGAAAAGACAGAATATGCTTTGAATCAGCATCTGATAAATAGTACAGTTTCTCCCATAACAAGGATTCACAGGTCCAAGAACCAAGGAGTAGAAAAGGGAATAGCCCCACTCACTGTCATTCCTAGTGACATACTAGGAAGATTTTTGCTTCTTGTTATTACAACTTTAAATTCTGTTGGCCTCTAGCTGAGACTCCAGAGGGGGAGCACTCCTGCTATGAAACACAAAAAACATTCTATTGAATTGTAGGCTCAGAGTTCTCCCTGGCCTGGCTGCTTCTGGCTTCTGATGCCCTTAAGCCAATAGGCTAAGAACAGGTTAACAGTATTAGGAGGGGTGATCAATCCAGATTACCAAGGGGAAATTGGATTCATTCTGCACAATAAAAGTAAGAAAGACTATGTCTAGAGTGCAGGAGATCCTTTAGGGTACAGTATCTCTTGGTGCTACCATGTCCTGTGATTAAAGTCAATGGGATACTACAATGACCTAGTCCAGGCAGGATGGCAAAGAGCATAGTCACTTCAGGACTAAAAGCATTGGTCCCTCCTCTAGAAAAAGATCCCAGACCTGCTGAGGTATTTGTTGAAGGTGGAGGAAATACAGAATGAGTAGCAGAGGATGGTAGTATAAATACCAGCTAAGGCCATGTGACCAGTTGCAGAAAAGATTATAATTGACATGAATGTTTCTGTCATATTTTGTTAAGAATGTATTTGTAAAAATATTGGTGTTTTCTTTCCTTGATTTCTTTATCATGTGATATAACATAAATTGAGAGAATATCAGTTGGCATCATATTTAAGTTTGAAATAGTAAGAGAATGTCTCTCAAAGGACATTGCCACCTATTCTAAATGTATAATGTGTTTGTGGCTATATGAGGGAGACAGTTATACAATATTAGGAATAATTATGACTTGGTTAAATATGTAATGCATTTTGTGATTGTACCTGAGATAGTTATAGCCTGTTTGGGTGTAATTATAAGCTGATTCTTGTTTTCATTTGGAAATTAAGCATGCATGCTATCTAGTTTTATGTCAACATGACACAAGCTAAAGTTATCTGAACTGAGGCAACCTCAATTGAGAAAATGCTTCTAGATGATAGGGAAATGGGGGCATTTTCTTAATTAGTGATCAATGGGGGGGGACCCATGCCATTTTAAGTGATATCACCTCTGGGTTAGTGGTCCTGGGTTCTATAAGAAAGCAGGCTGAGCAAGCCACAAGAAGCCAACCAGTAAGCAGCATCTCTCCATGACCTCTGCATCAGCTCCTACCTCCAGGTTCCTGTCCTGTCTGAGGCCTATCCTGACCTTTTTGATGATAAACAGTGATAAGGAAGTTGAAGCCAAATAAACCATTCCCTCTCCAACTTCCTTTAATCATGGTATTTTATCACAGCAATAGTAATCCTAACACAGACATCATGACAGAAGGAGATGTGATTGTATGTCAAGTTGACAAGGGGTGGACTTGGGATGATTATTCTTGATTGTCAACTTGACTACATCTGTAATTAACAAAAACGCAAATGACTGAGCACACCTGTGAAAGATTTTTCTCTTAATCATTGAAGTTGGAAGACCAGTCTCTAAGCCAAATCTTTAAAGTGGGAAGATAAACCTGTCATCTGGACTACATCTTGTGGTGTATATAAAGGACATGGAAGAAAAAACCCTTTCTCTTTGCAAGTCCATTCCTTCACTAGCATTAGGGCCTACTTCTTTGGGATTCCAGCACACACTGAAGACCACCTGTAACATTCAGCATTGTGAAATGATTCTTTATGACTACTGGATTCTTGGACCTTCCATTCGTAGGATCTACTGTTGGATTAGATGGACCACAGCCTGTAAGTCATTCTAATAAATCACACACACACACACACACACACACACACACACACACACACACACACAAGCAATCACACATGCCCGGACATTCAGACATTCATAACACTTGTGCGCACAAACATACACAGGCACACTCACACATGCAGAAGCAGTCATGTATGTAGCTACATACTTCAGACACCCACATTCATTATAATGTCAAAATGTTTTATTTTCCTTATGCTGCTGATTTATATACCCAGGTATTCAGTGAATACTCTGGAATGTATTGTATCCTAAGTTTTTTTTAGCTAACTCAATAAACAAGACGGGAAACACATTCCTGTATTTAAAAAGCATAAGTCCTTGGGGAAGGGGACAGAAGCAAGAAAATGTTTAAAATTTGTTTCTATAATGTTAAAAATTGATTTAGGATTAAGGATCATAGAGTCTGGGAATAGAGAGGAAGGGAGGAAAGGAGAACCAGTCTGGAGGTGGCTTGCAATTTTAGGTAGGTAGGTGGTTAAGGTAAGCTTTACTAAGATGACTGAGATTGTGACAAGGAAATGTCTGTGAAAGATTTGAGGGATTAAAGGAAGCTATTCAAGTAGAAGTCGCAGTCTAATAAGAGTTCCATGTGTGCAAAGGCTGCGCTGGGTGTGGCATCAAGGAGGGAAGCAGTGTTGCTGAAGTGAAAGGGATGTGTGAACAGGCAGGATGCCAGAAGTGAGTGTGATGGTCATATGGTCCTTTTACAATGATGGCAAAACTTGGATGCCATTTTATGTCAAGATTCACTGTTTGATTCTAAATGGAAATGTGACATGAGCTGACTTCTAAATGTGCTTAACAGTATCTAAAATTACAAAAGTTATTTTACATCGTATTATCCAATCTTCCTCCAAACTGGAATGAGTATGTTTTGGTCACACCCATGTCTTTTTGATAAATATTTGCTAACTAATTGACAGGGACAGATAGGCCGGGGAGGACGGGGTTCCACGGCTTATCTTTTGGAAACTGACTTTAGAAGCATTACAGCAAATACCTTTGCAGAACCCTTTGCCCCATTTTCTAAGAAGACAAATAATTTGTGTGGGGTGTGTGTGTCTCTCTCTCTCTCTCTCTCTCTCTCTCTCTCTCTCTGTGTGTGTGTGTGTGTGTGTGTGTGTGTGTGTGTGTGTGTGTGTGTGTTCACCTGACTGTGCATGATTTTGACTGCTATTCCCAGAACTGTGCCACCATCCAGTTTTCCCCAGGCATGGGATCATCAGGAATGATCCCTAGATCCTACATCTGTACAGGGGTTTGGATTTGATTCAAGATGTCCCTTCCAAATCTATTCCAAACTGCACAGGCTTCAATCCATCAGATCCTTACAGTTATTAATGCATTTTGTATTCTTTGTTTATTTGTGATTTAAATAAGTAAATAACATGAACTTGAGTAATTAAATTTAAAAGAAGAAATACTTTAACTTCAACCAAAATTTAAATATCTCATCTCTCCAGAAGTTACTGAGTTTGGCTGTTCTGGTTTGTTTGCTTGTTTGTTTGTTTGTTTGTTTGTTTGTTTTGTTATGCTGAGGATCAAACCCAGGGTCTCACAAATGCTAGACACATGTTCCACCCCTGAGTCATGCCCAGCAGTCCTGAAATGCACCACCATACAATTGTTAGTCTCAACATCTTTATGGCTAGGTGTTTGATAGGTGCCATTGAGTTCAATGTACTCATTTCTAGAGGTGTTCTAGGGTTACCCTTCTTTCTAGACAAGAATGCTGGAGGCCAGAAGGAATAAAATCACTTCTCTGTGTGCATTCAGCTCAGGAGCAGGTGGTTAGGATTCAAACCTAGACAATCTAATTGTACATCCTCAGAGCTTCCTAGCAAGTTGTAGGGAGACTGAGAACTAGGAATAGGATGGGGGTGCTGGAAATGGTGAGAGTGGTTTGCCCAGAAACAAGGAGGTATGAGCCGATACAGAAGCCAATCCTATATTGGTGGTCCCAGAAGTCATGAGTTATTAAATGAAAATCCCAGCACCAGGTATGGGTTACCAAAATGAGTATTTGGTCATTTAGGCCTTAGAGTCCCTCAAACAATACAGACTGTTGTTATTGTTCTTAGTTACCCTCCAAAATAGAAGACTTGGCCCTTGCTGAAGACATCACATATTGTGCTTGTAAGCCATAGGGAAATCAAGCACTGAGCTGGGAGCTTCATCCGTACTAGGCTAGTTTTCATAGTGCTGGGAGGTGCTAGTCAGCATGTAGTGGAGAAAAGTCAACCTACATACAATATTAATCATCCAGGCAAGACATGTCCACTGGTAAAAGTAATGGCATGACAACAATGAGGATAATCACTTTTTGGTTGGATTTCAGGCTCATTCTACAGGAGGGAATTCATGCCTGGTAGTGTTAACTTGACCAAAATCCTAAAGCTGGAGAGGTCATAGTCTCTAGAGGGGGAACATACATAGTTGTTTTGCTAAATGGAGATAGTGTGAAGATGTCTTGTAAATATTTACTTTTATGCCCATAGATTTTTTTACTCATTCCATGGCTCAGGGAACGTTGAAAAGAGGGGAGAAAAAGGGAGGAAGCTTGAGGATGGAGCAGGTTTCTTCCTGAACCACCATGAATTCAAAACAGTGGCCGATTTCTTCACCACACTGGATGCATCAACATTCCCTTGTGAATACTGGAGAGGTTCACAAGGCCTCCTTCCCTGAGGAATGGTCAGCAGTTAATGGTTACTGAAGCAGGAAAATCTAATTGTCATAGTCCTCAGTGATCTAGCCACTGTTAAATGACTTTTGGTGCAAGCAAATAACTCCCCACCATGTCATCAAAATAAATATGAAAGGAAAAGAGGGAACATATTAGGTGGAAAGAGTTTTGTGGTAAGAGGATAATGGGGAACATGGTCAAAATACATTTTATATGTTACATACACATACACACACATGCACACACACATGCACATGAAAATGTGAAGAATAAGTATATTAACTTAAAAAATAAAAGCACACGAATCCAGACTGAGGAGTGGGCACATGGGACTTTAAAAGTATCAGTGAGCAGGAAAGGTAGCATGAAATCTACTCCTGCCTTATATCCAGGAAAAGACTTAAGCCCATCAGAGGTCAATAGCTTTAATGTCCCCAATAAGCACCTGAGACAGGGCAACTGCACCTAGGAGAAAGGCAATGGGAAGAGTAACATGTCATTCTGGGTTTCCAATGAGCATAGTAAATCTCAGGGGACTGCTAAGCACTGACTAGGAAGGAAACCTTTCCTAATTCTTTCATAAGCAGCTTGTCTCTTTCCAAGCAAATCCTACCAACATAGAGCCACATGGGAAAACAGCAGTTCAGGCTTATATTTCTACCCAAGATATAGGCTAAGACTGAGCTATGTCACAGGTAAAAACACATTTTCCTAGTAAACAATGCAATCTTGGAATTTACAGTGCAATAAAATGTCTTGCAACATATCTTCGTTTAGGCAAACTTGGAGATGTCACTGTTGACCTCTCCCTATCCAACAGAAAGAGAAACTAAGACTTGAATTATCAGTGGTCCTCAAAGGCTGGAAAGCAGACTTGGGGCCTTTCTGCCACTCTGAACTACTCATGGTCACTGGAAACAGAAAGACACAAAAATGAACTTTAGACCACTGAAACATTGCCAGAGAGCTGTGGAGATGAAAGGAAGGATGAACAGGAGCCACTTTATCCCTCAAGATAAACAAGGAAAGTGAGTTTGAAACATTGACCTTTGTCCCCCAAGCCATATCAAAGACAGCTAGAATCTATGTGACCATCTGAGTTGACCATCTGTGTTCCTCTGATTCCCTATTTGATCTTTCTCCATCCATTCTGAAATCTTATCTGCCTCTGTTTGCCTCACAGGCAATGCAGCCACTTGACCTGAGATAAGGGTTGCTTGGCACCAATTCCAGGTAGATGACATTTTCTTTACTAGTGTAGACATTAGTCAGTTGCTCCTGCTCCAGTATATAATGCCCCATCTATGCTCATGCACATGTAAGAAACCATAATTAAACCAAGTAGGTCAAAACCACATCTTCACACACACACACACACACACACACACACACACACACACACACACAGAGAGAGAGAGAGAGAGAGAGAGAGAGAGAGAGAACAAAAAGGATTCAAAAGAAGGCAGTCAGCAGTGGGAGGAAAATGAAGAGAGGGAAAGAGGGCGAGTATGATCACAATATGGTGTTTGAATGTATAAACTGCCAAAAAAGGATATTAACATAGCATGGGCATGTGTGTGTGCATGTGTGTGTGTGTGTGTGTGTGTGTGTGTGTGTGTGTGCATAGACACATAAGTAACCCCTGATTCACAAAGTTATTTTGAGGATGAAGGACAATTTATTCAACATACATTTGCTGTATTTACTGGATGGGTACCTGGACCTCCTTTAGGACTTTCGAAATAAGAATCCTGAAACATAAAAATCCCTCCCCTCAAGAGCACATGTGAAAAAAATACGAAGGAAAACAAAGAGAAAGCATATGTGGTGAGTGAGATACATATGGCCAGAGAGAAGAAATACAGCATGGAAAATGGAGGCTGTGATGTTAGATCAGATCTTCTGAAAGGACTCACAAAGGTAATCCTCTAAGGGGCTGGAGAAATGGTTCAGTGATTAGGAACATGTACTAGTCTCTTCCAGAGGACCCGAGTTCATTTCCCAGCATCCACATCAGGCTACTCACAATGTAACTCAGCTCCATGGTTCTGAAATTCCCTTCTGGCTTCATGGGAACCTGAACACAAACCCGTCACATATATAGAAGTAAGAAAATATTTGGTTGAAAGAATGCTTTGGCTGCAAAAACAAAAGCAAGTCATGATGCTCTAATTTGCCTTCTATTGCTGTGATAAACACTATGACCACAAGAAGCCACAGGAAGCAAGGGTTCATTTCATCCTACAGCTCACAATCCATTATGCAGAGAAGTCATGGCATGAACTCACAGAAAGAACTTAGAGATAGAAACTGAAGCAGAGGCCATAGAAGAATGCACCTGACTGGCTCAGTCTCCAAGGTTTATTCAGGAAATTTATATACATATATGTTTATATTTGTATAGTTATATAGTTACATGGTATATATTAATTTATACATTTATGCATAATATGTTTATATATGTAATATATCATAAGAAATATATGCAACCCAGGACCACCCACCCTGTGGCAGTACTACATATAGTGGGTTGGATCCTCCCACATCAATCATTAATGAAGAAAATCTGCCACAGATTTGCCCACGGGTCAATCCTGTGAATGTATTTTTTTCAACTGAGGTTCCCTTTTCCCAGATTATTTTAGCTTCTGTCAAAAATAAAACCCCAAAACAAATAAACAATAAACAAGCAGAAAACAAATCAAACAAAACCCCTAACTAGCATAGATGACTTTTAGACAGGATGTGATGCTAACAGGTGAACTTGTCATTCAACTGTTCAGGGGAGGGATTTCAGGCAGAGGGAATCACATGCACAAAGTTTCTGAGGCCAGAGTGTGTCTAGCATAGAGACAGGGTAACAAAGAAGGCCCATTGACTGTACTTGGAAAGCAGGAGGAAGAGTTCTAAGAAGACTTTGAGGTAGTGACCTACAAGACAACGGCCATGTATTTCATTTGGAAGACTCCATGGTCTGACTGAGTTAAGTCAGGCTCATTCTGAGAACAGATTTCAATGATGGAGGCAGAAGGATAGAAAAGAAAGCACTCCTATGCTCCTATGGATAGTGTCCTGGCTAGTCTTACATCATCTTGATACACATTGGAGTTAATTGAATGGAGGGAGCCTCAATTAAGATGAGGCCTCCATAAGATACAGCTGTAGGGCATTTTTTAAATTAGTGATTGGTAAGGGAGGACCCAGCTCATTGTAGCTGGTGTCATCCCTGAGCAAGCAGGCCTGGGTTCTACAACAAGAAGCCAGTAAGCAGCACTCCTCCATGGCCTCCTCATCAGCTCATACCTCCAGGTTCCTGCCCTGTTTGAGTTCCTTTCCTGGCCTTTTTCAATGATGCGCTACAATGTGGAAGTGTGAGCCAAATCAACCATCCCTCATCAACTTGCGTTTGGCCACGGGTTTCATCACAGTGATAGTAGCTAATGCCTAGACAAATAGAAAATAATGGTTTGGGACACCAAAGAGAGTGGGATAAATTGCAGTCACAGTTGGAAGGCAGAACTAATAGATTGATCAGATCTAGGCATAGAGGAGGTGAAAAGCTGAGATTTTGTGCAGAGAAAACAGAAACATTAAGGGGGCTAGCTGCTGGTGAAGGCCTAAGATACAGTGGGATGGTTTAGAGATAGGATGCCTAGCACTATCTGGGTATAGTTTTAAAAAACCTATTAGATATTCAAATGGAGACGTCAAATAGCTAAGCACCCAGAAAAGAGATCCAGCCAAGAGACACACTTGTGGAACCATTGGCAAGAGGTCTGAATCCAAGCAGTGTCCCTAGATCAGTGTCACAAACAGCAGGAAAAGAGACCCTTGGTAGAAGCAAAATGAACGAAAATTAAAGGTAGTGAGACAGTGCAGGGCACAGAGACTCTGAAAGTCCATTCTCTTCCCCTGGTCAGCACAAAAGCTTGATGTCAGTATGATACTTAACTTCACTTCCCTTGGACTAAGGAACAGTTCAGTTGACACCCTAACACAAGCTCAAAGACTGTGCTGCACATAAACTTGACTAGGAGGAGTAACATTACTTGAAAGTTATGCCCCATTAATGATTAGCTGAGCCCTTGGAGGCTGCTCAGATTTGATGAGGAAACTGTCATCAGTGCTGTTCTCTCTACTGGTGCTTCGGGAACTCTAGAACTCCTTCCTGAGAGGGAAGCAAGCCAAGCTATTGCCAGAGAGAGTTCCATAAGAGGTGAGTGTTTATTCAAGAGGCAAAAAGGTGGGACCATGCATCATGATGACACTCACCAGTCATGAGGAGTAAAGGATAGCAAGGACAAGAAAAAAATCCCATAAGGAAAACAGTTCGAAACTCCTAGAGCCACAAAGGGAGTATCAAAGGAATTAATAAGGGGACAACCTTGCATAAAGGAGAAGGAGCCTTCGGCCACCAAAATGGAGGATGGGAGAGCTGGACAGGAGTGTACACAGAAGAAGTAGGGAGTTAGCTAGTGATGAAGATGTAGATACTCTTATTTGAAGAGATGAGGCTAGAAGATAAGAGTCAGCCACTGAAAGGGAGAGAGACCATCAACAATGAGAACATTAGCTATCACTATAGCCCAGGGCCTAGGAAGGAAACTCTTGCCTCTTCTTTTTTGAGAAATCATGAGAAAACTTGCAAGTGCCACAGACAAGCATCTAATGGCTTCTGCCTGAACCAAGGGGGCTAGGAAGCCAGCCAACAGGATAGATTGCTGGCTTGCTTCCCTGACTCAAAGATCACTAGGCTTAAAATTCTGCAGTCTCATCCAAGAGCATGTGACAGAATTCAAAGACCAATGTTTATAGCCTTGGAACATCTTTCCCTGGAGCCAATGAAGCTCAAGAAAACTACAACAGCTATAATTCTGTAAGTGATTGCTTATTTAGATCCTGCACTGTACATGGGTGGATTTTTAGATGTGTCAACCAAAACTGACTCCAAAGAATTAGTGTATTAGCCAGCAGTTGGTACATTAATGAGAATCCCACTCATTTCATAGCTGTTTCCTTCTAAACACAGATCTAGAATGTGCCTACAAAACTTAGTTGAAAATAACCATAGGTTGGAAAGGGCCAGATTGGGCCTAGCTTAGTTCCCCATGCTGTCACTCCGGGACTCAGGAAAGGCTAATGCTCACCTGGGATATGTAGTTCTCACAGAAAATCCTGAAAATGGTGATAGGGAGATGGCACCTTGGTAAGAGCACTTACTGCAATAGCACAAGAACCCTCATTCAGAAGCTGAACACCCATATTAAAAACTATTTGTATGAGCCCAGTGCCAGGGGAGCAGAGACAAAAGGATGACTGGGACTCTCTGGCCAGCAAGCCTAGTAAGAAATGGGAGCTGGTGGGATGATGCCTTAGGAGAATAATGCACAGAAAGAGACTGAACCAGGCACTCAGTTTCATTTCAATTCATTCACAAATACAACCAATCAACCATGGAGGACAGAGAAGAGATAACTGTTCCCACTAGTTTATGTTAAATGTCAAAATTCAGCAGGGAAGACCTCACCTATAATTTCTTCCTTCACAGCTCTGAATATGCATTGGCTGTGGAAAATTCCAAGACTTTGCACCTTCTGGGGCACTGAGATGTTCCACCGTTCTTTCCATATGAATATCAAGAAACTAATGCCCATACAGTGGGGCCACCAAGAAGTCCCTGCCAAGTTCAACTTCGCTAGTGATGTGATAGATCACTGGGCCAGCCTGGAGAAGGTAAGGGGAGACTGGACAGTACAGCTTAAATAATTTCATTCATTTATCAAGTCATTCATAGAACATTCTGGAATACTTCATTACATCTCAGACTGTGAAAAGGATGGCCATCTTCCTTGATGCAGCATAGAGTGACTTGGAAGAAAGGCAGAAGAACCATGGGGTTCTGTCAGAGAAGCATCTTCTTGCAGGAGTCAGTAACTGCAGACACTCACAACTGGTCACTGTGCTGAGAATAAGTGATTGTTGAATATTCATCCATTAATAAGACATCTCTCCCACACCCCTCAGAGATTCAGGGGATATTATGGAAGAAGGAACAGAAAGAACATAAGAATTAGGTATGTGGAATGAGATTTCTGGGCATGAGATGGCTGTTGCACTCTTGAATTCACAGCAACTGTAAGTACCTGCACTAGATTTCACGGAGTAGGGAGAAGCTCACAGGTTCAACTCTCCCAGAGGATTTTCACACAGTTAAAGGCTAAAGAGGGATGGATAGACATTGTATTCAGTAGTATAGCCACAAGTAATATGCCCATGCTCCTCCTGTAGGCAAATCTTTCCCCATGTTCCTAATAAAACTTACTAGGAAACACACACACACACACACACACACACACACACACACACACACACACAAAGGAGACAGGAGAAATGGGAAGGTAAATATGATTGGAATGAATTGTGTACATGTAAGAAAATTGTTATTAAACATATGATTGTATACAATTAATACAAGCTTCATTTTTAAAATGAAGGACAGAGGCACATGTTGTGACCTATCAACATAGTAACCCCAAACACATGCTGTATTGTTACCTTCAGCATGAAATAAAGAGAGGTAGGTTGGAGCAAAGGTGAGGTAAGAGGACTTGTACTGGACTAAGTAGGTAGTGTTATGGGATAGTCATCAGCTCAGACATGGGTTTAAGCCAATAGAAAGTCTCTATTAGACAGCTGGTGACTACACTGGGTATTCAGGATCCCAGGTAACACTGAGCCTTTCTTAGGGTAGGCTCTTAAGCTCAGTACATTTCGAGCCTTTCCCAGAGGAAAAGTTTCAGTTTCAGCAGATAATTCTGACTACATATTGAGTTTTACAGCCTGAATGGTATTTTCATCATGGAGTCAGTTGTGCTAAGGTCTGGGGCCTCACTTTGTCTTAGTTGGGGGGGGGGGTTAGTGAATGAGTCAAATCATGGACTCATCCTGTTTTAGTTTAAGACACAGAGGCTCACTGTAAATCTAATCGGAATGAGAATTAATTAGCAGCCAGTCCTGATAGCAGAGTAGTTAGCCAGGGGGATTAAGGGAAGAGAGACAGATATGTTATTTTTCCAACCACAGCAAGACTTCCTCAAATTACTCCTGAACAAATTAGCCTAGAAACAAGAGGACTTTCCCGAAGCCATACATACTTTCTTTATCTCCTGAGACATCTAAGCCTCTCCGATCTTGTAGGACCATCTAATTGCTCTTTTAATTCAAAAACTGAACTCTAATACTTCTTGGTCCTGTTCAACCTATATACTTAATTTAGAAAGTATTAGAAGAGGTAGAGTTAGTCAACCTATTAGTACACGCCCACCAAGTAGTCTCTGAGGCCCAGTAATGTTGTTGTCTATATGAATTCACCCATAAGGCAGGCATCAGAATAAGAGAAAGTGGAAAGGTAACAGGTTTTGGATATTAGACAAGGTTTAGCCCCTTGTAAGTCCTCTAACAGAGTCATGGAAGTTTTGACAATGGGCTGACAATTTGGTTGGTTCCTTTCCCTATGTATTACAGGGCCCTGATGTCTAAGCATAGCCAGCAATCCTGGCTAAGTTTTGTTTGGAAATAATTATCTCTGTCCCCAGAGTCCCTTTCTGTGGCAAAGAGTCTAATTCCTCAGGTTTTTCCTATGTTCCAAAGGACAGAATCTTTTAAACACTCTGTGTTTTGGCAATCAGGGGGCCTAGATACAGGGTATGTATAGATGGAATGTGGGTTGTTGGTCTGTAGTCACACTAGATAAAACCTTTCCTATATCTATCTTACTCAGTTCCCAGGTCTAGACATGAGGGCTGTGGGGGTTGGAGCATAACCCTGTTTTCATACCAGACACAAGTCTCAGGAGGAGGTAGAGGGCCCAATGAAGTCCGGAGACAGTCTATTTAGAAGCAGCATCTATGGCTCCCATTTTCTTGACCTGGGTAAGGTGGATCCATGGTATAACATCCGTTACCTTTACAGCCATAGGAGTGGAGACAATCACCTTATAGCATCCTTTCCAAGTTGGTTTCAGGGCCCCTTTGGCTATCTATTTGATCTGGATAGTATCACTGGACTGGAACAATGGAAAACTGGTGAGAGACTTGGATAGTCCAGTGTAAAGTCTTAATGGATTGGAGGGCCTGTCGTGACTTGAGAAAGGAATAGAACAAGAATTCTGCCAACTGCTGTTCTTGGAGCCCGGGAAGCAGTGGGGCAAGCCTTCCAAACATAATCTCAAAGAAGCAGATAAATTCCTCCCTACATGGTGTGCAGCAGCGGGCTGAAGCAAAGCAAAGGAAGGAGGTCTGCCAATCCTTTGGTAGACTCTAATGGAGTTTGGTTAAGGGTTCTCTTAATGTCCTTTTTTAAACCTGTCCAGAACTCTGAAGTCTATATGGAAAATGAAATTTCAATCTGTGTCTAAAGCTTTAGCTATTATTTGAGAGATTTTAGCTATGAAAACTAGGCCGTTGTTGGACCCCATTGTAGGGGGAGGTTAAATCATGGGACCAATTCCTGGAGGAGATTTTAGCTTCTATTTGAGCAGTTTCAGTCCAGAGTAGGAAATCTACCCACCCTGAAAAAATATCTTTAAAAATTACCTAGTATTTTTTTCAGTTTTTTCCTTTCCATAATTTATTTTTTTATTCACATTATATCCCAATCTCAGCCTCTCCTTCCTCCTCTCCTCCTAGTCCCACCCTTACAATCCCTTCCCCACTACCCCCTCCTCTTCTCCTCAGAAAAGGAGAAGTCCCTCTAGGGTACCACAGCACCCTGGGACATCTAGTCCCAGCAAGACTAAGCAACTCCTTTCCCACTGAGGCCCAACCAGGCAATCCAGTTAGGGGAAGGGAGTCCAGTGGCAGGCAACAGAGTCAGAGACAGCCCTTGCTCCAATTGTTAGGGGATTCATATGAAGACTAAGATGCACATCTGCTACAAATGTGTGTGGGACCTAGGTTCAGCCTCTGAATGCTCTTTGGTAGGTGGTTCAGTCTCTGTGATCCACACATGGACCCAGGTTAGTTGACTCTGTAGGTCTTCTTGTGGTGTCCTTGACCCGTCCAGCTTGCTCAATTCTATCTCCCACTCTTCCACAACACTTCTTGAGCTCCTCCTGATGTTTGACTGTGGGTCTCTGCATCTGCCTCCATCTACTGCTGGATGAAGTCTCTCAGATGACAGTTATACTAGACACCTGTCTGCAAGCATAGCAGAGTATCATGAATAGTGTCAAGGGTTGCTTTTGCTAGGAGTCTCCTGGCCCGGAGAGGGTGGTGGTGAAGTGCACAGAGTAGGACTCTCGTATTGACTTCAAAGTCTGAGGGTCTCCAGATGTTCTAGCTCTCTAAGTGTACTGAAATGCTGACGATAACTTCTAAAAGTCCTAAAAACTTTCTTGCTCTTTCTGAGGGGTTAAAGGCTGCTGGCTTAGGTGATTAACAAGGGTAGCCTAACTAATAGTGGAGGGTTAAGTAATGCCTCTCTCTCAGCAGGAACTGCTGCATTTTGACTTGCAGCCTGCTAGTCAGAAGTCCGAGGAAGAAAAATGGACACTTAGAAAAATGATTACAGTTGGGGATTTAACTCAGTGGTAGAGCACTTGCCTAGGAAGCGCAAGGCCCTGGGTTCGGTCCCCAGCTCTGAAAAAAAAAAAAAAAAGAACCAAAAAAAAAAAAAAAGAAAAGAAAAATGATTACAGCATTTATTACCAAGTTGTAAAAATTTTCCTATAAAAGTTATCTAAGGAGAAAAGCAGAAAGATTCTAAGCGCGGTGTGGGGGGGTGCAGTGGGGAGGGTGGGGTTTGATTCTTCTAAGCAAGGAAAGGGAAAAAATTCTTCCAGGAGGGGAAAAGGAAAAAATTCTCCTAAGGGAAAAAATTTCTCTCCTCTTAATCCTCAGTACTTATACATCTTTCAGATTACATGATCACATGTTAAAAAGTTTATCATAAGTTCACACAAAAAATCAAATAAATTGAAACAGAAGTTTCCAACAGAGAGTGTTTACATGCATATCCATTAGGAGAAATTATCTGGCTAAACATTCATCACCTGTCTCAGCTCCACAGGTTCGCTGAAGGTTTAAAACTATAACTAAGTTATTAGTGAAGTTTTGTATAGATAAACCCAGTCAATATTTTATCTTCTGTCCTAGCACCTATAATAAATCATTAGTTCTCTGTTTATGACCTTTGGTTAATTGTTTTACAACCTCTTGGAATGTGCTGTGAGTCAGAGAAAGTCTGGTTAATGTCTAAGAGCCATTAACTGGTGACACTTGGGAGACTGGCAGAGTTCTGGCTGCAGTTTTGACTATTTAAAAAGGACCTAGTAGCAGTCCCACTATAAAATAGCTTAATAATCACTGATATAATTTTAAGAATTCTTATAGGATCACCATTAAGACTTAGGAAGTCAACCATTTGTCTATATAGCATCACTACTAGACAGTTCATCATCGTAGATCTGCAGAGATCTGCTTCAAAGGGGTGTGCTATTGCTTAGTGATTGTTATATATGTTTAATAATAACAGGGAAATATATCAATAGCAGGAATCTTTCCTAAAATGAATTCCTTTGTGACCTTGCCACATAAGGGTGAACCTGCCACAGATTATATACTAACCTGAAGCAGGCCATCTCAGGAAGATCACCTGCTAGTTAGCTTGTCCCATTATGGCTCCTCCCCTGGGATGGATCTCATGTCGGGCCAGTCGGTGAGCTCTTCCCTCAGTCTCTGCTCCATCTTTATCTTTGTGCATCTTGTAGGCAGGACTAATTTCGAGTTGAAGGCTTTGCGGATGGTTTTATGTTCCTCTCTTTCCACTGGAAGTCCAACCGACAACAGATGGTGACTACTTCAGTGTCTATATCCCCCGCTGGTAGGAATCTCAGCTAGGGTCACCACGCATAAACTCCCAGAACCTTCTCTATCCCAGGTCTCCAGCTAGTCCCAGAGATGCTCCCTGCAATGATTTCTGTTCTCATTCCCTGCCCTTTCCTGTCTCCTGCCCCAACATCTAATTGCCATTCCTGTACCCCTCCACACTCCTTCTCCCACCCAGTTCCCTCTCTTCATCCACCTCTGGTGACTTGGCATATACACAAAAGATGCCTCACTATACTACAGGGACACTTGCTTAACTATGTCCATGGCAGCTTTATTCATAATAGCCAAACTAGAAACAATCCAGATATTCCTCAACTGAAGAATGGATACAGAAAATGTAGTCCATCTACACAATGGAATACTATTCCGCTATTAAAAACAAAGACATCATGAAATTTGTAGGCAAATGGATGAAACTTGAGAATATCATCCTGAGTGAGGTTATGCAAACCCAGAGAAATAACTATAGTATGTGCTCATTTATAAGTGGACATTAGCCATAAAGTGCAGGATAACCACCACAGACCCAAAAACCTGGGTAATAAAGAGGGCCCAAGGGAGGATGTGTGAATCTTCTTCAGAAGGGAACAAAATAGTTATAAAAAATTATCAAGTATTTTTATCATCCCCCCAGCAGGCTGGATCTTGAAGTCAGTTTTCCAAGAGTTTACCAGAATGTTGGTCTCTCATTCAGACACCTTCCTGGGTAAGAGTGGTCCATTTTGAGCATAAACCTGAAGTCTAGTTGAGGCATCCTGCACTAGGCTGTCCAGTCTTTGTATAACATACCTTAGTCTGGGCAACTCAGAATGTTTTGTAGATCCCAGATGAGTAGCCTGGGTCAGTTACCAGAGTCCTGCCCATTGTTTCTGGGAGAATGCTCTTTCCCTCTGGTGTCCTCTATCAACCTGTGGGGTTAAGTTGTCCATTTCTCCTTTACCATGGAGTCTCAGGCATTACTTGGTCATGGTATTTTATCAGAATATCCATACGCCCCAATGGTCTTAGGGCCATTTATCAGGCAGCCAAGTTAGCAGCCTGACAATGGAGGATAGCAATTTGTGAGGAAGACAAATAGCCTCTGGGTTGGGGGGCAAGTTTTATAATGTCCCCCTTTCTAGTAATGAGAAGCTCTCTTTTTTCTCTGGAGTATACTATGGGCATGGCTGGTATTAAAAGCATAACACTGACAGTCCATGTATACTGTGGTGGACTTTCCTTTCCCAATCTGAGAGCCTGGGTCACAGCAATCAGTTCTGCTTTCTGAGCTGAGGTACTTGGCATGGACCCAAATCATTTCAGTTAGAGTAACTATTGTAGCTTACACATACCTGCTTTTATCTCTCATCTCCTGATAGTCACTAATGAGCACCAGGGACAAGAGAGCAGCCAAATTGATGGTGCTAGGTTTCTCAGACTGGATGCCAGAAGTAAGGCCTGCTACTAGGTCACACAATCATTAGACAGCCACCAGCATTCTGGACTTCCACCAGAGAGCCTCAGTCGGGTCATGGGTGTTGGGAAGATAAGATCTTGACCCAGTGTTAACTTGTTTGCTTTATTTTATTAAACTAGCAGTAACTGCCACAGCTTTTAAACAGGTGGGCCATCCTGTGGCTTCAGGTTCCAAACACAGAGTATTTCATGGCCCCAAAGTTTGTATTAAAACCCCTTTAGGGTTGAAGCAGAAGTCAGAGCTGTTTTAAAAGCCTCAACTGTCTTTTGTTTAGTCTCAGTCCAGATTAGAAACTTAGTGCCCTACTCCATGCTGGGTGTATAAAGGTCTTCTTATTTCCACAAACCCTGGTATCCAGAGGCAGCAATATCCACCTATACCCAGGAACTCTCAAACCTGTCTCTTAGGCTCTGGAGTTGGGACTTGAAGGATGGTAGCAATCCTATCTGAGACTGGCTCCTTTTCCCTTCCTTCAGCTGGTAGCAAAGATGGGTAGCTTCTGATACACAAAGTTGGACACTCTTAGCTGACATTCTGTAGCCCAAGGTCTACAACTCTGGCAGCAGTGGCCCTTTTATAATCTACCTTCCCAGGAAACTTCTGGCAGAATGGCAAGAAGTCTGCATTTAGTGTCTTTAATTCCTGGAGCAGCCCTGTCCAGGTAAGTTGCCCACTGTAACCTCCCATTGGGTCTGTACATGTAAAATCCAAGATAGGTCCATTCATTTCTGCCAATGAGAGGCTGGAGAATACATATTTCAGGTCAAAGACCATGTACACCTGATTCTCTGGAAGAACCAGACTCATGAGAATCAGAGGTTTCATGTTTCTTCATAGGCAGAAGAGGTAGAGTCCAAGGTGACTGTCTAGGGACCAAGATGTCTGTGTTTTTAAGCTAGGCAATGTAAACTGCAAGTTCCCCTTACGTGTCCAAGGTCACTGGGTATTGTTTCATTTGGAAAGAGGTAGCTAAACTGGGTAATTGGACAATTATAGGAGCTTAGGGTTTGGCCAATCCTAAGGTATTGGTTTCTTTAATCCCCTACGTGAGGGTGAGACACCCAACCTTTGCTGGGTATCTGTCAGTCTCACTGTTTCATCATGAGAGAATGGGATAGTGGCTTTCAGTTATATAAAAGATCTTGTCCCACTCAGCTCTCTACTGTTAAGCACTCTTCAAGGGACTTCTAGCAACTGGGACCTAGTTATAACTTAATATTTTTTAATATCTGGGGACAAGTTGGTAACAAAGGAAATCTTTTTAGTAGCTATCTTTAATCCTTTAGAAAGGACACAGTGAAAGTTGTTTAAAGTCTGTTTGATCAATGTTAGTTAGACAGAAGGAAAAATCCATTTTATCCAGGCTGTGTTGTCTGGTAGTCATCCGCTTGCCTGCCCAGGGGCATTTGTTTGTTTTTTTGTTTGTTTGTTTTTACTTTTTCAAAGAATATGGGTTTTTATGAATCACTGGTAAAAAAGGAGACACAATTGTAATGGAAAAATGAGTGGAACCTTTCTTTTTTTCCTTCCAGCTCAGCCCAGGGAATTTTTCCCCTTCCCTGGGGCTGCTTAGAGCAGGCACAGAGCAGAAGGAGCGCTCATCCAAGAGAGTCTTCCCCTCCTTGTATGTTTTCCTTAGATGGCAGGCAGCCCTGAATGAGACATCCAGTTCTTTCCTACCTCCACACGGGGGCTAGCTCTGACTACGAATGGGAATCCAGCAACAGACTGGGCAAGAGGGCCTGTTCCTGAAGAGGAACGAGTGAGGGGTCTTTTTGGGTTTCTCTGGGTGATCTGGCAGAAGCAAGAAGATTCAGGTCCCCAAAAAGATGGGGGCATAGTTCTTAAGCCAGTTTGTTTTCACACAAGAGAAAGCTACTGGTCAATGCAGAGAAACAGATCTGACAGAAACACATAGAAAGACAAAGAGAGGTATGCCCACACAAAGACACACACACACACACACATACACATACACACATACATATATACAGAAAGAGAAAGAGAGAGAGAAAGAGACAGAGACAGAGACAGAGAGACAGAGAGAAAAAAACCAGGGGTGGCTACCACACATTCATATGCCTTAGCAGGCAGACAGGACTCTCACACAGATCCTGGACACTGGGATGGCCAGCCATGTCCTATCTCTCCTATGTGTCCAAACAGAAGGCACCTTAACCAGACTTACTTCTGGAGGTGACAGATCAGTTGACTTTCCAATTTGTTTTTATTGTGGTGGAAGTGTCCGGACCCTCTGAAGTGATAGGCAGTAATTGATCAAAGGAATTCCTGGGGGGCCTGGAACATCTCAAGTTGCACACACCGCAGGAGTGCCCTGACAACTACACTATTTTGCTAAGGGGCTCTGAGACCCCAGTGACTCATGGTCTCTGGTTTTTCTCCGGGGCTTTCAGAAACATTGTGAGGCGTTCACCAGAGAAGACTGCTCTGACATGGGTCTAGGATAATAGAAAGTCTTCATTAGCCAGCCACAGCTACACTGGGTGTTCGGAGTCCCGGTTCATCCCTGAGTCATTCTCAGGGTGATCTTTTAAGCACAAACCAGCATGCTCTAGGTTGACATACTTCAGTTAGCCAGAACAGAACTACAGAAGCTAAAGAGCAAGGTTAATACACTTAGAGACTTTCCCAGAACAAGATGCGTTTTGACAGATTGGGCCTTTGTTTTAGTTTTGGTAAGTGTTTCTGTCTCCATGCTGAATTTAACTGAATGGTACTTTCATCGTAGAGTGAGTCGTGCTAAGGTCTGAGGTCTTGTTACAGCAGTGACCCCATAAGCTCACTTTAAACATTTGATCTCCTGCTGGTTATGATGGATTGGGAGGTGGTAGAAGCTTTACACAGTGGGACTAGAGGAAGCAGGTCACTGGGAACATAACCCTGAAGGTTTGCTTTGTCTGTGGTCTCTGATTCTCTCTTTACTTCCTATCTGTAGTAGAGTAAGTAGCCCCTGTCACACATGCCTACTGCTGTGACTCTCTGCCTCACCTTACGCATGCTCAGAGTCAACACAGCCAAGGGATATTGACAGAACCCTCTGATGCACAAGCTAAGAGATACACTAAGGTGTTTGTCACAGTGATGGACATTCTGATTAACATGATCACAGAAAGAAACCAACACTCAAGGCTTAGCCAGTCTTCTCAGAAAACTAGGCCATATGTACCTGCTCTCAAGGTCTGTGAGTAAGATGCCCACTCAACAGAGTAGAAAAGGGCTTCAGCCCAAGAGAT
This sequence comes from Rattus norvegicus, assembly GCF_021556685.1. NCBI lineage: Eukaryota > Metazoa > Chordata > Mammalia > Rodentia > Muridae > Rattus > Rattus norvegicus. The sequence goes on from NC_141534.1 coordinate 186,844,116, forward strand.
GGGGTCGGGGTGGAGGCAGGGATGTAGAAACCTCCAAGTTTCTTTTCCATCTATGAGTTTCATTCACTACCAGCTTACCACTGCCTTCATCAGAAATACAATTCAAAAGGCTGAACTGGCTCACCCAGGCTAAGGCAGGAGAAAGGCTGGACTTAACCAGCAAGGGAACCAAACCAGGATACCCAAAGGGAACTGTGACGGTGATGTTGTTCTGAGGTCCTGGCTCTGTGACATAACCTTAGCTCGGCAATTGTACCCTCCGCTCTGTTGAAGATGGAACACAGGTTCAAGGTTGTTCCATAGCTCTTCCTGGGAGGCGTGGTGTTCACCCCAGCTATGTGATGAGAGGCCCAAGAACTGATCTGATCTAAGTCAATACTGATGAGACAATAAGCCTTTGGGGTTAGCTACAAGGGTGTGGGAAGGGAGTTACAGGAGTAACCCAGAGGGACATGTGTCACTGAGAAGCCCTCCTGAGCATGTACTATTGATGTGTTATGCAACTAGCCATTTACGACTTAACTAAAACAGCCTGAACTGGCTCCTTGAAGAGTCACGTGCCTGTGCGTCTTGTAGACTTGTTCATTGTTTGCTTTGTTAGTTTCCTGAGCCCCGGAGCCTCTCCTGTCCTACAAGGGACTGTTTGAATCCAGAGGAAGGAACCGCAGGACAAGGGCAATGCCTAACAACAAAAGTCCCTTTGTCTCTGTGTGTATATATGCACTGATGTGCACACATGTATACATGTTTAAAATGTACGAGTGCAAGTGGATGCCAGAGGTCAACCTCACGTGCCCTTCCTCAGATCCATCACTTTGGGTTTGGAGAGGAGGTCCCTCACAGACCAGTGACTCAGTGAGTACACTACACTGGATGTCAAGGCACAGAGATCTGCCGGTCTCCACCTCCCCAGTACCTGAATTACCAGTGTGTGTCACCACGACCTGCTTTTTGGTAATGTGTTCTAGGGAGTGGAATTTGTCCTACAGTTTACACGATAAGGATGTAATCCCACAGGCATACATGAGAGGTACACTTTACTCATCTCTTAGGCATTCTCAAGCTAATCCAACTGCCAATCATATCATCTATCACAGTAATATATAATGTGTTTTACTGTTGCTTTTTAAAAACATGCATATTAAAAGTCTCCATTGTGTTAATAGGTCTAACCCACATTTTAAAAAATAACTTGAGGGTTTTCAACACTTTTTAATTGTGTGTGGATGTCCTCAGATTGACAAGCCTACCCCTACACCTGAAATTTGTTCTGTTTGCTGTGTTCCTATCACCAGAATATCTTGACCTGACAGCCCCCAATAATGACATGAAGACCTTTTATTATTAATAAAAGATTAGACCTTATAGCTTAGGCTTGTTCCCACTAGCTTGTATAACTTCACCATCTATACTCAGCCACAGTTGCCACATAGTCATTAGATCTCTCTCACACAGCCCCGGCGCCTGTTCCTTCCATCCCCATGTCCAGCTGGAGACATCCCCACCCTGCCCTTGTGTGCTCAGGCCTGATCCTTTCCCAGAATTCCTATCTGCCTGGATGTTCCTCTCCCGCCCACTCTGGGCCACAGCTCTTTATTAAATCAATCAAGTGATGGAGAAGATGTTTTACAAAACACTAAAACAGGTGATGCTTCATAAAAACAACAATACCAAAACCCAGACAGTTATCAACACTGCGGGTACAGAAATCAACATTTGAATAACACAAAGACAACCTTTAAACATTGCATAAGACGATTATCCTAACAACCGTCCTACGTGCTGTGTCCCTGTAGGTCTTCTGCTCACCAGGCTTTCTCTTTCTTCAGGCTGGCAAGAGATCTCCAGGTCCAGCCCTATGGTGGATGAATGGCAGTGGGGAAGAACTAAAGTGGAACTTCAGAGAACTGAGTGAAATCAGTAAACAGACGGCCAATGTTCTCACCGGGGCCTGTGGCCTGCAGCGTGGGGACCGTGTAGCAGTAGTGCTTCCTCGAGTCCCAGAGTGGTGGCTGGTGACCCTCGGCTGCATGCGTTCTGGTTAGTAACTGCCCACACAGGCTGGGCACTCTCCCCTGTGGAAGAAATGGAGGGCAGAGAACTACAGCCTCTTCTCCCCAAAGAAACCTCCAGAGAATGTGCTGTCCTTATTCTCCACTGGTCCTCTCTCCTGCCCTTCCTGTTGGTCCCATGGCCGTGCACAGCCCTTCTCTGGGGAAGAAGACAATTCTCTTCCTAGCTCTCTTTAAACTGTTTGGCTTCTTCAGGTCTTGTTTTCATGCCTGGAACCACCCAGATGAAATCCACAGACATACTCTACAGGCTGCAATCATCCAAGGCCAGGGCCATTGTGGCTGGGGATGAAGTGGTTCAGGAAGTGGATGCTGTGGCCCCTGACTGCTCTTTTCTGAAAATCAAGTTGCTGGTGTCTGAAAAAAATCGAGAAGGATGGCTAAACTTCAAGGCACTGCTAAAGTGAGTATCTCTTGCCTTAGCCGGGTTTTCACTCAAACTAGAAATCCAAACCAGAAATTGTATAGTTGTGCACAGTATAAACCTAAGGAGACTGAGACAATGAAGAAAGGAAAGCAATTGCAAGTGTTTAGTATAGACTCACTCCAAAGGTGGGTAGAACTGGGCATTCAGACACCTCCCCCAAAGCACAAAGAACACCCCCAAGGATTTTCTAACAAAGGACTGACATTCATTTGCTGATGGTTGGAAAGGACATTATTACCTCACACTTCTGGACTTTTATATTTGCAGGTACAGAGTCCCATGCCATAGTAGCATTAAAAAAATCCTCAGATGGTTTGCAACCCCATAGGAAGAACAACATCAACCAACACTGCCCCCACCCACACCCCCAGAGCTCCCAGGGACTAAACCACCAACCAATGAGTACACATGGAGGGACCCATGGCTCCAACTGCATATGTAGCATATTGTCTGGCATCAGTAGGAGGAGAGGCCCTTGGTCCTTTGAAGGCTCGATTCCCCAATGTAGGGGAATTCCAGGGTGTCGAGGTGGGGGTGGATGGGTGGGAGTGGGAGCATCTTCATAGAAGCAGAGGGGAGGGGGGAGGGAGATGGAAGAGGGGGAGAGGAAATAGCATTTGAAATGTAAATACATAAAAGATCCAATAAAAAATCCCCAGGAGACTAAGGGCCTAAGGATGTGTCACAGTGGATAAGAGCACTTGCTGTATAAGCAAGAGACCAGATTCAAATCTCCTGCATCCATGTAAAAAGCCAGCATGGCTGCCCATGACTGGAACTCTAGCACTGAGAGGTAAACACAGGCAGATCCCAAATGTTCATAGGCCAATCTAGCCTTACCATAAGCTAAGATTCCAGTTCATTGAGAGATCTTGTCTTAAGGCAATGTTGCAGAGAGCAGAAGCAGGAAACATCTGTGGCATTTGAGTGGTCACATGCAGGTATGTGCTTAGCACATACATGAATACAGCACACACACACACACACACACACACACACAGAGAGAGAGAGAGAGAGAGAGAGAGAGAGAGAGAGAGAGAGAGAGAGAGAGACGCACACACGAATGTACAAACAGACAGACAAATGGCAGAGGCACATAAAATGCATATTACATAAACACACTACAGACTTGTACCATACAAGTACCCAGATATACATTCACATACTACATACTGAATGGGATTGAAAGGCATCTGGAACTATTCATCACAGCCATAGATCAAATGTGAAGTGAGTCCAACAGTATACGAGGCAACCCTCAGAGATGCCTGGTGCACTGACTTTCAGGCTCTCCCCACATTCTATATCCCTAATTCTGTATCCGTAGGAGACACTTTCCAGAATGGTGGTTCTTCCAGAATTTCATACCAAGGCTGACTAGATAAATGGGTTTCTTGCCATATCCATCCATTAGAGACTTAGGAAATATTTAGAGAGAACATAAAGGTTTTTGCCCCATTTCTTCTGTCATGATCTTTGAAAGAATTTTCATTAAAAAAAGCAATAAAATACCAGCTTTTAGAGATTCAAATTCAATACACTAGAAAGACCGCCTAAAAAACTTGTAAGTTCTTCCAGAGAATAAAAGTGGGTGTCAAGAGATCACTAGCTCTGCTCATCCTGTGGACTTGGGTTTAATTCCCAACATCTATATGGCAGATTAACAACTTTCTGTAACTCCAGTTCCAGAGGATAAAATGCCCTCTTCTGGCCTCCACAGTAAACAGACATGATGTGTATAAATGCAGGCAAAACACCCATATGCATAAAATGTAAATAAATAATTTTTTTAAAACCACTTGGAAAACTAACTGTGCTCCTGGTATCATTCTGGGGCCCAACAAAACTGAATTAACATTAAGCCTCGGCTACTTAAGCCCTTGCTTTTTTTGTTGTAGAGTTACCTTTCTCGCTAAACTCTCTGAGACAGGTTTTCTTGACCCCTTTTCACATATATGGAAAGTGAGACTCATAGATGTTAAGTAACTTGTACAAACTCACATAGTTAACAAAGTGCTAAGTCGGACTCACTCAGGAATCCATCAGTTTTGTCACTCAAGAGCTTCCCTTTAGAGACGGTCATCTGACTAGAGGGCAACTGAGAGAAGATGAGGCACCGCCTCCAGTGTCCAGTGTCCAGGCTAGATCTGACACATTGACTCTGGTTCCTGTAGGGATGCATCCCCCATTCATCAGTGTGTGGAGACTGTAAGCCAAGAATCAGCTGCCATCTATTTCACTAGCGGGACCAGTGGCCCTCCCAAGATGGCAGAGCACTCCCACTGCAGCCTGGGCCTCAAGGCCAAGATGGATGCTGGGTAAGTCGAGCCTTTTCCTTCGATAGATTCATAACAACTGTTCTGAAGTCAGGTCTGATCTTCCCTGGGGACTTCAAGAAAGACAACAGAGAAGTGGGGCTATAAAAGCAAGGCTTCACATACTGGGAACTCTTCAGTGTGGCATTTCTGTTTTAGACAACTCAAGGTCTCAATACTTCTTCCTTGTGTCAAGCCACACTAGTAGGATGAATGGATAGCAATAGGGTACAAAAGTCCTCTTCCACGGTGCTCTCTACCTTGTATTTGGGGTTGTCTGGCAATTTTCTTTAATGGTACTCAGACTCCAGGACATCTTCTTTTTTGCTGGGAACATATTATTTGGAAATCAATTCATGTGAAAAGGATCATTAGAGGAATGAAATGAATTGTGTTATTGGAGTTTCTAGAACATAGGCCGCACAACAGCACTGATTTCATTCCTAGGCCACTGTGACCTGTGGAGTCGGAAGATACAGTGCCAAGGTCTTCATGAGCTAATGGCTGAAGATCTTTGTGTTCTTTTCCCATAACTCCTTCCTCCAATGATAACTTTATTATTTGAACAGGACATATATTAATATTAAAAAACTTTTTAAAAGAATAAATGTCCTACCAGGGAGTCAACTATATCAGAAGACGAAATTAGTCTAAATTAGGAGTGAGGAGTCATAAAGTCCTTGTCACACAAGCAATAAGACAGTGGTCTCCAGAATCACATTTTAAAAAAGTAGTTTGGTTGCTCACATTTGTAATGCTAAATCTTAGAGGTGGCAATTGGTGGTGTCCTGAGACTTCCAGGCTGCCAAGCTTAGCCTAATTTGTAAATTCCAGGGCAGACAGTGAGAGATACTATCTCAAAATTTAAGATAGAGAGGACCTGAGTACAACACCTGATGTTCATCTCTGGCCTCAACAAACAGACACATATGTACACACAGGAGTGTGTACCCTCCTCATGAGCACACACGTGTGCATAATTGCACACAAAATAAATAACTTAATAGATGAGCTGAAATAAAGTGCAATTTTAAAGGACATGTAATAAATTACTTTTTAAATGAAGACAATACCTTTCACTACCATCATCCCTAATAGGTCCCAATATGCTTAATTTCCTAAAGAGATCAATCATCTTCTGTGTGTGTGTGTGTGTGTGTGTGTGTGTGTAAATGATTGTGTGTTTTTTCTGTTTATCCTATTACATCTTTGCTTTGACAAGGGGTTGATGCCTCTTATTCTGCCCTGGAGAAAGAAAGGAAACAGATATTTTCAGTACTGCAGCTGTGTTCAGGCAGTACTTGGAGCAAAGAGAACCAAAGGCCTACTCAACAACTCTGATGTTGACAAGATTATCATGTGTTGACCTGAAGGCTGAGGGCCTGGGCTCACTGGGCAAAATGCTTTTACAAGAGTAAGAACCTGGGCTCAGATCTCCAGCACCTGCAGAGTGATGCATGTGGTGATGCATGTCTGTAATTCCAGCACTGGAGGAACATGGCTAGTAGGAACCCCCTAGAGCCCATTGGCCAGCCAGTCTAGCCAATTAGTGAGTCCCAGATTTAGTGAGAGACCCTATCTCAAAGAATAAGGTGGAGAGTGATAGACAAGGACACCCGAACACTCCATACATATGTATCTGCACACTCATATGTACATACATGCATACATGCATGCATACACACACACACACACACACACACACACACACACACACACACACAAACGTTTCCTCTGATGTCTTTTGTTACTAAGCATTTTCTAGGTGATTCTGCTTGCCAGCCAGTGTCCTAGTATTGAAACAAATGTGAGAGTGAAAACCAGTTCTCTGCTAAATTGTTTCTTGTAGGGTAACAGTTTGTACAGCACTCCCACACTTTCACACACACTGCATCCCCACATCTAGCCCTTCCCCATCACAGCCCCTCAAGTGCCACAGTGTTGATATACACTCATCTCCCTGTGCCTGCTTTCTGTGTTTCAGCTGGACAGGACTGGGACCTTCTGACACAATGTGGACCATCTCAGACACAGGCTGGATATTAAACATTTTAGGGTCATTTCTGGAACCTTGGGTATTGGGAACGTGCATATTTGTCCATCTTTTGCCAAAGTTTGATCCACAAACTGTTCTAAAGGTAAGAGAGGACCATTTGCATTGGTTGGTCAGAGTAAATTCCAGATTGGCACACTTCAGGTTATTGCAGTTAATTTAAGTTCATAAAAATTCTGCTAAACCCCAGCCACGTGGATGAGCAGTGGACAGCAGGAAGAAAGATGGAAGTCTGCACCATCTAACAAAGCTCATTGTCTAGGGAGAAAGATGGATGCATACATTGATGAATGACTTGCATTCAGGAGATGGGACTAGTTGGTAGTTCTCCCAAGAAAGAGACACTTCTCTTGATGTCATATCTCAGAAAACGAGATGATAGGTAATACCATCTTCCTCACACATATATGTATATATGTGCATCTGTGTGCATGCGTGCGTGTCTATGCACATGCATGAGTGTGCTTATTCATGTGTGTGTGTGTATGTGTGTGTGTGTGTGTGTTTCATATTTCCTTATTTATTTGTGGTATAACACAAGACAATGGTTAAAATGTATGGAATGCCACTATTCTAATGTACAATTGGAAAATCATTTATATGAGTCAGACATTGCCTCTGTAAGCTTAGGCTTCTGCATAGAAAGGCCTCAGACTACGAGGTTCACATAGCCACAGAGCAGAGAGTGGAGAGGAAGAGAAAGGAGGAGGTGAGAACGGAGTCATTCTTTTTATTTTTTTCCATTTTTCCACTGCATATTTTATTTATCCACACCTCAAATATTATCCCCCTTCCCGGGCTCCCCTCCAGAAACCCCCACCCCATTCCCCCATCCCCTTCCCCCTGCCTCCCTGCTCAGGCATTCCCCCACACTGGGACATTAATCCTTCATAGGACCAAGGGTATCTCCTCCCACTGATGTCTGGTTGGTTGATATTGTTGTTCTTTCTATGGGTTGCAAACCCCTTTAGCTCTTTCAGTCCTTTCTCTAACTCCTCCATTGGGGACCCTGTTCTCAGTCCAATGATTGACTGTGAGCATCCACCTCTGTATTTGTCAGTCTCTGGCAAAACCTCTCAGGAGACAGTTATATCAGGCTCCTGACAGCATGCACTGCTTGGCATCCCTAATAGTGATTGGGTTTAGTGACTGCATGTGGGATGGATCCCCAGGTGTGGCAGTCTCTGGGTGGCTTTTCCTTTAGGCCCTGCTTCACACTTTGTCCCCATATTTCCTCATGTGAGTATTTTTGTTCCCCCTTCTAAGAAGGACAGAAGCATCCATGCTTTTATCTTTCTTCTTCTTGAGCTTCATGTGGTCTATAAATTGTATCTTGGATATTCCAAACTTTTGGGCTAATACCCACTTATCAGTGAGTACATATCATGTGTGTTCTTTTGTGTTTGGGTTACCTCACTCAGGATGACATTTTCTAGTTCCATCCATTTGCCTATAGATTTCATGAAGTCATTGTTTTTAATAGCTGAGGAGTACTCCATTGTGTAAATGTACCATATTTTCTGTATCCATTCCTCTGTTGAAGGGCATCTGGGTTCTTTCCAGCTTCTGGCTATTATAAATAAGGCTGCTATGAACATAGTGGAGCATGTGTCCTTGTTATATACTGGAGCATCTTTTGGGTATATGCCCAGGAGTGGCACAGCTGGGTCCTCAGGTAGTGTTATGTCCAATTTTCTGAGAAGCCCCCAGACTGATTTCCAGAGTGGTTGTACCAGTTTGCAATCCCACCAACAATGGAGGAGTGTTCCTCTTTCTCCACATCCTCGCCAGCATCTGCTGTCACCTGAGTTTTTGATCTTAGCTATTCTGAATGGTGTGAGGTGGAATCTCAGGGTTGTTTTGATTTGCATTTCCCTGATGACTAAGGATGTTGAACATTTATTTAGATGCTTCTCAGACATTCCATATTCCTCAGTTGAGAATTCTTTGTTTAGCTCTGTACCGCATTTTTAATAGGATTATTTGATTCTTTGAAGTCTAACTTCCCTAACCTGTAGCTGCATTACAGAGCAATCGTGATAAAAAGTGTATGGTATTGGTACAGAGACAGTCAGGTAGACCAGTGGAATATAATTGAAGACCCAGAAATGAACCCACACACCTATGGTCACTTGATCTTTGACAAAGGAGCTAAACCATCCAGTGGAAAAAAGATAGCATTTTCAACAAATGGTGCTGGTTCAACTGGCAGTCAGCATGTAGAAGAATGCAGATCAATCCATTCTTATTGCTGTGTACAAAGCTCAAGTCCAAGTGGATCAAGGTCCTCCACATAAAACCAGATACAGTGTAACTAATAGAAGAAAAAGTGGGGAAGTATCTCAAACACATGGTCACTGGGGAAATTTTCCTGAACAGAACACCAATGGCTTATGCTCTAAGATCAAGAATCAACAAATGGAACCTCATAAAGCTGCAAAGCTTCTGTAAGGCAAAGGACATTGTCAGTAGGACAAAATGGCAACCAACAGATTGGGAAAAGATCTTTACCAATCCTACATCTAATAGAGGGCTAATATATATAAAGAACTCGAAACTCTCATTCTTTTCTTATGGCTACTATTGCTCCATCCAGCATATAAATAAGATGCATGGCTTACATCAGACTCACATGTAACTATCACCAGATAGCAACCTCAAATATTTCCATAGCTGCAGAAGGTGCCCATGCCTACCCTGCCCATGTCCTCACCTCATAAGTTACTAACTCTTTTGACTTCTACCAGCTTAGATTTTACCCTTTCTCTTTTTTTCCTTTTTTTGTGAATTCAGGTATAGGATGTATTTCCCTTTGTGCCTGGTTTCTTTCCCTAAGCCAATTTCTTTGTGAGGTTGATCTATATTTTTTCATATATATGAAGTTTTTTTTTAATTGCTCTATAGCATTCCATTCTAAGAATATATCTAGAAATGAACCATCATTTCTTTCCCATCATATTACAGATGGGTGTTTGACTTATGTCCAGTTTGGGGAATTTATATGGGAGGATTAAGAGGAGTGGGGGGTGGGATTCCTTTTCCTATATAGTCTGAAATAGTCATTGAGAAAATCTACATGCCATAGCTGCTTATTACCACATAGTAACAAACAGTAAGTGTGCTTTCATTTTGGTTGCAGAAATATGACACAGCATAGAGTTGTCTGCTACACATGCAGGATCCGACTGTGTGATGCTTGCATGTTCTTTATTGTTGTTTTTTTCCAGATGTTCGCTTAGATCACTGTTCTGTTCTGCACAAAACAAGCATGGTTGGGGAGAGAACATTACATAGCACATGGCAAATACTGAATCCTCCAGTTGTTTACAATCTACTTAGTCTTGCAGGGCTCAGGCCCATAAGCAGGATCACAGTACATACTGCATGAGGTCACTGTGGGAACTTCTTGAGGAAGCATTCTGTTCCATGCCTTTCGGGAATTGTCTTTCACCGCGATTTTTCTAGAAATAGCCTATAATAAACCAGGTCCCAGAAGGATAAGGCACTGAGTAAAGGTCACATGATTCATTTGCTGCAGCATCTAGTCTGTTCCCCATGATGGCTGAGGCTCTGGTTGGGTGGAATGGGAGATTATGAGGATGAATCTTAAACTGAGTGGCAAGAGCCAGCCAGGCTTCGACAAAAGTGTTCCGCATGAGTCTTGAACTTTTTTCTATCTGTTCATTCCTCTGTTGGGCCTTGGGAATGTGTGAGAATATTGAGACTTTTTACGTGTAAGACAAACACAACAGACAAACAAGGACTTCAGTCGGGATCACTAAAACTCGAGAAGTAGTGACTGACACGGTGAGTTTGGCATTTAGTCTAATGAGCAGTGTCTCAGAGAGCTTTCTCTTTACAGGTGCTTTCCAGCTACCCCATCAATACCCTGCTGGGTGCCCCCCTCATTTACCGGATGTTGCTACAACAGGATCTTTCCAGGTGATGGACCTGTCGGGGACTGGTAGGATCCTCTAGACCCATCCCTGTACCTATTAAGCTGGACATACTTAGCCTATCTAAAGCCAGGAACATCATCACAGCACCCAGAGCTCAGCGCAAGCCTGGGTAGACTTCAGTTCCAATGAAGCTAAAAGTAAATGAACTCTCTTCTTTAGTTACAAGTTCCCACATCTGCATAGCTGCTTCAGTGGAGGAGAGACCCTCCTCCCGGAGACTCTGGAGAGTTGGAAAGCCAAGACAGGACTGGAAATCCGAGAAATCTATGGCCAGACAGAAACGGTATTTGCTCCCCAAGGAACCATGGGCTTTGTGCACCTGCTAGATTCAGATTCTGTTCGATACTGAGGACATTTAGTGAAATAGGGTATCACTCTTTTAGTTGAGAAATACTTATTGAACAACTACAATGGGAACAAAATGATCATGATCTTGATTTCATGGGGATTGCATTCTGGTGGGGAGGAAGACAGAAAAATCAAATAATAGATGCCATGGTAGGTGATGAAAAAGGTTATGAAAAAAGGCAAAGAGTAGTCAAGAGCAAGAGGTTTAGTGTAGTGAGAATTCTGGAATTTTGGTTTCCTTGGAAGACAGAGAAATATTATAGGAATATGTTTTCATTTTCATCCCAGGTGTGGAGATATGGGGCTGCTTCACAGCAGGTGATTATGATTTGCATCATGCTCTAACAGAGGCATGGTTTTGCAAGTTGCAGATAGTTTCTGCAGTTGTGTGAAATTTGGAATTCTGGGAAATTTCCAGATAGTACATAAATGCAAGGACCCCCATAGGTGGGGTTGGTGGTTGGTGGTCATTCAAGGTATGTGTACGTATGGGGTGTTTGTGGTTTTTTTAGTCATGCTCAAACTAAACAAGAAGAAAGAAATTGGATTCAGAGATCTCTATATCTTTCTCCACCCCTCCTCTCTTCTTTTTCTCCTATCTAGTGATGGAATTGAAACTAGAGAGATAGGGATAAGGATAGGAAAAAGAAGAACCCACAAAATAGCAAAAACCCACCAGAAGAAAAAAAGAAATTAGACTCAGCGCTCTCTCTCTCTCTCTCTCTCTCTCTCTCTCTCTCTCTCTCTCTCCCTCCTCTCTCCTTTCTCACCTATCTAGTGATAGGGGGTGAAACTGGGGGATAAAGGGTAGAAAAAAGAAGGACTCACAAAGTAGAAAAGGTCAGCACAGCTTAGTCTGATCTGTATTACAATAACCTAATACCTGAGGCTAGCCGATTTATGAAGAAAACTAGCTGTTGTGGTTCATAGTTTTGAGGGCTTGAAAGTCTAAGATTGGAGCCACCACTCAGTCCCATCAGAAAAGTAATTCTTCTTACTGACCTAACAGTTCTTTCTTCAACACCATCACCATGGCAACCAAAACCCAGCTATTCACTCTAACAAAATGATCATGGAAGTCTTCTGTGATGGAGTCATGCATTAGCAGAAAACTGACACCCTCATATATGTCAGGCACGGCACTCACCTGCTCAAACAGAGGCAAGGGACAGGGACGAGCCAGTACAATCTTACCATCCCTGACGATACATCTTGGAGTTGATGGGCAGCACATATTTGCACCATCTGTGCTACTCCTCAGAATAGCCTAGAGATTCTGTCCCCCAACTCGACTTGCTTCTTTTCAGAGCATCTCTTATTTTTCTCTCCTCCACTCTGCCCTCTCACCTACCTTCTCTGGCTGATGCCTCCCTTGGTAGTGTCCCCAGCAGGCTGAAGGCAGTGCTGTCACTGGGACGTGAAGCAGTCAGGAAGAGCTGGAAAACATGAGTGAGGACCATAGTACACAGAGAGCACACACAGCAAATGTTGCTGTCTGTCCAGACAAGGGCATGTACAGACGGAGCTTCTCCGTACCACAGCCTCTCTGAGGGCAGGTTTCAGGATTCAGGGAAACTGTCCCTATCATGAATGTAGGCCTCCCGGATTGAAGAGGGTAACTTCATATTTTCAAATAATTACGTGACACATAAGAACTGAACATAAAATTTTTCCTCCTTTCCCTCTCCTTCATCCTCCTCCTCCCTTCCCTTTTTATTCATTCTCTTACCACCTCATCCTCTTCCTTCTCCTTTCCCTTCCTTTTCCTCTTCTTCCTTCTTTCTTCTTCCTTTCTTCTTCCTCTCCTCCTCCTCTTCCTCCTCCTCCTCCTCTCTTCTTCTTCTTCTTCTTCTTCTTCTTCTTCTTCTTCTTCTTCTTCTTCTTCTTCTTCTTCTTCTTCTTCTTCTTCTTTCTTCTGCATCTGCATCTGCATCTGCTTCAACTGAGAACCAAGCCAAGGGGCTTTCAAATTTTAAGCAATTATTCTGCCACCAAGTTGTACCCCAAATCTACAGTGTAATATTTCTATATCTATGTGCTACATGTTATGATCACCCAAAGTGTTTATCCTATCCACTTATTCAAACACTTACCATTCCTCTGTGTTGGGAACATTGCTTCTCCAATTTTGAGATGTGTGATCTGTTACTGTTGGTTTTAGTCACTCTAACTCATTCCACCCATTTAGTTGGATTTGTGGAGAGTGGTTGTTTATTTCTTTTCCCTGGGGAGTAACCAGATTGTCCTCTGAACAAAATGTTTGGTGGCAAAAAGAGGGAGCCAGGGTACAGGAATGGAGAAGACAGGGATTCTAGCAACTGAGGGCAGAGGTGAGACCTGCTTCTGAACCTTTCCTTCCCTGACTGTGTGGATCTTCTTGAGGCTTGCTATTCTGTCTGTGTCTCTCCACAGGGAATTACCTGCAGAGTTTCTAGGACAATGAAAGTCAAACCAGGCTACCTGGGAACAGCCATTGTCCCTTATGATGTCCAGGTTTGCTGAGGGTGATGGGGGTGGGTATTAATGCATGGAATTGTACTTGTTAATTATGCTTTTACTGAGTTGAACTGGTATCAGTTATTCCAGCCTAGCTAGGTGAGTGCCACAAATCTCCACTTTCCAACTTAAAACAAAAACAAACAAAGCCATCGCATCTAGATAAAATTCTACCAGTCTTTCAAACAAGAACTATAGCCAAAACTTTTAAAAATACAAACAGAAGGAGTACTTTCACATACCTGGGAAACCATAATAACTGTAACACCCAAACCAGGTAATAAATAGAGCTACAGAGAGATATGGCTGATGAACATAAAGGCAAAATTCATTTAAGAAATATCATCCATAATGATCAAGTTGTCTTTAGATACTCAGGCATGGTTCAAATTACCTAAAATGATAAATATAATAAATCAAAGAACTTGACTTAAAGACAAAGATCACATGATTATCTCAATAATGCACAAAAGCCTTTGACAAAATCCAACCCAATTTCATGGTAAAGGTTCTGTAGAGAATAAGACTGGAGGCACAAAACTCAATATAATAAACATTATATATGAGAAAACTATGGCCAAAATCACCCTCAATGAAGAAAAGTTGGAAAAAATTAGATTAAAATCAGGACTGAGACAAGGATATCCACCCTCCCCCATAGAAAGAATCTCTTTTTGTATATGGGTACACTGTAGCTGTCTTCAGACACACCAGAAGACACACCAGAAGGTTGTGAGCTACCATGTGGTTGCTGGGATTTGAACTCAGGACCTCTGGAAGAACAGTCGATGCTCTTAACCACTGAGCCATCTCTTCAGCCCCCGAAAGAATCTCTTATGAATATCATCTGTCAATAAAAAAACACTGATGGTCAATGAGCTGGGGCAGGAAATAGGAGGTGGGACACTGGCAGAGAGAGAGAAGATTCTGGGGAATAGTAAGAGATAAAGAGAGACAAGATGGGAGACAGACCAGCAGGGAGATGCTGAGAAAACTTTAAGGAAGAACAAGGCTAGGACTAAAAGAGAGGTAAGTATCCACATGGTAGACAAAATAGTTAATAGTCAAGTGGGTTAAATAAGTTGCAATCTAGTCTGGGGAAAGCCTATAGCCTAGGCATCTAATAATAACTAATTAGTCTCAGAGTCACTACTGATGGGAACTAAAGGGCCAGAAGGAGAAACAGATTTGAAATTGATTTTTACACTTTCCACTCCTTTTCTGTAGAGTACTAGAAGCATAAGCTACAGTAATAAAACAGGAGAATGAAATTAAATAGGAAAAGAAGTCATATTAGCCCTATTTGCAAATGATATGAAATTATATATATATATATGTATGATCCACTAAATTTCAACAACAAACTTCTAGAAATATTCTACATTTCAGTGAAGTGTCAGAATCCAAAAATCAACTTACAAAAATTATTAATTCTTCTGTACACCAACAACAAACATACTGAGAAAGAGATATGAGTATAATCCCATCTTATCTAGGAGTAAACCTAACCAAGGAAGTAAAACTTTTCAGTGAAAACTTTAGATTTCTGAAGAAAGAAATTTAGGAAGACACTAGAAAATAAAATGACTTCCCATAAATAGGAATTGGCATAATTAATATTGTAAAAATTATCAGTCTATGAAAATCATTTTATAGATGTGATACGATATCAATTAAAACCTCCAGGGTTACCATACCAAATTTCAGGCTATATTACAGAGATACAGCAGTGAAAAGCATAGTCCAGCATAAAAGCAGCTATGGAGGTTAATAGTACAGAAGACCCAAACAAATGCATGTAATTGTAGCCAGCTTCACTTTGGCAAAGATAACAAAAAGACACACTGAAGGGAAGACAGTGATCATCAACAAATAGTGCTGGGAAAACTGGATATTCACTAGTATAATGATTAAATCAGTCCCAAGGAATCAAATGGATGTTTTTCCATAGGGGTTGAGACTTGTTCTTTCAAAGTCTATAAAAACATTGTGTTGGAATTTTGATGGAGATTGCATTGAATCTATAGATTGCTTTCGGTAAGATGGCCATTTTCCCTATATTAATCCTACCTATCCACAAGCATGAAAGATCTTTCCATCTTCTGATATCTTCTTTGATTTTTTTCTTCAAGGACTTGAAGTTTTTGTCATACATATCTTTGACTTGCTTGGTTAGAGTTACACCAAGATAGTTTATATTATTCATGACTATTATAAAGGGTGTTGTTTCCCTAACTTCTTTCTCTGCCCATTTATCACTTGTATAAAGGACAGCTACTGATTTCTTTGAGTTAATTTTGTATCCAGACACTTTGCTGAAGGTGTTTATAAGCTATAGGAGTTCTCTTGAAGAATTTTTGAGTTGTTTATATATACTATCATATCATCCATAAATATTAATACTTTAACTTCTTCCTTTCCAATTTGTATCCCTTGATCTCTTTTAGTTGTCTTGTTGTTCTGTCTAGAACTTCAGATACTGTATTGAATTGTTGTGCCTTCATTTTCATTGAATTCTGGAAAGTATTTCATTTCTTTTTCATTACTTCCTTGACCCAGAGATCCTTAAGTAGAGAGTTGTTCAATTTCCACAAATGTGTAGGCTTTCTGGTGTTTCTTTTGTTGTTGAAGTCCAGCTTTAATAAAAAAAGAAAAAGAAAACAGAAAAAAAAGAAAAAAGAATCAAGTAAATGAAAGAACCAAATATGAAACATAAAATTCTTAAACTACTAGGAAGAAACATCGGCAGTAGCCTATGAGACACCAACACAGGAGAGGGCTTTCTAGGTAAGACATCATTTGCTTAGTAATTAAGGCCAGCAATTGGCAAATAGGACCTCATAAAAGAAATAATCAGCCAAGTGAAGAGGATGCTCACAGAGTAGCAGAGACTCTTTGTCAGCTATACACATGACCAAGGAATAGTGCTCAGACTATAAAAACAACTCAAAAAGAAAAAAGAGAAAAGAAAAAAGAAAAAAGAAAAAATCAAGAGAACAAATGACCCAATTCAAAAACAGTCTTTTGGAATGTACAGAGTTCTCCAAGGAAAAAGTAAAAATGTTTAAAAAACAAAGGTATTCATTATCTTTAGCAATTAGAGAAGTGTAAAACTAAAGCTTCTATGGGGTATTATTTTGCCCCAGTCAGAATGGTCAAGACCAAGAAAAGAACTAAAACAAATGCCATCAAGGACAGGAGAAAAGGGGAACCCTCACTTATTGTTGGTGGGATTGTGGAATGATGATTCACTGTGGAAATCAATGTGGAGAATTCACAGAAAATTAGAAGTAGTTCAGCCATATGTCCCAGCTATCTCACTCCTTCGCATATGCTCCAAGGATTCACATCCCATTCCACAGCCACATTTATTCCTGCTCTGCTCACAACAGCCAGAAAATGGAAACAACCTAAATACCTTCCAACTGAGGAATAGATAATGAAAACTAATATAAATACATTATGGAATATTATTCATCTGTAAAGAAAAATGAAACCATGAACTTTGCAGGTGAATGAATAGAACATATTATACTGAGTGAGGTAACCCAGACAAAGAAACACTGTGACTACTCACTTATTTCAGGATCCTAGTTCCAAACCTTTAGGATTGAGTACATACCATGGAGTAATCACAGAAACAAGGAAGGTAGAAAGACATCATGGGGAAAATGGGGTAGATGAAATGAGAGAGAGAGAGAGAGAGAGAGAGAAGGGGAGGGGAGGGGAGGGGAGGGGAGGGGAGGGGAGGGGAGGGGAGGGGAGGGGAGGGGAGAGGAGAGGAGAGGAGAGGAGAGGAGAGGAGAGGAGAGGAGAGGAGAGGAGAGGAGAGGAGACCACTACAGAGATTCACAGGTTATCCAAATGCAGAGGACAACTGGCAGTGGGGTAACCAATCCCAATTGTTACGTTTAGTGAAACCTCCACATTTAAGTCTGGGGAAACATCGTGGGGAAGATTTCACAAGGCTCCACATCTATGTGAAGAATTAGAAGTAATCAGTGGCTACAAGACTGAGTGGTTTTCTCCAGGGACAAGCCCTCTAGTTGCTTATCCAAGCCCCCAAATTTAACCCTAAGCACAAACATATTTGAGTAACACTAAATGGTTTCAGCATGGTGTGTTTGTGCATGTGTGTGTGTGTTGTATGTATATATGTGTGTATTTATGTTGTATGTAGTATGTATGCATGTATGTATGTATGCAACAGTAGTTAAAGAAGAAAAGGGCATGATTTGAGAGGAATAAAGAGGAAGAGATAAAAAATTGGGGAGGGCAGTGAACTAGATTGTTGGGGGAGGGCGGCAATGGGGGGAGGATGGGGAGGGGAACACCCATAAAGAAGGGGAGGGGGAGGGATTAGGGGGATGTTTGCCTGGAAACCGGGAAAGGGAATAACACTCGAAATGTAAATAAGAAATACTCAAGTTAATAAAAAAAAATGGGGAGGGGGATGGGAATAACAAAATTTAGTGTATGAAATTCTCAAAATAACAAATTTGAACTTAAAAAAATAATACTGATACATTAAAATACTATTTTAAATGGGGGGGGCAGTGTAATGACTTGATGCATAAGAGTTTAGTTCTCTGAGACTCACATGGTACAAGGAAAGCTCAAACTCCAACCTACATGCACACGCACATACACAAAATATGAATGAATGTAAAGGAAGAAAATAGGAAGAAAGGGAGGGAAAGAAGCAAGGGAGGGAGAAAAATGGGAGCCATTTTGCTTATCTAACAAATTGCTTGGATAATTACCGAATTAAACATGATTTTAAAAGAAAAATAGAAGTGATTTGACATGACGTTTTGTAACTTGGGCTTAAAATTTAACAACTAGGCACCATTTCACTGTGTCAGCAGGTACCAGTTGTAACACGATCCCATTCATTGACATATGATAAGACAGTGTAGCTCTACCACTCTCTGAATGTTTGTCAATGGATGTTGCTCTGTTTTTATTAGATTGTAGTGACTGTATTATAATGAAAGTTTTTTCTCTTTTTATTGATTTGGGCTGCATTCTAAGAACTGGTATTTATGTTTATGTGTCTGTGAAAACATGTAGAATTCTGTTGATCAGAAGTATGATGGCTTATGTCTAATTCATGTGTGATGATCTGTCATTCGCTATGGTAATGTCTTAATTATGACAACTGAATGGAAATGTCTTTTAGGATCCTGCTTTGTTCACCATTAGTGTTTCTGTTTTACATCAGTCAGTGTCTAAGCATAATGCCTCATAGCTGAATGCCAGTGGTCCAGGTAGCAGAACAACATTTGAATTTTAGTCTATAGGTCTACAAGTGAGGAGGCTTGCAATGATAATGGGAGGCACACGTTGCTCCTGAACTCTTAGAGCCTGGTCCAGCATACTGATAAGCTTTACTGGCACAAAGCCTGGCAGGTGGACGAGGAATCCAAACTTAAGCCTCTTGGCTTCTCTTGACTTTGGGTACCTGTCAAGAACAAAATGATCATACGAGGCCAACTCTGATTGTGGCTAACTGTTTGTGCTAGCTCCTCTTCTGTGAGTCATCTATCCAATCTTCCCCTTCCTTCAGGTCATAGATGAGCAGGGCAATGTCCTGCCCCCTGGCAAGGAAGGAGACATGGCTCTCAGGGTGAAGCCCATCAGGCCTATAGGCATGTTCTCTGGATATGTGGTAAGGACCTAAGCTCTCCCTCTGTTCCCTGCAATGATGAGATAGACCACATAGAACAAGGGATGCCTAATGTTATGAACACCCCTAAGAGGTATTGGTGAGATTCACAGAGTTACCAGAGTTCAAGAATGGGTGCTTTTCCATAATTATACCTAATTCTGTGTAAGCCAGCAATAATATAAAATTAGAATGACAAAAACAAACAAACAAAATGGGTATTTTGTACACAGAGAAGCCAGATCATTCCCTCTTGCCATCCTAAGAAATCACTAAAGATCTCACAGTTCCCTATGAGCCTTGGCAACAACAAACCTTCCTACATCATACCAGCGTTCTTATTGTGCTGAGCTACACACAGCAGCATTCTCCCTGCTCTCTCCGCAAAGCATGGACCTGGGCCTTATGGTATTGTGGAGCTTTGGAGACATGCTGGGTACTCCCCAGAGAGAATCACAATAGTACCGATAGCATCAAGCATCTAGACATCTGGAAGACCCTCACAAATAACACATGGGTAGGGCCAGCTCTCTCACCAGGAAGTGATGGTAAAGTCAGAGATTATAAACACAGTCAAATCTACAACTGTTGGAAATGGGTAAGGGACAACATCAACTACACACCATTAAATGTGTAGCAAAAGCTTGTACCCAAAATAGTAAATAAGCAAGTCTAATGGTAATGTTCTTCCTATCATTTATTACAGCAGTTCCCAACATTTTGGTACCAAAATTACAGTTGTGAAGTAGCAACAAAAATAATTTTATAATTGGGGATCACCACCACATGGGAACTATAGGAGGAACATGAGAGCTGCAACATAGGAAGGTTGAAAACCATTAGTTTGTTGAATATATACTATGAGGCAAGCATTGTCTTAAGACTCCTAATACACCTTAGACATATTTAATGCTCCTAGACATGTAAATATTTTAGAGCCAACTTGCTTAAGTTCAAATGCTACCCCAGTATTTGCTGGACCATCAGGAGCAAGTTATTCATATCCCTGTCTCACTTCCTCTTTGGTGAATTGGGATCAGGTTGTATCAATACAGAATATAATGACAATGGTAATTACAAAGCCATTGTTATTTCACTATATATAAGTATGCTAAATAAAGTAACCATGACAGATCCAAATTATCACTCTCACTATACAGAGGAAACTGGGGCATGCGGGACATAGCTACATTACATTCTTTTCCAAACACTGCATGTACACTTTCCCCCATGTGGTCCCAGTTGCTAGCAGGAGAGCTAGGATATGGGGGTCCCCATCAAACACACAAGGAAACTGATACAGTGATGTTGGCAGATATGTTTAGGGCGAGCAGAATCTAATCTGCATGGTGACTACAAAATCTGAGCCAGTGACCAAGAAATTTGCTCCCAGCTCTACAGCCTGGAATATTGGTTTGGCTTCAGACAAGCCCCTACCCTTGCATCTCAACTTAAAACCCATGCTCCCACACCTGAGTAAGATATAAAAATGTCCAGACAGTCAGTAGCCCTCAAGCATCCTTACCACTTATATGCCAGAGGCTCAGTTAAATAGAGGGGCCAGCCATGGTGGAAGTATTAACATGGGGTGAGGCTTTGGAATTCTGCTGGCTGTCTCTCGACCTTTCCAGTACAATGGAAGATCAGTGGGGAAATGCCAAATGGATTCAATAACCTTGTGTGGTGTTGTAGATGAAGAGAGGTTAAATTGTCTGTGGAAGGGAAAACGGAACCTGGACGGGGAACAGTGAATATGTTAATATCATCTGTAAGATTGTGATTTAGGGTAGTAGGTGAGAGACTCTTAGTATAATGACTGAAATAAATGGAGAGAAGATCCAGGTTAGCTGGGAAATCCAAGATTGGTAGATTTGTGTTAGCTCCACCATACAGTGTACTTGGGTGGTGAACTAAAGTAACTATTTATAGAAGCTCTGGGGCAGGGGACTTAGACTTTGCAGACACAGTAGCTCTCTGTTTCTGTGCTCACTAGGACAATCCCAAGAAGACACAGGCTAATATTCGAGGAGACTTTTGGCTTCTGGGAGACCGGGGAATTAAGGATACAGAAGGGTATTTCCACTTCATGGGACGGACAGACGATATCATTAATTCCAGTGGGTGAGCACAGTTTCTGGACAAGAATGGGTATTCTAGGCTTTTTGTTCCACCTTGTTCTCAGTCCTAGAGGCTGGGTGTCCCATCTTCCCTGAAAGACATATTTTTGCAGGTACCGAATTGGACCTTCCGAGGTGGAGAATGCACTGATGGAACATCCTGCCGTGGTTGAAACAGCTGTGATCAGCAGCCCAGACCCTATCAGAAGAGAGGTGACAGAGCAGTTGTCAAACATGAGAACAGTATTATAAGGTGGTTAAGAACACAGATGCACAGGCTTGGTAGCTTGGGTTCACATATTGGCCATACTGCCAATTATCTATTGGCAAGCACCAAACTGCTTGATCACTATTTCCTTCAATTTGCCCATTTGTAAGGTGAGGGACTGTTGTGAGTTTTAACTGTGCTGTATATTTGCAGGACGCCAGGGACAAGTCTCAGCAATACCTGGAAGGATCTGTCTCTTAACAAGAGTAAAAGAGTAAAAGAAGAGGGATTTGGTCTAGAAGATGTAGCCCTTGAGCCATGCAATGAATAAGGAAAGCACCAGGGTTGCAAGATTGTACAGAGCTTAGGATGTATGTGAAGAGGGCTTAAGGCAGACACATGGGTCTGTGTACCAGTGCACTTCTTCATGGCACAGGCTTGGTGATGTCACATGTCTGGCAGATACAGACATGTGGCATGTAAGATAACAAGAGCCACTGAGAGAGCAAAAGAGGGCCTTTGACCAAGCTGAGTTATAGGTGGTTTTATTTCCTTTCCTGTGAATTACATATGAAAATTTTATCTCATCCTACAGATGAGTACATTTTTTAAGAGATTAAACAAACCATTTAAAGTTAGAGTCCCCAGTCTTGGTTTTCCTCCCAGCAATCTTTACTGCCCCTAGTGTATGAGCTGAGCCTGGGATCTCTTATCCTTGATTCTCATTCAAACAAATAAGTCACTTGAGAACACGTTGGAATGTTGGCTGTTCTTATCCACTTCCCATGTTTTCCTTTCCTTTGCTTCTGATATTTGGATGAATGCAGGCATTTAGTTGCAGTAGCCATGGTGGGTATCTTGATATTGATTTTGCTTTATCTCAAGAGAAGATTCCTCTTGGTTTCCATTCTTGCTGTAGGTGGTGAAGGCATTTGTGGTTCTAGCCCCTGAGTTCCTGTCCCATGACCAAGACCAGCTCACCAAGGTTCTTCAGGAACACGTGAAGTCAGTGACAGCACCCTACAAGTACCCCAGGAAGGTAAGGCTGTCACCACCCATGTCCCCTGTGCTTTGCAAAAGAACATCTGTTTTATTTCTCTTCTTTGGCATGAGGACAAGGCCTCTAATTTACATTTCCTCCCTGCAGTGACCAAAATCTCTCCAAAGACAATTCTACAACTATCTTGGTGCATGAAAAATGGCCCCAGCCTTTAACTTATTCTGAATTAAAAGCCAAATTATTTAATGGAAGTTCCAGTAATTTCTGACCTCTACTTGCAGGCTGTACAGTAGGACTTTGCAAAAATATTCAGAACTATACAGAGTTCAGTTGCAATGATAGAAATATAAATCGAGGGGCTGGGGATTTAGCTCAGTGGTAGAGCACTTACCTAGGAAGCGCAACGCCCTGGGTTCAGTCCCCAGCTCCGAAAAAAAGAACCAAAAAAAAATATATATAAATCGAAATTTGCTGCTTACGTAATTGACAAGTCCATGAGTTGGCACAACCTTCTTCATAGTTCCAGGCATGTGTATGATGTGGTTAGAGATTTCTGTTTCATTTTTCCACTTTCCTTCTTCTGTATTGGCTTCATTTGTTGAAACATTCTCCCTCTGAGCTGCCATCCACTCCAAATATATATTCATAGCAACTTAGCAAACCGCAGTGTTTGCTAAACTGTATGCATATTCCCCGAAGACCAGTGATGACATTGGAATTGCTTCTTGCTGGGTTAAGTATCCACTATTAAATCATTCTATGCAACCAAGACAGTGGGGTGTCTTAATTGATCAGTTCTGAGTCATGTGGTCATCCCTGCAGAGAGTACAGAAAGGATGGGAGAAAGTTCTTCCCTACACCCAGAATGTGGTCTAAGTGAGGAATGAGAAGCTCTTCTGGGGAAATGGAAATGCCCTTAGTAGAAATGACAGAATGCAATGACTGCAGAGACTACCAGTGGCTTTCACTTTGGAGACCAAGGCAAGTGCACTGCCAAGGCAGGAAGACCATGTCTACTCAGCTTCTCATCCCTGCCTCTGAAACACTTGAAGAAGGAAGTAGATATTTTTGGTTCATGGTTTCAGAACTTGTGATCCCTGGTCAACTGACCCCTTTAGTTTTAGACATGTGACAAGGTAGAAATGTCATGGTGGAAGGACACAGTAGAGAGAAGCTGTTGACCTCTACCTCAACTAGTCAAGAAACAGCAATAAAGGAAGAGACTAGGGACAAGATACCCCTGGAAAGAATGCCCACTTCCAAAGAGCCCACTGCCTTCTAACAATGCCACCAGGTTCTAAACTCACAAGTGGATTAAACCATTGATGAAGATGGTGATCCAATCACACCTTCAAAGACCCTCCCCTGAACACTGCATTAGCCTTTAACACATGGGTTTTTGTGGGTACTTCTTGTCCAAACTATAGCAAACCTAGTTGTTGGATTCTGTACAAAATAAGAGTTTGTACCAGAGAATAGGGAGAAACATACTTTGAGGCTGGGGTGAAAGTGAGAAAAACCATGTTAAACTTAGAGCCAATTCAGTTCTTAGTTATCTGGGGTGCCCCAGTGTCTTAGTACAGGCTAATTGTCATAGGTAGTCACCCTGAGAGTAGACCCTAGAGACTGATATTCATATCCAGGGGGGGTTAAAGAAGTTCTGACGTGCATCTCTGGAGAGAGGAAGAATGACAAGAGATGAAGAGGGAGCATGGAACAGAGTGAACATAGGCTGGGTTTCGGTCTCAGTAGGAACCTAGACAGACCATGGGAAGATCTGAAGACAGTCCAGAACTTTCCTGAGTCCAAGTGACGAGAGGAAAGGGCCATTATAGCCTCGTGTAGAACAGGCATGAAATCATGTTGCTGTGGGGAGGGACATGACCCTGGCAAGACAGTAATCCTTAGCCAAGACAATCTAGAAAGGGGTTGGTATGGGTCTATATCCTCCCTTCCTGCAGAGCAATTCAACTAAATAGCAAAGTCCACAACCAAACTTTCATTCTTAAATGAAAGGGGTGCAGTGCAACACATTCTTAGGAGCATGGGTAAAAATCAACTTCTGCTAATTACCTAATACTCTCTGTGCTCCTGGGTTTCCTCATCTGTAAAGTGGGGATGGAGGATATTGATGTTCCCTTCTGTATGTGAAGGATACAGTAACAAAACCACTGACATGGCCACTCCATGATTAATCGGGGAGGCTTTTACTTGTAGATAACAGAGAAGAGAATAGCAAGAGGCATCTGGGGTAGAATGCCATTGGCTACCTCTCTGGGACAGAGAGAGGAACAGAGAGAAGAGATCAGGAGAGGAGTAGACTGACCATTGCTAGGGCTGTGGAAGCAAAGAAGATAGCAAAATTGGTAGAAGAGTCCTGTCAATTATAAGGGGTTATAGTGCAGCAGGAGAAGGGTAAGTTATCTGGGACAGCCTGAGAACTGGCTTGAGAACTCTGATCTGTTGGAGGCTTGTTTGATTTAATAGAGAACTAGATGTCCTCTCTGGAGCCTGGGGAGCAGGGATGTGGAGGTGGAGTGAGGTAAATAAAAGCATCAGGTATTTAGAGCATGGCTGGAACAGAGTAAATATTTAATGAGTGTTTTAAAGAAGTTAAATGAGGATAGAAACACCTCAGCAGACAAGAGCACTAGCTTCCCCTCCAGGAGATCTTAATTGCATTCCCCAGATCCACAAGGCAGTTAACCATCTGTAACTCTAGTTCCAAGGAGATCCAATGCCCTTTTCCTGTGCCTGCTGGTACTGCATTGCACATGGTAGACATAAATGCAGGCCTACAACACACCCATATGCCTACAATAAAAATAAATGTATTTTTTAATTTTTTTTAAAATATTTTATTTATTTATTACATATGAGTACATTGTAGCTGTCTTCAGACACACCAGAAGAGGGCATCAGATTTCATTACAGATGGTTGTGAGCCACCATGTGGTTGCTGGGATTTGAACTCAGGACCTCGGGAAGAACAGTCGGTGCTCTTAACCTCTGAGCCATCTCTCCAGCCCTATTTTTTAATTTTTTAAAAAGAAGCAAGACATGCAGCCATTCCAGATGTGATGGGTTTTGAATTGCAACTGGACATTTCTAAGATCAAGTGAGGGGGCCCAGTCATGCCATATACATATTGAGTGCATCACTCAAATATTGGCCCTGGTCTTTCCTCTAGAATCCCCAAGGCAACAGGTTCTTTTCCCTTGCAGTGCCCTTCCTACAACCATGCCCAACTCCTCTTCCTCTTTTTTTTTACCATAAGCAGAGTTGTTTTCTTCTTATCAACAAACTGAGCTCTTCCTTGTGGCTTCCTTCCATTCCTCAAGTGTGCTCAGAAGCTAAATAAATGGTAAACGCTTTAGAGCAGTTGGTCTTCATAGTTATTCAGCAAAGATCACATTTGAACTGCTAAGGCACTTGGAAGAGACAATACTATTGCCCTTTCTCCAAAAGAACATAAAGACATTACTATCCTTTATCATACTTAATGATTAAGCTGTGTCTCAAAAAAAGGCAAGGGTCCTTCCTCAGTTGGCTAGAGTAGGAACTGGAGCGCACAGTGTTATGTAGGAGCTCAGGTGTCTGCCTCTGGGCCACATTATGTTCATTTTTCATGACTATATGTAAAAGCCAGTGTTCTCTACCTTCCTGTCATGTTCTAGCCAACTTCTTCCTGCCCTGGCTTCTTGTAAGGGTTCTTAATACAAAAAGAGACAATCTAGAACATCCGCATCCTCTATCCTCCATCCTCATTCACCGGGACCCTCCAGCCTTAAGTGCTCACAGCAGCTTCTCTTAAAAATCCAATGCCACTGTTGTCACCAATGACCTATGTCAATCTGATTTTCACAACAGGTGGAGTTTGTCTTAGACCTGCCCAAGACCATCACAGGAAAAATTGAGCGAGCTAAACTTCGAGCCAAGGAATGGAAAACATCAGGATAAGCCCAGGCCCAGTGAGACTCCCAAGGCTCTTGCTCTGTCTTTCCCAATCCTTTTCTTATGACTCCTTAGTCTTCCTATAGCAATATGAAATTATTCATGTAGAGGCATGTATGTGATTTAGGTCTTTGCTTGGTTATTGACACAGAACAATGACACGTTTCATGCTAAAAGAAGAAAGAAAGAGGGAATAAGAGGTTTGAAGTCAGAAAAGGCTAAAACAGCAAGGGAAAGAAATTGCCAATTCATGTGGTCAGGAAGGGGTAGAGAGAAGGGGAAAGCAGAATGAGGAGAGAGAGAGATGAGAAGGAACTGGAGAGAAATAGAAAAAGGGTTGTGTAGAAGGACACTAGTGTCTTCGCCAAGTTGTGTCAATCCTTAGGGACATCATGCCCAAAGGAGAAGGAAATACCACTTACAGAGCATGCCCAAGGCACTGTTATACACTTGTCATGAGTCCTATACAGGTCATGAGCCATCTTACTTCATCTGGGTGACATCTGCAGGCTCATCTTCTGCACCCCAAAATGTACCACTTCCTGTAGCTCACATTTTTTGTTCTAGCTTTATTTCCTTGAATTAATAATAAAATCACTTCAAAATCAAAACTCTGAAGGCACTCTTTGGGCAAAACAGGAAGGGGATGTCTGTAGCAGCTTATGACCTAGGGATCCCTTAGAGGGCTGATGAATGATTCTGTTGATGATAAACCACAGGCTCAGCTATCAAGACAACCTGATCAGCCCATCTATGGGTCAAAGAGAGCTGCTGAGGGGCTGGAGCCTTGCCTGTAACCTAGAGACAAAGAGTTAGTGAACCTTCTTAATAGAACTGGGCAATCAGGAAATGGAAGCAAAGGTTCTCTAGAGTCGGTGCATCTTCTTGGAGAACACTCAGTGACAGTAACAGAGCACTGCTTACCAAACACTTGCCATGAGCCAGTGACTCTCATTCTGACTTCAGCCATTGTCCTCAGTTTTACAGAGGAGGAAGCCAGAGATCAGGTGATAATGCACAGTCACACAATAGACAAGTCACAGAGACAGGGTCTGTCTGTCCAACACCTGCGTTTGAGCACCCTCCCTTGCCTCATCAGTATGTTTACTTTGGCTACTACAGTCTGTTCTTCAGGCAAAAGAAAAAAAGGTCTCTACCAAACACATCTCCTTCCCTTGCTCCCTCCCTCCCACTAAAGTATGAAAACCCAATACTACGTTGTTTGATTGAACTCCAGATGTTTTTGTTAAGAAAAGTTGTTAAGTTTTAGAGAGTTCATCTACAAGGGTGTGTACATGTCATATTGTACACATATTAGATGGCACAGGCTCGTGCGTTTACTTGGGTTGCACACTGGTCTACATAAAAGTGTTTGTGAAGATGGCATTGACAAGAATAATAACCCAAAAATTAGTCACTGAGATTTGGAAATAAATCCTGGTCTGGTTCTTCCAGAACTAATATTTTAATTAAGCCTCATTGGGTTTCAAGGTTTATAAGCATATGAGACTTGAAAAGCTATTCTGTTTCAAGGTCTGAGACATTTCATGGACTGCCAGTCAGAACTCATGGGGGTATAGCCAGCCACAGAGAGGTCAAGTGGCAGGCAACCACTCCACACAGCTCCACAGGAGTAGATGATCACATTCGCTTCCCCACTTCCCCCATACCTGAGCATCCATATTTAACCTGCTCATTGTGAAAATTTAGGATGGTGTCATATCATGAGCTTTCCTCATTTTATACCCTCTGACACTGTTACCTTCCCCCTCCAGTGTCACTAACTTAATTCTAAAAAGATAAAATCTGATTGGCTGGTGTGAGTTGTTTATATGGAGTTTGATCCATATGGCTTCAGGTACCCAATATGGTTCACTGGAAGAAAACCAACAGAAGAAGGGGGCCCGTGTGCTCCATCAGCAGATGAAGGAACCTGCCACCAAATCTGATGACCTGAGTTCAATCCCCAAGACCTATATGATTGAATGAGAATCAACTCCTGCATATTGTCCTCTGACCTCCATAAGTGCAAGCACACACACACACACACACACACACACACACACACACACACACAAATAAATAAGAATAAAGGATGATATTAGACAATCTCTAAGGCTAGCCTGATATTTAGACACAGCTCTTGCAAAGCTTACGGGTATATTTGGACAACTTAATGCCTCTCTTCTCTTTAGCATCTTTTCTCGATGCTTTTACTCTCTGCTCATTTCTCACACTAAAGTGGCCATGCTCGAAACTTCATCTAATGAAAACTCTAGGGCTAGAGAGAAATCTCTGTCCAGCCAAAGCTGCACTGTGCCATTTCAGTTTGAGTGATACCATCTAACCTAAACACTAGTTATCTGAGTCCCATACTCCTTTTCCTGACTGATCATTCTTAATCTTTGGCCTATTATCATTATCCTATAGTGAGAAAGATTATGTGTAAAATACACGTTCATGCATATACAGGTACACGTGTGAGTGAAAGGTTGCATTCACAAGAATGTTGTAATGTGAACACCAAAGGAAAGCAAT
Source organism: Rattus norvegicus (assembly GCF_021556685.1). Lineage (NCBI taxonomy): Eukaryota > Metazoa > Chordata > Mammalia > Rodentia > Muridae > Rattus > Rattus norvegicus. The sequence continues at coordinate 186,873,271 of NC_141534.1, forward strand.
GAGTGTCATTCTCTCAAATATCGTCTGTCTCCTACAAGAAAGAATTTTTCATGGGTCTGGAGATCACTTGCTGGAAACAGGGATCCTTCTGTCTCTGTCTCTGCCTCACTAGCACAGGGGTTACAAGCATATGCTACCACCTTACTTTTCTGAGGTGTCTCTCCCACCATGAGATTTTGACTATATCCCATCACACTGGGTCCAACCCATAAGCCCTGTCTTGGGTGTTGTTTATAGTGGAAGCCCTTTGCCTTTGCTGTCCTTCAGTTAAGACCCTGACTTGCTTCACTCTGCTCCATTCTTCTTGTCTATGGCTGAAATAAAGTACCCATAATAGTCTGTGCCTTTAAAGAAGGCTGGTGTGCATGACTGTGAAGAAGTCCCAGATCTTGTCTATTTCAACACATGAGGAAGATTGACCCCATTATCCTTCTGTTCTTCTAGGTTCTCTACATGTAATACCCTGTCAGTGACTTTTCAAAAGCAGTTATATCAGCCAGAACTCACCCTTAACATGCACAGCCTATCATATTTGCACACTGTGGCATAACAAATTAACCTCAAATGCTGCCATTTCAAACAACCATGCTTACAAATTCTGTGGGCTGGGAATTTGAAAGAAAAGTAGGAGTACTGGGATACACACACACACACACACACACACACACACACACACACACCCATGCTCCAAATACATCTAGGACCTTTAGTTGAAGAATTTGGGAGTTGAAAGTATTTGATTAATGTGATTAAATTGCCCCAAGTCCATATGTTGTCTGTATTTTACTGGGTCTTCTTCTCCAGGATAAGAGGAGATTGTGAAGGTGGATCCCTTGTGGTGGGATTAGTGGCTTTATAAGAAAAGTGATCAAGAAAGAGGCCATTCTGTCAAGGTCTATGCGAAAGGGACAGCAAACAGCTTTAGAACTCATGGAATGTGGCCCACTGGTTAGCACAGTCATAATGGGTGTGCCTTGGAGAGGCACTATGTGTCCTGACGACTTCTTGCTGTTGTAGAGCATCACTCTGCTTGTTACCCTTGCAGACATCATGTCACCCCTTAATCTATGAGTTGTATGAAAACTCTAAGGGGGTTTCCAGACCCTCAGTGGGCAGTGTCATAGGCATTCACAATAATTGTTCTTGATCTTTTTCAAGCATTACTGTTTGAGCAGATGAATGATTCAAATACTACCCTTAGAAAGAATTTGGAGAATTCTCAGCTGAGGAATATTGAATGGCTGAGAAGTACTTAAAGAATTGTCCAACATCCTTTGCCATCAGGGAAATGCAAATCAAAACAACCCTGAGATTCCACTTCACATCAGTCAGAATGGCTAACATTAAAAACTCAGGTGACAACAAGTGCTGGCAAGGATGTGGAGAAAGAGGAACACTCCTCCATTGTTGGTGGGATTGCAAGCTGGTATAACCATTCTGGATATCTGTCTAGGGCTTCCTCAGAAAACTGGATATAGAACTACCTGAGGACCCAGCTATTCCTCTCCTGGGCATATACCCAAATGATGCTCCAGCATATGACAGGGACACGTGCTCCACTATGTTCATAGCAGCCTTATTTATAATAGCCAGAAGCTGGAAAGAACCCAGATGCCCTTCAACAGAGGAATGGATACAGAAAATGTGGTATATCTACACAATGGAGTACTACTCAGCTATCAAAAACAGTGACTTCATGAAATTCATAGGCAAATGAATGAAACTAGAAAATGTCATCCTGAGTGAGGTAACCCAATCTCTGTCTCTGTCTCTGTCTCTGTCTCTGTCTCTGTCTCTCTCTCTCTCTTTCTCTTGCACACACGCACACACACAGGCATGCACCCACACACACACACACACACACACACACACACACACACACACACACACCCAAAAGCTTGAATTACCCAAAATATAATCCACAGACCACATAAAGATCAAGAAGAAGGATGACCAAAGTGCAGATGCTTTAGTCCTTCTTAAAAGGGGGAATAAAAATATTCATAGGAGGAGATACAGAGGAAAAGTTTGGAGCAGAGACTGAAGGAGATCCAGCCCATATATATACAGCAACCAAACCTAGGTAATATTGAGGAAGCCAAAAAGTGCACACTGACAGGAACCTGATACAGCTGTCTCCTGAGAGGCTCTGTTAGCATATGACAAATACAGAGGCGAATTCTAACAGCAAACCATTAAAGAATGGGCTCCCCACCGGAGGAGTTAGAGAAAGGATCAAATGAGGTGAATGGGCTTGCAACCCCATAAGAACAACAGTACCAACCAACCAGAGCTCCCAGGGACTAAACCACTACCCAAAGAGTACACATGGACAGACTCATGGCTCCTGCTGCACATGTAGCAGAGGACGGCCTTATTGGGCACCAACAGGAGGGGAAGCCCTTGGTCCTGCCAAGGCTAGATGCTCCACAGTGTAGGGGAATGTCAGGTCAAGGCCGGAAGGGAGATGGTTGGGGAGAGGGAACACCCCCATAGAAGAAGGGGGAGGGGAATAGGATAGGGGGCTTATGGACTGGAAACCAGGAAAGGCAATAACATTTGAAATGTAAATAAAAAATATCCAATGAAAAATAAAATAAAATATATGTTACAAAAGAAAAGAAAGTGCCACTAAAAAATGTTAGAGACAGCTCAAGGTTTATAGGTGTTATAAGGGATAGTGCCTCACCTTTGAAGATGTATCAGATACTTTGAACATGTATACTGTGAACATATATACTGTGAACATGTATCAGAATTTATAAGAGCTAATATTTCTCCCCCAAAAGAATAATTCTGATTCAAGACATTAAAACAACTTTAAAACTAATTTTTAAAAACATAAAAAAAAATGCAGCAGAACTGATTCCAGCAAGTTCTCACTCTGGATCTGCGGAAGCCCCGCTCTCCAGCTGTTTCTCTGCCAGCCACTTTCACATACTGTCTCCTTGGCAGGTAAAAATCAAAGTTCCAGAAACTTGTAATTTAGCAATTAGTTTTATATGTTAAGTACTCAATCCATAATACATCTACACAATAAATTCAGTGCCAATTAATAAAGATTTAAACCACCTACCTAGATAAAATAAAATTGACTTAGTCAACCTGGATCTGAATCATCCTGCTCTGTCGTCTCCATCGTGATTTCTCTTGCTCTTCCTCCTCTTCTCCCTTCCTACACGTTTTCCCCGCCTATCCTTCCTTCTCATCCAATGATAGGCTTTGCCTTATCCTTGCTGCATAATGACATCAGCCTACACATCACTCTTTCTGTTTAATTAAAAAAATTTTTTTTCATTAAATATAAGCTGTGCACAACTATTACCATTAGAAAATCATCTAGACGACTATGTTTTCTCAAAGCTTGAGTAGGCTATGAGAGTAAACTAGTCTTCAACTCCATGAGAAATCTGAGAATGACTAATATTACCTGAAATTATGAGAAGCACAAAACATAGCTTCTAAAACATAGCCAATTTATAGAGACCGCTGAGCACCTGGACAGTCCTCCTTCCTCAAAATATTGGAGTGTCAGTCTTCAGCCTTCTGGCCCAGCATCATCTGACAGAACTTTGTAATGCAGAATTTTGAAGTGCTGACAATTCTGGCTCATCAAAGATTATCAGTCAACTATTCTGCATAATGCATCCCTTTCTGGACAGTATTTGTCCATAGATGAATTGAGGCAATTCTTGCCCAGTGACTGTCTCGCCACAATTGGAGCAACTCCACTGATACTCAGTTTTCTTCTTTGAATCCAGGAAGGGGTGCTGTCGGGAGCAGACAGTTCTCTAGTCAAATGATCTTTAATAAAGAAATGTCCATAAATGCCATATTCTGTGGATTTCTCACACCTTTGAAGATTATCTATCTGTGCAAAGCATTTCTAAACTCTTAGGCCTTGACTACTGTTGGCCATTTCTAATTGAACTATCCCCAAAACACCTTTTTAATTACTCAGTACCATGAGTTTGTTATCTGTCTCTTAACTTGTATTGCTAATCATCTAAAAACAGTTTATAATGGCAGTTATAGGACTGAGTCTAAGCCTTGTACTTTAAAAATTTTTGTAGCAAGTAAATTCTATACCAAGGTAAATAATATAACTTTGGCTTAGTTACCAAATGAGATTATGGCCTTATGAATCAATCTAGCTAAATTCCTCCCTGTTAAATTATGACCATTTCTGAATTCCTCATAAAAACAACCTTAAAATCACCACTTTCAGCCCTCCAAAGTCCAGGGAATCGGGGCAACGACTCTTCAATAACTTCTTCAAGCTGTACCTAGGTGTTGAGAAATCCTTGTGGGGGTAAGGGGTAGGGAAAATGGAATGAATCTTGTAGCCTGATGTGCCTGTCTTGGCTGGACCCAGCTGAAAGTCCTTGAGATCAGGAATCCAAGCAGGTACATTCTCCAATATATAATTCTCAAGACAAATGTTTTATCGAGATAACTTTTTGTTGATTCTCTTGAATCAACTGTTTTTTAGGCAGTCTCCCTCTATCAAATCTGATCCATATAACTCTGGAAGGTGTCCAGAGCCTAATCACCCTTTTAAAAAACACAAAGACAAAACCTTTCTCCCAAAATACTGTGTTCTTTAGTCTGTAACCAGAAAAGCTTGTGTCTTGTACTCTCTCTCCCAGAGGAATAACATAACAAGAGCCAAAATCACAACCATTATGAAAATTAAAACTATTTTTACAAAAGAAGTAAGCTAAACAATAGTGTATGAGCCTGTTAGGCTTTTCTAATCTGTCATGCCAGGAAATTAACCCAAAATTCCCATGGAGCCCATGTTAAGAGAATCTGCGCTTCCTGTTGTGGTAAATATAAAAAATAACCACAAACCCTCACTAGCTGGCATCATCAAGCCCTATGGCCTTTAACCCCATAATTCATAAAAAATTCAAACACCTTCTATCAATTCCAATACCAATAAGAAGTAAGCAACTTATCAAACCAGGACTTTAACCCAAAATACATCGATCTGCCAAGCTGTCTACCTGGAGTGTCAGATTTTTATTTATTAATAACTTTCATAATATATGTCTGTGTTCACTCTGCCTGGTATACAGATTTCTTTTTAATAACTTTATTAACTTGTAAATATCACCACTCTCTACTTTGAGTCAGCGACTAATTTTCCTTAAGTTCTGAACCATGGGTGAAAATCTCCACATGATTTGGATAAACCCTGTACTCTTTTAACTATGAAAACAAATTTAATCATATTTCTGTCATTAAGAAGCAGGCAACTTGTCAAACCAGGATTTTTAACCCAAAATTTCCGTGGAGCCCACGTTAGAAAGAATATGAGTATCTTGTAAAACTTATTAGAACGTTAATGCTTTTTACTATCTTTAAAGCAATTAAACCAGACCTAAATTAAACCATTTCCCAAACAACTTTTGTTAAAGAAACAGGCAGCTTTTAATCTCTAACTCTCTGAGCTGTCAGTAATTATCACAGCAGGGGACCTACAGCATGCAATCCTAGCCTGGGTCTGTACTTCTTTGTTTAAGGTTCCTGGGCTTGAGACATCACTTGACTCAACATGGTGCTAGCCCCCTCTTAGAAAATAAAACTTTCTCTCTAACTCTTAGGCTGATAATCTTAACTTTCTAGTGAATTCTTGCCCAACACGTTGGTTCATCACCTATTACGATAAAAATTAGGAAAAAAAAAAAAAAAAAGACCGAACCAGTTCCCAAGTGTCCTCACTCAGTGCGGATTTGCAGGAACCACACACTCCAGCTGTTTTCACACACTGTCCCCTTAGCAGGTAAAATCAAAGTTCCAGAAACTTGTAATTTAGCAATTAGATTTATATGTTAAATATTCAATTCACAATACATCCACAGAATAAATTTGCTGCCAATTGATAAAGATAGAAACGGCTCACCTAGACAACCTGGATTGGAATTATCTTCTTCCGTCATCTCTGTCTTGATTCTTCCCTGGTTCCTCCTCCTCCTCTCTCCTTCCTAGACTTTTCTCCTGCCTACCCTTTCTTCTCATTCAGTGATAGGCTTTGCCTTATCCTTGCTGCATAATGATGTAATCCTACAGCTCACAACCATTCTTAACTCCAATTCCTCATGTACATATATGGTGCACACACATACGTGCAGGCAAAACATTTATACACATAAAATAGAATAAATAACTCTTTTATACATCAGTAAAACTCTTTGTTTTGCCCAGTAATACCTGGTGTCAACGAGCAATGATTGACAAGCTCTACCTTTGGAACTAGGGGAGCTTTAGGTATAAAGCAAGAACATGCACTTGTATATGTGTTGATAGTGTCAAGTTTCCCAGCCCCATGAATGTGATTGAAGGTGCATTTAATGTCTTCACTGCAGCAAAGACTCTGAATTAATCAACTTATAAAAAATAAAAAAAAGGTTGGTTTGGATTCACAGTTTCAGAGTTTTCAGCCCATGGTGGGCTGGACTCACTGTTTTAATCCTATAGCGAGGCAGCCAACATTCAGCTGATGACATATACATATGAGCAAAATGTCACTGCTCACAAGCCAGTAAGAAGAGAGGGAATTAGGAAGGGTCAGAGTCTCATACCCCTACTGTGAGTATGTCTTCAATGACCAAAAATGTCCCACTAGGCTACCTCCAGGCTCCACCTCCTCTCAAGAGTATAATCCTATAGCTCCAGCTTTCAATGTGAGGGTCTCCTAGGACTGCCAGTACCCAAGCTGAAGCATTTTGTCCAGATTTGCTCCCAGCACATGTTAAGACAAGAACACGAACACATGAACCAAATCCCCAGAGAAGATGAATCACTTTATTAGAGACTGTGTTGCTTAAGAACCATGGTCAGCTTGTATGGTAACTGAGGAGGTCACTATTACATGGTAAGGAATTTGCACCTGTTCTGCAGAGTGATTTCATTAAAGTAGTTAATGCAAAGCAAAAGCTCAGTCAACTATGCATTTTTTAAGTTATCTTGCTGACTGAGGGTAACTGTGTTAAAGGGGAAATCAGGATGTGCTTACAGAAACATCTTCTTAGTGGAATTTGGCCGATTAATGACTAAGCAATGGAGATAGGGTTGGAGGGAAGGAGATGCTGAAGGGTGACTTCTGGGGTTTTTAACCCAGCAAGCCTTAGGTCTATGCTTTCAGCACTTGCTGAGCAGGACGAATTTGGAGATGGGAGTACTCAGTGGTCGTGCTCATTCCGATTAACAGTGTTAGTGGCTAAGTATTAATTTCTAGTATATCTAACATTAATATGTAACACTGATCTTTTATTAAGATAGCTAAGTTTGAGCTCAGAGAGAGATCAAGACTTCGAATGTAGCTTAGTTAATTATCAATTCAGCAGAGTGTTAAGATAGGTGAATGGGTTACTCAGGACATGTTCTTGAAGAGACAAAACACTGAGGAGGGAGACTCCACAAACACTGAGGAGAAAGAACGCCAGTGCAGTATCAGAAAGAAGAAAGGGAACAATCCTGAAAGATTTGCACAGCACTGCCATGAACAGCCACAGCGGGAGCTGAAGAGAGCCCTTTTAGTGGCAGAACATTTGGGCACTTGTCTCCCTCACTCCGCCAACATTCAGTAGAGCATGTGAATCAGAGCACTGATAATTGTTGGCTGAGCCATGGCACACGGGAGGATAGAAATGGATTTTGCCCTCTACACTTTCCAAATATGAATGGGAAAAAGGATGAAGATGAGTGGTGGTGGTGCATACCTCTTAAAAAAAACCTTGTCTCAAAAAAACTATACAAAAGCAAACAAAAAAGAAAAGAAAGAAGGGAAAGGAAGGAAGGGAAGAGGAAGAAAGAATGTGGGAGAGAAAGGTTAAAGATTCAAGGTTGTAGCCTCCGAAAGAGAGAGGTACTTGAGCAGTGTGACAAACTCTTTGTATTCTACCCAACAGTCAGTTCCCTCTTTGCACCCATCCCCACCCATTGCCTGGTTAGAATTGCTGTGAGAGCCCAGTACTGAACCACAACCATCTGCCTCCAGCCAGTTAGGAAGCTTCACTTTGTTCCATGTAGGTTTTCTATGATAGACTCTGTGGTTATTCAGCCGCTCTCACAGCTTCCTCTACCTCAAGAGAAGATTACAGATTTCTGCTTCCACAAAGTTGAACACTTGTCTGATCCACAGAAATGTAAGGAGGCATGATGGCAGCCGGCTTCAGTGTGCCTTACCTGGTTTGACTTAATCTGTGGCCATCTGCCACACTGACAAAGAGAGCAAATGCTAGGGAGCCATTGTCATCCGAGTCAAAGCCTAACAGAGTAGAAACCTGGAGCTACCCCCCTGCCCAGAACTGGCAGACCCAAGGAAGGAAAACACAGGTTGGTTTAAGTTCCTGAGATTTGAAAGTCATTTATACAATGTTACCATAGCAACAAACAACTAGTGAAAATAAGATCTCCCTCTTAGCAAAACTAGCCTTCAATACTTGGCAGCCAACTATGACCTAACAGGATTTGCTAATGCTAACAACTTGTGTTTTCATAGTATTTAGTTTTGTTTGACTTAGCACTTAAATTCATTTTAAAGCTGGGGTGGAGATAGAGGATTTCATGTTGAATTAGTACTATGTTTATCGGAGGCTTCGGGAAATAGTCAATGCTAGAGTACTCCTTCAAGCCAGGTATAGTGCTTTCCATCTGTAGCACAGAAAAAGGACACAGGTAGTGTAACGCAAGGGGCAGGAGCAACAAGCAACAAGCAAGCACTGAGAAAGTACTGAGAAAGCTCTGAGAAAGTACTGAGCAAGCTCTGAGCAAGCACTGAGAAAGCACTGAGAAAGCTCTGAGCAAGCACCAAGAACCAAGCAGCAAGCAAGCAGCAAGAAGTGATACAAAGGTGAGCTGTCTGAGCCAAAGTTTCAGAAATAAGTCAAAATAGGTCAAGGTAATTGATGAGGAAATGAGGAAGAGCCAACAGGTTCCATAGGGCAGGGCATGTGGTGTTGCCTTACCTAAAAGGAGGCAGATGGAGCGTTTGTGAAAGTCACTCCCTTTCAGAGCTGAAGGTAATGAGTCTAGTTCTTTTACCGTGAAGGGTACGCTACCCACCTGGACTCCCTTTTTCCTCATCTGTGAAAAGCAAGTGTCACAGTTCCTGCACAGTTTCAGGTAAGCAAGAAGGAGGAAGTAAATCTCTGAGAGATATATGTGCAGGGGAGAGGCAAGGGAGCGCATGAAGCTTCCTCACCTCTCCTATATGGGAGCACTATACCTAAAATATTTACCATGGAGGCGCTCCCAGAGGACAGAGCACCATTCTTAAAGCAGTGTGGTTGTTTTATCATTTATTTACCTTTGCAAATATATTATAATGAAGAATGTAGAAGCTAGAGTAATGTTTTAAACCACTGCCCGATGTCAGCTCTCTCCACCTAAAATTAGTATGTCAATGTTTGATGCCCCCTTCTGACAGTATCAACAGGGAGGTGAATGTGAGGGGTCCAGTTGGTGGCAGGCAGAATTGGCCTTCTTCCTTCTTAGTGGGGCACACTACCCATGAGCTCCCTACTGGAGCTCCCTCTGGCCTCCAAGAAAGTTCATTATTTCTTTATTCCCTAGCAAGTAGGTGGAACGAGGTCCCAGGAAACCCCATACATTGACAAACCAGTTCTGCACTGTTACAAAGCCAATCTAGGAATAGTGAAAGTAAATAGTATAAAGGCAGAATTTTCTAGAAATCAATCTTTTTCCTCAATTCTATGGTCTACCTTGGGTTTGCTTGTCTAGTTTACATGAGCCTACTTGTTTCCAAGTTCTCCATCAGACAAAGATTTCAGTTGTCCAGGGCAGGAGTGTGTCTGGATTCAGATTATCTGCCTTATCGCTGTTGCTATGTTCTCAGGCAGAACCCAGGCTAATCCAGAGGGAAAGGCAGTGAGGCTCAAGGACAATGATTAACAGCTAGTCTGACTACCAGGTGTCAATCAAGTCCTCTCTTTTCTTTATTCAACTGCCAATAAGTGGTTTTTAGTTCTGAACATTGTCCTGTGCCTCAAGGGGACTGTTTATCAAATAGGGCTGGCAATATGGCTCAGTTCTTAAAAGTGCTTACTGGGTAAGTCTAACAGCAATCCCCAGAATCCACATAAAACCTGTCTGGGGTATACAAATGTAATTCCAACATTCTTATTAAAAGATGCTGTTGTGCCCAGATTGTAAAAACTCCAAAGAGACCACCAGGAACCACAACTCTGATGTAAGCATGCGAGAGTCTTTATTTAAGTTTGAGCTTGGGCCACAAACCTTCCTGATGGAACAGGAAGGAAAGGGACCCCGGGCTCTAGGTGAAGGGGATTTAAAAAGGAAAAAAACCACAAGTGGGGCTTTCAAGCTTTGGAGTTACATGATTGGGTAAGTGAGTAAATGAATGTTAACTTTTAAACTGATAGCATTTGTTCAAACCACAAGGAGAGAGCATACTTCCAAAAAGGAGAATCTTGACCTGAGAAAGACATGTTTTCTTAGCCCACTCTGTTGTTATCAGCTAGCTACAGTTGCTGTGTCTATTTTGCAACTGTCAGGGACATTTCATGATTTTTCTCAGACCTCAAGGGTGGGGGTCATATCACTGTAAGGACAGGAGCTTAAAATAGAGTTTACAGGACAAGATGGAATCTATCCTATTGCTTTTGTCTCTTTATCCCCCCACCTCCTTCTATTAGTGGCTTTAGGGGGCCAATCTTGGGCTCTTTGAGATCTGGATCATCTGTGTTGATTTGTTGATAATGTGACCTCATTATCATCAGTTGAATAGTCTCTAATCTCTATCTTATATATTATAAAAGCTTATTTATAATGTGTGGTCTAAAAGTGAGTAGTAAGAGAATAACTCAGGGTCTCATGAGTAGAAATGAGAGTTGCTAACCAGGGGGAGGAATTAAACAGTGAGTGATACCAACTTTCGGAATTTTCTCATTTCTTGGGGAATCTATATTTTTTTAACTTTAGTTAATGATTTTCTAATAACTTTAGAATGGTTGGCATAGAAACAGCATTTCTTGTATAAGGTGTCATATAGCCAGCCCTACTTGTTGAAGGAAGACTAAGTCTAATCTCTTTTGTTTTGTAACACCACTTTAGCCAGAGAATGTACATTATGTTCCAGGTGGGAAGTGAATCTTTCTAGGTGTTGGATATCTTTAACTATGTCTGCTTTAACTGTCATAGTTCTTTTCCTGTAATGTTAGCACAGTTACCTCAGTGCTGACCCCAGCCAGTCCTGTCCCTAGAATTAATGTTAAAGTCAAAGAGATAGGTTCTTTCTTTTGTCTCTTACGGTCTCCCTCAATTAGTCTTATTAAGGTTCTCCATATCATTTTCTCTGAATAATAGGTTATGTGGGGCACTAATTGAACCAAAATATAGAACCCACCTGGGGTAGAAGAATTAAAATCCACTCCATTCATGCAAGAGGACAGTCCTGTGGAACAGGCCCACCATGTCTGTTCAGGGGAAATAATCTATTGGGAAAGAACTATGGGAACAGTCTGATTGTAGAGGTGTTGATATAACAAGGAAACTTTTCTCAGACAGACATCCCATTCCAATATAGTCTGGATTGTTAAAGTTGGACCTTTTGTGACCATCTATATGGAGAAACATTATATTTAGCCATTAACCCAATGTCTTTATAAAAGGGGGATGTAATGCACACAATACACATAGTTAGCAGGGACAACAACTCAGGACAGAGACTGAGTCAACTTTAACTTGAAGGGGTTAGTCTCCTTTTTGTACCCTCCATTCTGGTACAGCTGGAGCCAGGTAGTCTTCTTTAGTGGAGAAACAGGTCTGGCGTGAGTGAGTTTAGTATACCTACGCAGTGATTCTATCTACTTTGATGGTAGTTGGCATGGTCAACAGGATGATGCAATGTCCTTTTTTCTGGGTTTAACCATGTCTTGTTGAACTCTCTCTCTCTTTTTGGAGCTGGGGACCGAACCCAGGGCCTTGCGCTTGCTAGGCAAGCGCTCTACCACTGAGCTAAATCCCCAACCCCTTGTTGAAATCTCTTTACATAGACCCAGTCTCTTTGACCTGTGTGTTCTGGAAGTGGGCCTGTTTCATAGAGGGCACATAATTTAGGTCAAAGATATTTATGACCCCAAAGGGTAGGCTCTAACCCTAAATATTAAATCATCATCTTTTAGTTTTGTAATAGTTGTCAACTGTAAGTCGGGAACAATGGGAACTGGGATATCATATATAATCAAAGGGTTTCATCTGGCAAGGAGAATTTCTCACCTGATATAGGGCAAAGAGAAAGAATATTACCCTGTCCCTGCCAGTCTCTAAGGCTAATTTAGTTAAGGTCTTTTTTAATGTTTTTTTAACCTGTTCTGAACTTTGGAGTTGGGGGTACAATATAATTTTCAATCTGTCCCAATGAATTTTGTTATATTTTGATTTACCTTGTCAGTAACATAAATGTCAGTCTATTGTCTGACCCTATCATATGAGCAAATCTATACCTGGGTAAGATGTCCTCTAGTGGCCATTACCTTTGTTGTCTCAGCCTTGGTTGGGAACACCTCTGTCCATCTGGAGAAAATGTCCACAAATACCAGCAGATATTTATAGTCATATCTTCTCAGCTTGATCTTGTAAAATCAATTTTCCCAGTAAGGCCCCCAATCTCTTACCTTGAAGTCAGGAACGTGGATATTTGGAATTGTTGGGAGTATTGGTCAGCTGGCAAGCTTTACAGTTTGTCACTACATCTTCAAGAGTGGCCTGTATATCCTTGAAAGTCACCTTAGATTGTTTCACTGGGTCTATCATTTGTTTACTCTCATGTGAGTGACTGTGGCTCTTCCTGAGAACAGTTCTTGCTAAAGAGGTTTTAGTTGATCACCACCAGCCCCTTTAATTTTTTCTTCTGTATATATATATATATATATATATATATATATATATATATATATATATATACATATATATATATATATATATATATATATATCATTTGTTCTGGGTGGTTCAGGTAGGGCAGTGGCTAATCCAGAGATGGCTGTTTCTTTTAAGGCTACCTCTTTAGCATGTTTGTCAGTCAGGTTGTTATCTCTAGCCATTGGTATTGTTTCCCTTTTCTGTCCTCAGCAATGAATGATTGTCAATTTTTTGACAGCCAGAGAGCTTTAAGGAGTTGTAGAATTTTATCTTTAATTTTGACAGGTTTGTTGCTGTTGTTGTTGTTGCTGTTGTTGTTGCTGTTGCTGTTGCTGCTGCTGTTGTTGGGAGCCCTCATTCTTAGTAGATGGCTGCATGTACATGAGCAGTTGTAAATGTATATCTGACAGTCCCTGTAAATATTAACAGCCAGTCTTTTTCCCATGATGGGAGCCTGTGTTAATGTTATGAATTTGGACCTTTTAGTTGAAGTGCCTGGAGAAAGAGACAGTCTAGATTATCTCCATTTCTGTAGTCACTGTCGTCCCTGTTTTTCTCTGACCCTTATGGAAGCTGTTTCCATCCATAAAGTACCCTCAAGTCAGGTTAGGTACTGTGTATCTGGACCAGAGCCTTGTCACATTGATGGAATGGACAGTTTAAGTCAGGATCAGGTAGGAGAGTCTTGGAGTTCAGGAAAACAGGCAGCTGGAAAATAAATAACTTAGCAGGGTTGATTAGTAAAGTCTGATAATGAATCATTTAGGCATTGCTGAGTCATCAATCAGAAGGCAGTATACCCCTTTAATTGCATGGGGGGTAATCACAATGAAATTTTGTCCCAAAGTTAATTTATCTGTATCTTTAATCAACAGTGTCATGCTACAATAATACACAGGCAATGTGGCTATTCTGCTGCCACAGGGCCCAGTTTTGTGATAAATAAGCTTCTGGCCATTTCTGTGGCCCTAGAGTATTGGTCAAGATCCCTTTATCTACTACTTGCCTAGCAATTTTTTGAAGCTTGGTCTCCTGGATCTGAGGCTTTGTTGGCTAGAAGGACTCTAACAAAATCTCTATTTAGTGTCTTTCTTGTCTTAATCTGCACTCTTCTGTACTCTCCCTGAAACTTTCATTACATCTTTTAATGACTTTTTTCTTAATCTTTTTTGAATCTGTAAGTTCTTCTTAATGTTCAGCACTAACTAATTGATGAAAGCCCGTGCTAAAATGTGCTGTTTTCTCAGGGTCTATGTGTGTATAGCCTTACACATATAACCTTTATGACCTGTTCAAAAAATGTCACTGGACTTTTATCAATTTTTTTGTCTACTATCCTTATCTAAACCTTAACCAAATTATTGTTGAGACCTGCTAAAAGAGCCTGCTGGTAAATTTGGTGATGTTCTCTACCTGGCGTTGAAGTCCCAGTCTGTGTGGATTCCCTGTGGGGTCAGGAGCCAGTTTCTTGGCCTCCGTCTGTGGTGAAGAGAACCCATAGGTATCTGCACTGAGTGCCCTAAGGTGCATGGAAGGGAGTGGTTGTTGCTTCTCAGTGGGCTGAGTGTGGCAGAATAGTCAGTCTTCACAACCTAGAGACTACATCTGTTCAGACCAGGAGCCAGCACTTCTCCTGGCAAGAAGGATAGCCATTTACTGAGCAAAATGAGTGACTAGGAGTCTTTTCTAAGCTCTGGTGAGGGATGCATCTGTCCACTTGGGGCCTCTCCTGTCCAGTCATCTAGGTGTGGGGCCCTGCTCTCTGGAAACTCACCTCCCAACTCAGGGAAAGACTGGTTAGAGCCTCAGGAGACCCCAGCCTTAAACCTTTTTAGGGGCCCTGGATGCCTGTGCACTCTGTGCCTGTGCTTGACAGAAGGGGGATAAGCCTGTGTGAGCTATAAAACATAGAGCGGGTCCTGAGAAAAAAGGGAACCAGCAAGTAATTGAACGTAGGACCTCTGGAAGATCTCAGTGTTCTTAACCTCTGAGCCATCTCTCCAGCCCTAAAGCTGACGTCACCAATAAGGGTGGAGCTGGCTTTTGGGCTGGAGCTGGCTCCATTCCTGTTGTCTTTTTGGTATAGCACACTTAAAGCAGGATAGGAGGGATGGAAGAACAACAAGGACAGTGAAAAGTATAATATAGAACCCAGAATTTGCAACAATGGCCACCCAATATCTGTAAGCCATTGAGAGATTTGAGTTTAATTAAGTTTATATTTAATATTGGGTTCACCTTGAAACTTTTTAGTGTTGTTGAAGCATAACTGATGAATTTATATATAGTATATATGAAGGGTATATACAATATATTTCAATACAGATATATACTGTGGATTTCTACAACCAAGCTAATTAGCATATGTAACACTTTACATAGTTTCCCTCCCAGTGTGTGTGTGTGGGGGGGGATTGCTGTCTATTTGCAGGTGAAGGCAGACACAAGAGAAGGCAAGGCCTGTGATTTGGTTAGTGAAAAAGTAAGGGGGGCACAGAGTTTTGAAGAGAGGAGGGAGAGAGAGGGGGAGGAGGAAGAGAAGGAGGAAGAGGAAGAAGAGGAGGAGGAGGAGAATCAAGATAGAGGAGAAGGATGACCCAGATCTGTGTGGACTTAAAAGGCCACGGGTATTATGAATATTTCATAAGGGATGGATTTTTATAGGACAATTTGTCTTATCTAGGTGGGCAGTTTGTATCATTATCAATTGACTGTGAGTTCATTGTGTGGATGTGGATGTTTTGTGGAATGAGAACTTAAGATAGAAATCTGTTTGATAAATTACAAGCTTATTGAGTTTTGATTTTAATAGGTTACTGGGAGTTGTGACTATAACCGTAGGAGGCAGATGCTGGGACTGTGAGCAGAGTTCTCAGCAAGAGGAAGGCCGCTGCCAGGATCAGAGAGTAGCCAGTGACAGTGTGGGGTCCATAAACCGGGGATATATTTTTGTTTATTTATGTCTTCTGTGTTTTTCCATCTCTATTTTATTGTATACAATACATGGGTCTGTTACCTCTGTGGTTAAGTTGATTTTCAAGTATTTTATTTATACTCTTAAACTAGTATGAATGGAGTTATTTTCTTTGTTTTCTTTTACCCCCTGTGACTTATTTGGACAATTTTGTTGGTAGCACATAGGAATACCACTGATTTCTATAGTTTAAATTTGTACCCTATAAATTCATCAAATTAGTAGTCCTACAAGTGTGGTGGGTGAGTCTTCACCACTTTCTATAGAAGTCCCATTATTTTCAGAGTTCATTTTCCCATCATTTCTTATTTGGAGCCTCTGTGTTCTGTTAGCTGGTTTTGGCTAGGACATCATCCATCACTATACTGACTAGAGATATGAAAGCATCCATATATTCTTTTGTTCATTACCCTCATGCATTTTATTTTCTGCTATACCTCCCAGTTATCAGGATATGAACCATAATTTTATTGTGAATACAGTAGAATTCACAGCACAATGGTAGCTTATTGACACAAGTTATCTACATCATTTTTTCAAATTATGTATAAATTCTAACTCAGTCCATAAATTAATTTCTGCACAAATTAAATTACAATTTCATACTTCACAATTTCTGCCTATGATTGTCTCTGGGAAAATGTTTAAATTTTATTTAATGATAAATATGTTTACTTTCCCCCTCAAATTTCTTTACTTTTCTTCTTAAATGTGTTTCCTTCCACCTCACTGAACTTCTGTAATATGAGCACTTTGAATTCTCCTTCCTGAAACTCATGGGTCTCTAATTTCTGTGGTAAGCTGCTACAGCCTTGTTATTTTTCTTTAACAGTTTACAGGTTGCCACACTGCTTCTATTCCTTAGAAAGTGTTCTTACCCCCTGTAAGGTCTTCTTTTAGATCTCTGAGATGGCGGTGTTGCGTTGGGATTGCAGTCAAACGTTCTCAGAACGAGTCTCATGGCTACTCAATGGCATCTCTGTTTAGTGGGCCTGATGAGGCGTCCAGCAGACTCTAGGTTCTAAAATCAGCCACTTTAACTTTTCTGCCCTCCTTAAGAAAGAATCTCTCAGTAAAAACAGGTGTTTGGGTGTGGTTTATGCCTAATCTGAGGTCCCAGGAGGGAGCCTCCTCTGTGTCTTTCTGTGTGGAGAATGCAGGGTGGGTGTGTCCTTCATGGATGGTGGTCCATGGTTGAACTAGATGGTCTCCAAGACCTAAAGCAAGGAGATTGGAGTTTGCTCCAAGGTACGAAGCAGATCTTTCACTTGACCTGCTGATGACTGTAACATCCTCACATCTCAGCAGGACTGCTGCTGAAACTACATGGTTCCAACAGTACCAATGCGATCTGAGGCTGAGAGGGCCTGTGATCAATCTGCAGGGCTGCTTCAGGATCGAAGACAGAGTCCAAGTCTCTGAGCCCATCTCTGATGCATACATCCCAGAGTTGAGTCCACTGTCAACCTGCATCTGAGAGAAAGTGAAGCCAAGATTAGAACTATTCCAGGATCCTCTGAGGAACTGAGGTTGGCAAGCCTGCCCTGAAGAATAAACTGGGTGTGTCTTCTGCTGGCCCTCATGTGTCAGAACTGCTCTCAGACTACAGATTAGGGGTTGAGATCTAGGCCTTTGAGTCTGCTTTGTGACTGGAGTTGGTAAATGTACCCCTAGGAATCTATTCAGGCAGGCCTGAGCTGTTTTGTCTTGGAATAGAGACATGCTTTGGGGCTGTTTCAGAAACTACTGCATTGCCAGAGTTGACAAACATGCCCTAGAGACCAACATGGGCACACTTTCTTCTGCGTCTATGTGCAATAAAAAATTATGTCGCCATACAGCTGAGATGGGCTGTGCTGAGAGAGAGTGTCATTTCAGGGTCTGCAATTAAAACCAGGTGAGGCAGACCTGTCCCCTAATGTGCTAATGCATATGAACTCTTTGCTGGTCCCTTGGCAAAGCTTTTGGCATTAAAACCAAAGCTACAGAAGGCCTCAGCCAAGGCTACCCAGGGCATG
Source organism: Rattus norvegicus (assembly GCF_021556685.1). Lineage (NCBI taxonomy): Eukaryota > Metazoa > Chordata > Mammalia > Rodentia > Muridae > Rattus > Rattus norvegicus. The sequence continues at coordinate 186,891,175 of NC_141534.1, forward strand.
GAACCATTTCTAGGTCTGGCACCTGAACCCACGGTCTGGCACTGGGAAAAAGTGTGTTCACTGAAACCAGAGCTCTAGTCTCAGAGCTTCTGGGTGTTGCAATCTTCCACTGAAGCACTTCCGTCTGCAGATTACCTGTGGGGACATGAAGGGGGGCTACCTAATGAACCCCCTTGCTGCGGTATAGCCTTCTGCTTCTGGTAATACTCGGGGGTGACTAGAACCATTGTCTCCTTGTGTTGCCTTCCACTTTCTATGTTCACAACTCTTTCTCTGTTTTCAAAGTATCTATTGTATGCCTTTCTTCTCCCGCCATCTTCTTCCTTCTCCTTTCTTTCCTGTCCCACCTCCTCTCCTCACTTCCTCTCCCACCTCCTCTCCTCACTTCCTGTCCCACCTCCTCTCCTCACTTCCTCTCCCACCTCCTCTCCTCACTTCCTGTCCCACCTCCTCTCCTCACTTCCTGTCCCACCTCCTCTCCTCACTTCCTGTTCCACCTCCTCTCCTCACTTCCTCTCCCACCTCCTCTCCTCACTTCCTCTCCCACCTCCTCTCCTCACTTCCCCTCTGCCCTTTCTCTACAAGTGTTTTGGCGATGCCCTTGGAAGTCAGTAGAGAGCAGAGGGCTTCAAGTTTCTGGGAGCTGGGGTTACAGACATTGTGAGGCACTTGACATTCAAACAAGGAACCGAAATCTGTCCCTGCAAAGGTGGTGCCCATCCATACCTGCCTTGCCATCTTTCCAGTCCCCGTCTCTGTTTTTCATTAAGAAGAAATACATTTATATGCCTAAGTGCATTTTTTTTCCATTTCTCCTGTTTCTACTTCTTTCTGTTATTCTGAGAGTCCATAAACATATGTTTTCCTCCAAAATCCGAGCGAGTCTGGACATGCTTCTGTCACTTAACTGATTCCACGGTCTGCTGCTGTTCCACTTACAGTTTCCAAGTTTTCCCTATTATTCTCAGTGATTATTTCCTTTGATACAGTTTTCAGGTTCACTGAATTTCTTTGACCCTCTTGACTCCACCAGAAAGCCTAATTAATTAATTTTTAACCTAAAGCAACAAGTTTTTCAGTCAATGATTCCCAATTAAAAATTCTATATCTCTGTTAAAAGTTCTGTTTCTCTTTAGCATGCTTTCCTTCGGTTGTTAACAGCTCTATAACATTTATTAATATTATTCTCTACCAATCCCAATTTGGGTCATCAGTTTTATTCACTGATGTCCTGGTTTGTTTGTTTGTTTGCTTGCTTGCTTTTTGTTTTGTTTTGTTTTGTTTTAAGAGACTGGATCATGTTTTCCTTTTCTAAGTTATTCTTTTTAATTTACATCATTTCCATTTCTTTCTCCCCCCAACTCATCCCATACCCACCACTCCCTCTCACATGACCTCTCCTTTAATTATTGTTACACACTCAGTCCAATATATGTAAATGGACCCATTTAGTGTTGTCTGCTGTAAGTGTTTACATTGACCAGGTAATATTGACTTAGATATATTTCATTCCTTTTATGTAAGCCAAGTCACACCATGAAAGACTATGTGGAAGCTACTACTATCATCACCATTTGACCAGTATGAATGTTGACACTAAGAATTCCAACTAGACAACCATGCTCAGTACAGACAGCAAACGACAGAAAAGGCATTGGAACCTAGTTTTACCTGGGTAAGTTCTTAGTCACTATGCTCACTGTCATACATTCATCCTGGGAACAGCTCCAACTAAAGGAATACACAACTCTTTGAAACTCTTTTGTCTTTATTTCTGTTGTCCATATGTCTGGTTCCAACCCTCAACAATGGTCTGAGGCAGAACGAAGCTCAGATTGGACTTTGTACTCTGACATAAATCCAAAGTACCCTCTTATATTTCTCTGAGGACTCCTAAGATGTTTTATTATAGAACAGCATCTGGGGAGTTACTTTTTAACTTAATTAAAATGTTTACATAGATAGTACACACCAACGTTTGGAAGATGTTCATCAAACAATTAATAGCTTTGAACAAAACCATGGCAGTGGAGTGATTTCTGTAAGGTCAGCATTCTGGGACCAGATGTGGTGGTGCACATGTTCAATTCCAGCACTCAGCAGGTAGAGAAAGGAAGACCTTCATGAGGTAAGGGCCAACCTGGTCTATATAGTAAGCTCTGTGCAATCAAGGACTACATAGTGAGACCCTGTGACTTAGGGTTTTGTCATCATGGTGGCACACTGGCAGACATGATACTGGAGAGGTAGCTGAGAGTTCTCCATCCAGATGAGCAGGCAGCAGAAAGAGACAGAGAAACTGGGCTTAGTTTGACCACCTCAAACCTCAAATTTCCACACTTCATCCAACAAGGCCACACCTCCAATAATGTCACTCCCTATGAGTCTATGGGGGCCATTTTCATTCAAACTGCCACACCCTCTTTCTCAAAAACAAACAAACAAACAAACAAAAAAGCCAAAAAAACTTCAAAAAAACTTCAAAAAACCAAGCAAGCAAGCAAGCAAACAAGTATATCAACACTCTAACAGATATAAATGATTAACTATCCTTGACCTGCTTTTTTAATATCAGAAGATACTAGTGAGCAACTAAAGCAAACAGAAATTTGAGTAATTTTTATGTAGAAGGAAAGAACAGCATTAAGTGGATGTCTCATTGCGTGGAGAAAACCCAGAATGGGAGAGAAAAAGAAAATTAAACTTCTGTGAATAAGTTTTGCACAAATTTCTAGTTGATTCCTGATGTGCATAGACTTTATGTGGCCTTGGTCTGAAGGAAGAAAATATAATTTTGAGTTGCTAAACACTGAAGGAAATGACTTGTTTTTGAACTATAAGTCTGAACAAGCTCGCTGCCTGTTTAAACCAGAGAAAGAGAGAGAGAGAGAGAGAGAGAGAGAGAGAGAGAGAGAGACAGACAGACAGACAGACAGACAGACAGACACACAGAGACAGAGGGAGACAGAGACAGAGATACAGAGAGATATAGAGATTATTCAGAAGAACAAAATGAAACCTAAAATCTTTACTATTAATGATAAGGTTAAGCACAAAAATCCAAAAATTACTTCAGCCAACTGTGTAGCAGAGTGTTTTCCCAGCAAGAGCAAGGTCCTGGATTCTATTTGCCACACCACAGACATACAAACACTGTATATATGCTCATGGTTCAAACACACTTTTGGAGGAATTGAGTTGGAACTGATCTGAAAGACTCTTCCCTGAGGACTAGCTTTCCTAATATCTGAATCTCTGCCAACTGCCAAGGAAGGAAAGCATTCAATAGTCACACCCTTCAAGCCACAGCAATAGCTAGCATAGCAGGATGCGCCCAAGGGTGCAGTAGTGGCACTTATATGTCTTGGGAGCAAGACTCTGTGTCTGAAAGATGTGGTATCCTCAGCAACAGGGTCTTACTTTCAAGTTCTGGTGGGGTGGTGCTAATCAAGGGCAATGGCACCAGCCTACATTATTTAGAGGGGCTCTTTGATTCCCCTGACTAACAGCTGTCAAGATGGACTTAAGTCCTACTTAGTAGGAGTGAATCTGAGCCTAGTACTCTAAAGCTTGCCAACTACCCATGGGTGATGAGGTTCTTAGACCTTAGAGGAGAAGCTACTTTTCCCAGTTTCCTAAGCCACCATAACTTCTAACTGTATTTTAAGTACTTATCAACCAAGCATAAGTTGTTAACAGCTCTATAACATTTACTAATATTATTCTCTACTAATCCCAATTTGGGTCATCAGTTTTACTCACTGATGTCCTGGGGTTTTTTTGTTTGTTTGTTTGTTCGTTTGTTTGTTTGGTTTTTGCTTTTTGTTTTGTTTTGTTTTTAGAGACTGGATCATGTTTTCCTTTTCTAAGTTATTTTTTTTAATTTACATCATTTCCATTTCCTTCTCCCCCCAACTCGTCCCATACCCCCCACTCCCTCTCACATGACCTCTCCTTTAATTATTGTTATACACACAGTCCAATATATGTAAATGGGCCCATTTAGTGTTGTCTGCTGTAAGTGTTTAGGGATGAGCACCTGGGATTGGATAATCCATCAGGAGACTCATCTCTGATTTGCCCTCTTTCAGCAGCCATTACTTGTTTATAGCAGTGGTTCTCAACCTTCCTATTGCTGCAACCCTTAAATACAGTTCCATATGTGGTGGTAATCCTGAGCTGTAACATTATTGTTGTTGCTACTTCACAGACATAATTTGCGTATGTAATGTAAATGTTTGTGGGGTTTTTTGATGGTCTTAGGGAACCCCTATGAAAAGATTGTATGACCTCCAAAAGGGGTAGCAATCCACAGGTTGAGAAGCACTGGTCTGTAGCTCCTTATCTAGGGATGGGACCTTGTGAAAATGTTCTCACTCATGCTGACATGTCAACAGATATTTCCATTATACAGGTCCTGTCAAGGCAACCTTTGCGGTTTCATGGGTGTGATTTCTCTATCATATGAAGACCTAATCTCACAGCAGACACCTTGGTCCTCTGGCACTTAGAACCTTTCCATCCCATTCCCAGTAATGTGTCTGAGCTTTAAGTGTAGGAATTGTGCTGCATATGTATCAACTATGGTTGGACAGCCGAGTCAGCTGGTCCTCTGCATTTTGACCAGTTGCAGATTTCTGTAATAGTCTCCATCTGCTTCACATAGGCACTTCTTTGATAAAGAGTTAGAATTACTTATGCTTGGGTGATAAGTACTTAAAATACAGTTAGAAGTTATGGTAGCTTAGGAAACTGGGAGAAGTAGCTTCTCCTCTAAGGTCTAAGAACCTCATCACCCATGGGTAGTTGGCAAGCTTTAGAGTACTAGGCTCAGATTCACTCCTACTAAGTAGGACTTAAGTCCATCTTGACAGCTGTTAGTCAGGGGAATCAAAGAGCCCCTCTAAATAATGTAGGCTGGTGCCATTGCCCTTGATTAGCACCACCCCACCAGAACTTGAAAGTAAGACCCTGTTGCTGAGGATACCACATCTTTCAGACACAGAGTGTCTTACTCCCAAGACATATAAGTGCCACTACTGCACCCTTGGGCGCATCCTGCTATGCTAGCTATTGCTGTGGCTTGAAGGGTGTGACTATTGAATGCTTTCCTTCCTTGGCAGTTGGCAGAGATTCAGATATTAGGAAAGCTAGTCCTCAGGGAAGAGTCTTTCAGATCAGTTCCAATTCAATTCCTCCAAAATTGTGTTTGAACCATGAGCATATATACAGTGTTTGTATGTCTGTGGTGTGGCAAATAGAATCCAGGACCTTGCTCTTGCTGGGAAAACACTCTGCTACACAGTTGGCCGAAGTAATTTTTGGATTTTTGTGCTTAACCTTATCATTAATAGTAAAGATTTTAGGTTTCATTTTGTTCTTCTGAATAATCTCTATATCTCTCTGTATCTCTGTCTCTGTCTCCCTCTGTCTCTGTGTGTCTGTCTGTCTGTCTGTCTGTCTCTCTCTCTCTCTCTCTCTCTCTTTCTCTGGTTTAAACAGGCAGCGAGCTTGTTCAGACTTATAGTTCAAAAACAAGTCATTTCCTTCAGTGTTTAGCAACTCAAAATTATATTTTCTTCCTTCAGACCAAGGCCACATAAAGTCTATGCACATCAGGAATCAACTAGAAATTTGTGCAAAACTTATTCACAGAAGTTTAATTTTCTTTTTCTCTCCCATTCTGGGTTTTCTCCACGCAATGAGACATCCACTTAATGCTGTTCTTTCCTTCTACATAAAAATTACTCAAATTTCTGTTTGCTTTAGTTGCTCACTAGTATCTTCTGATATTAAAAAAGCAGGTCAAGGATAGTTAATCATTTATATCTGTTAGAGTGTTGATATACTTGTTTGCTTGCTTGCTTGCTTGGTTTTTTGAAGTTTTTTTGAAGTTTTTTTGGTTTTTTTGTTTGTTTGTTTGTTTGTTTTTGAGAAAGAGGGTGTGGCAGTTTGAATGAAAATGGCCCCCATAGACTCATAGGGAGTGACATTATTGGAGGTGTGGCCTTGTTGGATGAAGTGTGGAAATTTGAGGTTTGAGGTGGTCAAACTAAGCCCAGTTTCTCTGTCTCTTTCTGCTGCCTGCTCATCTGGATGGAGAACTCTCAGCTACCTCTCCAGTATCATGTCTGCCAGTGTGCCACCATGATGACAAAACCCTAAGTCACAGGGTCTCACTATGTAGTCCTTGATTGCACAGAGCTTACTATATAGACCAGGTTGGCCCTTACCTCATGAAGGTCTTCCTTTCTCTACCTGCTGAGTGCTGGAATTGAACATGTGCACCACCACATCTGGTCCCAGAATGCTGACCTTACAGAAATCACTCCACTGCCATGGTTTTGTTCAAAGCTATTAATTGTTTGATGAACATCTTCCAAACGTTGGTGTGTACTATCTATGTAAACATTTAATTAAGTTAAAAAGTAACTCCCCAGATGCTATTCTATAATAAAACATCTTAGGAGTCCTCAGAGAAATATAAGAGGGTACTTTGGATTTATGTCAGAGTACAAAGTCCAATCTGAGCTTCGTTCTGCCTCAGACCATTGTTGAGGGCTGGAACCAGACATATGGACAATAGAAATAAAGACAAAAGAGTTTCAAAGAGCTGTGTATTCCTTTAGTTGGAGCTGTTCCCAGGATGAATGTATGACAGTGAGCATAGTGACTAAGAACTTACCCAGGTAAAACTAGGTTCCAATGCCTTTTCTGTCGTTTGCTGTCTGTACTGAGCATGGTTGTCTAGTTGGAATTCTTAGTGTCAACATTCATACTGGTCAAATGGTGATGATAGTAGTAGCTTCCACATAGTCTTTCATGGTGTGACTTGGCTTACATAAAAGGAATGAAATATATCTAAGTCAATATTACCTGGTCAATGTGATGGTTTGAATGAAAATGGCCCCTGTCTTAGTTAGTGTTTCACTGATGTGAACAGACACAATGACCAAGGTAACATAAGAACAACATTTAATTCGAGATGGCATGCAGGTTCAGAAGTTCAGTCCATTGTCATCAAGGTGAGAGCATGGCCGCATCTGGGCAGGCATGGTGTAGGAAGAGCTGAGAGTTCAACATCTTGTTCTGAAGGCAAACAGGAGAAGACTGGCTCCCAGGCATCTAGGTTGAGGATCTTAAAGCCCATGCCCACAGTGACACTCCTACTCCAATAAGGCCAAACCTTCTAATGGTGCCACTCCCTGGGCCAAGCATTTACAACCCATCACTGTCCCCATAGACATGTATTTGTATGATTGGTTCCCAGTTGGTAGAACTAGAACTATTTGGGAGTATAGTCTTGTTGGAAGATGTGTGTCACTGGGGTAAACTCACACCAGGACCAGTCTATCCACCAACTCCTCTCTCTGCCTCTTTGTTGTAGATCAGATGCAAACTCTTAGCTACTTCTTGAGCACCATGCCTGCCTGCCTGCTGCCATGCTCACCACCATGGTGATCAAAGACTCTACTACTCTCTGGAACCATGAGCTTCAATTTAAATCCTTTAAAATAATAAGCTGCCCTGGTCATAGTATTTGAATACATACATGCATGCATGCATACATACATACATGCATACATACATACATACATACATGCAGACACATACACACACATAAGACAGTCAATGAAAAGAAAAAGCACATGCCATGAGATTTTACTATATGTTTAAATAAGGCTATGTTCACAATTTCTTTGGAATAAGTGGATCTTCAGAAGTAATCAGGTTAGGGGTGTAGCTCAGTAGTAAAGTGCTTGCCTACCAATTGCAAGACCAGTCTCCAGTATTAAAGAAAGAAGAGAGAGAGAGAGAAGGAAAGAAAAACAGGAGAGAGGAGAGGAGAGGAGAGGAGAGGAGAGGAGAGGAGAGGAGAGGAGAGGAGAGGAGAGGAGAGGAGAGGAGAGGAAGGGAGAGGAAGGGAGAGGAAGAGAGAGGAAGGGAGAGGAAGGGAGAGGAAGGGAGAGGAAGGGAGAGGAAGGGAGAGGAAGGGAGAGGAAGGGAGAGGAAGGGAGAGGGGAGAGAGAGAGAGAGAGAGAGAGAGAGAGAGAGAGAGAGAGAGAGAGAGAGCGCTAAAAATCATGCAGAACCATCAAGGCAGCTCAGTGAGTAAGGGTGCTTGCCATGCAAACTTGATTCCATGAGTTTGATCCTGGAACCCATATAAAAATTCAAGATCTGGGGTCATGCATCTGTAATTCTAGAACTCTTAAGGCCAGGTGGAAGGCAAAGACAAGGAAATTACCTGAAAGCGTGGAGGCCACTTATCCAGAAACAAGAGACTCTGCCCAACACAAGAGATAATTGATTCATGATGTCATCTGTCATGCACATCCCTTCATACACACATCACACACACACACACACACACACACACACACACACATACATACACACACACACTCACACACACACACATACACAAAGAGGAGGGGGCCTTACCATGTGCTAAGTGTTGGAAATTGTCTTCCAAACTTTATTCTATACCAAATATGAGGAGAATGGGGAAGCCATTGATGCCTTCTATGGGCCCAACAAAAAACTAAATTACAGGAAGATTTTATACCATTCCAGAGACAATTTTCCAGATCTGATTAATAAGAATGACCAAACAATGGAAAGACAGTGAAAGATTTTTTTTCTGTCCAATCAAAACCCATTTCCTCATGGGGGAAAACAACTTCAGTAATCCAGCTCATAAATATTTCCCTAGGTAAAAAGAAAAAAATTCAAACGAGAAACAGGCTTATCAGACACTTGTAGAAGCAGAATATTACTGAGAGAACTGAGTGGCAACTGAGTGAATATTAGCTTAGATAAAATAAGATTCAATCCTTTCCTGTATTGTATGATGTCCTCTGTGACTTTGGAAGTGTTCTAGGGCAGCTTCTGCATCCGTTTCTTTGTCTATAACTCATGACCCACTGTGCATGTCATTGCAGAACACAGAAGTCTGAGGCTTTGCTTTGTTTCTTTTGCCTGTCTGTCACGGGGTATGGAAAGTTGTAGCGAACAATAGCCTTGTCTTGCACATTCGAAGCCACATCTACACCAAAAAGATGCTCAGTGAGTGTCTCTAATGAGTGAGTGAATCCTAGGCTCTATACAGAATTACAGAAGTAAGTCTGTAAAAGTTCAGGGTGGAGATTCCACTACACAAGACTATCTAGAAAGGATGACTGACAGCGTGTCTGCCACCTTGTGATGTCATGCCTCAGCACAGCTTCCAGCAGAACTGAATCAGAAGAGAGTACAGATTAGTTCACGATCCTTTACATGCCCAAATGTTCACTCTGGAGTTTACTGTCCAGAACTTTCGTTTAGCAACTTTGGGCTAACTGCAATCAAGACTGATGTCAAAGAAGACTGTACATGGAGTCCTCAGAATTGTCCTTTCTCTACTGCAGACCCACTTGTAATGGAGGCATAGACAGTGCTGCTGAGCTGCTAACTGGTGAAATCTAGATTCGGATTCAGACTGTCAGGCCCAAGGGCCTGTCCTTTTGGCCATGGATTAGTGTGGTAACTCAGCAGACACTGCCAGGTTCAGGAGGCATCTCTCAGCTTTTAATTCCCACTCCTGCTTTGTTTTGCAGAAGTGGCCACCTGTCTTCCACTGCACTCTTGGGTTTTTGCACTTTGACAGTTTGGGTATTTAATGGATAGCTTACTGTGGCCAGTCACCTCGCTCTGTCTTCGTATCTATCCTTCTCCCCAAAGCAACTCCTACCCTGTGTTTAACATTTTAACATAAATCAGTAAGCCAGGAAACATGAGGTCTGCCAGGCTTGCCCTTACCCCCTCTTCTTTAGCGATAATTTTAAACCAAAGTATTTTTATCCCAGGTTCAACAGAGACTAGAAGGGTAAGAGTGTTGAAAAGCCCAGGCCCAAACCCTGGAGGTCCTCCACTCTTCAACAATCCCCCAAAATCAAAGCAATAGAAAAGAACTACTATGTATTGTCTCCTTCATTAAACGATGCAACATCAGTATCCAGTCTGTGGCTAAATTCCTGGGTCGGGTTCTCTACTGACTAACCCAATCTAGTCAAAGATCTCATAGAACAAAGCTTGCAATAACCTGCTCAACGTCATTTATTGATGAGCTGCCCCAAATCCAGGACCAGATGGCTTACCCAGGGTTTCTTCTTACAAGTGAAAGATCCAGGATTTAAGCATAAACCTTTGGAACTAAAAAGATCTTACCTTCTGCAGAATCGTTTCTGTTAGCTAGAGTTAAAGAGCCAACACACTCTATCATTGCATGTTAGGAGCCTCTCAAGAGTCCTCTAGTCGAACACTAACAAACAAAATCCTTAGACTTTGACATTTTCGTTTTACAAATAAAGTGAGGAATGGAGCCAGGCCTCACACGGGAAGGGATGGGTTTTGTGGCCAAAGCTGGGGCTTGTGCTGAGATCTCAGTGTCTCATTCACCCAGGAAGAGACAACTGTTGCAGGTAAAGCTGAGGCTCATGTTGAGATCTCTGTGTCTCTGGAGCGTGGATCGTAGCTATGAAGCTGTGTGGCTCTTCAGCTGAAAGATGATTTTATAGATGAAAATAAAGGGTCCAGACTGGGAAAGGGGAGCAGGTTAGCTGCCAAAACATTATGAAGACCCCATCTTTCTTATCCTGTCCTACCTTGAGTAGCCCATGAGAATGGGGAAGGTTCTTCATGGTCCTTTTCTCTATCTCACTGTCCCTGCTCGAAGTCTGCACTGCTTTTTGCCCTCCTGACTAAACATCTCCTCCCCTCTGTTGCATCATCCAATTCCTGAAGTTCTCTGCTCAACATTCCCTGCATCCAGGGGCCAAGTTCCACAGCTGTGTTCCCAGAACTGAAAAGGATTGTGCACAGACCCTACAAGCTTCCTCTCCTAGCTATAGTCTACCTGTGTCCTTCACAGTATCAGGTAAGACCAAACCCTTCCTCTCCCACATTCTCCCACCCTAGCCCTTGACCCTACCCCGTGTGTGTGTGTGTTTGTGTGTGTGTGTGTGTGTGTGTGTGTGTGTGTGTGTGTGTTGCCATATCTGGGCACCTTGCCTGTTCTAAAAATGAGCTGAGAAAGCCATAAAGCACAAGCCAGCAGATGTCATTTCTCAGTAGTTTCTGCCTGTGCTTATGCTTATGTTCCTGCTCTAACGTCTCACAAAGATGATCAGGACATGTAAGCCATAGACCACTTCCTCTCCAAGCTGCTTTTTGGTCATGATGTTTATCACAGCAATGCAGAGCAACCTACACGGTCCCTATAATCCCAGTGCTGGAAGCAGATAGAAGGATCCCTGAGACTTGTTGAGCAACCAGTCTAGCCAAATCAGCTACCACCAGGTTCAGCGAGAGACCTTGTTCCCAAAACTAAAGTGGAGGGGTTTGGGGGAAAAACCCCTTGACTTTGCCCTCTGACTTCCACATGTGTGCATTCAAACACACACACACACATGGTGGAGGGGCAGATTCATAATTGTTGATAATTGAAAGGTACCTCAACATTTCAAAATTCTTGGTATGTTCTAGGTTCAGTGCTGCTAAAGTGATTATGCCACTAGTTATGGGGATTGGGGTAGTAGGTATCATCTTTCTACCCTCAAAAATAGTGCCCCAAATCACAGAATTGTTAGGTGGTAAAGTCTAAGCCAAAAGTCAAGTCCTGACTCTGCTGCTCTGGGTTCCCCTAAGACACATTAAACATGCCAATCTGTTAAGTAACATTTGTGTCCAAGAGTTTACTGAACACACTCTCAAGGCACTGCATATATAAGTCTACAGTCCTGAGCCCAGCCCACCTCAAATACACACGGCCAAATTGCTTCCAGAATATACTTTAAAACACCTCGAAACATTGGGCTCTAAAATCATTTCATAGAGCCATCAGAATATATTCTCCAAGATGGCAGACCTTCCTCCAGTTGATAGGATCTAAAAGCACAAGTGGAACCCTGATAGTAAGTGTCTCATAAATGAAAGAGAAATTGTAGTGTGATTCAAATATTTTACAGACATAATAGATTTTTCTCTTTCCAGCTTTCACCTCTCAGATTTTTAAAATGCAAGAAGGGAAGAGTCTATCATTACACTGAATACTCAGTGTCTATCAATGAACACTTTGATGGATAGATAGATATTGAACTATGTATAGAATATCATGATGTAATTATTGCTATGTTGATCTATAGAGAATGATATATAGAGATGTAATTTTAGATATTGCTACTTAGTTACAGAAATAGACACAGCTATAGAGAGAGATCTGCAGCTCAGGAAGACAGACAAATACATGGATATGGGTGTCCCTGAAAGCTGTAACATGCACTGTGGCACATGCTGTGTCTGTATGTTTCAGTGCAAAAGCTGCCTTGCATAGTCTATTTCAGGCGCCAATCCCCACTTCTTTCCTCTACTCCTGTTATAGAAGTTAAGACACCATGTCTTTGTGTCAGGCTTAATTACTGCACTTCCCTGGAGAGAGAGTTAGCTAACAGTAGCTCCTATTTCTTAAGTCCTTACCTGTGTTGGGTCTTGCAGAATGTCAGTCATCTTTCACCACCTTTGCTTAGGCCAATAGGTACTGTGAGTCCATCTGTGTTGTAAAGGGAGGTTAAGGAAATTGCTCCAAGTTACACAGAAGGTAAGTAGAATTTGAACCTGTGCTGTTGGATTTCTCAAGGCTACCCTCCCAGCTACCTACTGCTGACCCTTCCAGGTACCACTGTGTTTGCCAACTCACATGACAAACATTAAGTCAGAACTACAAACAATTTGTAAGATAGTGTCAACATGATTTTTTTCTTCTTTGACCAATAACATTGCTGTGGAAATGATCGCAGACTGAGAGACTTAACAGAAATTTGTTTTCTCAATTTTCTGAATGTTGAAAGTCCAAGATCAAGGTTACTTATTTGAGGCTTGTTTCTTTATATTCATATGGCATTTGCCTCATGTCTGAATGCTAATCTATTTTTAAACCATTTTTATACTGTCCCTATGTATCCCTATCTGGCCTCATATTCACAGAGATCCACCTACCTCTGTATCCTAAGCGCTAGTATTGAAGGTATACATCACCGATGCTTGCTTCCTTTATGAGAAAGGATACTATTCATGTGTTCTGGTATGCTCCAATGATCTCATATTTAACTCAGTTATGAAAGTACCTATGTCCAATTACAATCACATTGAGGAATATTTGGATGAATAATCAGACATGCACTTCAAGAGGGGGTCACAGAATCAGCCCATGATAAAGGGCTACTGTACTTCCTCACTCTAACTCACCCTTTTGTTTAACTCAGTAAGTAGCCACAACTTCTATATTTGACTATTTCTTTTGCAATTCTAGAGACTGGACCATGACTACATGCATAGACAAGTGTCCTATCATTGAGCTACGTGACTAGCCATTTCATTTACTTATGAAATGTCTGTTTGCTCTGCCTAGAAGAAAAGCAGTTAATATTTAAGGGAGACACTGAGGTCATGCAGAAACCTATGTAAAAATTTAGCCATTGTAGAAAAAAATTGGCCAGCAGGAGTCTGCACCCAGAGCCTGCCGTTGTACCACACCCAATTCTACGGTGGATATAAAGGCTGCTGTGCTTTCCAAAACCCAACCTTGTGTTGTTATCAGCCCAGACTACCACATCCAACCTTTAACATTTAATTCAAACCTCTAATTACGTGGTCTCTCAAATACAGGATTCAGATTTGGTGGTGAGGACTTTGGAGAGGGGATGTTGCTGTGTAGCACAGGGTGTTCTGAGATTAGTTTTATCGTCTAGGCTCTCCTTGAATTCATAATCTCACTGAAATGTCAATGGTGCCTCATTCCCTGTGCTGACTCCGGTGGACACTGTCCTAGGAAGGATCTTGGGGTCACCCAACATCAGCAGGAAGAAGCTGAGACACTAGCACTGTCTAATCTGAGGGTGGGTGTGTGGTTGTGGGAATCCATACAGAATCCCACAGAACTCAGGTGAAGATTGTAGTAACAGAATAGCTGGGGAGCAGAGGGCAGAGGGCAAAGGAGCAGACAGGTAGAAGGGCAGAGAGGCAGAGGGCAGAGGGCAGAGCAACAGGGGGCTTGGCAACACTGTGAGCCACAGACTGAATAGCTCCCAGACTCTGGCAACCCTCCTCTACTTGTCCCTGATCATCTGCTTCAATTACTTCATATGATAGAAATCATAACCTTGGGAATTCCCTCCAACTTTTCACTTTATGGAGACATCTGAGCTATGTTTTGATAACACACACACACACACACACACACACACACACACACACTTTTGAGAGGGATTGTGATTTAGCTCGAATTAAAAAATCACAGGGATGACTATTCAGATTTTGATCTGCCATCAGCTTTGGGGGCAGGAGTTAGAGGACAATATGACAGTTTCCATGGAAACTGTATTATCGGCCTTGATGGAAAGAAAGGTTTCTAGAGTAGAGACCATCTGATCCTTGGGACAGGATTTGCAAAAGGGATGGCCACATGGCTACCACCCTAGGATCAAATCAGAGGGACTCGTAAGAATCCTCCAGGAATGTGCCTTAATTTAATACAGCAGCAGCAACAGCTGTGCTGCTCAGCTGTGTAGAGAAATCCCCATCTGAGATAATTCTAGCAACGGAACATGTTCGCTCGACACTGTGCAGAGAAGGTTCCTGCAGGTTGACTGGCCTGTAAAACATGTCTTCTCAAGGCAACCAGTGACTTGAAGGTTCTGTGTCTCCTACCAGTGGACTACCTAAATATGCAGTGGCTGAGGAGGTTCCTGACTCCACTGGGCATCTGCAAATTCTTGCACAGATTCTCCCTACACCGTCCACAGCTGCACAGACGGTTGATTTCAGGAGACGGAGCTCAAAGATGGAATGACTATGATTCACCTGAGGAGTTTAACTTTGCAAGTCATGTCCTGGACTACTGGGCTCAAATGGAAGGGGTAAGAGTATTGTGATGGAGCTAAAGGAACTGAAATGACCTAGTGACTTCCCTTGCTCTAACTACATAAAGAAACACAGGGCAATGCATAGATTCTCTAGAGACACAGAAGGACCTGCAGCTTCTTCAAGGCATCTGTGTAGTGGGAAGGAATCACCGGAGGGCTTGATGCCTAGTCTGCCTATGTTCTCACTTCTCTGCTGCTGTTGCTGTTGCTGCTGCCGTTGTTGTTGTTGTTGTTGTCGTTAGTGTTGTTTTCTTTTATTTTCTTTCTGTGAAATGGGTTAATTTATTTTTAAAACCCACTTGTACAGTGGGTAAAAGTATCTGCTCCATATTTATTTTTCCATAACAATGAGCTAGTGAAATGTTCTAATCAGTAGGTTCATGGAAGCCTGAGTCCTCACCCTCAGTTAGTGGGAGAGTCTAACTAAAATTCAGTTCAGCATACAGACTGTAAGCCATACCACGAGAAGGAAAAGACTTTTCAGAATGTGCACAAGAGCATCTACCACATTTATATAAATCAAGTAACCCATGATCCTATGACGGTGGCAAGTTAGGGTTCATGGGGTCCTCCATGCCAGCTACATTCTTGAGAGTGGCTTCAGAAAGATTTTTCCAGAGAAGTAGTCTCTGTGGCCTGCAGAGGGTTCATGTGTCTCTGTAGAGAATCCACCTTGGTCTGTCTTTTCCCAAGACATAGATGGATGATGGAAAAGTAGTAGTGGCATTGGGCACTTCGGTAGACAGATGTGAGGTTGTGAGCCACTCAGCCCTAGCTGAACCCACCCAGAACTAGTCTCTGTATGGAGGCAATTCACCTGGGGGGAGCTGTAATTCAATTGGGGAGGAGTTGTAAATGTTAAGTTCCCTATAAACATGCACTCACATGCTACTGTTAAAGGCCAATACTGCATCCTCTACACCTTTCTATCCACCATCTTCTTGTCTCAGAACTTTCATAATAATGCAAAAGCAACAACAAAACCAACCAACCAACAAACAAACAACAAAAACCACAGCCCTGTCGTGGAGAAAATGCTTCTGTCCCTTGTCAGCCATTTTGCATTTGATTTTCTTCTTTTCCCATTTTCTCATTTTCCAGATGAGTAAACTGGGGATCTGATAGTGAAGGCGGCCTGCTTAAATCTCCTAAAATCTTCTTAAATCTCCTTAAATCTATCTAAGACCCGAGAGAAAAGGTTTGGATCCAGGTAGACTGATTCCACAGTTCAGCATTTAGCCTAGTCTCACATCTGAGAGGCCAAAGCACCTCTGCCTCAGAGAGAAATGGGCTTTCTTCATTGCCCTGACCATACATGGACATTGGAAGCATGATCTATGTTGGAAAAGGAGAACATGGTGATAGAGACAGTGGTGTTAGCCTGCTCCATGTTTTCTCCATTAATGTCTCATTAGTCAGCTCACACACCAGCTTATGGGATTGACAACCGAGTAAGTCATCCTGTAGGAAAGTCCAGGATGGCTGGATTTCATAACATCATAATCGGCCATTGCCATTTCATCTGTATCTCCAACCCCCCGTCTCATTTACAAGCTCTCCTATCCTGTTAATATTCAAACAGCTTGGATCTGTCTGTGTCAACATTTCTAATTGCTTCACTCAAGATCACAAATTCAGACCCATTCACCAAGATCACAAATTCAGACCCATTCACCATTACCCCAGGAGGCCTTTGGAGCCTCACAGGTAATAGCCTATTAGTAGACACTCATGGGGTGAGTTAGCACTCCTTGTCAGCACTCCTGTGAAGCCTCTGCTTTCTGCAGCATCTCTTGTGAGTCACTAGCAAGCACCGCTCAGAGACTGATCTGTGATCCAATCAAGAGCACTGCCCAAAACCGACAGTGCGTCTATGCATGCATTTCGTTAGTGAGCTATAGTTAGGGTTACCATTGCGATACATAGTTAGTTAGATAGTTATGATTACAGTTATACTTACAGTTGTTAGGGTCAGACTTGGAGTCCAGAAGCAGCCACATCCCCATCAGTTTGCTTTTTATTCTATATCTTGCACACTGCACTCATTTGTCCATTCATAGAATTAAAACTTGATCGATACCCAGCATGGGGACAGGACAGTAAATGAGATACCCAAAGCTCCATTTTCCCTGCCATTTTCTGTTCCTTTCTTCAAGCCGTTACTTTATGTTAATTGAGTGTTCCGTGACAACACTCATGTCCTTTTCCCCATTTCTTTCATGTGTATTCTATAGATATTTTCCTTGTGCTTACCATGAAAGCTGCATATAATATTTTATAGCAAGAACAGTCTATTTTTAACTTTGACCAGCTTGGCCTCAACCACACTGGAGACCCTCTGTGTCCACAGCTCTGCCCATTCGACCCCAACCTTATATTCCTGATATCTCAAATTCTAGTCCTTTTGTGCACACTTTCACGTGGCTTTATCATTGTCTTTTAAATATAACTAAAGAATAAAAGTAGAGGTCAGTGAGATGACTCACCAGGTAAAGGTGCCTGTTGCTGCCAAACCTAACAACCAGAGTCAAGTTCTCGGGATCCACATGGTAGAAGAGCATCCAGTCCCGAAAGCTGTTCTCTGAAATTCATGTGCATGCTGTAGCATGCACAACTATAATCACCCAAGCGGGCTCACCAAGCGCACACACACACACACACACACACACACACACACACACACGCACGCGCAAGCACACACACACACACACACACACACACACAAATAATTATATGGCATTATTTTAAATAAGAGGTGAAGTCACAAGCCAAAACTATAACGATAATGGTATCATAGTCTTACAAGTGTCTCCATGTTAATAAGAAAACAATCTGTTTTCCTGTTTGTTAATGTTCAGTTCCTTCCATTTCAAAGAATATCTTGTAAAGCAGGCCTGGAGTTGATGGACCCCTCCTGTTTGGACTGTCTGAGAATATCTCAATTACTCCCTCACATTTGAAAAAAATGTTAATTAGTTGTTGTTGGGACTCCCTCCTCCCCCTCCCCCTCTGCACTTCAAATATATGATCTCATGTCCTCTCCCCTTGTAAACATCTGCTGAGAACTTGATGACAGTCTCCTTGAGCGTCCCTTAGTATTGGACACCATGAGATCAGTCCTGTGCCTCCAGCTTTCATTCATTAATTACAACTCCCACAGGCCTCTTTGGGCTTCCCCTGGAGTTGTTGGACTGTTTGTATTAGATTATATAGGTCTTTCCTTAAACTCATCAGTTTGGGGCCATTGTTTCTTCAGATAAGCTGAACGGCTGTGTCTTCTCCTGAGACTCCCAGACGGTGTACTTGGGTGTGGAAACCCTGGGTGGTTCTTCATTCTTGCTCTTCATGAGCAACACTTTCAAATGACCTACACTCCCCTTCACCCTATTGTTCATTATGCCTGTCGGAGCTCCTGGTAGGCCCCTCTACTGCATGCTTACTCAATTCCTCTACTCTGGGTCCTAGATTTTAACATAGCTCTCTTTTAGAAGGTTACCCCTCTATTGATAATGCCATTGAATTCATTTGGAGTGTTTCTGATCTCCTTTCAATTTTTGTGTTTTTCTTTAGCTGTTTGAACAAATTTAACACAGATATTAAAAACAAAAACAAAAAAGCCATTGTCTAATAGACAAAGTCCATACACTTTGTGTGTCTGTTTGGGAGATCTATTTTGTCCCTTTGAATAAATGGTATCTTTCTTGTCTTTGTTTATTTGTTTGTTTTTGTATGGCTGTGGTAATTGACTGAATGTTGGACATGTGGGGGACGAAGCCCCCCTTTTTCATTCATGAAGGAAGACAGTTGCTAATGTGGCTAGGTGATGGCTTGACGTCATTTGAAGCCTTTCTGACATTTGCCTTCCCTGGTACTATCTGTGTCCTCTCTACTGTGCCAGTTTTTGCATTTACATGGCAACTGTTACTAACCCCAGTTCCCTTTCAGAAATTCACTTGTGCTTCTTCATGTGACCTTGGCAGTTCTCTTATGTTCCTTGCTGTATCTTCTCTTGGCCATAGGTGCCCATCAATCTTTAACACCACAGATCTACTACCCACACAGAGATCGACAACCTGAGAGTCAAACTGTGATGGTATTCCCTTGTGACCTTCAAACCATGCAAGAGAGGAATCAGTTCATCCAGTGTCTCCTGAATAGGCCAGGACCCTGAAAACAAATTCCAGCCTTTTCCGTGAGCTTGGAATGGCTTCCCCTTGATTGGGCTGCTTGCAGGCATAAGAACAAGGGCAGAAAGAATGATACAAACTGCCCTCCATTCTGAGTGTTGCTAAAATGTCGTAAGGCCTTCACTGATTTCTAGGGTTCTCACCAATCTACTTTGGCCAATCTGTTATTGTTTGGTATTTCTGAGAGGAAACAAGGACCAGTAGGTTCCTTCTATTCTGTGTTCATATGCTAACCACTAGTTATACCTTAATTTTAAAATGTTACCTAAACATTTAGCCATGACTTTAGCCTCTTTCCTTTTGTAATGATACCATTTTATTGAGCAACTACTTTGTGCCAGACACTGTTAATATGGTTTATTTATTTATTTGAAGTTTACTGCTGTTTGTTCCCATTTGATAAATGGAAAAACTGAGGTAAAGAGAAAAAAATCACTGTCTAAATGAACCTAGGACAGACAAAAGGAGAAGCAGAATTGTTTGCCTTCAGTGGAATGCTTGAAGAGTATTTGTCACATGTGCCTTAGGGGTAATCCCTAATTCGTTCCCTATTTCTCTGGAGTTTGTCAGTGTATTAAAATGGGACCTCACTGTACTGAACTGACCCTGGAATGTGACTATGGAAGTGACTTGTCCTCTCCTTTGAAAGCAGAAATGATCCTTGGTCTCTAATCTTAACTAGGAGGGCAAGAGAGGACCAGGTCCAGCCTTATGGTGGGTGAATGACCAAGGAGATGAAATAAAGTGGAGTTTCAGGGAGCTGAGGGACCTCAGCCGCCGTGCTGCCAACGTCTTTGAGCAGACTTGTGGCCTGCAGCATGGAGATCGCCTGGCCTTGATTCTGCCTCGAGTGCCGGAGTGGTGGCTGGTGACAGTGGGCTGCATTCGAACAGGTCAGTGATTCATACACAGGACCCATCGAACCTCAGTGCTGGGACGGTAGGTGTTCTGGATGCAGCCTAGCATATACAGATGAAGCTCTGGAACTCCGGTATTGGCTTCTATGCTGGAACCACAGAGGAAGCCTCTCTCCCTCCCTCTGAGGGTAGGCAGCTCTGTTGGAGACAGAACATTGTCTCTTTTTCATATCTTCCTTATTCTTCAAGTCTGTCTTTCTCCCACTTGCATGTGTTCACACACCTACTTTCTCTGCCCCTAACACTCTGGAATTAATATGCTCTCAGCATAATGTCATGCACCCCTCCTGTCCTCTCTGAGAATCCGTTGTGGATATTGTGAAGCCTACAAGTACCAGGCAACTACCTGTGAGTACAGGAACATAAAACTCTGCCAAAACCCAAGATGTTCCCTTCACAAACTCATGGGGGAGTTGTGACGCGGCTAGCTTCAGTGCATTATAGTTGCCCATACACTAATGACAAACTTTCTCCAATTATCCAAACAATATCCTTTAGAGACAGTTTCTCTTTAATACAGAGAAGAGATGTGGGGGGGGGATGGCCTGAGTTTTATGGACATAAGGTGGTAGGGAGATTCAGAACAGGGTATCTAGTAAGGATGTGATTTTAGAGCAGATTCTCCAACTGAGAATTGTGCACTATATGTAGTATTCAGATCTGCTCCATTTCCTTTAATGCTTCAGACTTTTCTGCATGGCAATGACATTTTTGAAGCATCTGAGACAGTTTTGCAGAATATAGCTCAATCTTTGGATTTATGATTCTTCCTTTGTAGTTCTTCTCCACTGAGCTGCGTTTGACTGCAGTCCTACAAAGCAAGGCTATGCCTTCCTCAGTGCGCATGACAGAGTGTGTGGAGTGTGCTTCTCCCTGCACTAGGATATTTCATCACTTAAGTCAGGCAGTATCCACCTGCTTTCCTGAATGATGCTGTGACCCTCTTTTTCTCAGTAGACTTTTATATGATTAGTCTCTCCATGAATAGCTCTTAACTGCATCGAGTGCTACTATAGTGGCCTTAAAGGTAGGTCTTCCATTTGTATCATAACATTAACATGTTTTTAATTAAAAATCACATGTAGAGATTTCCCTTCCTTTTACAGTTACATATCCACATTTATGTACAATTCAGAGTTCGCATGGGGCTTTGCATTTCAGGCTTTCATTACTGTGACCAATAGTTGAGGAATCATCAGTCTAAAGGCAAAAATGGTTGCCATGTCTCATGATTTCAGCCCATGGCTGCCTGACTCCATTGCTGCCTAAGGCAGAGCATCATGGGTACATTTGGTAGAACAAAGTATTGTGGCCAACTCATGGAAAGAGGAAACAAAACACAAGAATCAGGAAGAGATGAGGAACATGATAAACTTTAATGACTCACTTCAACAAAGAGCCCCCCCACAGCAGTTCATCCAATTATGAGTTCCTCTATAGGTTAGTCTGTTCATTAGCTCACAGGCCTTGTCATCTGAGCACCTTTCAACACCTATCATCTACCAGCTGGGGATCCAGCCTTTAACTTATGAGCCTTTTAGGGGGTGTTTCATATGCAGACTGTGGCAGAACTCATGGATTCTGTTCTTGCAATCACCTCATCTTGGCATACATATTCTGTAACATGTCTTTTTTCTCTCTTGCCCTCCATTCCTGATTCCTTCCCTTCCTTTCTTTTTCCTTCCCTTTAATAGAGTACAATATGGAACCAAGAACTAATAGCACAGGCAAAGAGAACATAGAGAAGAAAAACTAGGCTTCTATAACCAAGAAATGGATAATGGGAAGCCCAGGGCTATACAGCTGAGTTCTCTGAGGTGTGCAGAATTAAAGAAGGCTACAATCAAACCCTTTCAGTTCCTTCCATCTTTTCTCTAACTCCTCCATTGGGGTCACCTTGTTCAGTCCAATGGTTAGCTGCAGGCATCCTCATATGTATCAGTAGGGTTCTGGCAGAGCCAGCAAGCACTTCTTGGCATCAGTAATAGTGACGGTTTGGTGGCTGCATAAGGGATGGATCCCCAGGCTGGGCAGTCTCTGGATGACCTTTTCTTCAGTCCCTGCTCCACTCTTTGTCCCTGTATTTCTTTCCATAAGTATTTTGTTCCCCCTTCTAAGAAGGAATGGAGCATCCACATTTTGGTCTTCCTTCTTCTTGAGCTTCATATGATCTGTGATTTTTTTTCTTAGGTATTCCAAGCTTTTGGGCTAATATCCATTTACCAGTGAGTGTATATCATGTGTGTGTTCTTCTGTGACTAAGTTACCTCACTCAGGAGGATATTTTCTAGTTTCCTCCATTTGCCTAAGGATAGGGAGAACAATGATATCAACCAACCAGACCCCACCAGAGCTCCCAGGGACTAAACCACCAACCAATGAGTACACATGGAGGGACCCATGACTCCAGCTACATATGGAGCAGAGGATGGCATTGTCCAGCATCAATAGGAAGAAAAGCCCTTGGTCCTGCAAAAACTAGTTCCCCCAATATAGGGGAATGCCAGGGCATTGAGTGGTTGAGTGGGAGTGGGAGCACCCTCATAGAAGTAGGGGGAGGGGGGAAGAACTACAGGAGACGGGGGAAAGGGATAACATTTGAAATGTAAATACATAAAATATCTAAGAAAAATAAAATTTAATAAAATGAAGACTGTAAGCAAAGAAAGGTGGTCCAATAATGGGTTCCCCACGTGCAAAGAGTCCTAGTCAGAACTAGCACGCACACACACACACACACACACACACACACACACACACACACACACATATGCATACACACAGCCATTTTGAAAGAGATAAATAAAGAGAAAGAAAGGCAGATAAAGAGTGGGAGGTGCCCTCAATGTTAGGATAGGGAGTACGGTGTCTTCCTAGAGACAGAGGGCACTGGTGTTTCTGCAGAGAAGAGATGCGGAGGGAAATGGGCTGTGCATTATGGACTTGAAGTAGAAGGGAATTCAGGACAGGGCATCTAGTAAGAATGTGATTTTAGTGGAGCAGCCGTGCTTTAACCCACTGGTGGTAGTTATGCTGGTATTGATAAAGATAACATAGAGGAACATACAGAGGACAATGTGGCTAAACCTGAGGTAAAAGAAACAGAGGATATTCTAGATGACTTCAAGAGGCTAATGGGGAAGAAGAGGAAATGGAGCAGCGAGTACTGAGATGAAACCAGTCACCCTGAATGTCAGCAACGCTATCTGCATAGCTCCTACTACATAATCTGGTCTAATGTGTGCAACCTCAGGCCCATCTAGCCCCTGTTTGGACTCATCTAGTGTAGAAAGAAATAAGGAAGAGCCCACAATTCTTATGTTTGTAGCAATCAGTTGGAGATATTAAGATTCCAATTATGAATGTGCTATTATGAGGATAAGATTTGGCACAGGATACAAGACTCTCTTCCCCCCCATGGTGTAGATGATTGGTAGGCCATACTTGGCACAGCATTGTGGGAATTTTCAGCAGATGAGCCAGGACTAAGCACATGGATGTGAAAGCAAGCCATCCTTTCTCACCCCCAGGAGTCATCTTCATTCCTGGGACTGCCCAAATGAAAGCCAAGGATATTCTCTACCGAATACAAATGTCTCAAGCCAAAGCCATTGTGACCACAGACAGCCTTGTTCCAGAGGTGGAATCTGTGGCTTCTGAGTGTCCTGGTCTGAAAACCAAGATAGTGGTGTCTGATCACAACCATGAAGGGTGGCTTAACTTCCGGACACTGCTTAGGTGAGTCTCCAGTCTGATAAGTGTGGTTTCTGAATATAGAATAGGGGAGGAACCGTCTACTTCCAAGTACCGGGAAACAAGTAGCTAGTAGAAGAGGATTTTACACTGGATGCTAGAAACTCTCTTCCTAGCCATGGCATCCATTTGCTGTATAACCCTGGGCTTCTTGCTCCTTGATTTCCTTGGCCCTTGGTCCCTTGTCTGAAAAGCTAAGAAGCTGAACTTCCATGTTTTTGTCATTAAAGTCCATTTATCCTAGAGGCTGAGCGAAGGAGTGTTGTTAAAAACAAGTGTTTTGCATACTCCATGTAGACAAAGAACCTTTTTACATATAAGATGCATATATGAAGAAGTTTTATGAAAATGAGTTTTCGAGGTGAAATGGGAAGCTTCAAAGCAACTTGAACGGTGTGGTAATGTACAACTTTAATCCGAGCACTCGGGAAGCAGGGACACGTGGATCTCCGCGAGTTCACAGTAGGACTAGTCTACAAAACAAGTTCCAGGACAGCCAGAGCTACACCTTGAGACCATTTCTAAAAAAATCAAACAAGAATAAGAATAAGAAACTAAATTTCTAATTTCACTGGGATAGCAGAATAGCAACCCTGGGGGTCACTATCTCCTATCTCCTGAGTACCTTTGGGGACACATTACCAGCAAGCCTAGAATAGGACTGAAGATTCTCTCCCTCACCCCTGTAGGAAAAACTTCTGTTAATGTTCAGACTCAGACATATCCAACAATAATCACAGCATAGGCAGGAACAGTGCAAGGATTGTCTCCTAGAAGCAATGTTTCCATTTCTGAAGCCATTTGTTTCAATAGTAAAGCCAAGTAGCCTTTCATAAAGTCAGAGACTTTACTGAAAGCAGTTTAAGATCAAGAAAATGTTTGGGAAATCAGTCAGATTACCCAGTTGGTGTGATGCCATGACTTGCTTAGGAAGGCCAGCAATACTGGTGTTCCTCAATGATAAGCAGCTGGCACAAGCTTATTTTCAGGGGAAAAAACAATTAGAAAAGGCTCAGGGCACCCTTTGGGAAGATGCTCCTGAGAACAAGCAGATCAGAAGGATGAAGCTTCCCCTGTCCTACCCAGAGCTGATGGGAGCGTCCAATAAGTTCCCATTTCCAACTCACTTTAAGTGGTGCCACGGTAGAGACAGTACTAGCTAAGTGTTATGTAATGCCTTTGTCCATATATATTTTCAAATTTTTCTATTAAAGACACACCAGGCCCTTTGTCCAAATCATCCCAGACAGTGGGAAATGTCTACTGCTCGTCCTCCAGCCATGCAGATCTCCAGGTTCCCTACTTGATACTTCATGGACGTTGTTGCATCAGCAGAAGATGGGAAAGCAATAGTGTGGTTTTTACTTCCTTTGCCATGAATCTCTCTGCAGATCAGCATCCCCAGACCATACCTGTGTTAAGTCAAAGATGAAGGACCCCATGGTCATCTTCTTCACCAGCGGGACCACAGGTTACCCCAAGATGGCAAAGCACAACCAAGGACTTGCTTTCCGGTCTTCTGTGCCTTCATGGTAGGGAAAGAACACTTATTTAAAGGCTGGGCCCCAGCTCGGAGGCAAGGGGTGTGTACTCACGTGCATTTTGAGGTGATGGCACTCTGAATCGAAGTGTCTCCATCTCCTTTCCTGCTTCTGTTCTCTGCTTTAGCCTATGGGGGTCTGAGAGATGAAAGTCAGAGACCTGAAATGCTACCTGACATGGACTCAGGGTGACACCAAGATTCCTCTGGTTCTGCTGGGCACTCTCATAGGAAGGCATTTTACAAGCCACCAAAGTGATAAGTCACTGTGTCTCTGAGAGTGGATGAAAGACAAAATGTTCTCTAAGTGTCACCTGCACTGAGAACCCTCCTCCCTCTCTTTTATGGGAAAAAATATACTTGGCATTTCTCACTAATGAGTCTACATCATCAGGTCTGACCTGAAAAAAATATATATGGAGGTGGCTGGGCAGTGGTGGCAAATGCCTTTCATCTCTGTAATTGAGAGACAGATGCAGGTAGCTCTTCGTAAGTTTGAGGCCAGCCTGGTCTACAGAATGACATCCAGGACAACCAAGGCTACACAAAAAAACTCTGTTTCAACACACATACACACACACACACACACACACAGAGAGAGAGAGAGAGAGAGAGAGAGAGAGAGAGAGAGAGAGAGAAGGAAGAGGAGGCAGGGAGAGAGGGAGAGGGAGAAGGAGAGAAGTGAGGTGAGGTGTGGGGCTAAAACTAAGTCTTGGTGAATCATTTCAATAATGTTAAGCCCATCACCTCCACTCCTTACCCTCTTCCTCTCCAACTGGTAATATTGAGAACAGACTGAGCATCATTCTCTCGCTTATTAACCAACATAGGAGCAAGAGAAGGCAGATAAGCAAGAACCTCCTCCTTTTCATCTTCTGCCAATTACCCTTTGACTAATTGCCTCCTCATTGCAAACAATGGAAAGTCCAAACCCTTTAACCCCAAGTGCAAATAGGAGACTTATTGGCTCATGACCTAGAACAGTCCAAGGTTAGGCTTCAATCACTTCTGGTTATGTTAGTTTTTTGCCACGCCATATCACCACTGTTTCTGCTGTATGGATGCTTCCAGAATCAGCAAGTCTTATATCAGTGACTGATCCAGACACAGCAAGACAGCAGCAGAGGACTCTGCCCCAGCTTTGCTAGCAGGCAATTAATTTCAGTGACTTGTGTTGAGGAAGTACGACACAGTGGGAAATCTTTGGTGTTTGGAAGCCCCCATACAAATCACTTAAAATGAATGGGAAGGTTGCTTCCTTGGCTGAAAATGTCTCCATGACCCCTGCTAACATAGCTCCCATAGTGCCGCAACTGAGGTCATTGGGGTTTTTTTTGAGTTAGCAGAAAATTTTTGAAGCTGAAGACATCTGATGTCATTTGGTGCATGTCAGACCCAGGATGGATTCTGGCTACTGTGGGATGCCTGCTCGAACCCTGGACAGCAGGTGCTACAGTCTTCGTTCACAACCTCCCTCAGTTTGACCCCAAAGTCATTGTAGAGGTAAGAAGACCCACTTCCTGGAATCAAAATCCTCTTAGAGGAAATGGGTGCTTCCTAAAGCTGGCCTCAGCTGAGAAAGATTCAGTTAAAGCCAAGAAGGCTGAATAATTAAAGTGACTCTGGTTCTGAACTTTTCACCTTGTGGGAACCTGAATCGGAGTCATGGTATCAGGACTGGATCATAATGTGAGCTGGTATAGATGCATCTTTATGGGCTACTCCTCAGATCTATGGATCATGCTTTATGGGTAGGAAACCCATAATATGGATGTTGAGAAAGTAAAGCAATGAGGCTAAGCCCAAATTCCTGGTTCCTAGCTCTGCTGGGCCATGTAGCAGGTGTGGATATGTGGGAGTAGGGGTTAGAGTATCACTCATTATAATAAAATGTTCAAAATAAGCCATTGGAATCTGACAATCTAGCCTTTTATTCCACCTTTGATATTGATTAGCATGTTAGTCGTTAATCACAGCCTTAGTTTCCTTATCTGTCAAGGAAATTTATAAAATATATTTTTATTTATTGCTTGATAATATCGTACATGTATACAATGTATTTTGGTCAAATCCTTGCCCCACTGCCTCCACTCCAATGTCCTTCACCACTTCTTGCTTTCAACCATGTATACTCTTTTGTTGTAAACCCACTGAGTCCAATTAATCCTGCCAGTGAATGATAGATGTAGGGCCATTGCTACAGAGACTCACAACTGGTCAGAATGTGGAAAATAAAAATATCATGAAGTCTTCAGTCCTAGATGGAACATCTATAACACACACACAGCTCAGAGATCATCATGGAAAAGAAGATAAAATGACTACCTTCTTAATTGCCTTACATTGTTGTGATAAAACACCACGGTTTCTTTGGCTTACACATTCTGTTCACAACCCATCGTGAAAGGAAGACAGGGAAGAAACTTAAGTTAGGAACTTGGAGGCAGTAACTGAAGCAGAGACGATGGAGGCACCCTGATTGCTCCCCATGGCTTGCTCAGCCTGCTGTGTTTTACAAACCAGAACTGCATGCTCAGGTTTGGAACCACCCAAAGTGGTCTGGACACTCCTGTGCCAATGACTAATCAAGAAAATGCCTTCACAGACTTGTTATAGCCCAATCTAATGGAGACATTTTTTTCAACTGAGCTTTCCTATTTCCAGAAAACCTTAATCTGTGTCAAACTGAGAAAAATCTAACCAGGCCAGATTGAAAGAGCCAAAGATGGTGGAAGGGTGCTATGAAAACCATACCCAGTAACTTATAAGCTGATCACCTATAACCAAGACATGTAGAACATAGTAAACTTACACATTTAAGACTGGTCAGAAATAAAGATGCACTGACCATATACATTTAAAATATACAGACAATTTTTTTCTTATTTCTCCAGTTGTAATTTTAAGGGAGGAGCACCTGGCTACCTGTTGAACCCAGTTCTCATGGGCACAGAAATTTTTGCAGGATTAGCCATCAGCTTTCTTACCGAGAAACTGAGAAGCTTGTGGTGTCCCTTTAAGAGAAACTTATACTGATGATTAAGAAGCCTATTGCTTGCTGTCACCTTGATTCACTGCCAGAAGTGGGGCCTTTTTCCACCAGTGTTCATGTCCTAGCTGCAGATGCAGGGCTTTTAAGAGCAACACTAGTTTAGAAATCCCTGAGTTAAGACTGAGTTAAGGAGCATCTTTTGGGTATATGCCCATGAGTGGTATAACTGGGTCCTCAGGTAGTCCAATTTTCTGAGGAACCTCCAGACTGATTTCCACAGTGGTTGTACCAGCTTCCCATCCCACCAACAATGGAGGAATGTTCTTCTTTCTCCACATCCTTTCCAGCATCTGTTGTCACCTGAGTTTTTGATCTTAGTCATTCTGACTGGAGTGAGGTGGAATCTCAGGGTTGTTTTGATTTGCATTTCCCTGACTAAGGATGTTGAACATTTCTTTAGCTGCTTCTCAGCCATTCAATACTCCTCAGTTGAGAATGCTTTGTTTAGTTCTATACCCCATTTTTAATAGGGTTATTTGATTCTCTGGAGTCTAACTTGGGTTCTTTGCATATATTGGATATTAACCCTCTGTCGGATGTAGGATTGGTAAAGATCTTTTCCCAATCTGTTGGTTGCTGTTTTGTCCTGTTGACAGTGTCCTTTGCCTTACAGAAGCTTTGCAATTTTATGAGATCCAATTTGTCTATTGTTGATCTTAGAGCGTAAGCCATTGGTGTTCTGTTCAGGAAATTTTCCCCTGTGCCCATGTGTTCAAGGCTCTTCTTCCCCACTTTCTCTTCTGTTAGTTTCAATGAATCTGGTTTTATGTTGAGGTCCTTAATCCACTTGGACTTGAGCTTTGTACAAGGCAATAATTGGAGGAGAAGCCCTTGGTCCTTTGAAAGCGTGATGCCCCAGTGTAGGGGAATGCCAGGGCGGGGAGGCTGAAGGGAGTGGGTGGAGTGGTAGGGAGGCAGGGGGAGGAGGAATGGGCTAGGGGGTTTCTGGGAAAGGGGATAACATTTGAAATGTGAATAAAGAAAATATCCAATAAAAAAAAAGACTGAGTTAAGCGTGAACAGCAAGCAGATTAAGTTTGGCTCATGTCTTCGTTGTACACTCATCCTACTCCCATTGGCTAGGATATTCAACTGTGGCCGGGGATTTGCCTTATCTAATATTCATGTTCTAACTTATCTACCAGCATGGGACTTGTCTAATATTCATATCTTGCCAACCAGGATGTCAGTTACCCACATACATGTAGACCACTACTCAAAATGGAAATCTTACTCCTAATAGTTTCTTTATTGGTACAGGTGTCTCTCTTATGTTGGGGTTGATTACAGGGGCAATTTACAAAAGCTTATGTGTAGGTGCAGAAAATGCTATCAGGTAGGTAGTTTGGCCTACGCTTATCAAGGGTAACTATACAAAACAGTTCTACGGACTTCCATTGTGATTTGTTCCCAAGGGTACAGAACATAACGGAGTATGTAACCAATCTTGGCATTAGAAAGTTTACTAGTAATAGCAGAAACATATGAGAAAGTTTCCCTGACCCCTCTAGTTCCTCTGGTCCTTCCTCCCACTCCTCCACAGGACTTGTCAAGCTCTACCTGATACGCGGCTGTGGTACTCTGCATCAGCTCCCATCAGTTGCTGGATGAAGTCTCTCTGATTTCTCTGATGATGGTTATGAAAGGCTTCTGTCCCAGAGCACTCTGCAGGCAGAACAAACGATTTGTCAAAGGTTTTGTGACTGGTTTGATGTTATAGCCCCTCCACTTGAGGACTTGCCTGGTTACGGAAGATGGCCAGTTCAGGCTCCGTGTCCCCAATTACTGTGAGTTACTCTCATACATACCATGGAGTTTTCATTGCACCAGGTTTTCACCTCATCTCCAAAATGCTCCCCCAACCTATTGTAAATAGGTTGGCTATTGAGCCTTTTTTTTTTAGTTAATTTTGCATTCAGCTGCTTTGAAGAAGGTATTTTTCAGCTATAGGAGTTCCCTGGTAGGATTTTTGGGGTCAGTTATGTATACTATCTTCAAATAGTGATAGTTTGACGTCTTCCTGTCCAATTCGTGTCTCCTTGATCTCACTCAGTTGTCTTATTGCTCTAGCTAAGACTTTAAGTACTGTATTGAATAGATATGTAGAGAGTGAACAGCTTTGTCTTATTCCTGATTTTAGTGTAATTGCTTTGAGTTTCTCTATTTAATTTGATATTGGCTATCGGCTTGTCGTATGTGACATTTATTATGTTTAGGTATTCCCTTGTATCTCTGTTCTATCCAAGACTTTTCTCGTGAAGGGGAGTTAAAATTTGTCAAACCTTTTTCAGTGTATAATGAGATGATCATGTGAGTTTTTTTCTTTCAGTTTGTTTATTTGGTGGATTACATTGACAGATTTTCATTTACTGAACTATTCTTGCATTTCTAGGATGAAGCCTACTTGATTGTTGTGGGTGATTTTTTTTTTTTGATGTGTTCTTGGATTTGGTCTGTGAGTATTTTCATTGAGTATTTTTACATCAATGTTCATGAGGGAAATTGGTCTCTAATTTTATTTTTTGTTGAGCTTTTGTGGAGACTTTGTGTGGTTTGAATATCAGGGTGACTGTGGCCTCATAAAATGAGTTTGGCAATGTTTCTTCTCTTTCTATTTTGTGAAATAATTTAAGGAATATTGGCAATATCTCTTCTGTGAAAGTCTGGTAGAATTCTGCACTAAAACCATCTGGCCCTGGATTTGGGGGGGTGGGGTGTTGGGAAACTTTTAATTTCTGCTTCTATTTCCTTACGGGCTTTAGGTCCATTTAAATTGTTTATCTAATCTTTTTTCTTTTTATTAATCATTTTATTTGTTTTTATCTCAAATAATATCCCCCTTTTTGGTTAGCCCTCCACAAAACCCCCCATCCTATTTATCTGACCTTGATTTCCTTTGGTAAGTAATATCTACTGAGAAGATTGCTCATTTGTTTTAGATTCTCCACTTTTGTGGAGTACAGGTTTCTGACCTAACAACTCTTCGTATTTCCTCAGTGTCCCCTTTTCTTACTTTGTTTATTCAGATATTCTCTCTGCCTTTTGGGTAGTTTGGATAAGGGTCTGTCAATTTTGCTGATTTTTCTCAAAGAACCAACTCTTCATTTCATTGATTCTTTGTAATTCTCTCTTTGTTTCTATTTTATTGATTTCAACTCTCAGTTTGATTATTTTCTGCCAGCAACTTCCCGTGAGAGTATTTGCTTCTTTTTGTTCTAGAAGTTTCAGATGTGTTGTTAAGTTGCTAGTATGAAATATCTCTGATTTCTTTTTTAAAGCACTTAGTGCTACAAACTTTCTTCTTAGTCACCACTTTCATGTGTCCCTTAGATTTCATTTTCTTTGACTTCTAGGAAGTCTTTAATTTCTTTCTTTATTTCTGCCTTGATCCCACAGTCGCTCAGTGGGGAGTTGTTCGGTTCCCTTGAGTTGGGGAGCTTTCCTGTTGCTTCTGTGGTTGAAGTTCTGCTTTAATCTGTGGTGGTTTGACAGGATACAAGGGAGTTGTTTTCACTTTCTTATGTCTGTTGAGACTTGCTTTGTGACCAAGTATAGTAATCAATCTGTGAGAATGTTCCAAGAGGTACTGAGAAGAAGGTATATTCTTTTGTGCTTGGATGAAATGTTCTGTGAATATCTGTTAGGTCCATTCATAACCTCTTTTAATTCCATTATTTTTTCTATTTAGTTTTTGTCTGCATGACCTGTCCAATGGTGAGAGTGGTGTGTTTAAATCTCCCATTATGAATGTGTGAGGTTCAATGTGCGGTTTAAACTTTTGTATTTTTTTTTAATTTGGGTACCTTTGAATTTAAGCATAAATGTTCAGACTTGAAACATTATTTTGGTGGATTTTTTCTTTGCTTAATATGAAATATCTTTCTCTAACTCTTTTGGTTAATTTTTGTTTGAAACCTATTTTGTTAGATATTAAAATGGCTACACCAGCTTGCTTCTTGGGTCCATTTGCTTGTAAAATCTTTTCTCAAGCCTTTAACTTTGATGTTAAGGTGTATTTCTTGTATGCAGCAAAAGGATAGATCCTGTGTTTGTATCCATTGTATTAGCTTATATCTTTTTATTGTGGAGTTGAGTTCACTGATATTGAGAGATTTTAGGGAGCAATGACTGTTAATTCCTGTTATTTTGGGCTGGAGAGATGGATCAGTGGTTAAGAGCACTGACTGCTCTTCCAGAGGTCCTGAGTTCAAATCCTAGCAACCACATGGTAGCTCACACCCATCTGTAATGGGATCTGATGCCCTCTTCTACTGCGTCTGACGACAGCTACACTGTATTTATATACATCAAATAAATAAATAATTCCTTTTAAAAATGCCTGTTATTTTGTTGTTCTTATTGTCGTTGTTGTCGTTGTCGTTGTTGTTGTTGGTGGTGGTGGTGGTGGTGGTGGTCGTGGTGGTGGTTGTAGTGGTGGTGATGGTGGTGGTGTTGGTAGTGGTGTGTGTGTATTTCCCTTGAGTTTTGCTGGTTTGAGATTATTTATTGCCTATTTGTAGGTGTAATTAACTTCCTTGGGTTAGAGTTTTACTTCTAGTACTTTTCTGTAGAGTTACATTTGTGGATAGATTTGCATTTAAACTTTGCTTTGTCATAGACTATCTTGTTTTTCCATCTATGGTACCTGAGAGTTTTGCTACATATAGTAGTCTATGCTGGTATCCATGTTGACTTAGAGTCTACAAAACATTTGCCCAGGCCCTTCTGGCTCTGAAGTCTCTATTGAGAAGTCAGGTATTAATTCTAATAAATCTGCCTTTATGTTTCTTGACCTTTTCTCCCTGCAACTTTTAATATTCTTTCTTTGTTCTGTATATTTAGTGTTTTTATTGTTTATGTGGCATGGGGATCTTTTTTTCTGGTCCAATCTATGGAGTGTTCTGTAAGCTTCTTGTACCTTTGTAGCCACATCCTTCTTTAGGGTAGGAAGCTTTTCTTCTATGAGTTTGTTAAATATATTCTCTGGAAAAATAAATCTATTTCTGTTATTCTCAGATTTGGTCTTTTCATAGAGTCCTAGATGTCTTTTTTTCTTTTCTTCGATTTCTTTAAGGAATTTTTTATTTCCTCTTTCAGGACCTCTATCATCTTCATGAAGTTGGTTTTAAAGTTGTTTTCTTGGGCTTCATCTGTGTTAGGATATCCAGGGCTTGCTGTAGTAAGATAGCTGGGCTCTGGTGGTGCCATATTGTCTTGGTGGTTGACTGTGTTCTTACTCTGGTATTTAAGTGTCTCAGTTTGAAATGTTTATAGGTCCAAGTATTGATTTCTGAGTTTGTCTTTGTTGGATGGTGTGGAGGTTTGAATAGGTTTGGTCCCTATAGTCTAATACGTTTGAATGAGTGGACCACAGGAAGTGACACGATTAGAAGGTGTGTCCTTCTTGAAATAGGTGTTGCATTTTTGAAGGAAGTGTGCCACTGTTGGGTAGGCTTTGAGGTCTGATGTTCATGTCCCACCCATTGTGGAGGAGACCCTCTTTCTGACAGCCAGCAGATCAAGATGTAGAACTCTCAGCTCCTTCTCTGGCACCATGTCTGCCTGGGTACTGCCATCCTTCCTGCCATGGTGATAAAGGACTGAGCCTCTGAAACTGTAAGCCAGTCTTAACTAAACGTTTTTTTATAAAAGTTACTTAGTCATACTGTCTCATCATAGCAACAAAACTCTACCCAAGACAGAAGTGTATTTTGTTCCTTGGTTTTTATTTCCTTTGGTCTTCTTGTCATTGTGGCCTCTGTTTCTGGGGCCAGTGTAACCTCTGATCCTGTAGGAAGTGTATGGCCAGGTTGGGGGCTGGAC
This sequence comes from Rattus norvegicus, assembly GCF_021556685.1. Classification (NCBI taxonomy): domain Eukaryota; kingdom Metazoa; phylum Chordata; class Mammalia; order Rodentia; family Muridae; genus Rattus; species Rattus norvegicus. The sequence continues at coordinate 186,925,407 of NC_141534.1, forward strand.
ATCTGGGGGCAGGACGGGGAATCCCTGTTCTTCTGACTGGTGTAGCCTGCACCTTAGCACCTGAAGTCTTCTGGAGGTGGGAGTTAGGGACCCAGTCATGGAGAGGGCAGTGAGGTGTTTGTGATGGATCTTTGGGAACTGAATCTAGGAAATGGGGCAGTTGAGATGGCAGGTGAGTTACTCACCTGTTCTGACAGGTGTGGTCTTCACCTGAGCAGGGATATCTGCAGGCCTTTTATGAATTTTTAATAAAATTTTTTATGTATTTTTAGTCTCCTGTTGCAAATTGGGTATAAGGATAAAAGTAAAGCTATTTACTCTTCAAGTTCTGGAAATAAAATGTTTTTGTCTCTGCCAACCTCACTCAGCTAAGCTCCTTCTTGCTAGGGGCTGTTAGAAGACATGCCCGCTCCCCATCCAACAGTCCACCAAGCACTACAGTTTTACTCAGCCTACTCTTGAGCCCTTCAGTCCCTCAAGGTTATGTTCCTAAGTTTCTTTCCCTTCTAAGTCAATCTCATTTCACTTCCATTTCTCCAGTAAACATAGTAGATAGTAGTACATGGGGCCATCAAAACTCTGGGCAGAGTCCAGTCTTTTCCTTCCAAGATCCAGCATAAATAAATAAATAAATAGAGACCACATTGGAGCATATGGAACTTTCAACTTAGATCTTCCCCTGAGCTACTGGAATACAGAATAATAGTCTTTCACAATGCTGGACAGTCGCAGTAAGCTCAACTCCTAGTCACCCCATGACTAAAAAGGGTTTGATGAAGGGGCATGATATTGTCAATGCATCTCAAAATCAGAGCGGCTGTGACTACCTGCACTTATGAGACCCTTGTATAATCTGGCTATTCACATTCCTTGGTAAAAGGAGTTGGGAAAAGGACACCAGAGCCCTGCTTTAAGTAATAGCCTCATGCTCTCTCCTGGGCCTCCAAAGTTGCATATAATCCTGTCCAACTGCAGACAGTGTGAGGAAGTGCAAGAGTACATTCGTAGGAGGTAGAAGGCCAGTTGAAGGGACATTTCTTCTATGCGACTTCAAGAGGTCACCATCATCCAGTGTAGGACTTTCCAGTTGATGTAGCTATTTAGAGGTCACTCACATTCCTCTAGGTAACCCCTCAATGATAACCCTGTATGTACACCCAATAATTCATCAGTTCTTCAAGCTGGACTTGAATTGAATCTTTTGTGGGGGTGGGAGGGTCTGTTTCATCAAACACAATTTGTTCACATCTACCCAGGAAAAAGTAGTCCAACAAAGAGAAACAAATGAAGCTCTAAGATAGACTGTGTTGCTAAGCTAGGGTTGAGTAGTTAGGTAAGTTAATTCTCATATTTAAATGCGTGATGGGCTTATTAGAACGCAACATCACCCTAAGTCTAGGAACACCTGTATTCTATTTTCCACTAAGAAGTTTCCACTAAGTGAGTTTCTGTCGCCGAGAGCCAAGGGCCATTCAGAAGACAAAGATTCTAAATGACTGTGTTAGAATCATTTTTGGAGATTGGTGCCTAGTAGATGTTCACTATATGTAATCTCTGGTTATAAATAATCTATGATTTATCTCAGTACTTTGTCTCATCTACCTAGAGTAAAATCAGATACACACTGGTTGCCTTTTGGGTGGAGCAGGGTTCGGGGAAGGAGATGACACTGTTTGTGATGAAGGCAATGAGCACTGGTGTAAGTCAAACTCAGATTTGCAGAGAGGATATGAACATGAGACATTGCTCAAACAGAAGCCAAAAGGTCAAACCTGATTGGTTCCAGTGAGGTACTACTTGGAGTATACTCTCCCAAGTACTATGCTTCAATTGTAGTGTCTTGGAACACATGACCGTTCTCACGTTACTGGCAAAGAGAGTGTTGCAGAGGAACCAAGCACCCACAGGCACTTGCTCTCTTTGATGCTCCTCACTCTTTCAGATTACCTCCATCCCCAATCTGGAATTCTTTTGACCCCTTCTCTAATGAATAACAATGAGAATTGAATACTTTAGATCCTCAGGTTTGTAGTTCCTCCATCAGTCTTCCTGTACATACCTCTTGTTCTTTGCTCTGCATCTAAAGTGGTGTTATTCTGTTCTACCAAAATGTTTGTTTAGTTCCTGAGACGTTTCCCCCTGTGAACCCTCCTGTCTTTTTGAGCATCCCCAGCTCTCTGTAGACATGCTGTTAATATCTTCCTAATGCCACCTCCTTCATAAGCTCCTTGGAGCATCCAACCCTCTGATGCCCTCTGCTATGTACTTGACAGAACTCTACATTCTTTCATGACACCTACCGACTTCTACCTTATCACGCATGTCTTTTTATCTCTTCTGTTAGTATCTAAGCTTTATTCTATCAAGAACATCGAATTGCTTTTTTTGCATTTGCCCCTGCCATGAATGAAATCCATGTATAGTGTGCATGTATGAAGATAACCACAAAATAAGTAGCCTTACCTGGAGGAGAGATCATAACCTAAGTGCTAATCATTGGCCGACATTTTTAACCTTAACTACAAAAGCAAAATTCTTTATCTCTTCATTTCCAGACACTGTTCAAATACCCTATCACTCAATGCCTTGCTGCCCCAGCCGTGTATCGAATGGTTCTTCAGAAGAATATCTCCAAGTATGTAGCAATAGATTGTAACTGCAGTCTTTGGGTAGGATTTTAATGTTTCTGCTGTGCCAAGATTTGTTTTTCCTTTGTTTCCTTTGTGAGTGTGTATGTGTGTGTGTTTGTATGTTGATAATTATCAGTCTAATTATCAAGACCTGGACTTTTAGCCTTACATTTTTATAGATGTATTCATTTGTATGTGGGTTTATTATTTGTGACATACAAAAACAAAAATACAAAATTGCCTATGGTGAAAATTTACAAAATGATGAACTATTAAAAATGCCCTTGTAATCACTCAATCACTCACGTGTCAGAAAAAATAAAAACTGCCCATGCCTCTGAGGCTTCATGTGCCTTGTGTCCCCTAAATAAAGTGGCTGTGATTTTCTTGGTGGTAAGAAATATTCCTAAGAAAATGGGTCTGCTTTTCATACTTTCAACTTTTATATATACAATCATACATTACTCTGTGGCATCTGACTTCCTTTTCCAACATCAAGTGTCTGTAATTTATTTGTGTTGTGTATTTTTACAGTTAGTTTGTCTTCATTGCTATATAAGTATCACAATTACTTTTATCATGCTATCATTAATGGACATGTGGTTAGCTTTTGGCTGGGAGATATTGTTAACTAGTACTGTACTTACCTGTGGTACTTGAAACCCAAGTACCAGTAAATATATTTTCTGACATTTTTCTAGGGCACAGGTTTCTAGGTTATGCTACAAGCAATTTCAATATCTTCCATAGTATTAAACTAAGTATTAAACCACAGTACACTCTCTCTGTCAAGACTGAAGGATTTCCCTTGTTCCACATAATTTTCACATCTGTTCCTGTCAGTTAAAGTTTGCAATCCAACAGATGTGAAGTTTTAGCTATCGTATTATAGTTTTATTTTTGTTCTCTGAGTTTGGGGTTGGTCTTTAGCTAACTTGAAATATGCCCTTTAAACACTCTGGTTATGTATACATATTCTGATATTCTGATATCAGTACCTCTCAAACCCCAACAGGTGGCTAGGTTCCTAACTAAGCCAGCTAAATCAAACCTCAGTCATTTCCCTCCCATTTTCTTCAAAGAATAAAATTTTGTAGGCTCTTTTACTCTCTGGGGACATTCCATGAGGGAAATGGGAGAGCAATCATACCTCATGATACCCCTAATGTAAACCTCTGCCCGAAATTCCCCCTTTCTGGATCTCTCTCTCTCTCTCTCTCTCTCTCTCTCTCTCTCTCTCTCTCTCTCTCTCTCTCTCTCTCTCTTTCCAATTGACCCAACCTGCCTTAATGTTCTGCCCAACCCTTTTCTAGCCCTGACTTTCAACCCTCACACAGAAATAGAAAAGGCTCTCAGTGAGCACAGCCCATCCCTCACAGAAGAGTTAGCTGTAGAGTTAGTTCTGTTACACCTAGCTTCCCTTGGGATCTCTTCCCTTAGCATTTGTAGTTTATAAAGGTGTCCCTCTTGGACACATAGGAAGGTTTTCTAGGGTGGCTTCTTATGACTCTTATGAGTTCTTGTCTCCCTCTTGCTACATCAGCATCCAAACTTAATCAAAACATCAGTGATATAACCCATCCTCTTCACCGTCACTCACTCCCTGCCAGAAAACACTAACAGGGATTTACCAAGAGGAATGGCATCTGTCTGGCTGTGACCATCAGTAAAAGGGCAGAAAGTAGATTTAAAATGAGAGCACAGACCATTGAATGATCAGAATGACAAGCTATATGCTCTTGTTTTATATTTTCTGCAAAGCATCGACAGCGTGACATATTTGTCTTCCCCTAAGTCTCAGGTTCCCCACCCTGGAGCATTGCGCAACTGGTGGAGAGAGCCTGCTGCCTGAGGAATATGAGCAGTGGAAGCAAAGGACAGGCCTTTCCATTCATGAGGTCTATGGACAGTCAGAAACGGTAGGTGTACAGGCCCCTTCTGCACCATTGCTGTGGGCTCAGCTACAGAGTACAACCAGTGAGCCAACATAACATGACCCAGTGTGTGCTGATGTCTTCTTTGTGCACAATACCACTGAAAGCCAATGGGGTGGGGGGCTTTGGGGTTCAAAGACAAGTTATCCCAAATTTGCAGAAAGAAAACATACAGTTCATCAACTCATTGAGAGACTCATCAGCTGAAACTGTGAGGCAAAATGTAAAAAGACATTACACCTGACATTGTTAGTCCAGGGTTGTCCCATGGGGGTAGTGGGCTAGAAAAGTCTCATCTGCAATATATAGAACACTGTCAGCAAAACTGACAATTCCACCCTCACAGCCTAGAGTAGCCACATGAAGAGAGCTGGCTTTCAAAGTTCACATCTGGGTGTCGAGGAGAGCAAGGCATGTTAAAGTGAGATTATAGTGGTAGCAGATGAGTAAACAAGGAGTTTCTGTATATATCACACACACAAGCATACAATCATGCACACATACACATACATACACTTAATGATATCCCAAAGTGTCACTGAGCTTGCAGATCGTCAGGGCATTTATAGTATCAGTCGCCTTGTGAACCTCAAGGACTTCATTCATGGTCATCTCCTCAGACATTTGCAATTAAAGTCTAATGATTGGATGGAGCCACTTCCTAGCATTCCTCTAGCTAATAATGTCTGCTATTTCAGGGCCTATAATACATTGAATATTTTAGGTATTGGTCACAAACTTGTCTGCTGTTTTTACCAAAACAAACAGTCCATGTAGCATAGATCTAGCACATGCTGGGAATAACAAGTGTCCTTTGAATGGAGTTGGGTCAGTGTCTTGAACCTTAATCCTACTCTTAACAATGGCCTCTACCAGAGGTCTTGCCTGTGGCTTTGCTTTAGCCAACCTTGGTCTTCTTTTGTAAACAGGGGATCACCTGTGCCATCTTCCGGGAAATGAAGGTCAAGCGAGGCTCCATAGGGAAGGCCATTTTACCCTTTGACATACAGGTCTGGTCTCAGGGTGCTGATGGGGAGCACTTTAGAGCTCACTGGGGTTGGAATCTTGTGCGATGGCCTGTGGTAGGGCCAGCCACACCATCACCTCTGTCAGTCTACTCCTTGTTCCCTGTTTCCCCTGACATCTGTGTAAGCTTCAGGTGAGAGGTACTTTGGCTACCAATGGAGAAATCATCACACATGGTGCATGAGAAAGAAAAATAAATAATTCTCTTAGGTGACATTGTTTTCCAGTTTGGAGACATAGCAGTAACATCTGCATTCCCATAAAGCAAAGAGCCCCTTGATTTGGGTTCCATATTGACTGACTTCAAAGAATTTGAGAGTTTTATTCTATTTTCTGACAGTTTCTCCATGAGTAGGCCCCAATTACCTTACAAGTGTCTTGTGATGAGCCAAGCAGTGGCGCAGAGGGCTGGAAGAGCCCCACACTGTGGAATTCACAGGCTTCTTGTTCCAGATCATCGATGAGAAGGGCAACATCCTCCCGCCCAACACGGAAGGATACATTGGCATCAGGATCAAGCCCACCAGGCCGCTAGGCCTCTTCGTGGGATATGAGGTAACAGCGCAGCACCCGGCCGAACCTCAAGAACGTGTACAGGTGGCCCTGCAATCTGAGCTTCTTAGAATTGTCTCCTCCCTCTAGCCTAATGCAGTCCATTACGCCCATCTAAGCTCTTGGTACATTGTCACAGCCCTTCTGTCCAAGCCCACTTGGGATTTAAGAGCTAAATGAAGGGGTAGAAAGAGGATTGACCTCAGTGTCACCAGACTTAGCCTCCAATAAGCCCAGTCGTCCCTTCTCAGAGAAAACTGGAAGTGTTGCGCATCTTACCCATGCCAAGTGATCAGTGCAGGTCTAGGAGCTACATCTTTTAGGAGATCTGCAGAAAGCTGGGTTGAACTATCAGAAAGCCTGCTGAAGTTGCTGATCAAACAAACTCTGACCCTCCTGGTTAGTGGTGATCCCAAGAGGGGCTTCTTGGGCTACAGGAGGACCATGGAAAGGTGACCAGACTCTGAAACTAACCTCAGGCTCCATCCCCTTTCTCCACGAAGTACTTGCCTGACTTTATCACTGGCTTCACACCACCACCTCCGGGAGCAGTTCCTGCGGGTGTGTTTATAAATCCCAAGTAATTGCAATAGGCAGGTATGAGAACCACGTGCACATCCACGATCCCCAAACTTCAGTATTATATATTAGTTATAGCACATGATGTCTGCGTGTGTTCACTTTTCTTTTCTCCTCCTTGAGTTTTGTTTCTGAGAATTAAGACTAAGATCCACATAGTTGTTTTGGTAACCATATCATAGAACTCAATGCCCCCTGGAAGCCACAGTGAAGGACTTCTCTAATGAGACCTGGTCTTTGTTTTTTGTTTTGAAGTAAAATAGAATAGAAAATTCACTCCACCACTTTCAAATGTGCACCTCAGTGGCATGGAAACAATTCATGACAGAGTAAAACCCTCACCATCGTCTGTCTCCAGAAAATCGACACCCTCCAACCCTGTACCAGATGCACAGCACACCCAGCTCCAGCATCTGGCTAGCTTTCCTCTGCATTCTGATTTTATGAATTTGCCTGTTTCGTATCATAAACATCCATGAGATCATGTGAAGCAGCTTGTTTCACTTACCTCACCTTTGGAAGCTTTTTCTGCCATAATGCATTTGAACTCTACCCCATCCCTTCCCCCTCCTTCTGAGCCTCTAGCACTGCATCTTTGAGGGCCTTGAGATGTCCCTTACGCTCTGTGGTGGCATTGCTCTACAGGCTAGTGGCTGCTATAGTAAGAGGATGAGGAATTTTGTCTGTGATCAAATTTCATAACATCTGTGTGCGCACACACATAAACCACACGAAATCTGAGAGAGGTCATAGAATGGATCAATGTCTGTATCCTGATTGGAATATTTGAAACATATTACCGTTGAAGGAAACTAGATAAAAGACCTATGGGGTTTCTTGGTATTGTTTCTTATTCTAATTAATGTTCTTACTTTACATTGTTTTATACTGTCATAAGAAAAGCTTAAGTTATACAGTGCCTGTCTTGTAGGACTCCTGTGATGATCAGATTAGGTAGCACTTGGCAAAGGGGATTCACTACTACTGCTGTTCTTCCCAGCCGTCCTAGCAATGAACGCACTGAGCATAGAGCTCAGAATGGAAACTTTATTCTGGTAGAGAGTTGCATAAAAGTAAGATGTTATTTTTTAATGCCAACTGAATGATGTTCACAGATGGCGCCGCAGCCCACAGTGTTTGGGCTTGTCCAGGTGCCATGTGCAGAATTCAAACTCAGACATGACCCCCAAGCTCAACTCTAAGCTTCAACAAAGACACTTTGTTCTCTTTGCAGAATAGCCCAGAGAAGACATCTGAAGTGGAGTGTGGGGACTTTTACAATAGTGGGGATAGAGCGACTATTGATGAAGATGGCTACATCTGGTTCTTGGGGAGGAGTGATGATGTCATCAATGCTTCCGGGTAGGTGTGGCTTGCCCTGGTCAGTTTTTTGACACCTCAAAGACCTCATGGCACTTTGCCTGCCTGATATTCCTCCATGCCTTGATGATGGGACCCTCAGCCTGACTCTCAAAGTACAAGGTGTAAGGGATGGTTCTCTGCAGCCTTGGCGTACACTCAGAACTGTTGCTTCTCCAGGTACCGCATCGGGCCTACAGAGGTGGAGAACGCCTTGCTGGAGCACCCAGCGGTGTCAGAGTCTGCGGTGGTGAGCAGCCCTGACAAGGATCGAGGAGAGGTAAGGAGGAGACAGAAGCCTGTTGTTGCATGCAGAAGCTGGAGAGATAGAGGTCAGGAGACTTCCAAGGCCTTAGCATAACCTGGGGATCTAGGATGGAACTCGGGCCCCTGGTGTTCACATGCACTTACGTAGCACGGACGGTGTGGACTGAAAAAGCCTGAGATTGAATGAGCTGCATTGTGCCAAATCATTTCACCCTCAGGGAACCCAGTAGCCTGAGGTTGGAGATGTGGCAAAAGAATTAGTAAGTAAATCAAAACCCGTGCCCCAAGGACTCGTCTCACATTCTCAGTAGTTTCACATTCTCAGTATAGGAAAGGACTTTAAGGGAGTTTAAGTAACTTACCTAAGTCCTGCAGAGAATAAAGGGGGAGAGAAAGTCATGCTGCTTTCTAAAATGCATGCTCTGGGCCTAGGTATAATTCAGTGGGTATTTTAGTTTCCTTCCTGTTTCTGTTGTAAAATATCCTGATAAAAAGCAACCGAGAGGAAAGGGAGTTTATTTTGCTACCTGGTTACCATCTTTGCAGAGAAGTCTCACACACACACACACACACACACACACACACACACACAAATGCGAGTTTTAGAACATGCATTCATTGGCTCAACAATGTCTAGTGAACACTTCTGTGCACCAGGACTTGTATAAGAAAGTGGGTAAAGTTAATGGTGTAAAATAAAAATTGTCACAATATTGTTAAAAAAGTCACTGCTGTTTTAATTTATTATGATGATTATTATTGCCCATTGAGTTCTAGACACAGAACAGTATACATAGTGAATGCATATTGATGTTAATAATAGTGATGGTAGTAATAACAGATTTCTCATGGGCCTTTAATAAAAAGCAACACCCTGTTAGGAATGAACTTCTATTGTACCTACTTCACAAAGAAGAAGGTTAAGAGTAGAAGAGACCAGGTGTTTTCCAACATATGCAGTGGAAATGGGGAGAACAGGGATTTGAACCTGGTTCCTATGCATAACCCCTAGCCTCAAACATCAACTCAAGCCTATAGTGGGTTTTGCCCGTTGACTTATAGAGCTGTGTATGGAACAAGTTGCCGCGCATCTGACCTCCGCTTCCATTTTGCAGGTGGTGAAGGCTTTTATTGTCCTCAACCCAGAGTTCCTGTCACATGATCAGGAACAGCTTATCAAAGAGCTACAGGAGCATGTGAAGTCAGTGACTGCACCATACAAGTACCCCAGGAAGGTGAGCCAGGCTAGCTGGGCTCTCACTGGCTGCCCCACCTCTCAGAGTGCAGCCATGGGGTGGGGGTGAGGAGCAGTTCAGTCCATCAAAAGGTTTTGTTTCTTTGGGAATCTCTACCCTATAGCAAAAATTCAAAATGAGCACAATGATACACATTAAGCAAAAGGAAAAGATTAGGAGAGCACCCAAAGATTACTTTTTAATGTTATTCATTATTCTGTAAATTTTAAGAAGAAATCAAAATCAGTACTTTTCAATGTGACCCATAGTAAGAAATAAACCCTATTTATCAACCCCGATAATATACATACATAAAACTGACAAAAGGAAACAGAAAATTTATTCTTAGAGCCCCAATACATTTTGAGGTGCTTATTTTGTTACATTTGTTTTAAGTGACATGTGCAAGCTTGAGACACTGTCCAGTAAGAGTGAAATGAACTAGTCACAAAATTGAAAATTGTCCTGTAATTTAAGCTGGTCACAAGAGTTGTTTTTGTTTTTTTTTTTCTTTGTTTTGTTTTTGAGACAATGTCTCTCTGTGTAACCCAGGCTGTTCTTGAACTCCTTGGTCTTCTGGGTATCACAATCACAGGCATATACCATTATGTCCAGTTTCAGATTATTTTACCTTTGACATAAAATGCCTTATCAGTATATTTAGAGAGAAAGCAAGCTATGAAGGAGTGTCAGAAAGTCATTTTTTTCCTATTGTAGTACATTTTTATACCATCTGCACATTCACCGAGGCACACATGTTAGGAAACTGCAGGGCTAACATGTATTGTGTACAAAAATACTTACTGTACGTGCCAGGCTCTAGCCCCAGTGCCCTATTCTTTAAGCCTGCCCGCAGTCTAAGAATATATATGCATGTTTTATAGAGATGAAGCTGCGGCTCAAGTTGCATAAGGTTTCACTCAGTAAGAAGACTACTAAAACTCAAAATTCTGTGTGACAACAACATACCAACCCTTTGTATTAGTCAAGGCTCTTGCCCTTGCAGGGAGCAGAAAACCTTACTTCTAATTAGAGAGAGTTATAGATACATACATACATACATGCATGCATACATGCATACATACATACATACAAACATACATACATACATATGTAGTACAATGCCCCAAACAATGGAGGCTGATAACCATGAAGGTCTCTCACTCAAGTCTATTTGTCTCTTCTACTTCTGCCCCATATCCCTCATCCTGGGGTGAGGATGTCACTGAGGCACCTATCTTGCTCTGTAAGAGACAGAGAACATAGTGACCAACATTAGTGACCCCAAACTCTTCTGCATGAAGAGGACACATTCTGCTTTCTGGGTCAAAGTTAAGATACATGACCACACTCTCCTCCAGGGGTCAGGAGAGACCTGCAATGCTCAGGGGAGCCCATGGGGTCACCACAGGTATCAACCTGTGTAGGAAAGTGGGGTGAAGCAGGGAATGGGGACTTGGAAAGAAACCATGGAAACTGTAAGTCAGGATAACTTTCTTCTCTACCAGGTGGAGTTTGTTTCAGAATTGCCCAAAACCATCACAGGCAAAATCAAAAGAAAGGAACTTCGAAATAAGGAGTTCGGTCAGATATGAACAACAATCAACCCAAAGCATCCTGTGACCTGATTCCTTTGCTTTAGGGGGTGGGGGTGGGGTGAGAATGGAATGCAGGAAGGGGAAGTGTGAAAGAGAAAACCAAGACCCCAACATTTTTGGTGTTTTTTTTTTAATTCAGTTGCTACCCTTCCTGAAAGGTCACAGTGCACTCTCATACTGTAGGCAATAAAAATACAGATTAAATATCACCCTGTGTTATCCATCATTCTATGGATGGAAGCCTGCCCTCCATAATCATCCCCAGTTGTCAATCTGAGATACTCCAGGGTCAGACTCTCCCTCTGGACAGCAGTTTCTAGAGGAGCCCTGAGCACGCATTCAACAACCAGTTACAGAAAGACTACCCAGAGCCTGCATGAGATTAGGCTAGACAGGAAGACCGCTGAGCTCAGCTGTGGCTTATTAGCAACACTAAACTTGCCACACCATCTTGTCCCTCTTGATTTGGATGAGTTCACTATCATTTGACCCTACCTCCACTAATACTGGTGCTATTCCTGTGCCCTAATTTAAATCCACCATGAGTGAAGGAAAGGTCCAGCCTCCAGGAACCCAGGAGGGTCCCTCTATCTCTACCCAGGGATCACAGAGCCTTAATTCCATGGGGGCTTTTCTCCACAAGGAATCCATATGTATTCCTGTCCCAAGGACAAGAACATGACCCCCCAGGGATCCCACTCACTGTAAGGGCCCAGTACTCTTCAGCCAAGATTCCTCTACAGATAGACCCTTGTTTTCCACTGTAATCTCCTGTAGGGACCAAAAGCCCTTTTCCCACACTAGTCTTCAGTTCTGTGAATTCTCTATCACTCAAGTCCTTGAAGTCTAAAGTAGGACTATCTGGTATAACTATAGACTAAAAAGAGCAGAAGCAGAAATGTCCTTGGTCAGGGAGGTTGTGGGAAAGAATATACCTTTCTTTTAACTTATCTTGGAGGGAAGTCATTATTGAGAAATCCCTTTAACATCCACCTGACTCTTGGGTAGATACACACACTCAGGGGAATAAACAAATTCAGCAAGCACAGAGCCAAGCAGAACACACATTAACCCCAGGCTCACTTGGGAATACCTCCATAGCCCCATATAGTTTAAACTCTTACTGAAGGTGGTATCTTATGGACTCTAAATATAGTATTGGGCATGACTAGGGGACTCTGTAGGGCTATGGCTAGATCCCAAGAAACCAGAGAATATCTAATTAGAATGATCCTTGTGGAAAGGGTGAAATAGTCAGGTTGGGAGTACAGTAATAGGTGGGCGTTTTGGTTTAGGAGATTTAAAAGCCAAGATAAAAGTGTGCCCTAAGATCCTGCACATAGGAGTATAGTGGAACTCCCCAATCCCAATAATACTGCTAGAAGTATTAGATGGAGATTTGGGGGGAGAAGTATTAGATGATATCATTGTCATCATTAAAGTTGTGACTAACCATGTAAGTGACAAACAGAGGGGATGGGCTACCAATAAGGATACTGGCTCCGTCTTCCCTCCTGGTCAACTATAGAATCTGAACTATGATCAAAGTTTCTCTTATTCTGCACCCTTGCAAGACTCCCCCACTGTTGAGGCATAAGTCTCTCTGTGCCATTTTTCTCCCTAGATACATTTCTGGCCCCTGCGCCTGATTCTCCATCTATGCTACAGGAATGGAGATGATACTAGGCCAAGAGACACTATTTGCAAGTGGGTCAAAAAATAATTTCTACATAAATTTTAAGCACATTTATAATGAGCTCAAGCATGTTCACAACAGGGATTGTTTAGGGTAAAAATGACCTGGATAGAAATTTTCAACATGGCAGCAATAGAAGGCTTCTCAAAAAAGCCAACAATACGGGGCTGGGGATTTAGCTCAGTGGTAGAGCGCTTACCTAGGAAGCGCAAGGCCCTGGGTTCGGTCCCCAGCTCCGAAAAAAAGAACCAAAAAAAAAAAAAAAAGCCAACAAAATCAGACCCAGGTTGAAAACACTATGGAGAACATGGATCAACAGTGATGACGGTTTTATTCTAAGTAATAAAAAGATTTAATATAGTTAGAATATACCAGCTACAAAAATCTCAACCTTCATAGGTCTGCATCAGCCCCTGAGAGGGTGACAACCCTTAGCCAGCCCATTAGATGCCAGTGTTCCAAGAAAGAGGAAACCTCCAGCCTCTTGCCTCTCACATGGCTAGAGTATTGTTGGCCTTGTGCATGCAGGTGCCTGTATGGACTTAGATTTTTCAAAACCTGCTTTTAATAAGAGCTCTTAAATGCTTTAACATCCCTTCTAGCCCACCACCCACCAGAGGTAGTAGAAAAAAAAGGTTAATAGAAAAAAAGGAGGATATGGACCTGTTTAGGAATATTTCCTTGGAGCAAATCCAATCTGTGTTATCAGGATATCAGCAGTTCAGTTCCCACGAGTCAGAAGTGGTAATTCAATGCACATGTAAACATCATTTACAACAGCAGGTCCATCCAATCCAGAAGAAACCCCAAGGCTCTGCCAATCAGCCCTAATCCTTGGAAGTGGCAAGAAGCCATCTGAATACCACCAGAAGTTTTTTGGTGCATTTCTCTGTATGAAGTCATGACAAATGATGACCAATGAATGGTAAGGCATGCCAATACCACCCAGCGAAGTCAGTGAAAACCCATCAAAGCCCAATGATGACCAGCCAAGAGTGACAAAGTGTGCCAGTACCACCCAGCATCATCCACTGTCCATTGGGCTACACTTATATCCTTTCCAAACATCACGTGTTCTCTCAAGCATTCACTCTATCAAAACATGTCCTTTTTCCAGGCTGCCTCCAGAAAAACACCATGTGTCTCTTCTTAGCAAAATATCCTCCCACATGTCCATATCAGCAAAAACATCCTCTCATAAGACAGTTTTCAGAAAAAAACACCACATGACACAATTGAATATCCAAGGAAACCAGAAATTTCTACTTCATGCCTGTGTGAAGTGCAATTTCTAGCTCATCGTGTCCCTACTTGTTCTTGGATCCAACACTGTGTAGCAATGGTTCTGAGTAACCTAGACTAGGTAATTTTTTACCATTTAAAGATCAGTAAACATTCAAAATATACAAAGGAGGATGACCTTGTCCCAAAATAATCACATCTTGAATCTCAGTCCTTAAAGAAATCCAAGAGAGAGATGGATAGACATGAATTGTGTGAGACATTTCTGAGTTTCAGGATGTTAATGCTTTGAGACTCTAAAATCATGAGTGAAGACAATTCCCCTGGGTAAGTTCCAGAAACTCTGATAACGCCCTCCATGGTTGCTCTTGACTTGTCCACAAGTACTTTCTAAATAAGCACATTGATTCTAAACAGCTTTCAAGACCGCAAGTTTAACAGAGATAAACATTCAATGGGCAAGACTTAGAATCAGAAGTGGAAATGAATGGCTACTGGTATACTTAGAAATGTGACTGCATAACCACAATGCAGAACAGAATAAGTCAGATGTGAAGACCATACACATGTGGGTTATAGTAAGATCAACCCATGATGATAGCATGTTGACCAGGATGAGGGTGAAACCACTTTGTGTGGTACTGTAGCAGGGTAGATGTTGAAAGGTCTTGAGTTAAACTGATAAATAAGTTTTCACACATAATATATATTAAAGGTTTGTGAATTTTGTTGCATGGTTTTTATAGGAAAATAGTCCTATAAAATGAAGTATAGGTAATGATAGTCATAATTAACTACTTAAGAAGACATATACTTTCAATTTAATTTGAGATGTACCCCAAATAAGACATGCAATGCATGAATAGAGGGAAGAGAAGAGGGAGAGGGGGAGAGAGGGACAGTCATGTGTTAAAACATCTGCTGTGGTTTATAGGTGAACTGCCCTTCTGTATTAGTCAGGGTTCTCTAGAATCACAGAACTTATGAGTAGTCTCTGTATAATAAGGAAATTTGTTAATGACTTATAGTTTGTAGTCCAACTCCCCAACAATGGTCAGCAGCAGCTGTGAATGAAAGTCCAAGGATCTAGCAATTGCTTAGTCCCACAAGGAAGGTAAGCAAAGAAGAGAGAGAATCCTCCTTCTTTGAGCATCCTTATGTAGGTCTCCAGCAGAAGGTGTGACCCAGAATAATGGGGTGTATCACCATTCCTGGATCTGGGACTTGTTTTGTCCCAGATGACCTTGAACTCAGAGATCTCCTGCCTTAGTCTCCTGGGATTCATAGCCACTATGCCTCAAGATCTCCATGCCAAGATACAGGTCAGAAACTTGTATCTCCAGCCTCAAGATCAGGATCACAAGTGAACCTTCCAATTTTGGATTGTGGTTCATTCCAGATATAATCAAGTTGACAACCCAGAATAGCCTCTACATGCCCCTTATAGATTCACCTGTTTGAGTACTTGGTCTCCATTTGGTGATGCTGTGGAACTTTTAGGAAGTAGAGTTGAAGTAGGTCACTGGGAGTGGGTCTTGAGACCTTATATCCCAGCCTTGCTTCCTATTCATTCCCCATCTTCCAAGTGCAGATGCACTATGACCAGCTGGCCTGTGGTCCTTGCACCAAGCCTTTCTTGCCATTTGATATGTCTCCCTGCCACAGTGGACAATGAAGTTGTTCTTATCAGGATATTTATTTTATCACAGCAATGGGAAAGGAGAACAATGTCAAGCCTGATTGAGTTAATGATGTAAGCCTGGATGTTTTCATAGTAAGCCACAAGTGATCAGGAAAAGGAACCAAAATGCTTCATGTGGTGACATTTGTCTTTAATAAGAACTCTAAAAAGGTGTTAATTTTCTAAAGTTTGAGTAAATGTGGTTGCACCTCAATTGGATGGGGATTTTTTTCCCCCAAGTCAGTTCAGATTATAGAGATCAGATGGGAAATTTTGCAGAGGGGTTAGTGCACCAGCTTCTATTGTGAATGTAAAAAGCCACGGGAGATAAAGCCTTGCATCTCTATATAAGATGGGAGAGGAAATGTGTACTATTCAAACTGGTGGCTCCATCTGCCATCTATGAGATGGATCTGACTGTTGATATACAAGCAATTATGTACCAATCTCAAAATTATGATAAATTATGATACTGACTCTTGGTGTACAGAATAAAAGACTCACCCTCACAAGAGTCAGAGGTGTGTGTGAAAGGTAATGACTGATTTTTATTGTAGATATAACAGAGCAAAACAACCAGAGGTGTCTGGGAGAATCCAGAACAAAGAAAAAAAAAAGTAGACTGAGTAGACTGAGTTTAGCCAGCGGACTGGACATGGCCATGAGAGAAGCAGGAACAGAGCAGGTAGATAGATATGGGTGAGGAGTATGGAGAGGGAAGAGAGAGAGAGAGAGAGAGAGAGAGAGAGAGAGAGAGAGAGAGAGAGAGAGAGAGAGAGAGAGAGAGATATGGAGGGAGGGGAGAGGGGGGAAATGGAGGAAGAGAAAGGGGTCATCATACCAAAATTAACAGGGCTATAAGGAGAACTCTTAGTGAGAGGGAGGGAAGCCTGTGAGCTGGGGGAGTTTAGGATAGGGGAAGGTGAGGGTAAGAAGAGTCCAGATACTAGCATGGGCTTTGAAATATATAACAGGTTCCTGTGCTACTGAAGGATCCTGGAGGCCAGCATGGGCTCTGACATGCTAATACAGAGCCATTTGTCTCCTCTGCCTTTTGGAACTTGGGGAACTGGAGTTGCCTTTGACCAGGTACATCAGCTTTGGAGATGGGCCATGGGAAGAGCACAGACAGACAGGAAACTGTTGTGCCTGACATATGTGACCCCATCCTGAAAGGGTGACTCATCGCTGTGCCTATAAGTACAAAATGAATAATGGGTACTCTTAAAAGGTGCCGTTTACCACACACTTTCCATATAAAATATAGAGCCCAAAATGTTCATTTTTCAGTTTCCTGCAAAATATAAGTAAAAATAATATTTTAGGGTTTGCTTGCTTGTTTGTTCATTCAGTCAGGGTCTCATGTAGCCCAGGCTGGTCATATGTAACTGAAGATGACCTTTTACTTCTGCTCCTCCTGCCTCTACCTCCACATAATGGAGTTGCAGGTGTGCATTCTTGGTCTTTGTGGGGCTGAGGTTTGGACCCAGAACCTTGTGCATGCTGGGTAAATACTCTACCAACTGAGCTGCATCCCCAGCTCCACAGTGTTAAAACTCAAATACAACTTTATTCCCAAGTTTAAAGATCACTTAAAAACTGAGAAATAAACAAATATAAACTTACAGTGGATAAGAAACCCTTATGCTGAATCTCTGTGAATAGTCTGCTTGAGAAAGCATGCCCACACAATGTGAAAGACTGAGAGAAAACACATAATAAAATGTGACCAACGCATGTGAAAGTAGAGTACAGAAAGACGCTTATGCACATGCACATGACTAAGAGAAATGGGCCCCGGCTTTATAATAGCCAGGATATTAATCCAACAATAATTATGCACAGAATATTGCTTAGCACAAATTTCTAAACATATTGAAGTTTTCTTTCAACCTTCATGTCAGTTCTAAAAAAGACACTTAAGGTCATACCTGTGAAGGACATATAAAATGTGTGTCAAAGTAACCATGTACATTAGTAAATATTGAGAACTAATGTGCTATAAGAATATGATTTCAAGTAATTAATAAAAATTCACTTTCATATTTCATAAAAGGACCCTTAAGCCAATCAATGACAATAGTGCAAGTTAATATGTAAATGAACAGAGAAATTTGGAAATGTATGGTCATGACAACAAATATAATCATTTTACAAAATTGATATTTATGACCATTCCAAGAAGACATGAATGAAAATATAATTCCACCTAACCCAGACACCTAGTCTTAGTTTTGTGTAAAACAAACAAACAAACAAAACAAAAAACATCCTCTCCCAAGTGAGTTCTGGAACATTTTCCCTTTGATCCTCAAACCTCAGGAAAGAACAGAGTGTGCCTCTTGGGAGCAGCCATTACCTGACAGGGAGCAGTAACCTGGATTGCCAGGGTCAAAGACACAAGTCAAATATGCACAAGAACAAAGTCTGTCCTACTGCTAGCTGGTAAAAGGCCTGAGTCACGGACACTCCAGTTTCAGTTGGTGGCTGGCAGGACATTGACAGTGGTTATGTAATCAGACCTAAATGAAACCCAACAGAGCCTCTCTCTGAAAACCAAGCTTCAAGAGTGGATGGGCTAGATCAAGCAGATAGACCACTTAACTGCTCAGGGGAGAGAAAGTCTCACTAACCTATGTAAATTTGGCCAGACAAAGAGAAAAGTATAATAAAATAAAGTAAAATAAAATAAAAATAAGCATGTTTCATCAAGGTTCACCATGACCTTTCCTCCTGTGGGTGTGGATAAACAAGTAGATGTCACTTAGTTGAAGTTGTGTAAGTGGGACGATTCTGCCTTCGCCAGAGTCTGTGATCACTAGAGATTTCTGGAGCCCTTGTCCAGTAAATCTAGGACAGGTCAATCAAAACCAATGCAACCATATCTATGAGATGTTCTCTCCCCCTCTTCTACCCTCTCCTTCTCTCCCTCTCTCTGTCTTCTCAACAATACATACATACGTACATACATACATACATACATACATGCATACATACACATAAATACACACACACACACACACACACACACACACACACACACCTATGTGTCTCTGTAATGGAGGGTTTGTGTGATATTTCAGTAGTAAAGTGAATACTCTCACAATAAGAAATGAGCCTCTGCTATTCCCAACATTCCTAAGGCCTTTTCCACTTTGGCTATATTATCACTCTGCCCAGGACAGATTCTACAAGACACGGGACAAAAACTCCCTTTCTGATAAAGTCACTCTTACACAGTGGTTGGCCCCGGTAGTTTTTCCTCAATAGTCAAAGCCTTTGAAGCTCCCAACTCAGCCATAATCATCCATGCACATTCTGCATTCTATTACCTGGTTTATCCACACGTTTTAAAACAAAAGCCAAAACAATTTCCAAGTCAAATAGGAAAACATGGTGCCGTGAGACAATGTCATATTAAAAAATATCACCATCCCTTCAGAAAACGCATATTACTTGTTCAACAAATGCTGTTAACTGACTTCTGGTTGTTATGCTTCAAATACAGGCCCTGCCTCTAAAGTCCATATGTTCAAGGCTGGTCACCTGCACAGCACCACTGAGAGGACCTGTGACGCTTTGAAAGCTGGGCCCTTCTCGGGGGTCCTGACCTCAAAGGGACTGTGAGATCTGGCCCCGCTGCTCTCTGCTGTCTCTGGCCTGCTTCACTTCATGTTCTTTTTTATGGAACAGCCTCTCTCTCTCTCTCTCTCTCTCTCTCTCTCTCTCTCTCTCTCTCTCTCTCTGTGTGTGTGTGTGTGTGTGTGTGTGTGTGTGTGTCCATGCACTCATGTAGAGGGCAGGGGTCAATGCTGTCTGTCTTCCTCAATTGCTCTCCACCTCATTTTATAAAACAGGGTCTCTTCACTGAACCTGAGGCTCACTGTTTTGACTAGATCGGCTGACCAGAGAGCCCCAGGACCTACCTGTTCCCATTCTGGAACTGGGATTACAGACGTGCTGAGGGTGTTGTGGATCAAAGCACAGATACATGCTTGCAGAGCACAACTGTCACTGTTACTCACTAGGCCATCTCCCCAGCCCCTTGGACCACTTTGAATCACCAATGGCATGCCGTGTGATTGGAAGAAAGGGTCATCTCATCCCTTCTCGTCTCTCCCCTTCTGCCTTTCTGTCCCCTCTACCATCCTTCCTCAGTCCCCATGTGTATCTTACAACTGCACAGGCTGCAGCATAGATTGTCTCTGTCCCCACTCATAACTAGAAATTTGCTTAATGACCTGGTAAATGGCTTAAGTAGGGTGATTTGACTTTACCAAAGGTGACCTTGCCTCAAAGATGTTGCTATGTTTTATAACAGAATCCCTCCTGGAGGCTGGAGACCAACTGGGTCTGCATGATAATTGTGCTTTGGGCCATGGGCCATTCCTTTCTCCTCATGCAACTACTGCTTTCGTAAATCCAATTGCTTCAGCGTGGAGGAGGCAATGGGGGCTGCCCGACTCATCGAAAAGAGAACTGGATGACAGGGAGGGATCAAGATCTTCAGAATGAGCCCATTTTTAAGCTTCATCTATATCTTGACATCACAGTGAAGGCCACCTGACATGTGCTCACAAACTAGGCCCACGTTAATGGCATATAATTGGTATAACTCGCTTTTCTTTGGTGATTATCAGGGTAGGCAGCAAAATGCAGTCAGACAGAGCTGCAGCTCCACAATTAGTCACAAGATGGCAGTAGGGAGCTTCAGGAGCTGGAACTCAGTATAAGGTCTGACTTACTGAAGGCTCTCTACAGTCTTTTAAGGTGCTACCATTGGATAATCTGAATGGTACAACTTTTCAACCCAAAGTGGAATCTCCACGCCAGAGGACGTGCATTGAATTAGCTATTCTTTTAAAAGGGCACCACATCATTTCCAAACTTAAGAAAATTCTGTTTGTGACTCCTTCCTTGAGTTCTAATTCAACTGATACAGACCATCGGCCCTGCTGTTTATTTTCTCCCATATCCTCAACAGCAGAAGACAGAAGGTGCCCTTCCTGAGATGAAAACTGACAAGCAATTCACCAAGAAAAGGTGCATTGTATCTTAATTGGAAGGGGAGTGCACGCCAGCACTACTGGACTGGAGGGTGGGAACAGGGACCGAGGGGGGATGCAGCAGGGTCTTGGTTGTTGGTGAGTGTGTGGGCAAGGAACACGCACGTGGGAACAGCTTTGGAGAACTTAATTCAGTTTAATGATGGGACGGGGAGGAGTATTTATGTCCCTGGGGAGGTAGCCAGGGCCTCTGGGAGAAGGTTTGTGTGGCTGAGGACCATTCACAGGACAGGGGTGTTGGAAGATGCTTCGTCTGCATACTCAGTGGCTGTAGGGTCTGGGAAACAGGAGAGCCTTATAAGGTCAAACAAGGAGTGAAGCCTGGTGATAAATCAGGGTGATAAATTCTTACTACGGTTGATCACCATCACTACTCTATGGCACCAGGTTAGAAGAGGGGAGGGAGCTGACAGGGATGAAACTCTCCTCGATCCATCCTTCTTCCATAGTCCTGGGCCATTATGGGTCCACAAGGGAGAAGTAAAACTCTCTAGTCCCAAATACAATCGTATACATTCTAGAAAACATATACTAGCATTAGAGTTAATAAGGAAGTTCACTAAACAAACAAACAAATAAATAAATAAAAGTTTGCCTTTACACTTGAAAATTTACCACCACTAAAGACCATAGGTCTGACCATACTTCTATAATAGGCCCAAAGCATCAATAAGAATGATAGGTTAAAACATGTGGTGTGCCATCTAGAGGTGGCACAGCCCTCAGAACTTCCTGGAGTTCAGCACATCACTTCAGGGCCCTGCCATGATTGTATGTAAATAATAAAACACCTGAGCAAAAATGCCTCAGAACTTTACAAGATTCATTGTATGTGCATGGGTGTTTTCCTGCATGTCTGTGCACTACATGTATGGCTGGAGCCTATAGATGCTAGAATATGCTGTTAGATCCCCTGGAACTAGAGTTACAGACAGTTGTAGTTTCCATACAAGTGCTGGGAATTGAACCCTGATCCTCTGGAAGAGGAGCCAGTGATCTTAACCACAGAGACATCTCTCTATCCCATATTCAATATTTTAACCCATGTTTCATTTACTCAGATCTTCCCTCTATTCCTTAATAAAAAAAAATCCACCTCCAAAACTGTTAAAACCACTGGGTCTCTGTTTTGTTTTGTTTTTAACCTCCTGTTCAATTTCTCAAGCATTGGATGAATGATTAAATGTTCTGGCTTAAAACGCTTTTCCTAGGGACTCATTTTCTTATTGTTTTTACTAAACAGGCCCTGGGGCCTTACCCATGTCTACCTGTTTTATTCTGTGAAAAGGGGCACTGTAGACACACTTTCAAACAATCAAGTGATTGATGAAATAAAGAATTGATTCTTCAAAAAGATATGCAGGGGCAAGTCAGATGGCTCAGTGGGTAAAGGCACTTGGTATCAAGCCTGAAACCTGAGTTTGATCTCCAGAACCCACATGATGGATAGGGAAATCCAAGACACATGAGTGTTCCTCACCTCCACATTCACACAGTGGCCCATGTGTGCAGACACACTCTAAATCTTAAAATGTAAGTATTTTTTAAAATTAAAAGAAAGGAAAACTTCATAAACAGCTGAATTAACCAAAAGAAGTAAGGAAGGTGTTACTTGCATATAAGAAAATGTATATGCGAATTTGGAAATACATGATGAGATAGACATTTCTGTACACACATTACCTACCACAATTGCTTCAAGTGGTAGAGGAGAGGCCAGTGTGGCCTCTGATTTCCCCACTATCTTTCTCAGAGACAATGAGCATGGCCAACTCCAGATAAGTTCTGAACAAGTGTGAAGGGAATGTTGGTGGGAGGGTGAACAGAGGAGCTGCAGTGAGGGGAGAGAGAAGTGAAAGACAGAGGCAATGCCCATGAGCTCAGTACCACCCTCTCCCTTGCTCCTCCTCTCTTTCCTAAAAAGGAAAGAAAAAGAAGGAGGAAAGTCAGATAAATATTCTTACTTTAATCATCTCCTTTTGGTCTGATAAAGAATGATGGCAGCCTGCCATCTCTTTCCATGGTTTTAACTCTGAAAACCTATTGTTTTTCACAATTCATCTGACAGAAACCCTGACTCCACAGGCTATGAAACTAAAGTCTTTATACAACCCTATTAGTGAGGACATTCATATATCTCATTAAAAACCTTTTGATATGTTATGATTCCAGGATGGTTCCTTGCTGGAGTGACTTGGTTTTGTATGCCATGTGCTTCTGAGCTCTGAAATATTTCAGTCATATATATTTTAGATAAAAGGAAAACATAAGCTTTGAAGATTTGCCCAATGGTGCAATTAGGAAAAGGCTCACAAAGAACCCTCACAGCCCCCTGGAAAGCAGGGGATCTGTTTTCATCTAGGTGAACAAGAAGGACTTCTCAAAAACCTCAGGCTGGTGAGCTGAAGCCAGACACTGTGAATGAAAGACTGACTAGGAAGTGTGTATCTTACACAACAAGTGGAAAGCCAATAGCCTGGGTGGTTATATAAGTTTCTAAAGGAGGAAAAGGCTAAACTGGGGGAAAGGGGCAAAATAAATGGCTGGCCTGCTCACAAAGAATGCTAAGGAAATATGCCGAGCATGAAAAAAAATGTTGATTAGAAGATATATGCATGGATTCTAGAGGAAAATGCCTAGCACCATCTGGGCCCCCTGTGCACAGGGACCCCAGAGAAGGAGGGACAGGCCCTTCTGGTTGCTGCCCTCAGGGAGAGATGAAACCTAGACCCAAGGAACGACTGCAGGCCCAAGACCAGATAGATGTAAGACAAACTTTTCTGTTCCAAGTGACCTGCCTGGTGGACTCAGGAAACACGCCCACAGGAACAACTACACGCCTGAAAGCAGAACACTCTGTTCCCATAGCTGGCTGAAAGAGAACAAGAAAACAGGTCTACAGCACTACTGACACGTAGGCCTATAGGACAGTCAAGCCACTGCAGGAAATAGCAGAACAAGATAACACTAGAGATAATCTGATGGCGAGAGGCAAGCACAGGAACCCAAGCAACAGAAACCAAGACTACATGGCATCATCAGAGTCCAATTCTCCCACCAAAGCAAACACTGAATATCCAAACATACCAGAAAAGCAAGATCTATATTTAAAATCACATTTGATCATGATGATGGAGGACTTTAAGAAATACATAAAGAACTCCCATAGAGAAACGGAGGAAAACACAAGTAAACAAGTAGAAGCCCTTAGAGAGAAAACACAAAAATCCCTGAAAGAAAAGCACAAACAGGTGAAGGAATTGAAAATAGAAATAGAAAAAGTAAAGAAAGCACAAAGGGAGACAACCCTGGATATAGAAACCCAAAGGAAGAGACAAGGAGCCATAGATACAAGCATCACCAACAGAATACAAGAGATAGAAGAGAGAATCTCAGGAGCAGAAGATTCCATAGAAAACATCGACACAACTGTCAAAGATAATGTAAAACAGGAAAAGCTACTGGCCGAAAACATACAGGAAATCCAGGACACAATGAGAAAATCAAACCTAAGGATAATAAGTATAGAAGAGAGTAAAGACTCCCAACTCAAAGGACCAGTAAATATCTTCAACAAAATCATAGAAGAAAGCTTCCCTAACCTAAAGAAATAGATGCCCATAAACATACAAGAAGCCTACAGAACTCCAAATAGATTGGACCAGAAAAGAAACTCCTACCATCACATAATAGTCAAAACACCAAATGCACAAAATAAAGAAAGAATATTAAAAGCAGCAAGGGGAAAAGGTAAAGTAACATATAAAGGCAGACCTATCAGAATCACACCAGACTTTTCGCCAGAGACTATGAAAGCCAGAAGATCCTGGACAGGTGTCATACAGACACTAAGAGAACACAAATGCCAGTCCAGGTTACTGTATCCAGCAAAACTCTCAAATAACATAGATGGAGAAACCAAGATATTCCATGACAAAACCAAACTTACACAATATCTTTCTACAAACCCAGCCCTACAAAGGAAAATAAATGGTAAAGCCCAACACAAGGAGGCAAGCTACACCCTAGAAACTAAAACTAGAAACTAAAGCAAGAAACTAATCGTTTTGCAACAAAACAAAGAAAAGACAGGCACATAAACATAATCTCACATCCAACTATGAATATAACAGGAAGCAACAATCACTATTCCTTAATATCTCTCAACATCAATGGACTCAATTCCCCAATAAAAAGAACCAAATTAACAAACTGGATACAGGCATCTGAGACACCACCGGAACCTGAAGGGACCGACCAGATAAACAGTTCTCTGCATCTAAATCCCGTGGCCTTCAGAGAGGCAGACATGCCTGGGAAACCAGAAGAGACTGCACTCTGCCCACATTACTGATTCCAGAGGAAAACACCAAACGCCATCTGGAACCCTGGTTCACGGAAGCTCCCGGAAAGGGCAGCGCAGATCTTCCTGGTTGCTGCCCTCTCAGAGAGCTCGTAGGCAGCACCCCACGAGCAAACTTGAGCCTCAGGACCACAGGTAAGACAAACCTTCCTACTCCAAGCGACCTGCCTAGTGAACTCAGGACACAGGCCCACAGGAACAGCTGAAGACTTGTAAATAGGAAAAACTACACGCCTGAAAGCAGAACACTCTGTTCCCATAACTGGCTGAAAGGAAACAGAAAAACAGGTCTACAGCACCCCTGACACACAGGCTTATAGGACAGTCTAGCCACTGTCAGAAATAGAAGAACAAAGTAACACTAGAGATAATCTGATGGCGAGAGGCAAATGCAGGAATCCAAACAACAGAAACCAAGACTACATGGCATCATCAGAGCCCAGTTCTCCCACCAAAGCAAACACGGAATATCTAAACACACCAGAAAAGCAAGATCTAGTTTCAAAATCATATTTGATCATGATGCTGGAGGACTTCAAGAAAGATGTGAAGAAAATCCCTTAGAGAAACACAGGAAAACATAAATAAACAAGTAGAAGCCTACAGAGAGGAATCACAAAAATCCCTGAAAGAATTCCAGGAAAACACAATCAAACAGTTGAAGGAATTAAAAATGGAAATAGAAGCAATCAAGAAAGAACACATGGAAACAACCCTGGATATAGAAAACCAAAAGAAGAGACAAGGAGCCATAGACACAAGCTTCACCAACAGAATACAAGAGATAGAAGAGAGAATCTCAGGAGAAGAAGATTCCATAGAAATCATCGACTCAACTGTCAAAGATATTGTAAAACAGGAAAAGCTACTGGTCCAAAACATACAGGAAATCCAGGACTCAATGAGAAGATCAAACCTAAGGATAATAAGTATAGAAGAGAGTGAAGACTCCCAACTCAAAGGACCAGTAAATATCTTCAACAAAATCATAGAAGAAAACTTCCCTAACCTAAAGAAAGAGATACCCATAAGCATACAAGAAGCCTACAGAACTCCAAATAGATTGGACCAGAAAACAAACTCCTCCTGTCACATAATAGTCAAAACACCAAATGCACTAAATAAAGAAAGAATATTAAAAGCAGTAAGGGAAAAAGGTCAAGTAACATATAAAGGCAGACCTATCAGAATCACACCAGACTTTTCGCCAGAGACTATGAAAGCCAGAAGATCCTGGACAGGTGTCATACAGACCCTAAGAGAACACAAATGCCAGTCCAGGTTACTGTATCCTGCAAAACTCTCAATTAACATAGATGGAGAAACCAAGATATTCCATGACAAAACCAAATTTACACAATATCTTTCTACAAACCCAGCACTACAAAGGAAAATAAATGGTAAAGCCCAACATAAGGAGGCAAGCTATACCCTAGAAGAAGCAAGAAACTAATCGTCTCGGCAACAAAACAAAGAGAAGAAAAGCACACAAACATAACCTCATATCCAAATATGAATATAACAGGAAGCAATAATCACTATTCCTTAATATCTCTCAACATCAATGGCCTCAACTCCCCAATAAAAAGACATAGATTAACAAACTGGATATGCAACGAGGACCCTGCATTCTGCTGCCTACAGGAAACACACCTCAGAGACAAAGACAGACACTACCGAAGAGTGAAAGGCTGGAAAACATCTTTCCAAGCAAACGGTTTGAAGAAGCAAGCTGGAGTAGCCATTCTAATATCAAATAAAATCGATTTTCAACCAAAAGTCATCAAAAAAGATAAGGAAGGACACTTCATATTCATCAAAGGAAAAATCCACCAAGATGAACTCTCAATCCTAAATATCTATGCCCCAAATACAAGGGCACCTATATACGTAAAAGAAACCTTACTAAAGCTCAAAACACACATTGCACCTCACACAATAATAGTAGGAGATTTCAACACCCCACTCTCATCAATGGACAGATCATGGAAACAGAAATTAAACAGAGACATAGACAGACATAGAGAAGTCATGAGCCAAATGGACTTAATGGATATTTATAGAACATTCTATCCTAAAGCAAAAGGATATACCTTCTTCTCAGCTCCTCGTGGTACTTTCTCCAAAATTGACCATATAATTGGTCAAAAAACGATCCTCAACAGATACAGAAAGATTGAAATAATCCCATGCATGCTACCAGACCACCACGGCCTAAAGCTGGTCTTCAATAATAATAAGGGAAGAACGCCCACATATATATGGAAGTTGAACTATGCTCTACTCAACGATAACCTGGTCAAGGAAGGAATAAAGAAAGACATTAAAGACTTTTTAGAATTTAATGAAAATGAAGGTACAACATACCCAAACTTATGGGACACAATGAAAGCTGTGCTAAGAGGAAAACTCATAGCTCTGAGTGCCTGCAGAAAGAAACAGGAAAAGCATATGTCACCAGCTTGACAGCACACCTAAAAGCTCTAGAACAAAAAGAAGCAAATACATTCAGGAGGAATAGAAGGCAGGAAATAATCAAACTCAGAGTGGAAATCAACCAAGTAGAAACAAAAAGGACCATAGAAAGAATCAACAGAAACAAAAGTTGGTTCTTTGAGAAAATCAACAAGATAGATAAACCCTTAACCAAACTAACGAGAGGACACAGAGAGTGTGTCCAAATTAACAAAATCAGAAATGAAAAGGGAGACATAACTACAGATTCAGAGGAAATTCAAAAATTCATCAGATCTTACTATAAAAGCCTATATTCAACAAAACTTGAAAATCTGCAGGAAATGGACAATTTCCTAGACACATACCAGGTACCGAAGTTAAATCAGGAACAGATAAACCAGTTAAAGAACTCCATAACTCTTAAGGAAATAGAAGCAGTCATTAAAGGTCTCCCAACCAAAAAGAGCCCAGGTCCAGATGGGTTTAGTGCAGAATTCTATCAGTCCTTCATAGAAGACCTCATACCAATATTATCCAAACTATTCCACAAAATTGAAACAGATGGAGCACTACCGAATTCCTTCTATGAAGCCACAATTACTCTTATACCTAAACCACACAAAGACCCAACAAAGAAAGAGAACTTCAGACCAATTTCCCTTATGAATATCGATGCAAAAATACTCAATAAAATCCTGGCAAACCGAATCCAAGAGCACATCAAAACAATCATCCACCATGATCAAGTAGGCTTCATCCCAGGCATGCAGGGATTGTTTAATATACGGAAAACCATCAACGTGATCCATTATATAAACAAACTGAAAGAACAAAACCACATGATCATTTCATTAGATGCTGAGAAAGCATTTGACAAAATTCAACACCCCTTCATGATAAAAGTCCTGGAAAGAATAGGAATTCAAGGCCCATACATAAACATAGTAAAACTTCAAGAACTATACTACATAGTAAAAGCCATATACAGAAAACCAGTCGCTAACATTAAACTAAATGGAGAGAACCTTGAAGCAATCCCACTAAAATCAGGGACTAGACAAGGCTGCCCACTCTCTCCCTACTTATTCAATATAGTTCTTGAAGTTCTAGCCAGAGCAATCAGACAACAAAAGGAGGTCAAGGGGATACAGATCAGAAAAGAAGAAGTCAAAATATCACTATTTGCAGATGATATGATAGTATATTTAAGTGATCCCAAAAGTTCCACCAGAGAACTACTAAAGCTGATAAACAACTTCAGCAAAGTGGCTGGGTATAAAATTAACTCAAATAAATCAGTAGCCTTCCTCTACACAAAAGAGAAACAAGCCGAGAAAGAAATTAGGGAAACGACACCCTTCATAATAGACCCAAATAATATAAAGTACCTCGGTGTGACTTTAACGAAGCAAGTAAAAGATTTGTACAATAAGAACTTCAAGACACTGAGGAAAGAAATTGAAGAAGACCTCAGAAGATGGAAAGATCTCCCATGCTCATGGATTGGCAGGATTAATATAGTAAAAATGGCCATTTTACCAAAAGCGATCTACAGATTCAATGCAATCCCCATCAAAATACCAATCCAATTCTTCAAAGAGTTAGACAGAACAACTTGCAAATTCATCTGGAATAACAAAAAACCCAGGATAGCTAAAACTATCCTCAACAATAAAAGGACTTCAGGGGGAATCACTATCCCTGAACTCAAGCAGTATTACAGAGCAATCGTGATAAAAACTGCATGGTATTGGTACAGAGACAGACAGATAGACCAATGGAATAGAATTGAAGACCCAGAAATGAACCCACACACCTATGGGCACTTGATTTTTGACAAGGGAGCCAAAACCATCCAATGGAAAAAAGATAGCATTTTAGCAAATGGTGCTGGTTCAACTGGAGGTCAATATCTAGAAGAATGCAGATTGATCCATTCTTATCACCCTGTACAAAGCTTAAGTCCAAGTGGATCAAGGACCTCCACGTCAAACCAGATACACTCAAACTAATAGAAGAAAAAGTGGGGAAATATCTCAAACCCATGGACACTGGTGAAAATTTCCTGAACAAAACACCAATGGCTTATGCTCTAAGATCAAGAATTGACAAATGGGATCTCATAAAACTGCAAAGCTTCTGTAAGGCAAAGGACACTGTGGTTACGACAAAACGGCAACCAACAGATTGGGAAAAGATCTTTACCAATCCTACAACAGATAGAGGCCTTATATCCAAAGTATACAAAGAACTCAAGACGTTAGGCCGCAGAGAGACAAATAACCCTATTAAAAAGTGGGGTTCAGAGCTAAACAAAGAATTCACAGCTGAGGAATGCTGAATGGCTGAGAAACACCTAAAGAAATGTTCAACATCTTTAGTCATAAGGGAAATGTAAATCAAAACAACCCTGAGATTTCACCTCACACCAGTGAGAATGGCTAAGATCAAAAACTCAGGTGACAGCAAATGCTGGCGAGGATGTGGAGAAAGAGGAACACTCCTCCATTGTTGGTGGGATTGCAGACTGGTACAACCATTCTGGAAATCAGTCTGGAGGTTCCTCAGAAAATTGGACATTGAACTGCCTGAGGATCCAGCTATACCTCTCTTGGGCATAAACCCAAAAGATGCCCCAGCATATAAAAAAGACACATGCTCCACTATGTTCATAGCAGCCTTATTTATAATAGCCAGAAGCTGGAAAGAACCCAGATGCCCTTCAACAGAGGAATAGATACAGAAAATGTGGTACATCTACACAATGGAATATTACTCAGCTATCAAAAACAATGACTTTATGGAATTCATAGACAAATGGTTGGAACTGGAAAATATCATCCTGAGTGAGGTAACCCAATCACAGAAAAACACACATGGTATGCACTCATTGATAAGTGGCTATTAGCCCAAATGCTCGAATTACCCTAGATGCACAGAACACATGAAACTCAAGAATGATGACCAAAATGTGGATGCTTCACTCCTTCTTTAAAAGGGGAACAAGAATACCCTTGGCGGGGAATAGGGAGGCAAAGTGTAGAACAGAGGCAGAAGGAACACCCATTCAGAGCCTGCCCCACATGTGACCCATACATATACAGCCACCAAACTAGATAAGATGGATGAAGCAAAGAAGTGCAGGCTGACAGGAACCGGATGTAGATCTCTCCTGAGAGACACAGCCAGAATACAGCAAATACAGAGGTGAATGCCAGCAGCAAACCACTGAACTGAGAACGTAACCCCTGTTGAAGGAATCAGAGAAAGGACTGAAAGAGCTTGAAGGGGCTTGAGACCCCATATGAACAACAATGCCAACCAACCAGAGCTTCCAGGGACTAAGCCACTACCCAAAGACTATACGTGGACTGAGCCTGGGCTCCAACTGCATAGGTAGCAATAAATAGCCTAGTAAGGGCACCAATGGAAGTGGAAGCCCTTGGTCCTTCCAAGGCTGGACCCCCAGTGAATGGAATTCTTGTGGGGCAGGCGGTAATGGGGGGAGGATTGGGAGGGGAACACCCATATAGAAGGGGAGGGGGAGGGTTAGGAGGATGTTGGCATGGAAACTGGGAATGGGAATAACATTTGAAATGTAGTATTGTCCTCACACATAAAAGAGGGGAATGAGGCTAGAAATAAGGGAAATCAAAAAGGCTTGAAAATGTCAGTGAGTGTTTAGAAGATGGAATTTACTGTAAAGACAGAATACAGACAACACAGGACACTAGCAGATACGCATACTAAAGAATAGAGAGGTGACATGAACCCATGGTTGCCAGGAATGAGAACCTCTATTCACAGAAACATTGCTGAGGGAAGCAGAATGTGTTCATTCAATCAGCATTTCTAATCACATATGTGCTGAGAATGATGTAGACCTTACAGACACAGTAATAAACAATAGCAGATAGAGTCCTTCTCGTATGGGGAAGGGTATATGGGAGGAGTTTTTTGGAGAAGGAAAAGGAAAGGGAAAATACCATAGTTAAAATATAAAATCAAAATATTAATTTAAAAAAATCCTTGAGTGGCCATTCTAAGAACTGGAGACTAATGGAATCCAAGAATCATTCAGATGAATTTTCAATGTGCTCATTGGCTGTCTGGATGAAGAAATTCAAGAAACAGGTAGAGACATGGGTCTAAACCATTGACATAATATGAAACTTAGAGATAGACCTTGGCACAATTCTGTATATAAATAGTGACTAGATTGCTGAACTTGATTACAATCAGCCATGGACAGAATGTTATGCCCAAAGAACAGGCTGAAGATGAAACCCCAGAAAACAGCAACACTCAAGAGAAATTGGAAAAGTCAGACAGGTAAGAGTAAACCTGCATAAAAAGGATGGACACTCTCAGTGTGGATATGAAATGTCCTCATGGACCCATGACCAGGCACTTGAATCTACATACAGATGATAGTAGTAGACAGGAAGGCTTTTAGTAAGTTGTGCCTCACTGAAGGAAATAGGTCATGAAGTCCATGCGATTAGGGTTATAGTGACCCCACGTCCTTCCTCTTTCTTTGTTTTCTATCTGTTATGAGATAGAGACACTTCCCCATCACACACCTGCCACCACAGAACCCAAAATCATGGACCAGACCCCTGTGGAACCGTAAGTTAAATGCTTTCTCTCTTAAATGGTCTATGTCATTCATTTTGACATAAGAAAGCCCCTGGGAAAGAGGAGAGTTGCAATAGCGAGTCAAGATGCAAAAGTCAAGAACATCCAATGTTGCTGACGTGAATGAAGGTGGATGGGAAAGTATTGAGTTCAACACAAAGATGATCTCTAAGGTGGCCAACGCAGTCTTGAGAGAATTCTGAGGCCAGAAGGCCAACAGTGGGGAGGAGAATCAAGAATGCTCCATTCAACTTTCCAGTTTCAATGCAAAGAAAGAGAAGAAAGAGGAGATCCAGCTCAGCTCTAAGTCAGCTTTGAAAATTGGAAACAATTCAGAGTGTTTAATGTGTTCATGGAAAGAAGTCACTGAGGGGGAAGGCGGAAGGGGGGATAAGAGATTTTTTAATGCAAGAGTCATCTGTGGAGACAAAGAAGCAGAAACCAGAGCACCATCATCTTGACTCTTCCCTGACTCTGGGACAAAAACCAGATTTTGGAAAAAAATCAACTCAAGGACACATCTACAATACACCTCCTTCACCTGAGGCTAAAGGGTCCTTGTGGAAGAGGACAGAACAATTGTTAGAGCCAGAGGATCAGGAACTTTGTGTAACAGGCCCCAGACCTTAGCACAGCTGACTCCATGATGGAAATATCATTCAGGCCATAAAATTCAGTACACATGCAGCATCCCCTGGAAAAGTGAGATAAAGACCTACTCCATCAACACCTAGACTTCTGGGAATTGACTTCTGAAGTTCCAGTCCTGGCTCAGTGTTCTTGTTAACTAAAGTGTGTCAACCCAGGATAATGTTTTCATGTTTAACAGCTCACCCAGAAAAAGACTTAGGACTACACTGGGACCCTAATACCCAGTGTAGTCACCACAAAATTTTCGGTTGGCTTAACCCCGTGTTTGAGTAGTCTCTTCTGTTGGGGGCCCCACAACATTGGCCGCGAAACTGTGCCTGCTAGTAATATCAGAAGTCTAACCACCATGCCTGCCTAATCATAAGCTGAGCAAGGACAATAGACACGCCAATGAGGACAGGGTAAAGTCTACTAGGCCTTACCCCTACACAAAGAACCACAGGTGACGAAGCAGTAATGAGTGGGAGACCTAGTCTTCCCCGGGGAAAATTCGCCAATTGGTTTTCCTCCACTAAGGGTTGGCTATAAAAACATATTTACAAGTAACATTACACAGACTGAGCAGATTGAATTTATGTGTTTAGGGATATGTGTATATAATATATATGTACCTATATAATACATATTAGATATATATTATATATAAACAATTAATGAAAAGAGAGGCCACAAATTTGAAAAAGAGCAATAAAGTTTGTATAGGAGAGCTTGGAGGGATGGTTGAAGTGATATAATTATATTGCAATATTAAAAAATAGAAGAAATAATTTTCATTTTTTTTTCAGCTCAAAATACCTAAATGAAGGATCTTAAACTACTAGAGGGGAAAAGAAACATATAGGAACCACTTTAAGATATTGTTACAGACAATGATATTCTGGTTTGGACCACCCTCCCCCAAATCACAGGAAACAAAGGAAGCATTGAAAAAAGAGATTCTGTGTAACTAAGAAACTCTTGACAGCAAAGAAAAAAATAAAAAAAAAAAAAGCTCAGGTGAGGAAAGAGACAACCAAAGACAGGGAAAACCAGCTGCCAGCTCCATATCTAGCAGAGTTGAAACTGAGGGAGACTGGAGGTCCTGATGAAGCTGCAGGTGAGAGTGAGAACAAGCTTCTGGGGTCCAGCAGAATCTCGGTGCCTTGCACCCCCACCGCCCTCTACACACCACCCCAGCATGGAAACAGTGACTGAGTCTTTCTGAAGCAGGACTCAGTCTCGGGTGAAATTGAAATCTCCCTGCGGGATTATTCAGCTAGCCAAGGTTGATACTCTCCTAGTATGAGACTTGCAGAGTCTGTGGTAAAGGCAGAGGAGAAAAACCATGTGCGGAGTCAGATTCCCTGGGAGTGAAATCATTTCAGAGAACGTTCCCCTGCAAAGAAATTTGAGCAACCTTAATTGCCAGACCTCCTGAGAACACGAAGGCTTTGCTTGCCAAGAAAACTTGGCCCAAGAGACTCCAACTAATAAAATATCAATCTTTCCTTCTTCCAAGCTAGCAAACATTCTGGAGCTGATGGATGTGTCTGGTCGTGTGTGCTGCGCCCATCTTTTCTTCCTCCAATGTCATCCTATGGTGCAGCGGACCCAGCACAGAGGAACTGCTATACCTGGAGACATCCATGTCTTCACTTAGGCCTCGTGGCTCTGTTCCTCTGAAGTATTAGGGATGAAACTACAAGCCCAGGCAGACACTCAACCCCAAAACTGCAGCTCCAATCTGCCACACAGTCTATTACACATCTGGAATTTGAAATAGGTTTCCTGACACCAAAAAGCCTACAATCATAGCTGCTGAACTGTATGTAGGACCAAGGTTGCTGAGGTTACAAAGACCTCTTTGAGGTGTTAGGTTTTTGTTTCATTTTGGTTTTTCCTTTTTAATCAGGATCCAAAAGGACTTAACACTATGCTACTGAACTACACCTGGGCTCCACAGTATAGTGGTTTGTTTGTTTGTCTTTTTAAAAACTGCCTCTACAGGAAGGTACTTTTAGATCCTATTCTGAAAAACTTCTAAAAGCTGAATGGACCTAGAACATTTGGTAAAAATCCCTCTCACAGTTATTGCCTGTCTATACTCCACACAACGTGGTGGGGTTCACTCCCAGGCCACACATAAAGCACTAACTAATGAGTTGTTACCTGGAGCTGTGAGGTACACAACAGGGTTAGAGACACAGTTCCAAGCTGTCACTCCCAGCAGCTAGAGGCATTCTCTTATTTGTCTGTCATTAAGCTGTAACCTTGGACTCTGTGCAGACAAGAATTGCATGTGGAACCAGCATGAGGCAGAGAGAGTTGGGGGGGGTATGAAAAGTGTGCCTGTGCATGTGTGCATATATGATCTGACAGTCAGAGGACAACCTCCAGTGCCATTTCTCAGGTGTCGTCCATCTTGGTTTTGTTTTCCTTGGTAGTGGCGGGGGGAGTGTTTTGTTTTGTTTTTTTATTTTGAAGCCTAATCTCTACTTGCCTATAGCTCACCAAGTAGACTAGCCCAGCTGACGGAATCCCTCTGTCTCTGCCTCCCCAGTGCTGGGATTGAGCACAGGCCACCATATTCACCTTATTTACTCCTTCAGGTCACCTGAATGCTCACACTTCACCAGGTCCTAAATGACATTTTAAATAAGTGTTTTAAGCATGAAAGTTAAGGGAAAGAAGACACCTGGGAAGAAAGTAAGACACTCCTGAGAACGAGGGGTTCTCTGAGAGAGAGTGGCACTTGAGCATCTTACAAAACGTGCATGCACCATTTAGGTGAGCCTGGAGCCATTTTATTTATTTATTTATTTGTTTGTTTGTTTGTTTGTTTGTTTGTGGAGGGCATGTGTGCTTGAGAACGAGGATGGAGGTCTGAGGACCACCTTAATGAGCCAGGTCTCACCTATCATAATGCCAAGGATCAAACTCAGGTTGCCAGACTTGGTGGCAAAATTCCTCTACCCAGTTAGCCATCTTGCTAGGTCCTGAAGCAATTACCTTTCAACAGTTGCCAGGGAACCTGCATGAGATCGCTGAGACCACAGGGTGGTTGTTGGGAAGCACTTAGCAAGATTGCAATTGACAAGGTAAAGTCTAGGCATAAGGGATCCGGGAAGGCAGGACATCACCCAGTGAAGTCTTGTTTGAGATTCCCAGAGAACGTCTAAGAGAAAAAAGTCTTACTCAATCAGGTACATTCTGGCCATAAATCTAGCTGACTGGTCTTTTAACACAAAAACCTACAGGTGAGCAGAACACCAACTCTGTGTCTGTAATGTTGCTAATTATGTTGGGATTCTTATCAGCTGAGGGTCCAGACAAATGCTGGAGTAAAGGGCTCCTTTTCCTTCCTATGTCCCATCATTGTTCATGCCTTTCTATCCTGCCTCAGAATGTCATTTCTGACCTACCACATACACACACACATGCACACACGTGTGCGCACATACACAGTTTTCCACACTTACTGAGTCCAATCCAGAGTTGTCCCTTCTCCCAGGTCATCTGACCTAGGCTGCAAAGCAGTGAAAGCAGGAAGTGGTGTTTTATAGACCACAAGCATCCAGAGACTTCTTTATTTTGAGTCATAGCATGATTTATTCTGACTGATACATTACGGCTATAGACACTTCCCATATGTGACCCAGGTGACAGAAAAAGGAAGGTCCCTCAAGAACCTCCACAGATCAATGTTGCTGTGGGAGAAATATGGTAACTCAATTAGTGGCTATTACTTAAGGGCTCTGGTTTGTGCGTTTTCCAATGTGTTAAAGATAGAATAGCAAACAGAGTAAAGTCCCTCCTTTCTGCTTTTCGTTCCACGGAGAGAGAAAACGTGATAGCATGGCTCTAAGTGTGATTATGGTGCCAGGAGAGGCTCCACCCATTTCCCATGAGCTGAGCGTCCAGCTGAATAAACATGGAATGTACCAAGCCAACAGCCACCCTCTCCACAACATCTAGGGCAATGCCTAAAGCAGTAAATGTGGTAACGCAACCTACAGCACCTGGTGGCATGGAATGTAGAGCTTTTGATTGCCTTAAATACTTAAACACTGGTTTCTAAATTTCCATTCATGGGAAACAACAGCTCTTTCTTCTGCTGCTTGCACCTGGAATACGGCCCAGGTGCCTGGAAAAGAAGTGGACTTGGTGTTTTGATGAATTAATGTAGCATCTCAGAGTCCCCTCCTCCCTTGAATGTCTTTGACAATATGAGAATAATGATTAGGAACATTCTGTCCTGGGCAATACATCACTAAGGCCAAGAAGGCTCACCAGACAGAGCTGGGAGTCTGGTACCACAGACCTTGACTGGAACTGATCTATCTGAATAAAAAAAATGAAACTCAAATACTTGACTACTCTGTGTCATTTAGTCCCAGAGGGGACAAACACGGGACTTCACAGATATCTTCCATTATTCCAGTCACCGTGAGCTGTTATGTCTGTCTCTGTGTCTCTTTGGAGCACACAGTCTGGTTCAAAGTATATTAATTTGTAAATATTTGGGGCACAATGAATCCTAAATAAGATAAATCTGGCTAGGTAGACAGATACAGACAAGGAGAATAGATAACTGTCAGCCAGGAGACCACCTGACTGCCTGCCTGTGGATCATTTCTACACCATGGGCTAAAATGTCACTTGCCTAGCTGAATATGGGGCTGCATGCCTTTAACCCCAGCATTCAGGATGCAAAGGCACGTGTATCTCTGTGAGTTTGGTCTACACAGTGAGTTCCAGGCCAGCCAAAGCTACACAGATTGACCGTTCCAAAAAGAAAAAGAAAAAGAAAAAGGAAAGAAAAAGAAAAAGAAAAAGAAAGTAACATTCCTAACACCACAAGACCAGACCTGGTTAGTCATTTTTTTTATTCATTTTGTTTGTTTGTTTATTTCCTTTTGGTTTTGGAGACCAGGTCTCATTGTGTAGACTGTCATTATTATACATGTCATTATATAGGTGTCATTATATAGTCCAGATCTATTATGTAACAGGACTTGAACTCACAATTCTGCCTTTGTCTATCAAACGCTAGAATTATATGACATGAGCTACCTTGTCAAGCTAATCATTCATATATAGAAAGCACTACAACAAATGATAGTTGATTAACTCATTACCAAATACCATTTTCCACTCCAAGAACCCATGGTGGTATGCTCCAGGCAGCCTAGGCTACAGGGTGAGGCTTGTCTCAATTCTGACCACCACTCCAAAACTGTATTCCTCAAAGAAAGAGCATATTTTAGTACTGGGATGGAAAATATACAAAATGAGTCTGGGACATCTTTTCAGGAGAGAAAATAAGTTTTCAAAAGTCCATGGGATTGTGTGAAAAAGACATGAGGCCATACTAGGAAGACTTTTGAACAATTTGAGCATTTATAAAATGCACTACATTTAAATATTGAGTAATATATATAAATATATGTATATACATAACAATCATACTGATGAACTAAGAATCATAATTTTAAAAATTATTAATTATTAAAAATCACTATTTAGGACTGGCAAGATCATTCAGTGGTTAAAATCATTTCTGGTTCTTGCAGAGGATCTAGGTTCAGTTTCCAGAACCCATATGGTAGCTAACGATCATCTGTAACTCCAGTATTGGGGGTTCAAATGCCCTCTTCTGACTTCCTGAACACCAGACACATACATGGTGCACATACAAACATGCAGACGAAACACTCATCCATGTGAAATAAATGAATGTGTTATTATTACAAGCCACAGGAGCACCAACCAAGCTGAAGACAGATGAAGAAAACATAGAGAAAGAATCATGGGTTAAGATAAGTGGCTATAAGTCCAAATGCTTGAATTACCCTAGATGCACAGAACACATGGAACTCAAGAAGAATAACCAAAATGTGGATGCTTCACTCCTTCTTTGAAAGGGGAACAAGAATACCCTTGGGGGGGAATAGGGAGGCAAAGTTTAGAACAGAGGCAGAAGGAACACCCATTCAGAGCCTGCCCCACATGTGGCCCATACGTATACAGCCACCAAACTAGATAAGATGGATGAAGCAAAGAAGTGCAGAGACACACCCGGAATATAGCAAATACATAGGCGAATGCCAGCAGCAATCCACTGAACTGAGAACGGGACCCCCGTTGAAGGAATCAGAGAAAGGACTGAAAGAGCTTGAAGGGGCTTGAGACGCCATATGAACAACAATGTCAACCAACCAGAGCTTCCAGGGACTAAGCCACTACCCAAAGACTATACATGGACTGACCCTGGGCTCCAACCTCATAGGTAGCAATGAATAGCCTAGTAAGAGCACCAGTGGAAGGGAAAGCCCTTGGTCCTGCCAAGACTGAACCCCAGTGAACATGATTGTTGGGGGGAGGGCGGTAATGGGGGGAGGATGAGGAGGGGGAGCCCATATAGAATGGGAGGGGGAGGGATTAGGGGAATGTTGGCCCGGAAACCAGGAAGGGGAATAACAATCGAAATGTAAATAAGAAATACTCAAGTTAATAAAGATAAAAAAAAGATAAGACGTGTCTCCAGACAGCGTATGAGCATCTAGGAATCTACTTCTTTACATAAATAACACTGCCTGGGTTAGCGTCACAGGATTTTTTGTAAGCATTACAAGAAGCAATATGAGATCCCAGATAACTGAAAAATAGTATACCCATGTAAAGGACAGCTGCTATTTCTATTGACACTTCCTAAGGGAGGAGGGTATTTAAGGACTGGTTAATGCTGCAGAACTAGGATTGACTCAGGCCCTCAGTCCTTATCAGGAGATGAGTCAACTTCAGGGCTAAGGATAGACTCTCTATCTGACATAACTTACCATCTTCCCCTTGCAAGCTAAGCTGGCTTATGGATACTGGAGATCCACCCTTGCCAGAAATGGAGGACACTCCCTAGAGCTCAGAGAATGATCTAAACTCTGTCCTGTCTGCTCCCAAGACTGGACTGCATAATGAGGTCCCTGTGGCCCAGCATCACTGGGAGAAATCTCAGCTCTTTCAGATGCTACCTTGAGGGCTGGCCTCTATCCAACTGTGACTTATTATCTTACCTTTTTACTTGAAGTAAGAAGTCCCTGCCCAGCAACCGTGTGGCCAGAGAAACAGAACCCAACTTGTCCTTTGTAAGGAGGGAGAATCACATCTTAAATCCAGAGCAGTCATTCAAAGATGTGAGCCACAAAGAGTCTAGAATATGCCAAGCTGTCTCAACCCCAGGGATGTATAAGAGTGAGAAAATACACAAGGAGTTGAATGTTTAGGAGTAAGTTGCTCAAATCTTATGGATATTTTCATGATCCCCCTGAGAGAGAAAATGGGGCACTGTCTCATATCCCCATCTCTTTGACCAGAGTGTGTCATATATCTGTCGTTGACTGACTGAGCCGTATGCCTGTGCAGTAACTAAGCTCATGAAAGAGTGTGTTGTCGACTGTATAATCACCATGGTGGCATCTGCACTGTCTTAATCCCATCCTCATCTCCTGCTCCTGCTTGCCTCCTCCTCATCCCCCTTTCTCTTGACTGGTCTTGTGAGTGGCACTTAACCTCACTCACTAGTCTTCTCCAAATTACAGACAGAATAGCTGACCTCATTAAGGGTAGGGGTCTTAAATAAAACACACACATACACATATGCACATATGTACAAAATGTACACATATAATATATAGTAACAAGAGCTTGTGCTTTTTTGTTATGTAAGGAAAACCAATTCTCAGGGTAGGTCAATTTAGTCAAGCTATAAGGGGGGGAAAGGCCCAAAAGGACTCCTGATAACTGAGCTCTGTATGTCCTAAGACCCACCTGGACCCTGATCATCCTACGATGTGACCAACCAATACATCCTTCAGTTGGCAAGCCAGTAAGTCTCTTTTCTCTCCTAAGCCATAGTATAGACTGGGTTTCTATAACTTAGAGCCAAACAAATGTAATTAATAAAAGTATATGTTTTATTTATTTATTTTCTCTAACGTGGATGATGTTTTGCTTGTGTGTATGCACTATGTGAATGTCTGTTGCCCACAGAGGCCAGAAGAAG
The DNA here is from genome assembly GCF_021556685.1 of Rattus norvegicus. NCBI lineage: Eukaryota > Metazoa > Chordata > Mammalia > Rodentia > Muridae > Rattus > Rattus norvegicus. The sequence continues at coordinate 186,966,419 of NC_141534.1, forward strand.
GTGTCGGGTCCCTAGGAACTGGAGTTACAGTACCATGTGAGTACTGAGTACCAAACCCAGCTCCTTCCCAAGAGCAGCAAGTACCCTTAATCACTGGACATCTCTCTGGTCCCTTAAATGATATATTATTCATTACTAGATTGTCAGAAATATCATTTGATAAGGGCAGAAATGAGAGAAATGGAACTCACTAGCCAACTAACCTTTCTACTTAACCTTTGTAACAATTCCTAACTCCTCTCTCTCTCTCTCTCTCTCTCTCTCTCTCTCTCTCCCTCCCTCCCTCCCTCCCTCCCTCCCTCCCTCCCTCCTTTTCTCTCTCTCTCTCTCTCCCTCCTTCTCTCCCTCTCTCTGGACTCTTCATCTGTTACGCAACCTCCATGTCCTTGCCAGAGTGATTGTCTTTCTCTGTTTATGACCATGCCACCTGAATGTGTCTGGTTATACCTAAATACCTCTTTTTTGAAAGATACGTTGTCCCTCATACATCCATCCCTACCTCCACTACACTATTCGTCCATAAACCTGTTTTCCTAGTTATCACAACACATACAACAATTCATCCACTAACTTCTTTACAAATCTCTCTCCTGCCAAAATGTAGCACTTTCCAGGGAAAACACCATGACTTACTCATCTGCAACACCCCAGTTCCTAGTGCATTCCTGAAATACTGCAGCTGTCCACAGGCTATTCACTCCCTTGGCATATAGTCACTATGTAGTCAATACAGTATTTGCCAGACTTACCTTGACTTTCTACAGAGAATTGAACCCCACGTCAGCGGGGCGTTTGACCTATATAGATGTCACCCACCCACCCTTCTGCTCCTAAATCCCCATAGAATGTGAGTTTCTCAAGATATTTTGCTGCAGAGTTCCTAATAGCCTAGGTACAACAGTAAAAGACACTTGTTCCTGGGATGGGGAGATGGCTCAGTTGGTAAGTGCCTGCCCGGCAAGCATGAGGACCTGAATCTGGATTCCTATAACCACATAAAAAGCCAGGCATGGTGGCACGCACCTGTTGTTCCAGTGCTGGGGAACTGCAAACAGACAGACGCCTGGAGTTCATCGGTCAGGCAACAAAGAGGAATCAAGGTTCAGTGAGAGACACCTCTCTTAAAAAATAAAGTGAAGAATGATGGAGGAAGACACCCGACTTCACTCTCAGGCCTATACATGCTCTCACACACAAGTGCACACACATGTACAGAAAGTACAAAAACCATACATACACAAACAGGCACAGACACATAATCCAGTCTTCACCCTAATTCCACAAATATGATTTTAGTCATAATTTTTATCTTCATTTTAGACTGATGGGAAAGTTGCAGAAACAGCGGAAGAGTTCAATTAGTTCCCTTACCCAATGACATCATCCTATTTTACCATCCGACATTGCTCCTGGACAAAATGACAGTTATCCTTTCTAAGTAAATCTACATTTTGTTGCTATTTCCCTAGTTTCTCCTGGATATCCCTGCCCTGCTCCAGGATCCTATCTAGGAGATCACAATACATCTGTCAGGCCTGAAGACTTAGTTTCTTCTGGTCTGTGACTTTCATTGTTTCTGATGGCCTCTAATGTTTTGCAGGGTTTTCTGGAGGGTGAGGGGTAAATTTTATTTATTTTTATTTTATATGTATTAATGTTTGTCTGAATATATGCCTGTTTACCACATGCATTCAGTGACCTTAAAGGCCAGAAGAGGATGTTGGATTCCCTGGGACTGGAGTTACAGAGGTTGTGAGCCACCATGTGGGTGCTGGGAATTGAACTCTGGTTCCCTAGAAGAACAGCCAGTGATCTTAACCACTAAGCTATCTCTCCATGCCCAGTCTTTGTTTTGAAGGAGAGCTGGCTTTGTGTTTTGTACAATATCTGTCGATTTTGTTTTGTCTTGTGTTTTTCTCTTGTTCAAACTGACTTGGCTCTAACAGTGCTCAAAATCTCCTTCTCCAGTCCATGGGACCACACTTCATGCCTCATTGTAAAACTACCTTCTTCTCCACCCCCACATTCTACCCTTCAGAAACAAATCATTACACCCTGGAGTGGGAATATCTACCTCCTCGGGAACATCACTACACAAACTGTTTAGAACCCATAAATTCATGACTTTGTTTTCCTTACAAAAGTATGCTGGGTTGATTGATAGATGAAGATCCTAGAGTTCCGAAATGTCCTCCTGAAATTTCAACAGCATCAATCATCTTGAAAATAAGGCGTGCAGTTGAAGAGCCAGCTCTGTACAAACACAGCGTGTCTTTGTGACACAAGGTATGAGAAAACCATCCAGATGATTAGCTATGAATCAAAAACACTAAGACCCTGGATAACTCAAAGTACAAGGTGAGGGAGAGTAGTGTAACTATGTAGAAATGTTTATTCTGCCCCAAGGAACGTCAAGGTTAACTAGAAGGTGGTGTGGGATGGTCCAATCATCTGAATAGAGTTTATTTACAGAAGACTGTCTGAGAAAGGACTCTGTCCCTAGATATTATGGTGTCAGACACTCCTAAAGATGATGAAAGAATAGGCAGGAAGTAAAAAGCTCTGAGCCTCACTTGTGGGGTGAAGACCAAGAGAAACACACCAGCATTCAGCCACTGAACCATGGCATAGAAAAGTGTCTGAAACATGCCACCAAGACCCAGAAAAGTGTCTCAAAAATGTACTAAGAGGAGTTCAGAAGTAGCTTAGAGAGGATCGGAGGATTGGGGCTGCCCTGAAGAAGGTCATTGACCTTGGTGGCCATGGAGTAGGTCATTATATAAATGTCTCAACATGAATACAGCCAGAGGGTGCAGGGACCACAGGCCATCAAAGATAAAACATTTCAGTGTAAGCCACCCATAGACAAATATTAGTAACTATGGACAAAAATATTTATGATCAGATCCTGTTCCATGATCCCAGCACAACATATCAGCCATGTGAAATATATTCTATCTCCAAGGGTATGAGAAGAAGAAAATGATTTTTTAAAAATGGATTCATCTTTAAAATCTAATGTAATGGAGCCTCCCAGCAGTGGCTATATCAAATCCTTTGTTATCAAGAGTGAAAGTAAAATCTCTTTTGTAGAGAAGAAAGACTATTTTTTCATGTGTGACTATTAACTATGTATTTCATGCCCACTAGAAATAATTTATAATTTTATTTTAAAAATTAGCAATTTGTACTTGTGATAGAAAAGATGTACCATTTTGGGAAATATAAAATATGAAGTTCATGCGTATACATCAGTCAATAGCATTGTTTAAAGATGATTTTTAAGTGAGACAATATCAGGACATCTCATAGAGGTTAGCATACAGTAGGTGCTTAATAGCAGCAAAGAGTTTGAAATAGTCCTTATAATCTATCAGTTGAAGGCTCTGATAAAATTCTTTGGACTATATTAAACTGGCAGGTCTGTAAGTCAGACCTAGCTATGTCAATGTCCTGAGATGCTTGGTAATCACATCAAGGGGCACTCTGGGATGGGCATTACAGATCTCGATACCAGCTCAGGGAATGAAAATAATCCGCTAATGAGCAGGTTTAGTTTTTCTTTGGCACTGAGTCAGGGAGGAGGGTGCCCTGCATTTGCTTCCTTTCTCCTAGATGTGTCTTATAGGCGTCTGTCCCTTTAACCACAGGTTATCCAGAGAAACAAAAACTCTCCTCCCAGGGGATTATGATCCTCCCAACAGTACACTAGAGGCTCAGGCCACAGTGACATAGACACCATCAAAAGAAGAGAAGGCAGGAAGGAAGCAACTTTGTGGCAGAAACAGCCTTTGAGAAGGAGCGGGAGGCCTTTCTAGATCCGCAGGACGGCTTGCTGGTAAGACAGATGCATATGGCAGCATGGAGGGGACATTAGCAGAGCAGCATCAGGGAGGCAGGCCGGTCACCACGAGGCAGGCCACATCCACAGTAAATGGGTGCAGAGCCAAGGTCAGATGACTGCCTTCGATAGTTTCACTTAGTAAAAGCTATCAGCCATGCAGGGCAAAAATAAAAACATGGGAGTTCTTTCCCTTGACTGGGCCACAAGGACGGCCCCTGAAGCTAGAATTGGTGTTTGCTGGATGAATGGCCATTGGTAAATTATTCTCTCGGTTCCTTTATTCCTTGGTGAGCAAGGCAATAAATTCTGTAACTGCGAAATAAAACTCAGAATTCAGCAACGTATATCGTAAAAGGAGTTCACCTGAGTGGCCAACTGTTGCTCAACAATTTCCCCAACTATTAAATTTACTTCTTAAACTCTGGAAATCACGAAGGGTTTAGAAATTACTCAGTTCAACCCTCTCACTTTCACAGTGATTTTTTTTTCTGGAGATATTTTTAAAGCATGTTTATATATCAATTTCTCCAAAGATGTTGTTTTAATTTAAAAACACTGGGCGGCTTTTGGATTTGACCCTGGAACTGCATATGCTCCCCCGCCCCCAACCTGGAATCCTGAGTCGGGAAATGGCTCTATTCAAAACAAAATGGCAAAGCCTCAGAGTTCTGTGTTCTCTTTAAGGGCCCATCTGCACGAAAGTCAACTCCAAAATCAAACATAAGCCAAAAAGATGGGAACAAAGAAATGTTGCTGGCAAAAGATATCTCAAGGTCAAGGAAGAGACCTACATGCTCATGTGTGCACTTGCTAATCGTGTGTGCATTTGTAGTATTCACTCTGCTTTATTTGTGCTCAGAATACATCAAGACAGAGAGGCAGTTCAGACATATTTACAGCATGTAGATTTAGATCATTATCTTTTAACTTGGAGGAAGGATGAAAATGAGAATTTGTGTTTTTCAAGATCAGTACTACTCAGAGACAGCAAGAGTATTCTGGGTGTCCGTGAACATTCTGGGTGTCCATGTCTTGAAAGGCGAAATGAAAGTAAAGGTGGGTATAGTTTTGGGTAGTGGAGATGGAGTCAATCCCAGAGATGCCGAGTTCAGCGTTAGAAGAGTAAGGGATAAATAAATCTTAGTGGCTCTAATTCATTAGCTTTTGTCTTTTTCATTTTTTTCCCTTTCACTGAATTCTTCCAGCAGAAATGGTATTGAGGGTCAAATTTTGTTTTGTTATGCTTTTGGTTTCATTGAGATGGGGTCTCAAATAGTTTTGGCTGCTCTCAAATTCACGAAAATCCTCCTGCCTTAGCCAAGTGCTAAGATCAAGACATGGGCCACCATATCTGTATGACGTTCGATTGTTCTTATGCAGTGCTTTTGAGTCTTAGCTATCTGTGTCCCGGGCAACAGGCAGGAGCTCACAGAAGCCCTACAGCCAGTCAGCAAAGACGTTATAATCATTACTGCAGAGCACAGAGGAGAGTGAGGAGGGAGTAGGCTACATAGAGAAAAAAATTATGAATTTGTGCTTACATGTGTGTGCGTCTGTGTCTATGTGTGAGTTATAAAGTTGTGGATGCAATTATGTGTATATGTACTATATGCATATGTGTGTGTTTGCACATGAATGTGCACATGTGTGCACATCTGTGCATGTATGTTAGGAAAGGGGAAAAAGCAGCTCAATTCAGCAGCATGCAAAACCATGAGCATAGCCCACTCTGCCTTCTTTCCTCTCTTCTTTACTCTGATAACTCCACCACATCTCCAGACAATTGCCTGGGAAAAGCACGATCTCTTTTCCATTGTTATTTATTCTCTTTTTAAAACATAGTGATGATTAGCAATACATGTGAATTGTACACATTAATGTGTTTCATTGTAATGTTCCCATGCATGATCCTTCTTTCCACATTGACACTGAAAGTTTAATACCAACATTACTAACGGATAGCTCTTCAAGACTGCGGCAAACATTTTTTGTGCCAAGGAAGTCAGACATCTCTCTGAGCAGCAAAGGGGCAGGAAAACACCAAGGAGAGGGAGCAGCACCCTGAGCCCTCAGTTCTGTTCTGTGCCTGTTGTCGCCAGGCTGCAGACTGGGTTCCCTTTGCACCTGAATATTGTTCCACTCTATGCAAACTAACCTTCTAGAACTAAAAGGCAGACGGGTGGAGGTGCTCACCATTCACAAAAAGGCCTATTGAGAGGAAAACACAAAGGACATTGTCAACAGGTTGAGGACCCATGGCAGAGGGGCTCCTAGCCTTGCTTCTGCCGCCATAAGCAAAACCATCTTGGGCAAGCTTGGGATTCTGCATCAGAGTCCATGTCTTCACCCACCAAGTAGAAACGGCAGCAGCTCCAGCTTCATAGTGCTGGCCCCTCTAGACAAGAGCTTTGTGAACAGTGGCTGTTTTTATTAGCTCCAAGTCATACTTAGTGCTAAGAATGGAATGCGCAGCTACACAGCTTCTACCCACAGCAGCTAAGTTAAACAGCTGGTGCTCGTGTATAGAAATGAGAGCACACAGAAGACTTAGAATAATACAGGGTGCAAGCTACAGAAGGTCAAAGGAAGAAGTAACTATAGAATTAAATAAAAACCTACAAGTGGAAGAAAAGGTAGGCAAGTTTACTGGTATCACAAGCTACTTTGAAAGAATGGGAAATAAACTCCAGACCTCCTGATCCACACGCTGAGAACAATCCATGAAGCTGTCTCATGGCACTACCCCAAAACTGAAGTAATTAGCAACCAGAGGTCCAAAAGTTACACATTTTACATGTACTATCTTATTAAATCTTCATAATAACCAGGAGTGAGAGATTATATTTTCTCCACCATGCCAATGACAGCATTGAGATATGGGAAGATGAATAATTTTCCCATAACGTATGTTGTCCACGGCTTCAGTGACTTGTCATAGAAGGATAATGGGCAGAGGAGAGCAGAGCAGCTGGAATCAAGGGGACTGTCAGGCTGCTTCTTTGTGGATGTTCTCAAAAGAAAATGGGCTGGTTTTAGTGGAAGAGGAAACCCAAGAGGAGGAGTTATCATATATGGTAAGAGTTTGAGGTGAACAAATCCAGATGGCAAATATTTCCTTCCTTTGTGCTTTCCTCGGAGAGGAGGTAGGTGCTGAAGTTGATAATTTGACAATTTTACAGTTTGCCAAGTTGTTAGGGCTAAGCTGGTGACACACAGTTAAGAAGCATCAGTAGTGGGGACACTGATCAGTGGCTAGTGGTGGCAGATCTACGTGAGGGCGGAGCGCTCTTCAGGAAACCACTTCCCGATCTTCAGCTGACTCTCCCCCTCCTCTCTCGTTCCCACAGACATTGCCCACTTGGTATCAGAAAACAGTTTTTCAGGAATCATGAAGGTTCTCCTCCGCTGTCAGAGACTTAGATTCATCTGGCTTGCCAAGCCTGCTGGCCGGCACTTCCACAGAGACCCCCAGCTCTGGGCACCTCTGACATTGGATGACTTTGAAGCCATCAACCGCTGTGAGAAGCCATTACCCAAGAACTTTAACTTTGCTGCAGATGTTCTCGACCAGTGGTCTCTAAAGGAGAAGGTATCAAAGAGCGGGTCTCAAGCATTCCTGTAGCCCACCCATCTCTGTCTTCCTGGTCCTCTCACTGTGCTCTGTCTGTCAAATTTAAATCAATTCTTTATCTCAGTGAGGGTAGGAACCTGGATGGCTCCATGGAGACTCATAAGTACCAAGAACCCATAAACACCTTTCATGCCAATCAGTTTCTGTCTTTTGATTCTTCTCAGAAAACTTAGAGTCTAGGGAGATGAATTCAGATTAACTACACCTTGGTATATGTTCATCCCCTCTTGAAAAAAAAGGCAAACCACACGAAAAGGTGAGTCTCCAAGACTATTCAAATGGAGAGGAAGATTTTTTTCCCCAGGCACACTGGGAGAGCAGGTGTGGAGGAGGAGTAGCAGTAGACCTCCTGTCTGCCTTCTGTGTTAGTCAGCATTCCATCACCGTGACAAAACACCTAAGACACGAAACCTCAAGTGGAGAAAGGTTTGCTTTGGTTCATGGGTACAATGATTTCAGTTTATGTTCAGTTAGCCCTGGGGCAGCCCAGGGCATCATGGGAACGTGCATGGTGAGGAAGGTTGCCCACTCCACTCCAGGGCATCTTAGAAAAGGGGGAGGAAAAGAGTGAGAGGAAGGGCCTAGGCTCTGATTATTCTCTTCTTTATGCTCTAGTGCCACAGGAGAGGGGACCATGCCTTTTAACATCTTGGTCTTTAGGGACCATGACTTTAATATGTGGGTCTTCAGGTGATACTACTAAACCATAATACATTATTTTCTCTTTCCCATGTGTTCCTGGCCAGTCTGGAGAGAGGCCAGCCAACCCAGCCCTGTGGTGGGTGAATGGCAAAGGAGATGAGGTGAAGTGGAGTTTCCAAGAACTGGGCTCCTTGTCCCGAAAGGCTGCCAACGTGCTCACCAAGCCCTGTGGCCTGCAGAGGGGAGACCGGGTAGCTGTGATTCTGCCCCGCATCCCTGAATGGTGGCTCATCAATGTGGCTTGCATGAGAACAGGTCGGTATCACAAATGTCACATGAAAATCGTGTAGAAACACAAAGAGACAAAACATGAGAGTTTTTTGAAGTGCCAGACTTGACTAAAGCACTCCTTACAGAAAGTAGAGAAAGAAAGTTAAAACTGGGAGCAGTTGTGATGTAATAACAACAACTTAAGAAATTGGTGTCAGCGTGATAACCATTTTGCAAGAGAGGAAATCAAGGCACAGTGATGAGCCATTTGCTAAAGGTCACACCACTTGAAAGTTTTGTAATTGGGGATCTGAGGAGATGGCTCAGTGGGTAAAAGTGCTTGCTGTGCAAACATGGAGAGCTGCGTTCTCACATAAAAAGCTTGGCATGGAGAGACAGGTTCCTATGATCCCAGCACTGTGGGGCAGAGACAGGCCTATCCCCAGGGCTCACTAGCCAGACACAGCTAGTCAAGACAAAGTCTCAGCCTCACACACATACACCCACACACACAAACAAAAAAGTGAAAAAGAGAGTTGCGGTATTCAGAGTTGCACAAAAGCAACTGTAAAGGCAAGTACAAGTGTGAGTGCTTTTCCACAGCACAGGGTGTGCGGGTTCCCCCACCCCCAACCCACAGCTCTCTCTGTGTACATCTGGATTCTCTGCAACACAAAAATACAGGAGAAGAGGAAGTCTTTGGGGATGCAAAGACTTGTAAAAACATTTAAGGACGAAGGATTAATGTATCCGATTACACATTTTCCCCAAAATAGTATTAATGTACCCCAAGTAAAACACATGTCTTTCAGACAGGGGTCTGTAAGCCAGGGACTGTGATTCCAGCTGTTCGGGTAAGTAGAACTGTGATAGAATACAGCTGGCTCCCTGTGCTCCACAGCGAGCATGCGAACTGAGACCAAGAACAATCCTACAGTCCACAGAGTCAAACACTCACCAGGTCTTTTACCAAAAGATTCTCTGATTTCTTGTCTAAAAAATATCTTCAGACATCTATTAAAATAAATAAGAATGCCAAAGGATAGAGTACTACAGAGAACAGAGAGATATTTGTGCAATGTTACTAACAGGTATACAAAACCAGAAACAACTTAAATAGAAATGCTTAAATAATGGATAACCTAGATAAGGTGTAAGTTTAGTTGAGATGTTGATTGACGATTGAATATTTGGCTCTTAAGGGGGTATTGCTTAAAAACAATCTATACTAGCAATAATATAATATCATCAGGAGAATTTCATAGAATTGAAGATGCTCTTGCTGGCAATAAAATAGTTGAAAGCAAGAATATAAAAATGTTTAAATTACTATATAAAAAGGGAGATATAAATTGGAAATCAACTGTGGTTGGAAGAACATTAAGGATGGTTTATCTGTTATAAAATATACCCTTAATATTATTCAATATAAATTATTTAAATTAGGAAATCTGTGAGTACAAATATACAAGCCAGTGTTCAAAAATATAAAACAAAACAACAACAGAAGAGCTCACTAAGTGAAGAAAAGCAGCTTCAGACCTATTTACTCCCCAAAATGTCAAATCCTTTATGGGAATTTTTTTAATTGCCTTCACTCACCACATGGCAAACTATTTTGATTTTGCTGGAAGGCATGTGCAATAAAGCCTAAACTACTTGCCATCCAACAAATATTTGCTGTTCCTGTGACTCCCAAGATGGTAATCTACCCACTGAATACACTCATAAACCCACCACAGAAACTGTAACTGTGAATTATTAGGAGCAAATGACTTGTAAGAGAATTATTTTATATTTTTATATTAATTAGTCCTTCTGAGATCCTCTAATGTGTTTTCTTAAGGGTTATAACAGCTAAGTTGGTTAAAATATAGTCAGTAAATTATCCTTGGGACGGCAAGATGGCTCTGCAGGTAAAGGTGCTTGCTATGCAAATCTGGCAACCTGAGCTTAGTCCCTGGGGCCAACCTAAAGGTAGAAGAGGAGCACTGACATTACCTAAGTTGTCCTCTGACCACATGCACACCCCAGCATGAAAGGCCACCACAGTAACACTAATGACAATAAAGAAGGGCCTCCTTCCTACGAATTCAACTCCACAACTTCCTATTTAGCTGATTTTGAAATACACAGCAAGGAGTACATATTCATGCAGCACAGGTCTTGGGAATATGGAAATTTCTCTGGGGACTGGCTTTGCTATTTGCGTTGCCTTTTACTGGCATTGTGACCCTTAGGTGAGTTAGAGTTCACTGGCCTGTGATACGTGCTCGGTGAAAGGCAGTGGCTATCTGTAATGTTTGGAGTGCCACTGCCCTCCCAGGGATTCACTTTAGAGAGTCAAACCACCTGTGTACATCTTATCCTTACATCTAATCCTTACATGTAATCCTGCCCCATGCTTCTTCTTCTCAGAAGAAACTTTGAAATTCTGCCTCTGGTTAGTGTTTGGAATGAAGGGGGATAAATTAAGCTGGACCATGGTCATCTAGGAAAATCTTGGTGGTGCCAGACCACTGTATCAGTGAACTTCAGACTGGCTCTGATACTCACCAGCTATCCCCAAAGACTGCATGCACCACTGGGGATGCTTAGAATAATAGTCTCATGTTATTGAGATGACTTGGTTACTAAAGATGCTTACTGCATGAGCCTAGCTACACAAGTTCAATTCCCAGGACCCACAGAAAGGTACAAGGAAAGAACCACATCCACAATGGTATCATCTAACCTCCATATAAAATAGAAACACACCCACACACACACACACACACACACACACACACACACAGAGAGAGAGAGAGAGAGAGAGAGAGAGAGAGAGAGATCTTTTAAAGTTTTTGAAGAGTAGTCTCTAAGCATCTGGGCATGCAACCTATCAAAATTTTAATGGGCAGGCATTTTCCTATCTGCATATAATTTTTCACTCTGTCTTGTTGCACTGATGTAATATGTATATTATAAAGCATTTGAACAAAGGAGATAACACATGAAAAGAATTCTAGTGTCTCTGTACCTTTTGTATCTTCCTATTATTTTCTTCTCTCATTGCCAGTGGATTATCTTGCAAAACTCACCTTGGTTGAAAGATTGAATGAAGTGATGTTCACAGAAACCATGCCATAGAATATAGCGTGATGACTACACAATCAGCTTTCAAGCATGACATGAAAGTGGTTCTTACTACTAGCCCATCATTGTCAACCAGGTGCTGTCATTATTCCCCACAATAAAAGTAAAGAAGTGAAGGCCAGGGAGACCCAAGTAATAAGGCTAGCGAGTTGCAAGGCCAGGACTAGACCCACAACCTGTCAGATTTGGAAGCCAGAGCTCTACTGATGCCTCATGCCAGGGTCCAGTGGGATATCCCAGGGAACCAGGTCACAGGTGGCTGAGGGCTGAGATCTGAAGTTCTCATTCATCCAGACACAAGACCCGCATTTCCCCATAATCTCCAGAGCTGTTAGCTCAGGAATCGCTTTCTGTTCCAGGGCTTGTCTTCATGCCTGGAACAATCCAACTGACCAGAAAAGACATCCTCTACCGGCTGCAAGCATCCAAGGCCAAGTGCATTGTGGCCAGTGAGGAAGTGGCCCCTGCAGTGGACTCCATTGCATCAGAGTGTCCCAACTTGAAGACTAAGCTTCTGGTGTCTCCACACCGCTGGGACGGGTGGCTCAGCTTTCAGGAATTACTTCAGTGAGTATGTGGGTGGGAGGCACTAGCAACAGCACCAATCACAGCTACAGCTACAGCTCTGATCTGTTTGACCAAAGACTCAGCAGAAGCCAGAGTTGATATTAGGCCCCTTCCCCAGAAAGAATTATTTTTAAATATATGAGTATTATGTCTACATGTATGTCTTCACATCACATGCATACAGCCCAAGGAGGCCAGAAGAGGGCATATGAACTTCTGGAACTGGAGTTTCAAATAGTTATGAGCTGCCCTAAGGGTGCCAAGAATTGAACCTATGTCCTCAGTAATAATAGCAGGTGGTCTTAGACACTAAACCGTCTCTCCACGCCCTAAAGAGTCATTTAATGAAATTATTTACAGATGAAAGAAAGAAATACAGCTCCACTCTGTCCTTTCTGTTTCTGCTGCTGTGATTAGTGTGCTATAGGGACAGGCCTTTGCCCAGCTTCCGGACCACAGTATCATGGTCTCCGTTTTATTCCTTGAACGTGCTTTAGCTCGGGACCTTTGCATCCACTGTCCCTCCTGCCTGGAATGTTCTTTCCTAGTCCTTTCCATAGTTGTTCTATCTTGTCGGTTCCAGTTCAAATGTTTTGTCGTAAGTGGTGATATTCCTAGCCATGTCAATGGAAGCCATAAGACTTCTTTTCCTTTCATGGGTGTTTCTTCATGTTGCTGGTCCTCTGAGTGAACAGGCTAGCCTCTTGTTCTCTTAGATTCAGTTTTTCTACTCCAAGGTTGGGACTGGAAAATTAGGCTCCGAAGTCAAGTTAGGTGCACCACTTGATTTTATAAATAAAGTGTTATTGGCACACAGAGGTGCTCATTTGTTTGTATATTGTCTATGGCTGCTTCCATTTAATAATCGCATGCCTGCCATCTGGCCCTTTGCAGAAAGCATTACAGCCCCTGCCTTAAATTAAACTCTTCAAGGATGCCAAGGTTTTTCTTGCATGTTTTGGTTGATACCTTTATCTTTTAATACCTAACAACACACATCTGCATGCTGAAGGAATATTTAATAAGCAGATAAAAAAACGATCACCCTCCATTTTCTTCATATGTAAAATGGAGATAATTATACTGCAAGTATCTAGTGGCATTTGAGGACAAAATAAGCTAACATGAGAGAGCATTTCATAAGTTATTTTAAAAATGGGAAAAACATTGATTGGCAGAATAATATTTATTTAAGTAGCCAATGTTTTATAAAAATTTTAAAAATCCAACTTATATTTTATGTGAGTTGTAAGCCTGGGTGAGCTATGTGACATTTCCGAAAGACTGCCTCTTAATCTATGAGATCAGAACACTGACAGTTTGGGGTTGCAGCAGAAACGAATGGGATAAGGTAAATGACATGCGCGACACAAGGGCTAGAACGAATGGCACAGTGATTGCATTGTATTCATGGCTGACTCACAGGGCAGACGAAGGAGCAGGAGTTGGTGTGGTTGACTTTCGTTGGGAGATGGACGGATGGGGTACTGTCATTTGAGGGAAGATGAGACCAGCGATACAGCTCATCAGAACAAGGCTTGGTACTGACTGAATGAAAGGCCTTGGTCTTCAGTCCCAGCACTACAAACATGGAAATTAAAACTAGGCATGGGGTATATTCAGAAGGTCAAAGTGGATCAAATTCAGAATGAAGAACTTAGAAGCCAGTTTAAACTACACAACAAGACATTGTCTTGAATGAAAGAAAGAAAGAGAGAAAGAGAAAGAGAGAAAGAGAGAAAGAAAGAAAGAAAAGAAAGAAAGAAAGGAAGGAAGGAAGGAAGGAAGGAAGGAAGAAAAGAAAAAGAAAAAGAAAAAGAAAAAGAAAAAGAAAAAGAAAAAAGGCAGGCAGACAGAAAGGGAGGGACAGAGGGAGGGACAAAGAGGGGGAGATAACCAGTAGAGACTGCTATAAAATAGTAAGCTTAGTTTAGGGGCTGGAGTAATGACTCAGCTGTTAAAAGCACTGACTACTCTTCCAGATGGTCCAGGTTTGAGTCCCAGCACCCACATGGCAGCCCACAACCATCTGTAAGTCCAGTTCCAAAGGATCCAATGCCCACTTCTGGCCTTCATGGGTACTGCATGCACATGGTACACAAACATACATGCAGGGAAAGCGCCCATTCACATTAAGCACACACACACACACACACACACACACACACACACACACACACACACACACACACACACACTGAGCCAGTCACATGGAGATCAGGGGTCTGAGAAGATCCAGATGCCTTACAAGTGGAGAATATGACTCTGGTATAATGAGAAAAAATCTTAAAGTTACCAGGATAGAATTATCTCTGAAAATCCAGAACTCAAAACTTAGAAAGCAAGAAGAGAGGAAAACCAGACTTCAGCATCACCCTGTGAACGTCTTCGTGCCTCTCAGAAAGTTCAACGTCTCTTCTTTCAGTGAAAAGTAAACACAGGGATGAAAGCCTTGTGCTAACAAGTCCCTTACTTAATGGAGAAATGGGAGATGTCCCCTAACCTAGGATGTTAGGTAAAGTAATCTAATCACCCTCTCTGGAACCCAAAACATCCAACTTCACCCAATATTTGTTCTGAAAGAAAAAACAATCAATGACCTTTTTCTATCTTAAAGAGAGTTGCCAAAAATGTCTCAGTACTTTGTGAAACTACTTTTGGCATTATGGACTGAGTATGTTTGTTACCTAGCGAGCTCCATCTTAGTTTTCAGTGGCTTCATTCATCATTGAAATTAGCCGAGTGTTAGAGACGTAGCTCCAATGATAGAATCTGCTTAGCACTCGTGAGCCCCTGGGCTTCTCCAGTGCAGCATAATTTAGAGGTGGTTGCACAGGTCTGTAATCTCAGCACCCAAGAAATGGCAGCAAAAGGAAGTGCACAGTTTTCAGGCAGTCTGGACTCTGTGAGACAATGCCTCAAAATAAAACAGTAACATAAAATAAAGTTCACCAAAATAAAACCCGTTACTCGGAGTTTTTTCAAAAAGATTAGTTAAAAAATAATACACGAGGTGTATATATACATATAATACAGGGCACGGTGATGCATGGCATTTGTCCCAGCACCCAGGAGACAAAGGCAAGCAGATATCAATGAGTTTAAGGCCAGACTGGTCTACATGGTGAGTTCCAAGACAGTCATGGGCTACATAATGACTTCCAGCAGAAGTATGTCAGTTCACCTCCCATGGCCTCCTCTGTCACACAAGACAATCTGAATCCGCAAATCCCTGCCACACAGTGTGCACCCCATTGAGTCATAAGCCTCACCCAGATCCCTCAGTGCGGGAATGGTGTGTTTGCCCAGGGTTGAGAGGAATTGGAGAGCCGTGTACACTGACAGTCTTCTGCTCTCACCTACAATAAATGCTTTCTGATTTAGTAATCAAAGTACAGATGATGCAAACAGTGCCGATGGTTGCCTAGGTGGCTCAATGAAGCTAGCACAGGCCCGAATTCAGCCGTCCTTCATTGCCAGCTGTCGTATGATGCCAATGTGACTAGAATTCCAGACATGCATAATGTATACATGTATACATTCTATACAATGACAGTGTTTATGGGCTGTGACACAGGATGAATGGGACGGGAGAAAGACAGTGCTATCCTGTCTTCATTACTCTTTTTTTTTCTCATAGTATGTGTGTGTGTGTGTGTGTGTGTGTGTGTGTGCGCGCGCGCGTGCGCGTTCCCATGTGCATAGGCACATATATGTGTGAGAGTACACATGTACATGATTGCATGCAAAGGCCTGAGTCTGATGGCAGGTGTCTTCTCGATCTCTCTCCACCTGACCCATTGAGTCAGAGGCTTTCCTCGAACCCATCACTAGTCTAGAATGCGATCTTGTGCTAGGGACCTAGTCTCTACCTTCCAAACAATGGAATCACAGATGGGCCTCCACAGCTACCTGACATGCTTGGGTCCAAACACTGGTCCTCATCCTAGCCCACATCACTCTTCTTAAAACAAGCAAATGTCTCCTATAGGACTTTATATCTGTTGACTATAATTCCCCCAGGCCCATTTCTAAACCAATCACTGAAAAGGAAAGAGAAGATCCTGATTGGCTTAGCTTAATTATAAGTAAGTGAGAAGCATGTGGCTCCCTAGTACCTGAACAAAACCAGACTTTTATTAGTTCTGGGAAAGAATGGGATAGTTATTTGGTCAACTATTAGCTGTTTATATCAGAGATACGGAAGATACTGAACAACAACAGAATTTTTAAATTTGCTCTCAATGTATTTGACTTTTAAATCTAAAGGTCTTTCTCTAATCCCTAAATCATGAAATGGTATTGACTGAGAAAGATTCAGATCTGTTTTTGAATTTTTTATAAATTGCAAAGACATTGAAATAAAGTATATGCTCTTTTGTTATTGATGTGGTGAGTTACCTTGGTTGTCTATTTGTCCTACAGAGAAATGAGCTTTAGAATGAGGGCTTTACCCTGTTCTTTAGAGTCCCTCTAAGATTCCTGAGAGTTCCCCTTAGGGGAGCTCTGTGGTAGGTTCAGTCCATTGTTCCCTTGGGCACCTGGGAAGCCAGCACAGAACAATGGTACAGAGTCAACTGATCTCTCCTCGGTCTCTATCTTGGGGTTCATCCGCAGATCAGCCTCTGAAGAGCACAATTGTGTGCAGACAGGAAGTCAAGAGCCAATGGCCATTTACTTCACAAGTGGGACCACAGGCTCCCCCAAGATGGCTCAGCACTCACAGAGCAGCCTTGGCATTGGGTATGCCCTTTGTGGAAGGTAGGAAAGAAAACCACGGTTTTATTCTTATTTTGACTGCAGCCTGGTCTCACACCGAGACTTGCTTCCACTGTGGTGTAGGGCAAGACTACTCCTCAAAAACTAGTGCTTGCTTTTCATTTTGGTTTTGTTTGTTTGTTTTATTCTGTTCCCCAGCTCACACCACACCTCCCCCCCCCATCCTTTTCTGGAATGGAGCCCCTCCCCCTGGGTATTCCCCCAACCACAGCACATCAAGTCTCTGCCGGTCTAGGCTCATACTTTTATGTTTTATTTTTGCTTTGTTCTGTTGCTTTTCTGTATGTAGGTACTGGCTGGACTTGACATCATCAGATATCATGTGGAACATGTCAGACACTGGCTGGATCAAGGCTGCCATTGGTAGTGTGTTTTCCACGTGGCTTCGAGGTGCCTGTGTTTTTGTGCACCGGATGGCCCAGTTCAACACTGATACCTTCCTAGATGTAAGTCTTGAACCCACAAAACCATAAAGAAGGGATTTCTCAGACTCCAGGGCTTCCCAAGTTTCTGGAAATCAGGGTTGTTTTGTTTTGTTTTTTAAGCAGCAAAGTCTCAGAGAGTTGACTTCTGAGTGCTTGTGAGTGAAGGGAAATTACCCACCATGCTCTCAGCAGGGAAGCCAGGCTGTAGCTGTGTAAACCACTCAGGGCTCACTAGTGGATAAAGCTTGGCTGCTTAGAAGCCTAGTTCTAAATAACAGAAGACTCGAGTTGAAACACATATTTTGATTCTGACCTAAAGGTCAGAGGTCAACAGCCGATCTCAGGAGGTCACCTCTCTCTTAGAACAGCCCTTTCTATCCCCCTGTCTCTTCCCCATTCTGTGTTCTTCATTGTAATTCTTAGGCCCCAACACTCCAGCAAACTCGGTATGCAGTTCTTCCACTAGAGATGACTGCATTAAGATGTCTGATAGCACAGCAAGCTAACTGTAGCCTAAAAGACATCTCAAAATAACTACGGGTTTGGATATTGTCAACACATGGAAGTGATTATATTCGAAGATATGTACATATTAATTACCTTGATTTGTTTATATAGAACACACATGTGCACACACGCACGCACGCACGCACATACATACGCACATGCGCCTATGTTGTTATGCTCCATAAATCAGGGCTTCCTAGTCATCAACATGAAGACCTTTCTTCACCCAGGAAATTTTATATAACCCTACAGTCTTACAAATCCAACATTACAATAAATCATAAGAAATTATTTTAAAATAGTTTTTACATATATGTAACTTCATAATTCATTAAGAACAATGCAAACTTACATCCCAGAAAAATATCTGGCAGCTTTGTCTAAATGAAAACATAATTAAAGCCAAGTATTTTTAGCAGTAAAAAAAATGATTTAATCTTTATGAGATTTGTAGTATTAACAAAGCAGCACACTGTGGGTAAGTAAAAGCAGCATTCAGTCTGTGACTTTTTTAAAAATGTTTTAATTGTTTTTCGCTAACTGGTCTAACAAGCTGGCTTGAAGGCCTTAAGTGAAAAACGATGAGGCAATGGAAGCAGACTGTGCATCAAGTGTAGCAAGTGCCCTGGAAAATACACCGTTTATCCAGTTTCAAACCTTCCTTTTGCATTCTGGGTGGTGGTGGCACACAACTTGAATTCCAGCACTCAGGAGGCAGAGGCAGACAGATTTTTTTTTTTTTTTTTTTTTTTTTGAGTTCGAGGCCAGCCTGCTCCACAGACAGCCAGGGCTCCACAAAGAAACACTCTCAACAAACAAAACTAAAAAGAAAAAAAAAAACTTTCTTTTGTAGCTGTAAAACTCTCTAGAGGACTTGTGCTGCTCTGAGAAGTACATAGTACACACTGCCCTTACTGAGAATTAAAGCCTCTGAAGCAGGGGCGTAGAGAGAAAGGCTGCTGCATGAACTAAGAGTTATTCTTGACCTTACAACAGTCCAACTGGCCCGCATATATCTGGACAACACTGTCCGGAACGCTTATGTTTAATACCATCTGTGAACACATTGGACAATACAGTGAGGTCTGTTCCTCCATTATGGGTACCCCTAAAGCATGAGAATTGCACAAAGTTTGACCTGAGGAACACGGGGTATAGGCAAATGTTAAGTCCTTTAGAGCGGCTGTTTCTGCAATGACTCCGTGTTCTCTGAAGGTGGGCTGGCCCTCACAGGAATGGTAGTGAAAGGTCCTGATAGGTTAGTTTATACAGCCAGGCTCAATGCAACACAGAACATATGGGGAAATATGGGTAGCTTACAAGAGTTCATCATACAAAGTCCTGAAGTTGAGTAAACCAGTTCATACTTGGGATTGTTCTCAAACTCAGCAATTCACCTACTGAATCCAACAGCAGATGCCTTTTTCCAAAACATGTACATTTCTCCATTAACCAGGAACCCCCCAAATGTCACTAATGACAACTGGTAGATGTTTACTTTCTTATTGCATGTGATTAGCACACAGAAATGGAAAAGAAAGTTGTAGATGTCTTCTATAGCCATGGCCTCTAGCTGACCACTACTGACATGTCTGTCTTTCCCTATCATCCAGGCGCTTACCTCATATCCTATCACGACCCTGTGCAGTGCTCCTACCGTGTACCGGATGCTTGTACAACAGGACCTTAAGAGGTACTGGGCAGAACTCTTCGTTTGAACCACAAGCAGAAGCAGTCCTCTGACATCACAGAGCTTCTTTTACCACACAGGGTGGCCTGAGAACCTGAATCTCACTGCAATGACTTTCTGGACACTGTATGATGCTGAGCAGATGCCATTAGCATTGTCCTCTTCTTTTCCTTCATTCATGACAAGCAAAATGTCCTAAGATACTACCTGATACCTTATGGGGACAAAATCGTATGCCATCTTAAAATCCATGGGAAGAGCTGGGAGATAGACCAGATACCACTCAAGCATGAGGACCTGAGTTTGATCCCCCTGAAGCATGAATATCCAGGAGTTGTAGTGTGTAGTTGTAATCTAACACTAGGGAAACAAAGACAAGAGGATCACTGAGGCTCACGGGCAAGCCAGAATAGCCTGCTTGAGGAGTTTGAGGCCTATCTCAAAACACAAGGTGATAGTATCTTTTGGAATCACACCTAAGATTGCCTTCTGACCTACACAGACATACAGACATGGGCAACTAAGCACACATATACACCCACACCTATAGGAGCACACACATGCACGCGCGCGCGCGCACACACACACACACACACACACACACACACACACACACACCCTTTAGAATTATCCCCTTCAAAGCAAGACAGGCAAACAAAAACCACACATATGCATCCTTGAAGAGAAGCAAATGAAATTTATAACTCAGGATTATATATCTTTTAGCCAAATCATCCACCACCTGTCAGGTAGAGTTGATACATTTTTATATAATTAATTAAAATTTAGCACACGGTGTTGTGTAATAAAACTTTTCCTGGAAAAACACAAAACACACATTGACTCACCCTAGAGAGACAGCCAATGACCGACCAAAGTACAAATACCACCCAAGTCCAACTTGGTGAACCACTGGGTTGTATTGGGGTGACTTACTTTAGTAGGGTGAGTGATTACTTGCAGGAGTAGAAATGACTCAAAAACAGCAGCAGCATCAAAGTCTATTCCAACTCCACTGACAGCTCACAAAATCTGGGAACCTAGAACTCACTGCACAGCCTGCATGCAGCTCAACCGATTGGAGAGAGTGTCCTTTCCAAGTCACTGTCATTTTAAACCTCTTGCAGAAAGCTGGGCTGTTTTCTACTATTTACTTTCAGGCAGCTGGTCTAGTTTCAGAGTTTTCTTTGCAGATTGGTTTGTCTGAGTCTTCTTTCCAACTTATA
Source organism: Rattus norvegicus (assembly GCF_021556685.1). Lineage (NCBI taxonomy): Eukaryota > Metazoa > Chordata > Mammalia > Rodentia > Muridae > Rattus > Rattus norvegicus. Next base: position 186,987,135 of record NC_141534.1, read on the forward strand.
TTGCTTACTCTGGGAAGGAGGGGCCTAGTGAGACCTGGTGAGTTTCAGTGACTTCCTGAAGCTATTTTGAGTTGTCTCTTTCCAGTTTGAAAAAGCTTTCTTGTAGGACGAGAATGTTTCAATCTTGGAGGGAACAGTTACACACACACAGAAAGAGAAAGACGAAGAGACTAACTTGAGTCCTGTAGGCCTGACCATCTTCCTTTCCCACTAAGGTCTGGATGCCCAGGGAGGACGCACTATAAGACAGTGACACGGATAGGCACCTCCTCTTTTCTTGTCAGCTTCATCTCCTTGTGGCCGTCAATGTGAGCCTCTTGCCTCACATTTCAAGCGTAGTCCAAAGCTATATAAGGGTTGCTTGAAGACACAGAGTACATTTTGCTCATGTAGCCTCCTGTTTGTTTGGGGCCCCACTACTTGTGAGAGTCAGACCGTGCCGTGCATCCATGTCTTGATCCATCAGCCAGTAGCTAAAAGTGCAAGATCCAACGTCAAACAGGAAGGACTTTGCTACTTGGCCTTGCTAAATCCCCACTAATTTCATCTACGACACTGTGACAAGGATTCGGTGTTGATGACATGCTTGGGAGTTTGGTCTGATAAGTTCCCATTACAGAGTAGCCTACTTGATGCTCTATTACTGCAAAGGCTTTTGCAGTTTCTTTAACCTCTCTAAACCTTAATCTCCCCATCTGTAAAATAGGTACTGTGAGAACTCTAAGAGGGTTCCTAGAGTTGTTATCACACAGCCACCACCCAGTCTGTGTTGTCTTCTTTATTCATAATTATAATACTTTGTAGTATTATTATTATTACCATTCTGATCTACCCCTTTTCCCTCTAAGCTCCACACCTGCCAAAACAGTTTCTTCAGAAATATTCTTTTCATCACTCATATGCCTCATACAACTAGAAGCTATCCAGCAATACAGGGGATGTTCAGAAAACATTTAAGTTGTGAGTGTTTCTACAGCCTGCTCTCCTAGAGCTTCTCTTGTTTGAACATCTGAACTTGTGATGAAATGTCCCCCCCACCAAAGCCCATGCAACTCTGCCTCTCCAGGTATCAATTCAAGAGGCTGCGGCACTGCCTGACAGGAGGGGAGCCACTCAACCCCGAGGTGCTGGAACAGTGGAAGGCACAAACTGGGCTGGAGCTATACGAGGGCTACGGACAGACTGAAGTGGTATGTCTGAGGGACAAAGTTTGTGTACAAGTCTTCCCTCAGTGGCTGTGGGAGATTGGGTCTAAGACCCTAGACAATACCAAAATCCTCCAAAGTTCATGCTCTTTATATGAAATGGGACAGGATTTGCACAGAATTTAAACATATCTTCCTTTATGTTTTAAATCACTAGATTACCTAAGGTACCAAATGCAATGCAACATTGCTATTTAAAACCACTAATTAAATAGCTGCGGTCTGTGTCACTGGGATATAATGGGGAAGCAATGCTTGTATATACAATAGAGGTTCAATTTTTAAAAAACACACACTTTAAGTCCTTGATTAGTTGATTCCAAGGATACAGAAACTATGTATATGGTGATCTGGCTGTCTGTTGGGGTTATTCAGCCCTAGGGTTGAGCACTTGAAGTGCCCCACTCATACTACAAACCTTCATAGAACTTCTCAGAACACCTTGCTGTTAATAGTTATCATTTGACAATTGCTTAGCTAGGTATGGCTTAAGAAGAAGTGCGATTGGCCTTCCTGCCTCCTCCCTGCAAAACAGCTATCTCAGGAATTTAGGGATTGATGAGTCTGGACCTGAGGGGTTTATCTTGCCATTGCATTGAGAAAGACCTCCTTACCCCCAAGAGTCTCAGTAGAATCTATTACAATGTGTACCCAGTGGAACCTAGAAGGCATGGTGTTCAGCTAAGCAGTCCTAAGCTAGATGCAGGATATGTCTGTAATCCCAGTACACAGGCAGTTGAGGCAAAGGGACCACACATTCAAGGGTAGCCTTAGCTACATCATGGGTCTAAAGCTAGCCTCCATTATATCATAATAAGATCTTTAGACCTTGTCTCAAAGTCCAGACAGCAACAATAAAAAAGAAGTATGGTCCTTAAAACAGCAGCGTGGATGCCATAGAGAAATGTGGTAGAAAGCACATCCTCAGATCCTACCTAACATCACTAAATCAGAACCTTGGGGGTGAAGCTCAGCCATTTGTGTTTTAACAGTGCACTTGGTGACTCTGGTACACAGATCAACTATTCCAAAAACCTCACCCCAGAAGAATGACCCTGCATTCTGGGAAGATTGGGGGGGGGGGGCAACATGCCCGCCTACCTGCCTATGAGTTCAGTTAAACATCAAGACATCTCTCCAGCCCCGCCACTATCTTTTATTTTTATTTTTATTTTTTTGAGACAAGTTCTCTCACTGGACCTAGCATTCATGGATTAGGTTAGACTGGCTTGCCAGTGAGCCAAGAATCTACCTGTCCCCACCTCCCTAGCACTGGCTTACATTTCATAACCACCAAGCTTGGCTTTTTGCATGAGTGCTGGGAACCAAAGCTCAGGTCCTCGTGTTTGATGACAAGTACTTTATTGACTCAGCCATCGCCCCAGCCCCCAAACCTGAATCTTAAGTTTCACTGTCAGAATTTGTACACTTATATAAAACATGTCCTTGTCATAGGGAATAATTTGCGCCAATCGCAAAGGAGAAGAAATTAAACCAGGCTCCATGGGAAAGGGAGTAGTGCCCTACGATGTGCAGGTGGGTTGAGAAAAGATCTGATTGGTTCAAGGAAGAAGAGTGCTTTCATGTTCTCCCCTCTCATAGCCTGTTTTCATTTTATACATAAAAATGAAAGACATTATTTCTTTTATTCCAGATTATAGATGAACATGGAAATATCCTACCATCGGGCAAGGAAGGGGAGATTGCCCTTAGGCTGGGGTCTGATCGGCCCTTCTGCTTCTTCTCTGAATATGTGGTATGAACAAGAAAATGCTAGCCATGCCCGAATTCAGAAATGGGCCCAAATTTCATATCTACCATGTCTTGCTGGCTCTTGGGCAAAGTGGGGAGAAAAACATCCATTCGGTGAAAGCACTCCTAAGAGAAATTCTACAAATAAGAAACCATTTGTAGGGGTTGGGGATTTAGCTCAGTGGTAGAGCGCTTGCCTAGCAAGCACAAGGCCCTGGGTTCGGTCCCCAGCTCCGAAAAAAAGAAAAAAAAAAAAAAAGAAACCATTTGTAGTGGCTGTCCTTAGAGAGGAAGGTGGACCTGCTGAGGCAGAAGAGGTTGCATGCAAACCCAAGGTTCATAGGAGAGGGTTAGTTCTTAGAGCTTAGAGCTTTTGTGCTCTATTCTAGGACCTGTCCTATCAAAACCCAGACTTCTTTTAGAAGTAAGATGTGTAAGTCATTCAGTGGGCGTCACACCTCTGTCTGTTCTAGCAGACAAATTCCCAAATGCCTTTGATCGGTAGGACAATCCAGAGAAGACTGATGCCACAATAAGAAGAAATTTTTACATCACTGGAGACAGAGGAGTGATGGACGATGATGGATACCTTTGGTTTGTCGGCAGAGCTGATGATGTCATTATATCCTCCGGGTTTGTGCTGTTCTAAGAAACTGATGGCATGGCAGAATGGGAGAGTTCCGATTTGGAGAATGTGATGATCAAAGACTTCCTTCCCTCTGCAGGTACCGAATTGGGCCGTTTGAAGTAGAGAGTGCACTGATAGAGCACCCAGCAGTAGTTGAGTCAGCTGTTGTCAGCAGTCCAGATCCAATCCGAGGAGAGGTAGGGTGGATGTCAGAACTAAAGCAGCAATTTCATTTTCAAGTTCTGTTCATGTATCCATGGCAAAGGCCAACTTAAGGTAACTTGTTTAATTCTCAAAGGTACATGTATGCCAGGTAATCTACTTTACAAATGACTTCTACCCCCCAAAGAGGTCTGGTATTCTTTGGGTGGCCTGGGTCAGAAATGCCCCTTAATTCAGGGGTTCAAGCTTCAGACCAGCATACCTGCGATGTTATCAAGGCTGTCTCCCTTGTCTGCCTGAGATCCTAAGTTCTAGTTCCTCTTATCACATAGCAATCAGCTCAAGACACAAATAAATGTAACTTGTCTCCTCCCTACCAGAAAGGAGTAGATTCTTTTTGCACCCGTTTCAGGAAAATTCTACCACATCTCTAGCCAGTGTGGCCCAGCAACTTGTATAGGCCAAATGGCCACGCCTGGATGATATGGTGGTCTTGGGAATTAGAAAGACACGAGGGGAATACTGCTTAGACAACTCATGTGCTGTTGTTCCCTGTGTAAGCAAAAGCATCAGATACAACCGTTACAGCTCGAAATACATTCCTTTTTTTTTTTTTTTCAACTTTATTAACTTGGGTATCTCTTATTTTCATTTTGATTGTTGTTCCCCTTCCTGGTTTCCGGGCCAACATCCCCCTAACCCCTCCCCCTACTCTTCTATATGTGTGTTCCCCTCCCCATCCTCCCCCCATTATGACCTTCCCCCCAACAATCACGTTCACTGGGGGTTCAGTGTTGGCAGGACCAAGGGCTTCCCCTTCCACTGGTGCTTACTAGGCTATTCATTGCTACCTATGCAGTTGGAGCCCAGGGTCAGTCCATGTATAGTCTTTGGGTAGTGGCTTAGTTCCTGGAAGCTCTGGTTGGTTGGCATTGTTGTTCATATGCAGTCTCGAGCCCCTTCAAGCTCTTTCAGTCCTTTCTCTGATTCCTTCAACGGGGGTCCTGTTCTCAGTTCCGTGGTTTGCTGCTGGCATTAGCCTATGTACTTGTCATATTCTGACTGTGTCTCCCAGGAGAGATCTACATCCGGTTCCTGTCAGCCTGCACTTCTTTGCTTCATCCATCTTGTCTAATTCGGTGGCTGTATATGTATGGGCCACATGTGGGGCAGGCTCTGAATGGGTGTTCCTTCAGTCTCTGTTCTAAACTTTGCCTCCCTATTCCCTCCCAAGGGTATTCTTGTTCCCCTTTTAAAGGAGTGAAGCATCCCCATCAAAATACATTTCTTAGAGATAGGAATAGGAAATCGTATCCAAGGTTGGCCCAAAATTCCCATGGGTCTATTTAGGAGGCACATTTCCCTTTCCTCCTGGAAGTTTTCTGAAGACTCAGCAAGCAGAAAAATGTTGAGCCAGTGTGGCTATCAGTTCTCTCCGTCCCCTTTTCTGTGCCTCCCTCTCACACACCAGTGGTCTTCCACAGAGCACTCTGAACGACATCTTCCCCTCTCTGCTCTTGATCTATTCCAATCTGCAAAACATTCTTCTCCTGCTGCTACAGCCTCATCTTTTCAATATAACTGATTTCAGTCAAATGCCAGAAGCAAGTGCCAATTAGAATCAGTGTACTAATTAACCTCTATAAGTGTTTTTAAGCAGTATTCCAAATGAAGGAAAAACTGGGAGGACAGCAACCCCTTACAGATAGACCCTTCCTGATTCTGTACTTTGTCAGATCTCTACAGACTATCCTCTTTAGAATCTCCATTCAACCTGCTCAACATGCCTCTCACTGTAGAGGTGCCATGGCATAAATGTGCACCTCAAAATCAAGGACTGCCTCATACAAGTGTTAAGTCCATGGGATATATAAACCGAACCCAGCATTCCTCATAATCACAGTCCATTGCCCTGGGAAGAGATCCTCAAATATTCTTTATAATTTGTACCCAAGCTTCATCCAGTCTCTGGAGTTTGCACTGCTATCAACAGTCAATGCCTGCATTCAGCAATAGTTCCAAACCCTTGATGTGTTTTACAAGCAAATGGTTTTTCTGCTGCAGGTGGTGAAAGCGTTTATTGTATTAGCTGCACCCTTCAAGTCCTCCAACCGTGAGAAGTTAACTGCTGAACTTCAGGATCATGTGAAAAACTCAACAGCACCTTACAAGTACCCAAGAAAGGTAGGTGCAAGTTACCTACGACTGTGTTGGATTTTCACTTTATACTTGCTGTGTATCCTAGAAGATACCTCTTGAATTTAACTCTGGTAGTTTTTGTTGTAAAGTATTTTATATTTACAATACTACAAACAATCGTTTACTGCGGGGGTTGGGGGTATGACTAAAGTACTTGCCATGAAAGTGTGAGGGCTGGAGTTTAGATTCCCAGAACCCTGGTATATGTGGGCTGGGTGTGCTGGCTCACCTGTCTTGGAAGGCAGAAGTAGAACACCAGAGCAAGCTGACTAGCAAGACTAGCCATATCTGAGAACTCTGGGTTTGACTAAGAGACCTGGTTTCTTAGGTGGAAGAGTTAACTGAGGATGTGCATGTGTACCCATATAGGTGTGTTCACACACATGCAAAGAAAATGCATACACACAGATGGAAAAAAAGAAAAAAAAGAGACTGCAATACTAAGAATGTTTTCAGGACTAGTAAGGGCCTGGGAACGGGAGTGAGAGTTAAGAATCACCAAGTTCCTAATTTTAGACATGGCACCAGACCTACAAAGGAAAATGGCCTATGATACTACTCTAAGCCCAAGGTGCTCAAGTAGTCCTATCTAAACCTCAGAAGTGTACACATACACAGAGAGAACTCTTTCTGCAAAGGCTGAAGGAGAGAAGAACAAGCACATATAAAGACAGGATGGCTGCTGTGCCTTCTGGCTCTGCAGGACTGCTATCAGCTGCTACTGGTTAATTACCAATACATCATTTGAGCAAAAATGTGACTCATGTTAGTGATCTGACCCAACCATCCTCACACTTTCTCCATTGAAATAAATTGGTAACTGTGACTTTCAGAAGAGATGAGAAAGCATTTAAAGGTGCACAGACTTAAACATGTTTGAGAGGAGAAATCAAAGACAAAATGTATGACTAAGTCAGGGTGTAAGGTTAAACCCTTACCAACTCTATAAATCATCCCTAAGATTTTCCTCAGATTCTTTAGGTCCCAGCTCTTAAAAGACTGGCATTTTAAGAGGTCTTTTCTCTGAACCAGGTATAGTAAAAGGCAGTTGGATTCTAGGTGTAAACAGAGGAAAACCAAAGGATGAAGAGATTATTTACTTTTGGAAGGATATCCAAAGCCCGGAATCTCCAATTTTAACCCTTAGCCCAGGGTTTCTGTGATTGCACTGACTGCGAGGGTGAGACACATGGAATCTAGAGCCTCGTGATGTGTTTTTCTGTCATCAGGTGGAATTTGTTCAAGAACTCCCCAAGACAATCACTGGGAAAATCAAACGCAACGTGTTAAGAGACCAGGAGTGGGGACGGGCATAACTGGATAAGAACCGAGGTGGGAGGAGCGATGTGGTTGGTTTCAGTACTTGCTTCCTGATAGTTCAGTGACTATACTCTTTCCTATTTCACTCTTAAAACGCTTTGTCTTTCCTGTTTCACTCTTTAAATGCTTTAACATGTTTTTTCCTATTTGAAAATAGTTGTATCTAGGAAAACAATAAACAAGCAAAATCTAAACATATTTGAGAAGGGTACTGTTGTGATGATCAAACAAACACAGAGAATGAAGTACCAAAGGTCAAATAACTCCAGAGAAAAGGGCAGCATACCATGAATCTGTGTTTTATACATCTTGTCCTGACTAATCCAAAGATGAATTGTCCTAAGACTGACCCCTCTGCATAACAAGTCTTTATGAAGTCACCCCTTTCAAGCAGATTAAAAATACTCTTCATATCAGAAGTATAAATGATTCAAAGGCCAGTAAATGACTTTAACAAAACTCAGTATGAGATAGGTGCTTTAAGTAAATCCTGCAAGATATTTTAAACTTGTATTCTTTGAATATTAACTACACAGGAATAAATTTTGTATCTTTACTTTTTAGGAATGATGAGCCCGGATTTTTGATACATAATCAAGCATATAAGCATTTTTACAGTAAACACACTATACCATAGAAAAACATGTTTATAATAAACACACTATACACATCAGAAGACATTTAATATGGGGCATAGAAAAAATAAGAATGCCAAACTACAGAACAAATTCATTTTTATTTTTTAAAATATCAGTAACTTTGAAAAGCTGAAAGTCCAGCTGTACCAAGAACGAAATACAGTAGAAATATCTGAAACCTGTATTCAGCTTTGGACAAATGTGTCCTACAGGACCAGGCTTAACTCCTTTGTCTGCAGAGCAGGACCAGCATGCTGACCCTCAGCACAGGGATTTGGTTTCTGCGTCTTTATTTCTGTCTTAATTGCTATGGTTTAAACTGACCAGTAAGCTCCTACCCTGCGATCACCTGTAAATAGCACACTGAGAAGTCAGTGACGACAAAGTCAGCCAATCTGAAAGCAGAGCAAAAGTAGCTGGGAACTTAGATCCTAAGAGCATAGCACTGTACAACTGGCAAATAGTCAGTCACACTTGGGACTCAGTGGAGACAAATAAAAAGCCAATCACAGCAAAGTATACATCAAACTCTCAAGTGCAGCGACTTGCCAAGTTCCAGAACTTCCTGTCTGAGCAAACGGTACTTTATCCTCAGGCCCTTTGTCACAGTCTATTAAAAGAAAAGTCCCTCTGTCTCAGAGCAAGCTACAAGAAGGCACCGTGATCTGTTCCCCCTAGTGATACTAAGGCGTATCCTTTTAAGATGGTTTCAATCTCAGACCTGAGTTAACATGTCAAACACCCAAGGATGGTCTAGCCCCGTCTATATTAGCAAGGTAATGCCTATTCTCCTGCTTCTCCCATATCCTCTTGGTCTGTCTTACCAAGCAAGCCTCTAGCTGTGACAGGAAATATATCCTCTCATGTCACTAGCTCTTTACTTAACCAACTTAGCATTTATACTATTTTCTAACATGTATTAAGAATCAAGCACAAACCTATTTCCCAGCCTAATGTTAGAGGCCCCACCTGGATAGTTTGTTTTACAGTAGTCACTGGTCCCGTCTACCCTTCCAGTCTCTCTCTGCCTGTGAGGAGAACTTGAAAGCACCACAAGCTGACAATCCAGAGAAAGTCCAAGTCCAGAGAAACCCTGGTACAGTGGCTTTCTTTTCTGTTTTTGTACTAGGATATGGAAGTGACCCAGCAGTGATTCCTCATCCCTAACCTTATCATAAGCACCCATGGGTCTACACCTAGAGCAGTCCTGTTCTACCTCATACCGTCTCTAAAAAACCTGGAGCAATGAGCCATCAGATTTGCTCTTAACATAAACAAAACAAAACAAACCCAAAAACATAAACAAAAAAAGCATCCCAAAGCGATTCCCACATAATCCACAGTGCCACTTCTGTGTGTAATGGAACGGCAGGGACAGCTGAGCTGTAGAACACACCTTCCTCAGTGTCCTGCTCATTTCCCACTCAGATATTGTTCAGTTCCACATCAGTTGGCAGTGCTCAAGAGGAAACTAGAGAGAGTAATGAGGAGCAGAGGCCAACACCATCCATCCTCCTGGTGCCCTCCCCTAGGAACCAGTACATGGTCTGCACACACCAACAGACAGGCCTGGAAGGGCTTTAACAAAACTGACAAGGGGGGTTGTGAGATCAGCATTGAGTAGCACACAAAAGTCAAAATACATTATCACAATTCCACAGTTGAGACCACCTCCTGCAGAATGACCTAGGAGAGCTCATTTTCCTTTGCCTTGGGTCCTTCTGAGCCTTGACTTTCAGGTTCAGGTTTAGCTCCTCCTTCACTCCCTGCCTGGGTTTCGGACCCTGGCACTGTCTGCCCCAGCTCCTCGCTACTCTCCGGTGCTGCCTGTTGGTTGTTTTTCCCTTTGGGGGGATCATTTTGACTCAACTTACTACCAGGTTCCAGTTGTGCTTCTTTGCCATTTCCCAGCTTTGGGGGAGGCCGTGAGTCTTTTGCACTCTTCACTACTTCTTGGAGGTTGTATTTTCGGAACAGCACATAATCTTTCACAACACTCAGGCAACACACAGCTTTGATGATTTCTACTACCACCGTGTATTCTGGATTAGTGAGATCCACTTTGTTTTCTGAATTGAGGCTGCCTACTATTCCTGAAACAGAAATAGGAGAATGGGCTAAGAAGGAAGGTATCATGAAGCCTGATGGGAGTCAAACGAGGCTTTCATCCCTTACTAGACAGGATTTGTTAAAACTAGGTTTATAAAAAGTCCTTGTTCTTTGTGACTGTCAATCAAATTCCATGAATACTTTTTTGTTTTGTTTATTTCAAGACAGGCTCTCTATGTATCCCTGACTGTCCTGGAACTCACTATGTAGACCAGGTTGGCCTGGAATTCATAACAACAGCCTGTCTCTGCCTCCCAACTGTGGGATCAAGGGCATGGATATGCAGCTCTATCAATGCTTTTAATAAATATGAATGAAACTTGACACATTTAATAAGAGCACAGTTGGCAGAGTACAGAGATGACTCTGTGGAAATGCATGCACGGCTCTTGCAGAAGACCTACCTGTTCCCAGCATTCATGTTGAGAAGCTAAACAATCACCTGTTGGCCCTAGCTCAAAAGGAAACAGCAGCCTTTTCTGGCTCTGTGGGCACTGCACTCATGTGCAAACCCAAGTAAGTGTGAATCAAAATTCTTCAGAAAGAAAAGGATATCTCCACTTAACAAGAATAGACTGATTTTAACTGTCATTATCTCTAAACAAGACGACTATTTCAGAGGTTCCAACAGACTTAGTATTCTAAATAATCTAAAAATGATATAAATATAGAAGAGAACCTGTGTAGGTTATATGCAAATATCACACCAAAACAGCCAATTTTATGTAAGACTTACCTGAGCGCTCACAGGTTTGGCATCCCTGGGGCATCTAATGACAATCACCCATGGGTATGGACAGACCACTGTATTTTCCCAAATATTCAATTTTGATTTGCAAAGACTTCTACCAGAGAATCTACCTCACATGCCGTATTAGTGAGAGCTGATATATAAGCTGAAGAAAAAAATGTACTAAACAAACATTTTTAAGCCTAAGTTTTAACCAGAGCAGGCTATATAAGATTACTCAGAGAACTTACCTGCCAACTCTTTAATGACTTCTTCTCTATTCATATGGCTGTTATTTCGAGATTTGTATACAATCTGAAATGTCCCTTTGTTTGGGGCTTTAAACCAGGGTTCCAGAAATGTTTCTGCATATTTTTTCATATCTTCTAAAAATGCTTTACATGTACCTGAGACAGGTAACATTCGCAGAATAACCCGTGTCTTCTTTTTCTTGGTTTTGTACATATCCTGGAGAATATGATGCACTAATTTCTCAGGTTCTAAGAGAAAAAGAAAAGAGAAGAAGAAACACACACACAAAAACAAAAAACAACAACAACAACAACAACAAAAAACCCACATTTTTTTTGCTTGTTTGTTTTTATTTTGCAACTAGTAATTCTCTGGGACCTACCATATATAACTGGATAGTCTCAGAATCAAACTTAAACCACAACGCCTTACTGTTGTTTTCTTCTAATACAAATCAGAGTAACAAGCATTGCATAGCATAAACATTATCTGTACATCACTGAAGAACCTAATCCAATAATTAATGAGTACAGACGGCCAGCTCTCAGCTGGGGAAGAATCCTAGCACCACATAGCACAGCATGACACAGTGATTCACTGGCTACTTCCCAACTAAGACAGCTACTGAGACAACAGTGTTAATATTTTCAAATTAGTGATCACATTTGAAAGCCAAAGGAATTCTATTTCCAGGTCTTAAGTGGATCAGGCCCTCCATTCCTAAATGGTAACTGCCTGGTACTAAGCACAGACAGAATATACACTTCATTCTACCTTAAGTTACCGAAGGAGGGGTCCGGCACGGCCTGGTCCCTGCTTTTAAGCCAATGCTATGCTCACCACCCTCCACCTCTCCACATTTTTAGGAACCTAAAATAACACCACTTCCAAACTGTGGAATAAGAAGCAAATTCCCCCCCAGGGCTCCAACTGCATATGTAGCAGAGGATACCCTTGTTGGGGCACCAGTGGAAGGGGAAGCCCTTGGTCCTGCCAAGGTTGAACTCCCCAGTGCATGGGAATATGGGGGGGGGGGGGCAGTAAGGGGGATGGATGGGGGGAACACCCGTATGGGGGAGGGGGGCTTATGGACAGGAAACCAAGAAAGGGAATAACATTTGAAATATAAGTAAAGAAATATACCTAGTTTAAAAAAAAAAAAAGAAATGAAATGAAAAACTATGTTCAGAAAGAAAGATGAGGGTTCCAAAAGGTCCTGGATTTCAGAAGATCTTAAATCCCTAAATTCAAGCATTCTTTAATAAATGCATTCAGCTTCATAATTGGAAAAAAAAAAAAAAAAAGCAAATTCCCTGAGTGTGGTATAAGTCACCTGAAAATGTTTTCAAAAACCTGCTCACACTGATACACTGCTAATGGAATGTGTAGTAGTTCCACAGAGTAATTAACAACCATACCCACGAAACCATTGTCTGACCAGCATCTGCTGAAACAGAAATGCCCAGACACAATGGGACTGATGATCTTAGGGCTGTTGTTACTCAGACATACCTATCCCAAGTGTCCTGATGAAAACTACATTATTTGCTCCGCTCTCCACTGACTGGAATCTTCTCAGCCTCTTCTCTGTAGAAGCCTTAATGTCACCAACTTCTTTTTTCAAGGCAGCCTCTGCATCATCATCTTCTCCCTCACTTCCAGAGGGCTGCTGGTCCTTGTCTATAAACTGTTTACATAAAAACCAACAGGCAAAAATTACAGAACAGCTCATGTTCAAACACTGTAATTAACTACTTATGTGAAACCCCCAGTGGCAGAGGTCTCAACGTTGTTGACAATAAATTTTATTAGATTAATATAATACTACTTCCAGATGTACATTAAGAAATAAATTCCCTGTGTGCAGTGTCATCTCACAGGCAGGCAGTATGGCTGTTGTAGGATTAGAACCAAATATATAAGAGAACTAAACCCCTTACTTCTGCTATAAGAAACAGAGCACACGGATTGGGGATTTAGTTCAGTAGTAGAGCACTTGCCTACAAGGCCCTGGGTTCGATACCCACTCCAAAAACAGGAAAAAAGAAACAGAGCACACAATATGATGGCCAGTGCTTGCAATCCCTACAGCTAGGAAGCAGAGGCCAACTAGAGGTAGCCAGCAAAATCTTCTCTCAAAAACAAAAGGGGCTCTACAAAAAGAGAACTTGAACAAGGCACAAGCAATGCATGAGCAAAGACAAGACATATGCCTAATGCCCAGTTCTCTTTCCTGCCAAGGGGATTTTCAATCAGGTAATAAAAATAACTGAGCTCACTGAAGGAGTCTTTGGATTCCTATTCTGTCCCCTTCTCTCAAGTAATGGGGCCTGCTAAACTACCTTTCTCCACACTTCAGAGTGTGCAGGTGTATACGGAGTCTAAGTAGCAATATCACGGCTGCCAAACTACCATAGGATAAGATCTGGGGTTCATAAGTTTTATTTTCTTAAATGTATTTTCAAGTGCACTTGGAAAACAGCATCCCTATCATTACCTCGGAGAGATCTTAGCTTGTAGCAACTTCGCACCGACGCAAGATCTGCAGTCTTTAGCACACTACCTGGTCCACAAAGGCAATCAATCAATACGTGGGAGCCACTGTCATTAGTCATTAAGAGAACCTATGGAGGCACACACCCACTAGGCAGGCGGCCGCAATAGCGGTCACACCAGGGGCGGGAAGGTAAGCGAGGTCGTGCTAGCACCGTACAGGCGCAGCAAAGCAACTGCCGCCTCCGCTCCCCGGAAGAGGCCCGCGGGCGGCTCACTCTCCCCCTGGCTCGTACCTTTTCGGGTCCGTACATGTCGTCGCCATACTCGTTGAGCAGGCTGTAGGCCTCCTCCACGCACTTGCGCTCGTTCATGTTGCAGGTGATGAGGATGCCCTGCAAGCCGGGCTCCAGCTGCCGCGGTCCGCCTGCGTCACAGCGTCGGGCCCGCTTGGCCGGCAGGAACTGGGATTTGCCTTTGCGCTTTCCGCCGACCGACGGAGGGGACTGCTGGGCTGTGGCCGCCATGCTACCTACAATCCACGTTCCTCGGCGTCTTCGTCTGCGCGGACGCGGGGTGATTGCGTCACACGTACGCGACAATTTGCCAAGCAGTCGGGCAAGGCACTTTTCGATGGCTCAGATTCCGCCCGGTCCTCTCACAGAGTGACAACCGCTTCAAGGTGAAGCCAGGATTAAAACGTAGATTTTGGACTCCAGCAGGGTGTAAAACGTTCTCACAAGGAAATGGTTTATTTACTCATTCATATTTATTGATTTTTTAAAGTTAATATTTATTGTGCTAGTCCCTGTCCAAGGAGGTTGTGCCATCAGAGGAACATAACATTTATTGTCCTTATAATAAGGTTTCTCAGGAGTCACCAAAGTCTACCATATCACCACGAGGAACAGAAGGGACTTAGTGAAGGCAGACAGACCCTGGCACCATGGGAACATTAAAAACTAAGTTGTAATATTAATTAATACTATATTAATTAATACTATGTTAATACTAGAGCTACTGTATTAATAATCACTTTCTCCATGCTTCTGTTAGGCACAGATGTCCTAATGTAAGAGTGACATTGTAGTAAGATGTTCTGCATGCCCTTGGTTTTGACAGGAAAGTTACATTGCTTGCTTCTGAACTAAACGATTGGGACAAAAGCAATTTCGTTCCAAAAAGATTATCTAATACACACACACACACACACACACACACACACACACACACACACACACAGAGAGGCGCGCAGTGTGGGATGGATTGTAGAAATAACTCAAGAATTAAAAAACAATAAACAAATAATAAGCCAACTCAGCCAGAAAAGACATTTGTTCCCAGGTCTCAGGATCCCAGGACCCCACACAGTGAAAAGAGGGAAGTCAACTCAGCGACCGTCCACTAACGACCATGTGTGTTCACAAACACACATGCATGGGCTTAAAGGTTCTGTAACGTGTTTTCCAGGCACGACAAGGACAGTGTCCATATGAACTCATAGTGACTATGACTACATCCCCAAGACACATCCAAGATCAAGCCAACAAATATCCCAACCTGGATGAGAGGGAGAGGTCTACAAAGTAACACCCCAGCTGAGAATTACATACTACAAATCGATGGCTGCTGGAGTAGAAATATCAGTTTTCTTCAGTGATGTGGCTCCTTAAGGGTTACCCTCGTTGGACTCTACAATCATATACATGCTGGCTGCACTAAGTAGACCCAATAGTTTTTAAAAGAAAGGATACATGACATTAGCAGAAAGTAATGGTTTGTGGGCAAAGGAAAAGAATTAGAGAAAACTGAATGGTTATGGATTTGATTATAATACACCATATGTATGTACAAAATATCAATAAAATTGTAAATCTGCAAAAAAAAAAAAGTTCTGTAACATCCTGGTTCAGGATGCAGTTTAGCTCCTGTGTCCCTGATCCATCAGTAGGGGACTGAGTACAATACATTGTGCCGTCTGCTTGCACCCTCACTGAGATGGACATTTGAAGACGCAGTCAGCTCCCCAGTCTGTGCTGCTGTCCCTGCCTAGTCGGTTCTTGCTGCCTAATTCAAATAAAGACCATGCTTTGCTGGACTCTTGTGCCTATTCGGGTTGTTTTGAATTTTAGAACCCTCACAAGACAGAGGGTTAATTGGAGAAGTGACGTTCTTGATTAGGAAAAGGAAGAATGGTGTCAAGTGCCCGGTGGAAAGGTTGCCCAGACAACCCTAGGTTGGTGGGAGTACTGGGGGATCGTGAAGGGTGCTCTCTTCCCGTTTACCTTCAAACCTCATCCAAGTAAAAGAGGAGAAGAAAAGGTAAAGGTTTAAGAAAAATAGGGAAAGTGTGACATACCTGCCTGGATCTTAGTATAGTTTAGATGGTATAGTATAGATCTCAGTTATAGTATAGGTATGGTATAGTATATAGTCTATATAGATAGACCTTGGTTAGTGTTTTAGAGTATTTAAGTGGAAAGCCTAACACTCAGGTCCCCATATGGGAAAGTTGACGTCTAGAACTTGGGATTTAGAGGAATAAGAATAAGCTCAGCAGGGTTGGGGATTTAGCTCAGTGGTAGAGCGCTTGCCTAGCAATCGTACGGCCCTGGGTTCGGTCCCCAGCTCCGAAAAAAAAAAAAAAACCATATTTGCCAGATGAAAACTTTCCACTCAGACAAAGAAGACTTAACAACTTACCATGTGCACTGGCCTAATTCAGGAAGCGCTGACTCAGTGGTTAAGAGCATGAACAGCACTTGCAGAAGATCTGAATTCCCAGCACTGGAATCAGGTGGCTCACTACCCCTTATAACTAACTCCGGGGGTATCCAGTGCCCTCTCCTGGCCTTCATGAGCCCTTCTTATGTGCACATCATAGCACACACATGCACACACTCACGTACATGCACACGTGTGCGCGCACACCCACACACACATTTTAAAATAAAGGAAGTCTTAACAAAATAAAATAGTTATGTGCTTTAGTTAATGTGTTAACAGGTGTAAGCATCAAGTTCAGAACCACCATCAGCATCCTGAGAGCATTTCAAGCTTCTTTTGAAGGTGATACTATGACAAAAATGGAGGTCATTGGGAGAAAGGAACCCTCTATATACATGGATCATTCCTAGCAGACACTGTACCAAATACATTGAGAAAGATCAGAGAGTACAACAATAACAAAAAAAAAAAATCCTATTGGAATAAAAAGGCACACGCTGTGCCCAGATATAATATAGAACTAACACCAGCAAAACATCCCTGGCTGACATGAGATAATGGCATAAGTGAACAAAGAATTACACAATGCTCAGACAGGTGAGACTGTCACTGGAATACTGCAATACAACTCAGTTACACTGTGTCGGGATTGCTTTTGGCTCCACAGCTTTAAGGACACAGTCACCAACAGGATTGCAACTACATACTGGCTACAAGTTTCCCAGGCCATCCACCCATCTGACCAAGAGCTAGCTGACTTTCAAAAGAACAACTAACAGGACTCCAAAAAGTGCTCTAGATATTGCTTTAGTTTTGTTACAAAGTTTATAAAAACAACCAAATAAAGAAACACATAGGGCAAGATCTGTAAGTACCCCAAAAGCAGGGCTGCAGCGTCCTGTCCTCCTGGAATCAGCTACTTCCCCCTCCAGGAGCACCATGTGCTCACTAAGCAGAATGTACTCCTGAGTCTTGATCGGATTTTGATTAGATGGTGCTGATTGCTTGAATAATTGGCCTGTTGGTTATATTTTACCTTCAAACTTTCTTCCCCAGAGGTTAGGCTGGCAAGAGTACCAGGAGAGAACTATACCCTATAACGAAGCAGCAGTACAAGGGGAGAATAACAAATAGAATGAATGCCCAGGGCCAGGAATGAATTACCCCTTTGGAGTTGTTTGCCAGTGATGTCTCATAGACCCCCCCAACACTGCAAGCTATTGCGCTACTTAGTTTGTGTTCTGGTGCGGGGGAGTGGGGAAGAATAAAGCACTATGATCAAAGGTAACTTGAGGAGGAAATGGTGTATATCACTTACAGCTTATAATCCATCAAGAAGGGAATTCAGAGCAGGAACCTGGAAGCAGGAACTGAAGTAAAGGCTATGGAGGAACACTGTTCACCGGCTTGCTTTCCAGGCTCACTCAATTTGCTTTTTTTAAAATACACCCCAGGACCACTACCCCCCAAGGGCACCAAAATAAGATGGACCCTCCCAAATCAATCATGAAAATGTTTCTGGGTTTTGTTTAATTTTTGTGTGTGTGGTTTTATATTTGCAATGTGTTAAATGGTAAAGTTTAAAATGAAAGAGAGAGAGAGAGAGAGAGAGAGAGAGAGAGAGAGAGAGAGAGAGAGAGAGAAAGAAATTGCCTCCATAGACTTGCTTATAGGCTAATTTGATGGAGGCATTTCCCCTATTGAAGTTCCCCATCCCAAGTAACTCTGGCCTTTGTAAAGTTGTCAAAATTAACTAGTAAAATTACTGTCTAGAACTTGACAGTAAAATTTATTGCCAAAGACACCACATACTTGAGTCTTAGAACTCAGAGAAATCTAACTGGTGTTGACATGAAAATGCCATCACTATAATGACATGAAAATAGCTGTCATAGACTGCAAAGATGGTGTGCACACTACTGAAGAAGACTGATCCTCAGTCTCATCCAGGCTTGAACCCTGCAAGTTGCAATCGCATACTGGCAAAACATATAATAGTGGCATAGACATCATGGAAACTAACAAGCTCTTTCTAATTGGATTTAAATTCACTCCACGAGATGAAACCCATACAAATTTACTCCTTATAACTTATTGTTATACCCATAGATTAGTGAGAAAAAAAGTGGCCCAGTTGGATTGTTGCTACTTGATAGGCAGAAAGGTGATTGTTTTATAGTTTTACTGTTGTGAACAGACACCATAAGCAAAGCAACTCTTGTAAGGACATTAAATTGGGGCTGGCTTATGGGTTCAGAGGTTCAGTCCACTGTCATTAAGGTGGGAACATGGCAACATCCAGACAGGCATGGTGGAGGAGAAGCTCAGATTTCTACTTCTTTATCTGAAGGCTGCTAGCAGAATACTGACTCCAGGCAGCTAGGATGGGGGTCTTAAAGCACACACCTACAGTGACACACCTACTCCAACAAGGCCACACTTACTCCAACAGGGCCACATGTTCTAAAAGTGCCATTCCCTGAGTCTCCATATGCTTGTTTAAACATATGAGTCTATGTGGGCCATTCCTAAACATAGCATAATGCAAAAGTACACTTAGTCTCACTTCCAAAGCCCCCATAGTCTATAGCAGTCTCAACAATGTTAAAAGCCCCAAGTTCAAAGTCTCTTCTGAGATTCATTCAATCACTTAACTATAATCACCAAAGCAAGACAAGAAACCAGCTAGGCAAACTCCAAACCGAGCATCTCCATGTCTGATGTCAAAGCAGTCTTCAGATCTCCAACTCTTTTTTCATCTTTTTTTAAAGATTTATTCATTTATTATATATAAGTACACTGTAGCTGTCTTCAGATACACCAGAAGAGGGCATCAGATCTCTTTACAGATGGTTGTGAGCCACCATGTGGTTGCTGGGAATTGAACTCAGGACCTCTGGTAGAGTAGTCCGGTGCTTTTAATCGCTGAGCCATCTCTCTAGCCCCCCTCTTTTTTCATCTTTGTTGAATACAACAAACTTCTTTCTCCTGGGCTGGTTCCACTCGCTGTTAGCAGCTTTCCTCAGCAGATAGCCCATGGCTCTGGCTTCTCGCACATCTTGGGCTTTTCAAGGAAACTTCAATATTACAACTTCTGTTTCAATGTCTGAGATCCACACATGATCTTCTGGGCTCCTTTTCCTAATCTGTTGATTACCATTTTGTCCTACTGACAGTGTCCTTTGCCGTATAGAAGCTTTGCAATTTTATGAGATCCCATTTGTCGATTCTTGATCTTAGAGCATAAGCCATTGGTGTTGTGTTCAAGAAAATGTCCTCTCTGCCTATATGTTCAAGGCTCTTCCACACTTTCTCTTTTATTAGTTTCAGTGTATCTAGTTTTATGTGGCGGTCTTTGACCCACATGGACTTGAGCTTTGTACAAGGAGATAAGAATGTTTCAATTTGCATTCTTCTATGTGATGACTTCCAGTACCATTTGTTGAAAATGCTATCTTTTTTCTACTGGATGGTTTTAGCTCTTTTGTCAAAGATCAAGTGACCATAGGTGTGTGGGTTCATTTTGGGCCTTCAATTCTATCCCATTGATCTACCTGCCTGACTCTGTACCAATACCATGTAGTTTTTAATCACGATTGATCTATAATATTGCTTGAGGTCAGGAACAGTTATTCCCCCAGAACTTCTTTTATTGTTGAAAATAGTTTTTGCTATCTGTAGAGGGCCGCAATAACATTTGCCACCACTAGATGGCGATGGCTTCCACTGCGCCCCACGTGGTAGGCCAGGATAGCCTCCGCCATTACAAGATGGCGCCAGCCTTCGCCGCGCCAGCCGGCCCCCCTTTCAGGAAGTTAACTGTACGCATGTGCAAGAGTGCCTTCGTGCCAGGTCTTTGCCC
Organism: Rattus norvegicus; assembly: GCF_021556685.1. Lineage (NCBI taxonomy): Eukaryota > Metazoa > Chordata > Mammalia > Rodentia > Muridae > Rattus > Rattus norvegicus. The sequence goes on from NC_141534.1 coordinate 187,007,212, forward strand.
ACTCTGGGGCATGCCTTATGAGATCATGGGTAACAACCAATCAGGTGTGGGTGCGCCGCACTAGAGTTTTATAAGCGCGCCATGTTGGCGCGGCGTGGCTTTTCCTCTTCTAAGATTAATAAAGTGGTCACAGTAAGGATTTCTAAATGTCCCCGTGCTCCTTGCCACCAAAAAGTCGCGCGCGGGACAGCTATCCTGAGTTTTTTTGTTATTTCAAATGAGTTTGCAAATTGTTCTTTCTAACTCTATGAAGAATTGAGTTGGAATTTTGATGGGGATCTCATTGGATCTGTAGATTGCTTTCAGCAAGATGGCCATTTTTTACTATATTAATCCTGCCAATCCATGAGCATGGAAGATCTTTCCATTTTCTGAGATCTTCGATTTCTTTCTTCAGACACTTGAAGTTCTTGTCATACAGATCTTTCACTTCCTCAGCCTGTTTATCATTTGAGTAGAGGAAGGCTACTGATTTGTTTAATTTTATATCTAGCCACTTCGCTGAAGTTGTTTTTCAGGTTAAGTAGTTCTCTGGTGGAACTTTTGGGGTCACTTAAGTGTACTATCATATCATCTGCAAATAGTGATATTTTGATTTCTTCCTTTCCAATTTGTATCCCTTTGACCTCTTTTTGCTCTGGCCAGGACTTCAAGAACTCTATTGAATAAGTAGGGAGAGAGTGGGCAGCCTTGTCTAGTCCCTGATTTTAGTGGGATTGCTTGAAGTTTCTCTCTATTTAGTTTAATGTTAGATACTGGTTTGCTGTATATGGCTTTTGCTATGTTTAGATATGGGCCTTGAATTCCTGATCTTTCCAGTACTTTTATCATGAAGGGGTGTTGAAATTTGTCAAATGCTTTCTCCACATCTAATAAGATGATCATGTGGTTTGTTCTTTGTTTATATAGTGGATTATGCTGATGGATTTCTGAATATTGAACCATCCTTGCATCCCTGGGATGAAGCCATTTTGATCATGGTGAATGATCATTTTTATGTGTTCTTGGATTCAGTTTGTGATAATTTTATTGAGCATTTTTGCATGGATATTCATGAGGGAAATTGGACTGAAGTTCTCTTTCTTTGTAGGATATTAGTATGGTTTAGGTATAAGCAAATTGTGGCTTCAAAGAATGAATTGGGTAGTGTTCCTTCTGTTTCTATTTTGTAGAATAGTTTGGACAGTATTGGTATTAAGTCTTCTTTGAAGATCTGATACAATTCTGCACCCAACCCTTCTGGTCCTGGGCTTTTTTGATTGGGAGACTTTTAATGACTGCTTCTATTTCTTTAGGGGTATTGGACTGTTTACATGGTTTATCTGATCATGATTAAACTTCGGTATTTTGTATCTGTCTAGAAAATTGTCCATTTCCTCCAAATTTTCCAGTTTTGTTGAGTATAGGTTTTTATAGTAGGATATGATGATTTTTTAAAATTACTCAGTTTCTGTTATGTCTCCCTTTTCATTTCCGATTTTGTTCATTTGAATACTGTCCCTGTGCCCTCTGGTTAGTCTGCCTAAAGATTTATCTATCTTGTTGATTTTCTCAAAAAAACAGCTCCTGGTTTTGCTGATTCTTTCTATAGTTTTTTTTTTATTTTGTCTCTATTTGGTTGGTTTCAGCTCTGAGTTTGAAGATTTCCTGCCATCTCTCCTCTCGGGTGTATTTGCTTCTTTCTGTACTAGAGCTTACAGGTGTGCTGTCAAGCTGTTAGTGTATGCTCTCTCCAGTTTCTTTTGGAGTCACTCTGAGCTATGAGTTTTCCTTTTATCACAGGTTTCATTGTATCCCATAAATTTGGGTATGTTGTGCCTTCATTTTCATTAAATTCTAAGAAGTCTTTAGTTTCTTTCTTTACTTCTTCCTTGACCAGGTTATCACTGAGTAGAGCATTGTTCAGCTTTCATGAGTGTGTGGGCTTTCTGTTGTTTTTGAAGACCAGCCTTAGTCCATGGTGATCTGATAGGATGCATGGAACTATTCAAATCATTTTCTTACGATTTATTTTTTTGAGGTTGGAGAGATAGCTGTGCAGTTAAGAGTACTTGTTGAGGGTTGGGGATTTAGCTCAGTGGTAGAGCGCTTGCCTAGGAAGCACAAGGCCCTGGGTTCGGTCCCCAGCTCCGAAAAAAAAGAAAAGAAAAAAAAAAGGAGGACTTGGGTTTAATTCCCAGGACCCATATGGTGTGGCTCAAAACCATCCATAACTCTAGCTTTAACCCTATCCTCTGACCTCTACAGGCTCCAGGCATGTACATGGTACACAGACATACACATGCGCAAAACACTCACATACACACAAAAGCACAAATAATATTTTAATTTCTTTTGGGAGCTGAAAAGATGGTTCAGTGGTTAAGAGTATACCCTGCTCTTGAAGAAGATCCTGCTTTTAGTTCCCAGCACTAATGTTAGGTAGTTCAAAGGTGTTCCAGGGGACCCAAGCCCTCTGCTGAGAGCACCTACCCTTAATGTGCACATAAACTCATACAGACACACATATACATGTTTCTAATAAATGACTCATGTTTGCTTTTTATTTATATATGTTTGTCTGTCTGTCTGTATATGCACGTACATATACATATACATATCCATGAAGGACAGAGACTATATAGGCTCTCCTGGAGTAGGAGTTACAGGCAGTTGTGACCTGTCAGACAAGGGTGTTAACCTGGGTCCTCTGAAAAGGCATCAAGCACTCTTGATTGTCCGCACCTGCACCGACACGGTACTGAGAATCAGGCGAAAGCCTGTGGGATTAAAGAAACATACACACACACACACACACACACACACACACACACACACACACACACAGGTTATTCATGTCAAGCCAGGAGAGAGGGGCGGGGAGGAAGAGCGGAAGAGTCTCCTGTAGCTTTATTCACCACTTATATACCCAAGTTCTCCAGGTAGAAAATATCTGGGCAGCACAGTGGGAAACCCTGGCTCGTGACTACCTGGCTCAAGACTTCGTGCCTTCGGTAACAAAAGACCGACTAGGAGACCTGAATAAATTAGGGAGAAATCCAAGAAGACCAGCCTAAATCTCAAGGATAAAGGCTGAGGAAGCAAAAGGCAGAAGTAAATTGACCACCGCCCAGGTGTGACCCAGGTGTGTTGGTTCCACATGCATCAGCCGGCTCAGCAGAGGTCATGCAGTGGAGACAATGGGTGTTTACTCAGGAGATATTTGGTCTTTTCTTCCTGTGCCGTAAATTCATGGGAGAGGCTTTTGTCCAACAATCTCATGACTTTATGGCAGTAATCTTAACTGTGGCCATACAGTCACAAGGCGGCCAGGCCCAAATCCAATACGGCTCCCTACACTTGATTGCAGATCTACCTCTCCAACCCATAAATTCTATTATTTAGCAAATTCTACTGGGCCTATGACACACACTTCAAGGAATTCTTCAACAGAGTTTCTCTGTTCAGCTTTAGTCCAAGGAACTCACACTTCCCGAGGTTCCACTAGATCTGCTTTGTTTAGAAAAGTGCAGAAAGGACAGAGATCAAATAGGACTTTGGGATGGTTCTAGCTTACAGCAGGCATTGCACTTTGAGGAGGAGTGGGGACCTGTTAATAGAAGTGAGGTGCAGGGCTGCTATCAGATGGACGAAGAAGATGGAGAAGTTAAAGTGATGCGTGGTCACTATAGTCTTCATAAGGGGCTTAGGAGATGGCTCTTTGACATATGCTGGAAGTGCAGACATGGGAAAATGTAAGGGGACTACAGCTGCTGACTAACATAAGTGTTCATTAGCAGCCGTGCCCAGGACAGGGGAAGAGTCAGCCAGCCAAAGCAGCAACAGAGGGAGCAAAGTGGCCACCAGTCAGCAGCAGATGCCAACGCATAGAAGAAGCAACTTAGATCGATTTTACTTCATAGATCATCTGTCCCTTGTTTATGATCTGTGGGAGAACTTTATTTTTTCTGAGCTGAATTTCAAAACCTTTAAGATCCATCACAAAATAAACTTTCCCTTATGTTTTTGTCCTATCTTAGGAAAAACTTGGGGAACCCAAAATGATTTTGAATTAAAAGAGTGAACATTCTTTCCCCTCAAAATGATTTTGAGTTAAGAGCGAACACTCTTTCCTCTATCCGGAAGACTGATGTACATAGATTGATTGGACAGAGATATTTTAGCACAATGAGAAGCACTTTTTAAAAATGTATTTATTTACTTTTACACTCCAGATTTTATTCCCCTCCTGGCCCACCTCCCCTCTTGGACATTTCCATATCCCCTCCTCACCACCCTACCACTGTGTCTCCACAAGGATGTCCCCACCCCACCTACCCCACTTCCTGGGGCCTCCAGTCTCTTGAGGGTTAGGTGCATCTTCTCTGAATCCAGACCCAGGAGTCCTCTGCTATATATGTGTTGGAGGCCTCATCTCAGCTGGTGTATGCTGCCTGTTTGGTGATCCAGTGTCCAAGAGATCTTGGGAGTCCAGGTTAAGTGAGATTGCTGGTCCCCCTACAGGGTCGCCATTATCCTTAGCTTCCTCCAGCTTTCCCCTAACCCAACCAGAGGGATCAGCAGCTTCTATTCATTGGTTGGGTGCACATATCCGCATCTGACTCTTTCAGCTGCTTGTTGGGTCTTTTGGAGGGCAATCATAGGTCACTTATTGTGAATGTCCCATAGCCTCAGTAATGGTGTCAGGTCTTGGGGCCTCCTTGAGAGACCCTTGAATTGGATCCTACTTTGGCCCTATCGCTGGACCTTCTTTTCCTCAGGCTCTTCTCCATTTCTATCCCTGCATTTCTTTCAGACAGTGTCGGCACCAGCACAGACACAGTACCGAGAATCGGGCGAAAGCCTACAGGATGAAAGAAACACACACACACACACACACACACACACACACACACACAGGTTATCATGTCAAGCCAGGAGAGGAAGAGAGGGAGAGAGAGAGAGAGAGAGAGAGAGAGAGGAAGGAAGAGTGAGAGTGAGGAAGAAGAGTGAGAGTCTCCTGTAGCTCTATTCACCACTTATATACCCAAGTCTCCAGGTAGAAAATAACTGGGAAGCACAGTGGGAAACCCTGGCTCGTGACTACCTGGCTCCTGACTTCGGTAGCAAAAGACCAACTAGGAGACCTGAATTAATTAGGGAGAAATCCGAGAAGACCAGCCTAAATCTCAAGGATAAAGGCTGAGGAAGCAAAAGGCAGAAGTAAATTGACCACCACCCAGGTGTGGTCCAGGTGTGTCGGTTCCACATCAGCCGGGCTCAGCAGAGGTCATGCAGTGGAGACACCGGGTGTTTACTACTTGGTCTTTTCTTCCTGTGCGTAAATACATGGGAGAGGCCTCTGTTCAACAATCCCATGACTTCTAAACTGTGGCCATGCACTTACAAAGCGACCAGGCCCAAATCAATATGGCTCACTACATCTCCCCCGTTATTCTATTATAAAAGACCATTAGGTGGAAGTAGTCGTCTGAGAGAGATCAGACATGCCTCACAGAGTGCCCAGGTCGGCCATGGCGAGCCACTCTTGCAGTTAGGACTGCACCCCAATGGTTAGGAATGAACTTATGCTGTAACACACCGTTCTGGGCTATAAGTGTGTGTTTATTGGGGGAGAAACTGGGCAGAGGAGCATTTGACCGGCCCATACGTTTAAACAGGGTGTACTACCTCTGTCTTAGGATCGACCTCTCAGACCCCAGCCTCTCTGTCATAGGACCACCTTGTCGCCCTCAAGGCTCCATGTCTAGATTGGTCAAGGGTCAGAGGAAGTTGCCCGTCGCTGAGAATAGCTACATCAGGTCATCTTCTCATTCCTCTTACTTGAGCCCAGGGGCAAGGGAGTAGGGGCCAGATGGCATTAATTTAAGAGATTGTGGAAGTTGAGCCTCTCCTGATAAGTAATGGGCACCTCATCTGGTTCTCCTCAGCTGCTACCACCAAGGGCAGTAGTCAAGCCGTTCCTATAATAAAATTTAGAATTCCCAATTGTTAGCAACTACTCCAGAAAGTTCACCCACTGTGTTTGCCTAACAATAGATTGGGGAAGGGTAACTCCAGACACTGCAGACACAACGGCTGCAGCAGTAATGGCTGCTACAATAGCAGCGAAAATGCCAAGGTCTCTCCCAAGACAGTTCAGGATTGGTCATTCTTCTCTGGAACAACCAGCAGGCAATGGAACCATGTCTGAGATCTGCAGAATCAGGGCAGAGTTCCCCAGTCCACAGCAGCTTCCAGCAAGCAGTAGTGCACAGAGGGTTGGAGCACAGGCCGCAGTGGGACGGGACACAATGACTGCAGCAACGCCAGAATTTCTGTGATGACAAAAGATGAGGGGGGATCTTCCATCTTCCTCTTAAGGGCACAGGAATGACTTCAGGAACCCAAACCACGAGAGCTGAATCTTCATGCTCCCAGGATCAGCAAGTCTCACCAGCCACTCAGGCAGCTGGCACACTCCTGTAGCATCCTGTAGAAAAAACACAAAGATTCCCTCTTCCCCATAAAAATACCTGGACAGAATCATGCCAACATATGGATCTTTCTATTTCACCTAGGCAGAAGTATGCCTAGTTGTAGGGTGCCATAAACACTCAGAGTTTCTTGGCATCCAAATTTTAAAATTGAAATAAAAAGAGTATTATTTAGTATACAGGGATAACTCCCCCTTTTTATTTATTAAAATTGTTAAAATGTTATTTATTTATTAAGATAATTGAGGACACTGAGCACTTGTATTCATAAATTGACTTGTATACCAAATTATTGTTTCCAGCATTATTGTTTTGGATATATAAAGAATGAGATTTTTTGACTAATTGTTTCTATGTAAGGCCTATAATCTGCCTGGTATCATTGTCCTCCCTTGCTAAGGGGTCCAGGCAATCCAGCTTGAGTTCTTAAATGGCCTATAAAGGAACAGTATTTAGTGCTCTTAACCACTAAGCCATTTCTCTAGCACCTCACAAACTTTATTTACCTAAACCTAAGCATTAATTAGAAATGTCAAAACCTGTAAATATTGTCTAGATTCAGCCTTATTTAGAAATCCCTGAGTTGGCAGGGTGAGGCTGGGTGTTGAAAGTAAGCAACTGGAGTCTTCCTCTTTTCGTGAGGGTGTGTTATCAACTCCATTACCATTTTCAAAGAGCTGGGTCTATGGTTTTATTTAGTTCTCCGAGCCAGAGCACTGAAAGGACAGTGAGTTGTCAGACATTCACACTGAAATCATCACTCACTGATTTCAAGTAGAAAACCTGTCTCTAATAAAGCATTAAGTAATTGTAAAATTTGAGGGCTAGTAGTATCTAAAAAAAAAAGGAAAACCTTTTAATCAATTGTAAACCACAAGCCACACATTGGCTATCTGTATATGAATTGAAAGCTTGATTTTTTTAACATTTAAAAACAGTGGCTACAGGACGTAATCTAATAATCTGTGCTGAAGCAGCGGAAACTCAAGAGAATAAACAAGTGATCCAATCATACATGTAGCCTTTTCATTAGATGAACCACCTATAAATACAGTAAGCGCATTTTCTATGGGTTGCATGCACAAATGTACAGGAAATACAAAAGCATGCAAAGAGTAAAATTATCAATTTTGCCTGAAATTTGTATATGTAATAGGTCAAATATCAGTATTTTGTAATAACCAATTGATGCTGTTTGGAATAAGGTATGTTTCACCGGGTTTCTTTTTAAAATACTTCCATGACTCTAGCCTACAATTTTGTACTAATGACAAAAGCTTTATCTCCAATGAGGATAACAAAGTTAAGTCCTCTGGTAAGGTGAGGTACTTTGGCAATTAACATATCCTTAGAAGCTTAAAATTAGTTTCAAATATTCTTTTCTGGACAGCTACTCCCCAAATATTAAAGCTCATTTTGAGAGCAAAGGTTTGTAGTAAAAATTTCCATATACACTGAGAGATTCAAAGTTCTAACTTCTTACATTGAAGAAGCAACAAAATTACATAATAAGGCTATTAGCCATTCTTTTGAAAAAAATTTTAATGATTTTACCTAATGGGCTCTCTAAAATTATAAGCAAGCTCATGAAATGAAAACTCACAATTGCCAGGACCTAAACAAATTGCATAAAAACAATCCTCTAAATCTATCTTGAAATGGCAGTTGGAGTAAGCAAACAAGCTGTAATGCTCTCACAAGTTCTAAAACCTCATCAATCCTTCGTAAATCTTGTAACAATCTCTACCTGTTTGATTTTTTCTCAATTATAAATCAAGTTTGAGTTAGTCAATGTAACACTGGCAATCCTGAATCACAATCCTTAAATTCTCCTTGTAACAACAGAGCACAACCACAACTTTGGGAGGTCACCTAAGTTCTGAGTACCTGACTAGGCAGCTGTCCTTGGGGCAGTGGGATTAGCATTAAAATACAGATAACTTCAGGGCAAACCACAACTTTGGAAAGCAAAACCTCCAACAAACTAGTTTCCAAAATCCAGTCTCCAAAACTCCAAGTCTATCCTTCATGCTACTAAGTTTGACTGCCAATTCCTACATATGAACGCACGATGGTGCGGTCTCCAATACCTCAACAAAGAGACATTGTCCTAAATTCTTTTAGAAGCCTGGTTTCTAGAATAAGAGTTCCATAAAAATATTTTCTCAATTTAGACCTATTTCCCTAGGTTGGCTCATACCGCATGTTGTCTAGAATGACTTCATCCAAATTACCAGCTTTATGTCATCTTTTTGTTACTGACATTATACCTTTTTAACCATATCCTATAACTTAAAAGCCAATAGTCCATAACCAAGGCATGTAGAGCATATTTATACATTTAAAACCAATCAGAAACAAAATTGAAGTGGCTACACATATCTTTAATATTTAGACCAAGCACCATTTTTACTTTTCTAGCTATGATTTTAAGAGAAGCACCTTGTCACCTGCTAAGTCAAATAATAAGTCAGGGATTTTTCTAAGAGAAACAGCCATCAGCTCCTGTACCAAAGAAGCTGAGGAGCTGCTGGTGCCTTTAAGATCAGCTCGTGGAGACGCTCAGCCCCCTGGCAGCTTCTCCAGCTGACCTATGCTCCAAGCTACAGGTGCACGGCTCCAAAGGCCAATTGAAACTGCTTTTTATTCATTTGTTCCTTTATGAAACGAGTTAAAACCAAACCAAGATGTGAATGATTGACAGATAAAAGTTTTTACCATTTTTCCTTTTGAACATGAAACATAAAACATTTAAACAACGAGAAACAAAAACCACAGACATAAACTGACAGACATGGACAGCTTGGTGCACCAAGGACAGACAATAGACATAAAGGGAAAAAACTAGATGGTGTCCCACCGAAGGGACCCACATATCCTACCTATGGAACCCAGAACCAGAAATAAGCATTTCTCCAATAGGAGCCAGCAGAGAGGCAGGACGTCTCCTGCTTTCCCTCTGTTCCTAGCAGAGCTCTGAAAAGGTTTTTCTCTTTCTCCAAAGCAACCTCGGAGAATCTGGGAGGACTGTTTTTCCCAAACCCGTTCTCTCTCATGTCTAGGGTGTAAACTATCTCTAGTCAGGGTCCAAAGACTAGAATATAACTCTAACAGAACGCATATGCAAAAACACTTTACCGTTACCTTGTCCCTTTTTTATGACAAGTTTTACTCAGGCTAGCCCAAATCATCCAGGCCTTTTCTGGCCCATCTTACCCCCAATCCGTCCCTTCTCCTATGCCGGCCGGGCTCCAGGGACGTCCCGTAGGTGGTACCCCTTTCTTCTCCGATCTCGGTGGGACCTCCATTTGTCGGCGCCAGCACCAACACAGTACCGAGAATCGGGCGAAAGCCTACAGGATGAAAGAAGCACACACACACACACACACACACACACACAGGTTATCATGTCAAGCCAGGAGAGGAAGAGAGGGAGAGAGAGAGAGAGAGAGAGAGAGAGAGAGAGAGAGAGAGAGAGGAAGGAAGAGTGAGAGTGAGGAAGAAGAGTGAGAGTCTCCTGTAGCTTTATTCACCACTTATATACCCAAGTCTCCAGGTAGAAAATAACTGGGAAGCACAGTGGGAAACCCTGGCTCGTGACTACCTGGCTCCTGACTTCGGTAGCAAAAGACCAACTAGGAGACCTGAATTAATTAGGGAGAAATCCGAGAAGATCAGCCTAAATCTCAAGGATAAAGGCTGAGGAAGCAAAAGGCAGAAGTAAATTGACCACCACCCAGGTGTGGTCCAGGTGTGTCAGTTCCACATGCATCAGCCGGGCTCAGCAGAAGTCATGCAGTGGAGACACCGGGTGTTTACTACTTGGTCTTTTCTTCCTGTGCGTAAATACATGGGAGAGGCCTCTGTTCAACAATCCCATGACTTCTAAACTGTGGCCATGCAGTTACAAAGCGACCAGGCCCAAATCAATATGGCTCACTACAAGACAGAAAGAATTATGGGTCAGAGCTGAGACTGTGAGATAGCAACCCCATCCCTCACTTGATGCCCTGTCTTTCTGCTGAAGGTGGGCTCAATAAATTCCCTCTCCCCATTGTAGGACATTTCATCTAGGGCTCCCCTTTGAGTTTTGAGAGTCTCTCACTTACCAGGTGTCTGGTATATTCTAGAGGGTCCTCTTAACCTCCTTCCTCATGAGGTCACCTGTTTCCATTCTTTCTCCTGGCCCTCAGGGCTTCAGTCCTTTTCTCTCACCCAATACTAGATCATGTTCCCCTCTCTCCCCACTCCTATCCCCTTCCCCTCCCCTGTCCTTCCCTCTCTCCCTCCCCACTTGTGGCTGATTTCTTCTCCCTCCTAATTGGGACTGCAGGAAAGCAATTCTTAACAATAAAAGAATAGCTAGGGGAATCACCACCCCTGACCTTGAGCTCTAATACAGAGCAATAGTGATAAAAACTGAATGGTATTGGTACAGAGACAAGCAGGTTGATCAGTGGAATAGAATTGAAGACCCAGGAATAAAATCACACACTTATGCACACTTGATCTTTGACAAAGAAGCCAAAAATATACAATGGAAAAAAGAAAGCATCTTAAATAAATGGTGCTGGTCTAACTGGCTGTCTGTATATAGAAAAATGAAAATAGACCCATATTTGTCACCATGCACAAAGCTCAAGTCCAAGTGGACCAAGAACCTCAACATAAAACCAGATATGCTGAATCTAATAGAAGAGAAAGTGGGAAAGAGCCTTGAACTCATTGGCACAGGGAGAAATTTCCTAAACAGAACTCTAATGGTTCATGCTCTAAGATCAAGAATTGATAAATGGAACCTCATGAAACTAGAAAGCTTCTGTAAGACAAAGGACATAGTTGTTGGGGACCGCGACCAGACTGCCGGACTAGGCACCCTGCCCTGAGCAGATTCCTGAGAAGGGCTTGACCTTTTTAAAGAAAGAACTTGTCCCTGGAAGACTGTAGCCTCTTTGTCTAAGGAGGATATCTTGCAGTTTAGTGATTCACCTTATGTCCTTGGGCTCTTCCCAGTACTCCCCCCCCCCCCCTCTGCCCTAAACTTCAGTTCCTGCTTCAATTCCTGCTTCAGAGCTTTAAATGCTGTACATTCCTCTCAATAAACAGACCTTGACAAGGACACAGCTTGGTCTCACTCCTCTTTCTCGCCCATTCTCCCGCAGGTATGGGTCCCCCTTGACCCTGACAAATAACTGGATCCCCACTGGCAGGGGCACATAGTCAATAAGACAAGTTGGCATTCTACAGATTAGGAAAAAAAATCTTCACTGACCCCACATCTGATAGAGGGCTAATATTCAAAATATATAGAGAAGCACTTTTAAGCCTACACTTAAATAAACAACCAAAGAAAATTTAAAACATTTTCTTAGACCTTTGTAACTTGTATAAATGTCAAACCCTTTTGTATCTAATCATTTACTGTAATGAGACACAGGTGTTTGATCATTGTGCAGTCACTGTAAAGCGAATTCCTTTAAATGAAGGAATAGGGAAACATTCCTTTGGCACCTGTTTTGTGAGTTTACCTCCTTTCAGAGTCTATCTTTCTTACCTGGAGGCCTAGAAAAGTGGGGCTTAAGGCCTGTTTTGTACATAAGAGGAGAACCAAGAAGGGAGCTGAAGCCACCCCACCCCACTCTCTACGCTTGCTGCAGGGAAAGCTACAGCTAGTCAGTCAATATCAGAGACTTGAAAAGGATAAATTACAGCTGGAAGTATAAGCCAAATGATGGCTACCAAACAAAATTCCAGAGACTTCTTCACTACCTAGAGTAGTTACATTAGGCCTGTCTAGGTTCGTTGGAGCAGACATGATTGGTCTTTGACTGTGATATGGGACATTTAACCTTCAGGTGTCATACAGAGCAGTGTAATAGGCTTTGCCCATCAGACCCAGGTCTGAGAGATTTTTCCTGTAGTGAAACTTCGGGAAGCTGAGCTTACTTTGCTTGACTGGGCAAAGTATAGCAATCAACCCCCAAAATGTCTACTTTGTGCAGAACTCTGGTAGCAGATGAGGCACAGAGCAGTTTTACCCGGTGGTTAGCATTACCACAATTCAGGTGGAGTTGTTGTGCCCTGTTGCTGTAAAATTAAATAAAAAGGCTTCTTTTACCTTGCTTTCCTCCATCTCATATCACACTGCCAATGGCTACTCTCTGAGCCTGACAACAATTTCTCTACTCATCTAGTTCCCAAGGCAGGTTGCCACCATGTCAGATATACACATCCCAATTCTGTGGAGTCCAGTGTGTCCAACCACCATATACTCTCTTGAACTCAAATCGCCACATGACATAACATACAACACAATAACCTCTGATCCAATTGATTCTCACCTAGATACACAAAATCCTGTACACATCGGTCCCTTAAGAATATTTGTAACAACCAGTAAATGTGCAGAGAGGAATCTTAACATCCATCTCCATGTTCTCTCTGCCGCTCACTCTCTCTGGTCTCTTCCTCCTCTAAAACTTTTCTCCTGCCCATCATTCCTTCTTGTCCAATGACAGGCCTTGTTCTATCTTTTTCCTGCCTTCACCTGAATAATGACATCATCCTACAGTGCCCCATCTGTCTTATTTGAAAACGTTAAGGGTTTCCACTAGGAAGGGGCAGTTCTATTATGGGAAATTTTTTATTAAGTATTTTAATATGCCATATTCAGCAAGTCCCTGAAGAGTATGAGAACTATCTATCCATCAAATATATCTGATCTTAGGCTTAACCTTGAAAGCAATAGAAAGCTAAATAAAGCTTGCTATTGTAGTGAGCCATATTGGATTTGGGCCTGGATAGCTCAAAGTGGCTATGTGACTCTTGGCCACACATACTCCTAAGAGCCTCTCCCATGTATTTACGGCACAGGAAGAAAAGACCAAGTAGTAAACACCCGGTGTCTCCACTGCATGACTTCTGCTGAGCCCGGCTGATGCATGTGGAACTGACACACCTGGACCACACCTGGGTGGTGGTCAATTTACTTCTGCCTTTTGCTTCCTCAGCCTTTATCCTTGAGATTTAGGCTGATCTTCTCGGATTTCTCCCTAATTAATTCAGGTCTCCTAGTTGGTCTTTTGCTACGGAAGTCAGGAGCCAGGTAGTCACGAGCCAGGGTTTCCCACTGTGCTTCCCAGTTATTTTCTACCTGGAGACTTGGGTATATAAGTGGTGAATAGAGCTACAGGAGACTCTCACTCTTCTTCCTCACTCTCACTCTTCCTTCCTCTCTCTCTCTCTCTCTCTTTCTCTCTCTCTCTCTCTCTCTCTCTCTCCCTCTCTTCCTCTCCTGGCTTGACATGATAACCTGTGTGTGTGTGTGTGTGTGTGTGTGTGTGTGTGTGTGTGTGTGTTTCTTTCATCCTGTAGGCTTTCGCCCGATTCTCGGTACTGTGTCGGTGCTGGCGCCGACATGCTATTAAATGAATTACATAATAGATTATAAGTTAGTGGCTTTTATAAAATTAGGAATTAATAACTTTATTCCTGCTAAGTTTGAACTTTAAAATTTTGAGTTAAAGATTTAATTGAATTACCTTTAGCATCAAAATAGAATAATCACAGTTTTCTGCATGGCTTGTTTTATCCAAATAACTAAAGCTTAACTAAGTGAAGAGAAACAAAGAAGCTAGAAAAATATTACTGTGAACCTCAGCAGATCTTAGGAATTTATAAATCTTATTTATCAAATATACCTTATTTGTTAAATATATTTTACCCAAATTTTCTAGAAGTCTGGTGTTGAACAGTTAGCAAATACATAATTAGATAGACATCTTAAATCAACTTTTAATAATTTGAGTAAACATTTATAACCATCCCAAATATTTGAGACCTGTTGTTGTGTCCTTAGTCTAAAATGAAACACAATGGTAAGTAGAGGACTCAGGAGGACTAAGAAGTTTTTAATTGTTGCTTTATGCCATGTGGTCATCTTAAGATGGAGAAGTCACATGGCAGGTACTCTTTAACCTTGTAAAGAAGGTTACCAAAGATGTGGTTGGTGTTTAAAATATCCAGTTTGCTGAACAAAAGTTGAATCTAAGTTATATATACAATATAGTCTAGAACATCTGGGAGAATCCAGAATGGACATGACCCTAGGTCATGTGAGGAGAGCAGGGAGGGGGGAGAAAGAGAGGAGAGAGAGAGGAACCATGAGCAGCAGACAGGAAGTCCTAAGAGTAGACAAAAAAGACCAGGTTATCCAAAGGGTTGGATTATAAAGGGAAAGACAGATGGGAGAAGGGCAGCCTAAGCCTTGGGCTGGAGAAGTTTAGGGTAGACATCAGGCTATGCCAACCAGGAGGACCTCTTAACAGAGACTGAGGGATGCTGAGAGAACTTGGAGGCCAGAGTCTGCTTTGATATGTTAAGTAGGTACCCCAGAGGTTCCAGGTTTGAAACCTAACAAACTTCTCTTCCTTTGAAAAGACAGCCCCCATGTGTTTAAATTCCTGGTTTCCCCAGTGCTACTGCAGTGAGCACAAGGCACTCTAGAGGTACTGAGCATCAAATTCAAATTGAGTACCAACAATTTAAACAGAAGAAAACTGACTTAGTCAAGAACGTTTAAAAATGACATTTACTTAAGACTAATAATGATTTCAACCTGGGAAAACACAGATGTATTCTCAAACTTTAAATTGGTAGTCATATTTATAGTTGAAAACTACAATAAAAGGAGAGAGAGAAAAAACATTTTCTGCTGTTGGACATATTTGGTGGGCCAAATGGACTCATTCAGTTAGGGCCTGCCCTCCCAACCTCCCAACTAGAACTCAAAGTCCTTGCCCCACCCCCCTGCCCTTGTCATTGGGGTAGGAATGAAGGATTAAAAATTAATAATAAGCCGCCTAGCTACCCAAAAAGAAGAAGTAGGGTCTGTGAGAACATGAACTTTTCACCCCTCCCTTGCTGTACAATGGTTCCTGGAACATTCTTGCATGAAAAGTTTCCTGGAACAGCCACAATGACCCATAGCCTCCGGCCACAATGGTCCAATGGCCCTGTAAAATGTCACTACCCCTAATCACAATGTCACAAAGTCCTGGGTGTGTTGCCTAGTGTTACACATGACTAGCATATGACCTAAATGTATGGGCAGTTTATGGTTTTGGAATTCCCCTCCTCCCTCCCTCTTGATCCCCCTGGTTTGTGGTTTTTTCCTTTATAAGCTCTGTGAAAATTCAGGTCGGGGTCGAACTCCTCTACTCCCTGTGTGGTGTATGAGTCTCGACCCCAGCATGCTGGCCTGAGCTCTCGTTTCATCTCGCTCACAATAAATCTTCCTCGTGTGATTACAGCAGGTCGGTGTCTGTGTCCTACTGGGTGCGCGTCTTTCCCGAGACTTGAGTGGGGGGCTCCCTTCGGGGGTCTTTCATTTGGGGGCTCGTCCGGGATCTGCGCGACCACCCAGGGGTCCTAGACCCACTTGGAGGTAAGATTCTCTGTTTTATCTCAGCGCTGTGTCTGGGTCTGTGTCTATGTTCTGTCTGGGAATCTGGTGCGATCGCTGTTTCGGTTTTGCGGACGCTCAGTGAGACCGCGCTCCAGGAAGGAGAGCGGGGTGGATAGGGATAGACGTGTCCAGGTACCCACCGTCCGTTCGCCCTGGGAGACGTCCCAGGAGGACAAGGGGGGACCAGGGACGCCTGGTGAACCCCATCTGATAGGTCCAGAGGAGACTTTACTCCTTGACGACCGGTTTGTTAGGCAAGGTCTGCGACCTGCCGATCAGTTTCAGTGCCTCTGGTCGACACGAAGTCGACGTCGGTTTTGTTTTCTTTTTTCTCTTTTGTTTGTGCTCGTGTGTGTGAGTGTGTGTGAATTAAGTCCTGTAGTCTGTGTTTTTCGGTACCGGTTTAAGGTCTTAGTGCACTGTCTGGGCAGATGAAGGATTCCTGCCCTGTGCACGAGAGTCTTAGTGCACTGTCTGGGCAGAAGAAGGTTTCCTGCCCTGTGCACGGGTGGAAGAAGGTTCCCCACCCCGAAATGGCGCCTGTGAGTAGATGAAGGATTCCTACTCCGAATAGTCTTTTTCTTTCTTTTTTTCCTTTTTAGAAAGCGCACCGGGGGACGCCCCAATCGTGCAGGCTCTGGGACTCGTGAGAGACGTTCCATGAGTCAGCCTTTGTTGGGTCCTGGCTCTGGGACGCGTGAGAAACGTTCCTCGAGCCGAATTTTGTCGGGAGGACCCGGCAACGGACAGTCAAAAAGATCTGACTGTGACTTTGGAGGTCGAGTTCGGCTGCCTATTTAAGTATAGGCACGGACAAGTGTGCTTAGATGTGTTAGTGTCTGTTGTCTGTATTCTGTTTCTGTGTTTGGTATCCCGGAAGCAGCTAAGGTTAAGCTGCAGTTTGGGCCAGGTACTGAAGGTACCAGGCATCTGTGGAAATTGGTTATAGGATGCTTTGTCTTGGTCTTGTTTGTCTGGATTGTTTTCTGTGGTATTGTCCAGTGTCTTTTTGACTTCTTTTCGTGTTTGAATTTGGACTGACGACCGTGTTTAAAATCTTGGACTGACGACTGTGTTTGAAATCATGAAACTGTTTGCTTTGTTCGTTGAAGAGTTTTACTTGGTCCCCTTAATGCTTAGTAAGAAACTTAATCTTATGGACCCCGCTCTAGTGGCGGTGTGTTGGTTGATAGCCAAAGTTAATTTTTAAAATAGTGTTTTATCTGTGCTTGTGCTCGCAGCACACAGTAGAGGGGAGCGAAATTAGCTGCGGAGCTGCTGCAGCGAGCATGGGGATTTCTCAAGTCTCACCCAATTTTTCTGGCTCTTCAGGAGCTGTTTAAAAGGAAAAGGCTTAAGGTAAAAAGAAACACTATAGAGAGATTTCTTAGTGAATTACTACACCTTGGTTCGCGATCTCTGGGAATCTCATGGTGGACAGCTGAGATAAGCTGGAAAAGGATTTAAATTTTGCCTGGGAGTAAAGAATCTTAAAGGCGGAGTTTCAGCCGGTATGACACTTAGTGCGTAGCTGCCTAAAAGATCAGAAATACTGTTAATAGGCTATAAAAAAGGGACAGGCTGTGTTAGAAATGCTACAGGAAGAATAATCTAAAAAGGCTGAGAGCTAGGTGGGGCTATAAGGAATTTCTGACTTTTGCTCACAGTAGGAGAGAGCTCATTTAGAGAAGTTCTTTAAGGAAGCCTGCCTTATCTGCTGTCTTTATTCCAAGGGAGGAGTCAGTCTCCAGCACTAAATTACTTGGCGGTAGCCAAGGTCAGGATTAATGTTTTCTTTTCCTTGGCCCCTTTAAACCCAGTGAGACAGTTTGGTAAAGGGCTACTACTGAGGTCCTGATAGCCCCAGGTGAACTGGTTACAATTCTTTTATCAGCCCCCTGGCATCTAGCACCCAGGTTCTAACCATCTCTCCATCCTTTTGTTATTAGTTGTTACTAGAAGCCTAGTGTCATTTGGAGGCTGGTTCTCTTGAGAGGCAAAGCCATGGAGCTGACACTGACAATGGCCTTTTTGTTCCAAGAAAGGACTCCTGGTTTAGCTGTGTGACTAAATGCTGTTTGCCCTCTTCGGTAGACTCTATTCTCAAGATTCTCTTGTTTTCTCACCATCCCATTTGATATGCTTGTTAGTAACTGTTACAGGTCTTCTTTACCACCGAGGAAAGACGGAATCCTACTAGAGGCCAGAAAAAAAAGGGTTCCAACACGCATAGAAGGCCCTCACTTCTGCCTGCTCTCTTCAATACGCCTGAAGGTAGGGAGTGCTCCAGGTCTGCCCCCAGGCTCCAAGGGTGGGTCTCCTAGGGGCTGGAAAATGCCCCACCAATCTGGCTAAGATAAGGAAAGGGTATGAAGAGAAAGTTACAGAAACTTGAAGGGTAAAGCTAAGTCACTGAGAGAGTTATTGTAAGTTGCAGAGAAAATAAGTTGATGCGTGGTTCAGGGTCTGTGCAGAAAAGTGGACAGCACCTAATAGCTGTAGAAGAAGATGCAGAGAGACTGAAAAGAAAGAAAGAAAGAAAGAAGGTAAAAAGAGCAGGAAGCTAGGGAAGAAAAGAGACAAAAAGAAGAGGAAGCTAGAGAGCTAAAGAGAGATAAAAGACAAGAGAGGAACATATACTGGCCACAGTAGTTAGGGAACCTAGGAAGACAGTACCTGGCAACAGAAGAGAATTCCTGGCTAAAGATCAGTGTGCCTAATGCAAAGAAAAAAAAAAGACACTGGGTCAGGGACTGCCCAAGAAAGAACAAGAGGGGCCACTGGAGAGCTTCTTGGTCCTAGAGTGCTGGCTATGTACAGAGATAGAAGGGAAGTGTGGATACAGGGACCCAATGCTCTGTGCTCCTATGCCCCCCAGTGGGCCAATATCCAAAGACCTTGGGTACAGGGGCCTACTGGCAACGAACAATACTTATGGATTGCCCGAAGAACAGTGGACCTTGGCGTGGGCCGGGTAACCCACTAGTTCATAGTCATCCCTGACTGCCCCTATCCCTTGCTCATGAGAAAATTGCTCCCCAAAATGGCTTGCGTGGGCTGAAATGGCTGGGTGAGGCCATGTGTATGCATATCTACAGACTGTGTATGCGGAGCTTAAGACCTGTCTCAGTGCACCAGTACCTGATGCTGGGAGATGAATGGCTTAGCGCTGTTCTACTTGGAACATATCACTCCTGCCAGCCGGGCACTAACAATTATCGCCCAATCCAGGACTTAAACTGTGATAGAGTGGCTGATGTTTGCCTTTGAATAGAGTGTCCCAAAAGATGGGACCACTGGTCAGCTGCCATGGACTAGATTCTCCACCTGTTGGGGGCAATCTGGTCACCTTGCTGCCCAATCCTGACCTGGAGCCACCACAGCACGAGTGTCAAGCACTGGCAGAAGCCCATGGGTGGAGGAAAGACCTCTGCGACTGGCTGATTGACCCCTGCTGAAAGCCGAGGCTACCTTGTCCACAGACGGGAACAGTTCTCTTCATGAAGGTCAGAGATAAGTGGGTGCTGCCATGGTGGACAACACAATGTCATCTGGGATGGCTGAACCTCTACCCCCCCCCCCCAGCACATCAGCACTTCAGATGCTTTTACCATCTCTTGGATGCCCTGGCGAAGCCAACAACTGTGAGTACTATTCATTGCTCAGGATATCAGGAGGGAAGAGATTCAGTGGCATGGGGCAATAACGAAGCAGATCAAGCGGCTTGAAAAATGGTTATGCAGGAGCCCATCCTGGTTGCAGGCCTGCAAGAGACAGCCACTGGGAACTGGGATCGGACTAAGGGATGGCCTCACTTAGAAAAGGCCCAAATTGCTTAAAAGATAAAGGACAATGGCACATTGAGGGGAAAGCTATACTTCCCAGAGAACAAAGAAAAGACTCACTTTGCCAAATACAGAAATGGACTCAATTAGGAGATAAAAAGTTTGTCCAAGTAGTTAAGTGTATGTAATAGACTTTAAGATTTTAGCCAGAGAGGCAGTAGAAAGTATAAGGTATGTCAATAAGTGAATGCTTAGCAAGCAAACAGGGCAAAGAGACCTAGAGAGTTTGGTGAAAAGTCGAAGTGAACTTCACTGAGATAAAACCAGAAAAATATAATCACAAGTATCTCCTAGTGCTTGTAGATACTTTTTCAGGAATAGATAGAAGCTTTCCTCACCAAACAAGAGACGGCCTCTGCAATCATCAAGAAGATACTGGAAGAAATCTTCCTCCGATTTGGAATGCCCAAGGTAATCTGGTCAGACAACTGGCCCTACTTTCGTTGCCAAGGTAAGCCAGGGTGTGGCCAAGTATTTAGAGGTCAATTGGAAATTACATTGTATTTACAGACCTCAAAGTTCAGGACAGGTAGGGTAAATAAATAGAACTCTAAAAGAGACCCTGACCAAATTAACCATGGAGACTGGCACAGACTGGGTGACACTCCTTCCCTCTTGCTCTCTTCAGAGCAAGAAATACCCCTTCCAGATTCAGCCTTACCCCCTTTGAGATCTTATATGGGGCCTCAGCCCCCCTGACTGTATTAGATGATGTTACTGAACCAACATGTCATAGTGCCATAGTAATAATGATTTGTGTGCCAGGCTAAAAGACCTACAGGTGATACAGAAAGAAATCTGCTCACAGCTGACAGCAGCCTATGCCCCGGAGACCCCTGAGACATCCCATCAGTTCCAGGTTGCAGCTACACTGAGTCCAGACACTCGAGCCTCGCTGGAAAGGACCGTACCTGGTGCTGCTGACCACCCTGACAGCTGTCAATTCTCAGCCCTCACCAGCCGTGTACTAGCTGTTGGGGCTGAGAGCTGGGACCTAGAGGGAAATTCAGTCATGTTTGTCCTGGGTTCTATCAAGATAGGTGTGGGATAGGCTTGATTTCCATTACAAATGATGTAACATTGCATATGTTAGTACTCTTAACACTTCTTGGGACTGTGCCTCAGGGATCACAGTCCGTATAAGCTTAGAAGTTCTAAAAGCTAGTCATGACCTTGGTGGATAGGCTTGGATAGTGTCCAGGTTAGAATCCTCATGTTAAGACTACAATACCAAGCTGTTATGCTAGATGAAGCTGAGTTCTCCATGAAGTTCTAGGATTAGAACTATTAACAAAAAAAAGAAGTGGGGAATGAAGGATTAAAAATTAATAATAAGCCGCCTAGCTACCCAAAAAGAAGAAGTAGGGTCTGTGAGAACATGAACTTTTCACCCCTCCCTTGCTGTACAATGGTTCCTGGAACATTCTTGCATGAAAAGTTTCCTGGAACAGCCACAATGACCCATAGCCTCCGGCCACAATGGTCCAATGGCCCTGTAAAATGTCACTACCCCTAATCACAATGTCACAAAGTCCTGGGTGTGTTGCCTAGTGTTACACATGACTAGCATATGACCTAAATGTATGGGCAGTTTATGGTTTTGGAATTCCCCTCCTCCCTCCCTCTTGATCCCCCTGGTTTGTGGTTTTTTCCTTTATAAGCTCTGTGAAAATTCAGGTCGGGGTCGAACTCCTCTACTCCCTGTGTGGTGTATGAGTCTCGACCCCAGCATGCTGGCCTGAGCTCTCGTTTCATCTCGCTCACAATAAATCTTCCTCGTGTGATTACAGCAGGTCGGTGTCTGTGTCCTACTGGGTGCGCGTCTTTCCCGAGACTTGAGTGGGGGGCTCCCTTCGGGGGTCTTTCAGGGCCTAGATCAGATCTGGGAACAGTGTCCCGTGCAACACCTAAGTTCCAAGGAATGTCACCTCACATGGGCTCTGCTGCCAGTATCATGAGCTAGGTCTCAACTGTCAGATCTTAGGTGTTTGCTTGCTTTCCCTCACATGGGAAATTACTTAATACAGACTGGCTAATAAGTCCCTTCATGGGAGAAAAAGTAAAAACAAGCCTAACTGGGGGCTGGAGAGATGGCTCAGAGGTTAAGAGCACCGACTGCTCTTCCTGAGGTCCTGAGTTCAAATCCCAGCAACCACATGGTGGCTCACAACCATCTGTAATGAGATCTGATGCCCTCTTCTGGTGTGTCTGAAGGCAGCTACAGTGGACTGATATACAATAAAATAAAAAAAAAATCTTAAAAAAAAAAAAAACTAGCCTAACTTTTAACACAAAGACAATTGCAAACAGGACATAAAGTACCTAAGCCAGGGCTGGTTAAATTTCCTGAGTTATTGGTCGTTCATTACATAGATTATTATATGACATTCTCCTCTCCTGCTTACCTAATCAATATTTAAATTGATGCTTACTTTTCATGGTTAATAAATTCAAGAGCAAATTTAAATTTTTGGCCCACATCAGTTGGCTATGTCTTTATCTGCTGAGTCCTGTATGACTGTGGAAGGCACAGCATGACACAGTTTCCCTCCCCAGGAGCAAAGCCAGCAGGACATGGATCTCCACAAGTGCTGATGGTTGTTATGGGTATGAAGCTTCTTTGTATAATAATGTACATAATTTACTTTATGTTCCTCTTTTGGGAAATGGACTCTGGCCAAGGTTAATGACTCTGTAATACTTAGAACCAGCATGAATTTGGGAGGTAAGGGTGTGTCTAATGTTCCTTAGCAAAATGGTAAATGCCGTGACCTTCAGGACAACTCTGAAGGTCATGGGAAAGAACTCTGAAAACATAAGTTGAAAATATATAATTTCTCAACTATACAAAATATAAGGATACAATATGAATTATATGAGGGGCTTCACAGACCCAAAAGAACAGAGGCAGCTGCACTATGAGCCAGCTTGCCAGAAAGATATAAACACAGGCAGATTTCTTTGTTCAAGGTCAGTCTTGCACAGAGCAAATGTAGGCGCAGGTGTGGTGGAAGTGGTGCTCTCAGAGCTGGAGCCCACCTAGGGAGCTTATTTTCTATGCTTACAAAGGCAGGCAAATCTCTGAGTTCATTTGCTATGTTAAAAAAAAAATTGTCCTTGCTGTCTCTAAGATTCAAGACCCTAGGGTCATAAAATTCTGATTCATGGGGTAATCAAAAGGGAACCTGGGTAATGATTGAATTGATATGTAAATAAAAAACTAAGCTCTGGTCTCCAAGAGCTGAACAATCTAAACAGCTCTCTGGAGAGCCAGCTCTAGCAGAACACAGAGCTATCAGCTTGTGCCCAGGATTGACTTGAGTTGTTTCCTCCACTGCTCCCAAACACCCCTTCCTCAGGACTCTTCTCCAAGCTGAGGCTTGTCCTTGGCACTTATCTGCTATCACTAGTAAAGATTTGGCTGGTCTCTCTAAGTGGCTTTCTGGAGACTCTCGGTTAAATTCTACCAGAAATGTAACTGTTGGGTTCAGACCCAGAGCAAGTGGCTGAAATATAAATTTAACATACAAAAGGGGACCTGGCCTCCAGGTTCTCCCAGCATGCCTCAGTCCTTACTTGTTACAGAGCATGGCTAGCATAGCCCACCTTCTATGCTGAACTTTCCAACCCAGGAGCTGGGTTTTTCTCACCCAGCGGCTCTTCACTATATAATCCAGATACTTTGGTTCTCTTCTCTCTCTGCACTTCTCTTACTGCACACTTTCTTTCTCCATTTCTCTTCTCCCTCCCCTCTGTCTTCCTCTGTATGTCCACTTCATTGATCCTCCTTTTATGGAGTCTATGAGCTTGCCCATAAGCTACCCCCAATAAATCTGCCTTTATACTTTAATTAGGCTTGGATTGACCTATTTTGTCAACAAGGTAACTTACCGGTGACCCCTAAAGCAGAGTGGGATATTAGATTATTAAATAATGCTGGTGGTTAAAGCAATAACTCAGAGAATTAATCCCTTATTCCGTTATCAATTACTTCTCCTTCCTTCCTCTACATTTCCTACTGGAATTACACACTAATAAGATAATGGTATTACAAAAATGTATTCATGTCAGTGATATGTAACTCCATATCTACAAGAAAATATACACTTAATAATGATGGGGAAAGCATGTCTTAACTTACTGATAAAGGGCATATGAAAATGATTGTGCCACTGATTATTTGATTATTTGATCTATGCTAATAATAATTGGTCAGATCCCAGCTCAAAAACACAGAAGATACTTTCAACAAAAGTACAGAATAAAAATCTTGTAACATAAAGATGATGGCTATAAAGGTACAAGAAGCTTACAGAATACCAAATAGATTTGGCCAGAAAAGAAAATCCTCCTGCCACATAATAACACAAAATCTACAGAACAAGGAAGACTTAAAAGCTGCAAGGGAAAAGGTCAAATGACATAGAAAGGCAGAGCTATCTGAATTACATCCAACCTCTCAACAGAGACTCTGAAAGACAGGAGGGCCTGGGCAGATGTCTTACAGCCTCGAAACAACCACAAAGGCAAACCTAGACTCCTATGCCCAGCAAAACTCTCAATCAGCATAGATGGAGAAAACAAAATATTATATGGCAAAACCAAATTTAAGCATTATCTATCCACAAACCCAGCCCTAGAGAAAATACTAGAAGGAAAACTCCAACCCAAAAAGGCTAACTACATCCATGAAAACAGAGGAAATAATCTCACACCAGCAAAACCAAAAGAAGGGAAGTATGAAGGAGCAAGCACACGTGTGTGAGCATGGGCACACACACATGCCTTGCTACAACTAGTACCACAAACATTAAAATAACAGGAATTAACAATCATTAGTCACTAATATCTCCCAACATTAATGGACTCAAATCCCAATAAACAGACACAAGCTAACAGAATGGA
Source organism: Rattus norvegicus (assembly GCF_021556685.1). Lineage (NCBI taxonomy): Eukaryota > Metazoa > Chordata > Mammalia > Rodentia > Muridae > Rattus > Rattus norvegicus. The sequence continues at coordinate 187,031,904 of NC_141534.1, forward strand.
TGAGAAAAAAGGATCCATTATTTCATTGTATACAAGAAACACATCTCAGCATCAAAAAAAAAAAAAAAACATTATGTCTAAGTAAAGGGTTAGAAAAAGATATTCCAAGCAAACTGAGCTAATGAGCTCGCTGATGTAGCCATATCTATAGCTAACATCTAACAACATAGACTTCAAACCAAAATCAAACGAGATGGAAAAGGACATTTTATAAGCATTAAAGGAAAAATCTACCAAGATGACGTCTCAATTCTGAACATCTACACCAAAATAGTAAAACATACAAACAAATGAACAAAACCCCCAAACCAAAAAGAATCACTAAAGCTTAAATCACACATCAATCCCCACACATGAATAGTAAGAGACTTCAACACCCACTCTCACCAATGGTTAGGACATCCACACAAAAACTAAACAGAAAAAGACTGGAATTAACAGACATTATGACCCAAATGGACACAACATATCTACAGATTGTTTCAAACAAGCAAACTAACAAACAGAATGTGCCTTCTCTTCAGCACCTCACAGAACTTTCTCCAAAATTGACCACATACTTGGTGAAAAAGCAAGCCCTCAACAGATAAAAGAAGATTAAATAGCCCCCAGTATCCTATCAGACTACAAAGGATTAAAGCTTTATTTCAACAACAATAGAAACAAAAGAGTTTACAAACTCATAGACACCAAACAATTCTCTGCTGTTTATCACTGGATCAAGGCAGAAATAAAGAAGGCCTTCCTGGAATTGAATAAAAATTAAGGCACAGCATACAAAACTTATGAAACACAGTGAACATGGTGCTAAGAGGAAAGGCCATAGCAGTAAATGCCTTCATAAAGAAAGTGAGATTTCATAAAAGCAGCTTCATAGCACACCTGAAAGACCTAGAACAAAAAAGAAAGAACACACCTACAAGGAGTAGAATGCAGAAAATAATTAAACTAAAGGTCAGAATCAATAAAAATAGAAGCCAAGAGGATAATATAAAGAACCAGAAAAACAAAGAGTTGGTTCTTTGAGAAAATCAAAAAGACAAACAAAGCCTTATCCAACTTAAGTAAAAGGAGAGAGAACTTCCAAACTAACAAAATCAGAAAAGAAAAGAGGAAATAACTACAGATGCCAAGGAAAGCCAAAGAATTATTAGGCCATACTTTAACACAAAATGAGAAAATCTAAAAGAAATGTACAATTTTATTGATAGATATCACTTAGCAAAATTAAATCAAGATCATATAAACAACTTAAAGAAACCCATAGATCCTCAGGAAATAAAAAGTAGTCATCAAAAGTCTCTCAACCAAAAGAGGCTCAGAGCCAGACAGTTTCTGTGCAGAATTCTACTGGACTTTCAAAGAAGAGCTAATCTAGTGCTCCCCAAATTATTCCACAAAATAGAAACAGAAGAAATATTGCCGAATTAATTTTATGAAGCCACAGACACCCTGATAGACAAACCACACAACATGCAACAAAGAGAATGACAGACCAATTCCCCTCATAAACAGAGACAGAAAAATACACAGTAGAATAACCACAAACTGAATCCAAGAACATCAAAAAGATCATCCACCATGACCAAATAGGCTTCATCCCAGAGATGCAAGGATCGTTCAATATATCAAAATCTGCTAATGTAATCCACTATATAAACAAACTGAAAGACACACACACACACACACACACACACACACACACACACACACACAAAATCATCTCATTAGATGCTGAAAAACCCTTTGACAAAACCCAATACCCCTTCATAATAAAAGTACTGGAGACATCAGGGATACAAGGTATATACCTCAGTGTAATAAAGACGATCAATTTATAGCAAACTAATAGCTAACATCAAACTAAATGGAAAGAAATTCAAGTAACTCCACTAAAATCAGGAACAAGACAAGGCTGTCTACTATCTCCATATCTATTCACTATAGTACTTGATGTCTTAGCTTTAGCAACAGAAACAAAACCAAAATGAAATGAAAGCTACATACCACTTGGAATTAAATTAATTCAGGGTTAGGAGAAATGATATCTCCTCAGAAGACCACTAGAATCCTGAAAAACTCAGAAGAGTGCTACAAACATAAAGGCCAAGAGTTGCAACTCAGTGTGAGATGTTCACCTAGGATGGGGGAAGCCCAGGGTTTGCCTTCCGGTTACTTTTACAGAACTAATAATGTGACTCACTGTCTTATTTCTGTGAGACTGGACTTACAGATTACACTTCTGTGAAACTTTAGAGTTACCAGCCTAGTTTCTGTTTCCATGGTGAATTCAAGTCTGGACTATTTCTTGCCTGAATGTGTTAAATCTTCTCACTAGATAAACTCGGTCAGTCAGAACCTCCTCTCCGTTCTGCCCCCACAGTGCAGAGTTGCGATAAATGCGCAGTGCCTCAGAAGTTCATTGTTGAGCTCAGATTTGTGGCTCTCTTATCAGGTTCAAGTTGATGAAGGAGTCCCCCTGAAGATCTGCTTATCTCAGTTCTGTAAATGGATTCATAAGCTTCAGCAGCAGAAGAAAATCAGTTTCGCTACTGGGGACTCAGAGCCTTCCACTCCTGAAGTGAAGCCCTGTGCTTTTGTTACCTGGTCAGGTAAAGCATGAGCTATGCCTGTAAGTCACTCTGGGTGGCGCTAAGGCTGAGGAGGTGGCTCAGCAGACACAGTGCTTGTTGAACAATCCCAAGGATCAGGGTTGGCATCCTCAGACCCCATGTAAAAACCGCATGGACATAGTGGTCCGACTGTACTCCAAGTACACTAGGCAGAGACAAGGAATCCCAAGAGCAAGCTGGCTAGCCAGATGAGCTAAAACAGCAAGGCCTAGGCTCAGTGAGGAACACGGTCTGGTCTCAGGAGATAAGGTGGAGAGCAATTGGCTCCTAATGTCAGTCTTGGACTTCTGCATTTATGTACATGTCTGCATATATGTACACATGTCTGCATATATGTACACATGTCTGCATATTGTCCCTGCCAGGGGGGACCCAGTTACTCAGGGTCCCGAAGAGGCTTTCTACCTGTGGGCCAAATGAGGGTGAAGAGAAGAAGGAGACCAAGCAAGATTCTATTGTCAAGATCTCGTTTATTGGGATGAACGTTACAGCTTTTAAGGCTTTCAGGTAGGGGGAGTGACCTTTGTGAAACATGAAGGAGGGGGAGATGAGGGTATAGGCAGTGATAGCTGGAGGCAAAGAGGTCAGGCGATGAGGATGAGGTCAGGCGGTAGACACCGGTTGTTGACTCAGGAGATAACTGGTATCTGCTCGAGCTGAGGCATCCCTTGAATGTAATCTTCCTGTGCCGTAAATTCATGGGCGAGGCTTTCATCCAACAATCTTAAGACTGTGGCAGTCATCTTAGGGGTGAATATCTGTGGCCAAATAGCCCAGAGTCACCTAGCCACTTTGAGCCATGCAGTCAAAAAGCAGCTAGGCCCAAATCCAATATGGCTCCCTACAGCATATATGTACACGTCTACATACACATACACATGCATGTGCACACACACCTGCACTGCCACCCTATGACTATGTGGCACATACATACCACCCATACATACGCCCCACCCACCAAAAAAGAGTAGAGTAGCACTTGTACTATTTAGTCCTTTATTTCTGGTTTCATTCTTGTAAACCTAGAATTATGTTTGTTAGCCTAATTGACCGGAGAAAGAAAATCAAGGGCCACATAGATCCTAGCCAAGAAAAGCCAATTCATCCCTACTTTTAAAATCATGATTCTCCAGGCCAATAAGGAGCCCTGTCTCAAAGTAAGATGGGTGGCGCATGAGTAACAACACCTGAGGCTGTCATCTGACCTGCACACCGACCCACTTGCACCAGCACACATGCACACCCACACATATGCACCTGTACATACACAGAAGATAGTATTTTAAAACGATCATAGAAATCATTTCTTAATGGTATGTTCTATAAGATGTAGGGTAATATAAACCATATGAACATTCATTATTAGCACAGCAATTAAATTTTACTGCTTTACTGTATCTCATTTTGTATAATGCATATGTAGTATGCATAAGCAACTCCAAAATTTCTACCAGTGAACTCCTATAGTTTATAAACACCTTCAGCAAAGTGTCTGGATACAAGATTAATTTAATATGGTAGCCTTCCTAAAGACAAATGACACGTGGACTGAGAAGAAAATCAGGGAGACAACACCCCTTTCAATAGCCAGAAACAATATAAAATAAATTGGAGTACCGTAATCAACCAAGTGAAAGACTCACTTGTATGATAAAATCTTCGAGTCTTTGAAGAACGAGACTGAAGAATATATCAGAAGATGCAGAGATCCTAGGAATTGGCACAATTAACATAGTAACAACGGCCATCAGATCAAAAGCAATCAATCTATAGATCCAAAGCAATCGCCATCAAAATGCCAACACAATTATGTACAGACTTTGAAAGTACAATGCTCACTTTCTTATGGGAAAACAAAAAAACTCAAGATAGTTAGAGACCATCATGAACAACAAAGGAACTTCCCGAGGCTTCAGAATCCCTCATTTCAAACTCTACAGCAGATCAATAGTAATAACAACCACATGATGGTATTCACATAAAAACAGACACATTAATCAGTGGAATTGAATTGAGATCCAGACAGAAGTCCACACACCTATGAGCACCAGATGTTTTATAAAGAAGCCAGAAATACACAATGGGGAAAAAAAGCATCTTCAACAAATGGTGCTGGTCAAACTGGATATTGGCATGAAGGAGAATGCAAATAGATTTGTATCTGTCACCCTGCACAAAAAAACCAAGTTCAAATGCATCAAGGACCTCAACATAAAACCAGATACACCAAACCTGATATAAGATAAAATATAAAAATGCTGCGCGCCCAACGTCTCGCCAGCAAGAACGACGCGCGGACACCAGGATCCTTCTGCAGCAAAGCGTTTATTACATCTTGAAGAGGAGAGACCGAGCCCCAGAATGGCGCTGCTTATATACACCCTAATGTGGTGTGTCCACACCTGATTGGTTGCTTACCCATGATCTCATTAGGCACGCCCCGGAGTGGGCAAAGACCTGGCACGAAGGCACTCTTGCACATGCGCACACAGTTAACTTCCTGAAAGGAAGTCGGCTGGTGCGGCGGAGGCCAGTGCCATCTTGTAATGGTGAAAGCTATCCCAGCTTTCCACGTGGGGCACAGTGGAAGCCAGCACCATCTTGTGGTGGCGAATGTTATTGCGGCCCTCTACATCTCCCCCTTATTATTTTATTAATTAATAACAATAAATTATTGTCTAGGCTGGTCTAGGTCCCTGCAGTTACGTCCATCTGCTGTGGCTCCTGTCTTAGGTCGTTCCTCTATGTCAGAGCCTTATCGAAGGATAACCCTATCACCACCGGGCCCCGTGTACTGTGCATGAGGAAAGTTGCCCGTCTCTGGATACCACAGTGCTGTGTGACAGTAACTGAATGACCTAGGGCGAACTCTAAAAAGAGGCCAGCCAGATGATGAGTTAGTGGGGGAATCATGATCACCCTATCACATGCAATGAGGAAACCTCAGCGATGTGGAAGGGCTGATCAAAGAATCATTGAGTCTCTCTCATCCCAGTGCAATGGATCCACAGATCCATGGGGTGCAAGAGCAGAGAACTCAGATACTGACTAATTTTTGAAGATAGATCACCAAATTTTAGGGGAGGCCCCTTGTTCAATGGCCACAAGTGCTTGAGTGATAACGACCTTGTCACGTTTCTGTTGAGATCTGAGTTTGCAAACCAACCATAGCATGAACACTAATCCACAGCATAGGGCTGCACCAAACAGAGCCACTCCCGATAAGTAGTGGGCACCTCATTTGGTTCACCTGAGCTGTTACCACCAAGGGCCGTAGTCAAGCCGCTCCTATAATAGAATTTAGAATTCCCAATTGTTAGCAACTACTCCAGAAAGTTCACCCACTGTGCTTGCCTAACAATAGATTGGGGGAGGGTAACTCTAGACACTGCAGACACAATGGCTGCAGCAGTAATGGCTGCTACAATAGCAGCGAAAGTGTCAAGGTCTTTTCCAGGACAGTTCAGGATCAGTCATTTTTCTCTGGAACAACCAGCAGACAATGGAACCATTTCTGAGATCTGTACAACCAGTGCAGAGTTCCCCAGTCCACAGCAGCTTTACGCAGGTGGCATTCCTGTGAAGCCACAGTCTGTAAAATGACCAGTTAAGGCAGCAAGAGTCACCAGGGAAATGAGGGGGGCAGCAACGGCTGGAGTCTAGTCTTCTCCAGCAAGCAGCAGTGCACAGAGGGTCAGAGAGCGGGCCATAGTGGGACGGGACACATGCAGCGGTAACACTGACTGCAGCAACGGCAAAATCTCTGTGATGACAAAGGATGAGGGGGAATCTTCCATCTTCCTCTCAGGGCAGAGGAATGACTCCAGGGACCCGAACCACGAGAGCTGAATCTTCATGCAACCAGGATCAGCAAGTCTCACCAACCACCTCTGGCAGCTGGCACACTCTTGTAGCATCCTGTAGTGTTGGGAGCAGCCTTGAGATGGCGAAAGCAGCCTTCAAGTTAAAAAGCAATTATGTTCTAACCTTATGCTGGAATAATAAGCAATATTCTTCAGGTTAAAAAGCAATTATATTTTAGCCTTATGATAGAACAAAAAACAATAGCCTTAGGTTAGATCAAAGCAGCAATCAATTGATCATTCAATCAATGATCAATCCCACCCCTCACCCAATCAATTGCCCATCTCTGGCGAGCCACAAAGAACAGCTCAGGACTGGACCTCTGTGCCTCCGCCAGTACAATACTAACACCTGAGGAAGGTATCCAGGCCATATCCACGGGCGTTTATGGCCCCTTACCCCTAAATACTCTTGGCTTGATTTTGGGTAGAGCTTCCCTCTCCCTGAAAGGACTCCAGATCACACCTGGGGTTATAGACCCCGACCACCAAGGAGAAATACGGGTCCTGGCCAGTGCCACAAGTGGCCCGATACTTATACCTACACAACAAGCCATTGCACAGTTATTGTTACTCCCTAAGCTGCCAGTCAGAAATCCACATCATAAAGATGCCAGAGCCCCGGGAGAACAAGGAATATCTGAGGTGTTTTGGGTCCAGAAAATATCTGCTTCTCGGCCTATGCTTACTTTGAGTCTGAATGGAAAAACTTTCCAAGGACTTTTAGACTCGGGAGCTGACGCCACAGTTATTTCTGACAGGTTTTGGCCTGCTGCCTGGCCATTAACTGATTCAGCCACTCACTTACAAGGAATTGGACACTCTAAAAATCCACGAGTCAGTGCTCAGACTATTAGATGGACAGATCCAGAAGGAAATTCAGGAACTGTGATTCCCTATGTAATACCTGACTTGCCAATTAACCTCTGGGGGAGAGACATCCTTTCCCAGATGAATGTTATCATGTGTAGCCCTAACGAGGCAGTTACAAAACAGATGTTGGCTCAGGGATTTCTACCTGGACAAGGATTGGGAAAACAGGCACAGGGCATTAAAGAACCATTGGTTATGACACAGAAACTAGATCGAAGAGGTTTGGGATCTCCGCCTTCACATTTTCCTTAGCGGCCACAGTCATGCCTGCCCCCCAGGCTCATACAGAAATTGTCTCTCATGCAGAGAAAATCTCTTGGAGAGATAATGTCCCTGTCTGGGTTGATCAGTGGCCGCTAACTCAAGAAAAACTGATAGCTGCTAGACAGTTAGTGCAGGAACAGTTAGCAGCTGGCCACATTGAGCCATCCTCTTCCCCCTGGAATACCCCAATTTTTGTCATTAAGAAAAAATCTGGCAAATGGAGGCTCTTACAGGATCTTCGCGCAGTAAATAAAGTTATGGTACCCATGGGAGCACTACAACCTGGTCTTCCTTCCCCTGCTGCCATTCCTGCTGAGCTTTTTAAAATTATTATCGATTTAAAGGATTGCTTCTTTACCATACCTCTTCACCCAGAAGATTGTCACCATTTTGCATTCAGCATTCCCCAAGTTAATTTCCAGGGTCCTATGGACCGCTTTCATTGGCGTGTCCTTCCTCAGGGCATGGCCAACAGCCCTACCCTGGCTCAAAAATACGTAGCCCAGGTAATCCAGCCCATCAGGAGAGCTTGGCCTCAAATTTATCTTCTTCATTACATGGATGATATATTATTGGGTGGTCCTGATAAGCAACAGGCCTTTTCATGCTTCCAACAACTCCAAGAGGCCCTTAGCTCCCGGGGACTTAAAATTGCCCCTGAAAAGATTCAAATACAAGACCCATATTTCTATCTGGGATATGAACTCGAGTTCGAACAGATCCGTACCCCCAAAGTTGAACTCCAGCTTTCATCCCTTAAAACTCTACATGATTTTCAACAATTACTTGGAAACCTTCAATTTATCCGCCCCTATTTAAAGATTCCCCCCGAGGCTTTAGTCCCTCTTAATGAACTTCTTTCAGGAGATTCTCATCCCTTGTCCCCCCGAGTCCTCACACCCCAGGCCACCTTGGCACTACAACAGATAGGTCAGGCTATCTCCTCTCAGGTCTCATTCCAGATACATTATGCTTCCCCCCTATATTTTATTGTCTGTGCTACTACACATACCCCAGTGGGAGTCTTTTGGCAACAACCCCGGGCTCCAAAAGAAAAAGGACGCCCTCTATTTTGGGTATATCTTCCCTCCAATCCAAACAAGGTTTTGGTCACCTATTACTCCCTATCTGCTGCCTTAATTAAAAAAGGAAGAAAAATGTCTAGACAATATTTTGGAAAAGATCCTGACATTATTATTGTTCCCTATACTTCAGTGCAAGTTGATTGGCTACTTCAGTCTAATGACGATTGGGCCATAGCTTGCGCCTCCTTTGCAGGAATTATAGATAATCATTACCCAAATGACCCCCTTATACAATTCATAAAAATACATTCCTTGACCTTTCCTAAAGTTACCTCCAAGACCCCGTTGCATGAAGGTGCCTTGGTATTTACAGATGGCTCCTCAACTGGCAAAGCTGCCTATGTTATACAGGAACAAGTCACCACAATACAGTCCCCATACTCCTCTGCCCAGCTTGTTGAGTTGTTTGCTGTACTTCAGGTCTTTAAAAAATTAGCAACAACCCCATTTAATCTATATACTGATAGTGCCTATGTGGCTCACTCTATTCCAGTATTAGAAACGGTCCCATATATTAAGCCTGCTTCTACTGCTTCCAAGTTGTTTGTAGAAATTCAATCCCTTATTATTAAGAGAACAGAGCCATTTTTCGTGGGACACTTAAGGGCCCACTCTGGTCTAGGTGGCCCTCTGTCAAAAGGGAACACCTTGGCTGATGAGGCCACTCGTGCTATATTCCCTGCCCTTATAGACCCCATAGATCAGGCAAGGCGGGCTCATGCACTACACCATCTAAATGCCTCCACCTTGCGTCAGATGTTTAAGATCTCCAGAGATCAAGCAAGAGAAATAGTTAAGTCCTGTGGAGGATGCGCCACATTATTGCCAGTTCCCCACTTAGGAGTCAACCCCCAGGGACTGGTCCCCAACGAACGATGGCAAATGGATGTCACCCACCTTCCCTCCTTCGGAAGGCTAAAATACCTTCATGTCACCATAGACACTTATAGTGGGTTCATTCATGCGTCCCCCCTTTCAGGAGAAGCGTCGCGTGATGTGATCACCCACACTTTACAGTGTATGGCTACCATGGGAAAGCCACAGATTATCAAAACTGACAATGGTCCTGGATACACGGGGGCTAAATTTCAACAATTTTGTGCCCAGTTTGGTATTAAACATATTACAGGTATTCCATATAATCCTCAGGGCCAGGGCATAGTAGAACGGGCCCATCAAACCTTAAAAAACATGCTTCAACGTCTAACAACAGTCACAGATGCTTATTCTCCTCTGACACCTCGAAATAGGCTCAATCATGCCCTTTTCGTACTTAATTTCCTATCTCTTGATATTGAGGGCAGGTCAGCTGCTGACCGTTTGTGGCACCCTAAGTCACAAGATTCCCATGCGTTAGTATGATGGAAAGATCCCCTCACGGGACACTGGAAAGGACCGGACCCCATCCTCATTTGGGGACGAGGATCTGCTTGTATATATGACAAAGAGAATGCTGGCCCAAGGTGGTTGCCAGAAAGACTCATAAGAACTGTTAACCCACCAATGTCCAGAATGGAGCTGTCGTCTCCTCCTGAGACTTATCCCTTTTCTCTTCCAGATGCTGCTCTGGAAAAAGCTCCTTTTGATCCTGCTACTGACAGAGGTGATCTCCATCCCTCCTCGCCAACAGCCCAAGTACTCTAACAATAGACATATGCCTTGGAACTACACCTGGATAGTTCTTACAGAAAGACAAGATGTGGCTTGGTCAATTTCACAAATCTCTACTGCTATCTGGTGGCCTACTTCACTCCACCCAGACCTCTGTAAATTAGCCCTCGGGGCCGGGGCCCCTTGGGGCCTTGAACATCAGCTTGAGTTACAAGTAGCCCCAGAGGATAACATGCCCCACACTCAGAGCCAACAAACCCACAATTTGTTCATTTCGACCCACAGATCTGCCCAGCCTGGCTGCGATAATGCAATCAGACGCACCTTGCTTCAGGCCACTGACTTTTATGTATGCCCTGGATATCACAGAGGTCGTACATTCCACAATAAGTGTGGTGGCGAGTCAGATCACTATTGTGCCTCCTGGGGATGTGAGACCACTGGAACAACTTATTGGAAACCAACTTCTTCCTGGGATTACATCACAGTATCTAGAAATTTTTCTCCCCCCTCTAACTATCTCCATCGCAACCCCCTCTGTAAGAGCAGTGAACCATCCACCCGAGGTTGGTGTCTTCCCCTAGATATTAAATTTACCAATCACGCAAAGGGCAAGGATTGGGCACATGGCTTCTCATGGGGCCTTCGTCTATATCAGGTTGGGTCAGACACAGGTCTCACTTTCACCATAAAACTTCTCAAAGAACCTGTCCATGCTTCCAAGCCAATACCAATTGGGCCTAATCCCATTTTAGTACCTCCACTCCAATCTCCTTCAGAACCACAGTCCCCTACTTCTGCTAGTCATGTTCCCACATTGTTAGTTTCTTCTCCCCAGAACCTCGTCCTTACCCTAATAAATCAAACCTTTCTTACGCTCAATGCTACTTCCCCCGATCTTATGGATAATTGCTGGCTATGTTATCACTCTCAGCCACCCTTTTATGAGGGAATTGCTATTCCTGGCACGTTTTTTCCCACCAATGATTCTAGACATTGCCGCTGGCAACCTGGAGAATGGAATGGTTTGTCCCTCTCCCAGGTCTCTGGATTGGGCCTTTGTGTTACCCTTATAACTCCCCCCTTACAGTATGCCCACCTTTGTAATCTCACCCTTGCCCCTGATAAAAACAGTCAATACCTGTTGCCCCCTAATGATGCCTGGTGGGTTTGCCTCGATGGCCTTACTCCCTGCCTTTCAACTGAGGCCTTTTCCCCCATGAAGTCAGATTTTTGTATTCTTGTACAATTAGTTCCTCGATTAGTTTATTATCGTTCAGAGGAATTTTTTCATCTCTGGGATCAGTCTTCTGACCTATCCCCCACCTTGGTCCGTCAGCGACGAGAACCTATTTCTGCCATCACCATATCAGTACTCCTTGGCCTTGGTGCCGTGGGAGCAGGAACAGGTATCTCTTCACTCGTTCTCTCTAAATCCAGGTACCAAGAACTCAGCGCTACCATCGATGCTGACGTCCAAAGACTCCAGCAAGGGGTTGACGACCTGTCTGACTCTCTGTCTTCCCTCGCAGAAGTGGTCCTTCAGAATCGCAGAGGACTTGATCTGCTCTTTTTACAACAAGGAGGACTCTGTGCAGCACTCAAAGAAGAGTGTTGCTTCTATGTAGACAAAACAGGCATGGTAAAAGAGAGTATGAAAAAGGTTAGAGAAGGCTTAGAAAAGAGAAAGAAAGAGAGAGAAAAAGATGAAAGCTGGTATCAGAACTGGTTTTCAACCTCCCCATGGCTTACCACCTTACTGCCCTCCATTTTAGGACCACTGGTAGGATTAATTTTGCTTATTTCATTTGGCCCTTGGGCTCTCAGTAGACTTACAGGCTTTATAAAGCGACAAATAGATGATTTAATGGCTAAACCTATACAGATTCATTATCATAGGTTGGCTATAGAGGATCAACAAACACAAGACAAAAATATTATCCCACCTCAGACACTTACCACTCCCATCTCCACCCAACCTAAGAAAGGGCATTTCTGCCCCAGGACCTAATAAGGGGAGGTGTCCCAGGCCCTCCACCCTCTTGGTGACAAAGTTCCTTCTACCTTTGCTAAGGGAGGCGAGATGAGACACTACAAGGGGATGCCTTTATACAAAGCTCCTGGGCCCCCTGAGAGACAAGCCTGGCTCTTTTGATGCTCTTTATAAGATCCCTAATTAATACTTTGTCTGTGGTTACGGGGACCCGTGATTTTCAACACGCTCATGGCATGTAAGCAACAACCCGAAACCACTCAAGCTAGGCATATGCAGGTCCATTGTCATCACCATGAGATGAATGATCGAGGTGTGTGCCTTGCTATCAACCACCTCCCCCTGTGAGCTGAACTGGACAGTCAATGACGGGTAAGAGAGCAACATTCTCTGACCATTTGAGGCCTAAGACAGGAGGGCCGCCATAAGCTGCTGCCTTATCCAATGACGGGCCTAGAGACCTAAGAATGGTTTGCTCCAACCTAAGACAGGCGCAGTTCCCGAGGGGCTCTCTCATGGCTTAAAGTCCTGCCCGAGACCACCCTGCCTGCTTGTGCCTTCCCTTGCCTGAGCTAAGTGTTGTTCGCCTCATGGGCCTCTGTATCCAGACAACATACGTGAGAGTTAACACCAGCCAAAAATACCAGAAGTCAGGCCTCTATCCCTACCTTAGCAAAAAGAAAAAAAAAAAATGTTACCACCATGGTCCTTCTAAGTAAAGAAAAAGGGGGAGATGTTGGGAGCAGCCTTGAGATGGTGAAAGCAGCCTTCAAGTTAAAAAGCAATTATGTTCTAACCTTATGCTGGAATAATAAGCAATATTCTTCAGGTTAAAAAGCAATTATATTTTAGCCTTATGATAGAACAAAAAACAATAGCCTTAGGTTAGATCAAAGCAGCACCTGCAGCTCTACATAAATTCAATAGATAGCATAAATCTAGGTGTCAGATCACTGAGTACTGGTGGTCAGGCACTGACGGTCAGGTCACTAAGCAACCCACCCTGCTGTTCCCCCGCTTGGCTGATTTACCTGGCCAATATCCTGGTTATCAAGCCAGGCCCATTCTTTGTGGTCACCCAACCCCTCCCCACATTTTGCTTCTACCAGTATATCTTCAGCCTGAGAAAAATTAAAAATTGTCAGCTTGATCAGACTTCTTGACTTGCTGTCCGTTCTTTGCGTCTCTTGTCCCCCATTCTCTCCTAGGTGTACCCCAGACCCTGGTCGACTGCCCTGCGGGTCGGGGCACTGTAGAAAAAACACAAACATTCCCTCTTCCCCATATAAAATATCTGGACAGGATCATGTTAATATGTGGATCTCTCTATTTCACCTAGGCAGAAGTATGCCTAGTTGTAGGGTGCCATAAACTTTGGCATCCAAATTTTAAAATTGAAATAAAAGGCGCATTATTTAGCATACAGGGATAACTCCCCCTTTTTATTTATTAAGATATAGTAAAGATATTATTTATTAAGGTAAGTCCTCGAGGATTAAATTGAGGACACTGAGCACTTGTATTTATAAATTGACTTGTATACCAAAATATTGTCTCCAGCATTATTGTTTTGGATATATAAAGAATGAGATTTTTTGACTAATTGTTCCTATGTAAAGCCTATAATCTGTCTGGTATCATTGTCCTCCCTTGTTAAGGGGCCCAGGCAATCCAGTTTGAGTTCTTAAATGGTCTATTAAGGAACAGTACTTAGTGCTCTAAACCACTAAGCCATTTCTCTAGCACCTCACAAACTTTATTTACCTAAACATAGGCATTAATTAGAAATGTCAAATCCTGTAAATATTGTCCAATTTCAGTCTTACTAGAAATCCCTGAGCTGGCAGGGTGAGGCTGGGAGTTGAAAGTAAGCAAATGGAGTCTTCCTCTTTTCATATCAACTCTATTACCATTTTCAAAGTTAGGTATGAGCCTAAGGTTTAATTTATTTGTCTGAGCCAGAGCACTGAAAGGACAGTGAGTTGTCAGACAATTTACACTGAAATCACTCACTGATTTTAAGTAGAAAACCTATCTCTAATAAAGCATTAAGTAATTGAAATCAATTGTAAACCACAAGCCACACATTGGCTATCAGTATGTGAATTGAAAGCTTGATTTAAAAACAGTGGCTAAACCACGGAATTTAATAATCTGTGCTGAAGTAATAGAAACTCAAGAGAATAAACAAGTGATCCAATCATACATGTAGCCTTTTCATTAGATGAACCACCTATAAATACACTAAGCGCATTTCCTATGGGTTGTATGCACACATATATAGGAAGTACAAAAGCATGTAAAGAGTAAAATTATCAATTTTGTCTGAAAAATTTGTATATGTAATAGGCCAAATATCAGTATTTTGTAATAACCAATTAACTGTTGTTTGGAATAAGATATGTTTTACCAGGTTTCTTTTTAAAATAAAGTACAGTTTCAGAGGTTCAGTCCTTTATCACAGTGGTGGGAAGCATGGCAGCATGCAGGCAGACATGGTGCTGGAGAAGAAGCTGGGCTCTACATTTTGATCTACGCTTAGCAGGGGACTGCGTGCCTTACTGGGCATAGCTTGAGAATAGGCTTGAGATCTCAAAGCCTACCTGACAGTGACAAACTTTCTTCAAGGAGGTCATTTCTTCTAATAGAGCTACTCCCTATGGGCCAACCATGTAAACAATGAGTCTAAGGGGCCATACCTTTTCAAACCACCACAAGATTCCATGTTACTTATACCTGTCGGAATGACTAAGATCAAAAAGAGCTCATGCTGGCAGGAATGTGGAGCAAAGGGAGTACTCCTCCATTGCTGGTGAGAGTGCAAACTTGTATGGCCACTTTGAAATTTAATAAGGCAGTTTTTCAGAAAATTGGGGATTTATGTGCCTTAAGACCCGCCTATACCACTCTAGGGCATATACCCAAAAGATGCTCAACTATGTTCATAGCAGCTTTGTTCATAGTAGCCAGAAACTCGAAACGACCTAGGTGTCCTTCAACCAAAGAATGATAAAGAAAATGTGGCACATTTACACAATGGAGTAAAAAGCTGTTAGAAAGAAATGACATCATGAAATTTATAGACAAATGGATGACACTAAAAAAAAATCAACCTGATAGGCAACCCAGACCCAGAAAGACAAACATGGTGTGTACTCACCTGTAGCTGTGAAGTAGAGGACGTCATGCTATCACAGACCCAGAGAGGCCAAGTGACAGGAAGCGCTCTAATTGGCACACATGGATTTCCCTGGGAAGGGGAAATAAAATAGCTTTTGTGGGTGGACTGGGGGTGGGTAGGGATGGGAATAGGAGTTATCAGGTGGTAGGAGGAGATGACTGGAATTGGAGGGCATTGGGGGTGAGTTTTGCAGAAACCTGGTGCAGTAGAAGCTCCCAGCGAGGACTATTAGTAATGGAGGATGTGGAGCCTGAACTGGCCATCCTTTGTAGCCAGGTAAGGCTT
Source organism: Rattus norvegicus (assembly GCF_021556685.1). Lineage (NCBI taxonomy): Eukaryota > Metazoa > Chordata > Mammalia > Rodentia > Muridae > Rattus > Rattus norvegicus. The sequence goes on from NC_141534.1 coordinate 187,047,692, forward strand.
CCAGTGTACATCAACCCAGCCTCCAAGCCTTCAACCTACTGATCTATCCTGCCTGCAAGAAGCTGGGGCAAGAGAGGCAGAGAACTCATGGGAGTGGCCAGCCAATGACTGACTGGTCTAATTTGACAGAGCCACGAGAGGGAGCCCATGCCCAATACTGCCCCACAGGAGCCTGGAGAGCCCAAAGACCTAGGATAGAAAATCGTTTTTATATAAATAAATCGTTCCTGATGATAGTCTGCTTTCCTCATAGATTGGGAGTTGGGGTGTCTCTGACTCTGTTGCCTGCTGCTGGGACCCTTCTCCTCTACAGGGCTGCCTCACTTAGATCTGATGAGGTGTGTGCCTGGGCCTCCTGCACCTTGGTAGGCTGTGCTCTGTGGGTGTCACCGGGAGGCCTGCACTTTTCAGATGTGAGAAAGAGAAGCAGTGGCCCTGGAGAAGAGGGGAGCCTGGGGGAAGGTGGGGCATTACTGGGAGGGAAAACTACAATTAGGATGTATTGAAAACAGAAAAGAAGAAAAAGAAAAAAAAAAAGAAGCACTAAGGGTTACTTTGAAACCAAAATATCAGGAAGAGAGAGAAAACTGGGGATAATGAGGATAATGTGTAGAAAACAAAGCTATTTTGACAAAGAAAAAGCATATAAAACAACAACAACAGCAACAGCAACAACAAACCAAATTTCACCCACGACTGTCAATAACAAAGCCTCAGTACATCCTGCTTTAGGAAGGCGCCTAGAACGCCACTTCGCTACTCCAGAGTGGACGCCAGCCAGTGAAATAAGGGAAAGCAAAGCAAAGCAAAACAGCATAAAGATCGGAAAGATGGACTAAAGCTCACTCTTTACACACACTGTGACTATTTACAGAGTAAATTCCCAGAAGTCAAATTTTTAAAAGACCAATTTTCTAAAGGGGACCAATCAATTCTTTGCCTGCCTGCTTGATTGCTTGCTTGCTTGTGTGGCAGGGTCTGTCTGTGAAAGCGATTACTGTCCTAGAACTCACTATTTAGACCAGGCTAGCCCCAAACTCACAGAGATCCACCTGCCTCTGCCTCCCAAGCACTTGGATTAAAAGTACGTGCCAACATGCCCAGCTTATTAATTCTAGTATTTAAATTTGAGTTGGATTTTTATCATATACAATTGGATGAGTCATCTATTCACATATTCTATGAAACTTTTATTGAATGGCTAACATTTGCTACTAGTTAATATATACACTGGTGATCCATCAGTAAATGAAACAAAGCTCTTATTTCAAAGTCTGCAATTAGGAATGCAAAAAAAGTTTAAAAAAAAACAGCTAAAAGCAGGGGGGAAATGAAGAGTGCTATGTTAGAAAAGATGGTGAAGAAAATGCCTGGGATAGGATATCTCACCAATGAGGATTTGGCCATGGGAAGAGTTACAGGCCGTAGGAGTTCAAGGATCTCAAGGCTGGAACATGCCTGTGTCTTAGGCAAGCCGCAGAGCTGCTATGGTTTCAGCACAGGAAGGCAGAACAGTGACAGGTGCGTCAGAAAAGACACCATAGCTTGTTACGGTCCTCTGAGACACCGGCAAGCTGAGACACACCTCCACCTCTGAAGGGCTGGGACAACATGTGCTTAGAGTCCGGTTGCTTTTCAGCAAGTCTCTGGACACTTTCCCTCCAACTAAAAGCACACACATTGCCTTCCCAGCCTACTAAAAGCTTGTTGTGTATAGATCATTACTTGTTAAGAAGGTTAATAGGAGAGGCCAGGGTTAAGTAAACATTAATGTTCCTCCCTCCTATGTATCCACCAATCAAGGAAAGGCACTCCAGGCCAATCTGGCTCTCTCTGCAGGTCAAATTCTGTCCACTTTGATCTACTGGCAACACTAAAGCAGAGGTGAGAAATTGGCTTTCTCTCCCATTAAGCAGGTCTACTATCACTCCAGCTGTGGGAAGCAGTATCTTTAGTGAGTATCCTATTTCTTTTCCTGTGTAAGACTTCCTGCAACTGTGCAGGCTTTCTTTATAAACGTTTAGCAAACAAAACCCAGCAAGTCCAGAAAATGCTCTGTGAATGCATGATGGCAGAGCTGTTTCTCTCAGAATCTTTCAGCTGCCATGGGAACAGAGGAGGTGGTGGGAAGAGAGCACCCACAGGGCACTGCAGGCAGAGAGGCTGAGTTTTCACTTTAGGCTTTTGGGTGGGATTTGGGTTTTAATGCTGGGTTCATGATAAAACGTTTTGGGAAGAAAATTAAGTGAGTAGGGGCCAAATGTTTTCTTTGTTCCCTTCTTGTTTGACTGTCCCCTGCTCAATGACAGATGAAAGTTCATCTCCTAAGTATTCAAAAGTACATAGATTACCTCCTAAAAACATCATCTCTCTAGGACAAGGGTCATTCTAAAACAGTATATTGATGGTGGGAGGGTGGGAGTTAAGGTAAGGATTTTTTGTGGATGAGAACCATGGCGTTTTCCTGTGCTTTGAGGCTTTGTATTTGCCAAACTGCTGTTGTTATTTGGGCTACTCGGGGGAAGGGCTTCGTGGAGATGTGGGAAGGTGGAAGATCCCTCTGCCCCGCCATCTCTATGGACCCGAAGTTCATATTTCAGATGAGATTTTAAATTCTTTCAAAAGCATATCCATCCAGACAGCGGTGCCTTTCTTAGAATTTGTCTTAGCAACACTTCGAGGCTTGGTGTAAAGTGGAGATTTACCATTCAGAAGTGATCTTTTCATCCACCTGCGAGGGGTTTTACAAATCTGGGAAGTGGATGCTGGAAGAGGATAAGAGCATTGTAAAGGCAGGGACTGACAGCCTTGTTGGGAAGAAAGAAATATTATGGGTTTGATGAAGGGGTGCTGATATTTCTTTTTTTATTTAAAATGTGCTTAGGATCATTTTAAGTTCCAATTGACTGGTCAATTTTCTGTTCTTTTAAAAATATTGTGAATTTTAAAATGTTCATTTGCGATAAGTTCTTAGTATCCCCATTATTGCATACTTACCCATGCATTTTGATCATGTCACCCTTTATTACCCTCTCCCATCTCCCTCCAGCTCCTGCCAAGCCCCTGCTTCTCCCTGAGAAGCCCCTTCCAGTCTCAATCTGTCCTGTACTGTTCCGTGAGGGTTTTGCATGAGCATGGGTGGGTGGCTATTTACTAGAATGTTTATGAATGAGTTATCAGTGGCTACATCAATGTACTTTTCAAAGGTTCTGAATGGGAGAGTTTTGTATGGGGCTAGGGGAGGAACAACAAACACTGAACTCTGATTCTGCTTGGCATTGGCAAGGTGAAGATACTGTATTTATCCCCCGGGGTAAACACTTGCACAGTTGTTTAATAGTCTATAAACTTGGGGAGATTGGTGGTCTTATGTTAACAGAAATATTCTCAGCATTTGATATAGGCCTGTCTTGGGATGAATGGACACACTGTTCAGTGGGTGTGTGTATGTTTGAGGGTGGTGTGTTTCTCTGGAATGTGGAACCATAAATCAATCCAAAATGCTTAGCACATTGTAGCCACTTGTCAGATCTCAGCAAAACTGGTGCATCCCTAGAGACACTTTCCAAAATAGCCTTGTTTTCTCCTGCTTAGCCTATTTTCCTTTTCACATAACATTGTTTATTCTTTTTACTTCATTTACATGTGCCAGCCATGATAGTAGGCAGGACTGTGTCTCTATCCCCCAATATGCTATCTATATCTGCAACATTTTAAACACTCAAGCAATATTTATTGAATAGATAAATGAATCATAGTAACCTACAAGTAATATGTCTGAACCAGACCAAATTCTTGCCTGAACCAGGAACTATTTCTTCTTCTTCTTCTCTTTCTCTTCCTCCTCCTTCTTTCTCCTCTTCTTCTTCCTCCTTCTCTTCCTCATCCTCCTCCTCTTCTTCTTCTGTAGGTCTTCACTTTCTCATTTCCCCCACCACTTTCTCACTTTTTAATTGGTTACTTTATTTACATTTCAAATGTTATCCCCCTCCCAATTCCTCTCCCTTGAAAACCCCCAATTCTACCCTCCTCCCCCTGCCTCTCTAAGGGTGATAACCTACCCACCCACTCCTGCCCCACCATCCTATCATTCTCCTATGCTGGGGCATTGAGCCTTCCTTCACAGGACCCAGGGCTTCCCCTCCCATTGATGACAGAAAAAGCCATTCTCTGCTATATATGCAGTTGGAGCCATGGATCCCTCCATGTGTACTCTTTGGTTGGTGGTTTAGTCCTTGGGAGCGCTGGGGAGCTTGGTGGTTGATATTGTTTTTCCTCCCATGGGGCTGCAAACCCCTTCTGCTCCTTCGGTTCTGCCCCCAACTTCTCGATTGGGGTTCCTGTGCTCAGTCCAATGTTTGGGTGCCAACATCCACATCTACATTCAAGGTTCTGACAGAGCCTCTCAGGAGACATCCACATCAAGTTCCTGTCTGCAAGCACTTTCTAGCATCAGCAAGTATTTGGGTTTGGTGGCTGCACATGGGAAGGACCCCTAGGTGGGGCAATATACTTGTTAACTATTTTTAAATAACATTTGTATTAGGAGAAATGGCTTCAATTATTCATTTAAATTGCAAAATGATAGGGGCAACTCAAGGGATCATCAATGATTAATGAAATAATATGGCAGCTGTTTAGTACAATTCAATATAGCTATTTTTTTAAGGACTGAATAAAGAGCTCTATGTACTGATATAAAAAGACCTCCAAAACCACATTAGTGAAAACAGATTGGATGTGTTGATAGTGAAAATCTCAGGTTACCTACTGTACACAGCTGGAGGGAAAACAGCTGGTGGTCATATCTGAGAGGCCAGGAAGAACAATGGCTCCTGGGAGCCATTACAACGAAATATAAAAACTTCAAGACAGAAAGGGGCATTTTTAAATGTATATCTAAGGCTTTTGAGCCATTTGAAGACATTGTACCAAACAGTAAAGGTGGGTCTGCTTCTGAGAACGTGTTGTTGGTTACCTCTCCATCAGTCCAACTTTCAGTCTTCTGCACCGGGGCAGAAAGGCAAAGTTGAAAGAAACTCAATCCTAAGTCTGTTAAGAAGATGGAGTGCAGCCAAATAAGCAGCCTTGAGGCCTTAATCCTGGGGAAACAGCCTCAGAGAAATACCTGCTTTAAAGAGCAGGCTGCTTTTTTAGCCTTGAATTTCTGTCATTGCTTTTTCTCCACAACTATTAGGTCAAAGAACATTTTGGGACCTAGAAAAAGCTCTTACCTTGGGAAATTTCCTCCTTATTTTTCTTGTATTTTAAACTTCCTGTTTCGTGTGAGTTCAGTTCTGAGCCCTCAGCCAGACAGATCCTCAGTAGATTCTGCAGCAACAGAATGGTACTACGCCAGCTCTTAACAGTGCCCAGTGCCGGTGACCAGAGCCACACATGACCATCAAGCATTGAAGTACACTCATTGTAATCAAGGAACTGAGTTTTCTTTTGTTTTACTTCCTCACTTTTATTAGTTCTTTGAGAATTTCAAACAATGTGTTTTGATTATTTTTACCACCAGCAGCCACTCCTCACAAATCTATAAGGAAGCAGTGTTTCTTGGACACAGTGGGGCAGGTACACAGGAACTCAGAAACTTACCACATCAGGCACAAGGTCTGAGCAAGCTCAAAAGTCCCAGCAGAGGGAGGAAGGCGGGCACAAAGCTCCAAACCTTAGTTAAGGCATTCTTGGCAATGAACTGACTTTAAACTTGTATTTATATGAATGGAAACTGTCTCATGTGGATAATGCATGTAGTCATATAATTCTTGTTAAGGCAGTAGATACACCTCTTAAGACAACTGTAGGGGCTGGGGATTTAGCTCAGTGGTAGAGCGCTTACCTAGGAAGCGCAAGGCCCTGGGTTCGGTCCCCAGCTCCGAAAAAAAGAACCAAAAAAAAAAAAAAAAAGACAACTGTAACTCTGCAGTTAAAAATTCCCTCTTCCTTTACCAATCCTACAACAGATAGAGGCCTTATATCCAAAATATACAAAGAACTCAAGAAGTTAGACCGCAGGGAAACAAATAACCCTATTAAAAAATGGGGTTCAGAGCTAAACAAAGAATTCACAGCTGAGGAATGCCGAATGGCTGAGAAACACCTAAAGAAATGTTCAACATCTTTAGTCATAAGGGAAATGCAAATCAAAACAACCCTGAGATTTCACCTCACACCAGTGAGAATGGCTAGGATCAAAAACTCAGGTGACAGCAGATGCTGGCGAGGATGTGGAGAAAGAGGAACACTCCTCCATTGTTGGTGGGATTGCAGACTGGTAAAACCATTCTGGAAATCAGTCTGGAGGTTCCTCAGAAAATTGGACATTGAACTGCCTGAGGATCCAGCTATACCTCTCTTGGGCATATACCCAAAAGATGCCTCAACATATAAAAGAGTCACGTGCTCCACTATGTTCATCGCAGCCTTATTTATAATAGCCAGAAAATGGAAAGAACCCAGATGCCCTTCAACAGAGGAATGGATACAGAAAATGTGGTACATCTACACAATGGAATATTACTCAGCTATCAAAAACAACGACTTTATGAAATTCGTAGGCAAATGGTTGGAACTGGAAAATATCATCCTGAGTGAGCTAACCCAATCACAGAAAGACATACATGGTATGCACTCATTGATAAGTGGCTATTAGCCCAAATGCTTGAATTACCCTAGATGCCTAGAACAAATGAAACTCAAGACGGATGATCAAAATGTGAATGCTTCACTCCTTCTTTAAATGAGGAAAAAGAATACCCTTGGCAGGGAAGGGAGAGGCAAAGATTAAAACAGAGACTGAAGGAACACCCATTCAGAGCCTGCCCCACATGTGGCCCATACATATACAGCCATCCAATTAGACAAGATGGATGAAGCAAAGAAGTGCAGACCGACAGGAGCCGGATGTAGATCGCTCCTGAGAGACACAGAATACAGCAAATACAGAGGCGAATGCCAGCAGCAAACCACTGAACTGAGAATAGGTCCCCCGTTGAAGGAATCAGAGAAAGAACTGGAAGAGCTTGAAGGGGCTCGAGACCCCAAAAGTACAACAATGTCAAGCAACCAGAGCTTCCAGGGACTAAGCCACTACCTAAATACTATACATGGACTGACCCTGGACTCTGACCCCATAGGTAGCAATGAATATCCTAGTAAGAGCACCAGTGGAAGGGGAAGCCCTGGGTCCTGCTAAGACTGAACCCCCAGTGAACTAGACTATGGGGGGAGGGCGGCAATGGGGGGATGGTTGGGAGGGGAACACCCATAAGGAAGGGGAGGGGGGAGGGGGATGTTTGCCCGGAAACCGGGAAAGGGAATAACACTTGAAATGTATATAAGAAATACTCAAGTTAATAAAAAAAAAATTCCCTCTTCCGAAAAAGCTGTTTAGTCAGTCAATAAGTATTTACACACACACACACACACACACACACACACACACACACACACACACACAAACTCAAAGAAAGCTGCGTGTCTCTGACGGCCAAGTTTTGGGTTTAAAGGCTAACATTATTTTTCAGTTAGTTTTAACTTCAATTGGATCAGAAAACTGGATCAAAATGCATATACTACAAGGCAAAGGTGGCAGGACTCGTAGGGATAGAAGCCTGAGTGTAACAGACAAGAGGTCTGGGTCCTCACAGAATTTATAGGCTTGCACCACCAGACCACTATAGACCATGACTTATCCAGTCTCCTGCTCACTTTTAACAGCTTTGTGAATTAACAGTGGCTCTCCCATCTTTAAATAGTTGAGGGGAAAAGTGGAACAATACTGTGTAGCACTGAAAAGTGCATGCCAGTCAAGTATCCATGGTCACAGAAAGCGTTTGGAAGAATTTGAGCACATTTTCTTACTTATGTACCACCCACATCTATGGGGGAGTCAGGTATCCCAAGAGAGACAATATGGCCCAGGAAGTCACCATTTACCAACCCTCATTCCATTGAAAAGCAGTAGGCCAGGTGCTATGAGGACAATTTTGCATGGCTGAGCTCAGGTTTCAGTTAAGCACTCCTCTCTGACAGAGGTTCTCTCAGTCTCTGTACTAACAAAAGGTGAAACTGAGAGCCGGCTCACTCTTCAAATACGATTGCAGTGACTAGGTGGCAAATACACCCTACTCCATGATTGTCTGACTCAACAGGCAATGGACTTAGCCAACATCCTAAAGACCATTGTGTCTCACTTGAACACAGAAACTTGTGTGGCGAATCTTGTTAAAAGATTTAAATCCACTAATTCAACTGATCTTGAGTGGGACCTAAAGATTATGCACTTCTGACAAGTGCCCAAGTGGATCAGTGATTCATAGATCCCAGGCTCTGAATGAGTGGATCTCAACTTGGGTTACATTACAACTCTGAGTAAAATGTGAAACATCACATAGGTCCACTCCCCAAGTGCTAACTTAATTGGCCAATGATCCAGGCATTAAAATTTTTATAGAAATCTTTCCAGGTGATGCAATGCATAAATGGGATATCAAGTCACTGCTTTGCTGGAATCCTGCTGGCCCAAAGTAAAGCCATTCAAATGAGAGTCTAAAGACCCAAGTTCAAACCCTCATGCCATAGGGTAAAGTCTGCTGCTTCCTTTGCTTAAGGTTCACTTTCTTTGCAGGTGAAAAACAAGGAGGCTCAAGTGGAAAATCTAGAAGAGCTCAAGATCACTGACTTGTGAGCTTCTCACACAAGGAGGTGGACACCAGGAGCGCCTGGGTTTCAAATGCATCCAGTTCATCAACACGATGCCTAACCACCAAATCCATGTAAGATAAAGCTTGGCTAACATCTGGTATTTTTGTCCTGTTTGAACACTTTATCATTACGGAAATGATTCTACATAGCCAGGCAGCCCTACCACACAGCTAGAATCACTGTTAAAATTATGGTTCAGTGATTGTGAGAGTTAGTTATGTTTTACTGTAGGAAAATCGTGGGAAGCTTAAAGAGCAGAAACTCAGTTACAGTCCTGCAACACTAAAGCTGTATTTTTATAGCCTCAGTCAAGTAACTGCATTTGTGATCAAATTATTTCCCACAGAAGAAAGGAGGAGTAGGTGGCTGGGAGCATCTCCCCTCAGAAGCCCTGTTATTATATCTCCAAGTGTGGACTCGATGGTAGTGTGGGCTCCTATGAGGAGCATGGGAACCACAGCCTATAAACCAGACAGACTCTAACATGGACAGTGCTCTCAGGCCCAGCTGATACTAGCTACTCTCAATTTCTTCATCTGTAGATAGTCTGTGGTGTTTTCATATGACTGTAGGTCAGAAGACTGCAGAGTCACAGAACACTGAGACCTGCATGAGTCAGGAGAATGGGCAGATAGATGTGGATTTGAATCCAAGCCAATGGCTCTGGTTACTTTCTCTATCTGTATACAAAGATAGCAACAGTACCTCCTTTACAGGGTTTCTCTAAGGATTTAATGACAAGAATAGCAAAGCATCAAAGTACAGTGTTTGGCATGTAGGGATACCCAGAAAATGATGTTGAGAGAGTGCTGAACAATTACAATAAAACTTAGCTGCATTGGGGGTCTTACTACTTTGTAAACAAAAGACAAATACATGTCATTTTTACCTGTCTTTTAGCTGGAGTAGTCTGCATGGAAATCTCACATTCCAAAACAATTAATAATATTGATACTAGCTATCTCTTGTCACCATGGCAATGTTACTTCGTGCTAGGTGTTTTCACCGCCTAGCAATCCCTGATCCCAGGAGAATCTTGTATAAAGATTACAGAACAGCGATTCCTCAGAACTTTTCCAACTATGAGTCCATGAAACATGACTTCAAAATAGAGATTCCAGAGTATTTCAATTTTGCAAAAGATGTTTTGGACCAATGGACCAATACAGAAAAGGTATGGAGCAAATGCCACTTAGACTACAGTGTTTCAGCTGCAAGCATTCATGGCCCCCTGGGGTAGTCAGCAGTGGCTACAGAGAGTTTTGCTGCCAGGAGGAAGTGATCAGTGGAAGTCAATAGCTGCGAGTGACATTTGAAGGTAGAAGGGTACTGCTGAAGTCCCATAATGTACAGAACAGTCTCCAAACATGGACTTGTCTGGCCCACAATGCCAGTGGTTCCATCATGGATGCTTGAGAAAGCCTAGGTTATATTAATGCATTCTTTTTGTTTCTTTCCCACTTTTAAATAAAAAAGGAATAAAAAGTGACTCTGAGAGTCAAAGTGTCAAGAAATGAAGTATAGATACATCCATGAGGGAATGATGGGATATAAGAATTCTAACTGTGGGGTGGGGAGGATCATGATAAATGAGAAAGGACCTGGTCCCAACGAACTGACATGGCTCCCAGCATGTAGAAATAGGAACTTCTGAGTGATCTGCACTTACTTCATGTATGTCCTGACCTCTGAGTTTTCTGCAGAGAATGTGTTTCATTGAGTCAGCTGAAATATAATTTAACTATATAACAACCTCAAGTCCATGACTGCTCTGCTTTCCTCAGACTGGAAAAAGACTTTCCAATCCAGCCTTCTGGTGGGTAGATGGAAATGGAAAGGAGGTGAGATGGAGTTTTGAAGAACTTGGGTCTTTATCCAGGAAATTTGCCAACATACTCACAGAAGCCTGTTCCCTGCAAAGAGGAGATAGAGTAATGGTGATTCTGCCCAAGATCCCAGAGTGGTGGCTTGCAAATGTAGCCTGTCTGCGAACAGGTTCGTATGCTTACACTCCTGATCACATGTCAACAAGCCAGGTTTATCCACACACCTAAGTAACCATGAGACATTTATCTGGGCACAGTGTGTTTTGGCAGCATTTAGTAACTCTGCTTGAAGACATGCTCCATGGGTCTTAGGTACATCTTGAAAGGATACAGCTATTTCTCCACCATTCCTTTCATGTCTCTACCATTAGGCTTCCTGACCCTATCATGACAAATGCTTTCTGCAATGTTTGTGCTCATTCCTATCTCCTGACTTTTCTGCATACCATCTTCTATGCGTGGTACTTCTTTCCCTCAAAACTAAGTTCATGTCCAAGTCTTACTCAACTTTCAAGTGTCCAACTTTTTTTTTTTTTTTGCTGTTTGGTTTGTTTTTTAAGATTTAATTATTTATGTGTATGAGTGTTTTTCCTGTATGTGTATCTGTGTTTTATCTGTATGCCTGGTGCCTACAGAGGCCAGAAGAGGGTATCATCACATTCCTGGGGAACTAGAGTTAAAGATGGTTGTGAACTCCTTTGTGGTTACTAGGAATAAAACTTGGGCTTCTGTAAGAGCAGCCAGTGCTCTTTAACCTCTGGGCCATCTCTCCAGCTTCCTCAATCCTCAGTTTAATGTTGCCTTCTCAGACAACCTTACCCTGATATCTCCCCCTAGGTGCTATCTTTCCTAAGCACCTGCTTTAGTTACTGTTCTTTTGCTGAAAGAAACACTATGACTTGTGAGGTTTGAACTGGACCTCTACCGGGATCTCCTGAAAAGAGACTCACAGAGGTGGTGATCAATGCAAAACCAAGAGGAGTTTAATCATTCCAACATATTGGGGTCATCTCACTTCAAGGGAAAGACAACCCCGAGCAGATTTTAACAGGGGATTATATACCTTGCAAACAACTGGGGCAGAATTTGCACCATGGTAACTAGGCAGCATACTATGCACATTTGGTGGAGTGAAATAACCATCAGGTTGACTCAGTGTATCATTCAGGACTTTCCTTTGGGAGTCACAGGTAGCTTTGTGTGATAGTTTGGCTTGCAGCTGTTCCAGGAACTAAACAAGATTTTTTTTCTTCCTGGAAGGGAAGGGCCCTTGTGCTGGGAGGTTTGTGGTAGGAATTTTCCCACTGGCCTTAGATTGACCCCAACTCTGGCTCTTTCAGACTAAGTCAATTTATATATTAAACAAGCATTTAATTCACAGCTTGCTTATAATTCCAGAGGCTCAGTTTATTTTCATTATGGTGGGAAGCAGGCAGGCATGATGCTGGAACAGTAGCTGAGATCTTACATCTGATCCACTAGTAGGAAGCAAAGAACAGGCGTGACTGGACCTGGCATGTTTGAAACCTCAGAGCTCACCCCCAGTGACATACTGCCTCTAATAAGGCCCCAACTCCTTCAACAAAGCCACACCTCCTAATCCTTCCCGAATATTCCACCAACTGAGAACCAAATATTCAAATATGTGGGCCTATAGGGGCATTTTCTGTTGCAGGATATTTGATCACACTGTGAGCCCCGAGACTGTGTTATTTACTGAAAAAAAAAAAACAAACCTGTTTCTAGTTGTGGTGAGGCTCATCCATTATCACACGCCATTAATCCCTCTGGCTGAAATACAGACACACCCTTAGTACACAACTTTAATACCAAACAATTTAGGTAAAGTTAATTTGTGAAGGAAGCACTCATAGATAAAAGTGATGTCTAATTGAGTGGCAGACAAAGAGATGAATTAGAGAAAGATTTGACAGAATAGACCATGTCCAACTCTCTTAAGAAGACAGAGGAAAGAGAGGCAATGTAAGAGTGAGCAGAGCAGAGGGAGAAAGAGAAGGAGGCAATTTTACCAGGGCAGGTCGTAGAGAGAAAACAAGCAAGACACAGGTGAATACTGAATGAGCCAGAGAATGGGAAGGAGCCAGAAAATTAGAACAGATTTCCAGAGTTAGTCTGAGGCCAAACATGGCAAGAGAAGCCAGATTGAGTCAGTCATCTTGGAGAGGGGTTTGAGCCAGAACAGTTGAGTTGAACCAGCCAGAGCTCAGAAAGAACAAGAAAGGGTGAGCTTATTCAGCAGCAAGTCTCAGAGACTGAAAACATTTTGGGCCTAAATTAGCTTGTAGGGAGGCTAGAAGCTTCCAGGACTAAGCCTAGGTTAGCAGGTGGGCAGTAAGCCTCGGGATGATAATTACATAATTACATCACATGAATAAAAGTTACTTTTACAATTTTCATTCAAACTACCACAGCACCCTAAAATCATTTGTGTGTGTGTGTGTGTGTGTGTGTGTGTGTGTGTGTGTGTGTTACTATTTAAACATTTTGGACACAGTATTTGCCTATATATAACCTGCAAATCCCATAAGGCTAGGTATGCTCTTAAAAGGCCATTACTATAGTAGCATATCTCTGTAACTACAGTAATTATAGTAAATGTTCAATAAAATATCTGCTGAATTAATGTTCTGATTGTCCTAATATACCAAAGTATTTAGTGGCACTCTTTCATTAGAGGATAGCTAAACTATTCTATTTCATATAAACATATAGATTATATGCTGAAAAACAGAGCCAATTTTCAGATACCTTTCATATTAATTCAGTAAAGGGAGGCAATTGAATGGCAATTGAATTGCATTGTAACAACCAGGATTCTCTAGAGAAACAAACCTGATAGAATGAATCTCTATTCATATATAAACAGGACTTACAAGAATGGCTTATGAGTCTGACTATGGTCTGACTATGTCAACAATGCCCAGCTTGCATTGGAAAGTCCAAGAAACCAGTAGTTGCCCAGTCCATGAGGCTGGAGGTCTCTGTTCATCTTTAGTATGTGCTGGAATCCAAGAGAAGTAGGCTCTAATGCCAGAGAAGGCTTGCTGGAGAGTGACAGCAAGCAGGCACAAAACAAGCACTTTCTTCTTCCTCATCCTTTGTCTAGGCTGCCACTAGAAGGTATGAGCCAAATTTAAGGTGGTTCCTCCCACTTCAAAAGATCCATATTTAGGGCCAGTCTTTCCATGATTCAGTCAAGAAAACTCCCTCACAGGTGTATTCAGTCACTTGAGTTTTAGTTAATTCCAGATGTGATCAAGTTGTCAGTCAAGAACAGTCATCACATATATCTTAATTAATACATAATTAATTTCTTCCCCCATTTCTTTCCTTCAGCCCCTCCCATATTCTCTCCCTCCAATGCTTCATACACCTCAACTCGAGTTGCTAGCTTCCTTTTCTTTTGTTACTGTTACATATATGATGCACAAACATAGAAATGCAACCTGCTGACTCCCTGTTTGTGTTTGTGAAGGTACAGTTTCAGAGTGACCACTTTGTATTAGATAATAATTTGGGTGCTCATTCCTGGAGGGGCTAATTCTCCGTCTCTCTGCAGTCATTAGTTCCCTACAATTCTTTGTCTAGGAGTGGGAACTCATGAGATTTCTCCTCCTTCCATGTTAGCATGTCTTTAACTCAGGCAAAATATCCATTCATTCTTTGAAAACAGAGCTAATAGCTAAAACATTAAGTTTTATTCTAAACTCATTATATGCATTCACTCATTTAACCCTGGAATAATTCTATATGGGATATATTTTATAATTCTGACTTTATAGAAACAGAATCTGAGGACCACAGAGGTAAAGGATTTATTTGAGGCCCAAGTTTACGGGTGTCTGGCTCTGGGACACCAACATACTATACCTTACTTTGTAATTTATGACAGGCAAGAGTAGAACCACAGAAATGATACATATCTCAGGAAAAAGCAAACAATTCGTGTATTGTAAGAGGCCCTGGACTGGAGTGGTGACATGTCCAGGTCTGGATTCCAGCTGTGTACTCTGAGTCCTGTAGTTTCACTGACATTCGGGAGCTAGAAGGCAAGCCATGGAAAGCTGCTCATGCTAGGCATGTTTGGACAGGGACTAAATGAGTTAAAATACACAAAATAGAATAATATCTGGTGCTCAAGCACACCACCAGTGCTGCATACTAGTTTTCAACCAAAATTCCTCCAAGTTCAGTGTTATGGGTGATCTTCAAATACAAGAGAGTCAGTCAGTCTTAATACTCTCACATTAGGGCAAAGGGTCATAGACTTCAAATACAAGACAGCCAGCATTGATGCTCTCATGTTAGGGCAAAGAGTCACAGACTTGGAGACCCCTTGAAAGGCATTGTCAGGACAATGAAAGACAAACAGATTTCTCCCCTGGTTAATTCATAACTCATTCAGAGACACATAGAATGTGAATATATTAGTTACACTACCCTATCACAATAGAAGTTAACCTTGCTTTTAAACATTATTTTTCTATTCCTTTAGGGACAGTTTTAATTCCAGGAACCACTCAGCTGACCCAGAAAGACATCCTCTACAGGCTACAATCTTCAAAATCAAAGTGCATTATTACTGATGATACTTTGGCCCCAGCAGTAGATATTGTAGCAGCTAAATGTGAAAATCTCCACTCCAAATTAATTGTGTCTCAGCACTCCAGAGAAGGCTGGGGGAACCTCAAGGAGATGATGAAGTGAGTCCACTTAATTTTAGAACAGTGCCCTACAAAGAAAGGCAGTAATGAAAAGACTATCCAACTCAGTGAGCTCAACAAAAAGAAAAGCAGTAAGTAAGGAGAATATTCAGTGATTGTTACAGAACTAACAGATGGCAGTGCAAGCTTCTGGGTAAGAAGGGGTGTGGTTGAGATAAAATAAATAAGTCAACACAAAGCATTCTCTGAGGAAGAGAATGGTGTATAACTGGCTTATTAAGGAGTTCTCTTGTGAAAGATAGAAAGGGTGAAGAATTGGACAGAGGAAGAAATTCTATGTATTCCCTATGTATTCTATGTATGAAGCTCTGGGCTAACACACTGGGAATTCTGGCCTTTGGATGGATCCTCAGGGCTGTGACAATTACTCACCCACAATGATCAGTTTTGGATGAGAGCTGTCTCTAGAAGATGCACAATCTTGAAGGTGGCTGCTCATATCTCATAAGTCAAAGGATGGAAACAGAGGTAGCTTTTATCTTGGGGCTGAATCCAAGTCACTGATTCAGACGCAGAAAAGGCCCAAAGCAGATGATGGGTTTTCAAATCCTCCTCAGAGGTCAGTCATTCATAAAAAACACTGTAGATTGTCCTTTGCAGATATGCCAGTGACAGCCACACCTGTGTGGACACAAAACACAATGAGTTGATGGCCATCTACTTCACCAGTGGGACGACTGGGCCTCCGAAGATGATTGGACACACCCACAGCAGTTTTGGTTTAGGACTGTCTGTCAACGGAAGGTATTTTCCCAGAACCGTGCCTACAGTACACAACCTGCAGAAAGAATGATTTGTAGACTGGCTTTTAAAAAAATTGTTTTCCAACAAATTAGACACTTTTGTAAATTTATATATTTAAACTTTATACACATTTATATGCATGTAATTCCTACCAATTCAACAAATTTATAAGACGGTGCTATTTGTATTCCAGGTTCTGGCTGGATTTGATAGCCTCTGACGTGATGTGGAATACGTCAGATACAGGCTGGGCAAAGTCTGCATGGAGTAGTGTTTTTTCTCCGTGGACCCAAGGAGCATGTGTTTTTGCACACTATTTGCCCCGTTTTGATTCAACTTCCATCTTGCAAGTAAGGCAGCACAGAGGAGGTTCCTGGGGAGAAACATGTTAGCATTAGTGGTGCCACTGATGGGATTGGCAACTAAAGTAAACACGGAGATTGGGAGGTTTTAGATGTCTACCTCTGCAAAGCCCACAAAGACAGGAAAAGCTGCATGTCCATGAAAATAAACAATTTTACATTGTGCTGTGCCTCTAGCCAATTAACACTGCAGTTGGGACAGAGTTTGCTATTTCTCAACCGCAGACCCTCTCCAAGTTTCCCATCACTGTCTTCTGTTCTGCACCAACTGCCTACCGGATGCTTATACAGAATGACATAACCAGGTAAGACATGTTCATAAACAGATACTCAGTCAAGGGAGAGAGGAAGAGGAAGTTAGAAAACGAAAGACCCACCTGTCCAGAACCGCAGCTCTCACTAGTTAGTACAGTTCAGTTCAGTGTCTTCTTTCTCTTTCTCCTTTGAGTTCTTCCTGACATTTTGTAGATGGCTGCTGTGTCCAGAGCAGGTTCCTCTAAACCTGGAGAGGGGAGGGGAGATTAGACCATGTCTTGAGCTCTGAATGCAAAGGTTAGAGTTTTTAAAGAAGAGGAGGGCCTTTAACTTTGGGTTGATAGCTATTCCGTAAGCTGAGAGAGTAGACAGGTTTCTCCTTGCAAATTCTCAGAAAGAACAGAAGAATGAATGCTTTAAATGTACTGATTCCATTTTAAATGCTTGATTGTTGCTCTGAAAAGAAGATACTGTTACAGCGTTTACAGCTCAGCAATTCTGATCTCATGTGTTGAAGAAAAGCACAGCTCTTGCTCCAAAGAGAGTAATATACAGTTTATTCTGAGCCAAATGTGCTTGTCAATGGGTCGAGGCCATGGATTCAGATGTGCAAGCGATTATATAAACTTTCTAGTCACAGAACAGAAGGAAGGCATAAATCAACACATTTGCCCATCACTCCTATGAGGGAGTCCAGAAGGAATTTCTTCTTTAGGTTTCTAGTATTTATAATAGTCTTGGTTTTAGAGTTTGTGCAAACCAGTAGTCTCCTAAGTTTAACAAAATATTCTTCCAAAAGTTTTACCTAATAAAATGAGAATAAGATTAAATACACAATTTAGTAATAAATGACTATTAAGTGTCCCAGGGATAATTTTGGCCCTTCATGAAATCATCTCATCACACTCATAACATGCTGCTGTCCAGCCTGTGAGGTCCTTCACAGAGACGTGGCATCTTCAGAGGACTTTAGTTCACAGTTATGAGGTAATTTTTAATTAATGATTTAAAATACCATCACTGAGCCATGTGTAGAGAGGCAGAGACTGAATTCAAAGCTAGCCTAACCTACACAGCAAGTTCCAGAGCTACATGTTTATAGGTGTGTGTATGTGTGTGTGTGTGTGTGTGTGTGAGAGAGAGAGAGAGAGAGAGAGAGAGAGAGAGAGAGAGAGAGAGAGAGAAAGAGAAGAAGGAACAGACACAGAGAGACACACACACAGAGGGGAGGAGATAGGCAATGGGGGTACCTTCTTTAAAGATGGTGTTTCTTTGCAACAAGTGATTCCTCCCTACCAGGGAAGGGAAAGGAAGAGAAAAAAGAAACCTGGCATTACAGCAGTCTTCTTACTTTGTATTAGAATGCTCTGCTTATGGTATCAGGTATTACTTTATATCAAAACGATCTGCATATGGCCTCCAGTGTTACTTTCCATTACAGCTGTTTCTGGCATCAGGTGCTATATTGTGTCAGAGCAGTCTGCCTACTTTGTACTTCTAATTTCCATGTCTCGCTATTTTTTCTTTGCTAACTAACTCACTCCCTGTTTTTGGAGAAGCTATAAGTTCAACAGTTTGAAGCACTGTGTGAGTGCCGGGGAACCCATCAACCCTGAAGTGATGGAACAATGGAAAAAGAAGACAGGACTAGACATCTACGAAGGATATGGACAGACAGAAACGGTACCTGCCCCACTGAACTCAGGGCTAGATGGGAATTATATAAATAAAAGCCAAAGTTTCTAATGTGTCTTATGATCACTGGAGGGATACTAAAAGGTATGGTTAGGAAACTATTTCTTAAAAATAAACACTTGAGAAAACCTAATTGAAAAAATATCTGTGTGACATTTTTAAGAAGAATGATTAATTGACCAAGGTGAGAATGTCTCAATGGTTTTAATGAGAAAAAGGTATTGGATCTATGTGACAGGCTGTCTAAAGAAAAAAGTTAAAGCTGTGAGTGAGCTTCTGGTTCCCTGGAGATTCCTTACAGAGCAGCGGCTAAAACATCCCTATAAAGCCTGCACACTAAAGGTAGAAGGAGGAAGAGCAAGGTTGTTTTACATTGTGAGTTCAAAACCATCCTGGGCTGTGTGCATGAGCAAATACATAAATAATAAGGTAAAATAAAAAATGGGCTTTTTAAAGAGCTCATGCAGATAAACAATTGTAGGAGGTTGCATGGCCTAATGGTAGTGTGCTTTCCTAGCACATGCGAGGCCTCAGTTCAATCCTCAGCACCAATAAGAAGCTCCAGAGATCAACAAAGCAAGAATGAAGTGGTTGTTTTGTAGCAGAAAGGGAGACAAGATGATCAGAGAAAGGGAAAAGTGGAACATTTTTCATTGGCTTAGTTTTAACATTTGAACTTTTAAACCATGAAAATTATTACCTGAAAACATTGAAATTTCAAACTTAAACAACTATGAAAATGGACACTTTTTTTTAGACACACCCAGCATAGTGATCGTTGTGTTAATCTACATGAAAATGTTAGCATATTCATGTAGTTTTTTTTCTTATATCTCTATACTCTGTGACAGCAGAGTTGATGGGTCTTAGTTGACCCTGCTGCACAGCTGAGTTCTCTGTGGACTGAATGCACAATAGATGGAGGCATAGTTTACATTGCTTAAAGTGTTGCCGTACTTTGTTCTCCTTGCCTAGGTGCTGATCTGTGGAAATTTCAAGGGGATGAAAATTAAGCCTGGCTCAATGGGGAAGCCCTCTCCTGCTTTTAATGTGGAGGTTTGTATGTCCCCTTCCAGGGGACACCATACCCACCCTCCCTCTTTAGATGTGAAACACCTTAAATTCTAAACCAAAGGAGAATTGGGTGAGAAATGTTGGCTTAAACATCTATATCATGCCATGAATTCTGGGCATTTACAAGATTTGACCCATTTAATTTCTAGAAAAATCTCAAGATTTACTACTAATAAGACCACTTTGCAGAGAAATGAAAGAACTCAGCCCAGTGCATGCAGCTCAGACCCCTGGAGTGGGAACACAGTCTCAAGCAATCGGGTTCCAGTGTTTGCACTCTTGGGCACAGTATGTAGAGGCAGGATAGGGCCTGCTGAAGGGTTAACCAGGTCCAAAGTGGCATGAGTTCATAGTGGCTGCAACACACACTCCTCTCTCTGCCTGCCTGTGTGGTTCCTCCAGCCTTTCTTTAACTGTGGTTCTTAGTACCGTCTGATGCCTGAGAAGGAGAAGCGTTCTATTTCCCCATCTGTACACTTTAGGCAGTGTTAAAATTTTCTCAGGTCAACCCAGATTCAAAACTTAATGTAGACAAAGGATTTACACTAGTATTTATATTAAAAAAAAAAAAGCAGGGGTTGGGGATTTAGCTCAGCGGTAGAGCGCTTGCCTAGCGAGCGCAAGGCCCTGGGTTCAGTCCCCAGCCCTGGAAAAAAAAAAAGAAAAAAAAAAAAGCCACAGTGGCGAAAGGGATCAATTTCCAGAGGACAAGGACCTACACTTAATTGGAGCTCAGTTGTAAGATGGGAATCAATGTTTCCCAAGTTTGTGAAAACACACAAATGACAAGGTTACTTGTTTGAAACATTATTTCTCTTCCCTATGACACAAGCCACTAGAATCCCTGTGTTACAAAGACATATGGCTCAATGACAAAAGCAGGTTGCAAAATTTAAGTGATCCTAATTTTTTCTGTCTATAAATGTCCTAAAAGACATTGCCTAAACATGATTACTGCTGGGTGGTAGAGGTAAGGAAAATTTTTACTATTTCACATTTTGGTAATTTGCATCTTATAACTTTTGTGCAATGATAACTTGGGTAAATAATACACTTAGAATTTTAAAGCATATATAAAATGTTTTTTTAAGCTTATATTCTGGCCCAAAAGATTCAAAGCTAAAATTTCAGATGTGGTATTAAATTAAAATTTCCTTAAATAAATTGACATGTTTTATTCTAGATTTTAGATGAAAATGGCACTATTCTTCCTCCTGGACAAGAAGGGGATATTGCTGTTCAAGTTCTTCCTGATCGACCATTTGGCCTTTTTACTCATTATGTAGTAAGAGCTTTATTTTTAAAATATGTTTTTTATTTATTCTTCAAAAGTGTAATTCCAGCATTTGGGACACAGAAGCAGAAAGGCCACAAATTCAAATTCATCCTCAGTTACTACAAAGCCAGTTTGAGGACAGCCTTGAATACCTGAGACCCTATACCAAATGTATTTGGTCACTATTCCTATTTTTATAAAACACACCTAGGAATTTTCCTGACAGATTTATTGCTCTGAATAATAGTCCCACAGACAGGTAATCAAAGAAACAATATCCTTGCCAATATTCCTCTCCTTGGAAGTGAACATCACAGGTAGCTCTTAGCTATGCTTTCCCAACATCCATAGATCCTTTTCAACCAGGAAACGCACACACCTATTTTTCTGAAGTCTAATTAGCTCTCCTCCACTCCAGAGGAACTAGAGAAACAAGAAATAGGGCCACAGGATGAAGTAAATTCATTTCACTAGACACTTTCTCATCTCTAACCATGGTATACAAATTAGAACAGCATTTATATCAATATTCTAAGAGGTCCAGATCATACCTGCCAGTGACCTTTATGGAAGGTAGCAATATTTTGTTGGTTTTCCTCTTATGCCAGTTACAGAACTGGTCTCTTCTTATGCAAACAAAACCAAGCCAAAGAACACATCTGCTCTGGATTAAGCACTGTGCTTAATTCTTTTAACTATCTCTTTCTATGCCAATGTTAGGTATCATTTTGAAAATGGCTTAATTGTGCCTATGCTTCAAATCTCAGGGATGCTGCAACATTTACCTTATGATCTACATAAAACAGCCTCCAGGAGTTGTACCAAGTCTCTGTAACTACGATTTATTCCTTTTACGTTGGGCTAAATCAAAGCTCGAAATTCATTCCTACTTGACCCTGGCCCCTCTTCATTCTGAGGATGCTTTTTCTTTGAACATTTAAAAAATGACTGGACAAAAGAGTCACATTCATACTAATATAAACAAAATGATCCTTTTTTTTTTTTTTTTGCAGGATAATCCTTCGAAAACAGCTTCAACTCTACGAGGGAATTTCTACATCACTGGGGACAGAGGCTATATGGATGAGGATGGCTATTTCTGGTTTGTTGCAAGATCAGACGATGTCATATTATCCTCTGGGTAATTTTCTATGCATGTCTATTTATAAGCATTCTGGAGTCAATCTAGCTCATCCTTATGAGCTCCTGTCATATTTTCCTAGTTACCGAATTGGACCATTTGAGGTAGAGAGTGCTCTCATAGAGCATCCTTCCATTGCAGAGTCAGCTGTTGTCAGCAGCCCTGACCCCATCAGAGGAGAGGTAAGCAAAACAAAACAAAAAAGAAAATCTCAACGTTCATCTTCATTGACCTAAGAGCATACTTCAGTCCTGTGTGTTACATGCATGTATGTGGGTTTGATTTCCCTCTGTGGGCACAAGTGGATGTTGGGATACATTCCTCAGTCACTTCTTCACCCTATTCTTTCCAGACAAGGTCTCCCCCTGAAACTGGAGCTCAGTGTTTAGGCTGGATGCTGGGCCAGTAAGCCCTTGCTCCTCGTCTCCTCCCTCACTACTGAGGTGACTTGTACAATGCCTGGCTCCCCCCAGCCCCTGCTCCACGGGACTTGGGATATGAACTCAGGGTCTTATGCTTAAGCAGCAAGCACTGTTGCCTTCATAGCCCCTAAACACATATTTTAAAACAATATTTCACTTAATTACTCTACTTATTAATGTTGCCTTAAAATAAAGACTGGTCTTCTTCCAAGATTGCTTTTCCCAAGTGATCTTTGATGCCAGATGATAGCCCATTGTGTTCATGGATGACCCTGAGCGGTTTTAGCTCTTGAGCAGTGCTTATGTTTGCCCTATTTTACTATGAAAGGGAGACAGGTATATGAGAGGAGGGAGCAGATAGTTTTTAAAGCATCTCTTCACTACATCTCACTCACAGGGTCTTAGCTCTTCCCTCTCTTTGCTCTCTCTGTCAATTCTATCTGCCTAGGCAAACGTTTATTTGGAACAGGGTGAGTGTGGAGCCTTTAGGACCAGGGTTGGCTTGGCAGTCACCAGGTATCCCAGAATATGATACAGTCAAGATCTGTTGGTGGCTTACAGTTTCCTCTACAGTTATGGAGTCTTGGTATAGTGTTGACATTAGCTGGAGTGAGGGGGAAAGTTTGAACTTCCCAAGACTGGTGGGCTGCAATATTTCCTGGCGGAGGATAGAGATGGATGCCTCAAGATATCCACGCACGAAGCAGCAATGTGTGCTGCACACCACACGCAGCCTATTGCTTTCTGTGGCAGGCCTGTTCTAGCCAGTCTGGCTCCTTCTCTAGGAAAGGGCTAACCAGATCTTTGATTGGGTAGCAAGTTCCAGAAAGACTGATCAGAATCAGCTAAAATGGAGACCTAGGGATACTATCCCAAAGAGAAGTATCTTTTGTCTGCCCCTGACAGTCCTTAAGCTTACTGTGCACTGCTACTGTTGCCGTTTCTAAGGACTCCTAATACAGTTAAACCAAACTACGTTTGACAACCTTCCTAATTTCAGCTTATTCTCAGGTGAATACTCTAAAAGCAAGTAAGACTTTAGATGAGCATTTTCTTAACTGCTACATAATAGTTTCTCAGGTTATATTTTTTAAATATTTATTTATTTATTTTATGTATAAGTACACTATAGCTGTCTTCAGACACATCAGAAGAAGGTATCAGAGCTCATTACAGATGGTTGTGAGCCACCATGTGGTTGCTGGGATTTGAACTCAGGACCTCAGGAAGAGCAGTCAGTGCTCTTAACCACTGAGCCATCTCTCCAGCCCCTTCTCAGGTTATTTTTGCACTTTAATATTTTAAGGAATTTCAGGCTACTTTGCTTTGAATTTTTTATTTTCCTGGAAGATCTAACTCAATGGTGGAGTTTGCTTAGTATGTGCTTAGTATGAGATATGATTACTAGTAATTCCCTGCCCACCCACCTCCACTGTGTATTTAAAATTATATTTTTCTTCTTTTTAAATGATTTTTGTTTTTATTGATGCATTGCTGTTTTGCCTGCATGTATCCCTGTGTGAAAATGTCATATCCCCTGGAACTGGAGTTATAGGCATTTGTGAGAGCTGCCATGTGGGTGCTGGGAATTAAACCGGAGTCCTAGGGAAGATCAGTGCTCTTAACTGCTGAGTCATCTCTCTAGCCCCTAATTACTTTTTCTAAAAATTTAAAATGTGTCCTTTGTCTAAGCTATTTTTAAAGTTATCTGTCCACTTGATTGAGAAAAGGTCATGCTATGTAGTCCTGGAAAGATCCTCTTACCTCTGGTTCAGAAGTGCTGGGACTGGCCTTGCCTAGGGTAGGCAAGCTCTATCACCCAGCACAAGCCTGCTCCTGGTCCCTAACCTCTGGTATTGATGAGGAAGGTGATTAGGGTCACATTACACCATGAGACCAACGTATGTATTAAGAGTAAAACAAATTTTTATAAAATATGTATAATCATGTAATAAAAATAAGATCTGAGCTGTGATTTAAGAAATGTCACTGTCACAAAAGAAAGCAGAAGCCTGGGGGGTTATTCTAAATGAAAGGCATGACAACAACAAATGCTGGGATTACAAGTGCACACTGCTATGCATGGCAGAATATTTTTTAAAAGACAAGATTTCCAATAGGGATAAAAGGACTAGATGAGTTTTACTATTCCTGAAAATTTATGTTTAATATTTTAAGTGCTATTTTTAAAATACTGAAATGTGGAAGGAAGGAAGGAAGGAAGGAAGGAAGGAAGGAAGGAAGGAAGGGAGAAAGAGCAATATGAGGAAGAGAGACAGGCAGGCAGGCAGGCAGGCAGGCAGGCAGGCAGGCAGGCAGGCAGGCAGGCAGGCAGGCAGGCAGGGGTTCTTCAAAGGTTAAGAGTACCTACAGAGCACACTGGGTTAAATTCGCAGAGCCCACCAATGGATGTGGGGTGTATGTGTAATGGGGATTCTATAATCCCAGTTCTACAGTATCTGATCCTTCTGGTCACCATGGGCACCAGACCCACATACATGCAGACAAAACACTCCTATGTACTAAAAACAATAGGTAAATTCATCCCAATAAAGAAATAAATAAAGGAAGAAAAAAGAAAGAAAGAAAGAGAGAAAGAAAGGAAAGAGAGAAAGGTAGGTAGGTAGGTAGGTAGGTAGGTTTACAGAGATGGCTAAGCCATTAAATTCCTTGGCTGGCACAGCTCTAACAATCTGACAAAGGCCACAGGTCCTAAATGGACCTGGACTTCCACAATGATGAAAATGCTCTTAAATGGCATCCTCTAGGAAACAAACACACAGGGCTACCAGTCACATGCAATACGATGAGACTGCCCAAGGCAACCTAACTTCAATAGTCGGACATTGTTAGTGGCTGCTACACAGACTAGCCCAGCCACAGATACCGCATCCCTAAAATCAGAGATTTTGTATAAAAGTTCAGAGAAACTTAGCTCAAATGATATTTTTTTCCAAAATTACATTTACTCTTACTTTTATGATTAAGTACTCTGTACTTTGGGAACAGAAGTCTTGTTTTCTTTACTCCTTAATCTGAGAGAAAAACTTAAATCAAAAATTACTTGAAACAGTCACTTAGAAAAGCCATTTGGTGAGAAGTGACAATTGTAACCAAATTTTTTCACATTGAAAATTGTTTAACTGTGTGTGTGTGTGTGTGTGTGTGTGTGTGTGTGTGTGTGTGTGTGTGTGTGTGTGTGTGTGTATGTATGTGGTGTGGTGTGTGTCAGACTCTGAAGCAAGTGCCTTTCCCCACTGAGCCATCCTGCTAGCCTTTATGGGTTAAAAAAATACCAAAGCAAAGCAAGTAAATGCAAACATCCTAAGTCCTAAGTATTTGTACTTTTTGAAAATTTTGTTTTCTCTTTCTTTTTTTATTGGCTATTTTATGTATTTACTTCTCAAATGTTATCCCCTTTACCCCCCTTTCCATACCCCATTCCCCACCTCTATGAAGATGCTCCCACTCCCGAATAGCATCTGAGATCGTGTCTGATGACTTCTGATGCTCCACACATTATTCTAAGCTTTATATCAGAGTAGCTTTCAAATCCTTGCTTCTTTTATAGAGTAAGAAACGGAGGATTAGAGAGATGATCTTAGTTTATCAAAATCACACAACAAATTCCCTTCGGTCTGGGTTGTCTGACTTCAGTGATATTATTTTTATTTTGTTTTGTTATATTTGTCTTTGGCTTTTTCAAGTTAAGGTTTCTCTCTGAGCCCCAGGGGTCCTAGAACTCACTCTGTAGACCAGGCTAGCCTCAAACTCAAGAGAACTGCCTAGTCTGCTCCTTCCCGAGCGCTGGGATTAAAGGTGTGCACTGCTACCAGCTGCTCTCCAGCCCAGGGTTCACACTTTTTACCATAATGTTTTTTGTTAAGTTAGTATTTTCTGTAATGGCTTATAGGAAGATAAAGTACATGTTATCAAAGCTATAAAAGTTAACATGTGAACTAATGCCTATAGACAGTTTTAATTTTTCAATTAATAAAAATTTTGCCAACATAAAATGATTGTAAAGTTGCAAAAATAAAAATAGGATAAAATTCTACCTACAACAAACACATGCACAGCTACATAAGTTCCTGATGATGTCAACATATTAATTAGGAATATTCAAACTTTTTAAAATAAAGACAAAAAAAGGGTAATTGGTCATAAGTGTTAAAAAAAATGCCCTCTGCTAAACAATTTTCAATGTGAAAAAAATTTAAGTTACAAGTTGTTACTTCTTACCAAATGGCTTTCTTAAGTGACTGTTTCAAATAATTTTTGATTAAGCGTTTCTCTCAGATTAAGGAGTAAAGAAATTTAATAAGATTTCAGTTTCTAAAGCACAGGGTACTTAATCATAAAAGAGTTGTAAAGGCCTCTCTGGACCATAGCCTGTGCTGGGAACCTGGATTTGGTGCTAAATACTGCTTGCCTCAGCCAGAGGTATGCCAACTGAGGGAAGCTGTGAGTGATAGTGCTGGCAGTGCCCAGGGAGGAATAAAGGACACAGGATACCACTCAGATTTCTTCCTTCTCCATTAAAGGTCCTCAAACTCTTGGTAGATCTCCTCATAATAGTTCTGGGTAGGGCTGACTTCAGGGAAAGGATTTGTGGGCATAGCAGCACCAGTCCTGGTCACTTCTCCTGCTTCCTGGTTATGTAAGTGGGTCAAGAACAATAGCAGAGCCTTGTATAAAGAATGCAGGACAAAGACTGGGTATGTCTCTGGGTTCAGTCCTTACTGAGGAAATAAAATAAGCTAAGTGTAGCAGTGTAATCCAAGGCCGGCC
The DNA here is from genome assembly GCF_021556685.1 of Rattus norvegicus. Lineage (NCBI taxonomy): Eukaryota > Metazoa > Chordata > Mammalia > Rodentia > Muridae > Rattus > Rattus norvegicus. Next base: position 187,074,738 of record NC_141534.1, read on the forward strand.
TGATATATATGTCAGGATTCTGTTTAAAAACAGAAACCCAAAAGAATGTATGGTCTGAGTGAGCTGTTCCCTTCAACAAGGGCTGAGCTGAGTAGGGCCTAGAATTACCTGGGCTGTTACAATAAGAGGCTGTACTTAGTGTGCTGCTGTGTTTCTAAGTGCAAGCCAAGGACAGAGGGAAACACTCAGATCAGAACACACAGTTCAAAATGTGGTCAGAGCAGGAGTTTAAGGGTGATCCCAAGCAAAGGAGGCTGCACTAGCTCTCTGGTACTAAGACTGAGATATGGACCATCGGGGAAGCTTAGGAGCATGAGCATTCACCTGGACTAAACTACACCATGATTCCCACCACAATGGTTCACTCCACCAGGCAGATTCCCACTCAGAGAAAGCAGATAAGACATACCAAGGTATCAAACACATAACTTGTCTGATGTTTTACACATTTACTTTAGGTAGTAAAGGCCTTTATTGTCCTGAATCCTGATTACAAACTCCATGATCAAGAACAACTGAAAAAAGAGATTCAGGAGCATGTGAAAAAGACTACAGCACCTTACAAATACCCCAGGAAGGTAGGTGTCCTTGTTACAACTGCTACTTGTTTAGTGTTTTGGAAATTTTTCTATTTGTTTTTTTCCTTTTAAATGATCTTTCTCCTTAAATATGCTGTGCAAGAGGTTCCAAACAGAGCTAATGACAATAGTTAATCAAAAAATTCTGAGGTTAAAGTGACGCCCCTAACATAATTCAGTCAATTAGCTCATAATATTAATGTAACAAAACAAACAAACAAACAAACAAAAACCCAACTTCATCCTTTTACCTAGAATTTGAAACAGAGATATTGGGTAACTGGCATGACCTGAATGAAGTCTACAAGTGATGGACTAATTTCTTCCTCCCCTTAATACCAACAGATAGAATTTATTGAGGAGCTGCCAAAGACTGTCAGTGGGAAGGTCAAAAGAAATGAACTGAGGAGAAAGGAATGGACAACAACTTAAACTTGGCCCACTAATCACCTGCATATCTACAAGTAAACACAGTGTCTCTGAGTCTACAGGAACCACAGATCACGTGGGCAGACTGCTTTTAAACTGGATTTAAACTATTTTGTAGAATGAAACCATAGGCTGAATTATGAAATCATATAATCACTGAATCCTTCTGCCTTCATGTCAATGTTCCTGTAATTTGCAACATAAAATGAATGTTATCAGATGCCGTGATGCCTTAAAATTTATTTTAGGAGCTGTTTCTAAACCAAATCTCTGCCCCATGGGTTTTCAAAACTTAACTGAACAATTCTAATATGCCAATATACAAATCAGAACAAATCTTCAAGCTTTGAAGGAAACTGTCATAATTCTTAGAATACTTACCTAAAAGTTGAGTAGGAATTTTACCAGTCATAATTTTATTCAAGTAATTTAAAAATAGTTTGAAATTTGTTTCAATGTCAAAGTATAAGAGACAGCTGTCATATTCTATGGTTAGTTATTAAATTTAACCTAATAAATATGGTTTATAAAAATAGTTTTTCCTTGTAGTTCTTTAGGATAGTTTGATAAATTCAGCAAATGTTAATGTATGAAATATATGACTACCCAAATGCTCATCTAGGAACAAGGATCGCCACATGAACAGACCATAGTTGACAGACAACTACTTGGCAAGAGTGCATCCATTTCCCTTCTGTTCGTTTGAGCCGCTCCAGAGTAGCTGCAGTGCTCAGATATGCTGAGACTACATAATGTAAAGCCTATTGCTATTTTTCCTGTGTGAACGTCAGATAAAGCTTATACTGAAGTAAAAGACAGCTTAGAAGAGTTTATCAATTTCTCATTGAAGGTCTGAGTCGTAAAGAATTTTTAGTAGGAAAATTTAAACTTCTGTCACGAATGTGGCTTGTGTCTGGAGAGCTGAAAGTGAGTCCTGAGGAATGAGGTAGAGTTTTGCCATTGGTTCTTTCCTTCTGAAGTGTTTGTTCCCATTTAAAATAACTACAGCTTTTTTTGTCTTCTTGGTATTTCCCAACAGGGCAACAATAGAAGGCTTTCCCATGGTTTGGCCCATTATTAGAAACAATAAGCCGCTTAGATCTTCTGCCACACTTGCATAAAGGGGGGGTCATCTTTCCAGTCTTCCAAGGCTCTTGTAGATTAACTGTGGATGTTAACACAGAGGGAGGAACTTTACAAGAAGTTGTTCCTGGGGAGCAGAGAGATGACGTTGACTTTTCCTCATGAATAGCAAAGGTCTGCTTTTTGGCTCGTGGAAACACTGGAGGACTAAATGAATTTCTTTTAGTGCCACCTGAAAGAAGAGGTTGTTTCCTCAAAACTGAAGGATGTGATGATGCATTGGCATGAACACTGGTGAAAGGAAATGGTTTGCATTCGGGTAACTTAAACGCAGAGGCATCTGAACCTGGGTGTTTGGCTCCCTTTACATTATAGACTGTACTGTGAGGACTCTTATACACAATAGACTTAGATGTCTCAGAATTTTGAGGAGTTTCCTTAAGGTCGTCAAAGTTTTCATAACTAAGTGTTTCTGGTTGTTCTGAAACCAGTGACCTCTCTGCAGAATTAAATGAAGTATCCACATTTGTGTCACTAATAGGAGGCATACAGTCTGTGTCTGGCTCAGCCTGAGATGCTGGCAGTAAAACTACATCTTCCCACTCAGCCAACATCGGTAAACAGTCAAAAGTATGACCCATTTCTACATCAGAAACAAGGTTAACAGACGGGATGGTTGTAGACACAAGCACCAAGTTGGAGTCAAGTGCTGAGGACTTTGAGCGGTCACTTGATGCAAGCTGCTCACTTTTACTTGGCTTCTGTATATAGAGAGCTGGATTCAAGGTGGGAGCACACAGTTGTTGCACAGATGTCGAGCACTTGGTAGTGAAAAGAGGAAAGCTATGTTTGATATTGTAAAGATCTGCTTTCACGTTGCTTTTTAGTTGTAATTGGTCCTTTATACAGGAATTCACACAAACTGAATTCATTTGAGCATTTTCCTGGGGATTTCCTGTACTTTGGAGCTCCTTTTGGTTTATGCTGGGATCCTGGATGCTAATGTTGCAGGCAGATGCTTCTTCAACTTGATCTGAACCCAAATTTCTGGCCAAAATCTTGGGATTCTTCTTAGTGAGAACCTATGATTCCATAGACAAATCCATTGCTTTAGGAACTGTATTTATAATTTCTTCCATAGACATTATATATGACAAAAAAAGGAAAAATGTCATTGGTGCATAAGTGACTACTCGAGGACTCAAAATGACAGAAGAAAGCGACAAGACACCACTAACCTTGTTCAAGGACCTGGTAATTTTCATTAGGCAACCATCCCTGATCATTTTCCAAGCAAGAAGAGCAGTGTTCCGAGAATCATCTAAGCCTGAGGAAATAAAAGTATCAAACACTGAATGCCATGGTACTACCATAAAGAAATAACAGAAAACAAATTACATTTAAACAGAAATTGGGGCATACTGCTACTTTTATGACCACTTGCTGATTTCAATTATCATAAATTCATCTGTGGGAAGTTGTGAAAGCATTACCAATGAGAGATAAAATGACTTGTGTTTGCACAGGTGAAAATTTGTCACCCAGCTTTCATAATTGTGACCAGTGACCTGTACAGACCATCATTTGTGAAAAATTAGTCATGCTCAGTTTATTTCTTCATGTTATCTAGGGACCTGTATTTCTAGGTGATGTGCTCGTTATTTTCATTATTTACTTATTTTTAAACCAACGAGAACCACTGGATTGTGGTCTTTATCTAAATTCAAGAGACCGGTAACTCAAAAATCAGAAATAATTTGAGTTATATAGGTTAAGAACATTTTTTTTTAGCCTGCAAGCTATTAATAATGACACTACCCCCTAAATGAAACTAATATGAAAAATTTTAATATGACTAAATGACTTATATAATGAAATAATTACCGGTTTATACGAACCAGAATGTTCTCGTCCTGAAAATTCTATTCCCACTTCCTGCAAGGCACCACTTAGTCCTTTGGGTTTTCTGTTATAAAAAAGCTAATGAAATAAAATAAAGATATTTTTAAAAATACAATGACTACTACAGAGGTTACAAAGTTATTTCTCATATCTTTTAGTGCTATCAGGTTTGGAAATTATTACTGTTGTGCTGTCTCAAATATTTTAAGATACATATTTATGTGAATATTCCAAAAGAAAAACACCTTAGTTATAAAATTTACATCAATAAGATACAGTGTAAGCCCTTTCAACAGAAACAAAGTGAACATGCTCCCTCCCATCTTTGATCCTTACCTTGTAAGTTGCTCTGAGATCGATCCAAGAATTTAAGAACACAGGTTTCAATAGCTGCTTTCTTTTACACTCATACTCTAGACAAACGCCCAAGTCCCAGTCTGCATTACGGATATTAAAAGAAGAGTCAATAATGTCAGTGCATTTCCATTTTCCAATAACATATACAAAACGAGATATGATAGAGCAGTAAAATTTAATTCCTGCGCTAGAATCTGATGCTCATGTATTTTATATTACATCTTATAGAACATACCAATAAGAAATTATGTTGAAGACTGTTTCAAAATACTATCTTCTGTGTATGTACAGTGCTTATGTGTGGGTGTGCATGTATGCTGGTGCAAGTGAGTTGGTGTGCAGGTCAGAGGACAGCCTCAGGTGTTGTTACTCAAGCGCCACCCATTTTACTTTGAGACAGGGCTCCTTATGGGTCTGCAGTGGCAATGCCAAGCATCCTGAAGGCATGGTTTGACAAAGTTCCAGTGCTTGGATAACCTGGACTGACCCTTCACTGCCCCTGGTGGATATTCACTGCACATCTTTTGCTACACGTATGCTTCTTACTATTATTAAAGGCCTCTCTCTGAAAGCTAAAGCTGGGATAACTAAAAGCTGGGTAATCACGAAGGAAATTAATGAAAGTTCCCTGGAAAAAAAACAGTTATGCAGAAAACTGAGTCTTTCCTAAGAACTTATACTTAAATAAGTATTCAGATCACTAATGACTGTTGTTAGTAAGCATGAGCAAGAGGATTTGAGAAGAGTTATGGAAGAAGAAAAACTTAGGGAAAGTTTAGAAACTGACAAGCTGTAATTGAATTGCCAGGGTTTTAATGTTCAAGTTTAGAAACAAGGAACTTGTATGCCTAGGAAAAGATTTTGATCATGAGAGTTTATGACAAGCCTTGGTACCTTCCAGAAGGCAAAAGCAAGCAGTTTTAGGAATCCTGATGTTCTTCTGTTCTTTACAGAATTATGATAAAGATAGGGATTGTACTGAAACAAGGGTTGAAGACAGAGAGCATCCTGGCTCAGGGAACTGCCAGTCTTCTGGACAGATTGGTCAGATCAGAACGTTACTGATAGACAGTCCTTGCTTAAGCAAAGGGGATGAACAACATTTTAAGAATCAATGAAAAAGAACAGTGGTCTTATGCCAAATATAAAGGAAATACAGAGGACGGAAAAGAAGAATTAATTAGGAGTTAGAGATTGAACTTTTGTAGAAAGCCCAGTTTGATATAATAGGTAGTAGGAAATAACTTCTGATCTATTAATCTTATGCCAACTGAAACAGAATCAAACTCAAATAGAGTCATCCTGTCTAGCACTTTTGTAACCATGAGGCTTTACCATGCAAATCTTAAGGAAGAAGATGCTGAATTTAAAGAGAACAAACTTCATCATAATGTTAACTTTTAGTTTTCATAAAACTGCTGTTTACTAACTTTGTTCCTCTTTCAATATGTAATCAAGGAGGATTTCAGAAGAAAATGTACCTTGAAAAGCTGTGTGAGCAATGAATAAAATTTCTTAGGAAATAATTTTATGTATAAATAAAGTTGGAAAGAGACAAAAGTTGTCAGAATAGGGGAAGCCATAGAGATGTGCATCCTCTCTGTCCTGCCTCTCATGAAGCAAATGACTGTCTCATGTCTGATCCTTCCTTCCCTTAGCCACTCTTGCATCCACCCTTCTCCAGAACCTTCCTTTAGCTGACACTGGTCCCCGGCACTGGAAAATCATTTAAAAAAGAAAAAAAGAATGAATTGGCTTTTCTTGGTTGGGATCTGTGTGGCCCTTGATTTTCTTTCTCTGGTCAATTAGGCTAACAAACATAATTCTAGGTTAACAAGAATGAAACCAGAAATAAAGGACTAAATAGTACAAGTGCTACTCTACTCTTTTTTGGTGGGTAGAGCGTATGTATGGGTGGTATGTATGTGCCACATAGTCATAGGGTGGCAGTGCAGGTGTGTGTGCACATGCATGTGTACGTGTATGCAGACATGTGTACATATATGCAGACATGTGTACATATATGCAGACATGCGTACATATATGCAGAAGTCCAAGAGTGACATTAGGAGCCAATTGCTCTCCACCTTATCTCCTGAGACCAGACCGTGTTCCTCACTGAGCCTAGGCCTTGCTGTTTTAGCTCGTCTGGCTAGCCAGCTTGCTCTTGGGATTCTTTGTCTCTGCCTAGTGTACTTGGAGTACAGATGGACCACTATGTCCATGCGGTTTCTACATGGGGTCTGAGGATGCCAACCCTGATCCTTGGGATTGTTCAACAAGCACTGTGCCTGCTGAGCTACCTCCTCAGCCTTAGCACCACCCAGAGTGACTTATAGGCATAGCTCATGCTTTACCTGACCAGGTAACAAAAGCACAGGGCTTCACTTCAGGAGTAGAAGGCTCTGAGTCCCCAGTAGCGAAACTGATTTTCTTCTGCTGCTGAAGCTTATGAATCCATTTACCGAACTGAGATAAGCAGATCTTCAGGGGGACTCCTTCATCAACTTGAACCTGATAAGAGAGCCGCAAATCTGAGCTCAACAATGAACTTCTGAGGCACTGAGCATTTATCGCAACTCTGCACTGTGGGGGCAGAACGGAGAAGAGGTTCTGACTGACCGAGTTTACCTAGTGAGAAGATTTAACACATACAGGCAAGAAATAGTCCAGACTTGAATTCACCATGGAAACAGAAACTAGGCTGGTAACTCTAAAGTTTCACAGAAGTGTGATCTGTAAGTCCAGTCTCACAGAAATAAAGACAGTGTGTCACATTATTAGTTCTGTAAAAGTAACCGGAAGGCAAACCCTGGGCTTCCCCCATCCTAGGTGAACATCTCACACTGAGTTGCAACTCTTGGCCTTTATGTTTGTAGCACTCTTCTGAGTTTTTCAGGATTCTAGTGGTCTTCTGAGGAGATAGCATTTCTCCTAACGCTGAATTAATTTAATTCCAAGTGGTATGTAGCTTTTATTTTTCTTTCACGAGCTGACATTTTTGAGCTTCTAAAATTTGCATCATACCTGTTTTATCCCTGTCAATTCTGTGCAAAATTCAGAAAGAATTGGATGTTCTTGAGGCTGAACGTAAGCATGAAACTCAGATTCTATCTCTCCAGTCGCTGTATTCAACAAAACTGCTGGAAATTCAACTGAATAAAAGAATCATGGGTTAACACAGATATATTTTATTTATTTTTATTGTCTATTAATTATATACTTATTTTGAGGCAGAGCCTTTCTAGTCCTGGCTGGACTAGAAATTTATACAGACCAGTAGTTCTCAACCTGTGGGTCACATACCCTTTGGGGTTCAAATGGCCCTTTTACAAAGGTTGCATATCAGATATTTATATTATGATTCATAACAGTAGCACAATTTCAGTTGTGAAGTAGCAATAAAAATAATGTTATGGTTGGGGTCACCAAAACATGAAGAACTGTAATAAGGGGTCACAGCATTAGGAAGGTTGAGAACCAGTGATTTAGATTAAGCTAGTTTCAAACTCATAGAGATCCTCCTGTCTGTGCCCCGAGTACTGTGATTAAGGGTGTGTCCCACCACACCAGGCCTGAATATGTGAATCACCCTAAACACACACTGCTTTCATAACAGCATTATTAAACAATTAATTCCAGCAAAGGCTTACAGAATAACCAAAGCAGTGAGAAGCAAAGTTAGAATAAAGCCGTGCCGGAAATAAGTCAAAATGTCAAAGCACGTTTATTTTGTTTACAATTAAACATGAAGACATGAGTTAAATGTACTGTGTTATTGCAAAGCCAGTTTTTTCAGTTTTTATCTAATCAAAGTTTTAAATGTCATCTTAAAACAACTAGCTACTTTGCATAACACATTCAGGTATTTGGTATTTTATTCTTTTTTTTAGGTGAGTTTTTCTATTAAACTTCAAGCTTACAGCATCTGTTTTCTCACTGACTGGCTTATATCTAGAACATTTAAGACTCACGGTTGGGGTTGGGGATTTAGCTCAGTGGTAGAGTGCTTGCCTAGCAAGCGCAAGGCCCTGGGTTCGGTCCCCAGCTCCAAAAAAAAAAAAAAAAAAAAAAAAAAAAAGACTCACAGAGCACCAGCTTTGGCCACTGGCAATCCAAACTTACTTATTTCAGGGCTACTGTGGTGCTTCCCGTCATTCCAGCAGGTAGACTCAAAATCAACAACAATTAAGTAGTCATACAGCTGTCCTGCAAAAGACCGTGGTATTCAGAGGTCCTGTCCATGTTCCAAGAGCAAGGCTTCAAACTGCAAAGTAAACATGGGACTTACTGAATCTGCTTCCTCCTGGATTTCCACTTGCTGGTGTAACTGACTTTCTCCTAATTAATCCAAGCTGCCTAAAAATGCAAGACACAGGTAGATTAATAAACCCATTTACACTCCAGTTAGAATGCACTATCAAACTAATGGCCCTGAATAAGGGTGAAATCATCACTAATGTACTGCGAGTGGAATTGGGTGTAGGGGCACACACAGCTGTAAGCTCAGCAGTCAGCAGGCCAAGGCAAAATTGAATTTAAGAATAGCTTACAGCACATAGCAGGCCCCTGTCTCAAACAACAGCTGTGTGCTGACAGAAGGAAACTAGGGATAGATTTTAAGTCTTGGGTCTTTGTGCTAACTGCCATCCTCTCTTGAGTTTAGTGTCCATTTTACCTGAATGAGCTTCACAAGCAACTAATCTTATTGAGGAACTCAAATGACTGGAAAGATGCACTACAGAGATTTTGCTATTTTTGCATTTTCCAAGCCTTCGCTATGTTCTAAGGGGATGGAGCCTGTTCCTAAACTCTAAAAATCTAGGGGAGGAAGTAAGATTACCAGAGTACTACTGGAAGAATCTATGATAAAAGACTGCCAACAGTAATATACTGCAGTCCAAAGAAAGAAAGGTCCCAAATGTTGATGAGCACAATTTTAACTAGGCAGACACCTGGAATAGCTACTTTGGCTATTTGAAAAAGACAAGATGTGCAGCCAATATAGGGATTTGGAACGAAAAACTAATATTTACTAGTCACTTTTTCAGCAAATATTAAACTAGGATGGTGATGTCTTTTAAACAATTGTAGGTGGAAGATATGTTTGCAACATGTATTTTATGCACGAGAAAAGTAAACAATTTGCCTAAAGATAGCTATAGCATGTTAACCTTTGATAAGACTTTTCACTCTTGAAACCCATGCTATTCATTAATACATCAGATAGGGGTTTGTTTTGGATCTGGTTTTGTTGTTTTGAGACGGTCTCACTATATAGCCCTAGCCTGCTTGAACAGCTCCATGTGGACACCGGCTGGCTTCCAACTTGCCACGCTGGTGTTGTAGGCCCCTGTTCCACTATGCCTGGCAAGTTCACACTGTGTCCACAAATGTCAAATGTGCACAGCGTATCCAAAAGACGAGAGAGTCTCTAGTAATTCTGACAATAAAACTGGACAAGGCAGGTCACTTGGACGCAGTAGGTGCGGTGGCACCAGTCTGAGTACAGTGTGCAGCGCTGTCACATACATTCCAGGCGTTCCCAGGGGCCATGAATTAACAGACCTGATAGAGCGCGCCACGCAGAGGACCGGGGTTTCTCGGACTCCTCCAACTTGGCGCGAAAGGCGAGTTGGAGCCCGAGACCGAGAAGACCAGGACCCTTTTCAGATCCAGACCAAACGCCTGCGGATGACCGCCGCCCACCCTGAGGGGAAACCCCTAGCGTACCGTGCCAGCCGCTTGGTCGCCATCCCGGACCTTACGTTTCGCAGAGTTCAACGGCCGGAAGTCGGACGCCCTCACTTCCGGTCTGTTTAAACGCGGGCGCGGCAGACGAAGCCGGTTCCTGTAGGGCAGCGGCGGCCCTCAGCAGCGGTCTGTGGGGCGTTGCCTAGGGTTGGTTCCGGACCTGGGGGGCGTGGACAGTCGCTTGTGGAGGGGGAGCCCCTCGCTCTGCGCAGGACGCGCCTCAGGGAGCGTTTCGAACTCCGCGACGCCTGAGACTGAGGAAACGCGGACTTATAGTCTGCACTGAGGGAAAAGGCGTAGGTCCGCGGCTTTTTCTATGAGAGCCAAGCGTAGTAAACTGGTTCGAGCTGCTTCGAGGGAAAAATAAACGGTCACGCCTCAACAGCGCTTCGCTGGAGAGCCGCTGGGACGCGGTTTCCTGGTCGCTGCGGGTCCTCAGCTCCACCTGATCTTTTCCCTACAGCCTGATGGAGCTAGAGGAGGAGGAGAACCCCAGGAAAAGGAAGGAGACCCCGAACTCGGCCTTGACTACAGAGCTGGATAGACCTTCGTGGGATGTTCAGGATCCAGAGCCTCAAGCCAAGGTGAGCAGAGGAGAGCTCCAGGAAACCTGCCCAAAGTCACTTGTGGCTAGGAGTCACTTTCTCCAGAAGGGTCCCTGCACAAGGATAACGGCTCACCCATTGACCTCACTGAACTCTGCTCTGTAAAATTGAGACAACCGGATGCCACCTATCCTAGGCTCTACGGATAGTTTAAAACTGACAGTGTCTGGTACACAGAATATTCATTTAACAAATATTTATTAAGATCCGTATAACAGAAAATGTTCCAGGAATATTCATGTACACCTAAGCAGGATTCTCTGTTTTCATACAATATTTATGAAGAAGTAAAGTATGAATGGTCATTTTGATGGGGAATGTATCCTAGGGAAATGATTAGATGGATGAATGATATCAGTAATAGGATGTCCTAATATTTGTATTTTATAATGTTTCATCAAAAAGAGAATTTTTAATATATAATTTTTATTATACATTTAAAAGTGTATTTAGCCTGAACCATTTTCTCATGTTAAAGTTGTGGTTATATAATCGATAGGGAAAAAATTTAGATTAGGGTGGGGAGGTTATAAAGCAAATGGATGTAAAGTCCCTTGGGGAAAGGGTAGTACAGAGATGAAAAAAAGCTTCATCTTTGGGGTCTGCATTCCAGTTGTGCTTTTGTTACCCATTTCTTCATTTCTTTGTTATAAAATGGGAGCAGTGGTAAGTTCCCACTTAAAAGTTCTAAGAAATAATTTAGTACAAATAAATTTCTCAAAACTGTGTATGGCTAAGAGTTGGCAATGTGGCTCAATAGGTAGTAGAGGACTTGTCTTGCATGTATCCTGAATTAAGTCCCTAGAACAGCCACTCAAAAAAGTGGTTAATAGTAAATACTTAACCTTAGCCCAAGTTAGGGTTTCTATTGCTGTGATAACATGCCATGATCCCATGACCCAAAATCAAAGGGATTTTGTTGAGGGAAGGGTTTATCTCAGCCCTCATGTCCAAATCACAATCCTTCCTTCACTAGAATTCAGGACAAGAACCAGGAGGCAGGGACTGATGCAGAAGACAGGGAGGAGGCTTGCTCCTCAGGACTGGCTCAGCCTGCTTTCTTATACCATCTGCCAGGGGGCACCACCCACCATGAACTGGGCCTCCTATATGGATCATCAATTGAGAAAATGGCCACAGGCTTGCCTAGAGGCCACTTCTTTGGAAGGAATTTTCTCAGTTAAGATTCCTTCCTTTCAGATGACTATGTTGGATCACTTTGATATAAAACTAGCCAGCACAGCCATGAAGAAAGTAGCCATGATATCTGATATTTGTTAAGTACTTCAGGTGTGTTGGTGCCTAGCACTGATATATTCATAGCAATCTCTCACTGGTCCTCTCAATCTCACAAGATAGAAGTATAGTTATACACGCAGGTAAGAAGACTGTGTCTCAGAGTGGTTAAGGAGCTTGTCCAAGGTACTTTATGTCGGGTAATATGATGCTTGAACCCCTAAACATAATATCTGCAGTGTCCCAGAAAAAATAAAAGTAATAATTATCTGAGTTGTATAGGTGTTTATCTATTGTGAATTTATTTCACCTTTTTCTATTATCTGAGTCTTTTATAATAAGCAAAAACTACCTTAATAATCAGGCATAAGTATAAAACCTTTTCAATTTAAAATATATAATAGACAAATATTTAAACTTATTTTAAAAATTTGGCCTATAACCACTAATAAATTGTCAAATTTAACTAAAGCTTTGGTTTTAGTTAGATGTATCTCTTTTGGGAAAACATTCATCATCCATTCATCATCATTTTTTAAAATAAGTATGTGACAAAGCCTTTTTAAAGGAACCAGGGAGTTTCCCTAAATTTTCTGTTGCCACGGGATAAATCTGATTGTGATAGGTTAGGTGACCCTGATCTGTGATTTAGTTACTTTGTCTCGACTGTAACTGTCATGGCTTGCAATATTACAATTTTGGATCCAGCCAAGCCATACTAGATGGCATGGCTTGGCCCCAGAGTTTAAAAAGGCCATCACCAGAACTCCAACCCTTAGGCTACTAAAAGAAGCCATCACCAAAACTCTAAATCAGTGTTTCTCAACCTGTGGGTCCCAAACCCGTTTGGGACCCTTTCACAGGGGTTGCCTAAGATCACCTGCATATCTAATAGAGTAGAATTCATAACAGTAGCAAAATTGCAGTTCTGAAAATAATTTCATGGTTTTGGGGTGCACTACAACATGAGGAACTGTATTAAAGGGTTGCAGCATTAGGAAGGTTGAGAACCACTGTTGTAAACCCTAGGCCACTTGCTTCTATGTGTTTATAATAGTACTGGCCCCTGCAGTGGTTTTCCCTCCTGGAATAGAGTTCTTGAAAGCATGCATTTGGATAGTTATATTTTAATCATCCTACTGTAAGCATACAAGTATGCATAATACACAAACTGTACCAATGTTTATGAATATTCTAATAACATACTACAAGTAACTATTTTAGACCTTTATTTTCAATTCTTTAGAACAGATCTTGTGTTTTTGTCTATATTAAAATTATCAGAAACTTGATAATTGCCTTTTTACCATTTCTGAGCATTATGGCTTGCTGAATTCTAATTTGTCTTTGCAGAAAGCTCGCTTATCTACCATTTTATTTACTGACAATTGTGAAGTAACCCATAGACAGCTGTGTGAGTTGCTGAAGTATGCAATTCTGGGTAAATCCACTCTTCCTAAACCCAGGTATGAGATAAACCATGCATGGATCAGAGGTTTCACACTGGTTTCTAGAGGTCCACATGTATCTTGTTGACATAGATATAGATGGTCGTTAGATGACAGGTAGAGAGACAGATAGGGAAAAATTCAATAATACATAACAGATATAATGTGGAATTTTTGTATAAAAATCTATATTGGTGATTTCTTTAAAAAGTTTAAAAGTCTAGCAACCAACTCTCTGTTTTCCCACCAGTCAACATCTTTGTCAAAGCTGAGTAGCAGTCTGTAGATAAGGGTGTGTATACTCTAGTGTCCTACCTGGTATACTTTATTCATTTTATCTCTCTGGCTGCTATAGATGCTGTAATTTGCTTCCCCTGGTGTGAACTTGATAGAAATCACATAACATTTTTTTTTAATTCTGGTTAGTCTTTTACTTTTCTTATAAAGAACAAAGAGACGGTATTATTCGAGTGCGTTCAGTGGTACTAGTGATGTGAAAATTAATTTTTTATGTATGTCTTAGTTAGGGTTTCTTTTGCTATGATGAAAAATCATGACGAAAGTAACTTGAAGAGGAAAGGGCTTATTTGGCATACACTTCCACATCATAGACCAGCACTGAAGGAAGTCAGGATGGGAACTCAAACAGGCCAGCACATGGAGGCAGGAGAGGTGCTTGTTATGGCTTGCTCAACTGCTTTCTTACAGATCCCAGCACAGTTGGCCCAGGGATGGTACCACCACAGTGGGCTGGGCCCTCCTCTGTGAATCACTGGATTCAGCTAGATCTTATGTTGAAAATCCTTCCTTTCAGATGACTCTAGCTTGTGTCCATTTGACATAAAACTATCATCACAATACCCATAAAGTTTTAAATGCATAACCTCCTCCAACAACCCCACTCCCAGACCCACACACCTGCAACCTGGTTTTATAAATTGTCTAGATTTCTTAGAACCATCTTCTTTGTCAAGAAATACTGCCATCTGGTGGGGCATAGTGGCACATATCTTTAATCTCAGCTAATTTAGGAGACTGAGGCAGGCAGATCTGTGAGTTTGAGGCTAGTTTGAATTACATAGTAAGTTCCAGGACAGCCAGGGCTATATAACAAGACCCAATCTCAGTGGATGGACGGGCAGACAAATGCATGCATGCACGCACGCCTGTCATTAGACTGAAGCCAGCCTAATGTGCTGCTTTTAGGAGGGGTTATATTATAGAATATGTTAGAGATAAACCTTTGTAAAATCAATTCTGATTTAAAATAGACTTTTAGGTGGAAGGAGAGAGCCATCTGCCATAGTTCTCTAATTTCCATTGCCACACAGAAGAACAGTGGATTAATTTATGAATGCATTTCATTTTACTTGACATTTGATTTGGATATAACAAATATTTATTACCAAGATTTTTATTAGAATTCTTTGAAGCAAAGACTGTCTTTGAGTTACAGAGCATTAGTGGTTGGTGAAAGGTTTCATTAGTTGTCAATCACTCTTTCGTACTTGTCTTCTGTAGGCCTCTAACTGTCTGAGAGCGTCATCTTAGCCATATTGGTTTGGTTTTTTTTCTCAACAGCTGGTGCCAGCTTTTACACCAAAAACAACTAAACAACGTGGTGGTTTTTATTCTGAAGGGAATGAGTCAGCTGCATTTCTACAGGTTCTATTTGGAATTCAGATTTCTCCGAAAGACATTCAGACATGTAAGATAAGAAAAATCTGTACTAAGGGCTAAGTTACATCCTCCCATCTTAAGACAGGGCATCAGTCTGGGAATATATTTCTCAACAACCAAGTTAAAGCAAACAACAGGAAGTTTATTTAGACAGCAAAAGTACTAAGAGCCGTGTTTAGATTAGAATTTGTCAGTGATCTTCTTTGGTTATCTAGCAAAACAGTTATTCTCCAGGTTTAGTAGATAGCTTCTAGGTTGATTCTATTTCATTTGTAATATGGAAATTTTATAAATGGCAAAATTCACATGCAATCTGTTTTGTACCTCTTAAAGCATAATGTAGGGCATGGCGGTCCATAACTATGATTGTAACACTTGGAAGGCCGAGGAAGAAGGAATGGAATCCAGCATGGGTACAAGATCCTGTTTGAATTTGAATCTAATATGATTTATATGTCCAGACCTTGCTTAAAAACAAACAAAAATTTAAATAGGGTACCATTAGAATGCTATCTGTAGTGTAATAGCACCTGCCAACTAGAAAGAGGCATGTGGCTCACTCTTGTTGCGTGCCCTGCTCCATTTCCCACAGTCCTGTTTGTCCACATATCTGAAGGCATTTGAGTCCATGAGCAAGGCCTGATCTACATTGGTCTTGGTTTTCTTGCTTTGGTCTTTGCATCCACTTTATTGAGTATTTTTTATATGACTAACCCTTTAGTAATCATACTGTGTTTATCATCAATAACCATAGTTGTGCTTTAAAGGAAATTTTTTTTTCCTTTTCTTTTTTTCGGAGCTGGGGACCAAACCCAGGGCCTTGCGCTCGCTAGGCAAGCGCTCTACTGCTGAGCTAAATCCCCAACCCCAGGATAATTTATTTTTTTTCTTTTCTTTTCTTTTTTTTTTTTCTCTGAGGAACCTTTATAGTCTTTCAGATCTGTTACAAATAGAGAATGATATCCAGGTAAAAAACTCCTAGAACTACCAAGTGGCCACAACTCTCATCTCTAACATATAGGTTAGAAGACTACCTTGGCAGCTTCTTCACCACTAAAAATAATTTCTTTACATTCCCAATACAAGCTAATTTTTGTCAGAACCTTACCAAAACCAGGAAGAACATTTCCACAATATGACCTTGGAAATAGTCTTGATGAGTCTGGAAGATAATTTATTTTTAAGAAAGTGAGTAACTCACTAAAGTTAATGGCTAATAAATTATAGAATTGGAATTTCAGCCCAGATGAACCTGTAACTAGAACTTCCCACCTATTTGCCCTATTGTATCATCTGTCCTGACTACCTGATATACTGTCCAGTGAAATAAAGAAATATAAGTCCCTGAAAATATTTAAGTTGTAAATTTCCCTGTGTTGAAAATGAAGAATGAGAGGAAAACTTTGCAGTAGTGATTTTTAGAGTAAATGTAGCTCTCTTACTTTCTTATTCTCTTTCAGGTTAAGGAAATAGTTCTCATTGATTTCTCATTTATAAACTATTAAAGCCTAGACTTTTATGAAGGTCTGAAGCAACAGTGAAAGTCTAGACCTTTAACAGTGTTTTGTCTGTTTTCAAACATTTTTGAAAAGACTTATTAATATATTTTTCAGAAATTCAGCTTGCCTCCTCCAACATCTAGTTTTCTGTTTGATATCATTGGGCTGCAAAAGAAAAAATCAGCTAGAGGTTGTCCTAGGACTGTGGAAGGTATGACTTCAATTCTTGTTTGAAGTTTGTAAAAAGATGTTTACTCTTGTGAGAGATAATAGCAAAATCCTCAATTCTGATTAACTTAAACAACAACAAAAATGTCTTTTTCTTTTTCTGAAGTAAGAATTTTAAAGTGGGCAAGCACCCAGAGCTGTTAGACACTAGGAACCATTAGTTCATGCCTCAGAAACTGGTCAGGTTGACTACCTAAGGATATATGGCTGTCACTAACATTGAACTTATGTAATTACTGTGAACACTTTTTGTACCTCCTAGGATATATATGAGAAGGGGAATCTTCCTTTTATATGGATATTATTCACACTGAAGAGCTGTTGGGAAATGCAGTTGGTCCTGGTACTTTGTTTTAACTGTACCTGTGAACTGCAGGTACAGCAGTTAGAGCTTAAAGGTGATGATCATGACCATAATAACAGTGTTTTCAGACCTGGTTATGTTCTTTGAATAAGTTATAGTTAACTTTTTAAAAAATAATGTAGGCGATACAATAGGAATTATCAAAATTCAGACATAGTCAAGGTAAATCTTGTCCAATGGTACTGCTCTGTGTTCAGAATAATAGTTAAGCAACTGAATAATTGCACCAAGGAGACATAAAAAAGTAGGACTAGTCAATTGGGCTGTTCCCTGCTACTTCCCTTAGAATTGTTTTCTTGTTTTCTTTGTTATGGTGGTTGGTAGCTTCTAATTTTTCTACATTTCCATTGTTTCCCTCTCCTTCCGATAGATTCCTACATCATATCTGCAGTTATATTTGATTTGACATGTACTGTCTTTTAAATATCTCTAAATAAGTCATATAGAATATCATTTTAAAATTTGAGGTTTAAGCAAAGGTTCTAAATTAACTGCTGAAAAATACAGATTACTGGTGGGGTGGAGGTGAAAGAAGAGGCCTGGGGTTCCACTTAGGACTCTGCCTTGCAGACTTTAGGTAATGGTTTTATTCTGTAGGTATTAAGGAACCAAAGGGGCTACAATTATAGCTCTATTCTCTTAAAGATTTGATCTCATTGTTCTAGCCTAAGGCTACCCAAGTTCCCAATGCAGAGTCCATAGCACTCTCATCGTCCTTGAGTCTTCTCTTTGGACGCTTCGTCTACTTGTCAAGTTTATCTGTCAAGCTTTCTTTTTTTTTTTTTTTTTTGGTTCTTTTTTTTTTTTTTAGGAGCTGGGGACCGAACCCAGGGCCTTGCGCTTCCTAGGTAAGCACTCTACCACTGAGCTAAATCCCCAGCTCCTCTGTCAAGCTTTCTACAGAAGACTCCTGTGTCTTCATCTCTAGATTTGATGTCTCAGACTACAGACTTTTATTGCAGTAGTTGCCTCCTGAACATTGTTTCTTGGATATTCTACTTTCTTCCCAGTTATATCATGGCTAAGACCATCTTATTTCATCTGTAAACAATAGGCTTCCATCTTCAATTTCCATGTTAGTACTTTTTTTCCTCTTTAGTCACCAGTCAGAATTTTAGAGTTGTTTTATTTTGGCTCCCTGTCTCCAATCTACATGGCTCATTATTCCCTTTGCTCCTGTAAATCCTACCTGGATACTGCTTCATCAGAGAGACCATTCTGGATATACGAGCATGACCAAAGCCATTTTCCTCATCCGATAGCACCCCCCTCTTTCTTTATTTTAAACCTTTTTTTAGATTTATTTATTTTATGTTTGCATACATTGTAGCTATTTTCAGACACACCAGAAGAGGGCATCAGATCTCATTACAGATGCTTGTGAACCACCATGTGGAACTGAATTGAGGACCTTTGGAAGAACAGTCAGTGCTCTTAACCACTGAGCCATCTCTCCAACCCAATACCCCCTTCTTAATCAGTCTTTTTTTTTTTTTCTTTTTTCTTTTTTTCGGAGCTGGGGACCGAACCCAGGGCCTTGCGCTTGCTAGGCAAGTGCTCTACCACTGAGCTAAATCCCCAACCCCCAATATCCACTTCTTTTATCCATAGTTCTTATCCCTACTTGATATATGTTTATTCATTTATTGTTCATCTTTCCAATTTGAGCTTAAATTCCATACCAAATTTTGTTGGCTAGAATAATGCCATTGTGCAATGTACATTGTACAATAATGTCAATAAACACTCAAATATTTTTTGATTAAATTATTTTATATTTAACATTTTTTTGTATACTCTCCTAACTTTTTGGCCCTCTTACTACCTAGGCTTTAGTTAAAATATTTTTTTGCCAGTATTACTGTAGATCTTTGTCTAGTTTTTCTCTGCTCTGTTGTTCACAGGCTTTGGAGGTTGATAAGGTACTCTTTATATTTTCTTGCTTCCCTTCTCGGGAGCTTTTATTGTCTTGATTATGTATTGAGTGATGAACCAAAGTTCAGACTCTTGACCCTGCCACACAAATGGAGTATCATTTATTTCATCTCCACTCTCAACTTGACTCATAGTTCTGACTCTTCACACTAAACTGTCACAGCCAATCCAAGTTTTTTGTATTCCTATCTAACTTAGAGTGCCCTCTACTACTGGGATAAACAGACTTTTGGGGCTGTGTGGACCAGATGTCTATCTTCATCAAAAAGGAGGATGATTGAAGGATGCATGCTGCCTAAAATTCCATCTGCAAGCTAAGTGCCTGCAGTAAAGAACTAGCCTGGTTCATTTTCATGGCTTCCAACAGAGGAGGTTTTCAAAGTGGTCGGTTCTTTTTGTATTTTATACACAAATCTTTAAAATTCTAGACACAAGCAAATGTGATCAGCATTATTCCTATCGTCCCATTTCAGAATGCAGTCTCGAGGTCTGCCCATGTAACCTGGTCACTGATATTGCCTGGCTTGGGGAATAGGCTGATGTTGCTTGAATAGAAAGCAGGAGATTTGAGTAAAGATAAAACAAACTGTTTGAAATGGGCAGGCACCACTGGGTCTAACATACCATCTGTTTCAATTCTGCCTTCTCAAGATTTGGCACTTTGCTTTCTTTCTTAAGTATCTTTGACCATTTTAATCCTTAAGTATATTTTTCCTTTCTTTACCTTTTATAAAAAGCCCTATAATTGTCTCTAATCTTGGTTTGGTCATGTTGCTTTCATTATTTCGGCAGGGTCTTACTTTGTAGCCCAAGTTTGTTTTGAAGTTGAGAGCCTATTGGCTCCCTCCCAAACCAAATCACACAAGTGCCTCACCTTGTCTAGCTTCTCTTTGTGTTTTTATAACTATATGAAATCACACCACACACACACACACACACACACACACACACACACATACACACACACACACACACTGCAAGTTGAAGCTAAGTCATACTATCTTTTTACCTTTACTGTATTTAACCTATATAGAGGCATGTCCTCTTAGGTTCTTCTTATTATTATTGAGAAGTAGGTGTGTGTGTGTGTGTGTGTGTGTGTGTGTGTGTGTGTGTGTGTGTGTGGTGTGAGTCAGGCACCTTTATGCCAAAGCATGCACAGAAGTCAAAAGGAATGCTTTCTTCCACAGAGGGTTCCCAGAGAGAATTCAGATCACCAGGCTTATGCAGCAAGCACCTTTATCCACTGGGCCATCCTGCTGACCCACCTTGAGATTCTAATACACATTGCCATACCTTTGTTGTTTCAGGACCTTTAATTTCTGCCACTTTAAAATCCAGCATCGACCTACAGAATGACCCCATCATTCAAAAGTATGGCTATAAGAACGTGAGCTTGACCAGATGCCTTCTGACAAAAGAGGAAATGAAAACATTTCACTTTCCTTTACAAGGTATGCTTAAACTTACTTAATTTAATATCACTAACTTCATTTAAATACCTTTGTAAGAATTATTTTTTTCTTGATGCTTTTGGGATAGTCTGTTTAATCTTGTAATTTGGAAATATTTTTAGCGTGGAATGTGTACTATGTTAAGAAAAGTGATGATTTTTAGATTGTGTATAAAGGTTATAAATATCAGTAAAGTATTTAATGCAATATATTAAATGTCTCAGTTGATGCATGAGAACCATAATTAAGATCCCTTACACCACGGCCCCTTTCTTATAATTGCAGTGCTCTGAAGTTGGATATAAGGGACCTCTACAGCAAGCTGGTTAGTCTGATTTGCCAAATTGGCAAGCTCAGGTCAAATGGAAAACCCAATATATAAAGTAGAGGGCAATCAAAGAGTACAACATATTCAAACTCGGACGCCAGGCACATGTGCCCACAAACAGAAACATGAATACACACAGACACAACCATACTTGTACATAGAAAATCAACATACTTCATTACATCAAACCCTCATTGATTTTATTTTATTTTTATTTTTAAACTTTTTTTAAAAAATTTATTTTATGTATATGAGTACACTGTAGCTGTCTTTAGACCAGAGGGCATAGGTTCCCATTACAGATGGTTGTGAGCCATCATGTGGTTACTGGAATTTGAACTCAGGATCTCTGGAAGAGCAATCAGCGCTCTTCACCACTGAGCCAGCTCTCTACCCCCTTAATTTTATTTTTGTATTGAAAAGTTTTTTCTATATAGTATATCCTGATCATGGTTTCCTCCCCAACCCTTCACAGATCCCACCCCATATATATACACAACTCCATGTACTTTCCTTCCCCTCTTTAATAACTAAACAAAACAAATAAGCAACAATAATATCAAAGAAAAACTCAGGAAATACACATATGCAAAAATTACATAAAATCACAAAACTAGAAACTATAATATATAAACAAAAGACCAGTAAGACAATAAATGCCCAAAGAAAGCACTGAGAGACAAAACAGCTACAAAAATTCCTCTTTTTTACTTGTTTGTTTGTTGGTATTGACCATCAACTCCTGAGCATAGGGCCTCCCGTTAAGTGTGGTTCCCATAGCCAGCAAAATTACATTAGACCATTAGAGAGAATTAAGTTTTTCTTTTCAAGTAGATATCACTTGAAAATAGCTTCTTGGTTGGGGATGGGAGCCCTTGTCCCCTTACCCTCTCAGCTCAGGGACCCCATCTAGTTTGAACCTGTGCATGCTGTCACAGTCTGAGTTCATATGTATCAGTAAAATGGTGTCTGGAAGACAGTTCCTTGGAGTCATCCATCACCTTTGGCTCTAACAATCTTTCTGCCTCCTCTTCTGCACAGCTCCCTGATCCCTGAGGGGAAGGGCTTGATGAAGAACGTATTGAGAGTCATCAACAGTATTTTGTTGATTATTTTGTTGTTGTAATGTGGGTTTCATCCTCTTGATTTACTAGGTGAATTTGTTAGCTGAATTTTTTTATTTCTTGTGTTTTCTTGTACATGGTCAACATCTTCAGACTGAAATTTTCTTCTACTGCCTTCTACAGAGCTGGATTGGTAGGTAGAAACTGCTTAAATTTAGTTTTGTCCTGTTTTATGTTTTTTCCCTCTATTGTCATTGATAATTTTTCTGATTATAGTTGTCTGGGCTTCCATCAGTAGTCTCTGAGTTCATAGAACATCCATCCCTCCAGGCCCTTCTGACTTTCAGAGTCTTTAGTTAGAAGTAGTGTGTTTGCCTTTATGTTACTTGGTCTTTTTCTTCTGCAGCTTGTAACATTCTGGTTTTGTTCTGTACATTTAGTATTTGATTACTATGTGTTATGGGGGGTTTTTTTCTAGCCTTGTCTATTTTATATTCTGTTTGCTTCTTGTACTTTGATAGGTACCAATTCTTTAGGTTGGGGAATTTTTCTTGTATCATTTTGTTGAAGAAAATCTGTCTCTTTGAAGACGAAAACCTGAGTTTTTCTTTTCTGTGTCTTGTAATCTTTTGGTGAGCCTTACCTCTGAGGCTTCTGTTTTCTAAATTTTTTATTTCCAGCTTTTTTCAGTTTAGGTTTTCTTTAGTGATTCTGTTTCTTAAATTCTACTTCTGTGTAATGGGAACTCATGTTGTAAGTTTTTTTCATTACTTCATTCCCTTGTTTATGTTTTTATAGACTTCACTAAGAAATTTATTCATATCCTCTTTATGGCCCTTGAACATATCCATAATTGGTATTTTAAAATCACTGTGCTTCACTGATACTAGATTTCTCAGTACCTACTGTGGTAGTTACTAGGCTCTGGTGGAAGCATATTGTCTTAACTGTTATTGATTATGGTTTTCGTGCTGGTTTCTAGGCATCTGGAGTTAGAGAGATTGAAGTGATTCTAGGTATCGATTCTATTTGGGTCTTTGTTTAGTGATTTCTCCATTCCTTGGTTTCTGTTGCCCTCTCTGAATCTTAGGAAAGTATTTCTGTCTAGATCCTGGAAAAGAATGCTTTCATAGGTCAGTGAATTAAAGAGGAGAATAGAAATGCAGAGAAAAGACTGGAGGGGCTACAGAAAAGAGCCAGGGAATTCTGTCCAAGAGGCAGGTCCCCATGGAATTGGAGGTAGATGGGAGAAGGGGCTTCTGCAAAGAGGTTACAATAAGACAAAGTAATCTGGAAAACAGGAATGAAAGGGTTAGGGGTACCTTGGCTCTGTACCAACAGCTGGAGTCTCCAGTAAATGAAGTTGAGGTGAGAGGAGAGGAGGCAAGCAAGTTGTTACAGGGCTGAAGGTGAGAATGGGTGAGATGGTAATGGAGGAAAGGAAGGATAGGAAGAATTGTCTGAGTCCCAGTCCAGAGTGGCCACTGGGTGTCAGTGTTTCACAGCTGACACAGAGGAATGAGGATGAGCCAGCAAGGCAGACAAGGGAGGGGCTTCGCAGGGAGGCCCTTACTGCTTTTAAATCAAGCAGGTCTATAATCCACAGTTCTGGTCAATTCTAGAACAAACTTTAGAAAAAATACTTGATTTTATTTTCCCTACTTCCTTTAATTAGTGATAGTAGTGATGATTAAATGTCTGGGTGCTGTTATTGGTTTTTTTTTTTTTTGTTTGTTTGTTTTTCCAGTGCTAGGGCTCAAACACATGGCTTTGGGCATATTAGACACATTTTAAGTAACTGTACTACACCCTTATTGCTAAATTTCCTTTTTTAATAAAAAAAACTTGGATTGGTGATATTGCTCAGCAGGTAAAGGAATGTAATTTTTAAATTGTAAACTTTTTAGACCTAAGGAGATAGCTTAGTTGGTACTGTAGTGTTTGTTTGCCATGCAAGCATAGAGACCCAAGTTTGGATCCCCAGTGTCTAACAAAAAGCCAGGTGCAACAGCATATGTTGTTAATTCTAGCTCTGAAAAGGTGTATACAGGCCAAGCCCTGGAACTTTCTGGACAACCAACATAGCCAAATCAGTATGCTTTGGGTTTAGTCAAGATCCTGTGTTGGAAAATAGATGCTGAATGAAGCTATTTAATATTATTCTCTAACTTCTGTGCATAAGTATACACAGGAACATATGCATATATAATGCTCTCTCTAAGATTTATTTTCATGTGTATTAATGTTTTACCTCCATGTATGTCTGGGCAAGAGTGCCAGATCCTCTGGAACTAGAGTTACAGATTGTTGTGATCTGCATGTGGGTGCTGGGAATTGCAGTTGGATCCTCTGGAAGCACAGCCAGTGTTCTGAACCACTGATCCACTTCTCCAGCCTCCCCCCGCCCCACTCCCTTCTTACTGTGGTATAAGTAATAGGACTGGGTATGTAACTTTGGTAGAGTATGTGCCTAGCACTTACAAAGCCCTGTGTTGATTTTCTAGTATTGTAAAAATTACATATACATACAAATATAAAATTAACATACCACACAGTTCACTCATTTATAAAGTTTAATTCAGTATATTTAGTATGTTCACAGAGTTATACAATCATAATTACCAAATAATTATCTTAAAAGATAAACCAGAGGTATAATTTTTCTGTCTTGCCTTAGTTATTTTCCTCTTGCAGTGAAGAGACATCATGACGAAGGCAACTTATAAAAGAAAGCATTTAATTTGGGGCCTTAGAGTTCCAAGGGATTAGTATATGACTGTTAAGGTAGGGAGCATGGTGGAAGGCAGGCATACTGCTGAAACAGTAGCTGAGAGCTTATATATTGAGACAACAACCATGAAGAACACCAGCTGCAGCCTTCCCTTCCCCCTGTCCACACTTCCTGTGGATCCCACAGACCATCCCTGCTCCTAATCTTCCTGTATCCCAGCCCCAACTCAAGCAGGTACCTGTTCAAACCCAAGGGCCACAACTCCTAGAGCAAAAAGTAAGCTGAAGGCAGACCCACACCTTTCCAACTGCTATTGAGGTCAGTCCCCTGCCTCATCCCCAGCTCTGTAGCTGGAAAGTTTTCCTCTCTAACCCTATCACCAATGGATCACAAAGACTTTATCCTCCAACCTTCCTCCCCAAATTCATCCCAGTTACCCAATCTCCAGCACCTTTAGACATTCCCTGTGAACACACCAGCTGAACAGGTCAGGAAAACCAGGCAACACACAGCCATCACATTCTTCTAAAATCCAGAGAGGAAACAGAAGCCAAGGAACAAAATACCCACCCAACAATGATTCAGCGTCTAGACCTTTAATCATCACAAACAGATGTTAATAGGCCAGCGTAAAAACACAACAGTAGCTAGGGCAGCTTCTCTCCACCAGAGCCCAGCTATCCTACCACAGTAGGCCCTGAATATTCCAGCATAGCTGAAGCACAAGAAAGACCTTAAAACAACATTTAGGAATATGATGGAGGTCATTAAAGAAGACTTGAGTAAATCCCTCAAAGAAATTCAGGAAAACAGCATAAGGAAGTAAATGAAAGTGGGAAAGACCTGAAAATGGGAAAATGATCAATAAAACCCAACTGCAGGAATTCTGGAAATGAAAATTTTAGAAATTCAAACAGGAACTACAAAGGCATGCATCACCAACAGAATACTAGAGAGCAGAGTGAAAATCTCAGGTATAGAAAATATGACAGCTTCTACTGGATAGAAGAAACTGTTAAATCTATAAAACTTCTGACACAAACATCTAGGAAACCTGGTATACTATGGAAAGACCAAACCTAAGAATAATAGGTACAGAAAAAGAAGAAAGCTAGCTTAAAGGCCCAGAAAATGTTTTCAACAAAATTGTAGAAGAAATTTTTCCTAATCTAAAATAGGAAATGCCTGTAAAGGTGCAAAAAAGCATACAAAACCAAGTAGATTGGGCCAGAAAAGAAAGTCCACATGCCACATGCTAATCATTAATTATACATAACAAAGAATGAATATTAAAAGCTGCAAAGGAAAAGGGCCAAGTTAAATGTAAAGACAGACCTGTTAGAATTATACCTAACTTCTCAATGGAGACTTTTAAAAGCCAAAAGGGTCTAGAAACATACATTACAGATTCTAAAAGACCACAGATGTTAACCTAGACTACTATACCCAAGCAAACATTCAATCACCATAGACACAGAGAAAATAAGGTATTCTGTGATAAAACCAAATCAGACAACATCTGTCTAAAAATCCAGCCTTACAGAGGGAGCTAGGAAAAGTAACAACCCTCTAATCTAAGGAGGTTAACTTAATCCATGAAAACACAAGATGTAAAAACATAAGATATAAATAATCTCACACCAGCAAAATCAAAAGGAGGGAAACACACCCACCCACCCACCACTACCAGGAACAACAACAACAACATAACAGTAATCAATAATATTTGGTCTTTATCTCTCAGTATCAGTGAATTCAGTTTCCCAATAAAGAGACACAAAATTAAAGAATGTGTGTAAAAACATAGAAAGATCCACCTTTTTGTTTTATACAAAAAACACAGTTCAAAATCAAGAATAGTCATTACCTCAGGGTGAAGGGTTAGAAAAAGATATCCCAAGCAAATGGATATAAGAAGTGAGCTGGCATAACCATTCTACAATCTGACAAAATAGACTTCAAACCAGAACTAATCAAGAGATAGGACACTACATACTCTAAAGGAAAAATATACCAAGACGACACTTCAGTTTTTAACATCTATGCCCCAACTACAAGGACACCTGAGTTTGTAAAAGATATACTACTACAACTTAAATTCCATATCGACCCTCATAAACTGACAGTAGAAGACTTTAATATCCCATTCGCACCAGTGGGTAGCTCATCCAGTGAGTACTGGAGGTAACAGATGTTAGAAGCTGCCTTAGGGTTTCTGTTGGGATGCAGAGATACCATGACCAAAGCAACTTTTATAAAGGAAAACATTTAATGGGAGCTGGCTTAGAGTTTCAGAGTTTCAGTTCATTATCATCATGACATGTGCTTGAGGAGCTGAGAGTTCTACATATTGATTTGCAGGCAGCAGCAGAACACTGCCAATTAGGTAGTAATTGAACACAGGAGACCTCAATGGCCAACCTCACAATGACACATTTTCTCCAATAAGACCAGAGGCTACTCTAACACAGCAATATCTCCTAGTAGTGCCACAACTCCCTGAGGGCCAGACATTCCTTTTCTTTTTCTTTTTTTTTTTTTTTTTTCCGGAGCTGGGGGACGAACCCAGGGCCTTGCGTTTGCTAGGCAAGTGCTCTACCACTGAGCTAAATCCCCAACCCCCAGGGCCAAACACATGAGTCTGTGAGGGCCATACCTATTCAAACTACCGTACCAGGACAGCTAAAGCAATTCTGAACAATGTAAGAGCTGTTGGAGATACTGTTGTCCCTGATTTCACGCTGTATTATAGTGCTATTGTCATACAAACTGCACGATATTGACATAAAACAGACATGTTGACCAATGGAATTGAAGACCCAAACATACATTCAAACATATATGGACACCTTATTTTTTTTTTTTAATAAAGAAGCTAAGACTATGCAGTGGAAAATAGATACTTTCTAGTATCTTCAATAAATGGTGCTGGTCAAACTGGCTCTGTGTAAAAGAATGCAAATAGGTCCATACCTATCACCCTGCACAAAACTCAAGTCCAAGTGGATCAAAGACCTCAACATAAAATCAGATACACTCAACTTGATAGAAGAGAAAGAGGGGAATAGCCTTGAACACATTAGCATAGTAGATGATTTCTGAACAAAAGCCCATTAGCATAAGCATTAAGATCAACAATCAATAAATGGGGCCTTTTGAAATTTGAAAAGCTTCTGTTAACATCAATCCGACAAAGAGGCACTCTACAGAATGGGAGAATTTTATCAACTCCATATCCAATACAGATCTAATATCCAAAATATATAAAGAACTCAAGAAGCAAGATATCAAAAAATAAAATAGTCCAGTTTAAAAAAACAGGATATAGAACTAAACAGAATTCTCCATAGAGGAATTTCAAATGGCTATGCAACAAATGTTGAACATTCTTACCATCAGGGGAATGCAAACTAAAACTACTTTGAGATTCCATCTTAACATCTGTCAGGTCAGTAACACACATCCTGCTGGTGGGTATGTAGAATAAAGGGAGCACTTACCCATTGTTGGTGGGAGTGTAAACTTGTACAGCCACTTATGGAAATCAGTATGGTGGTTCCTCATGATCTACGTCAAGATTCCACTACAGTACTTGGGCATATACACAAAGGATACACTATTCTGGATAGAACTAGAAGAAATTCTGAGGGAGGTAGTAACACAGGCCCAGACAGAGAAGTATGGTACATACTCACTTGTAAGGAAATACTAGCTATATATAAATAATGACCATGCCACAGTTCATAGACCTAGAGACGTTAGGTTAAGAGAAGGGATCTAGGTGGTCTCCTGGGAGGGAGAAATAAAATAGATTTTACAGGTGAACTGAAAGGCAGGTGAAGATGTAGTGGAAAGAAAGAGTGCAGGGAGAGACTGTTGGATTTGGGGTGCATTTGGGAGTTGGTGTGGAAACCTAGTGCAGTGGAAACTTCCTGAAATCTATGAAGGTGATTCTCATGATGACTCCTAATAAAAGAGGATGCAGTCTCAAGTTTCCATCTCTTGAAACCAGGCGTGTTTTCCAGTGGCAGGACTAGGTTACATTCAGTTGTTTTGTTGTCCAAAGGGGTCCCATGGAAGTCTCCAAACAACCCATGCTGTATGCTAAGACAACAGATTACTTTCTGCAAATGACAGCAGGGCCCTATTTCTGAAGACAATACCCACATGGAGAGGTCAAGCTGGTGCCTATATGGAGTTTTCACCCTGTGTTCTAGTCTCTGAGTTGCTTTTCAGGCTGCTGAAAGAAATATGCACACCAACCCAGCCACAAAACCTTTGGCCTACAACGTATTCTACCTACAAAATGTGGTAGGGCAGTAGTGACACAGAACTTGTAAGAGCAGCCAACCAATGTCTAATCTAACCCAAGGCCACTCTGTGAGAAGAACCCATCCTCAACACTGCTTGGGGAACCAAGAACCAGAGACTAGATAGCCCAGAAGGTAAAACCAAACATTACTGGTCCTTAAAAAAAATGATTTCTAATGATACTCTGCTATACCCATATGTCAGTGCCCTTATCCAGTCATTATTAGAGAGGCTTTCTCCAGCAGCAGATAGGACCAGTTTCAGAGACCTACAGCCAGACATCATGCAGAGAGACAGTCCAAATTTGAGGTCAGGGAAGCCCAAGGAGAGGAGGCAGAAAGATTGTTAAGAATCAGAGGACACCAGAGAATAAGGCCCTCTGCTGAATCAACTAAGCAAGCACATATGAGCTCACAGAGACTGAAGCAGCAACCACAAGACTTACACCAGGTCTCTGTACATATATTGTAGCTATTAACTTAGTATTTTTATGGGACTCCTGGCTGAGAATGAAGTGGGCCTTGACTCTGTTCCTGCTTGTTGGGACTCTTTTCCTTCTGTTGATTTGCCATGTCCAATGTCAATATGAAAGTTTTCCTTTCATCTTACTATATTTTATTTGGTCATGTTTGATTATCTCTTTGAAACCTCTTCTTTTCTAATGAGAGACAAAAGGGAGTAGATTGGGAGGTGGGGTATACTACCAGCAATTTAAGCCTATCCCCTACTAACTTACAAATAAAATGAGACTTAGACTATAGTTACTTTATTTGGCCTTGACAATTACTGGGGGCGGGGGTTTCCACCCCTAATCTACTCCTCTAACTGCTGGCCTGGCTACCTCCCCAGCAGTGTACTCCAGATTCTTGCTATTTCTCCTGGCCATGTGCTAATCTTTCTCCTCTTCTCCTCTCTCTACCGGAACTCCAAACTCACCTACCTCTAATATCTGTAACCAGTTTTATTTAACCAGTAGTTTTAAATCAAGGAACAAGGTTTGCATAACAAAAGCTTGTAAACATGAGAATTAACTCATAAGCCTAGACCTTCCCTTCAGGTATAGAATTTAGCATTACAATACATAAAACAGCAGACCAAACCTTAAAAGAGGGGAGATGGGGACAAACTGGGAGAAGTGGGGGGGAGGGCTGTAATTAGGATATATTATATGAGAAAATCCATTTTCAATAAAACTAAATAAAATGAAAGAATATGAGCATCTTACCAGTGGCCACACTTCTGAAGAAAATGTCTCTTCTTCCCCTAGCAATTATTAACTGCCTGTAGACCTTCAGGAAGATCTTTTACTCTTTTAGTCATTTTAATTTTAATTCATTGGAAATCTCTGGGTACTAGGAAGAAGAAAATGGTCCAGAGGTTTCAAACTCTTCTTTAATTCTGTCAAATAAAATCTACATGCTACTTTCACTGCTTCATCAACTGTGTGAAAGTAGAAATCTTTAATGGTTCCAATGTTTTGGACCCCTGGGCTGTATATGCCTAGTTGTTGACTTAGTGTATATAATAGAGTTCCCAGAACCTGTATTGAACCTCTAGAGGGAATTTTGAGGTTCTGATTCTAAGAAATTGAAGAACATTTCTGAATAGTGACTTCAGGAAAATCTCAGGGATAGAGTTAGATATAAGGGAAAAGTTGCTCAGATTTCTGCCTGCTATAGTCTTTTTAGATGTGGATTTCACTAGAGTGAAATAATTCCTATTTTCACTTGCTTTATTTAGGAAAAAATATGCCACATGGAGTCATTTGCACATGTTAGTCTTTTTATCCTAGTATCTACATGGGGAGTGTCCAATAGCTTTGGATTTAATTCTCATAAGAAGAAAGAATTTTTGCTAGGTAACAAGGAATTCCAGGCCCCAGGCCCGGTCCTCCAAAACAGCGACCTACAATAGTTACTCAGTATAACAATGAATGAATGAATGATGAATGAATGAAAACAGCAACCTACAATATTTACTCAATGTAACAATGAATGAATGAATGATGAATGAACGAAAACAGCAACCTACAATATTTACTCAATGTAACAATGAATGAATGAATGATGAACGAACAAAAACTTTCAAGAGAGGTTGCTTCTTATTTAGTCTTTATACTTCAAGTAACACAGAGAATGTTCCCAGTGCATATGTTATTTCAGTTTGTCTGGATGAATCTCCAAAGTGATATTTATTATCTTCCAGTAAATGGCATCAATAAATATTTACCTCCTTTTCTTCCTAGGGTCTCCTAACTGTGAAAACTTTATCCTTCTCAAGTATAGTGGTTTCATAACAGATAGCAGTCCCCTCTTTGGACTTGACTGTGAAGTGGTAGGTAATGCTTTTGATCTTTTTTAGAGCATTTTCCAACAATAGTGTAAGATGATTTCTTGAGTTCAGTGCACCAGTGAACCCGTGCCTTTCAGTTCCAGCTTTTAGTTTAAGTATCTGAAAGTGGCCTTTTTAAACACTTGGCTCTGTATTCCAAATGAAAAATTGGTTTTAAGTTTTCTAAGTAGTTCCTGTGTTTAGTAAAAAAAAATTATCAGAAAAGACTGATTTTTTTGAACAAATGTTCTGTACTATGACTGCCATAAAGACTCTGCCTTAATTACAATTGACCTAGATTTTGCACATTGAAGATTAGAAATAGGATTTCCCTGATAATTTAGTAACTCTTCCAAAAACAAGTACATCCTTTTCCTATAGTTCTGGCAAATAGTTCCTTAATCCTTGTTAGTTTGTATCCTGATCCTCCCTGGTGGTAGCTGTCACTTAACCCCTTTGCTCAGTTTATTCCCCTATGAGGTAGGTTATAATTAAGACTGGTCTATAAATGTAGAGAGTGATTAGTGTAAGTAGTGCTTCTTAGCCATAATGAAGGGTAATACATAGTTTGTAGATGATAGGCACATTATGATTGATATTTTTATCTCCATTAAAATAAAAAAACTAAAACAGGATCTCAAGTTGACTTTGGACTTTGATCTTGTCTTAGCTTCCCTGGCCTTTCATTTTACTCAAAAATTAAAAAAATAAATAAATTTAAAAATTCCAGAGCAATTGTATTGCGTTGCTTTCATTAATCATAATGTTCAGCAAATACCCTAGCTTCAGTTTCATTCATACTGGATCCTGTAGTAAGCAAACATCTTTGCAGCTGCTGGCAGGGATCCTTGTAGCTGAGAGTAGGTGGTAGCTGATACAGTGAATAGAACAGGGGAAGCAATGACTGTGGTTCAGTAGCCTGAATGTATTTTGTCTTGTAGTGCCTTACATCCATGGGGAAAGAACTAACACGCATCTCACTGGTTGCTGAAGGAGGCTACTGTCTTATGGATGAACTTGTCAAGCCTGATTTCAAGATTCTGGACTACCTTACTAGGTATTCTTTACCTCATCTGACTGTTTATTCCTATAGCTATCATTCCAGAATAGAATATGACTTAACAGGAATTGCCTACAACGTCTGCTACTTGAGTTTTATCTCTTATTTTCAAATAAACAGCTGCTGCAATTGTACTGTTAGTACATAATACTTTTACCCTTGTTCTTCACTTTTACTGTGATATGTCAGCAGAATATCATCTGCATTATCTTAGAGTCATGCAGTTGTATTTGTTTCTTAGCAACTGCCACATAGCTAGAGAAGTGGTTTTGTGTTCCAGCAACATCTTTTTTGAATATCTACATACAATGATCTATCTTGACTCCCCAAATAAACATTTTTTATGACAGAAATTTGAAGCCCTAAATTTTAGTCTGCACCCCCACCCCCTTAAGTCAGGGTCTCACTATCTAGCCTGACTTGGCACTTGCTATCTACACCAATCTGGCCTTTAATACACAGAGATCCACCTGCTTCTGCCACCCAAGTGCTGGGGTTAGTCTTGTGCCATCACACCTGGCCAATTTTAGTCTTTTAATTTTTATTTTTTCAAGGATTAGCATACAATGTCAGACATACACAGTGGCTGGACAAAGAGAAGAACAGTGAATCGTAACCATTTTGTTGGCTAAAGCTATGCCCAGGCACTCACATTTTACTTAGGTGTAGAGAGACCTAATGCCAATGATAAAGGCTGTTCTAGTAGCAGACCTGATAGTTGAATTGTTTTTCTAGAAAATAATCATATGCAGCAGAAAGATAAGTGAAAGCAGTTTTGTCATAGTATTTATACAAAAGATGAAAATATAAATGTCTTTTTCAAAGACAATGCAAATATCAGTTAGAGGGTTAGTTTTTTAAACTGCAAAATAGGATACTCTTACCTTTTAAAGGGATATGCTAAAATTCATTTGACACACAGATATAATCACAAAACAGCACATATGAAATATATCTATAAATGTATACATAAAAAAAGTATGGAAGGGCTGAGCAGTTGTGGCACACACTGTTAATCCCAGCATTTGAGAGGCAGATGCAGAAGCAGATAGAACTTTGTGAGTTCAAGGCCAGCTCGTTCTACAGAGTGAGGTCCAGGACAGCCAAGGCTACACAGAGAAACCCAGTCTTAAAAGAAAAGAAAGTGGGGGTTGGGGATTTAGCTCAGTGGTAGAGCGCTTGCCTAGGAAGCGCAAGGCCCTGGGTTCGGTCCCCAGCTCCGAAAAAAAAAGAACGAAAAAAAAAAAAAAGAAAAGAAAGTGGATTTTATTAAAATATAAAAAATTATAATCTTTGGATTATAAAACTATGGCTATTTTATTATTTTTATTGTTTACTTTTGTAATTATATATTTTTAAAATTTATTTATTTTGTGTATATGAGTGTTCTATCTACATGTACACCCACATGCCAGAAGAACACATTAGGTTACATTACAGATAGTTGTGAGCCACTATGTGTTTGTTGGGAATTGAACTCAAGAACGGCTAGAATAGCAGCCAGTGCTCTTAACTTCTGAGCCATCTCTCCAGCCCTTGAGATATTTCAGTTCTACCATTTCTCTCCTCCCTTTTCTCCTTCCAAATTATCCTATGTCCCCCTCCCTGCTCTTCTTCACATTCTTGTCTTCTTTGTTTATCAATTGTTATTGCATGCATCCATCCATTTGTATATACATATAAATTCCCAAATGTAAGTTACTTGTATATGTGTTTTTAAACCTCTCTGTTTGGCATTGGAAGACCCAGTTCATAAGCTCTTCCCTGAAGAAGGCATCTCTCCCACTTCCAGCTTTCCTCGGGGGCCTGTAGTCATTTGTGTAGGTTTGAGGCCTCCTGGTCTCCCCTCCCTCCACTCCTCAGCAGTTTGTATGTTCATTGGTGCTTCTTTGTTAAACTTAGACATGAGCAGTTACGTTGGTGAAACTTTATAGGTGTTGCTTCTGACATCACTCAGAGACAATCTCACGTCAGAGTCCCTGATCAGCTCTTACAATCATTCCATTCTTTCTTTCACAGTGTTACCAGAGCTCTAAGTATGGGAGTGTATTGCAGATGTATCCATTGGAACTGGGTTCACACCTCTGCATTTATTTGATTGGCTGTAGTTTTCTGTAGCAGTATCTGTTTCAAAGAGAGGTTTCCTTGATTGGGGTGAAAACTATACTTATCTGTAGGCATAAGAACAAATGTTTATAGATTATCATTAGGGATTATGCTGGTTGTAGGTTGGGGATTAGTGGTTTTAGATTCTCCTCCAATAGCCAATGAGATCACTAACACTGATTAGTTAGCTGGGTTTCCAGTACCAGGAATGATCTCCCTCTTTTTTTTTAATTGGATATATTTCTTTATTTACATTTCAAATCCTGTCCATAAGCCCCCTATTGCCCTCCTCCCTCCCCCTCCCTAATAAAGGTGTCCACTCCCCGTTACCACCACCCCCGACATTCCCCTGCACTGGGGGTCCAACCTTGGCAGGACCAAGGGCTTCCCCTTCCACTGGTGTCCAACAAGGCCATCCTCTGCAAGATAGAGTTGGAGCCCTGGGTAAGTCCATGTATAGTCTTTGGGTAGTGATTTAATCCCTGGAAGTTCTGGTTGGTTGGCATTGTTGTTCTTCTGGAATTGTAAGCCCCTTTAGCTCTTTCAGTCCTTTCTCTAATTCCTCCAGTGGGGGGGTCCCCTTCTCAGTTCAGTGGTTTGCTACTAGCGTTCGCCTCTGTATTTGACATGCTCTGGCTGTGTCTCTCAGGAGAGATCTATATCCAGTTCCTGTCAGCATGCACTTCTTAGCTTCATCAATCTTATCTAGTTTTGGTGGCTGTATATGTATGTGGGGCACATGTGGGGCAGGCTCTGAATGGCTGTTCCTTCAGTCTCTGCTCCAAACTTTGCCTCCCTATCCCTTCCTATGGATATTTTTGTTCTTCCTTTTAAGAAGGAGTGAAGCATCTGCATTTTGATCATCCTTCTTCTTGAGCTTCATGTGGTCTGTGGATTGCATCCTGGGTAATTGGAGCTTTGGGGGTAATATTCACTTATCAATGAATACATACCTAGTGTGTTTTTCTGTGATTGGGTTACCTCACTCGGGATGATATTTTCTAGTTCCATCCATTTGCCTATGAATTTCATGAAGTCATTGTTTTTGATCGCTCAGTAGTACTCCATTGTGTAAATGTACCACATTTTCTGTATCCATTCCTCTGTTAAAGGACATCTGGGTTCTTTCCAGCTTCTGGCTATTATAAATAAGGCTGCTATGAACATAGTGGAGCATGTGTCTTTGTTAAATGTTAGGGTATCCTTTGGGTATATGCCCAAGAGAGGTATAGCTGGATCCTCAGGTAGTGCAATGTCCAATTTTCTGAGGAACCTCCAGACTGATTTCCAGAGTAATTGTACCAGTTTGCAATCCCAACAGTGGAGGAGTGTTCCTCTTTCTCCACATCCTCACCAACATATGCTGTCACCTGAGTTTTATGATCTCCCTCTTGTTGAGTGGGCCTTATGTCCAATTAGAGAGCTGTTGATTACCATCAAGATATATGGGTCACTACTGCAGCCATAGGGTTCTCCTGACATGGTAGTGATGTGGTTCATAAGCGTCATAGTTATTGGTTGTCTCTCTCCTTTGGAAGTTTTTTTTTTTTTTTTTTTTTTTTTTTTTTTTTTTTTTTTTGGGAGCTGGGGACCGAACCCAGGGCCTTGCACTTGATAGGCAAGCGCTCTACCACTGAGCTAAATCCCCAACCCCTGGAGCTAGTCCTTGGAGAGGGGGCATTTAGATCAGTTTCAGCTCAGGGGTTTCTGGGCCCTGTTTTTGAAGTGCATGTGTCTTCAGCCATAGGGACTTAACTTCTATCTCAGCAGGTAATCTAGGGTAACAGCAACAGGCTGTATGTTATATGAGTCTTTTTGACAGCCTTGGCTAACAACTCAAAATAGTGTTTCTCATGTCTGGAATTAGGGTTTTATTAGGTGGTCTGTGGCTCTTGGAGAAGGCACCTTTAGCCTAGACAAGAAAAGTTATATTTATACATTAAATGTCATGCATTATAGGTTTGTTTGTTTACATAGTTAATAGGATGATTCCTTTTTGGCCGTCCATATTGTTGTTTTACCTACTTCCCACCTTCTTTTGTATTTACCTCCCTCCCCTCTCTAAGGAGCCTCCACACACCTCTTATTAGCCTGGTCAGATTACTTGAACCCACTTTCTATTGTTCCCCAACCCTGCTATCCTGGCAATGCCCCTGTTTTACTTTCCTGGTTTCTCTGGTTACTACAGGCTGTGTATTCACATCTGAAGATTTGGAGCTAGGAGCTTCCAATACAAGGGAATAGGCCACATTTGTGTTTCTGGGTCTGGATTACCTCATTCAATATCATCTTTTCTAATTCCAGCCACTTATCTGCAGAGTTCATGGTTTTATTTTTCTTTACACTGAATAGTATTCTGTAGTATTCGCCCGATATAATTGTCTGGGAGGCTTACTGCTGACTAAGCTCCCCCCTTCTAGTTCTTTCTGAACTTTGGCTGTCTAGTTCAACTCAGCTTTTCTGGCCCAAACTCTTCTCTAAGCTGACTGATTTAAACTGGCTTCTCTAAACTTCCAACTGAATTATTATTCTTGGCCTCAAACTAACTCTACAATCTCTTCTAATCTCCTTGCTCATCCTCATTCTCTGGCTCATTCTGTCTTGAATTGTATTCTGTCTCTATAAAAATTTCCCATAAAACTGCCTCCTCTCCTTCTGTTCTGCTTTCTTAAGTTGCCTCTTTTTCCTGTCTGTTCTTGTGAAAGTTGGGCATATCCTCTCTCTCTCTCATTTTGTCAAATCTTTCTCTGATCACCACTTTGTCTGTCGATTAGATCACACTTTAAAACATGGCTCCCTCCTTTTTTTTTTTTTTTACATTTTTTTTTTATTAACTTGAGTATTTCTTATATACATTTCGAGTGATATTCCCTTTCCCGGTATCCGGGCAAACATCCCCCTCCCCCCTCCCCTTCCTTATGGGTGTTCCCCTCCCAACCCTCCCCCCATTGCCACCCTCTCCCCACCAGTCTAGTTCACTGGGGGTTCAGTCTTAGCAGGACCCAGGGCTTCCCCTTCCACTGGTGCTCTTACTAGGATATTCATTGCTACCTATGAGGTCAGAGTCCAGGGTCAGTCCATGTATAGTCTTTAGGTAGTGGCTTAGTCCCTGGAAGCTCTGGTTGCTTGGCATTGTTGTACATATGGGGTCTCGAGCCCCTTCAAGCTCTTCCAGTTCTTTCTCTGATTCCTTCAACAGGGGTCCTATTCTCAGTTCAGTGGTTTGCTGCTGGCATTCGCCTCTGTATTTGCTGTATTCTGGCTGTGTCTCTCAGGAGCGATCTACATCCGGCTCCTGTCGGTCTGCACTTCTTTGCTTCATCCATCTTGTCTAATTGGGTGGCTGTATATGTATGGGCCACATGTGGGGCAGGCTCTGAATGGGTGTTCCTTCAGTCTCTGTTATAATCTTTTCCTCTCTCTTCCCTGCCACGGGTATTCTTGTTCCCCTTTTAAAGAAGGAGTGAAGCATTCACATTTTGATCATCCATCTTCAGTTTCATTTGTTCTAGGCATCTAGGGTAATTCAAGCATTTGGGCTAATAGCCACTTATCAATGAGTGCATACCATGTATGTCTTTCTGTGATTGGGTTAGCTCACTCAGGATGATATTTTCCAGTTGCAACCATTTGCCTACGAATTTCATAAAGTCGTTGTTTTTGATAGCTGAGTAATATTCCATTGTGTAGATGTACCACATTTTCTGTATCCATTCCTCTGTTGAAGGGCACCTGGGTTCTTTCCAGCTTCTGGCTATTATAAATAAGGCTGCAATGAACATAGTGGAGCACGTGTCTTTTTTATATGTTGGGGCATCTTTTGAGTATATGCCCAAGAGAGGTATAGCTGGATCCTCAGGCAGTTCAATGTCCAATTTTCTGAGGATCCTCCAGACTGATTTCCAGAATGGTTGTACCAGTCTGCAATCCCACCAACAATGGAGGAGTGTTCCTCTTTCTCCACATCCTCGCCAGCATCTGTTGTCCCTTTGAGTTTTTGATCTTAGCCATTCTCACTGGTGTGAGGTGAAATCTCAGGGTTGTTTTGATTTGCATTTCCCTTATGACTAAAGATGTTGAACATTTCTTTAGGTGTTTCTCAGCCATTCGGCATTCCTCAGCTGTGAATTCTTTGTTTAGCTCTGAACCCCATTTTTTAATAGGGTTATTTGTTTCCCTGCGGTCTAACTTCTTGAGTTCTTTGTATATTTTGGATATAAGGCCTCTATCTGTTGTAGGATTGGTAAAGATCTTTTCCCAATCTGTTGGTTGCCGTTTTGTCCTAACCACAGTGTCCTTTGCCTTACAGAAGCTTTGCAGTTTTATGAGATCCCATTTGTCGATTCTTGATCTTAGAGCGTAAGCCATTGGTGTTTTGTTTAGGAAATTTTTTCCAGTGCCCATGTGTTCCAGATGCTTCCCTAGTTTTTCTTCTATTAGTTTGAGTGTGTCTGGTTTGATGTGGAGGTCCTTGATCCACTTGGACTTAAGCTTTGTACAGGGTGATAAGCATGGATCGATCTTCATTCTTCTACATGTTGACCTCCAGTTGAACCAGCACCATTTGCTGAAAATGCTATCTTTTTTCCATTGGATGGTTTTGGCTCCTTTGTCAAAAATCAAGTGACCATAGGTGTGTGGGTTCATTTCTGGGTCTTCAATTCTATTCCATTGGTCTATCTGTCTGTCTCTGTACCAATACCATGCAGTTTTTATCACTATTGCTCTGTAATACTGCTTGAGTTCAGGGATAGTGATTCCCCCTGAAGTCCTTTTATTGTTGAGGATAGCTTTAGCTATCCTGGGTTTTTTGTTATTCCAGATGAATTTGCAAATTGTTCTAACTCTTTGAAGAATTGGATTGGTATTTTGATGGGGATTGCATTGAATCTGTAGATTGCTTTTGGTAAAATGGCCATTTTTACTATATTAATCCTGCCAATCCATGAGCATGGGAGATCTTTCCATCTTCTGAGGTCTTCTTCAATTTCCTTCTTCAGTGTCTTGAAGTTCTTATTGTACATATCTTTTACTTGCTTTGTTAAAGTCACACCGAGGTACTTTATATTATTTGGGTCTATTATGAAGGGTGTCATTTCCCTAATTTCTTTCTCGGCTTGTTTCTCTTTTGTATAGAGGAAGGCAACTGATTTATTTGAGTTAATTTTATACCCAGCCACTTTGCTGAAGTTGTTTATCAGCTTTAGTAGTTCTCTGGTGGAACTTTTGGGATCACTTAAATATACTATCATATCATCTGCAAATAGTGATATTTTGACTTCTTCTTTTCCGATCTGTATCCCCTTGACCTCCTTTTGTTGTCTGATTGCTCTGGCTAGAACTTCAAGAACTATATTGAATAAGTAGGGGGAGAGTGGGCAGCCTTGTCTAGTCCCTGATTTTAGTGGGATTGCTTCAAGTTTCTCTCCATTTAGTTTAATGTTAGCAACTGGTTTGCTGTATATGGCTTTTACTATGTTCAGGTATGGGCCTTGAATTCCTATTCTTTCCAGGACTTTTATCATGAAGGGTTGTTGAATTTTGTCAAATGCTTTCTCAGCGTCTAATGAAATGATCATGTGGTTTTGTTCTTTCAGTTTGTTTATATAATGGATCACGTTGATGGTTTTCCGTATATTAAACCATCCCTGCATGCCTGGGATGAAGCCTACTTGGTCATGGTGGATGATTGTTTTGATGTGCTCTTGGATTCGGTTTGCCAGAATTTTGTTGAGTATTTTTGCATCGATATTCATAAGGGAAATTGGTCTGAAGTTCTCTTTCTTTGTTGTGTCTTTGTGTGGTTTAGGTATAAGAGTAATTGTGGCTTCGTAGAAGGTATTCGGTAGTGATCCATCTGTTTCAATTTTGTGGAATAGTTTGGATAATATTGGTTTGAGGTCTTCTATGAAGGTTTGATAGAATTCTGCAATAAGCCCGTCTGGACCTGGGCTCTTTTTGGTTGGGAGACCTTTAATGACTGCTTCTATTTCCTTAGGAGTTATGGGGTTGTTTAACTGGTTTATCTGTTCCTGATTTAACTTTGGTACCTGGTATCTGTCTAGGAAATTGTCCATTTCCTGAAGATTTTCAAGTTTTGTTGAATATAGGTTTTTATAGTAAGATCTGATAATTTTTTGAATTTCCTCTGAATCTGTTGTTATGTCTCCCTTTTCATTTCTGATTTTGTTAATTTGGACGCACTCTCTGTGTCCTCTCGTTAGTCTGGGTAAGGGTTTATCTATCTTGTTGATTTTCTCAAAGAACCAACTTTTGGTTCTGTTGATTCTTTCTATGGTCCTTTTTGTTTCTACTTGGTTGATTTCAGCTCTGAGTTTGATTATTTCCTGCCTTCTACTCCTCCTGGGTGTATTCCTCCTTTTATAAATTAACCTTACTTACATTGTTTGGAATTGAAAGT
The DNA here is from genome assembly GCF_021556685.1 of Rattus norvegicus. NCBI lineage: Eukaryota > Metazoa > Chordata > Mammalia > Rodentia > Muridae > Rattus > Rattus norvegicus. Next base: position 187,115,642 of record NC_141534.1, read on the forward strand.
GTGTACTAAGGACATGTCTACATTCTAGCCAGATCACAAAAACCTAGGTTCTTGCCAGATCAGCCATGTTGCTGGATTAAAATTTCTTCCTATATAGTATATGTATACCACATTTTCCTTATCCATTCTCTCTTTGTTAGTAGTGGGGCATTTAAATTGATTCCATTTCTGAGCTATTGTGAATATAGCAGCAATGAATATAACTGAGCAAATTATCTGTGGAGTTAGATGTCAAGTCCTTTGGGCATACTCCAAGGAGTATGGAGAATTTATTTTTGGCTTTTTGAGAATTCTCCACACTGACTTCAATAGCTGCAGCAGTTTGCAGTCTCACCAAGAGTGAATGGGGGTTCCCTTTCCTCTCATCCCCTCCAGCATTTGTTGTCTGTTGTTCACCTTTGCTATTTCTACTGAGGTAAGATGAAATCTCAGCTATTTTGATTTGTATTTTCCTAAATACAAAGGCAGATGAACATTTTTCAAGGTGTTTCTTTGCCATTAGATTAATTAGTTCTTCTGAGAACTCTGTATTGAGGTCACAGTCCCCCTTTTTTTCTTTTCAAAATGGGTATTTGTTTTGTTTTTTTACTCTGTTTTTTGAGTTCTTTATATATTCTGGATATTAAACCTTTGTCAGATATATAGATGGCAAAAATTCTCTCTTATTCTATGGGCTTCCTCTTTACCTGTTTGTTTTGACTCTGCAGAAACTTTTAGGTTTTATGAAGGCCAATTTGCCTGTTGTTGGCATACATTTGTCTTGGGCAAATGGAGCCTATTTAGTAAGTCCTTTCTTACACCTACATCAAGTAGAATGCTGTCCATATTTTTCCTCTGTTTATTGGTTCATTTTTTTTTAGAGTTTCCTCTGGTTGTTTAGATCTGATTTTTTATGTGTTATTGTGTTTTATGTGTTTAATATGTGTTGTTAAGTATAATTTTTTTTCTTGGAGAAAAGTTAATATTTTAGTTTGTCTATTTCTCTCTTTTATTAAAAGTTTTTCAGGAATCACAAAGGAGATTCTTAACCCAGTGACAACCAAACTCAAAGATGTACAGAAGCTGTTAAGAGAACTGCTTCCTCCTGATGCTGTGTTAGTGGGCCATTGCCTAGACTTGGATCTCAGAGTATTAAAAGTGTGTATCTGCTTTAAGATTTTATTCTGTAGTCCAAAAGCATGTTCCATTCACCTAAGATGTAAAGACTTAGGCTCTTTACTCCCATCTATGCTCCCTATTTATTCTATTAGCATAAGATGCATTCATTCATTCTCTTTCTTCCTCAGATAATACATCCATATGTTATTGATACCTCATTGCTTTATATTGGAAAGCAAGGCAGAAGATTTAAGCTAACATTTTTAGCCAAAGTTATTTTGGGGTAGGTTTATGTATGTTATAATGTTGTCCTGATAATTGCATGTAAGTTAATATATATTATCCAAGTGAGTCTCTGTTGTCTCTCTTAATTTATAAACATTACTCCCTCCAGTTCTTACAAAATGAAGAAATAAAGGGAATATGTTGAACCTCACAAAGTGAGCATGTAATCCCAGCTATCTTGAAGGCTAGACCAAGATTCCCAAGTTCAAGAATTTCCAGGTCTATAGAGGGAGTTCAAGGCCTGCTCAAGCAACTTAATGAGACCCTGTCTAAAAATTAAAGTTTAAAAAAAAAATGGCGTTTGGGTGGCAGTATGACTCAGTGGATAAAGGCATTTGCTGCCAAGCCGCATGGGAGAACTGACTCCCATAAGTTGTCTTCTTCCTATACCCCAACCAAACACATTGTACATGTGTGAAACATTTTAAAGGAGGTTAGAAATAGAATATTTGCCTATCATGTGTCAGGCCTTAGGTTCAGCCCCCAGTATCAGAGAATTTCAAATACAACATAATTATTATCTCTTATAGTTTTGAAACATGTAAGTACATGTTCATTACAAGATGGTTCAAAATGGAAAGAAGAAAAATGGTAGAGAACTGGTTAAATTACAGTTATTTGTGTTATTGTTCAAATGACTGAGATGGATCTGTGTATGCTAATGTGGAAAGCCCTAAGATATTACTTAGAATAAAATAGAGTTGCTGAGTAGGATATATAGATATAGATATAGATATTAAGATTTTTTTATAGATACTTGTATATGAAATAATAAACATCTGGAAGGAAACTAACTGTTGATACATCTTAGAATGGCTTAGGCTAGAGACTTCATTGGCTAATCTTTGATTCATGTAGTCCACTTCCTGTGATCAAAGCCATTCCTGGTTGTTCTAGACCAGTACCTCTGTTAAGGACTGGCAATTGAGTAGAAAAAAAAAGGAATCTTGATTGTTTTGATGCAAATCTAATTGTTATAATGGTGAAACTTCACAAACTACATTTAAAAGAAATAACCATTTAAAAATATTCCTAGATACATAACATTTCATCTTCACTTTTTAGGAAGGATATTCAGTGTCCTAACAAGCTTGGCCATGATGGCATAGAAGATGCTAGAACAGCTCTTGAGCTGGTTCAGTATTTTCTTAAGTATGGGCCAAAGAAGGTTAGTATCTTTGACCAGTACCTTTGGCTTGCTTAATATTACAAAACTGATAGATCATTATTTCTGCTGTTAACCTTTCTTTACAGACCTAGTGATGTGATTAAGTTTAGTGTCTTAGTTAGGGTTTTACTGCTGTGAACAGACACCATGACCAAGGCCACTTTTATAAGGACAACATTTGACTGGGGCTAACTTACAGGCTCAGAGGTTCAGTCCAGTATCATCAAGGTGGGAGCATGGCAGCCTCCAGGCAGGCATGGTGCATGGGACACTGAGAGTTCCACATCTTCATCTGAAGGCTGCTAGCAGAAGACTGACTTCCAGGCAGCTAGGATGAGAGTCTTAAAGCCCATGCCCACAGTGACATACTTCCTCCAACAGAGCCACACCTTCAAATAGTGTAACTCCTTGGGCCAAGCATTTGCAAAGCACCACAGTTAGAATTAAGACCCATACCACTAACATGTACTAAGTCTATACAGCCTCTGAAGTTGGGCTTATCTATTTTTAAAAGTATGCTATACAGAGTTATATAAACTGGCAGTTACTGAACAACTGGTTTCTAAATCCTTAAAATGAAAATACATAGTTTGCTGGGTTAGTATTGAGGCAGATAACTATTATACAGCTCTTAATACAGAGCATTGGATATACTGAGCACTGTGTTGGTGATGGTGATCATCAAACTGATGCTGTGTATGATAATTATTGTGCTCTCTTGGAATAGGCACACATCCCATTGAGCAGCAATTCAAAGAATATAGATTTGAAAAGGACAGTTTGTGAAAGATTGTAAAATTATTTTTCTTCTTGGTGTTGTTGGTTTTCTTGAGGTACTGTTTGTAGGGATAACAAACAGTAAAGGTTGTCTTTGAATTGGCAAAGAGTTGAGTACAGTCTGTACTGTGGTATTGTTATTTTTATGAAGCATTACATATCTCTCTGTCATCTTCTGATTGGTCAATAAAGAGCTGATCAGCCAATTAGCTGGGCACTAGAGAATAGGGTGGGACTTCTGATCCCAGCCAGGGGTCCCAGGTACAGACAGAGGTAGGAGGAAAACCATGAAAAAGGAGAGGAGAGGTGGCCATGAAGCAGAAGGTCCAAGAAGAGTCATGAGGAGCAGGTTACCAAGAGGGTTGCTGTGAGGGCACACATGGGAAAGAGCAAACCAGGGCAAGGCTCAATTGTTAAGTTATACAGGACCTGTTGCTGGGAGATAAATAGCTCAGAGGGTTAGAATGGCTCAAACCTTGCCCAGCTCAGGCTTACAGCTTATTGATGGAAAACACCAGGTCTCTGTGTCAGTTATTCTAGAATGAGCTAAAGAAGGCATAGAAACACCCCGTGGTTATATAGTAACAAAAGGATGTAGCAACACCCCCTTCCCAAATTACCACTACAAGTGTCTTACTGTATTCTCTAGCTGGACTGTAACTTAATATGTGTGTATAGCCCAGACTGGCTTCAAATTTATAGTGATCCTACTATAAGTACTAGTATTAAAGTACCTGTAGGGACAAAATATGGGGGACATAATTTTGATCAAAGGTAAACTGCAGGAGCAAGGTAAAGATAGAATCAAGTAACAGTACAGCCTTATCTCTCTGGAGACTGAGCCAGATAGACCCTTTCTTTAGAAGAAAATGAAAAGGGAAAGAGAGTAAGGAAGGAAAATAAGCAATATAAGAGGAACAGCAGGACCTAGTTGTCATGCCAAAATGACACTGAGTATTAAAGAAGGTTGGGATGAACATGAGGATAGAGTTGGATGGAGCTAGGGACTATGAAAACTCTGATGGCTGGAGTTCAATTTTCACATTTCTTGGCTGTCTGAAGCCCTTGCCACCTCTGGTAGTTCCTCTGTGATAAGAAGTCCTGTTCTCCCCTCTGGGCCTGTCTTTGGATGATTGAATTACAGACATTCATTCTGAGAGCAGTACTTCATAGGAGAAAGTCACAGATGCTAGTAACACCTCTGTGTGTTCTTCCAACTTTGGGGTTGTGAATGATGCTCATACCCCTATATAATTCTTCCAATGCCCAGTGGGCTGCTTGGAGTTCTAGTTGTTTATGAGGATACTGCACAAGGTTCTGTCACAAAATTTCCCTGATCATTATAGTTCCTACTGCTTTGTCCAAGGTGGAGTTACTGAGAGTTTGTCTCGACTTCAGACTTACCACACTACTGCTGTTCTCTCCATGGTCTGTGTAGCTTGGAGTCTGTTGTTCTAGTCTAGATACTACTCCGTGTTCCAAGTTCTGCCCTGTGCTCTTCCTAACATCTTGATGGGCAATGGCAGTGGTAGGAGAATGAGGGGTGTGGTGGAGTTCCTGAGTTTTGGGCCTCTTACCCCTCTAGAGCTGTCTGTGGGTTGCTGAGGCACTGACCAATGCTGATGGGTAAAGGAAAACTGAGTTTGGCCTTTTCCAGCTCTCTCCTATTGTCCAGTTTTCTGATCATTTGCTTCTACAGGTAATTGTATTCACAATAAGTTCTTCCTAGAGCCAGTGATCCATGACCTGCCTACCAGTCATGGTGAACTGCCTCTGCCTCCCAATGTGCCAGCTTCTGTTCGAGCACCTGACTAAACTGAACCTCCTTCATTCTTTATGAATGGTTGTGACTTTTCTAGCAGATTTTACTAGTATACATGTACTAGTAAATCACAGAGCAACTCAGCAGTGGTTCCTCTGGAAATTGTAGGACACAGGGAGACTCTAAATAGTTTGGTGATTTGTTTGCTGAGTTTTGTCATTTAGATTTAATGATTTTATGAGTGTTTTTGCCTTCATTGATATCTGTGCACCATGTGCATATCTGGTGACTATGTAGGCCAGAAGAGGGTGTGGGATCCCCTGGAATTGGAGTTAGAGATGGTTGTGAGCCACCATGTGGATGCTATGCACTGAACCCAGGTTCTCCGTAAGAACAATAAGTGCTTTTAACCATTGAGCCATCTGTTGAACCCCCAAATAGGTTATTTTTAAAAAATTATATCTCACTTTCCAAGTAGACCTTCCTCTTTATAAATAAGCATCAGACTTAGCAGTTTTGTATTAATGTACTGACTTTTGATGTTGCTGTAAAGCCATTGTTTTTCATTTCTAAAAAGTTGCGCATTTTCAGAGAAATACATTTTTAGGGACTGAGTAAGGAATGATGATGAGCCAAAATTGCCTTTACTTTTCACTCCGCCTTTCTTGGCTCTTTAAACTATGTTAGTAGCTGGTGACAGATTGCTGTTCTTGGCTAAGCAGCCATAAACCATCTAATACCTTTGAAGCCAGCTTGTACTTAAGGCAGTGGCATAGCCACAGTTCTAAAGAAGCAGAGAATATCACTTAAGTGGAGTTTTTCACCTCAAATGCTGTATAAAAACTTAAGGTGATTCCTAACACTTTATTTTCTTATAGATTGCAGAGTTCAATCTGGAAGCACTAGCAGCCAATCAAGAGCAAGGAAACAAGGAAGGAGCTACACACATGAGGAGGTACTTTCCATTTAAAACAAGAGCAAAGGAAAATGGAGGATATACTTTCTAGTTTTATGAATATGATCAATATCTAAAATTATATTTTTATTAAAAAAAGAACACAGAGATAATTGAACTAAGTATTATTAGAAAAGATGATAGAACCTTTAATCCCAGCACTCAGGAGTCAGAGGCACACAGATCTCTGTGAGTTCAAGGGCAGCCTGATTTATTTAGTGAGTTCCAGGACAGCCAGAGCTATGCTGAGAAACCCTGGTTGGGGCGGGGGGTGGCGAATGAAGAAAATGTTAGATTTGTTGGTATTTTTACATTAAAAGATTCAGCCTTTGGTGCATTGCCCAGATTGGAGAAGCACACACATACGTGCTCAAAAAAGGTACAATTTCAAAGCATAGTGAGTGTCAGATCCTTAGACTGTTGCTTAAATCTTGAGAGAAAGCTTTAGGTATATTCCTAAGAGGAGGGGAAATTAGGATAACATCTTCTAATTAAATTTTCTACAGTGACGAAAATATACTAGATAGTGCAACCACTAATCATCTGTGACTAAAGCAGCTGATTGACTGAGCTTTTAACTTACATTAAAATTTTTATAGCTAAATATTGCTAGTGACTACAACATTGGACAGAAGTGTAGGCTCAAAAGTTAACTATCAAGTCATGATCTAAAAAGTGACTATTCTTAATCTCCTTTACTTCTTTGCAGTGTTTTAGAATGCCTGGACTCAATGGGGCAGAAACTCCTTTTCTTGACACAGGATATAGATGAGCTTTCTTCTTACAGAAACTGTCAAACTGTTAAGTGCTCTTCAAATAAAGAGGTGAATGACCTATTGTACCTTTGTAGCATGTACTCAGAAGGGGACTTTTATACATGCAGCACTTTAAACAGTCCGTGGAAGTGCCAGGAACTGTGCACCAGTAACCCTGGCTAACATGAGTGAGTCTGACTTCTGTCTCAAATCTTTCATGGAGCACTGTTAAGTCAGTTACCTCTTAGGAGCAGACCTGCCAGCTGTCAGCATCTGCTTCAGAGACCAGCAGGCCTGGCCTTGCACACCACTTAGTCTTACGTTTTCAGTATATGGAGATATTTGTTTTGGAGCATGGCTGTGTCTTTTTATATTTTGTCTGTTGTTGTTCTATATGCAATATGGGTATCGACATTCATTTGTCTCCCCTACCCTCCCAGCCCTGGGATTAGAAGTGTGCTGACATTTCTGGCTTTTATGTGAGGCAAAACTAGGTCCTTGTGGTTGCTCAGCAAGATGTTGACCCTCCCTGAAATATTATTTTGCTCTTTTGACATAATAGTTTTCTTTTCCTTTTATTTTTTGGAGGTAGGGGTGTTATGTTTATCAGTATTTTACCTACATGTCTGACTGTGCATCTCTGCCTGGTGCCTGTGAATCCCAGAAGAGGGTATCAGTTCTTAAGCGATTGGAGTCACAGACGGTGTTGGACTCTCATATGGGTGCTGGGAATTGAACCTAGGGTGTCTGGAGGAACAGCCAACGAGTGGTGTTAACAACTAAGCCACCATTTTAGCCCCATAGTTGTTTTTGTTTAACTTAAAGTTCTTTTTGAGAATTTCATCTCTGAAAACTGTGTTTCTGTCTAGCCTTCAACCTATTCCAATTCCCTCATCAAATTAATAACCTCTTTATTTAATATTTTTATATATGTTTATACATATATACATATATTTAAGTGTGTGTGCATGCATGCACATGTGTACATGTGTGTATCTCTCCTACTTAGTGTTGCTGATATGTGTTTAGGGCTTGACTAGTTAGGATTGGATAACCTATCAGGGAGCTTATTCCTGGAAAAGACTGATTCTGCTTCTCCCAGGTTTCCCCCATCCAGATTGGCTTGTCAACTGGCGTAATCAATATGCACATACTATTTAGGCAACCTTATTGTGGAGAATTCACAGGTGTAGCTTTTGGATCATGTTTAGAAGACACTGTCTTACAGCAGGCATCCTAGTCTTTGGCTCTTGCAATTTCTCTGCAGTGTTCCCTGAGCCTTGGGTATAAGGCTATGACATAGATGTTTGAACTGGGACTGAGACCCCAGTCAGTTGTTCTCTGCATTCTGACCAGTTGTGAATTTCTGTAATAGCCTCCACCTATTACAGAAAGAAGCTTCATTGTGAGGGTGAGACCTGCACTTACCTGAGCTAACAGAGTAAGAATTCAGTATGCATTTAGAGGTTGTACTGGTTTAGGAAAGTAGAGTAGTGGGCTCTTCTCTTGGATTCATGACTTCACAGCCATGGACAATAGACTATGTTTGTAATGCCAAATGTGAATTCTCTCCTATTGAATAGACTTTAAGTCCAGTAAAACATCTTTAATCCCAAGATTAAAACACCACTATTAGACCAATAGGGATAGCTTACCATCTATAAGCCTAGAAACTATGATAGTAGTGAACCAAGAAAATGATAATTCTAAGTTGTGTACTTTAGTGGTTGTGTTTGGATTTATAGTATACTGACTTTGATAGTTATGTTTTGCAGTTTACCTTTACATAGTAGCACACCTTTTCATTCATGTATAAGAACCCTACACCACATACTTGTATTCCTTTCCTTCTGTCCTTATAGCTGTGGTTGTCCTCATAGCTTACTTCTGTATATATTATAGAACACACTCCATATTGTTAATACTTTTGCTTTGACTGTGGGTTATTTAAAAAATATTTGGGAGGCTGGAACACTGGTCAGTATATCAGCAGACTGCCTGCTTTTACAGAGGACCCTGGCTCAGCACCAATATGGCAGCTCACAACCACCTGTAACTCCAGTGCTAGGGGATCTAATGCCCTCTTCTGGCCTCTACCAGCACCAGGAACATATTGTAGTGCACATACCTATATGCAGACAAGTACTCATACACATAAAAACAAAATAAAAATAGATTTTAGTAAAAAAGATACAGTAGGTATACCTGCTTACCTTGTGATTATCACATCTAATGGTATTTATTTCTTCATATAAATTCAAATTTTAATTTGGACAGTACACAGTCTGTAGGGACTAAATTCTTAACAGCTTTTGTTTATTATGTAACAGCCATTTTTTTAAAAAAAACTTTGATGTTTGGAACATATTTTGGGTGACATTTGTTTTCTTTGTAGCACTTTAAAGAACTTCCTACATGTCTTTCAGCTTCCATCAGATTTCTTCCTTTAGTGTCTTAGTTTTCTTTCTGTTGTTATGATAAATAACCATGACCCAAAGCAACTTGAGGAGCAAAGGATTTATTTGACCTATGCCTCTGACAATATGCCAATGACAGTCTGTCATTGGGCAAATTAGGGAACTTGGAGGCAGGAACTAAGCATAGGGAGAGGCTATGGAGGAGCATTACTTACTGGTTTGTTCCTCATGGCTTCCTTCTTTATACAACCCAGGACCACTGCCCAAGAACGTCAGTGCTCGGGGGTTGGGAGCGGGGATAATTAGCTCTCCAATACCAATCACCAATCAAGAAAGTGCTCCAAAGATCTGCCCATGGGTCAATTTGACAGAGGCAATTCCTCAACTGTAAATGTAATTCTGGCATTTTTACCTACTTCGCCCTTGTTACCAAATAAATGACAAGGAGATCTTATATTTATTAACAAGTCGCAAGCATTAAAGCTGGGCAGATAACCAATCTATTTTAATCTGACCATGCTGGCCTGGACTACTTTTCAGCCTGTTCCCAGCCACATGCCCCATTACATGATTCCTTCCTGGGCTCTCTCTGTTCCATGTGTGTCCTAATGGCTGCTCCCTTGGCAACCTGCTCATGATGAATCTTCATGGTTTTTCTTCTTCCCTCTCTCTTCCTCCCTTCTCCCCCCTTGGGACCCTGTGGGATCAGAACTCCTTCCCAGCTAATGACTGATCAGCAATTAATCAATCAACCAGAGGTGATGGAAAACCTTTACATGTCATTGAGACAGGAGATGCTCCAATATTTGGGACTACAACCAGATCTTTGGCGCAGAAATCAGCGTCTGAAATACAGACTACACAAAACTATCCCCCAACACTCAACTGAGGCATCCTCTTTCTAGGTGACACTAGCTTGCATTAAGATGACAAAACAAAGCAAACAAAGAAAAACAATGTACTGAGTTTATCATATTTATAAAATTAGGAAAAAGTTACTATTCCAGTTTTATCTTTTATCACTCTCCTTTTGTTTGGGGACTCCCACTGTTATTGCATTAGAATGCTGAGAGTCCCACAGATCACTGCTATTCATTTTCTCCCAGGTTTTCCCCTATTTTATTATAGATAATTTTTCATTGTTAATGTCTTCGGGCTCCATCATATATTTAGTTATATGTAATGTGTTTGTAATCACATCCAGTAAACTTTGACTTCAAACATTATAATCAGCTCTCTTCTGTCTCCCATGCCTCTAATAATAAGACTCAGACTTTCTTCTCCTCTCTTCTGGAATATAGTTATGACAACTGTTTTAACATTTTTATGTACTTGATTATTTGTGTCATTTTACACTAGTTTTTTTTCTGTATATATATATTTATATTTATATAAAAAGACCAATAATAGCAGTGTTTACACTAGTTTTTAAGTTATTTCTTTGCTTGTGAATTGTGTTTTTATGCTTCTTCATGTTCCTGGTATCTCTTGTTTGTCTTCCATGCCAGACACAGTGAATTTTATTTATTGGTATTATATAGTTTTGTGTCCTTGTTAATATTTGTGAGCTTTGCTTTGAGTGTGGTAGTTTTATGGAAACAATGTTCCTTTAGGCTTTTGCATTTAATATTTTTAGGTAGAACCATGACAGTTTTCATCCAACTTCTGATATAAAATCAAAATTAGTACTTGATGGTACAAGGATCATCAGATTTCTTGTTCTAGTTTGGGGAATTCTAGACTGTTCTTTGTCTTATGTGGGTTTTTGGAAATGTTCCTGGCAGTCCTGTAGGACTTTTTTCTGAACCTTACATAGTTTACTTCCATAGGTACATGTAATCATGAGTAGTTGAGGGTCAGATCTCTGCAGGTCTCTGAAGCTCTGTGAGTAGCTCTTCACTCAATGACGCTCCAGCCAGCAGACGTGGCCCGGAGAGAGAACAGGATGCATTGGGGTTGTTTCCCACCTCTCGAGGATTATTATTCTTCCTTTTCTAATGTCCTAGGAATTACTCTTTTTCACCCCTCTTTTCTGATCACTTCCCCACTTGGCAAGGACTTTAAGGACTATGTATTTATATGGTTCCAGGTATGTGCATACATGTGTGTGTATACATTCCTGTTGAGGTCAGAGAACTTTGGGTATTGTTCTTTAAGTGCTTTCTACCTTTTAAGACAGTCTCTCATTACCTAAAAACCTTTACAGTTAGGCTAGACTAGTTGTCTGGCGAGTTTCCAAGGGTCTGCTTGTCTCTGTTTCCCATCTCACCACCACCAGGATTGCAAGTAGATGCCATTGCCACTAGTGTTTTATGTGGGTTTTTGATAGTGAACTTGGGTTTTGATACTTGTAATGAAAGTGATTTACCAGCCGAGATATCACCCAACCATCCTTATTCTTTAATAAACTTTAATTTTTAGGCCTACAAAGTACATTTTCCGTTTATCCTCTGCCTCTATACATGTACAACCTCCACCACAGTCCACCCCAGACTGTCGCCATCACTGAATCCACACCGCCATCCCAGTCACCCGGTAATCCATTGTTTATATCAGGGCTCGCTCTTGATGTTGTATGTACTGTAGACTTTGACCAATGTTTGATGACATCTATGTACCTATATAATATAGAGTAGATTCATTACACTATCCTAAAAATTTTATGATAAATGTGCTTTGCTAATTGATTCTTTCCCCCTAAAAACCACTAATATTTTCATTGTTGCCTTTTCCACAATGCCCCATAGTTGGAATCAATATAATTTATTAGGAAGCCTTTCAGACTTAGTAATGCTCATATTTTCTCTATGCCTTTTCAGTGCTTTTTAATGACTTTTGTTTTTAATGTCTGAAATACTATTGTTCATTCTGCAGTTTTCATATCCATGGAGTCAACCAACCACAAATTGGAAATAATAATTGTACATGTGCAGACATTTTTCATTCTTACTGTTCCTTACCAGTGCAGTAGCACAACTATTTATCTAGCATTTATATTCTCTTAAATAATATAATGTACAGATGGGGACTCAGAGTATATAATACAAATGTATACTGATCAAATGTAAATATATCATATTAAGTTGCATAAGTAATCTTAGAGATGACAACTCAAAAATTATACAAAACAGTTTATATTAGATCAAGTCCAGATGCTGTGCCATTTTCTATTGGAGTCCTAGAATGTGACGTGATGGTACAATCTCAACATTCAGAAGGCAGACACCTAGAAGGCAGAGGCAAGAGGTCAGGACATTCATAGACTACATTTTTCCAGACTCAGTTTATGAAATTACATTTTGTTTACTTAAGCTGTTTCCCTGTCTCTTTGTATGCTATGTGAATTTGTTATTAAGACAGACATTTGAAAAAAATAACCAGTTCTTGTCTGAGGAGATGACTTAACAGGTAAAGCACTTATCACACAAATTAAGTGCTGGCACACAGGTTTCCTTTTATTATAATTGTTGTTACCACGATAAAACACTGACCAAAACTCAGCTTGTGGGTTATAGTCTGTCATTGAGGGAAGTCAGGTCAGGAACTTAAAGTAGAAACCCTGGAGGAATGCTTCTTGGAGGTGCTCTCCAGCTTATGTTTAGCTATACATATGTTTAGCTATATATATGTTTAGCTTGGACTACTCGCCTAAGGAATGGTGTCACTCGCAGTATGCTGGGCCCTTCTACATAAATTAACAGAACAGTTCCCCAGACATGCCCACAGGACAATCTACTCTAGGCACTTCCTCAGTGGAGATGTTCCTTTCAGATGACTGTAGACTGTGTTAAGTTGAAAATTAAAGGTAACAGGAATGCCATGTAAAAAGCATCGAGGGCAACACAGAGAGACAGAGATAGATAAAAGTGCCTGGGGTGTGCTGGCTTGCCAGAGTAGCTGAGACTGAAACCCAGGTTCAGCACAATACCCTGCCTAAGAGTGACTGAGAGAGATAACCCTAATGTCAACCTCAGACCTCCACATCAGCATGCACACGTGTGCACATATAACTAACAAGTAAAAATATCTATGCGCACACATTCACTGCAGGCAGGCAGGCAACCATTTCTGGTTCTATGGTCTGCTTCATGCAGCATCTCCTACACTTCAGGACTTGTGTTTTCTAGAAATCTAACTGCATTTTTTAATTGTCAAATTTTCTTGGCGGTTTGATGCTGCCCATTTCTTATACCACATGGCATCTTCCTGTGGAACTACATCTCAAATATGATATAGTAATCATTTATTAATCATTTCTAAACAAGTCCTTTAGTTCTGTTAGTTCTCCAAATCCAGTAAGAAGAAACCAGTTTCTCAGGCAGCCCCTGGGTTCTCCAAAATATGGGGCACAGTGTCCGCTCTGTTTCCATTCTCAGAGAGAACCTGTGGAGTGGAAAGTTGCCTTCGCATTAAGCCCCTGTTGATTCAGAGAGATGGGGATGGTGGGAGGAGAGGTGTGAACATAAATACTGCAGTGTCACTTTCCATTCACTAGCATGTTAGCCCCAAGTGCTAAAGTCAGAGACGTACCCTACCACTCTGTTTTCAGTACTTGGGGTTCAGGGAGGCTTGTTTGTTTGAGACTCATTTTATGGTGTTGGGGAAAAGAGATGAATTTATAATCATTTTAGGAAAGGTTGGCATATGTCCTCTGTGCTGCATCCACAAAGGGCTGCACCCTTTTCTCTCTACACTCCACGCTGCTCTCTGGCTGCCAGACTTGTAGGCAGGGGTTATGAAATATCGACATTGTGACATTGTTTGCATTTTCTTGGGCCTTTTCTTTCTAGGGTGCTTTTGTTTGTACTTCACCGAATTCTTTCAGATCATTGATTTTCCTCCTCCCTACACACCCTGCAACCAGTGACTAAAGCATCCTTTCCTCTTTTCTGTATTCACTGACTTGCAGCAATATGTAATGACGGGCGCTCCTGTTGGAATTTATATTCTTACTTACAAGTAATCTGAAGGGTGTGTAGTAATCACTCCCAGGAATATTATGGGTTGTATATGTTGTGTATCATCTATGTGGTCTTTATGTGATAGTAGAGAATTGAACCCACCGTCTTGTGTATGGTCAGAGCTGGTCTACTAAGCTATGTCCTAAGGGCTTTTAGTTTTGATAGAGTCTCACTAAGTTGGCCAGTCCAGCTGTGAACTCAGTCTATAGTGTGGTCTTGACCTTGATACCCTCAGCCCCTGTGTAGTTGGGGTTATAAACCTGGACCTCCAGACCTGTTGCAGGCAAATCCTATATTCTTAGAAGGAGTGCATTGTTTCTGAGGTTCTATAATACCAAGTTGATCTGTGAGGTGGATATAACAAGTTCCCTTCCACTTCAGAAATTCATTCCATATGTTGTTCTTAGACAGAGATCATAGTGTAGTAAGATGGGAAGGACAGATACTATTCGGGGTCTTAGCCAAAAGGCCAAGAAGCAGTGATTTAAAGGCTTTTCTAAAAGACTGTGCTATTGCCATTTCTCTCTAGTCCTGGAGGCCAACTATGTGTTACTTTGGTGTGTAAGTAAAGGGAGATTTTATATTACTGTGGTTCTTGGAGGGAGTGGAGTGAGTACTGGGTTCCTAACTCATCTTGTCTGTGCTGTCTGTTCTCTTCAGGTGCTTGAGCAAGCCAGAGTGGAAGTCCCTTTGTTCCCCTTCAACATTGTGCAGTTCTCTTTTCGCCCCTTTCCACCCCTCTTCGCTGAAGAGATGAAAAACAATGTAAGTAGATGATTCTGCTGAAGTGTTTGAAAACTTACAGCCTCTCTTCGTTAAGAAAAGTAATGCACACTTGATTAAATTCACATTTTTCTCCAAATTATTTCAATAAACACCAATATTTGAAAAAACATGTTTTATAAAACAGGAATCAGACCGATTACCTTGTTTTGCAACTTAAGTTTATGTATGTGTTTAGTGTATGTGTGTATGTATGTGGTAGGTGCATGCATATGCCCATGCATGCACAGGCAGAGACAAGGCCACAGACTATCATGAAATATCTTCTTTTATCTCTTCTAGCTTATTTTTTGAGACAGAGTCTCACTGAATCTAGAGCTCACTTTCTTGGTCCTCCTGTTTCAACCTGCCAGCACTAGGAGCAGAAGCATGTGCCATTTGCACTGGACTTTGATGTGGGTGCTGGGGATCTGAACTCCAGTGGCCAAGCAGGCACTTTATCCACTGAGCTGTTTTCCCAGCCCTTCTTACAACTTATATTTCATTTAATTTAAAATACATATTCTATGTTATAACTTAGTTTATTTTTCTTATTTTTAATGTATGTAAAGTATTCTACTGTGTGGTATGCCTATTGAGAGCATTTGCATTTTTAATGTTTTCTATTATAAATAATTTTTTCTATTATAAATTATTTTATATCTTTGAGCAAACTATTTTAAGATAAAGATTACTTGTTTTTTGAGGTAGGGTCTTTATGTAGTTCTAGCTGTCATGAATTAATATTCATTCTCTCTCTCTCTCTCTCTCCCTCCCTCCCTCCGTCCCTCTCTCTCTCTCTTGTTCTCTCCCTCCTTGCCTGCCCTGCCCTGCCCTGCCTGCTTCCTGCCACCCCTCCTCTCTCTGGAGACCAGGCTGGCCTCATACAGAGATCCTTCTACCTTTGCCTTCCATCTATGCCTACATCTGTGGTAACTTTTTAAAGGTTTATTGATTTTTTTTTAAAGATTTATTCATTTATTATATACAAGCACACTGTAGCTGTCCTCAGACACACCAGAAGAGGGCATCGGATCTCTTTACAGATGGTTGTGAGCCACCATGTGGTTGCTGGGAATTGAACTCATGACCTCTGGAAGAGCAGTCAGATGCTCTTAACCGCTGAGCCATCTCTCCAGCCCCAGGTTTATTGATTTTATTTTTTATGTGTGAATGTTTTCTCTGCAAGTCTGTCTGTATTCCACATTTGTGCTTGGTGCTCTTGGAGGTCAGAAGATGGCAACAGGTTCCCTGGAACTTGAGTTATAAATGGTTGTAAACCACCATGTGAGTGCTGGGTACCAAACCAAGCTCTTCTGCAAGAGCAACAAGTGCTCTTAATCCCTAAGCCATATTTCCAGACCTTTAATAACTCTGAACTTTAGACATTTGAGAAAGTAACACAGGCTTGCCTTATGGTTTCAGTTCCCTTTCACATCTACCTCTTTGTTCTGTTATTTGTCCTACAGATGAAGACCAGGTGGACAGAGATGTCAACTATCTATGCTGGGCCATTTAGCAAAGATTGTAACGTCGGGTCCCTGAAGAAGGTGTTTAGTAGCTTGGGCCCAGTACAGTCTATAACTCTTGTTCTTGAAACTTATAGGGTAAGATGAGAAAATTAAGGTTTTTGACTTAGAAAAATCAGGTGATAGTGAGGTCTGTGTAGCTAATAGTGCAATGAGCTTGAGTGTCCCCAGTTCTGTGTGATCCACAAATAATCAGATTTTCCAGAGCTTATGTTTTTGTATATTTATAATTTTATATTTTGTTTTCCTTAAAGAGAAATCTGCCATGTAGGCCAGACAAAAATATGTCTACTGAAGCCAGGCAGGCGTGGTAACACATGCCTTCAATCTCAGAACTCCAGAAAGCAAAACGACAAAATCCCTGTCATTTGAATGTAGCCTTCATACCTTCTAACTGTGACCTCACTACTACATTCCTGACCACTTTTTACTTTAGACAGAGGAGCTCATTGCATATAGCTTTTGTTGGTCTAAGATATGCAGTCCTCCTGATACTGCCTTCTGAATAGCTGGGATTAGAGGTGTTTGCCACCACACACTGTACCTAGCTTCAACATTTTCTTCCTTCCTTCCTTCCTTCCTTCCTTCCTTCCTTCCTTCCTTCCTTCCTTCCTTCCTTTCTTCCTTTCTTTCTCCCTCCCTCCTTCCCTCTCTCTCTTTCTTTCTTCCTTTTTTTTAAAGAAAAAATTATTTAGTATAGTGTAAGGGTACTGTAGCCTGCTTTTCTTATTTTAATTCCCCTGTCTATTGGAGTAAATTTTATATATTGAATTTTTTTTATTAATTTACTTA
Source organism: Rattus norvegicus (assembly GCF_021556685.1). Classification (NCBI taxonomy): domain Eukaryota; kingdom Metazoa; phylum Chordata; class Mammalia; order Rodentia; family Muridae; genus Rattus; species Rattus norvegicus. The sequence goes on from NC_141534.1 coordinate 187,132,903, forward strand.
CTTTATATCCTGATCACAGCTTCCTTCTCCCTCCTCTCCTCCTAGTTTCTCCATCTCCCCTTCCCTCCCCCATGCCCTCTTCCTTTTTTCCTCAGAGAAGAGGTAGCCTCCCGTGGATATCAGTCCCCCTAGGCATATCAAGTTGTACATCTTCATCCACTGAGGCTAGACAAGGTAGCCCAGTTAGGAGAAAGGGATCCAAAGGCTGCCAATGGAGTCAGAGACAGGCCCTGCTCCTGCTCTTAGGGGTTCCACATGAAGACCAACCTGCACAAATGTACATGTGTGTAAGGAACTAGGTCTATCCCATGCATATTCTCTGGTGGTTCAGTCTCAGTGAGGCCCTATGGGCCCAGGTTAGCTGACTCTGTAGGTTTTCTTTTGGTTTCTTGACCTCTCTGGTGCCTTTAATCCTTCCTACCTCCAAATCCTTCCAAAGACTCCTAATGCTTGGCTGTAGCTCTCTGCGTCTGTGTCTATCAACTGCTGAGTGAAGCCTCTCAGATGACAATCACACTAGATTCCTCTCTGCAAGTATAGCAGAATATCATTAACAGTGTCAGGGGTTGACTCTCCCGTGGCATGGGTCTCAAGTTGGGCCAGTCGTGGTTGGCCATTCCCTCAATCTCTGCTCCCTGAACATACTGTAGGCAGGAAAATTTACAGGTTGAAGGCTTTAAGGATGGGTTAGTGTTCCCAACCCTCCGTTGGAAGTCTTGGAGATGGCCTGTTGAGTCTCCATATTCCCATTGCTAGGAGTCTTAGCTAGGGTCACCCTCATAGATTCCTGAGAATTTCCATTGTCCTAGCTTTCTAGCTCTTTTCAGTGGTGCCAGTGCTCTCCCCCTCTGTCTTCTCCACACTTGATTCCTCCTGTTATCCTCTCCCCCTTCTCATACCATTTTCTCCTTCAGTTGACTCCCAGTGTCTATTTTATTTCTCCTTCTCAGTGAGATTCAAGCATCCTCCCTTGGGCCTTCCTTGTTACTTAGCTTCTTTGGGTCTGTGGTTTGTGGCATGGATTATAACTGAGTACTTATGAGTACATTCCTTGTTTGTCTTTCTGGGTCTGAGTTACCTCACTCAGGAATGGATCTCTTCTAGTTCTAGCTATTTCCCTGCAAATTTCATGATTTCGTTGTTTTTGATAGATAGGTAATATTCCATTGTGTAAATGCATCACATTTTCTTTACTCTTTCTTCAGTTGAGGGACATCTACATTGTTTCTAGTTTCTGGCTATTATGATTAAAGCTGCTATGAACACAGCTGAATAAATATCTTTGTGCTGTGGTGGAGCATATTTTGAGTGTATCCCCAGGAGTAATGTACCTGGGTCTTGAGGTTAAAACTGTTTCCACCATAAAAACTGAAACCACCATACTGATTCCAGAGTGGTTGCACGCCCACCAGCAGTGAAGGAGTGTTCCTCTTGCTCCACTTCTTCACCAGCATGAGCTGTCACCTGAGGGTTTGATCTGAGCCATTTTGACAAGTGTTAAGATGAAATCTCAGAGTCCTTTTGATTTTCACTTCCCTGATATTAAAATTTCTTTAAGTGCCATTCTTCCTAGCCATTAGAGTCCTCTGTAGAGAATTCTCTGTTAAGCTTTGTACCCCATTTTTTAACTGGGTTATTTGGTTTGTTGATATCTAATTCCTTGAATTCTTTATATATTTTTGATATCAGCCTCTATCAGATGTAGGGTCGGTGAAGATCTTTTCCCATTCTATGGGCTGCTGTTTTGTCCTATGTCAGTATCCTTTGCCTTACAGAAGCTTTTCAGTTTCATGAGGTTCCATTTATTAATTGTTAATCTTAGTGCCTGGGCTGTTGTTCTTCTGTTCAGGAAAATTTCCCTTTTGCCAATGGGTTTGAGGCTATTCCCCACTTTCTCTTCTATCAGATTTAGTATATCTGGTTTTATCTTAAAGTCTTTGATCCACTTGGACTGGAATTTTGTGCAGGGTGATAGATTTGGATATATTCGCATTCTTCTACTTGTAGACATCCAGTTAGACCAATATTTGTTAAAGATGCTTTCTTTTTTTTTTTTCTATTGTCTTGACTTCTTTGTCAAAAATCAAGTGTCTATAGGTGTATGGGTTTATTTCCGGGTCTTTGATTTGATTCCATATATCAACCTGTCTGTTTTTAATGCAGTCTTTATTACTATTACTCCATAGTACAACTTGAGATTAGAGCTAGTGATACCTCCGGAGTTCTTTTATTGTATAGGATTGTTTTTACCTATCCTGTAGTTTTGCTGTTGTTTGTTTGTTTGTTTAGTTGTCTGTTTTTCCATATGAAATTGAGTACTGTTCTTTCAAGGTCTATGCAGAATTATGTTGGAATTTTGATGGGAATTGTGTTGCATCTGTATATTGCTTTTGGTAGGATGGTCATTTCTACTGTTAATCCTACCCACCCATGAGCATGAAAGATCTTTCTTCTTCTTTTTTTTTTTTCTTTTGGTTCTTTTTTTTCGGAGCTGGGGACCGAACCCAGGGCCTTGTGCTTCCTAGGCAAGCGCTCTACCACTGAGCTAAATCCCCAACCCCATGAAAGATCTTTCTATCTTCTGGTATCTTCTTCAGTTTCTTTCTTCAGAGACTTGAGGTTCTTGGCATACATGCCTTTCACTTGCTTTGTTAGAGTTACACAGTGATATATTATTTGTTGCTATTGTGAAGGGTGTTGTTTTCCTAATTTCGTTCTCATCCTGGTCATCTTTTGTATAAAGAAGGGCTACTGATTTTTTTTTTTAGTTAAATTTTGTATCCAGCCACTTTGCTGTATCAGCTGTAGGGTTCTTTGGTAGACTTTTTGGGATCACTTATATATACTATCATGTCATCTGTGAATAGCAATACTTTGACTTTTTTCCTTTCCAGTTTGTATCCTCTTATTGCTCTAGCTAAAATGTCAAGTTTTATTGAATAGACAGAGTGGACAACCTTGTCTTATTCCTTATTTTAGTAGAATTGCTTTAAGTTTCTCTCCATTTAATTTGATGTTGACTAACAGCTTGTTATATATCGCCTTTATAATGTTTAGGTATGCACCTTGTATCCCTTCTCTCTCCCAAACTTTTATCATGGAGTAGTGTTAGATTTTGTCAAAGGCTTTTTCAGCATCTAATGAAATGATCATGTGGATTTATTTCCTCTTTATTCATATGGTAGATTACATTGATAGATTTTCATATGTTGAACCACCCTTGTATTCCTGAAGTGAAACCTTGCTCATGTTGGATGTTTTTGATGTGTTCTTGGATTCAGTTTGCAAGTATATTACTATTTTTGCATCAATGAAGTTCTCTTTGTTGAGTCTTTTTTTTCAAAACCTATTTTTAATGATGGTTCTGAAATGCTTTAACCTTCCTTGTAACCCACCACCCATCAGAGGCAGTGAAAAAGAAAGTATACAGAGTAAGTGGACCTGTCCAGAAAAGTTCTTTGGAGCAGCTCCATCTGTGTTGTCTGGAAATCAGCAGTTCAGGTCACAGGTCAGTAGCAGCAGCTCAGTTCACTCACAAGCACTTCACAGGTACACCAGCAGTCCAGTTCGGTAGAGTTGGGTTAGCAACAGTGATGACATGACATAATAGACAGCCAGGCCTCAGCCCTGACAAGTCAGCAGGAGGGACCAGGAGGGACACCAGAAGTTCTCAGTGGAGCCTCTCTCAAGGAAGTAAAGGTCAGCACAGACCTCAGACCCACAAGTGTTACACAGTTAGCTGTACCAGCAAGCCAAGCCCTATCTCTGTCACTCTACGTAGTCCTGTTTATATCCTCCAAACACCACGTGTCCTCCACATGCCTTGCCTCAGCATGTGCATCCAATCACCCAGAGTCTTGACAAATGCACCTCAACTATGCAATATAAGGTAGACCAATGTGTTCATGTTTTTAGGAAACAATTCTTTATCATGTGTCCTTCCACATGTTTGCTTTAGATGAACATCCTCTCTCTTGTCTCTGCTTCAGTGAAACGTTTCTTCATGAGTCTGCCTTACCTCTTCACCAGTGTCTACTTCAGCTAACTCTTCCTTCACATTTTTTTCACTTTATTCCTTTCCAGAATTAAATTTCACTCAGGATGTTTTTAGGATATTTGTATACATTCACATGAAATTCTATCTTAATAAGAACCATTTTTCAATGAGCAAGAATCTACCACCATGTTCATATGAATATGTTTCTCATCCCTCCTCTTTTTTTTCTCTCTTTTTTAAAATTGGGTATTTATTTACATTTCAAATGTTATTCCCTTTCCTGGTTTCCTGTCCATAGCCCCCTATTCCCCCTCCCCCTCTCCCATAAGGGTGTCCCTTCCACATCCACTCCTCTTTACCACCTCCCCACTCCGACATTCCCCTGCACTACGGGTCCAACCTTGTCAGGACAAAGGGCTTCCCTTTCCACTGGTGCCCAGGTGGAGCCCTGGTTAGCATTGTTGTTCTTATGGGGTTGCAAGCCCCTTCAGTTCTTTGAATCCTTTCTCTAATTCCTCCAACAGGGGTCCTGTTCTCAATTCAATGGCTTGCTGCTAGCATTCACCTCTGTATTGGATATGCTCAGGTTGTGTCTCTCAGGAGAGATCTATATCCGGTTCCTGTCAGCACGCACTTCTTAGCTTCATCAATCTTATCTAGTTTTGGTGGCTGTATATGTATGGCCCACATGTGGGGCAGGCTCTCAATAGCTGTCCTTTCAGTTTCTGCTCTAAACTTTGCCTCCATATCCCCTCCTATGAATATTTTTGTTTCCCCTTTTAAGGAGTGAAGCATCTGCATTTTGGTCATCCTTCTTGAGCTTCATGTGGTCTGTGGATTGCATCTTGGGTAATTGGAGCTTTTGGGCTAATATCCACTTATCAGTGAGTGCATACCATGTGTGTTTTTCTGTGATTGGGTTGAGTCTTTATGTGACAGTGGCTTCATAGAATTAGTTTGGCAGTATTCCTTTTGTTTCTATTTTGTGGATTAGTTTGAAAAGTATTGATATTTGCTCCCCTTTGAAAGTCTGGTAGAATTCTACATTAAAGCATCTGGTCCTGGGCTTACTTTTTGTGGGGGAGAGGGAGGAAGACTTATAATGACTACTTCTATTTTCTTAAAGGTTATAGGTCTATTTAAATTGTTTACCTGATCTTGATTTTACTTGGTGAAATTTAGATTTTTCTAATTTTATGGGATTCAGATTTTTAAAGTAAGACCTAATGAATCTTTGGATTTCCTCAGTGTCTGTTGTTATTTCTCCCTTTTATTTATTTATTTTTATATTTCTCCCTTTTCATTCCTGATTTTGTTAATTTTGATATTTTCTCTCTGTCTTTTAGTTTGGTAAGGGATTTGTCTATCTTGTTGGTTTTCTCAAAGAACCAACTTGGTTTCATTGATTCTTTGTATTGTTCTCTTTGTTTCTAATTTATTGATTTCAGCTCTGAGTTTGATTATTTCCTGCCATCTACTCCTCTTGGGTGTGTTTGCTATTTTTTGTTCTAGAACTTTCAGATGTGCTGTTAGTTACTAGTATGAAATTTCTCCAATTTTTTTATGAAAGCACTTAGTGCAGTGAACTTTCTTCATAGCACTGCTTTCATTGAATCCTGTTAAGTTTTGGTATATTGTGCATTCGTTTTCATTGAATCCTAGAAAGTCTTTAATTTCTTTATTTCTTCCCTGACCCAGTAGTCATTGAATAGAAAGTTATTCAGTTTCCATGAGTTTGTAAGCTTTCTGTTGTTGTTCAGGTCCAACTTTAATCCATGGTGATGAGAAAAAATACAAGGGATATTTCAATTTTCTTGTATCTTTTGAGATTTGCTTTGTGATTGAGTATTTGGTCAGTTTTGGAGAAGGTTCTGAGGTACTGAGAGGAGGGTATATTCTTTTGTGTTTGAGTGAAATGGTCTGTAGATATGTTAGGTCCATTTGACTCATAACTTCTGTTCGTTCATTATTTCTCTGTTTAGTTTATGTCACCTCTCCATTGGTGATAGTAGGGTGTTGAAGTCTTCCACTATTATTTTTGGGGTTTGGTGTGTGATTTAAGCTTTAGTAATGTTTATGTAGTACATTTATGTAGTACATTTAGTACAAATATAGGTGCCCTTGCATTTGGGGCATAGATATTCAGAATTGAGATGTCATCTTAGGAGGCTTTCTTAGGTATCTTTTCCCATCTCTTTTGCTTAATTTTGGTTAAAAGTCTATTTTACTAGATATTAGAATGGATACTCCAGTTTGCTTCTTGGTTCTGTTTGCTTGGAAAATCTTTTTCCAGCCCTTTTCTTTGAGGTAATGTCTATCTTTGTTGGTAAAGTATATTGCTTGAATGCAGCAGAATGATGGATTTTGTTTATTCCACCTCTCTGTTTGCTTATGTCTTTTTTATTTGAGGAATTGAGTCCATTGATGTTAATGATGAATGATCATTAATTACTGTTATTTTGATGTAGGTGATAGTAGCAAGTTCATGTGTGCCTGTGTGTACATGTATGTGTGTGCATGCATGCATGCATGTGTTTCCCTTCTTTTGGTTTTCTGGTGTGGAATTATTTCTGTGTTTTTGTGGGTGTACTTAACCTCACTGGGTTAGAATTTTCCATGTATCTTCTAAATGGCTTGATTTGTGGCTAGATATGGTTTAAATTTGGTTTTGTCATGGAATATCTTGTTTCCATCTATGGTGATTGAAAGTTTTGCTAATTATAGTATATAGTAGTCTGGGCTGGCATCTGTGCTCTCTTAGAGACTGTAAGACATCTGCCCAGACCCTTCTGGCTTTTAGAGTCTCTGTTGAGAAGTTGGGTGTAATTCTGATAGGTCTGCCTTCATATGTTACTTGGATTTTTCCCCCTGCAGCTTTTAATAGTCTTTTTTTGTTCTATATATTTAGTGTTTTGGTTATGGTTATTATGTGGCAGAAGAGTTTTCTTTTCTGGTCCAATCTATTAGGTGTTCTGTAAGTGTATAGGCATATCTTTCTTTAGGTTGGGAAATTTTCTTCTATGATGTTGTTGAGAATATTTTCTGGACCTTGTAGCTAGGAATCTTCTCCTTCTGTTTCTATTAATCTTAGGTTTGTTATTTTCATAGTGTCCCCAATTTCCTGGATGTTTTCTATCAGGAACTTTTATATTTAGCATTTTCTTTGACTGATGTATCAGTTTCTTCAATGGTATCTTTTCTGCCAGAGATTCTCTCTTCCATCTCTTATATTCTGTTGGTGATGCTTGCTTCTATAGTTGCTCTTCTCTTCCCTAGGATTTTAATCTTCAGGATTCTCTGGGTTTGTGTTTCCTTTATTGCTTCTATTTCCAATTTCAGGTCTTGAACAGTTTTATTCATTTCTTTCACCTGTTTGTATTTTCCTGGGTTCCTTTAAGGGTTTATTCATTTCTTTAAAGGCCTCTGTCATCTTTTTAAGGTTGGGCTTTTAGGTCATTTTCTTGTTCTTCTGCCATGTTATGCTATCCAGGGCTTGCATCGCTGTGCTCTGGTGGTACCATAGTGTCCTGGATCTTGCTGATGGTGCTCTTATCCTGACTGTTTTAGCCATCTGCTTGTCTCTGATGCTAGCAGTCCTCCAGGAATACAGGTAGAGTTGTGGGCCAGAAAATGAAGTGCAGGGGGCAAAATGCAGGTTGCCACTGTTGGGTGTACCCTAAGGGAACAATGGCAGGCAAGGAGCCCGGGGCAGAGTCCTACCTGATTGTCCAAGGTGCTGGCAGGCCTACTGGAATTCCAACATATGGAGCTCACAGGACAGGCTACATCTCTCCACTGCTGGGATCCAGCAGGCAGAGGATTTGGGAGGGGGGGCGGGGGACATCTCACCTGGTTGTCCTTAGTGCCTGCAGGCCTCTAAGAATGCATAGGTGTATGGGTGTATGGGGGTGTATGGGGGTGAGGGACAGACAGATGTACAGATGACCAGGATTTTTTTTTCTTTTTTTTCGGAGCTGGGGATCGAACCCAGGGCCTTGCGCTTGCTAGGCAAGTGCTCTACCGCTGAGCTAAATCCCCAACCCCACCAGGATTTCTATTAACATAAATATTCTGAAGGATTTTAATTAACTAAAAAATCTACTTCAATAAAAAGAAAAAATTAATTGTTTAAATAGTTATATCATCTTAAAATTTATGTAGTTCAAAAGACTTAGTAAAACCCCATCTTTTTGGTCATAAATAGATGAATGACTGAAGTTGACATCTGAAATAATAACATAAGTATAAAAGACGACATGACAAGAATTAAAACTAGAAACAGCATAACAGTATGTATAGAAGCTTGGTATGATGGCACATGGAGGCAGAGGCAAGACAGTTCCTGCATAGTCAAGGCTTGCCTGATCTAGTTCTAGGTCAGCCAGGTCTACATTGTGAGACTCTTTCTACAAGAGAAAGCGATATATATAGAAAAGTATGGCATTAAAGACGGAGGCTCCCAGGGGGAGGACTCTATCAGCTCAGTAAAGGAGTAGGAAAAAATGTCACTACATTTCTCTTTGTACCTCTAGAATGTGGAACTGAGGCATTTTATAACCTGGTATAATAATAACTATGAAAGTGAAAGAAAAACATAAGAACTTCCAAAGTTAACTTTTTTGTTCTTATAGCTAAAAATACAGATATTATCTCTGCATTATCTCTGAGAGTAGACTTAGAATTGGGAATTTTGTGGCAAGACTGTAATCACTTATTTTTTCCTGCTGTAGCTTTGTTGTTGCTGTTTGTTTTGTGTTATACACATAAGATGGAGTTCCCATTTGTGGCCCTGTAAGTTAACATCAGTCACTGATACTCTACAACCCTCAGGACTGTCCTTCTCTGAAACTTTTCATCAGTCCAAACTGAAGCTCCCTACAATCTTTGAGTATCAATCTCTTATTAGATATGTGGCTTGTAGATATTTTTCCTATTTTGTGATCTCCCTTTTACAATTCAGTAGTCTTTTTTTTTTTTTATTAACTTGAGTATTTCTTATATACATTTCGAGTGTTATTCCCTTTCCCAGTTTCTGGGCAAACATGCCCCTCCCCCCTCCCCTTTCTTATCGGTGTTCCCCTCCCCACCCTCCCCCCATTGTCCCCCTCCCCCCAACAGTCTAGTTCACTGGGGGTTCAGTATTAGCAGGACCCAGGGCTTCCCCTTCCACTGGTGCTCTTACTAGGATATTCATTGCTACCTATGAGGTCAGAGTCCAGGGTCAGTCCATGTATAGTCTTTAGGTAGTGGCTTAGTCCCTGGAAGCTCTGGTTGCTTGGCATTATTGTACATATGGGGTCTCGAGCCCCTTCAAGCTCTTCCAGTTCTTTCTCTGATTCCTTCAACGGGGGTCCTATTCTCAGTTCAGTGGTTTGCTGCTGGTATTCGCCTCTGTATTTGCTGTATTCTGGCTGTGTCTCTCAGGAGCGATCTACATCCGGCTCCTGTCGGTCTGCACTTCTTTGCTTCATCCATCTTGTCTAATTGGATGGCTGTATATGCATGGGCCACATGTGGGGCAGACTCTGAATGGGTGTTCCTTCAGTCTCTGTTTTAATCTTTGCCTCTCTCTTCCCTGCCAAGGGTATTCTTGTTCCCCTTTTAAAGAAGGAGTGAACCATTCACATTTTGATCATCTGTCTTGAGTTTCATTTGTTCTAGGCATTTAGGGTAATTCAAGCATTTGGGCTAATAGCCACTTATCAGTGAGTGCATACCATGTATGTCTTTCTGTGTTTGGGTTAGCTCACTCAGGATGATATTTTCCAGTTCCAGCCATTTGCCTACGAATTTCATAAAGTCGTTGTTTTTGATAGCTGAGTAATATTCCATTGTGTAGATGTACCACATTTTCTGTATCCATTCCTCTGTTGAAGGGCATCTGGGTTCTTTCCAGCTTCTGGCTATTATAAATAAGGCTGCAATGAACATAGTGGAGCACGTGTCTTTTTTATATGTTAGGGCATCTTTTGGGTATATGCCCAAGAGAGGTATAGCTGGATCCTCAGGCAGTTCAATGTCCAATTTTCTGAGGATCCTCCAGACTGATTTCCAGAATGGTTGTACCAGTTAGCAATCCCACCAACAATAGAGGAGTGTTCCTCTTTCTCCACATCCTCGCCAGCATCTGTTGTCCCCTGAGTTTTTGATCTTAGCCATTCTCACTGGTGTGAGGTGAAATCTCAGGGTTGTTTTGATTTGCATTTCCCTTATGACTAAAGATGTTGAACATTTCTTTACGTGTTTCTCAGCCATTCGGCATTCCTCAGCTGTGAATTCTTTGTTTAGCTCTGAGCCCCATTTTTTAATAGGGTTATTTGTTTCCCTGTGGTCTAACTTCTTGAGTTCTTTGTATATTTTGGATATAAGGCCTCTATCTGTTGTAGGATTGGTAAAGATCTTTTCCCAATCTGTTGGTTGCCGTTTTGTCCTAACCACAGTGTCCTTTGCCTTACAGAAGCTTTGCAGTTTTATGAGATCCCATTTGTCAATTCTTGATCTTAGAGCGTAAGCCATTGGTGTTTTGTTCAGGAAATTTTTTCCAGTGCCCATGTGTTCCAGATGCTTCCCTAGTTTTTCTTCTATTAGTTTGAGTGTGTCTGCTTTGATGTGGAGGTCCTTGATCCACTTGGACTTAAGCTTTGTACAGGCTGATAAGCATGGATCGATCTGCATTCTTCTACATGTTGCCCTCCAGTTGAACCAGCACCATTTGCTGAAAATGCTATCTTTTTTCCATTGGATGGTTTTGGCTCCTTTGTCAAAAATCAAGTGACCATATGTGTGTGGGTTCATTTCTGGGTCTTCAATTCTATTCCATTGGTCTATCTGTCTGTCTCTGTACCAATACCATGCAGTTTTTATCACTATTGCTCTGTAATACTGCTTGAGTTCAGGGATAGTGATTCCCCCTGAAGTCCTTTCATTGTTGAGGATAGCTTTAGCTATCCTGGGTTTTTTGTTATTCCAGATGAATTTGCAAATTGTTCTGTCTAACTCTTTGAAGAATTGGATTGGTATTTTGATGGGGATTGCATTGAATCTGTAGATTGCTTTTGGTAAAATGGCCATTTTTACTATATTAATCCTGCCAATCCATGAGCATGGGAGATCTTTCCATCTTCTGAGGTCTTCTTCAATTTCCTTCTTCAGTGTCTTGAAGTTCTTATTGTACAGATCTTTTACTTGCTTTGTTAAAGTCACTCCGAGGTACTTTATATTATTTGGGTCTATTATGAAGGGTGTCGTTTCCCTAATTTCTTTCTCGGCTTGTTTCTCTTTTGTATAGAGGAAGGCAACTGATTTATTTGAGTTAATTTTATACCCAGCCACTTTGCTGAAGTTGTTTATCAGCTTTAGTAGTTCTCTGGTGGAACTTTTGGGATCACTTAAATATACTATCATATCATCTGCAAATAGTGATATTTTGACTTCTTCTTTTCCGATCTGTATCCCCTTGACATCCTTTTGTTGTCTGATTGCTCTGGCTAGAACTTCAAGAACTATTTTGAATAAGTAGGGAGAGAGTGGGCAGCCTTGTCTAGTCCCTGATTTTAGTGGGATTGCTTCAAGTTTCTCTCCATTTAGTTTAATGTTAGCAACTGGTTTGCTGTATATGGCTTTTACCATGTTCAGGTATGGGCCTTGAATTCCTATTCTTTCCAGGACTTTTATCATGAAGGGGTGTTGAATTTTGTCAAATGCTTTCTCAGCATCTAATGAAATGATCATGTGGTTTTGTTCTTTCAGTTTGTTTATATAATGGATCACGTTGATGGTTTTCCGTATATTAAACCATCCCTGCATGCCTGGGATGAAGCCTACTTGATCATGGTGGATGATTGTTTTGATGTGCTCTTGGATTTGGTTTGCCAGAATTTTGTTGAGTATTTTTGCGTCGATATTCATAAGGGAAATTGGTCTGAAGTTCTCTTTCTTTGTTGTGTCTTTGTGTGGTTTAGGTATAAGAGTAATTGTGGCTTCGTAGAAGGTATTCGGTAGTGCTCCATCTGTTTCAATTTTGTGGAATAGTTTGGATAATATTGGTATGAGGTCTTCTATGAAGGTTTGATAGAATTCTGCACTAAACCCGTCTGGACCTGGGCTCTTTTTGGTTGGGAGACCTTTAATGACTGCTTCTATTTCCTTAGGAGTTATGGGGTTGTTTAACTGGTTTATCTGTTCCTGATTTAAGTTCGGTACCTGGTATCTGTCTAGGAAATTGTCCATTTCGTGAAGATTTTCAAGTTTTGTTGAATATAGGTTTTTGTAGTAAGATCTGATGATTTTTTGAATTTCCTCTGAATCTGTTGTTATGTCTCCCTTTTCATTTCTGATTTTGTTAATTTGGACGCACTCTCTGTGTCCTCTCATTAGTCTGGCTAAGGGTTTATCTATCTTGTTGATTTTCTCAAAGAACCAACTTTTGGTTCTGTTGATTCTTTCTATGGTCCTTTTTGTTTCTACTTGGTTGATTTCAGCTCTGAGTTTGATTATTTCCTGCCTTCTACTCCTCCTGGGTGTATTTGCTTCTTTTTGTTCTAGATCTTTTAGGTGTGCTGTCAAGCTGCTGACATATGCTCTTTCCTGTTTCTTTCTGCAGGCACTCAGCGCTATGAGTTTTCCTCTTAGCACAGCTTTCATTGTGTCCCATAAGTTTGGGTATGTTGTACCTTCATTTTCATTAAATTCTAAAAAGTTTTTAATTTCTTTCTTTATTTCTTCCTTGACCAGGTTATCATTGAGTAGAGCATTGTTCAATTTCCAAGTATATGTGGACATTCTTCCTTGATTGTTATTGAAGACCAGTTTTAGGCCGTGGTGGTCCGATAGCACGCATGGGATTATTTCTATCTTTCTGTACCTGTTGAGGCCCGTTTTTTGACCAATTATATGGTCAATTTTGGAGAAAGTACCATGAGGAGCTGAGAAGAAGGTGTATCCTTTTGCTTTAGGATAGAATGTTCTATAAATATCCGTTAGGTCCATTTGGCTCATGACTTCTCTTAGTCTGTCTACATCTCTGTTTAATTTCTGTTTCCATGATCTGTCCATTGATGAGAGTGGGGTGTTGAAATCTCCCACTATTATTGTGTGAGGTCCAATGTGTGTTTTGAGCTTTAGTAAGGTTTCTTTTACATATGTAGGTGCCCTTGTATTTGGGGCATAGATATTTAGGATTGAGAGTTCATCTTGGTGGATTTTTCCTTTGATGAATATGAAGTGTCCTTCCTTATCTTTTTTGATGACTTTTAGTTGAAAATTGATTTTATTTGATATTAGAATGGCTACTCCAGCTTGCTTCTTCTGACCATTTGCTTGGAAAGTTGTTTTCCAGCCTTTCACTCTGAGGTAGTGTCTGTCTTTGTCTCTGAGGTGTGTTTCCTGTAGGCAGCAGAATGCAGGGTCCTCGTTGCGTATCCAGTTTGTTAATCTATTTCTTTTTATTGGGGAGTTGAGGCCATTGATGTTGAGAGATATTAAGGAATAGTGGTTATTGCTTCCCGTTATATTCATATTTGGATGTGAGGTTATGTTTGTGTGCTTTCATTCTCTTTGTTTTGTTGCCAAGACGATTAGTTTCTTGCTTCTTCTAGGGTATAGCTTGCCTCCTTATGTTGGGCTTTACCATTTATTATCCTTTGTAGTGCTGGATTTGTAGAAAGATATTGTGTAAATTTGGTTTTGTCATGGAATATCTTGGTTTCTCCATCTATGTTAATTGAGAGTTTTGCAGGATACAGTAACCTGGGCTGGCATTTGTGTTCTCTTAGGGTCTGTATGACATCAGTCCAGGATCTTCTGGCCTTCATAGTTTCTGGCGAGAAGTCTGGTGTGATTCTGATAGGTCTGCCTTTATATGTTACTTGACCTTTTTCCCTTACTGCTTTTAATATTCTTTCTTTATTTTGTGCATTTGGTGTTTTGACTATTATGTGACGGGAGGTGTTTCTTTTCTGGTCCAATCTATTTGGAGTTCTGTAGGCATCTTGTATGCCTATGGGTATCTCTTTTTTTAGGTTAGGGAAGTTTTCTTCTATGATTTTGTTGAAGATATTTACTGGTCCTTTGAGCTGGGAGTCTTCACTCTCTTCTATACCTATTATCCTTAGGTTTGATCTTCTCATTGAGTCCTGGATTTCCTGTATGTTTTGGACCAGTAGCTTTTTCCGCTTTACATTATCTTTGACAGTTGAGTCAATGATTTCTATGGAATCTTCTGCTCCTGAGATTCTCTCTTCCATCTCTTGAATTCTGTTGGTGAGGCTTGTATCTACAGCTCCTTGTCTCTTCTTTTGGTTTTCTATATCCAGGGTTGTTTCCATGTGTTCTTTCTTGATTGCTTCTATTTCCATTTTTAATTCCTTCAACTGTTTGATTGTGTTTTCCTGGAATTCTTTCAGGGATTTTTGCGACTCCTCTCTGTAGGCTTCTACTTGTTTATTAATGTTTTCCTGTGTTTCCCTAAGTGTGTTCATGTCTTTCTTGAAGTCCTCCAGTATCATGATCAAATATGATTTTGAAACTAGAACTTGCTTTTCTGGTGTGTTTGGATATTCCATGTTTGTTTTGGTGGGAGAATTGGGCTCCGATGATGGCATGTAGTCTTGGTTTCTGTTGCTTGGGTTCCTGCGCTTGCCTCTCGCCATCAGATTATCTCTAGTGTTACTTTGTTCTGCTATTTCTGACAGTGGCTAGACTGTCCTATAAGCCTGTGTGTCAGGAGTGCTGTAGACCTGTTTTCCTCTCTTTCAGTCAGTTATGGGGACAGAGTGTTCTGCTTTCGGGCGTGTAGTTTTTCCTCTCTACAGGTCTTCAGCTGTTCCTGTGGGCCTGTGTCTTGAGTTCACCAGGCAGCTTTCTTGCAGCAGACAAGTTGGTCTTACCTGTGGTCCCGAGGCTCAAGTTTGCTCGCGGGGTGCTGCCCAAGGGCTCTCTGCGGAGGCAGCAACCAGGAAGACCTGTGCCGCCCCTTCCGGGAGCTTCAGTGCACCAGGGTTCCAGATGGCCTTTGGTGTTTTCCTCTGGCGTCCGAGATGTATGTACAGAGAGCAGTCTCTTCTGGTTTCCCAGGCTTGTCTGCCTCTCTGAAGGTTCAGCTCTCCCTCCCACGGGATTTGGGTGCAGAGAACTGTTTATCCGGTCTGTTTCCCTCAGGTTCCGGTGGTGTCTCAGGCAGGGGTCCTGCCGCTCCTGGGCCCTCCCCCACGGGAGCCCAGAGGCCTTATACAGTTTCCTCTTGGGCCAGGGATGTGGGCAGGGGTGGGCAGTGTTGGTGGTCTCTTCCGCTCTGCAGCCTCAGGAGTGCCCACCTGATCAGGCAGTGAGGTCTCTTTCCCACAGGGTCTGGGAGCAGAGAGCTGCTGCGGGCCCGGGATCCACGGGCGTGGGACCTCCAGCAAACACAGGACGTGCCGGTCCTAGATGAACTCTGCCTCTGTGTGTCCCGATCTCACCAGGCAGCTCTCTTGCAGCAGACAAGTTGGTCTTACCTGTGGTCCCGAGGCTCAAGTTTGCTCGCGGGGTGCTGCCCAAGGGCTCTCTGTGGCGGCAGCAACCAGGAATTCAGTAGTCTTATGTGTTAAAGCTTTTAATTTTGATGAAACTAGGTCGGTTTTTTTTTCTTTTTTGTTACTCACCATTGGTGTCATTTTCAAAATTTTGTCCAAAACAGTTTTTTCATAAAACTTCTGTAGGAGAACTTTTCTCCATGATGACATGTGGCTCGGATGGTTACAGGGATCTAGCTACTTTGAGTTATAAGACAGATAATTTGAAGATACAGCCTTGCCAGTGGAAGAATGGTTTCTCAAGTGGACTGGAAAGCTGTCTAGAAATCAAGTTAATCAGACATGTGGGACATACATGAATGTCCTTAGTGCTTTGTAATAAATGTAAAGAGCAAGTTAGACAGTAACGAATTTGTTGGTTTTCCTTGTACTACCCTAACAATGAACTTTGATTTTTAAATGGAAAATGAAAGTTACTGTCTTAAACCAATTCTTGAACTTTGGTGATTTTACTTAAAGTTGACTGACAATCTAGAATCCAGCACCTGTCTGGCCCATCACATTAAAATCCATCCACTATAGTCCAGGGCCCTTTCTCAGCCCCTTTCTCTAGCAGTTTGAGTTGGAAAGTGACAATGGTAAAAACCTTGTTCTCTGTGCAGCCTTACTTCTCCATACAGTATGAACTCCTGGAAGCTGCTCAGCTGGCTATAGAGACCATGAATGGCACGATATTAGAAGGTTCCTGCATCAGGGTAAGGTGGCCAAAGCTGAAAACAGCCCCTTCATCTAGGCAAGGTTTACAGCAGCCTGTAAGTAGGGATATTCTGGAGATGCCCAGGCATGAGACAGTGTAACAAATGCCTTCAGTCAAGACTCAATGTCTTTAGTTCTAGAAAACTCAGTCTGGGATAGACTAGAGTCTGCACTGTATTCTTCATTAGTTGTCCTTATCCCCGGAAGGTCTGTTCTGAGTGGCTATTATGAGTTTGCCCATTCCTTTAGCTTTCAAGGAGATAAGACGGTAGGATTGTGAAATTCTTTTGGTACACGTAAACAAAATTTCATTGGAGGGAGGAGGCAGGGAACTGAAGAAAGATATATATGAAAATATGTATTTATATTTGTGTTTATCAATTACATCCACAAAAATCACTTCTGTGAAGCATTTATTGGCTCTCTTATAGATTAGGAAGCTGAAAAATTAACTTTTTGATGTACAGCATGACTGAGGGTTAGTTAAAGTGATGACTTTGTCCCATCTTTCCTTGGTTAGGTACACAGGCTTTTGACAGAACTTACCCTTGAGTGTGATACCCTTGTAAGAGAGCTAGAGCAAGATTCTGAGAACCAAGGTACTATATATGTGGCTGGAATCGGAGAAACCTTTAAAGAACACCTGTTGGAGCAGTCCAACCTCTTTCCCGACCTAGAAGCTGTGATCCTGCCTAAAGAGCTTAAAAGCAGAAAGCAAAAAAACTACTGTTTCTTGAGTAAGTCTTTAATTAACCATTAAATGCATCCTTGAAGGAAACTGGAGATGATAATAACATGATAACACAGAAGGAATTCATCAAACAAACTCTCCTAGAGTAGACCAGGGTAGAGCTTCTAATTCTGTCCTGTCTCTATGCCTTACTTGTCGATCTGCTTTCTTATCTGATTTCCTCAATAACAATTGTTGGCACTTTTCTTTCTTTTAGAGTTTAAAACTTTCAACAGTGCCCAGGTAGCCCTTGAAGTTCTCAAAGGCAAAGACTGGAAGTTGAAAGGCAGAAATGCCCTAACCTCCAGGCACCTTCAGGCATGGCTCAAGAACATACATCCCGAACCATCAATGCCTATGGGGCTTCGAATTGTACCTCCTCTCTTGGAGAGGCACATCTTCAGGGTGAGTGACTGTCCTGGGGCCAGCAGGTTAGGTAACTGCTTGGGTTTCTGGTTCTAGAACCTGGCCTTCTGTCTTTGGAGCACGGTTAGGAAAGGCTTGCTTGTTGGCACTATACTTCAGGATGTTTGTTTGTTGCCCTCCGCCCCATTTCGTGTCACTCTCCAGCCATTTACAGCCATATTCTCTCAGATCTCATATACTTTTGCCCTTTTAATAACCACTAAAACTCATTTTTATTCTTCAAAGTGGTTCTCTAAGGAACTTTGAGTGACCAAGGTGGGAGACTGGAGAGCTGGCTAAGTCTTTGGAAATCTAGTTCAGGGCTTCCCATAGTGTGGTCTGTATACAAGGTAAATTTTGACTGTCGTAGGTAGACTTTCTTTTTTTTGTTTTGTTTTGTTTTTTTTTCTTTTTCTTTTTTTTTTTTTTTTTTGGAGCTGGGGACCGAACCCAGGGCCTTGCGCTTGCTAGGCAAGTGCTCTACCACTGAGCTAAATCCCCAACCCCGTAGGTAGACTTTTATTGCTCTCTCCACTTCAGTAGTTTAGGACTGCCATTAAATTGTACAACCATGTCAGTTCTGAGATTAGGCAAGATTAAAAGCAGAAATTGACTCATTTTAAAGAAAATGTATTTATAAAGGAAGCATATGTAGAAGTGTAGAGATAGAAGGCTGCTTAAAGCTTGGGAAGCCTTGCTCTAGTATCATACTTCTCAGGTGAGAGAGAGACAGACATTAGGGCTGGTCAGGGACTCATCCCAAGTCACAGAGACATTTAAGGGCAAAGGCCAGGCAGGGAAGCCTCATCAGCTTACGACGGCTCGGCTCCCTAGCTTAGGGCCTTTGGAAGAGCACTCAAAAAAATCAACAGCAGCCGCCCTCTGCCACAGTGATCCTAAGCACTTGAGGTTTTTAGAGTGGGCTGCAGTTTCAGACAGATTTTTCCCAGAGCTTCCTGTGGTTTTAGAACCTGAGAAAATGCTGCAATTTTTCTAAAGGTGAACAGGAGGCTAAATGTTGGTACATGACTTTGGTTTTGGTCCTAGACTCTGAAAGCCAACCACCCAAAGATAGTAGCCTGGCGCTGGAGCCGGAGAATTGAAAAACTCTACCACAGCCTGAGCCCAGGCACCTTCTGCCTCATCCTACTACCAGGAACCAAGAAGTAAGATTTGATGTGTTGTCCTCATGATTCTGACCCTTGGAATTTAGCTGTTCCTAAGGAAAGACCTTTAGTTGAATGATGTCCAAGCACATAATGAGGATTTACATGGGTTCTTATCACAGTTCTCATAATCACACATTACATTCCTAAGCATACACGTATGCTTAAACTTATTGGTACTTCTAATACAGTGCATGGCCTTTCAGAGGCTTGGGTCCCCTGGTCTGAGAAGTAGGTAACTAATGTGACAACAGGACAAGGTTGTCCAGGCTTAACTGTTAGAAGTCCTGCCAACCTCACTGATTAGAAGTATGTTCTTGACTTCTCTGTTCTTTGCCTTATTGCTATCTCTGCTTTTGAAGCACAATTTTAAACGTTCTAATTTTAAGCCTAACATACTGAAACAGGCTGTGTGGTCTGGTTCTAGCTCCTATTACATATTTTTAACAAGTGGCCAAGTTAGCTGGGAAGATGGTGCACATTTGTAATCATAGCAGTTGAAAGATTGAAGCAAGATTATGAGTTCAAAGCCAGTCCTGGGATACATTGTAAAAACATGTCTGAAAACGAAATTCTCCTGTAAGGGATTTGCAGTAAATCGGTGATCCTTCAAAACATAAAGTATGATAAATACTTTAAAGAAAAATTAATGTTAAATCCTAAAACATAGAGTGCAGTTCTGAGATGAGTGTGTGTGTGCACACACACAGGCACACACAAGAGAAACAAAGAGAGCTTTTTGGAGTAGTAGGAAAATTATTGAACTGTTCTTTTTTTAAGTTTTTGTTGTTGTTGTTGTATTATACATTTATCTTTGGGGATTGCATACATCTACTCAGATCAACAGGCTCTTGCCCTTGAGCCATCTTGCCAGCTCAAACTGTGTTGCTTTAACATAAAAAGCCTGTTTTAGTAATGCATACCTATAATCTTAGCACCTGGGAGGTAGAGACGGGAGAATAAGGAATTGAAGGACAGCCTCAGCTACATAAGGACTGTGGGCCACAGTTAGTCCTATATCAAAGATTCTGATATTGTAGGAGATGCTGCGCTACAAATAGTAGTTTGAGTAATATCCCCTTAATTTGAGGGAGTTTTCTTGTCTGATCTTGAATTTCTGGTCTGTGTTATTAACCTGGAATTTCTGTCCTTCATCTGGGCCTATGATTTGTAAATTTGGTCTTTTTTTGTTTTTGAGACAGGTTCTCTCTACATAGCCCTGGCTGTTGGGATTAAAGATGTGTGCCATGGGGTTGAGGATTTAGCTCAGTGGTAGAGCGCTTGCCTAGCAAGCACGAGGCCCTGGGTTCGGTCCTCAGCTCCAAAAAAAAGATGTGTGCCACGACATCTGGCTAGATGTGGACTTCTCATAGCATCCCAAGGTTCTTTATTTAGTTTTGTTAATTTTTCATATGCTTTACATGTGTAGCCAAATTATTTTTGTGTATGTGCACGTACGTGGGGGGTGTGGGGTGGGGGGTGTTGGGGCAGATCCCCTGGAGCTAGTTATAGACAGTTGTAAGCTGCTTGATGTGGGTGCTGAGAACTGAGCTTGGGTCCGCTGCAAGAGTGGTGAGTGCTCATAACCAGTGAGCGTCTCTCCATCTAACTCCTCTCCTTTATCTTCAGGTCGTAGTTTCTCTTCTTGATCCATTCTGCTGGTAAGGCTTTCCTATGAGAGTTAAAATTAGGTTATTGAGTTTTTCAGTGTTGTTATTTCTACCTTTTACCAAATTTAGTTTTCAGATCTTGAACTGACTTGTCAATTCATTCAGCCATGTTTTCTTGGATTTATTCCAGTCCTCTTTAAGTTCATTGAGTTGTTTACTGTTGTTTTTCTGTAAAGTCTGAATTCTTTGATGGCATTTATGATTTTCTTTTAAATTGCATCCTAGGTAGTTTTTATCAGAGAACATTTTGTATAGGACTCATGGGTTTGGAGGGGGACATAATGTTTTAGCCTTTGATATTTATGTTTTGGCAATGTGATTTGGTCATGGAGACAGTTTTGTTTGGTATGTCTGATTCTAGGCCACCTCTGTTGATTGTAAGTTTTTGTTTTGGTTTTGTTGTCCAAGCTTGGTTGTCTTCCGATCAGGTATCAAGAGTTGGTAGTCAATCCTTCAGATACTAAATGTTGATTTTGGACTAGATGAACAGGGGTGATTCCAATTCAGTGGTAAGCAAGCAATGTAAATGGGATGTTGGTGAGCCAGGGTCTTAGGTATATAGAGTGTGTCACTAACAGTGGGCCTGAGACTTAGGATCAGGGCAGATAGGTAAGCGTTCAGGATACTCACCAGAGTTAGCCAGGACACAGGATAGCTAGGCAGTGAGGTTGAGATTGGTATAGGCAGGCAAGAGTCCTGTAGGCTCAGCAGACTGGGCCAGTACATAAGATGTGTAATCCAGTCCAAGCCCATAGGTTTGGTGTGGTGCAGGTGGGCAAGAATCCAGGAGACTGGCACATGGTGTTCTGTCAAACCCTTAATAAGCAAGTACTGTGCTACATACAAAGACTCTGGGTCAGAATTAAATTATTCAAATTCTTACTGAGCACAAACATTGCAGTAATGCCTCTGTTTAAGTAATTACCAAGGTCACACAACTATTAAGTGTTACTAGTCAGGCTTTGAACCATCATATCTGACTCCAGAAACATGCATAAAAAAAGGCTAATACTACACAGCAAGTTAATTCTTGGCTCATTTTCTGCCTGCCTTGTATCAAAAAGCTCCATTAGCTCTCTTAAACCAGTGTCATGAGTATTCATAAAGAGGTGGCAGTGAACTAACAGGTATCAAATGACTCCTCAGTTTTAAACACTGTTGCAATGACAAGCATTGTCAAAGAAGTAATAGAAAGATTTTCAGATTAGTACTAACAAAGCCTTTTATGTAAAATAGACTAACACTAGTTTCTAGGGACTCTGAGGACAGATTTTCATTACTGAAACCTGGCTGTTACTTGCTACTGTATGATTTAAACAAGTTACATCTGTGCCTTCCCTTGGACGATGGATTGAATACTTGTATCATTGGGCTGCTTTTAAGTATTAAAAAGACAAGTGTTTAAAACCATCTGTACTTGATTTGAAAGAAGTGCCCAGTGGATGCAGATTACCATGCTGCTTGAAACTTGGTGACATAGTAACTTAAACATTTTAGTTTTATATTTAAAAAACTGGCTTATCTGAAATGTGCCATTGATCTCTTAAGCAGGAGAGCTAGGATGTGAAATCAGGCTTCTTTACTGTGCTTTCCAGAAGCTGCCTCTCGGTGTGTGGCACAAGCCTACTTAGAAACTTACTTCCTCAGCCAGGGAGATGGGGGCACTTGGGAGGCAGAAGCAGGTGGATCCCTGAGTATGAGGCCAGCTTGCTCTACAGAGGAAATTGACTGTGTAGTCAAGACTACACACACGCAGAAAACCTGACTTGGAAAAGGCAAGAAAACAAGCAAAACCCCACATGTCTTTGTTTTTATTTATTGCAGCACCTTTGGATCCCACCCTGGCCTAGGACTGATGAAAATAAAAGAGGAAGAGGGAGGCGACACCCTGCTGTGAGAGTGTGAGTCTCCCCACACTTTCCTAGTGCTGGTGCATATGCTCTAGGCTACAGCCCTTTCAAGATGATGACCGAAAGCCTCTCCCTCCTGCAGACAGCTTTGCTGAAACATTGGGATACCCACTAAAGTATACTGACATGTTCCAAAGCCCAATAAATGCCTAAAACTCAAATCATTTCCTTCCCTTAGACATGGGAAGGGGGATGAATATTTTGTGTTTGAGTTTATTTACACAGGGACTGATTGGTTCTTGTAGCACTACCATTATATGACATATACTGAGACCAAGAGAAGAAAACCCAGCCAGTTTCTATAAGTAACTGGCTAAACTGTTGATTCCTTGGCATCTGTTATAAAATTAAAAAGAGAGGGCTGGGGGGAAAAGGCTGAACAAAACATTTGGCAAGAGCAGATAGTGGAAGACTCTTAGCTTTGTAGTCAAAAAGCACTTTCAACCCCATGTTTGGGATTCCCTCCTTCTTGGGATACAGCTGCAACATCATTCTTCACCAGCAGGTGTCCCCATCGGACTAGGGCACCACTTGGAAACTGGAAACTTAGTGTTAACTGGAAAATAGTGTTAAGTTTAAAGGTGACTCTCACAGGTAGCCTGTGTTGGAAAGATGGGACATGGGTCCACGGTTCCTAATCTTGTAGATATTAACTGATCCAGATAAAGTAAATTCATCAGTTAGTCACACCAAAAACCTTTGCTGTGTATACACAGATCCTATAATTCACTTGAAGTGAGAGTAATAAGATGCTTATTAAGAAAGGACATAGTAGATGCCAAAGGGTTATTACAAATCCTGTTTTAAAGAAGTTGCTCAACTTAAGTTGAATACTTGGTTCACAGAGATGCTAGTATCTCATAAGATTATTACTTGGCTTTTTGAGACAGGGTCTCACTTTATGTAGCTGACCTGGTTGTCCTGGAACACTGTAGACTATGCTAGCCTCAGCTCAAGAGATCCCCATCTCAACTTAAGGGATCAAAAGCATTTGCCACCTCACTGGGCTCTCAGAATTTACCCTGGAGATAAATGAAGTTGTTCATAGTTGTGCATGTGTATGAGTATATAGAATTGTTCTATAGGTTTGATTCCTGATGTGTAGGGGAAATATACAAAACTATGCATGATTGGAACCCAGCCTAGAATGCTATGTGCCAGGATGTTAACAGTATTCTCTCTGATTAGTATGATTGGTAAATCATGTTTACAAAAAGCTTTGATGTAAAGCTTTGTTTTGAGAGCTAAAAACAAGCAAAAGAACCCATGCAGGCTTGGTGGTGCATGCACTCTGGAGGCAGAGGCAAGGGAATCGGAGTCTGAAAGCCAGGCCACCAAAGCTACATAGTGAGGCCCTAGTTTTGTTTTTTAAAGTTCAGCATTGTTACTTATAGTTAGGAAAGAAAAAAAATAGTTCTGAAACTTTAAAGTTGGACACTTAAGCAGTGTTTAATCCTTAAATATAGCCTCTGTAAGTTGGACCGTTAAGTGGAACCAAGCACTAATGTTTGATGTGAAATTGACAGTTTCCTGGAGTCCCTCCACAGGATGAAACTTGTCTTGTGCTAACTTGAGTTTCTTTTCCAGCTGAGGTGTAATTGTTATCTATTCCTTGAGGCTCCTGTCCTGTAAGACAGTGCCCCTCCTGGACACAGCAGGCCTGGGTTAGCTCTGGTGCTGTTTGGGCCATTCTGAGTTCATTTCCATAGCTGTATAAGATGAGGAAATATCTACTTTTAATAAGTATGAGACCTCAAAGTTCCATTTGTGGAACATGTCAAGAATAGCAGTAAAATGGGAACTATTTTCCTATGAGACCCTGCTTAAAATGGGAGACCAGAACCTACTTCATGGTTGTTAGGAAATTAAATTAGCAAAAGTCCAGTATAAGTGCACAGTAAGTGGCAAACATTAGGGGATTTTGAAAACTCTTCCAAGAAGCCATTAAGGCACTCTGAACCTCCTCTAACTGCCAAGACTCAGCAAGGCTCTCTCCTTCAGAACAGATGAAGTTTCCCCTGGGCCCCAACTGCAGACTGAAGAAATGGACCTGGCCCACAAGCCTCGGAGAATTCTGCACACTGTGTCCTTCCAGCTGATGCTCCCACCTTTTGGAAACCAAAGCTGCCAACTTGGCCTCTTGCAAAACACACATTCCATTCATACGTGCGTTTGTACATTGTTCCTCCCACACCCTTCTAGGCAGCCAATGCTGAGCTGCCAAGACAGCTGCCCAAGGAGCAGTCTTAGGGAAAAGGCAGCTCAAGAGGATTTTACAGAACTCAGTTTGGGTTTCGAATTCCTGTCCCTATACTGGGATTGTTCAGAATACTAAGCTACATTTGTTTTTATTGCCTTGACCCTCTGAAAAGGACTTCTTATAAAATAAATAGCAAAGTCAGTATTAAGTTTGGAAAATAAAAAGACACATCTAACTACCCAGAATCAATGACTGCCAATATTTTACAAGCTTAGGTTTTTCTGTCATTATTCAGATTTTTCAAATAACTGCATGATATAACTGTTAAAAATAGTCTAAAACACTATTTTGTTGATGCTGAAGCTACAGATATTGTCCTTGCAGTTTCTAAAAGAAGATACTGTATTAATGCATATTAATGGTTCTTTTTAATTATAGAAAGATGTTTGTTTGCCAGCATTGTCTTAAATCTTTGCCACTGTCATGCATTAAAGAACAATTTTCATATGTTCAACTACTGTGTTCTGGAGTACCATTTAGATTGCCACCCAACTTTTCAGAAGCTTCTTGGCCATATTTTCTTCAATGGATGGTATATGTCTGTTGCCCATTCTGTTGTGAAGCAACTGCTTTTCCATATTGACTTTAAGAGCTTCTTATGGAACAAATATGGTGCCCCTTTTGTCAGTGCTTCTAGGCTGGGGGGTGGTGGCAGCACATGCTTTTAATTCTGGCATTCAAAGGCAGAGGCAGTCAGATCTGAGTTTGAGGCCAGCTTAAGTCTACATACAGAGTGAGTTCCAGGATAGCCAGGGCTACACGGAGAAACCCTGTCTTGAAAAACAAAAATGTGCTTCATGTTTGCTTCTTAAGGCATGAAAACCTTGTAATTTAAAGTCCTGGTTGATTCAGGGATCAATGTAAGTGCACACTGGCCAGTCATATTTTTAATGATTTGACCTTTATTCTTCCTGACACTACCTTGACATATAGCAGCTTCCTCTCATATATAGATAAATATATCCAATTATCTCCATTATTTCTTTTATAATTTGGGTCAAAACCCAGGCCTAGAGGGATAAATTCCAGAGCCAACTTAGCCATCTGCTTTGAGGAGTCTATAGAAGACACCAGAATTGAAGTGACTCTTCTCTATACCCATGGACTACATTTTAGCATACTTTCTTGGTAGAAGTCCATTCCATATGCAATTAAGCTTCTCTGGTAACTGTATAAAAGTTATTTGCCAATATTTTAGTTGAAAGTAGGATTTCATCATCTTGTAACCCATTTACCACTCTGTTAATGTCCAGTTGGCTGTCTTCCTTTCCACTCTACTATTCTCCAATCTGCAAGGCCCTATCTGTGCTTAAGGGACAAAGCACAGAAGAAACAAGCCCAGAAGTCAGTGAGAGGATTATGGAACAAGGATAAACTACAAGTTTTCTAGGGAGTATAGTCAAGCTTAGAACCCTTTCCCAACTGAAAAGGCTTATCTAATCCCCACTCCACTAAGTGATGAAAGATCAAATATCATCCCACACACAACTGTGCCCCCAACTATCACACAATGTACTTAACATCTTTTTGATGAACTTTAAGGAGGCTTATAGTTCAGCACTATGAGGTATCATGGGTGTTTCACAGGCTTTTTCTTAAATCCTAATACCAATGGAGATGCCTTTATTTTGCAGATGAGTAAAAAAAAAAAAATAGTCATTGCAAGCCTGATTAGACCTAGGGACCATCCATACATTTAACAAAGAGATCAAAACTGTCATCTCATTTCTCATGGGAACTGCATTACTTAAGGTAATTAAGATGATTCCAGTAATGGGCATATAAGCAAACATTCATGTGCATGGAGGTCATCATGTGTTTGGAGCAAGACTCCTATCTTACAAGGGTCATTTTCCCAAGTTGTTATATAGCATAGCATCACAATGGTAAAGGTTCCCAATGGGTTGATAAACTACTTCAGAATAAATTCACTGTTTTTTGTTTTCTGCAGAAATATCAATAGTTAGGTAAACAAATTTATTGAATCCAACAGCAGATAACCTTCAAATTTAAAAAAAAAAGAAAAATACTGTAGACATCAAAGACAAAAATGTGTATATCAAGGTAATATTCAGGGGGCTATTTGAAGAGTGCAACAGTGCAGAGAATACAAAAGTATTAACTTTTGTCAAGTTTGTACAACCTCAAGAAACGTACACTGGTGACAAACCAAGAAGGATCCACAAAGGTGCAGGGTCACATGAGCAGTGGACTCATCACCTCATTGGCTTAAGACAGGATATATGCAAGACCAATTCAACCAAGCCCTGTTTGCCTATTGCTTCAAATTCCCTCTTTAAAATCTCGAACATATTCAGTGCAGCAGGGAAGAACAGTTAATCAGATTCTGAGGACTGGACGGGGAATTAGTATTAGAGAAAAGATAGTTCTTCTGTAGCAAATATATTTGTGCTGAGAGAAAAACAGCAGCTGCTGAATGGCTTCTTTTGGCAATGCTCAGGGTATGTGATAGAAGTAGGTATCTATGAGAGCAGGCTGGGTTCCCAAGAGAAACAGAATATGATGCCCCAACACCCGAATCAGAACTTCAGCTAGTCAAACCACCTCAGCATCTGTGCCCAATGCTCAAGCATCCTTCTTTGAAAAAAAAAAAGGGGGGGGGGGAGGTCCTGATGAGCATCCCCAGCATGTAGTCCTAGGCCAGGTCAAACTGTTATGGGCTACAACTACAGCTTACCAAAAAAATAAACTCAGAATAGGAGTGTGGCAAGAACCATGACGTAGAAGAAAAGATCAATGTCACATGACCTTAAATAATCCTAATCAACATCTTTTGATAATTTTGTTCTTTCACATATTTAAGCTAAATACTGCTTTAGTCCCCCAAGTAGACCTTTGTCAGTTATAGATGTTCAGGTCATCACTAGCCATCCTGACACACACAGGAGATTAAGAAATCTAAAGAAGGTGGCAGGGGAGAGACAAAAACCGTTTAACAGTAGTTTGCTTTCCATTCCATACATAACTGTATAACTAGGTCTACCTGCTGCACTGAAGACTCCACTTGAACTACAGCAAACTATACATTTCAATACACACATCTTTTGCTGTTAGTCTTTTGAGCAAGTCTTTATCTTAGCAACTTCCCACCAATGTATAGTCTAATTACATAATTTATAGGGTCCCATAACCTGATCTAGCCTAGAGACCAGACCCTAGGTGACAGTACTGTTTCAAGCTAATTCTGTGTGAGGCTTAATTCTTCACTGTATCCATCCATCTAACATGAACAGTACTGCTTTGCACATTTTCTACTATCTTTCCCTTGGCCCAAAGCTTTGGCTGAAATTTGGAATTTCAGCCAGCTCTGGAGACTTCTTTATAAGATGGGTACATACAGACTTCTGGACCCAACATACATGTTGGCACATCTGCCAGTGAAGAGAGAGTTGCTGAGGCAACCCCCAGAAGTACAGCAAAGTGTCATTAAGAATGATACATTCAAGTATGGCAAGGAAGACTAGGGGAAAGAATTCAGTAAAGTAACTTTTTATCTCATACCAGCTTGCTAATAAGTTACTAAAGAAATACCATAGAAACTCAAAAAGTCACTTGCCCAAAGTAAGCAATTTTCAACATATTCTGTGTAGTAATGCTTAAACATTGCAGAATTTCAAAATGGCACCCACATATCGCACCTCCCCACATCACCCATCACCCAAGTCACAAAGCTAGCTTACCTGAGGGGCAATTTGGCTCCCAGCCACTGCTCATCCACCCAGTTCTCAGCAAGCCTGTCTGAGGCTGAGTGAACAGAGGCTTTTCTGTATCCCAGAAGTGTTAACTACAAACTGTACACCTCACTGAGAGTCTCTCAGTAAAACAAAACTACTGCACAGAGAACCCAGAGTCCCTCCCTGACTGTTCCTTTCTCTGCTTTCTCAGCAACAGATGATTAAAAATATAATCACAATTTCTAAATGGCTGGGGGTTGGGGTGCAGGCATTGGGGTTGGAGAAACTGGGCAGTTAAAAAAAAATCTACCCAGTTGGGAAGGAATCTAGTTCCTTGAGTCCATGGGGCCCTTGGCAGACTCCCTCTCTTGGCACTTCCCCGCCATACACCCACCCTTTCTTATCTGGGACAGAAAGTCTTACTTACCTAACTCCGCTTTTTCCCTCATTGGACTTCTTCTAATCCTGAATTAGGAACAACTAACTGGTTTGGTGAGCTTTTATCCAAAGGTATGTAGCTGTGCCCTCAGAAACTGCTGGGCTCCTAGATTCTAACTCAAGGATGTCTCTTATTTCAGCTAGAAGAAAGGGGTACATCTGGCCCAATAGCCACTTGTGCCTTCCAGCACTATCTTAAGTCTGTGGCTGATTTTCATCATCTCATCCCTCAAGAAAGGACAATTGTGAGGCTTACAAAAATGTTCCCTGTGTCAATACCAACTTCAGGAAATATGACTGTCATCTCCTAAAATAATCATCTTTATAGAGATAAGTGCCCAGAGCTATAAGACTCATGAAGAACTCAAAGCATGCAATTCTTACCCAGGTTGAGAAACATACCCAGGATTTGGGGCAGACTAATCAAGGAAGAAAATTCCAAATATTTAATAGACACTTTTTCATTGTATCAAGAGTATAAATATTTTTGTAGCTTTTATTTATTAAAAGATTCCCTTTTAAATCTGTTCCGAAATGTTGGAAGCTGAACTGTACAAGCTCCTGCCACCCACCTTCCAGTACATTTTTGAGGATATTTTTAAGGGGAAATTATCAAGATGGTCCTCTAATGGAACAGGCAGGAGATAGTCAGCTCTTCAGGCCCCAGGGGCAGCTTGACCAAAGCTGGTCTTGTAGAGTGAGCATGGGGTCTAGAGAACTGGTTCCTCCTTCCTGCGAGCAAATTCATTCATGTTCTTTTTAGTGAAAAAAATCTAAATTAATATACAACAGCCTCCATTTATGATGCTCCCTGGCATCTTCTTAAACTACAGATTGAAGGCAGCTCCCTCTTTCATGGCCAGTTTTAGCAGACAAACGCAGGGATATAGATACATATATGTGTATATATATATTTTATAAGGTAAAATATATACATATCTTATATATGTATATATACATGTCTGGGAGTAGGGAAAGAGCAGAGGGCCGTGTAAACCTAAACAGCCATCACGTCACCCCAGGTGAGCCTGACACTAACAAAAGACAATAAATAACTCCTGGGGTTAAGTGACAACATGGGCGCAGCAAAGAGGGAGAGGGCACACATTTAATGATTCAATACACGTGGATAATTTGTTTGGCAGAGTTCAGGCCAGCCTCAGGCTTCTGCACTTGCCAGACAAGTAAGCTAGTGATACTCAACAAAAACTAAAGAAAAGCAGTCTGGAGCAGAGCCCCATGCCACAGCTTTCTGTCCGGTCAGCTGGCAGGCAGGCAGGCAGGCACACTTTTCTCACCACCCACAACAACGGAAACTTTGGCTCCAAGGCAAATGAAAAGGGGGAAAAAGAAGTATTTCCACTTATGACATGAAAATACAAAAACATCAAAGAAAATATCAAAGAAGTCTACTTCCAGCAAAACTGAGGTAGCACTGCTTTCTCTGCATTCAATGCTTAAGTGGTTTTCAGTACAATGTGTTCGAACAAAACAAAACTGCTCACTTGACTGACAGGTACAGCATGTTGATGGATAAGTTAAACATGAAATGCAATATAGGTTAGAGAAGGAATGAGCAGGAAGTGAGGGAGATAGGGCTTTGGATAAATTAGCGTAAAGGGATGGGGTGGGGTGTCAAGACTGCAAATGCTCCTGACGGGCCTTGGCCTTGGCTCTCCAAGAGCTCCAAACTGTCTGGAAATTAATGCAATGTGGCTAACAGTTAACACTGCTATATTCATATCTGTGTAAATCTTTTAAAATAATTATTACAACCTAAATTCAACCATGTAAACAGCACTACACACAGTACAGACCTGCCCTGAAAAATAATATGCAAAACTGAGATCTGGCACTGTATCATTTTGTAATGTTAATTCAACCTAACAGTCCCACTCCCCAACCCGGGTCTACACCCTCCCCCACAAAAACAAAACAAATCTAATAAAGTTGTGCAAGAAATGGCAGGCTTATTCTATCTGAAGGCTTCAAAAAAAGGTACACAACATGTAGCCAGGTTCAAATATTTTGGGGGGATTTCCCACCCCCAAAAAGAAATAACCAAAATAACCCCAAAAAAAAAAATGAAGAAAGTGCCTAAAACATGATACAGCATTTTAGAGCCCTTTCAAATACAAGGCAGAGAAAGGTGAAAGTAGAAAATATCCGGATCTTCGGTAATTTCCAGAAAGGTCCAATTCCTCACTTGGCTGCAGGGCAGCAGGCAGATCCTCAGTGCTGCTCCTGGAACAGAGCAGCTAAGTCTGCTCTTCTGGACACAAGCCCTCGGGCCCTGAGCTGA
Source organism: Rattus norvegicus (assembly GCF_021556685.1). Classification (NCBI taxonomy): domain Eukaryota; kingdom Metazoa; phylum Chordata; class Mammalia; order Rodentia; family Muridae; genus Rattus; species Rattus norvegicus. The sequence continues at coordinate 187,163,742 of NC_141534.1, forward strand.
GTGCACCTCTCCCTTCCACTTCTCTTTTCCTTCTCTCCATTTCCCACTCCACAAAGGTATCAAAGAGACTCGGCCAGGCCTCATCTTCACTGTAGTTGCTGAGGTCGGGGCCAATCACCTGAGTGAAGTTAAGAAACATGTTCCAAGTGTCCCGGGAGATGCCCTTGATTCCCGAAGGGTTCTCTGTTAGGAAATTTAGCCACTGGTCCAATACTGGAGGATTGTTCTGTGTAAATACTAATTTCCACAGGGCAATGGCTATTTCACGATGCAGTGACCGCTGCCCTTCTTCAGAGTCCAGGCCAAACTGAAATGTAAACCGGTAGAGATCCTTGAATTTATCTTCTTGTTTGGCTTCTGTTAAGAGGCTAGGGAAACGTGCACAGATCCCATCAATGCTGTCTGCACTTATTGCTTTACAGCCGTCAAAAAACTCCTTCCTGCAACAGGTAGGAGAAGGCATGATTAATAAGTAAGAGTGGTGCAGTGTATGAGGAGGCAAGGATATACGCGCAGCTAACACCCAGCCCAGCCCCAGCTCTCGGAAGGCAAAAACAGTACCTCTTCTAGGCCAGCCTGGTCTACTAAGGCCAGCTAAGGCTGTGCAGTCGCAGTCAGACCTGGCCTCCAAAGTAGATGGGTGGGTGGATAGATCGAGCCGAGTTTAGTTCCCACAACGTACATGGCAACTTCAAATCCAGTTCCAGGGGATATAACACACCTTTCTGGCCTCTGAAGATACCAGGCATGCACCTCAGAGATATGCAATGAGGCAAGACCCTCATACATATAAAATAAAATGGAAAACAACAAATGTGCCTTTGGGGGCATGGCAAGAAGGCTCAGCAGGTAAATGTACTTGCCACCAAGAATGATAACCTGATTTTGATCCCAAGAACCTACATGGTAAAGAAAACCAACTCCCTCAAGTTATCCCTGGTCCCTTCACATTTAAAGCATGGCACAGGTGCACATGCATGTACACATACATAGGGCCGAAACTATGTAGTTAAAATTTCTTTTAACTACTTTTGTTTTTGTTTTATGAGATAGGATCTCACTATGTAACCCATACTAGCCTTGAATTCTCTTCCTTGTGCCTCAGCTTCCTGGGGGCTGGGATTACAGACAGGTACCACCACACCCAGCTGCATATGTACTTTTTAACTGTATACAGCACTAACAGGGTTTCACACTGATTATCTCAGGGACTGTAGTGGTGAGGCATTCAATTTATTGAAAAGGTCATATAAATTAGCTGTGTTTTAAAGTTCCTTCTGACAGGCCAGGTATGGTGGCTCACACCTTTAATCCGAGCCCTCAAGAAGCAGGCAGAACCTGGAGTTTGAGGCCTGCTTGCTCTACATATCCAGTTTCAGGCCACTATAGTTCTTCTTCATAACCCTGCACTCTTTAAACCATGGTCTGCCATGACCCTGCCATATCCTTGTATACAAACAACCCCAATATGGATATATAACTGTGACAAATTGTACAACTGCTACTTGATATTTGGGGCCAGCTGTCCTTGCTGCACACAGGCCTGGCTTAAAGGAACAAGCTGAGAACTCCAAAAGCAGTAGAGGTATATTCCCAGTGACAGTCTATGGACACCTAAGTGCCTGGCAGACTACAGATAAATGACTAAACTGACATGTGAAGGAATAAAAGACAAGTTCTGAGCAGCTAGTTGTCAGGAGGGCTGAGCAGCAGTTAACAGAAGTGTTCACACTGCTTAGTCCTTATTTAATTTTAGGTAGAGGGTCGGTGCCCAGTAACTTGGATTGCCTCTTGGTGCTTTTGTGAATTCAAATGTGATCTATCAATCAGGCAACACTTTATTCTGTGAGGAAAACACAGAACAGCACATATTAGACAAGGAAGCTTTGCAGAGATACAAATCCCTGAGTCTTACCTACCTGGAGAGATATACTCAGTAGTTCTGCTACGAGTTTTGGACACAGGATAGAAAAATTAATTCCTTAGGAGAATCTAGGAAGTTCTCTGGACTAGAACTACAACTCGATACTTAAGCTTAGAGAAAATGGCCAGGAAGGGGATGGGGACCACTTGCCCCAAACCTGTGAAGCCATTCCAATTCTGTCCTAGTGGGCACCACTACCCAATGTCATGTTTTCCTCCTCTGGTCCCTTCCTGACATGAAAGCATCTGTAACCAACCTGGTGAATTTGCACATGGTAGCAGCCTGGAACTTCCAGGCCAAGAGCAGCACTCGAAACTCCGTAGGATCAACACATAGGTCATTGCAAAAGCGCTCCATGCCTTCCTCCAAAATTGCATCCTCCCGCTCATCCTTATAGCGCCTGAACAGTTCTTCCAACCTCTGCAAGGAAGACTCCTCAGCATTGGTCTTGGACTCCCTCCCTGCATCTCCAGAAGAAGTTGGCAGCTGGCAGGCCTCGGTGGCAGCCTCTGCTTTCTTGGTCCCATTGACAAGAATATCCCCAGCTGGTTTGCCACAAGGTGGCACCTGTTCCTCACGGTGGCTAGCCCCCCGCCTGCTGTGTGACTTGCTGCTGGGGTCCCGGTCTCCATTCTTGCTGCCCAAGGTTGATGAAGGATTCTTGCATTTGGTGACACACTGGCCCATGGTGATTGTAGCCTGGCCTTCTAGAGTGGCCCACTCTGGATCAGATCCCTTCGCTGCCACTGGTCCATGTACTTCAACATGCCATCAGTTAGAGGAGCCAGCCAACCTGGAAGGAAATTACAAAGTAGTTACCTTTCTGGGCAGAGGAGTGGTGTACAGACACTAAATCCCAGAACTGCCCACCAGTGACCACTCTATTTCACTGAGCTAACAATGAGCCAAGGGAGAGAACCCCACCCCAGCTCACTGTTTGTTACCTTTCCTGTAAGCTCTGTGGGATGCTTACCCTTGGATATGGGGGGGGGGGGGTAACAGAGAACCAGCATGGGAAATTCCTAAAATCCTTAAGGCAGCATAAGTTTTAAAAGGCTGATTCATTTGCAGAACACATCAAAGACTACAGTTCTAACAGAATATTCCAGAGGAAATCTGTCTTGTCAAGTTTTGCCTTCACATAAGAGTTATCTGGACCTGAGTTAAGCCACAAGTTCATCATCTGGTTCTATACCTAATACCTACAAACTCAGATTTCAACAAAGATTGCTACAGTCTTTTCCTCTCAGCACAACACAAGCAACACCTTGGAGGATAAATTACCTTGGCCTGGTAGCCATGGCAACTAATTGAGCAGAACAATACAGAGGTAGCTAAATCTATGATAATGGTAATGGATGGAGCTGGTGACACTCCTTAGTAGGAATCAAGGAGAGTTAAAGGAGCCACACCTCACCACAACCATTCTTCCTCCCTCCCTGCCCTCTTGCAGATGCTATAGTACATAAGGAAAATTAACTGAAAGCAGGATTTCATGATGAAGCTTCCATCAAGTCCCCAGCAATAAGGTGCTGTAGCTATTTTAGGGTTACTTGTGCTCCTGAAAGTACCCTGCACTCTGTAAGGATGATTTGTCAAATTGGATTCTGGTAGAATAGAGATAAGAGACCATACCCAAGCCACCTGTAATCTCATAATGGTCTAATGGTGAAGTAAGAAATGTCAAAACTACAAGCAGGGGCCTAGCCAAACAGCAAAGTGCAACGTGCCTGTGTCTCTGGATTCACACAAGTGTACTGTCATAGCTCCACCCTATTCTACTCACCTACAGGAGCCTGTACTCCAGGTACTTTCCCAACCTAGGTGTGTCTCCATACCCATACAAGCTCTGAGAGATAAACTGCTGGATCAGAAGACTGCACTGACATTGAGCCATATTCGTTGTAACTAAGTTTTTATATGAACTGCTAAACATTTGTGAACAAAAGCAGAAGCAACTTCCAACACTGTCTGCTTAGGACTGGTTCTTAACCGTCAACTATTTTATAACAATAGAAAATCTATTTTCAATTCAATACTTGTGAAATTCTGCTGTTAGTACAATGGCAGCCACTAACTGTTAGTATGTGGAGCAGAAGTGTAACCAGGAAAGCAGAAACCAGACATGAATCAGTGTCAGTCACATATGGGCCTCTCGCTTCTAAGAAGCCTTCATGGCTCTTCATAGTGCAAATTCAGAGCTCTCTTAAGAGTCTGGTAATAGGGCAAAGGGCAATTGTTAAGAAAAGCTGAATAAACAAAAAAAAAATTAAAAACTAGAGTGGTGTCCACCAAACAGTGCCTGGATAAACTGGACTTATCTTTAAAAGGAATTCTCTCTAAAAGGAAGCAGAGAGTATAGTCATCTAAAAGGAGCCACAATCATGCCTGTAGTTAGGCAGACTCCTATAAGGGTGTGTCCTATTCTCCACCCTCAGAAACAAAAGGCATGTCTACACATGCCCTCAAGAGAAAGGCAGTTTCAATTTGCTTAAACCAAAACAAGACACACAAAGAAACTCTTAAAAGTGCTTTGGCTGTGAAAAGTGACAGACCTAAGTATGGCTTCTCACAGGCTATTCATACTCTGAGCATGTAGTAAGCCCTAAGTGAAACCTAGTCAAATCTCAAAAGGCAAGGGGTTAATTCTTGGAGGCCATCAGACAAGAGAAGCAACTGTTCAAGCAGAATTATCTCCAAACAAGAAAGACTGTAGCATGTGGAGGGTCTGGTTTCCAGATCTGTGTTTCTAAAGACTGGATTGCTGAAAGAAACAAAAGGCCCAAACTTACACAAACCCCACATGCTCACAGACTGGCAACTCTAATTCCCAGGCTGGCTGACTCACCAATGTTTGCTGCTCAGCTCCTGCTGCAGGAGGCCCAGCACCCTGGTGAGGTAAGAGGATTTCCTGCCCTGCATCTGACCCACCTACCCAGGCCGCTGACCTCATCCGGACTGGACAGATGCTTCAGTACAGCAGCTCCCTCCGAAGCCTGGCATGCAGGTAAGGGCGGAACAGATGGGGCTCCCACAGAGGCCCAAATCTCATTTACTTTGCAGTGCCTCCATGTAAAAGCATCTTTTGATGACCTGATACAGCGGAACCAGTTGAAACCTGAAGGCTTTTAACATGCTCAGCAGATGAGAAAAAGGGGAAAATCAATGTGGACAGACGATCAATCAGCCAGTGACAAAAGGTCGGCTTTCTCCCATCATGGCTCCTTTTCTTTGAAAGGTTCCCATTCTAGTGGGATAGAGCAGTAGTGTCAAGTCAGAAGCCAGTATGTTCTTCTCTGCTAGTAGGTACTGCTCCTTGGTTGCTCATTGATTTCCCCTTTTTCTGGGCTTCTCCAGGCCCAGTCACAGCAGCCAGCCCTGTGTTTAAGAGGCTGGCAGAACCTTCAGTCTTTCAAAGTCTCACTAGCTGTTAGCTAACAACAGCAACCATAAATTACTGAGCATATGACACTGGGCTAAACTCTATGCTAACTAAGCACTTTAAGAACATTAGCTTATATGCCCTCCTCAACATAACCCCATTTAAAGACAGGAAAACTAAGACTCTGCAAATAGTAAACTTATCCAACATCACAGAACAAACAGAACCTGGAATGTTTAGTTCAAGAAACCAGGACCTGTATAACTGAGCCCACATCTGGCAAAGCATCATGGGACAACATACTAAGGAATGGGCCCTGAGGTGAGGAGCAAATACAGCAACCTCAGAATATCAGATCTTAACCATCAGCCACTAGAAAGAACATATTCTGTGCACATACACACACTAATAATAAATAATTTTAAAATTATAATAACAATAGGTCAGGCATAGTGATGCATGTGTTTAATCCCAGCACTTGGGAGGCAGAGACTGGTATATCTCTTGAGTTCAAGGCCAACTTGATCTACATAGTGAGACCCAGTCTCAAAACATAAGAACAGTCTCATGCCACATCACTGGCCATATTCAAAAGCTCGAAAGCCCCAATGGAGAATCACATGTAGGATCAGACTCTGCACAGGAAGGGATTTGCTTGTGATTGGTCCTCAATAAAATCAAGCTGTGCCTGGTGACTACTTTAAATTGCTAGCCATGCCCTTTCCTAACCTGAAGCAGGCTTTCCTGTCCTCTTCCATCCATCTCTATATAGGTCTACAAAGCGCCTATCTAGGCTCGCCAGCTTTCTAGACAATTAATGACAGTTAATGACAGTGTCTTCCCAGGTGGCTCTACTTCCTCCACTGTCACCTGCTGACAGGCCCTGCACAATCTAGACATTCCGGTGCCAAGTTTACAAAAACAACACAATTATTAGTAATGAATACCACTTTCTATTTGCTATATTGTTATTATAACAGCAGTATAGAAACATAGCTCTCTGATATAGTTGTTGAGTTCAGGAAACTAAATGGCAGCACACTAAAGTCAAGGAGCCTATCTAGGAAGGGAGAGAAGAGTCCAGTTATCAAGAGGTTGGGTGAATCACAGTGATGGCATCTATTAACCAAACCTTACGGCAGCTTATTCCACTGCACCTCAGAGGGCTGTTGAGTGGAGGAAATGAGACAATCCATGCATCTGGTGCACAGAAGCATTCAGTGAAGAGTCCGCCTCTGTAATCATTATTATTAATGCCATCTCGACGTCAGTGACAGACCAAAGCTTCCTTTATCGAAGAAACTGTTCTTCAGTAGCCAGCCCAGCTCTATCATGGCAAGTCAAATGTGCTGAACAAGTGACAGCTCTCCTGCCTTAGCTCTGTGGCACAAATGGGTCAAACAGAGCTAAGGACAAAGAGAGCTGGGAAGGGGTGGCTAAAAACTTAAGTGGAGGGAGGTGGAACCACTCATACATACAATAACTGGGGTACCATTCTAAGCCTTTATACTCTTGGCTATGTATTTACCAGACAGGAACTTTGTTCAGCTTACAATGGGTCAACATCAGTCCGCAGCTTTTCTCCTTCAGTCTTAGCACCAACTGCTTCTGCCTCCTTCCCTCCCTTCTCTGCATATCAGCCTCCAGAATCCTCCTTCCTCTGTGCCAGCCCTGGCTGCCATTCCTAAGGATAGGCTTTGCTGCCTTCCCAGCTCAGCCCCAGCCCCAGCCCCAGGCCTGAAGTAGGCTTTACTAGGCCCCAAGGACAATCCTTGCAGGATCCCTGGAGGTGCTCTAGTTTCAGCCATGCCTGTCTCTTTGGTAGTTCATGAGGTAACAACCAGGCAAAGCTGTCTTCAAGTGGCTTGCTCTTGGTTGGTCAGCCACCCCACTGTGGAGGACCAACCCACACTGGGACCTTGGGTAAACGGAGACAGAAAACAAATGGAAAGATAAGAGAACTACAAAGAAAACTTGAGACTCAGAAGGATACTAACTGTAGGCCTGGGGCTATAGCTGCACTTTTATAAGAAGCCTAAGAAATAAATGCTATAGGCTCTTTAGATTTGGAAACTACACACAGTATTACAAAATAAAACCAACCTGCTGGACTTCGCTGAGATTTCACAGAAAGGTAGGTCTTGTTTGGGTTCTTAATAAGAACCAAACAGACAATAAACAGAAAATGGAAGAAAGGGACAATATGGTTGGTTCATGTAATTTACATATAATAATAGCTATGTCCCTATCATTATAGGGAGCTGGGGAGATTGGCCCATAGTAAAGTGCCAGCCACAAAAAGCATGAAGACCAGTTTGGGTCCCCAGCCCCCACATAAAACCTGGGTGTGGTAACCCATGTCTATCCAATCCCAGTGCTGGAGGTGAAGACAGGGAAGTTTCCTGGGGCTTGCAGGCCAGCCAGCCTAAGTGAATCGATAAGCTCTAGGTTCAGTGATAGACCTTATCTCAGAAAACGTGGTGGAGAGAAACACCTGACATTGACCTTTGACCTTTACACATACAACACCCACACTTCTGTGTATTGAGAATGATATGAACTGTTACACTTAATTCATTACATCTCTATAAGTTAGATAACTTTTTTTTTCATTTTATAAAAGCAGGAAATGAATAAAATTTAGGAGGTTGGCTTGAAGTAACCAGTCTGACTCCACACTCTGATCTCTCAAGTCAGACCCCCTAGGAAGATGATGATGCACCAAGAAGAAAATGTCCTTTACCAACAGTAAGTGAATTCAGAGGGTGAGTCTATATGCAGAGTAAATTCCAAGGACACCTTGGACTCATCCAGGATTCCATAAGCAATGTATCCCTTCAACAAATCAGTTGGCCTCTCTGAGTTTCTATGATTCCAACAGTAAAACAAGGGATCTACACTTGTCTTTTCATATTTTTGGCATTTAAAAGAAACTGCAGTTCTAATCGGAAAAGCCTCTGAAGACAAGAACTTTCCTCCTATTATAATGAACGGCTCCCTTGCTTCGTGCAAGGAGAAAAACAGGTGAGTCCAATTTGAACAATGGGGCATTGGACACCGTGGAGTTTGCAGCCTTCCCTTTCCTTTCTCATTTTAGTTGAGCTCTTCAGGGTCAGCAAGAAGACCTTGACTGGAGGTAAGCGGCTGTGTCCCCCCTCTCCCCAGTAAGCAGCCCAGACTAAGCTGGCTCTTTGCTGTAGCTAGTCAGGTCAAAAAGCTTTCTAAGAGGAATGCTGTGTTGGCTGCAGACAGGGAGCCTGCCACCCTGAGGAACAGCCTTGTGAAACAGGCAAGTGCTATACCAAAATAAAGTCTGCAAAGCGTCAGATCTGCCTTAAGACTGTCTTAAATGGGGCTGGAGAGATGGCTCAGTGGTTAAGAGCACTAACTGCTCTTCCAGAGGTCTTGAGTTCAAATCCCAGCAACCACATGATGGCTCACAACCATCTGTAATGAGATCTGATGCCCTCTTCTGGTGTGTCTGAAGACAACTACAGTGTATATAATAAATATTTTTTTTTAAAAAAAGACTGTCTTAAACGACCACCCATGCCTGTCTCCATTTTGTTCCCATCCAGAGTTAGTTTACTCTGCAGCAAGAAGCCGCCAACACTGGCATTCCCACATCATAGCAATGTGAAATACACGCTTCTGACATCTGAAACAGTCTGGCCAGCTAGGTGAGCCCATGTTCTTACTTCCTATCAACACTGAAGACCAGAACCTGAGCACATGAAACCCTCAGTCCTTCTACAGCGGCCAGAGACTGAGGCAACCCTGGTAAATGAAAACATCCTCTAAGCCCCAGGAGTCTCTAGACAAGACCATAGGGACTCCTGGTTCTGCCTGGCCGCATACAGGTTTTGAGTGACCTTTTCAAAAAAGACTGAAAAGTGGGTACAGTCCAACTGTAAACAACTTCTAGAAACTTGCATACATCACATGTAAAGACTGAGGGGTTGCTCCTCTCACTTGGAACTTGAGGCTTGAAGAAGATCACCTTCAGAGATTAGGTCTTACCAGAGCTACTTATTGGGGAAAGCAGTTCCCTCTGCCAAAGCAAACAAGACCCGTCTGTTTCTATGCCCATGCTTTTAACTGTGTCTTTGTCCTAAATGCCCTACACTAGGCTAAAACTGCAGCTCCAGTTAGAGTTGGGTAGGACTTGCTGCACCAAACAATCTCAAAAATGCAAAAGGAAAGAGGCATGAAAGAAAGACTCAATATTTTAAAAAGGAAATAATATATGCATGATTTATATTTTTAGAAAAATCACCTTGAGTCACATGACTAACACCATCCAACTTGACCAAAAATCATTTCTTTACTTTTATTAGTTTGTTACTGGTCCTTAGGTGTCACACTTTAGTACAATCACATCCTGTATAATGATGTTTCTATCAGTAATGAACTATAGTCACAATGGTGGTCCCATTAAGATCATTATGCAGTTCTTAGTGCCACCACAGCCACCCCAATGCTGTGGACAAAACGTTCACTTGTTCATGATGCTGCTGACACAGATAAGCACCCTATACTGCCAGCTGTATACAGTATACACAGCACATACACTTATGTATAAAATGCAACGTTTTAACAGAGTTCCATTACAGCTACGTAACTGCCAATGCTACTTTTCTGTTGTTAAATGGTTGCTGTAAAACGGCATGCTGTGTGACTCTGGTAGCAAGTTCATACATGTCACATGTAACATGTCCCCCGACTGCAACATACCTAACATGAAGTGAATGACCTATGTGTAAGGACACTAACGGCATCCACACAATGACAGACTCATTCAGAATCTATCCCCTAGTAAATGACTAGATACTAGGATACTAGGTGTGTGTGTGTGTGTGTGTGTGTGTGTGTGTGTGTGTGAGAGAGAGAGAGACAGAGACAGAGACAGAGACAGAGAGAATGTGTCTGTATGCATGCCTGAGGATGGAAGCCACTGTAGCTGGCTAGTCTGAGGGCTACTGGTCAAATACAAGCAAGCCAACACTGACACATAACATATACTTTCCAAACACAAAATAATGAAGCATTTTAGTCTCGAGGCTTTAGAACTGAGTTGCATGTTTACCCAAAATAACCAAAACTATGCCTTCTCATATCACTGGCCCACAATGAAATTTTTTGCTTCTCCCTCCCCCCCCCCCCCCCGCAATCACAACTATTTTAAAGCAAGTCTAACTATACATACATGTGCAAAGTGGGCAGGATTTGGGGGCAGTAGATTTCTAGGTTGGCCCAGTGGATCTCTAGGTATTAGTGACTTTTCTAATTGGTGTTAGCAAATACCTAAAGAAGGAACCTAATGGGATGAAAGATTTATGGTGGCTGTTCCAGAAGATGTGGTCAGTCCGCCATTGCAGCAGGATGTGCATAGACAGCTTCTCACAAAAAGGCAGATGAGGAAGCAGAGGTTAAGACTGGAATCCAGATCACCCATCACCTTGAAAACTCACTCCCAGAGACTACCTTCTGCTGCAAGACCATAGTCCCAAATGTTCCACAACCTCCCTAGTCACCAGCTAGGCACCAAATATTCAAACACATGAACCTGTAGGGGACACTTCAGATTCAAACTGTCACTCCTTTGTTTCTCCCTCAGTTTTCTCAAGGCATTCCTGGTTCAAAGGCAGAAGGCTGTCTTGAGTTTGTTCTCCCTGGAACTATAATAAAATGGTATGTCTGCTACACTGTATGCATACTATGTATGCAGCCTGTTGGCTTCCTTGGGATGGGACCTCGCTAGACCTCGCTGAAGGTGAACTACTGACTAGACATTAACTTCCTCCTTCCAGGTACCTGCCACCCAAGAATTTAGCTGATTATAGCTAATTAGTCCTCAAACATCTGACTAACATGTGTACTGTTCACTTTTTGGTCTCCTTCTAAGGAGTTCAGAAAAAAACTGAAGATTACATTTTTGCATTTAGTAAAAGGCAGAAAAGCACACTTTGAAGTGAGTCAAAAGACGAGGAAAGAACCCAATACAATGACTGTATGACTGCCTGCAAATGCCTTGAAGGGATACGTAAATGATGCGACTGCTAAGTAAGCCTCAAGTTCATCACATGGTAAGTGATCAATTTCCCTATGCTTCCTCATTCTTTATAAAGAAAATCTAGATCCATTATAAGACCATACAAACCAACTGTTTCCTAGAGGCCCATGATGGAGGCTGACTGCTAATGGCCAGCCCACAGGAAAAAGTGGATTAAAAAAAGACCTGCACAGTGAAAGAATTCCTCCTTTCAACCATACCAGTAACCTAGTCAGAAACATCCACGACTACTGCCAAATCAAAAGTACTATGTACTTATTCTAGAAAGTCCAGACAATGCAGGTAAGTCTGTGTTGGAGGATGGCTTTGTGCACCGTATATTCAGATGCTGATTTCTATGCCAGGACATCTTGTAGTCCTGACATTGGCATGGCCAACCATCTCCAGTCTCAATGTTATGTAAAAATCATTCTCCATCACCTCTGATTGGTTAGTAAGTACTGATTACCCAAAAAACTGGGCAGGAGAAGAGAGTCCCAGGGGAGAAGGACCAAGAAAGAGAAGAGCCAGAAGGATTCACCACGAGGTCTGGATGAGAGAGCATGTAACCAGGATGCAGACTATAAGTAAAGGACCACATGGCTGGGAAGTAGGCAGCCAGAGAGGTTACAATAGGTAAGTACCTGCCCAGCATAGTGCCTGTAGCTTGTTAATAAAAATACCAGATCTCTGTATCATTTATTCGGGAGATAAAATGGGTTAGAGCAGGTGTAGAAACACCCTGTTGTTACTTGAGAGCAAACAGGCAAAGCAACCTCCTCCCAAAAAATTACAAGTCTGTGTGTGTATGTGTATGTATGTGTGTGTGTGTGTGAGAGAGAGAGAGAGAGAGACAGACAGAGAGACAGAGACAGAGACACACAGAGAGAGACAGAGAGAGAGAGAGAGAGAGACAGAGAGAGAGAGAGAGAGAGGGGGAGAGTGCAGGCAGTGCGTGTATGAATTATTCCAGAATGCCAACTAACATAAAGAATATACTTTAGGTGTTTTAGTAAGCATATGTAGATGACACATACACACAATACATACATGTAATATATACATTAAACTTATAAACAAATAAGTTATATTATGCATCCTATTCTGTAGCTATTTCCACTCAACATTCTTCATAAACATCTTTCCCTCTCAAAAAATTATGTGCTGATAAATATACAGGGAGTGTATGTATATATACACGTTCGTTCACATGAGCTCCTCAGGCACTGTCTACCTTTTGTTTGGAGGTTGTGTTTGGAGATCTTATTTTTTTATTATGTGCATTCCTGTGTGTCTGTGTGAGGGTATGTGCATATGAACTCAGGTTTGTATGGAGAGGGTGTCAAATCTCATCAAACTTAGAATTAGAGTTGGTTATAGGCTGCCAGACATAGGTACTGAAAACAGAATTTGGGTCCTCTTTAAGAGCAATATATACCACTAAGCCATCTTCTCAACCCATTTGTTTTTCAGGCAGGGTCTCTCATTGCCTTGAGCTGATCAAGGAGGCTGGACAGTGAGCCCCTGGATCTGCCTGTGTTCTCCCTAGCTCAAGGGTTAGACACACAGGCCACCATACTTAAGTCTGTTTGCTGTGGTTTATAAAAATATTTATCTGTTTGGTTCATGTGTACATACATCATGTATACGGGAGTTGATTCTATTCTTTACACCAATATAGGTTCAGGAATCAAACTTAGGTCATTAGGCCTTGGTGATAAGCACTCTTTCCTTGCTGAGCCATCTTGATGGCCCTACCCTTTGATTTTTATTTTTTAAACATGGGTTCTGAGGTTTCTGAACTCAGGTCTCCAGGCTTGCATGGAAAAAGGACTGAGCTCCCGCCTTAACCTGGACAAAAAATTTAACTGTTGTTATCGCTGTTAATGCTCAGACAGTTCACACATACTCTATAAGACTATTTACTATTTACATCCTACTATTCGATCTGTCAAAATTCTGCTACAGTACTCCAGAGGGAGCAAAGAGACTGAGATTCTGTGTGTTAAAACACTGTAACAGCTTACTAACTCAATGACAATCGGATTTGTTATTTTAATTTCTTATTCTCAGATATTAACTTGCTTCCTGTAATTCACTATTATAGACATACTAGGGTAATAAATGGAAAATAAAGTTAAAAACCAGAACATTAACAATTATTTCCTGGGAATAAATCCCTAGAAGAGAAATTGATGGATCAAAGATTATGTAAAAATATTTTATATAAAATCTATCCTAGCAATCGATTCATATTTTCAACATATTGTATGTGCCAACTAATTCAATTTCCCTTAAAACAAAACAGAACAACATCTTTTCCAGAGACATGGAAGACAAATAAGACAAATATCCAGGAAGCAAGTAAAGAAGTATCAGCTTTCCTGTGAACACAACAACTTAACAGTTGTTAAATGATGGGACAAGAAACGAGAGGTTCTAATGATCATCCTTCAATTTCATCTAAATTTCTTCGATGCATTTTTTTAAGTATTAGACAAACCTTACTCTTTCTGCCCTCCAAAAACAAAAGAGGGTATATTTGAAAAATCTAATGAGTCCTCATCCTTTTTAGCACTGGGCTGAAAGTCTAGTCTTGGACTAACCAGAGCCACTGACTCATCTGTGGAGCCTTGGAAGCAGCAATCGGGTTGTATTTACCCCACAGACCTGTCATATGAACTTCTGAGCTATAAACTGAACCAAAGGGCATTATAAAACATATTAGAACCATGTAAATTTCCACACCACCTAGCCTCTTTATCAGATAATTACCCAAGTTTCACAAGTAATCCCCACCCCTCTAATTAACTCCTGGTATAAGACTGTGCGTATGTGGGATTCACAATGGAACATATGACTCAGGCCTATATGCTGCCGGTATGCTCCTGGCTTCAATGACTATTATCAGGGGTACACAGGCACCCAGGTCAACCAGCACTGAAAATGGTCACCATGCCAGAAAGACGAGGGAAAGTAAAATGCCTGTGGAAGAAGATGATTCTTTTGCCCTGGTGAGTTTCAAATCTAATGCATATAGAACTCAAGAATGAGATTCTTAGGTAGAAAGCAATATTGAGAAATTATAAACTAGGTTTTGAAAACATCATTTGCACCCTGAATCCAATGGCTTCAAGAAAGGAAATCAAAGCCTAACCTTCATGAATACACCAGTCAGTAAATTCCCCTTTATATTCACCAGATGCCAGCTTGTGTCCCAATGGAAAGAGTTCTCATAAAGATAGCTACCACTTCTCAGACCTCCTACTTAAGCAGCACAGAGAGGAAGATCCAATGCTTAGACTTCCTGATTCGTTCCTGGACCAGCTTACCAGGCCAGTGTCAATATGTCACAGTACTCTCAGCTGAACAACAGAAGCAATAATCCCGGGCCCAGGAATGTTGTCAAAGCCATCAGGATACTATTTATGTAAGATGCCATGACTAACAAGCTGAAAGAACTATCCTGTCCCTCCTCTACATACAGTCAGAGTATTTACTCCTGCCTTCTACTGTGGAAACATTCTGACTCATCTTCATGCTCCCAAGGAGAACCCCCACCTCCTATTCTCACAATGTGATAGAATGTAGAGCAAATGCTTCGGGAAGCCTTCGCACAATCATGACATGACCAATCGTCTTCCAGCTCAAAAGGTAATTGATCTAAACCACATCCTATGAAACTGAAAAACCAAACACGACCAGAGTTCTTAGTTTCAATTACCCAACAATTTCCCTTTAAGTGCTAAGACTCAATTTAGGAAGAATTCAGATTTCTAAGACAGAGACTCATGTTTGTCTGCCTTTATTATACATATTCGATTAAGGGTTATATATAATCCATATATGTGTGCATGTATATACACATTTATTTTCATAAATGTTTATATGGCACATGGATAATTAATATGTACAGAGATAAACAGATACTTCAATCAAAATAGAGTCCAACATACGATGAAAAGCAACAAGCGATGAGTTACTGCAGGCTTTGCAGAGATCTCTCTTGCTGGGAGTGGTGGTGTGTGCTTTTAATCCCAGCACTCAGGAGACAGAGACAGGTAGATCTCTGTGAGTTCAGGGTCAGCCAGGACTATACACTGAGGTTCTGTCTCAAACAATAACAGTAAAAACAAAGAAGATTCCTCAGTTCTTGCCTACTTTCTGTCCTGTCCAAATTGCTACCACATAAGGGTCAATGCAGCGCTGTCTATTTTGGTTGCCCTGACAGGCCCTGTTTTAGAAAATTCTAAGACAGACAGTAGCTCCAAAAGTTCTGGTTATACATACATTTGACAACCTGAAGGCAACTACAGGCCCAGGAAAAAACCACACACATAAACGCATGCTCATTTTGCATCTAGAAACACAGGGTTCAAAAAGTTGCAAGACTGTCAGCAGTTTTGCACGTACTTCAACCACATCCAACCCTTTCGCTCAAAACTCAGCAGTGCAAATACTATAGCTCCTTCATCTACTCCTCAAGTCCTGCATGTGCCTTCTAGGAAGAATGGAACATGCTTTGTAGGAAAAAATAGCTGGGCTTACACATCTATCCTGACACTCTGCACCTCAGTGTTCTCACCTAACATTTGGGGGAAATCAGAAAAGCAGTCGTACCAGACACGTCTCAGATACTGAGACGGAGTGGAGTTATGTGGCACTGTACTCTGACCTGGGACATTTATGTTTGTCTGTTTGCTTGGTTTTGCTTTCTTCATTTTGATGGCTTAGATTTTCATTTGTTTTGCTTTGTTATTGTTGATTGCTTGTTGTTTTGTTTTGCTTCTTGAAAGAAGGCCTTGGCTGGCCCGAGATCTGCCTGCCTCTGTCTCCCCAGTGCTGGAATTAAAGGTATGTGCCAACCAAGCCCTGCTGCTTTGGTGTTTTGGTTTGCTTTTATAGATATAATTAGAGTTAAGGCTGACCTTGAATCCATGATCCTCCTGCCTCAGCTTCACAAGTGCTAAGATTACAGGCTTGTAACACTGGACTGGTTTTATTCTCTGAGAGTCTCGTTTGTTGACTTATCTGATCCCCCCAAACACAAATTATATCCTGTGTACCTCAGTTCTTAGACACACAGCAAGTGCTTGCTAAATACCGGCTGATGAGCCACCAACAGTGTGGTGGTCTGGATAAAAATAGCCTGGCTTATATATTTGGATATTGCCACAGGCTTACACATTTGAATTCTTGGTTCCCAGTTATTTAGAAAGGATTAGGATGTGTGATCTTGTTTGACGAGGTGTGTCCCTGAGGTTGAGCTTTGAGGTTTCAAACACCCACAAGGCCCAGTCAGTCTCAGTTTCTCTCTATCTCTGTCTATAATTTACAGATCATGTGTGAGCTCTCAACTGCTACTCCAGCATCATGCCTGCCTGTCTGCCACTTTGCTCCACCGCCATAATCATGGACTAACCCTTTGAAACTGTAAGCAAGCTTCCAAATAAATGCTTTCTTTTATAAGCTGCCTTAATCATGGTATGTAGTCATAGCAACAGAACAGTAACTAAGACAGATAGTGAGTGCTCATGTTGCACAAGACACTAGTCTGTCACTTTACTAACTCAAGATGAATCAGGAATGTTTAACTCTTGCTCTAGTACAATTATGCCTAACAAATCATAGTT
This sequence comes from Rattus norvegicus, assembly GCF_021556685.1. Classification (NCBI taxonomy): domain Eukaryota; kingdom Metazoa; phylum Chordata; class Mammalia; order Rodentia; family Muridae; genus Rattus; species Rattus norvegicus. Next base: position 187,180,733 of record NC_141534.1, read on the forward strand.
ATTTATACCAATTCTGATTAAATGATATCAATAGCAAAGGAAACTGAATCCTATGGATGCACAACTCAATTTTAGTTTTTTTGTTTTGTTTTTTTTTTTCCAGAGCTGGGGACCAAACACAGGACCTTGCGCTTGCTAGGCAAGCGCTCTACCACTGAGCTAAATCCCCAACCCCTCAATTTTAGTTCTTAAGAACTGGTTCTTAAGGTCATATTTCTTTGTGATACTATAGTGACAATCCTGGAATTTTCAAACTTTCAATTTTTTATAAGAAAGTTTTCGTTTTAATCTCAGGCATGGAGATATGGGGCTGCTTTGAGCTGACCACAGCAGCTGACTATTGTGATTTGCCTCATGCTCTAGCAGAGGCATGAAATTTACCAGCTGCAGATAGTTTCTGAGATTGTGTGACACTTGGAATCCTGGGAACTTATCAGAGTGCATATAAATGCTAGGGCCCTGAGAAGCAGCAGGGGAATTTGGCTGCAGTTAGAAGTCATGCTCAAAGAAGAAACAAAAGGAAAGATATTAGATTCAGGTATATGTCTGGCTCTCCCTTGTATCCTTCTTTCTCTTCTATTAGGGGCTGGGGATTAAATTGGGGGTCAGGGTGGATAAAAGGTGTGAAAAAGAAGAACCCACGAAGTAGTAAAAGACCAGCTACCAGACCCCTTCCCCACAGTACTCTACCACCTTCTGGAGGAAAAAAAAAAGGAGTGGGGAGGAATTCTCTTATTATTTCAATTATTCCCTACCTCAACGGTTTCCTAAATGTGATACAAATAGCTTCTCATCCAGTAGTAATATGGTTCCATTTCTTTACTCTGTAAGCTAATTTTCACCTCCTATAGTGAATTCCAGAATTTGAGGCTAAAAACAGGAAGATCCATCTGTCTCTTCTGATCCATACACCTCACTCCCTTGAAGGAGGGAAAGGTATCAAATTATTCACAAAATCATTCCTGCCTCTTCTCTTAACAAAGGTGCCAGCCGAAAAGTTAACTGGAGCCACAGCCATAGGGCAAGAAGACCTAATGACAACATTCAAGGGCTGGGTAGCCTCCCTCGTTCATGTGTGAAAGCATCTTATTTAAAGCCTTGTTTTGAATACCATATATGCTTTTTAAAATAGGGAGTCAGCTACTTAAAAGATGCCACTTTACAGTTCTTGAGATATTTGCTCCTACTATGTGTTACTCACAAAAAACTCAGTGATGCCAGGCACAGTGGGGCACATGATTAATTAGGAGGCAGGGGCAGGCAGATCTTTATGAGTTAAGGCCAACCTGGTTTACATAGTGAGTTCCAGGACAGCCAGGAGTACAGATACCTTATCTCAAAAAAAAAAAAAAAAAAAGAAATGAAAAAGGGAAGAAGGAAGGAAAAGAAATCACTGATGACAGAGTGGCTTTTGACTTATTTTACTTAAAAATGTATCCTGTCAAAGACAGTAAGAGATGAGGACAATACAGCTCTGTCTCTTCAAATCCCCTAGAAACAATGAGCTATACTGCATATGGCAGCAAGAAAAGGCCAAGAGCTAAAGTCCTAAACAAATCCAGACATACTTGCCAAGAAGCAAAGAGCAGATTCCACCTCCACCGGCTGGCAGGCAGGCCCACACATTCTGCTTAGCCACATGAGACAGCCGGCTCTTGCTCTACCCACCCCCAGGCTCAGTCAGGATATTTGGGTAGCAAGAGAATAGCAACACTGGTGACTTTTCTAGAATATGTTGTATAAAAATAGAGCTTCCAATTTTAGACCTAAAGTTGAAAAGAAAAATAGCCAGAATTAGAAGTTTGTTTTAACACAATACACTGAAAATTCCAAGTACTACAAGTGTAAATGCTGGTAGAAGAGATGGGGTCACACTACACAGGGCTCCTCAGTGAGTCGGCCAACAGTCAGGCTTGTTTAACAGAGCACATCCATCAGTGATAGAATTAAGAAGTGTACTGTGTGGGGTGATGGAAAACCACTCCTCTTTTGTTTCTCTGGGAAATGCCAGAGCTGACAAAAACGAATCTCAGCAGAAACTTACAAGACAAATACATTAGTAAGCCTTTTCTGAAGCTAGTCAAAGAAGTGTTCGAAACTCTAAATAAGACTCATTTTTCAGAAATTAAGTCAGTGTAACAAGGTGGGAGGTACTTCTAAACTAATCTAAACTTCAATCACAACTTCAACATTTCCAGATTTTAACCCCCATTCTTCATCACCACTCTATCTCTGAGCAAAAGCCAAATGCTTCCTTTTTATGGCAAGTTTCTAGCCCTTCAGGCATGAGAATCACTCTGGTAGGACTGGGTAAGAACTGAAGACCCAGAATGACACCTTCACAATAAAGACCTCCCAAAGGGTTTGTGGGTACCATAAATTACATAACACTTCTATGAGGCAATCAGGATCAGCCCCCATTCATTTAAGTTGATTCAGTATTGCCAAATGGGCTTATCAAATCGAAGGCTCACTATCCACCAGAGCTGAGCAAAGGCACAGTGACTGGTTTCACTGTGAATCAGCTTGCTGTCAAGGAAAAAAAAAAAAAAAAAAAAAAAAAAAAAAAAGAACAAAACAAACAAAACCCTGTGGCTTTTTTTTCTTCCAAGTCAGAACTAAAAAGTTTAAGAACCAAAAAAAGAAAAGACTTCATTACTCCCCTTCAACCCTAAGGAGGTTTTTCAGACTGAATTTTTAAGGATGTAATATGACATCTTACTATAACAGATGCATTAGTATGTCTATGACATGGGCAAGAATGAATGCATTATATATGATTTACTTCCATGGAGCACAAACACGTCAGTTAAATGGAACCAGCCCAGTACTTAGGAAGCAAAGACAAGAATATCTCTGTGAGTTCAAAGCTAGCTTGGTCTAGTTCCAGGACGACCGGAACCATGTAGAGTGACACTGTCTCAAAAATACACACAATCATAACCAGAACATAGAAGAAAAAGGATGGTGTTACTGTCTTGGTGACAGCATCTTAGACTGCATGCCCAAGAAGGAAAGGGAGTATAGTACAAGATAGGGCCAACCAAGAAAAGGCTCCTAATTTGGGAGCTGGAGATCTTAGGGGAGGAGTCAGGAAGAGAGCAGGAGAATGCCTTCATAGGAAGTGTATTCACATGTGACACAAAATGTAAAGGAAGACCACTTGGAAGGAGACAGAGGATCAACAAGAGAAGGAAGGGGGTGAGGGAAAGACAGCAGTTTGGAGATAAATAAGAACAGGTGTAAAATCACACATGCACGCAAAGAAAATGACATAATGAAACCTATTGCTTCCATGCTAACTTTAAACGGATAGCAACTACAGAAACAATGAAAACAAATGCTGTCTATGTATTTGGTGCACTGAACAATCTGCCTTCATGCATGCTAGCCTAGGTATTCTCCTGTGTTATAGGATACCTATAACAATACTTCCCTAAGGTTCAGTAACATTTTACACAGAACTAAACAATGATATAGCACCAACATGAGTCCTCTGGATATTATTCTCACCTCTTCACAGATGAGAAGACTAAGGCACTGTTCTAAGACTAAGTTCTAAGTAACTGGCTGAAGGACCCCCGTTTTACCTGTTATCAAAAATAAGAGGAACAGGATGGTGGCACCTGCCTTTAACCCTAGCAGAGGCAGATGGATCTCTGTGAGTTTAAGACCAGCATGGTATACAATAGCATGTTACAGGGTAGCCTGAGCTACACAGTGAGCACACTGACTTAAAAAAAAAAAACTTTTCAAACAAGAGTGGTGTTTTGTTTGGGCTATCAAAGTCCCTCCACCTCTGAGGAAGGGAGCTAGAAAGTGGCTAGTAGTTTTCAAACTTTAACTGCAAAGTACAGCAAGAAATGGACTTTGGGGCTTGGGAGATGGCTCAGGGTTTAAGAGCACTCAGTGGCTGCTCTTTTAGTGGATCTAAATCTGATGCCCAGACCTACATGGTAAATCACAACTATCCCTAACTCCAATTCCACAGGATCCTACACCCTCTTCTGACCTCCTCCCCTCTTCTGGCACAAAAAGCACCATGCAGGCAAGCACTCAAACATAAATATTTTAAGAAATAGATTCTACATCCTGACCTAATACAAACACACATACACACAAACACAAATACAAAACAAAGATGCTATCGTAATGCAATGCTGACAGATTCTTGCTTCTGGGATGTGCTCTGACTGATGCTACTTCCTTTCCCGGGTTGTTTTCAATAGTTGGTTATGACCCTCTAAGGAGAAATGACCCTCAGTTTGGAAAATCTCTAGACTAGGCTATTTCCCTGTGGTATAATTAGTGTGTTCAATATGGTAAGCACTTTCCAGTTATCATACAATTTAATCTTCCCAGCTACCCATGAAGAGAAACATTTCTGCACACTCTATCTTACAGGTGAGGAAACAAGATTAGAAACACTCTTGTAATCCTAGGTGCAAGTTCCAGGCTACAGACTTTCTTAAAAGGAGGAAGGGAGAGAGGGAGGGAAAAAGGAAGAAGGGTGGAAGGAAAAGAAAAGCAGACGACTACCTTATCCAAGTCCCTATTGTTTGACAAAAACAGGGGATATAATCCTACATCCATTTGTTCCCCCAGTTGCCAAGCTCCTCTCACTTATGTAAGGAAACGTGCCTTCTACTGGCCAGTATCACATGGGCAGCAATGATGGTAAAGAGATTCAGGCAGATATGATTCTTCAGTCATGACTGCCATCACCTGCTGGGGTGCGCCAAGGAAATAACCAAGGCAGCACAGATAGTTCAGTATGAGACCCCTGCAACCCCTGGATCTCTGTAGGACTGTGCAGAGCACAGTATTCTTCCCTGATGACCCTTGTGGGACAATAATAAACTTGTCAGATTACTCCAAACTTCCTCAGGAGTGCTACAGTGACTCAGTTCAGGTTTCTAACATCTGGAGGGCAGTGCCCTCACAAAGGCTTTACCTACTTCCAATCTCACTGCACAGAAGTAATCACGCACAAACACAGTGTAGACATTCTTAAAATCATTCAGCAGGACTGGGGATGTGCTTCAGTGGTGTATAGTCCTCCCTCACTTTGCATGTGCATGAGTATAGTCTCATGTACTCCCCACCCCAAATCACAGACCCTTTTCACCTATAGACTCATCTGAACTCACCTTGGCACATAAGACTCTTGAGGATCTGAACTCGGCTTCTGTCATCATCCTTCCCTTTTTATTTCAGATGCTTCTGCCAGATTAATGTACAAAGTGTTTCCCAAGGTGCCACCTTGTCTCCATAGCTTTGCCTTACATACTGCTGGGAATGCCTCCCCCATTCCTGATCCTCTGGTAGGACTCCTTGCTGCTGAACCCCTGGCACCTGCACTGATATCACATCTTGGAGCACCAACTTTACAAACTGTCTGGTTCTTACTGTGTCTGGTATTTCTACCATGCTGCAAGTTCCTTAGAGAACAAGATCCACCGTACTCTGAATCTGTACCTGGCAACATAGCCCATCATTCTCTCCTAAAACATCAAGTATTCAACCACTACAGAGCCTGTCCACCAGAAAAGGGCGGACACATAATTCCCTGGAGCAAAATGGTGAGAGCCAGACGTTTTGGAGGCCAAGATTTTCTAGCTTACAAGATTGCTTTTGAGTTTCAGAAGTCCCTTATGAATGATACACATTCCATCTGAGAAAGTCAGTCCCTCGCTCATACATCTCTAACTGGAAAACTACAAAATCTGTTTCTTCTTAAGCAGAAGTTATCTTGTATCTGTTTGGAAAGTGTAAGCACTCCTAGAGCCTTGTTCTGTTGAGCTGCTGTGACAATCAGAAGACCTTCTATTGTGCACATTTTTGACAAGTACTAAGTGCTAGGGACCGTCTAAACTTGTTTGAAGCCAAGTACTGTGCACAAATAGTAAATATGCAAACAGAAAGGAGAAGCTTAGGATGAGTTACTTACAAGGAGGGAAAACCACTTCTTTACCAATGGGGAAAGGGCAACTGGAAAGGTTTTCACCTGTTGTGTAACTTTATTAGCTTTCTGCTGGGTCAGGCAATGACTGAGAGCTGGATACTTAGAAAACAAATACTCTGATAAATTAAGCAACTCCAGTTTCTTGGCTAAGGAGAGTTCAAAGTCATAGTTAGATCTTCAATTAATGCTTTGTCTGGTTTGAAACTGCCACAATGGTTCAAGTTTCCAAAATCTTGAGAATACTTTTTTTTTTCTTCTTTTTTTCGGAGCTGGGGACCGAACCCAGGGCCTTGCGCTTGCTAGGCAAGCACTCTACCACTGAGCTAAATCACCAACCCCGAGAATACTTATTTTTAATTTATGTATTTGTGTGTGTGCACCTTGTGGTGGTCAGAGGACAACTTCTAGAGTAGCTTCTCTCCTTCGACCACATGCTGGCAAGTGTTTTTATCCATGGACCCACAAACTCATTTCAGCAGCCCCAGGCTTTATCTTAGAATGAAAAGATTATGAATACTGATCCAATGACAATTTCCCAAGAACAGAAGAAAGTGAACAACTGTCTTCAGTCTTGTATGCTGCTGTAGAGCAAGGGCGACTGCTACAACTCCTTTCCATCCCCTTTCAGATTTATCCAGCCTCACCAGTTGTCACCTATAAATAACAACTAACTTCCCCAGGAGGGAATACAGACTATTTCAGACATGCAATCTCTACCCTCAATAAGGTGGTCTTACGACTTTCTACATTTACATTGCCTGATGTGGAATCCAAGTAAATTAAAATCTCCTCAAAGGACACTTAAGAGTAGATCTTAGTAGAAATGGAGATTTTTTTTTTTAATCCCCACAGAACACTACAGTCTAGAGAAGAAGCCTTTTCCCTTTCCTAGCCAGCCCTAACACAAGTCACAACCTTTCAGAAGACAAGACAGTATAAATGACAAAATCAAAATTATATGAAAAATTCAGACACAGAACTAGATCTCACCACTGCTGGGAAACTTCTGAGTCTTTCATTATGAAATAATGCAGTGGGGCTGGGGACACAGCTCAGGAATAGGGTTCTTGTGTGACAGCTTGGCTGTTAAGTGCACGTGATAGCTAATCTTGCTTGTAAATGTGATATACCTGGAAGAAGGAATCTCAATTGAGGAACTGGCTTTATCAAATTGACCTGTGGCATTTTCTTGATTGCTAGCTGATGTGGGAGAGTCCAGATCGCTGTGGATGATGCCACTCTTGGATAGTTTGGCCTGACCTGGGTAAGAAAGGTAATGTAGCAAGCCAGTAAACATCCTTTCTGCAGAGGTTAAGCCCTTTCCTCCCCAAGATGGTTTTGGTCAGTGCTTTATTACAACAACAGAAAGCAAATTTTCTGTTGGGAGCACTTGCTGCCAAGCCTCATAGAGTGGAAGGAGATACTGACTCCCACACATTGTCCTGACTTTAACATACTCAACCTTGACTTTAACATACTCAACCTTGGCACATGAATAACACACACACACACACACACACACACACACACACACACACACACACACATTCTCTCTCTCTCTCTCTCTCTCTCTCTCTTTCTCTCCCTCTCTCTCTCTCTCTCTCTCAGCAAATGAATTAATTAATGGCAGAGAATTTAAAAGAACAAGATCATTTGCAAATAGACCAGCCACCAAAGGCAAATAATTTGAATGCTATTTGAGGGTTTAAGTGGGGTTGGTGGATAGCAGCTCCCATAACGGGCTGTCGTTTCTATCAGTATTTACATGCCTCTTAAGATCTATGCTGAATTATGAGGATGAGTAAGGTAGATATTTTTTAACAGTGTTTAAAATTTTTCAGTGCTTAAGTTTATTTTAGGGCACAAGTCACAGTGTCCCTTCAAAGCAGTCACCACCAACAAGTAATGTACAGGTCACCTTAGATGAGGCAGAGCCAAGACTTCTAATACCTTGAATGTGGGTGCCAGATCCATGGTCAAGTCTTTTCTCCTTCCCTTGTGTTCTGAACTCCTGGAACCTTAGGGAGTTCCAACAAAGGAGTGAATGACCTAGCGATCCCAACAGTGAGGGCCTACTAAACGTGGGAAGAACATACAGTCTTCACTTTTCCACTAGTTAAAAATAAGGGTACCACTTACTAAAATCTGTGATATTTAAAATTGCACACAATACCTTATTGGGATTTGGGCAACATCTTTATTTTGAATTCCATCCAACCTACCTATGGGTATTTCTGTCAAACTTGTCAGTCTGCTTAAATCTGCACAAACAAACGTGGACCTGCGCTATAGTGCCAATTCTGTCAAAACATCTCGAAGTAAGACGTGGCTCTGCACTGTTCATTCAATTACCAGCCAGCCATCCTATCCACCGTTATTCCTCTATCTGCCCACTTATCAGCCGACACTCTTCTTAAAAGTTAAAAAGAAGGGAAGGAAGAAAGAGAAAGAAAGAAAGAAAGAAAAGCAGGCTGGCCAGCCTGCTGGGCACAGTGGTGGACTTGGGAGAGAGAGGCAAGTGGATTTCTGTGAATTTGAAGCCAGGCTGGTTTATCTATATAGTGCGTTTCATTCAAGCCTATCAAAATATGCCTTCTACTGCCCCACAGAAATTGGGCTTTATTTATTTGGTGGTTTTATTGGGTTGTGGCACAGCACCTGTCTTTTTAAAAGAAAAACAATTAGATCATTCTTAGCGCCGTTATCTCTGTAGTCAGAAGTGTTGTGTGCTGCTTACTTTTTCATACATTACAAAGGAGAACTGACAAATGAAGAGAGACAACCATCCTCAAGTTGTCTCCAGACCTTCATACATGTACCACCCCCTTCCAAACACACACGATAAATGTAAAAAAAAAAAAAAAAAACTAAAGAACTAAAAAATCTATATCCAAATCTACACTTTTGAAAAATAGCAAATAATCCCTGAATCCTGTGCATCCCAGTTAAAGACAGCAACCACAGAGGGCATGTGACCTACACAAAGACACAGCAACTAGTAGCAGAGGACAGACTAGCAAAAAACCACTATATGTACACCAGGGTCTTGGAGACCTGGCCTCAGTTCACCTGAAGTGAGCCTGAAGGAGATCTGGACCTTTCACTTCCCCTATGAATAACAGGCACAACATGGTACTTAGCAGCTGATCTTCTCAGGTAATCTGGATTGGCTGACACAAACCTGTTTCCATCCAAAGTCCCAAGAAGCCTTGTCCAACTCACTAAACTTCAAGGCATATGGCCAAAGATAAAAATGTCCCTTGGTACAGCTTCCCAATTTTAAACCCACAGTATTTTAGCCCTTTGTCCCCACTGCTAGACTCAATACAGGCTCTGAACAGCAGTTCTCAAACTGCTGCTGGATCATAACCCCTTTAAGGAAGTCAAATGACCCTTCCACAGGGGTCACATATTAGATACCCTGCATACCAGATATTTATACTACTATTCCTGACAGTAGCAAAATTAGTTTTGAAATAACAAAATAATTTTATGGTGAGGAGTAAGGGGAGGGGTCACCACAACATGAGGAACTGTATTAAGGGTTGCAGCGTTAGGAAGGCTGAAAGTCATTTTTCTATAGGATTTCAGGAAGAAGATTTTCCATACCTAATTTTTAGGCCAGCTTTGGAAACAAGCTGGAAGCTTCCATTAGAGTTACCCATGTATTTATTTCCCAGATACCCAGAGGGCAGGTTTTATTTTCAAGTGATAACTGTGCACCTAGCAGTGTTTTATATACTCTATAGAAGGAGGTAGAATGATAGAACCCCTTCTTGGGAACTGCAATCCAGAGAAGCTTAACTATGTATGTATGCCTTGTAGCTAGTGATAACTAATAATAATCCCTTTTATGACACATAGTATATGTTGTCATAATTGCACTAGCAATCCTTACAATTATGTAATGAGTTTCATGCTATACATTATAGACATGAGGCTTAGAGAAATAGAGCTCATCCAAGTTCAAGTGGCAAGTGAAGTTCAGACTTAAGATCAGTGTTAGCTCTAGACATGTGCTTTTAACCCAGTGATGATGAACTGCTCTGCTTGGCCTCAGACCAACGTTAGCAGTCTATGCTAATCCTCTGGTTCCTTCCCAGTCTCTGGCTTGTTCTATCTTTACATGTGTCTACCTTGCTCTCTCTCTGCAATCTGTCTCTGTACAACTGTCCCGGTAAAACCTCCTCTTTCCTTTCTCTTTCCCTCTCTTTTCTGTGGTGCTCTCTTAAGTAACCCCCTTTTCTTGTGACAGTAAGGCATATCCTATCTCTGACTCATTCTGTCAAATCTTCCTCTGACTTATCACTTTGTCTGCCACTCAATTAGACATCACTTTAAAACATGGCTGCCTTCTCCTACGAACTAACCTTAACTACATTGTATGGAATTAAGAGTGTGTAGGAAGGGCTTGTTTATATTCCAGCCAAAGGGATTAAAGGTGTGTGCTAAGGGCTGAGGCACACCACAACTTGAAACAGTTTTTTTTTTGTTTGTTTGTTTTTTTGGTTTTTTTTTTTTTTCAGTAAATAACACAACCTCAGGGGTCCCAGTGTGATCAAATATCCTACAACAGGGAAAGACACTTTGGACCACACCTGAGTTTTACAGAGTGATTTCAGGGTGGGCCTCAGAGCTTTCAAGGGAGGGGCTAGTCACACCAGGAAAACATAAGCACAGAATTTGATTTTAAGTGCTACTGTCTCAGAGATTAGCAGTGAGAAAGAAAAGTTCAACTACAATGAGCCAATAACCACGCCTGTATAATGAAATCTTAATTCTAAATCAAAGATCAGAGTGGCATCTCTGGCCATACTAGCCAGGAAACACACAAACCACACACACACACACACACACACACACACACACACACACACACACACACACACACACTACCACCACTACCACCACCAAAGCACAATACATCAATGAGACCCCAGAATTCTCAGAGAATTTCCAAGTTGGTGAGCACAGAGACTGGCTGGAACGGTGGTGTGACTGGCCTGCCTGAACCCCAAGAAATTAGAATTCCCCTAGGAATCTTAAAGGGTGTGGTATCTATAGCTCTAGGGGAAGCAAGAGGGAAAATGTTCAGGCAGAAAAGAAACGTGTGCTAGGGAAGATTTACAGCTTTTCATTTGACTGGAGTGTGAAGAGGGTGAGGAGGGATCACTGTGCACATATCTGCCCTTCTATTTAAAGTTGACCTTATCATCAGGACCAATTGGCTGTGGGTGGGGATGAGTTTCATAGATCTCTGTTCCCCCAATGTGCCTACATTGAATAAATCTCTTTTCTCACTATTAATTTTGATATTTAATCAGTTTATTGGTTTGTTGGGGCAGAGGATGTGAGTCCAGAAATGGTGGCACACATGTAGAGAGAGCAATAGGTCCTGCACTTCCAACTCATTTGCCCTATGTATCAACAGAGCTGGTTTGCAACACCTGAGCTCAAGCCATCCTCCTGCCTCAGTCTCCTAAGAGAACTAAATACACAGACCAAAGCATCGGCCTGTGTTTAGAGGCCGAGGGATGCATAGGTTCAACTCATGGCTTTACATATGTTGGATAAGCACTATACAAACTATTCCCAGCACCGATTAAGGCAAAATAGAAAGACAATAAAAGTTAAAGGAATACAGAAAAGAACTCCCAAAATAAATAAGTAGCCAGGAGTATCTCTGTGAGTTCGAGGCCAGTCTGATCTACATAGTGAATTCTAGGACAGCCAGGGCTATGTAGAGACCCTGCCTGAAAAAGCCAAAATAATAATAAATATCTTACAAACTAGATTAGAAGCCACATTAAAGTAAAAACATGTCTTGACTCTGGTCCTTTAAAAATTTATTTTAGTATGTATATTGTATATCATATGTGCCTAAGGAGGTCAGAAGAGGACATGGGATCTCCAGAATTGAAATTACAGACAATTGTGAGCTGCTGTGTGTGTGCTGGGAACTGACTCCCGGTTCTCTGCGGGACCAAAAGTCCTCTCAAGCATTGAGCCACCCCTCTAGCCCTGACTGCTCTAAGCACTAAGCCAACCCTCCACACCTGACTGCTCTAAGCACTGAGCCAACCCTCCACCCCTGACTGCTCTAAGCACTGAGCCACCCCTCCACCTCTGACTGCTCTAAGCACTGAGCCACCCCTCCACCCCTGACTGCTCTAAGCACTGAGCCACCCCTCCTCCGGCCCTGATTGTTTTTTTCAACCTGTTCTATAATGGTTGTTTCCATTTTTTTCTTTTACATGGATGTGTTTTGTCTGAATGCATGTATGAGCACATGTGTGTCTAGAGTCCAAAGAAGCCAAAAGAAGGTATCAGATAACTTGGAAATGGAGTTAAGTGGGAGCAATCACACCTGGGTCCTCCAGAAGAGCAACAAGTGCTCTTAGCTTGGCTGGGAGTGAGTATACCAAACATTCTTATTTAACTTTTAAATTTCACAACTATGTAATTCAAAGCACCAAATCACAGGGAGTGGCTTCAGGGAGACTGGAGAAATTCGTGGCCACACTTGGGTGTGTATTATCTTTTTCCTAAGTGCCCTCCCTCCTTCAATGCCAAGTATTAAGTCTACAGTAAAGTCTTTATTAAGAATCCACTCCGCTTGATACAAACATGTCCTGAAATCATTTTCTCCAGCATTTGGTTTCACTTGACAAGAGACCCGTGGGGCTGCTATTGGAAGCAGGACGGGACTGTATCTACTGTTCCTGCTGTCATACTTTATAACAAAACTGAAGTCCTAAGTATCATGCATTACTTGAGTTCTATGAATTGTGCTAACATAATACCAAACCTGACAGGCTGTGAGAACCCCTGAACTTGTGGTCCACAAGAAGTTAAGATAACTTGTGAATGCCACAGCTAGCATGTAAGTGGCGCAATCCTGTAAGACTGAGTCACTAGCATGTGGGCTCTGTGCTAATTCCAGGCAACATCAGAGCTGAGTTTCTGGACACTGAGTTGTTGCCAGAAAACTGTTGGAACAATGTAATCGATAACTCAGAAACAGATGCACATATTAAAACCAACTTCACCGATGCTCAGAAGATACTTTACTGCTCGATGGAATCACAGAATCTATATGCCTGTCACCAGCTCTGCACTAGGAAATCCGGGCCTTTGCAATCCACAAGTACCTGATAAAATAAAAATGTTTCAGAAAAAAAAAAAAAAAGCTGAAAGATGGCTCAGTAGTTAAAAGCATGTACTGCTCTTCCACAGGACCTGAGTACAGTTCTAGCACCCACACTCGGGTATTCATAGCTACTTGTTAATCCTAACACACACACACACACACACACACACACACACACACACACACACACACACGCACACACACAAAATACAGTTATATAGACACACATATATAAATGAAAATGAACCACAGAGGGGGAGGGACCTAAAAACCTATTTGAACCTGCCAAAGAAAACACAGAAGTTGTAGAAATACAAAGTTTATAACAATTTTCTTTACTAGCTTTGTCTGTTACTTCACATTTGTGGTAGTTCCCAAGAGAAAGTCAGGCAGGAATTGTCTCAAGAGTCCACAAATAAATGTTGCCGTAAGAGTAAGCCCCGCCTAGCGTCTTCTTCTTTACCTGCTCTATCCAAGCACATTGTATTTCTCATCTCACTAGCTTCTGATTTGTGAAACTCAAGTCTTAAACAACAACAAAAAAAATCTTTTTAAAAAACACATCAAGCCCTAAATGACAAAAAGAAAAAAAGGGGATGGGGGGTGCTGGAGAGATGGCTCAGCGGTTAAGAGCACAGTTCAAATCCCAGCAACCACACGGTGGCTCACATCCATGTGTCATGAGATCAGATGCCCTCTTCTTGTGTATCTGAAGACAGCTACAGTGTACTTATAGATAATAAAAAAATCTTTAAGAAAAAAACCACTCCAGGACCCACAGGTAGCCCGTGTCAGACGGGTATAATCTCACCACCCACTGGATTCCTCTTCTGCAGCAAGAACACATGTCTTCTCATGGAGATCCGGTTCCCATGCCCTCCTGGTGAGTGATGCTCCCTAGAGTAAGGCAACCGGGCCCCTAACCCCTCCCTCCTAGTGAATGTTATTCCCAGGAGTGAGCAATTTATGAGCTTTTTCCTTACCTACCTCAGTCGTTATTAGCCTTTCCCAGCTGGAACACTGAGGATGAGTTCTTCCCCACTATACCCTTTCAACAATACTCCTTACTTACAGTGCTGGCCACATAAAGGCTTGCTACTCCATCTACTTCACCTGAATCACTCCATGTCTCTGGAAACACCTTTACACTTCTTCTTAAGTTAGGAAGCCAAAGTAGACGTCTTTCCATGAGCATAAGCTCTACAGCAACAGTTTTGAGTAAATGATTAAATAAGCGACTAGTTATTTTAAATAAAAATTAATCAACAAGAGCCATGAAGATATTCTTTAAAATGGGTAGAACATTCACTATCTAACTTTATCACCCCTGAAAACGCCATCATAGTAAGTAAAACTGTCTCCTTAAAGGGACCAAGAGTATTATCCTACCCCTGATCCTGTTTCCTAGTCCCACAATGCTAGTTGCAGCATCTTCTCCCAGGTGGTATCCTGACTTCCACCTCTTGTTTAAACAGTATCCACTAGATATGAAGCAGGTGTAAAGGGAATGGAAAGCTGTTTGGTTTTTTGTGTTAGGATTTCATATAGCCCAGGGTTCCCTCAAAGCTCTGTGTGGCTGAGGATGACCCTAAACTCCTGATCCTCCTGCCTCAATCTGAGTTGAATACTAAGAGTACAGAACTCCAAGTGTGGGACTTGAAGGCAGATGTGTATGATTTTGTTTTGTTTGAAATAGAGTCATCTTATTGTTCTACCTGGCCTGGTACTGGCTATGTCGTCCAAGCTGGACTCCAAATTGCAGCGATCCTGCCTCAGCCTCCTGAGTACAGGGATTGCACTGTGACAGTATGCCTGGCTAAGGCAACTGCTTAATAGAGGCCGAATTCACTTACTATAAAAAAGATGACTTATGCAACTCCTGTTGCTTTATCTGTGAGCATACTGGACTTCCCTGTTCAGATGCTGTAGCAGGTCATTGGGGTCATTGGGAAAGCAACTATATACAATCCAGCACTTTGCACAGCTATTATTAAACCATGCCCGCTACTCATAAAAGAGCTGAGAAGCAAGGCATGGTGACACTATATAATCCCAACATCATTTTGGAAGATGAGAGAGGAGAACTTGAGTTTGAGGCGAGCCTAGCTACAAATGAAGACCTTATCTCAGAAAACTGAAAGAACTCAGGGTACTGAAGGCCCCACTCTTATCTGAATGTAATTGGGTCCCTTCAGAAAACACTCTGGAGGATACTTCAGCTTTCCCTATAAAGCATTCTCCATCTCTGCTACACTAGGGTACTCTCATTCCATTATCAAACCACTGCATTATATGTGCCACACTAAGGGATTCTCGAAGAATTAGTTGGTGAAAGGATGCATTGGGGTAAGAAAGAACAAAATGTCCTCATTTCTGTCACAAGCATACTCCTGCCTCAGAAGGGCTCCTCAAATTTTAGCTAACGAAAACAAAAGGTGGGAGGGACATAGTGGTGGCCATGTGGTGCATGCTTTTTCTTCCAATCCCAGTACTCAGAAGGTAGAGGCAGATAGATCCCCATGAGTTCCAGGAGAGCCTG
Source organism: Rattus norvegicus (assembly GCF_021556685.1). Classification (NCBI taxonomy): domain Eukaryota; kingdom Metazoa; phylum Chordata; class Mammalia; order Rodentia; family Muridae; genus Rattus; species Rattus norvegicus. The sequence goes on from NC_141534.1 coordinate 187,196,387, forward strand.
GTCTACACAGGGTTCCAGGCCAAGTCAGAGCTACACTAGATACTCTATTTTGCAGGGGTCTGAGTTTTTCTTGCTTCTTCCCATACTAGATTGAGTAGAATTAACTGCTTTAAGTACAGTAAATGCCATGACCACTAAAACAGGGCAGATCTCCCCAACACACTGTCTCCTAGACTAACAGACGTTAAGAACAACAATGGCAACAGGATGCTAAACGCTCCCCGGAAACCTGCTCTCTGCAGAGTGTCGTCACCCGTTAGAGATCTGTCAGTCATCAGAGCTGGGCTAGATCTAAAGGTCTCAGTGACAGCATTATTTCCAGTTACCAGGTACTGAGGTTGAATGGGAGGGGGAAGGCGGCAGGACAGGGACTAGACAGGCCACGGACACATGATGATGCTTACCAAATAATGCTTACACTGCTGTACAACCTGGGTTTCTATGCTGTATCTCGGCCCCAAATCCAACAATTCAACTCACAACTCAAAGACTTAGGCAAGGCCGAACTCAGAATTCATTAGCCACAAGTTCCAATGTATAGTGTTTAAATAAGGTCTCATCTGCATATATCTTTTTTTTTCTTTTTTTTGGAGCTGGGAACCGAACCCAGGGCCTTGTGCTTGCTAGGCAAGCGCTCTACCACTGAGCTAAATCCCCAACCCCTGCATATATCTTAAAGACTGGGCATTTCCCCTTTTTTAATAGAGCATAACTCCAAAGAATCAGTTTGATCACTATTTGGTGTTATCCCAACTCAAATCTCCTTTTGACCCTCCCCCCGAAAATAAAACCTTCCATTGCCCAGAAAAATAGAAACAAGAACTAGTGAAACTAGATTTGAACTAAAAGAAATTAACTTAGTCAACCTGGTCTGTTATGGAAAGAACTAAGTACACTGTACCAACATTAGGAAGAACTGATCCTGGTACACTGGTATGAATGTCTGTAAACAGACACACAAAGTAATTGTAAGTTATCAAGAGTTAGGGAAACAGGAGTTACCACATAATTACCACTGTTTCGATCTCAGTTACTACTTCTTCACCTCAAAACAACTGCCAGCCAGTGTACAATCAACTCTCCTCACTACAGAGGACATATCAAGACAGTAGTAAAATCAGATTAACTGTAAACCAGCTACTGAAATGAAAAACAACTACCCACAATCCCAAGGGCAGTGGCACCAGCAGGTTCCTTGGGTTTTCACCTTTAATTAGAACGTGTTCAAAGCCCCCCAATCCCTAAGAAACAAACTGACTGGCACCTTAGGTCAAAGATCAACTCAACTTCAAGACTCCAAATTCACTTAGATTTAGATTCATTTCCCAAATACAATTAGCAGTCAATATAAGTTTTTAAGGGCTTCTCCACATGTTCAAGTCCCCCACACCCCAACACCCCTACCCCTAAAGCCCCCACTCATCTCTATTCCCTTTCAAAAGTCAGTCTACAAATTGGTTGATGAAATGTCAGCCTAGGTAGTATTTTCATACTTGCATTGTAATAAATCATTGAAATGAAGAGAGACAGTAGCCTGCTTAACACCAAACAGAGCACTGTCTGCCCAGCAATAGCACACAAAGTCAAGGCCAAGCTGTTTAATACATGCCAGGTCCTAAGCGTTCACACTAGTCATTTACCTGCAAACTAAGATCTGCGGTTTGCATTCAAACAGGCTGCATCCTCCCTTACCCCAGGACAGCACAGAAAGCTTTACCCAGTTAGTTCTGAGGAGCCACCTGCAGGTAGTAGAAGAGAACTAAAACATAACCAAGTGACAAGTCTACTGTTTCTGAACTGTCTAGACCAAACCACAAAAGGTTTCATTTAACATTTTAAGACTGGGCTTACTACAAACCATCTAAGCAACAGTTACGTCTCTCAACTGCACAGCTCAAAAGACTGATTCACTCAAAGAATGCTCCAGTCACTTTTGTGAGGTTGAGAGGGGAGAAAAACACTCTTCTCATTTAGCCTATTGTGATGCAGCTCAAGAGGGCCAAATCCAAGCAGCATCTGACAGAGCCTCTCAAGTGGACAATCTGTGGAAGAGAAGGTTAAACTGGAGATGAATGCTCCCAACTAAAGGCAAAAGTAGGTTACATCCCTGAATTACATGCCAACCCAAAGATGATAACAGAGTGGAAATGGACCCCACAATAGTCCTTATCTAATGTAATCCAGAGTGAACTTTTAGTACCAACCTACCTCTCAGTAGAATATTATTACTCACTGGGAGGCCAAGGCAAGTGCAGAACTATTGCAACACAAATGCTGCCTGCCCACAGAACCAAAAAAAAAAAGACTAAAACAGATCTGGATGATCATCTGTCGATCAACATATTATTAACACATGCCCAGTTCTTTAACCTTGAGTTTACACCAAGATGGAAGACGTGGATACTAGCATACGTTCAGAGTATTTATTATGCATACACAGCAAAATATTTTATTAGAACAGGTGTGCCCTCAATTGAACATCCTGCGTATTTCTAAACACAAAGCCCAAGTGGCCACCACTGCGCCTCCTCTGCTACTCTCAGCTGGGTGAGCTGCTTTTGTCTCTAACAGTCTAAAAGAACGTGCAGAAATAATGATAAATGCTCTAGGAAGGAATGCTGAATGAACCAAAAGGAGTATTTCAATTTTTCTCCTCCTTACTCAGTTTCTGTCTACCTAATATGAGCCCCAACTCCACTCTTCGGACCCTATTTCATTCAACCTTTTACTCCCTAAACACACACCCCACCCCCACTCCCTTCTCCCAGTCCCTAGAACTTGCCAAGTTCATTCCAGTGAGTCTCTGCACAAGCTGTTCCTAAACCTCCAAGAGTGCTCCCTTCATCTTTGCATGGCTGGCTTCTTTTCCTTTAAAGTTCTGTTTAAGCATCACCTCAGAAGGTCTCCCTCCACTGAATTCCAGACACACATTCTAGCCTATCACTCATTTTCTCCAGCATTCAATCAAAATCAGATTTGCTGATTTATCATCTCTGTCCTCACCTCCCACTCTGATAAACTCCTTGAGAAAGGACCTCTTTTGCTTGTCTTCACCTTTGTCCACTCACTGTCTGAAGTACTGTCTGGCTAGGACTTAATAGCAGTTTGAATAAATTCTGGACTTTTCATTCAATGGCTAACTAGGTTCCAAATGAATTAAAGTGAGGCTAGCTAGGAGTAACTTTTCTGTTATATTTCTGTAAACCATCTAAGCATCATTACTTGTACAATCAAGGCATTAAGTCTTCTGTTTTATCAGGCCCTAATAAATATGATGGTACTCTCTTCCCAACATCAACATAGGATTATGATAATCCTAGTGATACTGCACAGCAAATCAATGAAAGAACAACACATGCACCTTCATGAACCCCTAAAATCTAGCACTATGTCTTAAAGCATAAAGTTTCTTAGAAGACAGTTCCATAATCAACAGAGAATTTTTTTAAATGTACCAACACCAAAACAAGATTCATTAACACTTCACTCTGAAATCTCTGACAGGATAGAAGAGGCACTATACTCGTGGTGGGTTTTTTGTTTGTTTTTTAAACAATACAAACATCTTTCCAATTAATCTGTCTTTCTTCAGATTTCCATACCCATTATGCATTGTGTTTTGCTAAAGCATAACTATATATCCCATGTCTCTTATAAGACCACCTTACACAAAGCATCGGCTAAAGAAGATAAAAATCAAGCTTATTATAAGACACACAAATCAAGAAAGGCATAAAAGAGCTATTGTCCAACTGTAGAAACAAAAACAGTAATACAGGGTTTTCTGTTCTCAGAAGTGCATCATGAAGTGTGGGTGGAGAGAAACACAGAAATCCAGAATTAGCCTAACATCAAATCATTTTTGGAAAGAGTTGACAACATGTAAATTTCTCACATATAAAGTATTTAGAGCGAGAGACCTTGATTCCTGGTCTATGATGCCATTTATGATGCCTTGCAAGAGCTCTCGAATTCTAGTATTCATAAAGGAAAATGTTCATTATAATCGGGAGCCAGGCGGCGTTGTGAGGTACTCCCCAATGTGACACAGACCATAACTGAAGTACTACAAAGCTTGCAGTTAGGAGCTGGGATGGAGGCGGAACACAAAATTCAGAAGAGGTAACCGAGGTAATAAGTGCCACAAAGGGGAGAGTGTGACCAAGCCTGCCACTCAACCACAGAGAATTAAAGTAGAAACAGGGGTGTGTATGAGGAAAGATAAGAGGTGGGGATGGAAAAAACAATACATTTGTCATCCCGTCCCACTTCCTAAACAGGATATAGGCAAAACCTCCAGCCCCATTACCTCAGGCACAGATGGTTATCGTCTACAGCCAAGGTGCACAGAAAGGCCTTCAGGTCTGAGCCCCTTAATTCCAGGGCTGTTAACGATTACAGAGAAGGATGGGGGCGGGGAGAAAAATCAGGGAGGGAGCTGCAGATTCACCCACCACCTCCCCCTTGGGCTCCTACCTCACGGCTCTTACCCTGGACTTTCAGCTCAGAGTCTGCAGACCCTCCCCGGGGATCTACAGCCCCAGGTCCCCAGACCCGGGATTGAGGGGTGCTGGCGATGGACAGGCAGGGACAGTAGGTAAGTTTTCTGAGCCTTGCGCTTGACAAGCCACAGGCTCCCCTCACAGCCTCTTCTTCCAGAGGGACCAGTCCAGACAAGGCGCTGATTTGCACTCCTCCCTTTCCACCACCACCCCCTTTCTCGAAGGAACCGAACCCCCGCCCCTTCATCTCTGAATGCTCCCCCCTTTTCCTCAATTTCCCCCCCTCCAAACTCACAGCTGCTCCAGAGGTTCCTCCAGTCAAACCCTTTCTGGAAACGACGGCGGCCCGGCGGGTCCAAACTACCTACCATCCCCGCTTGCGTTTCCAGGCTCCCTACCCCCGCCGCCGCCGCCTTTTCTGCCACCGCGGCCGCCGCCTCCTCCTCATCTGCAGCCCACCGGCGGCGGCCGCCCCGAAGCCCCGCCCCCTCCATTGCCTCCTGCATCATCACTTCCGGTAACCCCGCCGGCCGGTGGCTCAAGGAGGGAGAGAATGGGAGAGGGGCGGGGACAGGAACGAGGAAGGTGACGCCACGACGTACGCGGGGACGTCCGAAGCCGTCTCCAAGTAAGGGCAAGGCGGGGACGGGTGGAGGGTGGGCTAGGACTGGGCCAGGCCATCTTCTGACTAGAAATGGGGGAAGGAGTTAAAGAGAGGGTAAAACGGAAAGCTGGAGGAGAGGGAGGTTAGCTCAGTTGTTGAGTGCGGCGGGGAGTCGGCTAAATCTGAAAGTTTCAGGAGGTTTGAGACGACCTCTGACCTGGGCCTCATGCTGCCACAGCTGTCCGCCCGGTGGTTTGGCCCGGCCTAGCCTGCGGGACCTGCTCGATAGAGCCCGGTGTGGCCAAGGCTCGGCAGAGCTCCTGGCACCGCCTCTTCCCAGCCGACTCCTGTGGGTGGGGGAAGGCAGGAGTGACGCTGAGTGAGTGTAAGGATGGAGAAGCCGGCTCCGGTCGCGGGGGACTGGGGAAAGGGGTTGGCTTCCCTGGGGCTGGGATGAGAAGCTGGTGTGGGGTTGCTAGGAGACGCGCCTGTGTGACCCCAGCCCCTCGAGGGCAGCTTGGTGTCATCGCCACTGGCCTCGGGAGAACTGCCTAAGGGAACTGGCACGTGGGCAAGATCCTGCTCGGGACCCTTCAGACTTTCGAATGGAAATGGAAAGCGACAGGGGCAGTTCTAGGAGGCTTATCGAGGTGCCTGCCTTGAGAAAGGCCACCCAAAGGAGCCCGGATGTAGGAATCAGACTTCAAGGGATGATGGCTAGTTTGATTACCAAGATGAGCAAATGACAAAATAAAGGAAGCCTTGTTCCTGAACTTTTCATTAATAAGTGAGTGCAGAGGATGGCAGCTGCCCCAGAAGCTGAATGGCGTGGTTAGAAGGCCTCTTGCAGGTTTAAGAGGAAAAGAGAATGGGAGAAGGAAGGAACTGCCTACGTGGAAGCATGGGTAACGTTTTAAACAAAAGGCAGAAGGCTGAAGTCTTGGAGTTGGAGAAATCGCAAGGGTTTGGCCTTTGTATTATTTGCCGAAGTGTAATGAATAGCCAAACCTTACTTAACATTTTTAAAAATTGCTGCTGGGTAAAAGGTAGTTAAAGGGCTGTTGCTAAGGCCATGGGAGATGACAGTGGTGTTGGAAACATGGAAATTAAGAGAGTTGATTCATAATATATTTGGGAGCTTGAACATTCCAGACTGCTGAATTGGATACAAAATGTGTGGGAGAATATGAAACCAGAGATGTCTCCCTAGAGAAAACAGTTTGGGAAGGAATATCTTAAGCTCTCTGGAACGTGTGTTGAAAGTCATTTTACAGCTTGAATGAAGATGTCCAGAAATAAGGTAGACAAGTTGGAAGCCAAATCAAATTGGGTGGGGATAATAAATGTAGAGCTTGTTCTTAGACCTTAAGAAATAGGTAGTAGATGAGGAAAGTTCCCAAACTCCTTAGGTCTCCTCACATTAGAGACCACCCAGAAGGGTAGAAGCCAGTAGGAAGCTCAGTAAGAATAGCACCTCAGAAATAAGGAGCCCCCCCCCTTTAATATCTTTAAACAATAGGATCCACCATCATCTCTTGAAGACCTCGCTCAAATCTCTTCCTGCTGTCCCAGCTATCAGTGTTTTTGTACATAAGTAATGTATGTGCATTGCCTGATTTCTTTGATAAATGTTGGTTTACATGTTTGTGCCCAGGGTCCAATTATTTTGTTGTATCTCCGTAGAAACACCTTATGAGATCACCAACTCTGGAATTCTTTTTTGGTTTGGTTTGGGTTATGTGTGTATGTGCATGTGCTTTTCTTTCTCTTGGTAGCTCTGGTTATAGACCTGGCTGGCCTCAAACTAAAGAGATCCACCTGTTTCTGCCTCTGGAGTGCTGGAATTAAAGGCGTGCACCACCACACCCAGCTCAACCTTGGGATTCTTACAAAGGGAGTTTTGTCCCCGCTGCTGCAAAGGCCACTACCATTATAGTGAATCTCAATGGAAAGGGTATCCAAAGGGCTGGGTTTCATTCTTGGATCTGCAGGGTGGCCTTGGAAAAGGTCCTATTCTTTGAGCTGATAGGGTTGGCCTAGATTAAAAGTTGCAAGCTGGCAAGACAGATAATGCCTGCAAGCATATTGTTCAGCCCACAGCATGATTTAAATTCTTCTTTCTTAGAATATGCTTGCCAGTTTTTAAAAATTGAACATCAGAATCTAGATTTTTGGCTTCATTAGGAAATTCGGACAGTCTGGCAACACCAGTCTGAGGTTCCTAGAATCCCTACACAGCTGAAGCTGGAGTTGCTTATCCTTTGTGTATGGCTTATGCCCCAAGTGGGCCATAAGCATCTCCCCTCACACCCATTCCCAAGCCAACATTTGATTTGTAATTGACCTGAGAACTGTATTGTCTGTATGTAGCTGCTTAAGACATGTGACTAAGTTTAAATAACAGTTCCTTAGACACATATTCCAGATGTTCAATAGTTGCATGTGGCTGGTCTCTGCCCTGTTGGTTAGATCAGACAGAAGAGTTTTACCATAAACAGTTCTTTTGTTCAGTGTTGGATTGAAACACTGAAAGAATTTAAAGACTTTGAGTGCAAATCATTCCACACAAGTAAAGTCAGACAGACATTGTTTCTGCTCTTGGGACAGTCTAGTCAGGAGTTGGTGGCCCTAAAAATAAAGTTCCTCATTTGGTAACTAACTAGAGAGTCCTTGTAGAATGTTCTGAAAACATGGTCATCAAAGTATTGTCATCAAAGCCTTGTTTGTTTTTATTCTTCCGAGACAAAAGTTTCTCTTCATAGCCATGACTGCCCTAGGATTTGCGCTGTAGGAAGACTGGCCTTCCGCTCCCAAGTGCCAGGATTAAAGGTGTTGCAGGACACACCTGGCATCCACAAAGACTTTTTACAACCTTCTAATCCAGTTTCTTAGAAGAATGTCACAAAGGAGGGATTTAAAATAGTGTTTGGGCTCTCTGACTTTCCTACTTGCTTTGAATAGTTGAAGATTCTTGCTGGAGAATCATGTGTCTCTACCATTGACTTGTTTGCAGCTCCTCCCTTATATCTGTCACACAGCTGATTTTGGATAACTGGTTTTGAACACCTCTGGCTAATGTTTTTGTTTCTTAAATCTGCTGGCACATGCTTGTAATCCAGTGATCCAGGATGCTGAGGCCAGAGAATCATCACAGTTTTAAGACCAGGTCTGTCAACCAATTGAGTTCCAGTCCAGTCAGGGTTCTAGAATAAAACTTTGTCTCAATAAACAAATAGCATTCTGGTAAGGAATCATTTAGCCATTTATTTTGAATTATTATAAATTGATTTCCACTAAGAATTTCTGTCTTGAATAAGTTGCCTGATTGATACAATATTGCAGTATTGAATTGGTCTCATATGCAATTAATCTTGATGTGTGTTCCACTGCTGTTAAGATATACTAATGGTTCCCAACATGAAAATAATTTCTACTTTTCAATGATATGAAAATGATAACTCTCTATATTTTAAATTTTAATCTTTTCCTGAGCTGGAAATAGTCCCAATGTTGGTCAGCAGCTGCCAGACCCCACATCCAGTCAGCCACGAGGTTGAGGAACCAGCACTTGGTAGGGGTAGTAGCACATACCTTTAATCCCAGAGGTAAGAGCATTTCTGTAAGTTGGATTCATATTCCAAGTTTCAGGACAGCCAAAGCTAAATAGTGAGACCCTGTCTCAACAACAAGCAAATAGAACCAAGACTTACTGTGTTGCTAGGCTGTGACATTGAAAGGATTAGCTAGCTGTGTTAAATGCATTTTCCATTTAAGATGTTTTTAGTTTAGGAAACTATCAGGAGCTAGCACTGTCTGCAAGTCAAGGAACATCTGTGTTTAGGATGCATGATTGCCTCCTGTTGCTTTGCTTTAAATAGTCACTTCAGGAATCTTTCTGATATTTGTATTTTGGATTTCCCCTTTGTTCTGATGACTTCCCATGTTTCAGAATCTAACCTAATTTTATTTTCCATTTGATAAAAGTGTCATCTACATCTTTTCCTGAGTCCATCTCTGATATACCATATTCTTGGGCTTTTTGGTTTTGGGTTTTTTTTTTGCATAAAGTAAATGCTGTTTCAGAGAATTGTGGTGTGAAATATACTGAACGAGTGTATCCTGAGGATTGCACAACTGTGTGGTATTACTTCCCTCTTCAGATTCTAATCACCAAAAAAATCTAGGACAGGAAATTGTGTGTGTGTGTGTGTGTGTGTGTGTGTGTGTGTGTGTGTGTGTGTGTGTGTGCAGGGAACTAAGGGACCAGGAATCTATAGGGCACAGTTTCACTTGAAGATTGTTCAGTTGTTGTGACAATAAAATCATTCATTGTACCAGCCAGTGTCTGACAAAAGCAGGGAATAGCTCTAAGAGAAAAGAGCAGGATTGTAAAGAGTTAGAAAGAGATAAAAGAAGAGACATAGGAAGGAAAGTGGTGTCCTGATTCAATGCTGGCACCTGCGTTAACATTTCCAGTAAGAAGCACGCACTGTGGTCTGAAGATAAGCAGTGTCTCCAGCAGTGTTATTTACTTATACTGAAGAACAATAGCCTTTTACTGTACAGGGATTATTAATGATCAGAGGGAAATAGCTTTAGGAAAATCCATTACTACCACAAAGCAGCAAACTCACAGTCTACATACTTTTCCATTCTCTGCAGACAAAGCTAACCATAGATAAAAGGCTCACTATCCTCATTTCCTCCTTTTCAAGTAAGGTATACCTTTACTTCCTAGTACTCAGTGTTTTAATGAAACATCTCATGAATAATCCTCACAACTCTGAAAACTGTTCTGTGGCTGCTTATTACCATTTAAGAACCTGAACCAGGAGTGAAGCTTGGTGATACAAACCTATAATCCCAGCTGCTCTTGAGGATGAAAAGTTCAAGGCCCTTCTTGGATAATAGAGTGAGTTCAAAGCCACTTGGTGAGACACAATCTCAAAACCAAAGTAAAAGGACAACTAGGGGATGGGGTTAGTGTGAAGTGTGTGCCTTGCTTATGTAATCCCTAGGGCTGCCAAAGAAGAAACTCTACACTGAGAAACTGAGGCACAGGCTGAGCCCAGTGAACATGATTATTGGTGCTATCAAAATCATTTCAAGGCTGGGAATAGTATCGTACACCTTTGATCCGAACAGTTGGGAGGCAGGCAGATGTAGGGGAATCTCTGAGTTCGAGGCTATCCTGGTCTACATAGCAAGTTCCTGGACAGCCAGCACTACACAATAGATCCTGTCTCAAACGAAACATTTCCCCAAATGACAACTGCATTAAATTATAGTTCTCTGGGTTGATTTTAAAATTAGATTGTTGGATACAATGTGCCTTTGTCCCCAAGATGATTAGTTTTCAAGAGGAAAAAAACAATTTTCCATTTCATTGATTCTAATCCTCACAGGAATAAGGCCTTTTGGGCTAGTGGACAAGCCATTGGTGGCCTTAAAAAAAGTGAGGATTATATCATAGGTGTGAGTCTTAAAGAGCTCTCTTTTGAACCATAAGCCTCCCCAAAACAACACAAGAGTTGTTTTCAGTGCCCTGGAATCTTTTGTTAAAATTCATGTATTAGCTGGGTGGTGTTAGCACACTCCTTTATTGCTAGCACTTAGAGGCAGAGACAAGCAGATCTCTGAGTTCAAAGACAGACTGATCTACAGAGTGAGTTCCAGGACAACCAGAGCTACACAGAGAAACCCTGTCTCAAAAAAACAAAAAAATCTACTTATCAGTAGGTGATGGGCTCTAGCTCATGTGTGGCTGTTGGAGGACAACTTTGTTGAGTCAATTCTCTCCTTTTACTCCTTTGAAATGAGTTCCAGGGATCAAAGTCTGATTGTCAGGCTTGTACAGCATGTGCTTTTATCTGCCAAGCCATTTTGGTGACCCAAGCTCTTAGACATTAATTGGGAACTCTCCTCCAAATGCTATGGTGTATATCTCAGGATGAGATTGAATATTATTGATGACCATTCCGTGTGTATAAATTTATTCTAACAAGAGATTTTCATGCCCTAATTGTGTATCAGGCCTAGAAGTATAAGGAATGAGACTATCTGGTCCTCTTACCTTTACCACCTCTCCCAATATAGTCTCAAACAATGAAAGAAGCAAATCCAGTTAGATAGAAAATTAGCCAGCAAGATAGATCAGTGTATAAAGGCTCCTGATGTCAAAACTGGCAACCTGAGTTCCATCCCTAGGATATACATGGTAGGAAAGAACTGATTCCCACAATTTGTCCTCTGACCTATAGTTGCACAAATTGGCATGACACATATATACACAATAAGTAAATAAAATATAATAAAGTTAACCTTTAAAATTTACCAAAGAACATTAGAGTATGATAAGTAGGGGTAAGTAACGGGATGCACACAGGTGCACTGCCACAGCCCCTGCACTGGGATGATGCTCCAATAGAAGGCTAGAGGGTAGATGGAGAAAGCAATAGTGGGGACAAAGAAAGGGTATTCTGATTGTGTGATTTGAGGACTTCTCAAGGCAAGAAGGGTGTCATATCTAAAAAGGTAGGGCAGCGGGACTGATTTTTGTTTGGATGATTTCACAGCCTTCCCCATCCCCACCCCCAAATCATGGAGTACTTGAGAGAGAAATTTCGACTATAGGGAGCTATGACAAGGAGAAATGATATCCAAGCCTCAGGTCTTCCTTAAAGGGAATGGAATGGATTTTCCCCCTTTCCTTCTGTCCCTTCTTCTGTTTATGCTGCAGAAATTTTTGTTGAGGAGAAAGCAAAGCCTCAAGAGAGTCCAGCAGCTGGAATTTTGACATTCTTGAGACCAGAGTCATACTTTATAAACTTCATCTGTGGAAACAGAATTGTCTTTTAAACTCCTAAATGGGAACTAGAGAAATGGCTGAGGGGTTAAAAGCAAGTTATTGCTCTTGTAAAGAACCCAGGTTTGGTTACCAGCATCCACATGGTGACTGACAACCATCTATAACTCCATTTCTGGGGACCCAATTCTTCAGACCTCAGGCTTCTGCACTCATGTTATGCACATATGCATATACTGGCTCTCCTGGACTCGATTTGTAGACCAGGCTGGCCTCAAACTCACAGAGATCTAACTTCCTTTGCCTCCTAAGTGCTAGGATTAAGGGCATATACCACCACCATATATATATATGTGTGAAAATATGTATATATTTTCATGCTTCAGTGAGCTTTCCAAGATTACCATCATCATGTTAACCTGTAGCATCTTTGACAGGTCCTCATATTCACATTCTAACAGTCTGTCTTGCCTGCCCCAGATCTTTGCTCCTGCTACCCTCTTCCCTGTACCACTCTCCCCTTAACTTCCCATTATTAGTCTTCTTCACAGAACTCCAGTCAAATATTCTAAGCCCCCAAACATCTCCCATTTCATTTCATTCAGAATATATGACTGTGAAATTCTTTGATTTTCTTGTATATTGTCTGTCTCTGCTACTAGAAGGTAAAATATCCCCAGACCTCCATGATCTTGGATATGGTAGGCCTGTCCAATAAATGCTGAGAGGATCAATGTATTGGTTGGTTGGCAAAGGGGACTTAAAGCCTGCAGGGTGTAACAGTGTGATGAGTCTCTTCCTCATCGCACTCTGATGTCAGCTCCCCTGAAAGTCAGAGGGGTTACCACAGAGAACTGAAAGAGTAGAGCATTCCAAGCAGGTGCACAGCCTCCTTTTAAGGGTCCTGGTATATAAAATTCTTTTTGAAGAAGGGCAGGTGGGGATTTTTATAAACCATACCAAGGTGCAAAATACTTCCGTGGCTCTTTGTATGGGAAGAGAATAGAATTCTGTGGCTTCTTTTAATGGAATTGTTTCACTTCCTTTGTACTAATGATTAAGCTCTTTAAAGCATGCAACAGATATTAAACATTTATTGAGACCAAGCAATGTATTTAGTTACTAACAACTTGAGCTCTAATTCCAGATTAGACTTTCTAATCTCTCTTTACATCAGGTCCCTCTGTAAAATGAGAATAGAAGCAGCATCTGCCTGCTGAATTGCTGTGATGTTTACAGTTATATGTAAAGTACCTTGCAGAGCTTGAAGCCCATGGTAAATGCAAAGCAATTGTAGCTGTTGTTGTTTTTGTTGTTGTTGTTGTTGTTGTTGTTGTTGTTGTTACTGTAATGAGTAAGATAAAGTTCCTGCTCTCCAGGAGCTAGGCAGAAAAATCTAGAGAGAAAATGATGCAAAATAACTGCAGAAGAGCACTAGGTGGCATGTGCTAGGCCCTGGGGAAAGAGTACTCTGGGAACATTGGGTAATGTATAGGTATCTCTCTTAGTAGGAGAGATGACAAGTAGAAAAGAAGCATGCTAAAGAGAAGGGTCAGCCAACACTGTCATAGGCTTGACAGTGAAGCAGGGTCTTGCTATGTACCTTTGGACATAAGTGACCTGATCACTTTGTAGACCAGGCTACCCCTAGACTTGTGGCAGCCCTTCTACTTTAGCCTTCTGAGTGTCAAGATTACAGGTATGAACATAATACACTGGTTAGAAATTTTCTGAATACATTTATTCATAGCCAACCCTACATCACACCAAAATCAGTATCATGGGTTTGGTGGGTCATTCTAGTATGCATTAAAGTAATGACAACTAATAAATATGAATATTGTGTATCTGAAATCATCTCCACAATCTAATTTTGAGATATCTGCGTTAGGGACCTCTCCCAACTGTGTACCAGATAGCAAAACATACTAGCAGCAAAATGTGCCAGACTATTGTAAAATACGCACTCAATAATAAGTTTTATCTCAGTAATAAGTTTTATCTGCTCATGCAGGCAGTACAGCCTTTAAAAGAGGAGACACCTTGCAGTCACAATTCCACCCATCACACTTGTGTTTTCTTTCTTCATCCTGGGATTTGGTTAAAGTAAAAAGGAACAAATGTTTCAAGTAGTGCTGATCCAGAATAAATGCCAGAAAACCTTGAAAATTCCTTAAGAATTGACTTCGCGACCACTTTAGACTGAAGTCCTGATTTCTGAACAGTAACTATTCCTTATGTTGCTAAAGGGAACTCCCAGTAGACCTCACTACTGTCTAAGATCAATTCTTGACCATCTGTAAATAAAGATAAAGGCTGCCTGGGTTTGCATTAATCCTGAGAGAATGTTAGTTTGAAGCCACTTAAATCCTCAGATAAGAAGACCTTCAGGAAATGTCAACTCTAGTAAATGAGGTGCTGCTTTCTAAGACGAAAAAGAAAATTCCAAAAAGCACTTTTTAAAATGTTTATGGGTGACTAATGCAGTATTTGAATCTCAAGCTTTCTGTACCATGAGATAGTCTCACATTTTCAGGAAACGTTTGCTGAGTCCCTGGTAGTTCAGCAGTAAATAAGACATGTAGTAACTGTCCCTGTAAAGATTAGAGTCTATTGGAGGAAAATAGACATTAACACACCAAAACTTGAGTGATGTATCCTATAAAGAACAACTATCAATATTCAATGATTCCTAACCCAATGTGTGTGGTTAAGGAGAATCTAGGGAGTATGAAGGCTGTTCTGAGACATCCGTGTTTTCTTGAGGAGCTAAAGGATGAATAGAGAGATTGGTCAAGTAAAAAACAAGATCAGGTGAGGTGTCATGGCACATACCTTTAATCTCAGAGCTAAGGAAGCAGAGGTAGGTGGATCTCTGGGAATCTGATGCCAGCCTAGTCTACCTAAGCCTTTTTTTTTTCCTTAGTATTTTCTCTCAAGAGCTATATAGTGAGACCTTGTCTTAAAAATAAATAAAATAAAATAAAAATTAACGAAGAGAGGAAAATGTGAGTGTGCACCCCAAAGTCAGGAAAATCATAGTTTCCTCCCAAAGAACTCAAAGAAACCCAGTAAGAAAACAACAAAAGATGCATTTTTCTCTCTTTTGACTTTTCTTCCAAGACTTAGAACAGGCTATACCTGTTCATATACAAAAGTGAAGATAGCTTTTGACTTTGCTCCTGGCAGTCTTTGCCACTTGGATTTTCTAGGTCACCTGATGTTGGCAAATCATCTCACCTATCTTCCTTTCTGGATTAGTTTTTCAAAACACACACTAATTAAAGTATTTTCAAAATAGTCTTACTAAGTGTCAATTGTCAGTAGTCATTACCTTGAGTAACCTAATTGCAGGTCTTGTGTGTCATGTTATAGCTTATGATCAGAGTTCTTAGAGTAATAAGAGAGAGCCAATTAAAGCCAGGCTTTGAGAAATTTGCTAGGTTTTTAATATGTTTGACCTTTCCTTTCCTTTGGTATCTGAAAGTCGTCTGCTGATGACAGGGAAGTGAAGCAGTCTTTAGTTGATGCCCCTCTCACAGGAACTGACTCACGTGTTTTCAGATGAAACCATGGAGTTTTAGGGAGAGCCTGAAACTCAGAAACCTGTTTCCTTACCAGGAAAAATGTCATTGTGTCATCTGGGTCTTTCTTACCCACAGTGTTCTCACTTGGTTTTTTGGAATGCCTTTAAGCATTGTTTCTTGGAAGCGTCGTGGATGCTGTTGTGTATAACCTTAATCCTTTAAGCTTTTAGATCTGGATTGGGGAAGCAGTGCTTTCAAGCTTTTCATCAAATGGTTAAAGTTGGTTCACTCCTTATTGCTCAAGACAATTACCAGTGTCAGGAGTAAGAGGGGCAGTCAGCTTCAAATAAGAAATTCTATACAATGTGAGTTCCATGTAAGAATTTCTATATCTATATGTATGTAGATATACAAACCTGCCATTCTTTAGCAGCTGGGATTCTCATAAACTAGGGACCATCCTAAAGCATTCCATCCCCAGGCAGGGAGTTGGGAATGGATTGTGTTCCTAAATGACAGCCTTCAACCTCCATCCCAATCCTGATAAACCTGTTTGGAAAACAAAAAACAAAAACAAAAGCTCAGGACTCATGGATGTGTTCACAGATGTGCACCACATCTGTCTTTTCTGCCTGTTCTCTTGTCTAAGGCATCATATAGCCATTATTCTAAATCTGACTAAGAACTCTAAGGATTTGTCTCCCCCTCACACATCCCCCTTCTTGGTACTTTTTTCTCAAGTTTTACACATAGAAATATATAAAGAATTAGACTGAAGTTTTGCACAAGTTATAAAATGTCCATCAGTAGAATAGACAAGTGCACTGGGATCTCTTGGTAGAGTGGATTGACCTGCAGCAGTGATGTCAGAACTAGAGCTCAGTGTGACAATGAGAATTGCAAATTCAATAGACACAAAAGTACAGCTTATAGAATATATATGAAGTTCTAAGCTTGTAATGTCTTGTACAGCAAATGTAAAGGATTTGTGGCATTGATAAATAGCAGTCAGAATGGTGGGACCTTCAACCAACAAGGAAAAGACAATGTACACAGTGGTGCATGCCCTTAATCTTACTTAACACCCTGAAGCAGAGGGAGGCAGTTCTTGGTGATTTCAAGGCCAGCTTGGTCTACATGGAGAATTCTAGGTCAGCCAAGGGTAAATAGTGCGATACTGCCCCCCAACCCCCAAGAGGATTGCTTTGGAAGAGGTCCAATGGGAGCATCAAGTGTTTCCACAACTTGTTCTTCAAACCATATAGGAAGCTATTATGTTATTCTCTGTCCTTTTGTATCTGAAATATTTCATTAAAACTAAGAAGAATTTACAGAAAAGACACTGCTTGAAGTTGTGTACTTAGGTCAGTTCTCATTTGGTCATATCCACTGGTGGTATTTCCTAGAAAAAGTAAGAAGGGTTAGAAGCTCTTCTGCGAAAGATACTCAGTTGTACCATTCTTATTGGTCAAGAAATTAGTTTTGAGAAATGTTTTCTAAATTAAGAGAAACTACAACCTTACAGCCTCTGGGTAAAGCAGAGCCTTGAGACTGCTTCTATTTGATTTATATGGTAACCACGGTTTCAAAAATGAGAACTGTGACTTTAAGATTTCATGTTATAAAAGCATGTAATACCACTGTTTTTAAAGATGCATCTCAAACTCGCTGGAACTCATGATCTTCCTGCCTCAGCCATCTGAGTGCAGGGATTACAGGCCTGTGCTACCAGGCCCAGTCCTCTTACCTAGTCATAAGCTATCAAAAAAGCTGGTATCTCCAGGCCCTCATTTCAGAATGTCTGCTGCGGTCAGCGCCATGTAACAAATACTATCTGCTTGGTTGGTAGAAATAGAGGGATCAAGTTAAAAGCCAGTCTGGTTTATATGAGACTCCATCCTCTAATCAAACAAGACAAGTTGTGGATCACCTACGACTACACAGTGAGACCCTGTCTCAACAAAACAAACCAAGAATGCTTTCTAGGCATTCAGTCAGCCTTGTATATTTACCAGAGTGGGAATTAAAATCATCATTTCTGAGGTGTTCTGGTTGGTATTTTTAAAAAATAATAAATGTGAATTTTGTCTTGCCATATTTGTAAAAGGGAACTCAGAGCAAACAGCAAATTACTGCCAGTTAAGGTCTATAAGTCTAGGACTCAGGAGGCTGAAGCAGAATGGATGAAGAGCCAATCTGGGCTAAGTATGGCTTCCTGACCAGACAGGATTAACTAACTCTTGTCTCAATAATCAAGATGATAGCAGACAAAGGTGTTGCCTTTAATCCCAGCACTTGGGAGGCAGAGATAGGTAGATCTCTGTGAGTTCAAGGCCGGCCTGGTCTACTAGACAGCCAAAGCTAGACAGAAGAAACCTAATCTCAGGCAAAACAAAACAAAACAAGAGGATGGACTGAGAAGAAGTGGCAAATGCTTTTAATCCTAATACTCTAGGAGGCAGAGGCAGGCAGATCTGTGCGAGTTCAAGGCCTGCCTGGTCTATAGAACTAGTTCCAGGATAGCCAAAGCTATACATAGAAACCAACCGACTTAAAATGAATAAACAAACAAAACAAGAAGTTGGGAGGAGAGAGAGCAAAAGAACTATTTCACTGCTGTTCCTACTCTGCCCGCAGATCTGTGGAATAGGAGCAGTTATTTCTAGACTAATTAAAAATCTTGATTCAAAAACTGTACATCTGCCTGGCTGCCTACTGTCAAACTGCATCTTTATGTAGGTCTTCCTCCCCTTACTCTGGTGGGTCTGAAGATGACAGCAGCAAGCCGACAAGAAGTCCTCGGCCTCTACCGAAGCATTTTCAGGCTTGCACGGAAATGGCAGGCAGCATCAGGGCAGATGGAAGACACCATCAAAGAAAAACAGTACATACTAAATGAAGCCAGAACACTGTTCCAGAAAAACAAAAATGTAAGTAGGCCCCATCTGGACATGGCAAGGAACAGAGAATCTTCCGTAGTGTTTATTCATTTCTTTCTTACCTTAACTGAAGACCCATCCAACTCCCATATCTAGGAAGGGCCCAGAATGCAGCTTGGGTAGGCTTGCCAGTTTAGCCAATACTAGAAAGTCAAGCCCAACCCGAGTTTCCATCTTTTGGATCAACCAGATCTCAGTCCAGCCAGTAAAAGGCTCAGCATCCTCAGTAGACCCTGTGAGCCAGGTGACAGAAGTCATGCCAGTGAGGGCTGTTCCTCACATCCTAATGACCAGCCACTGGTGTGAAGTAAAATGCTTTTTCTCAATTTATAAAGCAATCAAAGCCTTCTGGTTATAAACTCATTGTATAATGTAGAAAAAGATGCAGAGCTCCTCCTAAAACTTAGCTACAAGCTCTTTGGCCATCAGAGAGGCACTGCAAAGAGCAAGGCTTCTTCTAGCTAGTTTAGCACCACCAAGTACCTGGGCACCACCCTGACAGAGCACCCAGCACTGGCTAGCTTCCCTTGGGAAAACTGCCTGGCACCAGGATGAAAGGTGACTGTCCGGGGCTCTGCTTGCTCACTTCTGTTCAATGTCCCCCAATTTAGCTTTTCTGCTTCTCTCTCCCGTCCCCTGTGTCTTTCTGGCTGTTTCTCTATAGTACCTACCACCACTCGCGCATTCTAGCTAAAGGGCAGCCTGGGTGTTGCAGCCATGCTTCAGTACCTGGACTTGGTTATTTTCTTCTTATTTTTGTTTTTCTTTTCCTTTGTTTGTTTTGGTTTGTTTTTTTTTTCTTTTTTCTTTTTCAAAACAGGGTCTATTTAGCCCTATTTAGCCTCATTATGTAGACGAGGCTAGACTCCCAACAACTCACATAGATTTCCTGCCTCTGTCTTCTGAGTGCCTGTAATAAAGACATGTCACCAAGTTTGGCCCAGTTTCTGACCACCTACCTGCAGGAACTCACCTCAGCCTAGTTATCTGTTTATAACACCTGACTCCCTAGCTGCTCCCTCTCCCCCGCCCCTTTTTCTTCTTGTAGCTCCTGTCACCTGCTGCCAGTGTGAAAACTCTTCGTTCTTAGTTAGTCCTTATTAAAGTATCCCACCGTGTGCTGAACCCTAGACTAGGTATTTTGGATATAAATAAATTAAAAATCAAAATAAGGTCTCTCTCACAGATACTTTAGTTAGGTAAAAAGTAGAAGAATTAAAATCAAGACAAACTCACATAATCTGATGGAAACCCCAAAGCATCCACACTTTATCGTTTTCTAAAATGTATTTTTACTAAGTATTTGTTTTAAAAGCAGTGACTGTGTATAGCCATGGCTATCCTGTGACTCAAGAGAGCCACCATCCTATTTTAAGTGATGGAATTAAAGGTGTCTATGTGTCACCACACCCAGCCTTTAAAATTTTCATACATGTACACAATATAGTTCTACAATATTTACCCCTGAACTTTTCCAAGATTCACCCTATCTACCTCAACTTCATGCCCTCATTCTTACAGTTTTTAATAAAGCACCGAGTTCAGTTTGTACTGCCCATGTACTGGTGGGTGTGGAGCTGTCCACCTACCACGTTTATTACATTACATTCCTCCAGTAGCCATCAGCTGTCAATAGCTCCTCAGCTAGAGGTGGGGCCTCATGACTGCCTCTCCTGCCTGTGCTGGAATGTGGCCTGGCTTGATCTGGTATAGGTCTTGGGCAGGCAAACACAGCTACAGTGAATTCACAAATGAAATAGGCCTGTCATATCCAGAAGATACTTTTAAACTCTGTCTTTTTGAGTGTGAGTGAGATTATAGGCATGTGCCACCCATCTGGCTTCCTCTGTGTCTTTTTGTCATCTTCATATATCAGAGGTGTTCTGTTCAGATGGTATATTTGGTAGCTGAAGGCAGAGATATGACCCCATGAGTCTAGCCTGGTGTTGGGGATACTGTGGCATATACCTAGTAAACCTGAGCAGACGAAATTGTCTGAGGACTATTTAAGATTAGGTTTTCATTTATTTCAGAATCATTTTGAGCCTTCACCTAGATTGGCCGAGAATGACACACAAGATGGTGTGTGCATATTATAAAATCATGCAGCATCCTGTGAATAGCTGAATTTGGAGAACTCTAGCCCAAGGTTGTATAGATGATAGTTGGAGTACTGGAGTTCTAGAAGCGCTATCCTCCTTAGCAATATCATTGTCCTAAAACTGGGTTTTATTATAACCCAGTTGCACAAAGACTTTAATAATAATGATCCAAAGGTATCTTATTCATTGCTCTGAATCCCAAGCAGGCCAATGGCAACAGGAGAATCCATTCCTAATGTGAATAGCAGCACTGTAGCTTCTGAGGCTACAGAGGTCAGGGAGTTGAGCCTCTGCCCTTAGGGACTCAGCAGAGTTCTCTGTGCTGCTGTTCCTGGAACTCCAAGAAGCACCAGGAGACAAGAACTCCCTTGGAATTTCCAAATCACATGGACCAAGACTTCAACTTGGTTGTCATCTGTAGCTGATGCAATTCTCAAGCTACTTTGAAGCACTCACAAATGGATAGAAAATCCATGTGCTGTTTTTTTTGGTTGTTTGGTTTTGGTTTTGGTTTGGTTTTTTACATCCTTTGAATGAAAGTTTCTCTCCCTGATTTGGCATTTTGTTTTGTTTTTGTTTGTTTGTTTGTTTGTTTTATGTGGCTTTTTTCCCTTTTTTCCAAAAATAGACATTTCATTCTTTTACTCAAAACTACATTATCACAATTTGAATGATTTGGGATTTCAAAGCTTCTTTTTGAGCAAGGCGATTTATAGTTTAAAATATGAGGTAAACCATTCTCCAGTATCTTATTCTTACTTAAAAGCCAGATTTCTTTAGAGCAATGGTTCTCAGACAGTGGGTCAACTTTTCACAGACATCACCTAACATGGGAAAACACAGATATTTATATTATAGTTTATAACAGTAGTAAAATTTAGTTATGAAATAGCAACAAGTTATTTTATGGTGGGGGGATCATTACAACATGAGGAACTGTATTAAAGGATCGAAGCATTAGAAAGCTCGTGAACCAGTGCTTAAGAGAGTCAGTGTGGAGAGGATGTGAAATAGCTCTCTCATTTGGTGTTGGTGGTGATGTAACTTTGCAGATTGTTGATGGAGACAAGAATTGATGTAAATTCTAGAAGGTAACTTGGGAATAGTGTGGAAAACATGTATGAACCTATGAAACCCCTTTGTCTTAACATTCTCTGCTCTAAGAATTCATCTTTCACATATATTGGCATGTGAGAAAAAATTGCATGAAGGAATATAGCAGAATCAGAAAAGGCTGGAAAGAACGGAAATGCTCATAAACAATACAATGGTTAAATTATATTAAAGCCTGGTGTTGAATTTTTGAAAGTTTGCAGGAAGAATAGCTTCTGATGTCTGAATACCAAAAGAGCTTGAAATTATGTTAATGAAAAAGCAAGACTTATAAAGATATCTATATAAAGAAAAAGCCAGGGCCAGTGAGATGGTTCACTGAGTAAACGTATTTAGTACCCAAGCCTGACGAGCCAAGTTCAATCCCTAGAACTCAAAGACAGACAAAGGGAGGAAAACAATGCCATGCGAGCACCACAGTATGTGTTTTATGGCATGTGCACACTTCCTGCACTATACATGCGGGAAAATAAATAAAATGAGAAATGTCTTTAAAAGGCTGATTCTCTGTGTTTAGGTGTGTGTATTCATAAACTAACTTTGGAGGGATTCATAAGAAGGCTAACTGGAAGATAACATGGGAAAGACCTTTATCAATATCCAGTTTCATAGCTAGTGAACTAAAAAGTTTAAGGAAGTCTACATTACATTTTATATACTACTAGAAAGATACTAAATGCCTCGCTTATTTCCTCTTAAATAGCTCACAGACCCAGACTTAATTAAACAGTGTATAGACGAATGTACAGCCAGGATTGAGATTGGACTGCATTACCAGATTCCTTATCCCAGACCGGTAAGTGTGGGCACTTACCCTTGTCAATGCAGGTCTTTCTGAGGATATGTACCATGAGGGCTAATCCTTACTGAGGAGCAAGAGCCACAGTAGGAAGCACGTTGGAAGTAAGCTCTCCTTGCATGCCACCACCCCTTCCCAGTAAGAAACTATGTCCACTGATGCAGTGCCTAGTCTCTTCCGGTACAGCTTCCCACAAGCTGGAAGGGGAACTAGTTCCTCTGTGGGCCTTCACCCATTTTTATAGAAATGCTTTTATTTTCTTTAGTATAAAAAGGAAAGCTTTTTAGTTAAAAGTTCTTACCTTTTGGAAGAAGCCAATATAATTTTAAAATGACCAGTTTTCAACTCTTTGATGTAAAAAAGCAGTTATTTTGATACTTTATCAGTTTGATTTAATACCTGGTAATATTAGTTTTCCACACATGTACACACACACACGTTCTCTCATACATGGAATTCTAGTTATATTGTTTTTATTACCTTCTGATTTTATTTCATCTCTTCTGAGCTTCTTTGTATACAGTTCTACCTCAATTCTAAATGTTTGCATTGTATGATATTATAAGACTGTGCTGTCTTTGTACAAGTTAGGGTCCCTCAGAGAAATAGAACCAGGAAGAAGGAGATCAGAAGATCTGGATGGATGGATGGATGGATGGATGGATGGATGGATGGATGGATGGATGGATAGGTGGATAGATGCATAGAGATAGATCGCATAGTTGTGGAGGCTAAAGACCCAGGAGAAAGCTAATGACATAATTCAGTCAGAGCCAGAAGGCCTAAGAATCAAGGGGGCTGATGATAGAAATCTAGAGCGGAGGCAGAGAAAAGGAGATGTCTCAGCTCAAATAAGGTGAGCAAGAAGCAAAAGAAGTGGATTCATTCTCTGTCCTTTTTCAAGCCCACTAGGTTGGAGGATGGCCGTCCACATTGGTGAGAGCAGTCTGTTGAATCTGCTAATTCATACACTGTTCTTATCTCTAAATACCCCCACACATACACCTAGAAATGATTCTTAATGAAAGTCAATCAGATTTGCTCACAAAATTAGCCATGAGAGCCATAGCATAAGCATCTTTCTACCTCAGTAGGCATCTGACTTTGCCCATCATGCACTAACCAACTTTGCACTCACGCAACTTCTCCTTTTCCTTCTTTGGGTGCCCATTTTGCTGAATCAATCTGGTAGTTCTTTTCCTGTGTCTAGGCACAGTGCAAGAGATGGGTACAAGCTCTAAACCAGATTCTGGCTTCAGATTCCACCAGTTAGTGCATGGTTTTGAACAGGCCAGTATTTAGTTTCTCTGAGCCTTCTTGGGGGGAGGGCAGTAATGGGGGGAGGATGGGGAGGGGAACACCTATATAGAAGGGGAGGGAGAGGGGTTAGGAGGATGTTGGCCTGGAAACCGGGAAAGGGAATAACAATTGAAATGTAAATAAGAAATACCCAATTTAATAAAGATGGAGAAAAAAATATTTAAAAATTGCTTAGGTGGTTCTCATAAGGATAGATCAATGAATGCAGATATATAAACATTAGTGAGTCTGTGGTAGATTTAGCATTTCAAAACAGGAAGTCCTCGGTGAATATAAGCTACACTAATGATTAATGATTCTTCATGTCATTATTCCCACTCAGATCCATCTACCCCCAATGGGTCTCACCCCACGACGAGGCCGGGGACTTCAAACCCAGGAGAAACTAAGAAAATTTTCCAAACCACTGTATCTGAAGTCTCATGATGAAGTTTCCTAACAAAGAAGACACTTTACTTTTTAGAATGGTGAGCCAACTCGGTTTTGAATATAAACAAGGCAATATACCCTCCTTGATTAGAAGCAAAATACTTTTCAGACCTCCAAAATTGGTCTTCACCTATGACATGTGGCTGCAGGCATCCCTAGGGTTTTTCGGGGTCTTGCTGCTGCTTGAGCTGATGGACTTCACATCTTCCCTGATGTCATCCTTGGGAGCTGTCTGAGGCCTGTGGGGAAGACTGAAGGCAATTCCTGGGCGGCCTTTCAGCACACATCTGATGCAGAGGGATTAGCTAGTTGCCGCAAGTTCACATGGCTCCAAAACTGCTCTGCTCCCAAAATACTTTATAGAGTTTTTTTCCACAAGTTATTTTCATTTGATTAAAACTGGTTTCTGTGTGGGCTTTTTCTGTGATCTCCTGACTCTTGTAATTTCCAAATTTATCCCTTTATAAAGGGCAGCTTTGGATTGATCATGCTTCTTTGTTGTTTTGTTGGATTTTGTGTGTGTGGAGGGGATTGTTTTGAGACAGGGATTTCCTATGTAGCACTTGCTGGCTTAGAACTCTCTATGTAGACTAGACCTTGTGTTGACCTCCTGCTTCAGCTTCTCAAGTACTAAAATTATAGACACGAGTCACTAAACTGAACTGATCATGTGATCTTTTTAATGGAAATATGATATAACACCCCTCTCCCTGATGATAAATGAAAGTACATGCCTTAATTAAACATGTGTTTATTTTAAAATAAACTGTGATTACTTAAGATGCACTTAGGAATTTCCTATGCTCATATATCAGTACGGTTAACATAGGGAAAATGGCCACTACCAACAGTTGAGAATTGTCTTACCAAAAGCAATCTACAGAGTCTATGCAATCCCCATCAAAATTCTTACACAATTCTTCACAGACATTGAAAGAGCAATTCTCAACTTTATATGGAAAAACAAAAAGCCCAAGATAGCTGAAACACTTCTAAACAATAAAAGATCTTCTGGGGGGAAGTCCCCATCTCTGACCTCCAGTTGTACTATAAAGCAATAGTGATAAATGCAACATGGTATTGGTGCAAAGACAGACAGGTCGATCAATGGAATAGAATCAAAGACCCAAGAATAACCCCATATACCTATAAATACTTGAGAAAGAGGGCAAAACCATAGTGTGAAAAAAGAAAGCATCTTCGATAAATGGTCTGTATGTAGAAGAATGAAAATAGATACATATTTATTACCTTGCACAAAGGTCAAGTCTAAGTGGATCAAGGACCTCAACATAAAACCAGGTACACTGAATCTAATAAAAGATAAGAAAGTGAGAAAGAGCCTGGAACTCATTGGCACAGGGGGAAACCAATAGCCTAGACTCTAAGATCTAGAATTGACAAATGGGCTCTCATGAAATTGAAAAGCTTCTGTAAGACAAAGAACACTGTCAATAGGACAAATTGGCAACCTACAGATTGGGGGAAAAAATCTTCACTAACCCTACATCTGATAGATAGAGGGCTAATAACCTCCAAAATACTTCTAGTAACTTACTCTCCCAGCTTCTGCATGGCAACCACAGTCATACAACATGTGTGTGTGTGTGTGTGGGTGCGTGTGTGTGTGTGTGTGTGTGTGTGTGTGTGTGTGTGTGAGAGAGAGAGAGAGAGAGAGAGAGAGAGAGAGAGAGAGAGAGAGAGAGAGAGATTCATTCTATCAGCTCTATTCCTCTAGAGAACCCTGACTAATACACCAGGTTTGCCTGATGTCATCTGCTGAGCTATTTATAGCAGAGCTTGCTGCTTCTTGTCGAGTTAAGCTCTGACCATCTTTGCCCAGGACTCTAGCCTCTAACTCATCATGATTTCTGAAGAACATATTCCCTTTCCCAGGAGGAAACATCATCACCACATTGACCCCAACTGAAAGTGACCTCAAATTTAGAGCAATCTTTGTTTTCAAAGTAGAGGAAATATTTTAAGTTTCAAAAATGTAATCCATCATACAAAAACATTTTGTCCCTTGACCCTGTAGGAATGAGGCAGGCCTTGCCTCAGCTTTTCAGTGCTAAATGAAATTGGACTTGATAACTGTAATTACAATTAATTTGCTCTCTTCACAGCCCCTCAACCAGCTCTTCCACAGCCTACTATCCCAAGAGTTACAGGGTTGGAGCCTGACCATCTTTCTATCTTACATGACCAGTCTTATTTGGAATGATAAAATCATCCTAACTATTAGTGCATTCTGATTTGTCTACATATTAGGGAAAAGGGTGGTTTCTTTCTTGGAAAAACGTACCTTTAGTGACCTAGTTTGAGTAGGAGTGTACTTCCTTATTACCAGGCACTTGCTCTTTCTGGGCACTTGCATAGCTTGTTCATCTCAGAGTTAGTTGACCCCATAAAGAAACCGAAACTAAAGTTTTCTGGAATACCTTTATTTTAATCTGAGGCTTGCCACACACTTGGGAATAGTCACAGGTCCTGAATTAAGGCATTTGTTTTTAGTAAAGAGACAGAAAAGCCAGACCATACACATTAAGACTCAAACAACCCATTTCTGCTCCACTCTGAATACCCCAAATAAAGCCACTTAGAGCCCAAGAGCTACATGAGAGAATCAGGGAAGAATACCTGAGGAATCTGATGTTTCTCTCTCTCTCTCTCTCTCTCTCTCTCTCTCTCTCTCTCTCTCTCTCTCTCTCTCTCTCTCTCTGCTTTGGGGAGAAACAAGAGTTGGAAATTCCTTGGACACAGCCATGTGGCTGGAACTACAATGTCTTCCAAGAGTCTACATCAGAACAGCCAAGTCCGTGGCCAGCAGGCAGCACATGACAGTGAAACAGACATGGAGTCAAGAGCCAGAGAACTTCCACCTGGTATACAATGTGTAAGAGCTCTGTGGTACTCTCAGGCAAGCTTGTTCATGTCCCTGAGCCACCAGGTTGGGAGGACAATCATTCCCAGCATATGGGAGTGAACAAGTTGACCCAAAGCTTGGGTACAAACCCTGCACACAATAGGCACACATTTCTCCAGGAAGGAGAGATGAGAGACATTAGCCCATTCATGTGACTGACATTGAAGCCAGGCTGAGAATGTAGCTCAGAAGAGTGCTTAAGGTCCTGGGCTCAGTCCTTGACACCAAGCAGCAGCTGAATTTCTACCTCTGACTGTCTGGAACCTAATCAGCACCAGTAAAGTAGAAGTGATAATCCTCACCACCCTCTCTCTCGAAAGAGAGAGAGTTCAGCGGGTGAGAGTGCTTGTCGCTCCTGCAGAGAGCACGGGTTCAGTTCCCAATATCCACACAGCAGCTCACTATGTGTAACTCCATTTCTAGGCATTTAATACCCTCTTCAGACCTCCTTCAGTGCCTATACTCATATACTTGCACTAAAAATGGCTTAATAAAATATACTAAGAACTTAAAAAAAAAATCAAGCCCTTCTCAATCTCTAGTGGAGTCGTGATGGCTACACAAGTAGGTCAGTCAGGGAAAGAAGTGGCTGAAATTCTGTGACCGTTACAGCCAAAGCTAAGGTAAAGAAAATAACCTCAAACAAGCTTAAGCCAAACCACCACAAGCCTAGGTGGGGAGTCACATTACCCGTATTTCAGTTCAGTAGCTATCGGATTTGGTAGCATTTCCTACCTTTTTGTGGTTCCTGCAGCCATGACATGATAACGATAATAATGATAATGATCTACTTTACAGGGCTTCTGTGAATTGTCTGGATCAATTGATGTCATCATTAGATCACTGTCACCCCTCCCACTGTGTAACTCAAGAAAAAAGGCTACTTTGTAATGTAGAATAACACCATTTACTCCCAGTTTTGTGACACCTGCCATCAGTTATCCAGCTGGCACAGCGAGGCCACGCCTCGGTTTATCCAGTGCTTTTGGGGCATGTCTGTTGGAAGCTCAATGGACAGGACATAGTTAGTAGAGTGGCCAGTGGTAGAGAGGGTGCCTCTCCGAGCACTCGTCTTATACACTGGACACACGTAAATGTCCTGATGCAGGAATGATGCACTCTCTCCGGGTTTCAGCCAAATGATGGGCAATGGGTCATAGAGGATTTTGGGGAGAGATTCTCCAATCTGCCTGATTGTCCTGTCCCAACGGGCACCCTCAAGGAAAAGTCCTTTGATGTAGGCCCCATCTTCTGGGATATTCTCCATTGTTGTTTCTTTTGATGTTACCTGAAAGAGTAGAAAGCTATGAGTTTCATAACATGCCAGTTTCCTTGCATGTGGTTCCAATAAGAACCACCTGGCTGCCGGGCTTGCTTCTGTGATAAGCCTTAGCAGATGTGATCCAAGTCTGGTTCCTAGACAGCTTCCTGTTCTTATATATGGTGGACACAGACAGTACAAGAAAGGAGGAGTCAGGAGGCCACACTGAAGGCAGCTTAGTGACCTTATACAACTGCTCCTCCCCTCTGGGACCTGAATCTAGGAAATGAAGGGTCAGATTCTGAATCTCAGGCAGGCTAATGAAACAGTTGGGGGTGTGTGTATGTGAAGTAGAATAATAGGGTTTTTTTAATTTACTTTTTTTTTCTTTTTTTCGGAGCTGGGGACCGAACCCAGGGCCTTGCGCTTGCTAGGCTAGCGCTCTACCACTGAGCTAAATCCCCAACCCCTTTATTTACTTTTTAAAAAACAAGTTTCTCTGTTTCGAAGACTTGTCCCGACTAAAGAATCAGCTCAGAGAAAGCCTGAAAAGTGAGCTGGTGAGCTGGTTAGTTTTCAATGTCAACCATGCCTTAGTGAGGGATTGAATGCATTGGCCTGGCCTGTGGGCACATTTATGAGAGACTTGTCTTAATTGAGGTGAGAAGGCCACTAAATGTGGCCTTTTCACGGGCTGGACCCTGGACTGTGTAAGACTAGAGAAGGAGCTGAGTACTTGCATGCCAGCAAGGGTCCACATGCTCTCTGCTGATGCCTAAGTCAGCTCCATTTGTGGGTCACAAGACCTTTGGGAGTCAAACTAGCCATTCACAGAGGTCACCTAAGACCATCAGAAAACACATATTTACCTTGCAATTCCTAACAGTAGCAAAATAACAGTTAAGTAGCAATGAAAATAATTTTATGGTTGGGAGTCACCACAACAGGAGGAACTGTATTAAAGGGTCGCAGCGTTAGGAAGGTTGAGAACCCTTACTTTACATTCCTGCCTTGATTTCGCTACAGTGTTGCACTTGGAATTGTCAGCCAATTCCTCCACTGAGCTACTCGGCTCAGTGTATTTTGTTATAGCAAAAGCAAGGAAACTACAACAGTTTCCAGATGGCATGGTTTAGACAGGAGAAGTGACAACCTTGGCTTCCTCCATGTAGAGCAGAAGATAGTATAAGGACTGTAGGGAGGAGTG
The DNA here is from genome assembly GCF_021556685.1 of Rattus norvegicus. Classification (NCBI taxonomy): domain Eukaryota; kingdom Metazoa; phylum Chordata; class Mammalia; order Rodentia; family Muridae; genus Rattus; species Rattus norvegicus. The sequence goes on from NC_141534.1 coordinate 187,225,921, forward strand.
GAGATTATGATGGACTGGAGGGTTACAAGCATTTAACATCATTCTAATTGTAATCTTTCCATCTCTAAGGACCATCTAAAGCATCCTTCCAAGTGAAGGTGCAGAATAGACAGGGGCTAGGGGAAATCCTTGCATTTTTCTTGCCATGATGGTGACAGACTTTTCCTCTGGAAAGTTAATTTCCGGGGTGTGTGTGTGTGTGTGTGTGTGTGTGAGAGAGAGAGAGAGAGAGAGAGAGAGAGAGAGAGAATGCAAATATCAAAGACCAACCTTGAAGAGTCAGTTGTCTCCTCATATTCATGTGGGCTGCAGGGATCAAACTCAGGTTACCAGGCTTGAATGCAAGCCCCTTTATCTGCTGAGCCATCTCGCTGGCACCAAATTCTTTTTTCTATGCTCAGAAACAAGGGCTTGGGAGCAGCACTGTGATTATATCAAGAATAGCTTCTGGATCTGATGATTTTTTGAATTTCCTCTGATTCTGTAGTTATGTCTCCCTTTTCATTTCTGATTTTGTTAATGTGTAACACTCTCTGTGTCCTCTCATTAGTCTGGCTAAGGGTTTATCTATCTTGTTGATTTTCTCAAAGAACCAACTTTTGGTTCTGTTGATTCTTTCTATGGTCCTTTTTGTTTCTATTTGGTTGATTTCAGCTCTTGAGTTTAATTATTTCCTGCCTTCTACTCCTCCTGGGTGTATTTGCTTCTTTTTGTTCTAGAGCTTTGGTCCTGCTAAGACTGAACCCCCAGTGAACGTGATTGTTGGGGGGGAGGGCGGTAATGGGGGGAGGATGGGGAAGGGAACACCCACATAGAAGGGGAGGGGGAGGGGTTAGGGGGATGTTGGTCCGGAAACTGGGAAAGGGAATAACATTCGAAATGTAAATAAGAAATACTCTTAATAAAATTAATAAAAAAGTTAAAAAAAAAAAAGAAGAAGAAGAAGAAGAATAGCTTCTGGAGCCATACTATGCTATGCCAAATTCTGTACGTGTTCCACTTCTGAAACATTTGTTGCTCCACACAACCAAATATTTGTATTTAGAAGGAAATGAACAATGATGTTTTCTTAGGTTGCTTCCCCTGAGCTGTTCCAACCCTCAAGATTTCCTACCTCAAATTCAAATCCAATGTGGTCAATGGGGATGGTATATTTCCTGGCATAATTCTGAGAAACTCCCGTCAAAAAGGACTGTGTGAAGTAGAATCCAGAGATCCAAAAGACCACAGGGGGGCCTTTGTTGATCCATTCCTATAGACCCATACAAATCAAAATTGAGAATCTACAATACATCAATAGTAGGTTAAAACAAAGTGAGTATGGGACTGGAGACATGGCTCTGTTATTAAGAGCACTAATGCCCTTGCAGAGGACAAGAATTTAATTCCTTGCACCCATGTCAGGCAGCTTACAACCATCTCCAGGGATTCAACTCCCATCTCCTGGCACCAGCACACACGTGTGCCTAACAGGTAGACATACATACATACATACATACATACATACATACATACATACATACATACACATAAATTAATTTTTCCAAGACAGTTTCCCTGTGCATCCCTGGTTGTCATAG